>NC_073707.1:13626035-14826035 GCF_023634085.1 Falco cherrug | reverse complement strand
AAATGTTGATTTTTACTTGTTTTTAATTAATTTATAAAACCTACTTAATATTAAAAACATATTTCAAAATAGAAAAACACCCCAACATTCCACTTGCAAAATAGATCATAGGACATACCAGCATTGAGGAATTGCTTTGTATTTTTAAACAAACCTAGAATTTTCTCATGTTTCGATCTAAAAAATAATAATAAAGACATCTAGACAAAAGACTTCTGGCAAGAATTTTCTGATCAACTGTGCTTCCTATTCTTTGCATTTATCTTCCTGGTATGTTCTAACATTTATAATATGCAAAGAAGTTTTTCTGGGCCACATGGTATTGTGTTCTGTAGTTAAAATTGTCCCTCTTCCCCCAGTGAAAATGGAAGGCAATCAAATGAATATTTTCCTTAAAGCTAGTGCTGAGTAGTACAGTAATATCAGACCACAAAAGGAGTAAGAGATGAGCCTGACCATTTATCATACTACTGCTAATCAATCCAGCCTGGAGCAGATGTGAACCTCCTTTCCTGCACAGCCACCAGTGATGACTCTACAAGCCTGACAGGCACCTCCAAGCACAGAGTGAGTGCTCTGGGCCATCAGAGGTGCAAGAGATGGTACTGATACCCTATCCACTGTACACACTTAGCTGTCTGTTTCTTCAAAACTGTGGTGAGCACCTCTCTGCTTGTAAACTGTATTTTCAAAAGATCATTTGCTTTAGGAAGTATGGCAGGAATAGTCATCTGACATTCATTAGTTATGCAAATGCTCTCTATCTTCTTTTCACTATGTAAGCTATAAGGTTAAGAAGACATGGAATATTTCATTTTTTACAAAGTCCTAAAATGACAGAGATATAATCATTTTTGGAAGGTCACAAGGCTTTTTTTTTTTTTTTTTTTTATAATATAAAGGCTGTGGTGAATGTGAGGCCTCGTGTTTCAGATATAGATGACCATGAAGAAGCCAGAAGAGGTGATGGAGAGCATGAAGGAGGCACACGGTCCCAACAGAGGTAAGACCTGTGAATATGAGGGCTTTTTTGCAGAAAGAAGAACAGCATTATTCTCTATTCCTACTCTGATCCCATGAAACTGTGGAAACTCCGTAAATGAGAGGCTTGTGAAGACCCAAGGTATTCCAGTTAGCACATTCTAGGATCTGTGTCACAGTATTTCATATTTGTGAGTAAATATTTTCACCATTTTTTAAAGAAAATAATCTAAAACACTGTTTTAAAATAGAGCCATAGAATTTACTGTTTTAAGATTCTGATGCTTTCATGAATATTGCACTAAACATACATTGTTTTGTTGTACATTCAGTACTGGTTAAGTGTTCCCACGTGTTCTTAGACCACAATAACACCCTCTAGTTAGGAGTTATGAGGAGGGCTATAATGTAAGAAAAATCAATAGTGTTATTTTAAAATGTTCTGCTGTGAAAGAACAATCAATGATTGAAAAGACCAGAAACAATTAATTTCAATGAGCAGTTAATATTAGGTAACAAGGCAGCACAGAGATAGGTGAAGATTAAACTGGTAGGAAAGAATATTTAAAGCATTAATTACATACACTAGAGCTTAATGCCCCTCAGAAGAGATTCCAAAAGAAGACTCTTACAAGTTTCACATTCCATTGCAGAATTACATCAATCAAATAGCACATGACTAATGTGACACTGAAAACTATTTTCTTTTAAAACAATTATAATTTGTGAAACTGAAGTATATACTGCTGGCTGGATTCTGCAAGAGCATGTAATGACATTTCTTTCTCCCTCTGAAGGTAACATTGTACTCTCCAGAGGAAAGTTACTTACATGCCTAAAGTAAATATGTGCCTAAATCTCTGGCAAAGTAAATGACATCTTCAAATTAAGATCCCAAGCTGGAGCTGCCATAACATAGTATGAGACCTTCTTAATGTGAAAGACATGAACACCAAAAAGGTGTTCTTGTTCAGAAGCACTTGGAATCAGTATCCATTTTGTTTTTAAGATATATGTACATACATGAATATAATTTTGTCATGGTTTAATACCAGCTAGTAACTAATTACCATGCAGCCACTCGCTCACTCCCCCCTCACCCAGAGGGATGGGGAGGAGAATTGGAAAGGAATGTAAAACTCGATGGTTGTGATAAGAACAATTTACTAATTGAAATAAAATAAGAATAAAAGAATATGATAAAAATAACAGTTACAATGAAAAGGAGGGAGAAGAGGAGAAGAATGAAATCCAAAGGGGAGGGAAACAAGAAAAGTTCTGATGCACAGTACAGCTGCTCACCACCTGCTGACCAATGCCCAGCCAGTCCCTGAGCAGCAATCGCCCCACCCTGGCCAACATCCTGCCCAGTTTATATACCAAGCATGATGTCCCATGGTATGAATACCTCTTTGGCTAGTTCAGGTCAGCCGTCCTGGCTGTGTCCCCTCCCAACTTCCTGTACCACTCCAGCCCTCTCGCTGGCAGGGCCTGAGAAACCAAAAAGTCCCTGACCACACTGTTCACACACAAAATCCAAAACACAGCACTGCAGTAACCACCAAGAAAGAAATTAACTCTATCCCAGCCGAAACCAGGACAATATGTGGTGTCCATTCCTTGTCATGGCAAACTGATTTGTTCCTTCTTTCTCCTTTCGAAGATTTACAGAGAGTGTCAGGAGATAGCAACACATCACAAGACTTAAACCCACAAAACCCAAATAAAAAAAACCCAGAGCAAACTAGCTAATAGCAGGAATCTGGAAGGCATCTATAAGGTGCACATTGTAGAAAATGGGACTAGATTTAAAAACGGGGAGGAGAGGTAAGGGAGTTCTCGAGGCTAACATCTCCGAAGTTTTAAAATGTTCTCTGAAATACAATGAGATAGGTTGACACTGGGACTGCATTAAGTCTTTGATTTACCTTTGACAGGATCAGACAGCCAATAACAGTCTATCCAAAGATAAATCAAAGGTGTATAAAATATTCTCAGCCCAGGGTAAATCTAAAATGGTATTTCTCTATGCTAGCACAGCAGTAAATGTGCCATTAATTATTATTCTTGGTTGTACTGTCTAGTGCTCTTCAGTGGAGATACAGTTTGAAGGACAGAGAACACTTTGTCACAAGCAAAAATCCCAAGTCAGCATTTTGTCTGATTTCCTATTAGTTGGTCATGGGAACAATATAAAACTTTCCTAAGATGTGCCTTGAACTAGCAGAATATGTACATTAAGTGCTATATTTCACCATACCAAGACACTAAACAATCCTTTCCTCCCATACATCCATTAACCTCACTTGACAGAGCATTCATTTGTCTTGTGGACATACAGAGAAAGAAAAACCTGAGCAAAAAGCACTACATATTCATTCTTTCTCAGAGAGAGAAGGACAGAAAGTGATTTATATGTGGTAGAAGTTTGTTAAGATAAGCAATTGTATCTCTGTGGAAATTAAATAGGCACTAAGAAAGCTTTCTTATGGAAGTACAGAAAGCCTGGGCTCAAACTTACTTTTCTGTGTTCCTGAAGGGGAGATTATGCTTACATTATGCTCATATGGATTGATACTCATCAAATTTGAAATTTCTTTTTGATACCAAGTCTCAAAATATCACGTGTGTTTGAACTCCTTACCCAGATGGAAAGTAAAGGAATCTGAAACTTTTTGCAAAAAAAATATTCTGAAGTGTTACTTAGTTCATTTCAAAAAATGTTATTATGAAGGGGTTTCAGTATCTTTCAGACATATGTTCCGAGTATTAATTCAGACATCGTACTGGAGATTTGTACTTCTATGTCTACAAAAACAGACATAGTGATGAAACAGAGGGGAACTTCCCAAGATAAATGAGATGCAGCAAAAGCACAAGGAAAAACACATGATAACTGGTTAAATTCACAGCCCCTGTCAACAAGATCATTCCGGCATTGACTGTGGTAACTATGTGCGGTACCTGTTTCTGAAGGGCTTACAGTGATAGCCTGATCACGCATGAAGACACACACATGCTTGTGGGAGTGCCTACAGTGGCAGGGCAGCCTCTGACCTGGTGTTTGGCTGAGATGCCTGCCTGGGCTTTCACTCAAAGGATACCACCTTTCTGCTCCTCAAAGTAATGCTGCAAGCCCAAAAGAGTGCTGCAAGATGCTGTATACGGGGTATTCAGGGACTCAGGTAAATTTAAATTACCATTCTAGGTGTTGGTTTTCAATCCTTTGACCCTTTGTACAGTACTGCAGGTTTTCCCCTATTGACCGCTACTGCCCAAGGAGTAGAAGTCTAGTTTTTGTTGAGGCTGATGGTGTTGCTTGCAACCTTGAGTACCCTGAACAGGCTGGATTTCAGTTTGGAAATTTTCTCTCTTATTCTGTGGTATCACCAGATTAGATATCTTTTAGGAAGTCAGGCCAGATGTTCTGTTACCATGGTCAGGGAGAGAGATGACCAAAGCACAGCAGGGAAGTCTTACTGGTGGTAAGTGTGGAAATTGTAACTGAAGCAGTTCAGAGGATGAAGCAGTACTCCCACATTTATGTAGTTATAACAGCACAGCAGCAATGTATACTGGGAGGACCAGATGTTTTCCTGTGGTGCAGTCATTCTTCCAAGTCAGTCTGTAGTTTTTATTCCTGCTTGACTTGCTTAAACTGCTTGGAGAACACACAAGAGAGCACTCATGACAAAATGTTCTGAAACTTCTTGCTCCTCATGTCAGCCTAGAATAGCATCTGCTCCTGCCTACCCCAGAAACCAGCATCCAGGGATGATGACACACACCTGGGAACACACAACCTTGCAGACTGCCATAAATTAATTGTGACAAAATTTTGCTAGAGAGGTGATCATGGCTCCACTCCCCAGTCTCGTTCCCAATGACACCGCGTGTCCCAGTACGCTCCAGATTGCCACAGCCACCTGCAGTGGACACCGGGGTGCCACCATCCCTCCTGGAGCTCACTTGCATACTACTCAAGAACCCAGGCAGTGCCCAGCCAGTCAAACACATACCATGGAATAACTCATCTTGTTACCTTATTCCATATACAACTTGTGCCACCACATTTCACACACAGAGTAAGAGCCAGGGAAAGAAAGTGTTGGTTTCAGACTTCCTAGGTGGGTCACATATTTCAACAAACATTGTGACAAAATTGTCAAATGCCAATGGACCTAAAAGCCAGGCAGAAAGTGAATATTTCTGCCTGCTTGGCCAAGGACACACTAGAGAGTCAGTTGTGTTTATAAGAACAGTAAAAAACCCAAACCAAACTAAAACAACAACAACAACAACAACAAACCACATACCCTTCCCCCCCCCCCCCCCCAGAACCAAACCTGAAGAACTTGGGAAAGAAAAGAGCTCTGGTGGGAAGCAGATTCCACAGGAATTATTTTGAATTTCCTCAGCCAACTGGAGCTGGGGGAAGGTTGATTTTCCACTGCCCTGCACCTTGTAGAATCATTTACACTTCTCAAGCGGATGTAAAAATGTTACAGACACTAACAGCACCATTTAACACCCACTTTGCAGAGGTGTTAATGTCTAAACAAAGTATAAGGTCATAGAGAGTAGGCATATTCAACTAAGAGCGACTGCTGAGGAAGCACAGGCTCCTCTCCTCCAGGTCACTAACAGCCGGGGTGCTTCCCACTGCTTCTCCAAAGAGAAGCCTTTATGTGGGGAAGCTCTGGCATGGTTACCAAAAAACTGTTTGTAGGAAATTACCTTTTGGTGGGTGTCGTGTCCTGGAGAGCTATGTCCCTGTGACCTCCCCTCATGCAGAGAAGCACCCCTGAGATGACCTGCAGTGTTCTGTCTGCTGCAGCCCAGCCAGCCGAGGCCTCCATCCCCACAGGGTGCCACCATGCTGCTGTGCTCTGCTGAAATGAGAGCAGGGGAGAGAGGTTATGGCAGGCATGACTGACCCAACATGAAGCCTCTTAGCCCAAAGCCTGACAGGTGCACCTGAGCAAGATGTGGCACTGGATCAGCCCAAGGAGCTCAGCTCGTGCCAAGTGCTGGACTGGCCAAGCCATGACCTGGTGAAGTGCTGGTTTGCCAGCCGGAAACCAGAGATCTGGCTGCCGCCTCACCTCAGTGACCTCTGGATGTTTCTGCCTGCCCCGCCATGCTGTGGCATTCTCTGAAGGAATAGGGCAGCCTTTTGGGTGCTGAGCCCTGAGGGAGGCTCCCCCAGGGCAGCTGTGCAGTGCGGCCATGCTGGACGCAGCTCCCTCAGGGGAGAGCGGGTCGCTGAGGGGCAGAGAGTGCCGGCTGCAAAAGTGGCGGGAAAACCCAAGAGGCGCTGGCCCTCGTTTGGGAAATGGGCCCCACCTGGAGTACGCAGAAATGACCCAGCTCAGGGGCACTGCAGCCTGGCCTGGCTGCCTCAGGGGCTCCCTCATACTGGAGACTAAAGTTTGGCATTTACCACCAAATATCCAATCATTTCTCTTTCCCCAACCCAACTGGCATTCTCTCTCACCCCTGTGGCGTGTGGTGCAACCCGTGCATCCCGCCGCCTGCCCGGCACCTCAGAGCAGGCATGGAGGTGAGGCAGCTAGCAGCCACCAGCCTCTGCCCTCACACTGGGACTTCACAGGCTTGAAGCCTTCTCGCTCAGCCACAACTATCAGGAGGCTGCTGGAGACCAGTCTGGATTTTTTCCTCTTTTCTCTTTTAAATTAATACTCCTGATACAAAAGATCTAATCAGGTATTGTTGTTAGATTTTGATCAAGTGAGGCTGCTGAGTGCCAGCAGCAGGTGGCCTCCAGAGATCAAAAACAACCAGCTCCCTCAGCCGTCAGACCCCAGGAGCCTGTCCTCTCCCCAAAACCTGGCCGATGGCACCACAGTTTTGGCCTGTCTCTGGAGTCCCTCTCCCCCTGTCCCTCTGCTCCCAGCTGGCACAGGGACATCACCCACTTTTCCATGCCTGCTCAGGAGGGCTGGATTGGCCCTTGGGCATGACAGGAGTTTTCTGCTTCTCACATCAGTGTGTTCCCTTCTCACAAGCTGCTTTCTCCCTCAGCAGCAGTCACATTTTTCTGGACGCTTTGTCCTTCGCAGCCTCCTCCTGGTGCCCCAGCACCTGCGTGCACAGCTCCTCTGTGGCTGCTGCAAGCTCCCAGCAGTCTTCCCACCCCCATTCCCACTCCCTGTTTCACTGTCTGCAGCTCAGGGGCCAAGGCAGGTTGCAGGAAGGGGGCAGGTCTGCACCGGTACCTTGCCAGAGTAGGGGAAAGCTCCTGGTCTCCTCGATTGGCTTCTCTGGGGCTTGGGGAGGTCAACAGAGCTTCTCATGAGCCCTTACTGTAGGCTGCATGTGGTCCAGGAGATACACAAGACAGAAGTGAAAGCTGAGGGAGAAGGTTTGTGGGAATTTTGTCTTTTTGTTTTAACACATAAAATTAATTTCCTCCTGGCCTGGGCTGATGTCCTGCCAGCTGCAGTCAGGAAACCTCTCCCCTGGCACCACTCTTTCTATTCCTCCACACAAAGCTGGTTTGGGGGCAAGGGTATTTGGGTCCAGGAGGGATGTGGGCATCAGCCCTGGCTTTGCTGCCCACCAGCTGCAGCTGTGGCCCAGTCTGCAGCTTCTCAGTACCTCTGTGTTTTATCAACTCTTTAGTGATTCCAAATCCCTCCATGAAACTTGCTGTGTATACACCAAGAACAGCATTGATAAATGCTATCCTCTAAAATAAAATCAATGGAGGTTCCTGCTCCTGCTCTCTTTGCATGTTTTCGTGAGGGTTAGAGAGTGTAGAGCCAGCAGAGAACAGAGGAAGGAGAGCACAACATTAACAGGAACAAAAGGCAACAGGAGAATTCTCATTGTACCTACTAATATATTTCCCAAAGCACATCATGAAAGAAAGGATTGAGACAGAAAGAGAGAAGGGGACAAAGGAAGATGAAAATATGCCACAGGCGGGGAGAACACTAAAACCACCACCCACCCCAGTGCCAAAAATCTCAATTAAAAGGTGACAGGTATGTAATTTTGTTTTAAAGGCAAAACCGCACCATAAAAGAGATGTTGGCACATTTAGAAAATAAATGCCAAATGTGTTCAGTCTTGCTTTTGAGCAGTGTTTCTTTTCAGTTGTCTTTTGTTTTTGTAAATTTTATTTAGTTTCCTGCTGTTCCTTTGCCAGCTTTGTCAGCGCTGGCTGTAGATCTGAAAGATGTTGGCCCATCTCTCCTCTAACGGCTGCCTGACTTCTCTGCTTTGCTCAGGGCAGGTTACTTGTTCCCAAGGAAGACAAAACGCTGTGTGCTTTAATTGCTTCGCAGCCACTCTGGCACCAGCTAAGGTCACTGTGAGTGACTGCAGCAGAGAAACACAGTAATTCCAGCCAGTGTTATTGTGACGATTTTTAAAACTCAAAAGGAGAGAGACCCAAGATGGAGGACTGCAGGCACCTTTCCACTTTTAAATAAACTTAGAGCAAATACAAGTGTAAAACTCGACCATTGCTTTTTATGGTCTTGTCTCCTTTTAATTTAAACCTCTTCTGTTTAAGAAACAATGGCACATTGTTTTTGCAGTGGCAAAGAAAGCGAATACACAGATTTCAAATGGGGAAAAATTTGAATTTACCCCAAATTTATGCTTCCTGCTGCACTTGCCAATCCTCCCTTTTTGTTCCTTCTCTGGTTCTGGTGCTGCTCTCTCCAGCAGCAGTCAGACATGGCATGGGGAGTGAGGTGGATGTTGGAAGTTATCCTGGAAAGTCTTTAGAAATAAGCTAGGACACAGGACTTCATAAACTGTCCCATTGAAGCGTACAGACAACAATCTGACTTTTAAACTGACAGGATCTCTTTTCCTCTTTTAAATCTGGAGAAATCCCTGTAAAACCTTGGGTTTGTCCTGTTCATTTCTAGTCATCCCTGTAGGATTTCCCTATGAAACATGGAGAATGGACAAAAGGCTGGAGTTTGTTTAGGAGTAATTCACTCTGAACACCTATGCCAGGGGCTGGAGAGAGGATGAGGAGCTTAAAGAGGTTACAAAGCTCTTCAGCCATTATATGGGCCTTGGCAATGGGGTTACTGCTGAGGAAAGAGAGGCTGTGCCTCAGGAAAAGCATGCAGCTTGGGCTCCTGAGGCAGGGAAGCCCTTGGAAAGCACTTTCTGGATCATCTGCAACCTGCCTCGGATCCAGCTCCTGCAGAAGACAACCAAAAGATTCTCACTGGCTCAGTTCTGCATACAGATCCATACAAGCATGGATAGCACTTTTTTTGCACATTAAAGGCAGCTTCTTCCATGAAGGGAGAGAAATTTGGTCTCAGTGCTATAAGCAGAACATTACTGTTCCTTTATGGGTTCTTTATTTAACTACTTGCTTATTTGCTCTTGGAAACCTTTTTAAATTACAAAATGTGTTCTTAAAAAAATTAGAGGAGAGGTTATCTCAGTCACAGAATCTAGGCTACAAAACTTCAACAGAAAACAGAGTATTGAAAAATTGAGCACAGGAAGATCATTATCAATTGCACTGTTGTACAGGTCCTTTTCTTCCCCCACGGCACCTGTCCCGTCCCCTCCTCCTAAGGTGGAATTCCTCTGCAAGGACTGGGTTTTACATACCAATGGGAGTAAAGCTTCTGTCTGGAAACAGGACTTTTAAAAAGAAACAGATCTTTTTCAGGCTTCATGGAGAGCGTGATGGGCCCCTCTCCCATTTGTGGATATTCTGCAGAGATCTTTGAAAGGGGGTCTTTGAAATGAGCATCTTCCATCACAAACTGTTCACAGGTACCTATACCAAAATTTCTGTCTGCTCTTTGGAGAAATCTTATCCTAAGGATTTAGTTGAGGATGGCACTCATGGCATTAGATGCAACCAGGCATGACTTACAAATACCAACCTATTAAAGCAATTCATTCATTTCCTCCAACAAACGATATGATTAAAAATGTGCCTAGGGAATATTATAAATATACAACTATGACTTGACTTTTCTTCCCAGGAATCTCTAGCTAATACCTAGTAAATAACCCAGCTCAAAGCTGAAACCGTCAAGTGAAAATGAACAGCCAAATATTTTAAACTATTGCTTTTTATTATAATTACACCGGAGCACAAATAAATAAGCACTAAATTATTGTAAAATATTGTCAATGCACTAAAGAAAGCAGAATTGATCTTCAAACAACATCTTATTACTTCAGAAGTATCAAAGTACATTTAATTACATCTTACCTAAAAAAATCAAGTACAAAAATGAAAAGAAAATTAATATGTATTTATACTGTGTATATAGAAACGGCTAATAATATATGATTACATTTAGCCTCTAGCTACTCCTTACTCCTACACAATCTCAGGCACGTACCTGACAATTTCTAATGAAATATGAAAAAAAGCAACATGACATTCAGTTTCAAGATATTGGTAAAGGTATTACATTGGAATGAACACAGAATGATTTCATTTTATTTAAAAACCCTGTTATTTAAAAACATAGTGCCATTGTCCACTTAAAAATAAACAACCCAAACTGAAAAACCCCATACCATTTTATACCATTTGCTTTAATTTGTCAAAAGGAGCAATAAAGTAGACATACATTGGCTAATATACGTAAACACATTTTTAGTGCAAGAATAACAAGACCTGTGACTTTACTGTGCTTTCTTGAAATCACAGTGCACTTTACACAAATTGCTACACTATAATGTTTAACTTCAAGAGTTTAAAGCAAAATAAGTGCATACCAAACAATTTCATATATACAGTCTTCGTAAGTGTGTGTATATATGTGATCTGTATGTATATACAGATTGCATATTTATACAGACTACAGCTTTAATGACTGTGTGTAACTAAGCACTTGTCATTCACCCTGTGACACAGAAACTGCTGAGACAATAGGTGACATAGAAAATGTTTAACAGCATTTTGATGGCACACTCTCGGCAGTACGATGCACCTTTTACTCAAGCATTGGGGTGGGCCAGCAGTCGTGGGACAGGACAGTTTATCTTGCTCTGGCTCTGCCCGTGACCTTTGGAAACTACTCCACCTGAGCCTCACTTCCCTCCTTTGTAAAATGATTCTTGCAACTGTGAGGTTTAGTTCACATTTCTAAAGTGCTTTGAAGGTAAGTGCTAAGTTATATTTTACTTTTTCATGTACTGTCGCACTTTAAAACGAAAAGCCATTGTTTCCATGGGATACAATGGAGGTCTGGAAGCACATGAACAGTTATTTAGGAAGGACAACATAAACAGTGTTGAGCGTTACAAGCGAAACAAGGAGTGGTTTTATGGTGGGCAAAATGTACAAGCAAGTTTGCTTAGGACAAGAATGCTTCGATTCCCTGATCATTATTCCTATTATATATCGATATGGAAAGGACACAGTACGAACAAACAATATTAAACATGTAACTGTTTACATTAACATTTGCCTTCCCCCAGAGGGCCTGGCACTGCAGCCCCCGTGTGTACCCACAGGTCTGGACTGCAAAATTGATGCTTCAGTAGGACAGGTTTTAAAGTAATTGCTCTAGGAAGAGACCAATGCAGAGATGGAGTATCAAGACTGACTGAACACCGGCTTCCGTTTTGTCACCAGAGACTTTAGTGCAGCTGGGAGAAAGGGTTGAGCTGAGTATTTCACACATGGTTATGAAAAATACTTCTCTTGCCACATAACAAGGAAGACAAAGCATAAACACTTTCTGAATAATGAACCTGTTATCTCAACAGATTTCTCACGACCAACAAGTCGTCTTCTTTCCAGCAGATTCTGGAACTTTGCGAAATCTCTGGAGTTTTTCTTCTGCCATTTTCTTTCTTTAAAAAAAAAAAGAGAATAAGCAGAATATACAGTTGGTGTCTTTTGGATGTAACATGTATTCAAAGATTCCTTCACAGCCTCTGGCTTTTTTCATGTCTTCTGCATTTTGGCTGTGAGGGGCTCTTTAATTCTGCATTTCAATTGCCTACCCATTCCAGCCACTGTATATTCATAGCACACACCAATATTTAATGTATGTGGGTATACGTATGCACACAGCTATGAGTATATATAGAGATACATGCATATATACAAGTATATGTGTGTACAAATATGCATATATACATATACAATAATGCTAATATACATACACACATATAAACACACACTTTATCTTTTACAGAAATCTCAGTTTGGACATCAAAATATACATTAGTTAATTAGTTATAAAATATTTAAAAACTTTATTTCAGAGGCTGAAAAGAAACTACTACTGATAAAGCATTACTCAAACTCAAACTTTAGCAATATAGATTACAAAAACCTTCTAAAATTTGTTATTTTTGGTTTTTTTTGATCAGCAATTACAGCTGTGGCAATGCTGTCAATATAATTTCAAAGAAAAGCCAATACAGCAAGAAGTTTCAAACAACACACCTTTTCTTCTCGGCGAATATAATACTAAAATGATTGTTTTAAAGAGGGACTTTTGTGCTACCAAACTTCAAACGCATAGATAGAAATTTAAATATACAAAATATATGCCATAGATCTTTCCCCCCCCCTACTCCACAGCAGTACAAGTTTCCCTCGCTCTTAACAGATCCTTTTGGAAGATATTTCACCACATGGATTTCACCCTCATAATCAGTATAAGCCATCTCTTTCTCCCGTTAAAACCAGGAGGTTATAATTCTTTGGTCATGACATAATATTCTGTTAAAATGGGTGTAATACATTACAGGATTGCAAGCCAATTACAAAAGCAGCCAGGAAGAAGAAAACGGCATACCCAGGAGAATGTATGGGCCTCCACTTCAAAACCATGTGAAATCAAGAGGGATTTCCCTACTGGCTTTCAAGGGGCCTGAATTCCATCCTTTATAAATAACACAGGGAAATCTGACACAGCGTAAGGTAAGGATGGGTTGCTGGGTTTAAAAATAATGAACACGTAAACAGATTTTGTTACCTTTATTTTCTGGACCAAAGACAAATGTGGACAGGAACCGTGCCTGCAGCGCCACTGCCTTAACCTGCTAAGTGACTGGGTCTCTCCATCACGGGCTGTACAATGCTTAGTCACAGTGAACCATGGTCTCTGCTAGTCAGCTGAATATAATGAAGTAAGAGTTTCTGTTGCAGGCTTTTCTGCAGAAAATTTAGTTTTCCGGCCAAATAATTTTAGTAACGGATGCATATAAAACCAGGGGCAATATATCTGATTAACTTTATAGGAAAGCTGATGCAGAACAATTCATATTTTAAATGCAATTCAGGCATCCGCATTAAGCACTTTTATTTGCATTGCTTGCAGTTTTGCTGTTTCCCACCAGAACTCTCTCCTTTGTCCAGCCCTCCCCTCCCCAAAGATAAGGACCTCCAACAAGTACAACTCTAGGAAACTTCTACAGCCCTAGCACGGCACCGAGTTGTTTTGTACATTGTCCTCTTCAACAAAATGTACAACCACATGCTTTTGTACAGAGGCCACATCTAGGCAGGTAAGAGAAATAAAATGGTGGTGGTGGTTGTGGCGGGGTAACATTAGAATACCACATAGAAAATAGGTAATAAAACAGTATAACAGTAACATTATATAGTAAAATTCTTCATAAATTTTTGAATTTATATATATATATATATATTTAAACAGTGTATTAGTTTGGGTGTTTTCAATATATTGGCGAAATATTTACATTTTGATATCTTCTGGATCCAAAAAAATCCTGGATAAATATGTATGCCTCAATCCAGTTGGAAACTTAAATCTCTCTCTTGATTGACAGGTGAGCACTTATTGGTGTGTTTTTTCCTAGGAAGATCACCACCTGCAGGTAAGTCTTAGGTTAGAGCCTTTGCCTTATTAAAAAAGCAGGCTACCTGTGCACGATGCAACACAGTGGAGAGGGCATCCTCCACACGCCTGTCAAATTGCAGTGTCCCAGAAAACAGTTTGTTGTTTGGAATAAGGAGGAGGGCTGTATTTCTTGGTCCCAGTATTCTTTTTCCAACTCGGCAAAATAGGCATGCTGTCCTGTTTGCAGAGTCCTTTTTCTGATTTCTGTCGAGCTTTTATTTCTTTGCAGAGGCAACGTTTTTTCTCAATCATATCCAGCATTGTATGGTCCCCTTGCAACCACTGCATACATGTCACCTTTTGAGGGGGAGGGCGGGGAAAGAAAAGAAGGAAGAAGAAAAGAAGAAAAAAGGCATACAAATAACTATTTGGTCATTGATTTAATATATTGTTTCTTTGTAACATTAACCTTAGTCTTATTTGAAACACTCCAGTTTCTTTGATGGACAAAAAATATCTATGCCAACAACAGAAACAAAGTTAGTCTTTACTTCTAACTACTACTTTAAGAAAAAAAAAAGGGTAGTAAAAGGTCCTCTTTTTAACTTCTGTAGAGCACTGAAAGCTAACAAAGATAAATGTTTTCAGCAAACTAGCACTGGTTGGATTTTAAATGATGCACTAGATCTTAAAAAGGCACATGGATGTTAACAACATCCTTAAGTTGTGGAAATAAAAAGTTCTATCCACTGAAACCCGTGTTTTATACTGCTTTCCAAATCTAACCTGTCACATTAAAAGCACAGTGTTAACACTTGTGAGTATCAAGCTAAATATAACTCTGTGTTTAATTTTTTTAAAAATACTCTAATGAACTCCATGCGAAGTATATGAATTTACCTACCCTATTCTGTGATGGTATTTAATTAACTGGAAGACACCAAGAGTTTAAGAAACTCCATGCTTTCATGCATGTAGAATATTTGAAAACATGATCCTGATTCATAAAAGGAGGTTAGCATACGTTTAGCGGTAAGTACATGTCACAGCCCCTCTGAAGCCTGAGAATGTGGCTTCATTTGGGTTTAGTGGGGTGCTCATGACTGATGTGTGTCTTCAAAGGCTTTTGATTGGAACCAAAATAGCTAATACTAAACTATCCTGAAAGGTCTTATTGTATTTGGATGACACACTGTATACCTGCAAATGAGAAAACTTCCTCTCAACATTTACTTTGCAAATTTGAAGTGATGTCTTGACTCTCCCACCATTTGTTTTCCACATTAGTCATAAACTGAGGATTTGTGTATAAGTAAACACATGCCATACATTCACAGGGGCTGTCCAAGTACATCTCTGATCTTGTCATGAAAATGCATATGTACAGTAATACTTTGGCAGCGTTTTACAATTCATGAAGGAAATGTATGTTTATTATTAAGAGTATTTGAGTACATTTAATAGTGCATATGCCTTTCATTCACAAAACTTAGAATGCCAAGTAAGGGCATATACCAGGTTCCTAGAACTGGGGACTGGTCTTAGAAACCAGTATAGAAACTTCCATTGATCTTGGTAGTTTTGGTGGTCAACTTGAAGCGTATTTAGCATTTATTGATAAATAGATAAAATGTTCAGATGTTTTATAGCAGTAAACAAAGCAAAAGGAATAAACATCAGCAAGCCTCAGAAAAAGTAATGTGATGTACTCAAACAGAAAAATAAAGACAATACAGTTTTTAAGAGGTGACACAGGATAAAAGAATTTCAGATAGAATTGCCTTTCTTTATACTGAAACAAAACTGTGCTTACCTTATCTATTAGATAGTACTTTGAGTAGAACAAGTTTAAACCACAACATGAATTTTGTTCTTGAATACTCTTGTGAATTTAGTATTACACAGGTAACATATCTGCAAAGTGTCCTTCCAAACAGCTCAGATAAGAGTCTTCTGGAAGCCTGTTGTGCCTGCTCTTCCTAATCAAATACTTATTTTTCATTTAAGGAAAAGTCTAACATTTACTGTGGTGCAGGCAGGTATGAGGCACGTCACCTGATACGGCTGTGAGACTTTCTCTCTTGTGTGTGCAGCCCTGGTCCAAAACTCACCGAACAAACCGGAGATACTCCTCCCTGCCCCCTGGCTCAACTTCACAGGTCTTTGGATGAGGCTGTACCTGAAGCAGATTTTCTGCAACTTATACTCATCAGTGACGCATTAGTACTTACACAGCAGTGTCTTCATTTTGGCTGGGTCCTCCTACGTGGGGTAGGACAGGGACACAGTCTTCACACAATTCATTACACAAAATATTCAGAACACACAGCTGCACACCAGCTTTTGGGCTGGATTTGATGACAAGAGTGTTTGAGTGTGGGTTTCCTCTTCTAGGCATTGGGAAATACCTTGTATTTTATAACCCATCATGTAAGTAAACAGAGCATGTGCCAATATCAAATCCTTACAGTATGCTGTGTGCTCCAGTCACCGTGCATCACAAGCACCATCTGCACCATGTACGACAGACACTGTGAGGGTGTTACATCCACGTCACCTCCACTCTAGCCACTGTACTACACAGAGTACCGTTGCCAACACAGTGTCTCCTGGTAGCTAATCTTCTTCATGGAATCCAAGGGGACTGAAGCAGGATTTTGACATGCTAAGCTCTAAAAAACCAGTTGCAGCTTCCCAAAGATAGAAATGGTGTTGCAAAATGTATCAGTTACACAGACACTCTGCCACCCCCTGCAAAACAGCCCTTAAAATAAACCCAAGTGTAGGCAGCTCCAAAATCCTTTTTTATACTGGCCACCATATTGTGTTGCAGTTAGTGAATCATTTATTATGAAGAATATGAGTTCTTCCACTTTCCCAGACACAGATTTTCAAGACTACTTGTGATTTTTTTAATGTTATTTTTGTTTTAAGGCTGAGTCCTTCACATCGGCATCTTCTTAGAAGTATCATCCACATGGTACATTCCTCTCCTGTAACTGCATTCAGGTAATGGTATGTGCAGCATGAACGTGCAGAACTGGTATGTGCAAAGTCATTTGCTAAAATAGTCTAAGTGAACACATATGATGTTGAAAGGCTTGGGGGAAAATGCTTTAAAGTGAGAACAAATGATAGGGTTTTATTTGATAGTTTTTTCCTAGTTATAGTGTTAACGTGCAACAAAATAAAAATGTACTGAACAAGGGTGCATGCCTCTTGAAGTTGCAAGACAGACCTAAGAGGAAGTTACCACTCCATAGATCAATGAACTTCAGATATGGCAATAACCATGTTGCTAATACAAAATCCTAAAGAGTGTTAACTAAATGTTCAGTGTGTCCTAGACACATTACAGACATTAAGGCTCACAAGCCAGCACTCAAGCCAGCTGTTTAATCGCAGCAGTAACCCTCAATGATTTCAGCAGGGCTACTGAGGTGTTTAAAGCTAATGTGTTTAATACTGTAGACTTAGGCCTAATCCTTCCTGTGACTGGTGCTCACACTTAGTTCCAGTACTAATTTTTTTCATACCCTCCCTCCTTTCTGACTTCAGCCTGCTCCTCTGGTCATGTACCAGCTTGGCAGCATCACTGCTGTATCATAAGAAGGGATTTGTTCAGTATGAAAGGCACAGAAAATAATGATGTTACAACTTAATATATGGAAAAAAGTAGTGATCATAACATTATATAGCTATAATGTACACATTATACAGTTTTATATGGCTCTCCTATTCCTGAAAAACCCCATAGCGTGTAAGGAACAGTACACATACTGCAGCATGTCAGAGCTTGGCTGCAGGTGTAGATGGAGGCAGACAGGCACAAAAAGCATCAGCACTGGAGGTAACAGCCAATGAGACACAGCACGTGAGAAGCAAACATGGTTTTGACCAGAGCCTTGGCCCAAAGCCTGTTCTTACTGAAAAGGGAAGAAAGCAGCTAATATTGGAATTGTAAGGCGGGATCTCCTGGAAACTCCAGGATACGTATCAGGTACTAGGTCACATAATTGCCTTTGAGTTATGGAATTTGCTGATTGTAAACTAATTTTTGTTTCAATGGAATTTTTACTCAGTAAATTATCTGGGGTCTAAGATACTATTTTTTTTCAAAATCAAGCAGAGCAGGAGAGTAAAGGAAAACATCTGCTGAAGTCCTAGAAGCTTGCACATTCACCTAGGAAGTGTTGGAGGCAGGCTGAAATCCTTGCTCCTAAGCAGCCAGTAAAAGCTGCATGATAACTTGCTGTGTAGGAACCATACACAAATGTAGAGTGGTTGGATAAATCCTCTCACCTGAACATGACTGAGCGCAGATATAAATGGGGATGTCTCATGAGTTCCTGTTAAACACACTAACCTTTTGTTTATTCATTATTCTCTAGGTTTTTTTCAAAAATCTTCTTTAAAGCAAATGCTTCTTCCAAACTTGAACATCAATGACAAAGAGCAAGAAAATTCTTCCACTATACAAAACTGAATTCTTCTATAGAGTTTTAATCACCAGCTTTCCTGAAGGCCTTAGGAGAAACCACTCTATGTTGCCACCTTACTTTTACTATCTGGCCTTATTTTTCTGATACTTTTATTCCCAAAACATAGAAAATTAATTTTATTAAGGTCTGTTACATACTCTCAGGTACTATGTTGGCAGTGCCGCAGAACAAGAAGTAACAAAGCCATCTTACAACTGAGAAAAAGCAACTTTACACATCCTCAAAACAATGCAAAATGTTTTGTCCAAGAAAACCTAAGTAGAAAAAGATCTTTTCTTTTGAGTGTTCTAATGCTTTATAAAGATCTGAGAAACAAACTAGACAAACTAGTTCCCTTATCTGCAAAGCACAACCGGCATGTTTTGGTCTGTAGGTGCCTCCATGAGCAATGGGCCTGTCTTCATTTCTTCTTCCCTCACAGGACTGAAATTTTGAATTATTCCAGAAAGATAAGTAGCAGTCCCAATAGTTTACAAATAAAAATATTGCTTAAATTGGATTACCTGAGCTAGATCTCAGAACTGTCTTGGAGCAGAGGTTTGATGGGCAGAACATCTACAATTCAGTTGTTCTTAGAGGACAGGGCCTGGAGCCAGAGGTCAGTACATGCCATAGCTCTCTGCCACATCAGAATTTACTGAGCAAAGCTCATAATCCCATGGAAAACTCAAAACAGGCTTTGGGGAACAGACAATGGCTCACACTGCCAGGAACTCCCTGGTGTCACAGCAGACTATTTCTTTTTCTATTGCCCTGGCATGGGCTCTGCCCTGGCCCCAGGCACCACCACTGCTGCCCACAGAATGATGCTGGGCAGCTTCAGCCCACGCTGTGTCATGGCAGCCTGCACCAGCAGATTCACAAGAGTGCTCAGAATATGGGTGTTTAAAGCAAGAAAAAGAAATCTAAACGAGCAGAGTTCTTTCCCTGTTCTTAACTAAGCAGGGTAATTTGGTTTGGCAAAGAGAGTTATAGTTACAGATGTAAAAAGAAGAAATTATTCTCCAATATTACAATTAAGCAACTGCTGATGGATACAACTTTGCACACCTACTAGCTCTGGTCACCAAGTGCAGCAAACATCTTGTATTTTTTGTTGGTGACTATTCACAATATGAGATAAGACTTTCTGGCCCTTCAGGAACTGAACTTTCACCATAAGGAGCACCAGGCAATCATCAGTACAGGGCACAAGCAGGTCTGTATAAGTTACTGAACACATGTATGCTACTGAAAAGAATATGGTGATACCTCCAAGTTATATACAAACCAAGTGATCCCGTGTAGCATAGCCTTTCCAAATGGAAAACAGGAGCGGGTGAAAAGAAAAATCTGGGAGCAGGACTGAAAATATAGAGGGGAAAAATCCTCAGCACCAGGCTTGGGACCCTTAGGTGCGATAAGTTTTACTTGCTTGTGTGTGACATAAATAGCTACATAAATACATAGATAGATAATGCTCTCAGTAATAAGACTTACATGCTACGCAAGTCCCACTCACATCCCCTTGTCTCAAATCGAGCCCGACATAACTTAATCGTGAGCCACTGCATACCAGGCAGGCAGGCACCCTGCACCCCTGCCTGCACCGGCACGAGAGAAGAGTAAGTGCCGGGAGCAATTCTGCTCCTCCAAAGTCAGGCCACAGGGGTGAAGTGTAGGTAGGATAAAGTCGTGCTAATTCCTGGTGCTGACAGGTATTTCAGGAAACAGCACTGAAAGGTGTGCTATAAATTTTCACACAAGTGCCCATGGAAATATGTGCTGCTAAAAACACCATGGGGAAGAAGAAATATTTAAATATTGTAGGTAGCTCGAAGTTAGAAAATGCTGTCAATTTTCATTCATTTTTGAGGAAACTTTTCTAACATTTGAATTGACTGTCCAATATTTCATGCTCTGAACACTTCTATGAGTGGGTTGGGTTTTGTGTGCTGTATGAACTTTTAATGACCTAAAAAAATATTTTCCACTGTAGTTTACATGAGGGCTTTAGACAACACCATGTCCTGTTCAGCTGTTTAACCTGATGACATCTTGGCTGGTAAGTTCTTGGTTTGCCTATTTTTCATGTTGCTAGTTTGTTTGAGGTGAAGTCAGAAGCTCTGGGCAGTAAGAGAGCCCCATGATTCAGTGCTGCTTCCATAATTTTTCCTAATACTATAGGTTCCCACTTACTGTGCTGAAATTGCAGAGGTTATGGGGCTGAGGAAGGTGCTGTTCTCTTCTGGCCCTTGTGAGTGCCTCCCTCTCCTGCTGGGTGGGCAGAGGGGCTGAGTCTTCATTTACAGGAAGGATGGGGAGAACCACATCACGGGTACGTGACCATGAATGTCACGTACAAATACCCTTTTCTTTGTGACAACTGTGTATCAACAGTTAAAGCGAAAGCTCAATAGCTGATGTGAGGCTACGACAAAGGGATCTTAAACCAATGCATAATACAATGAAATAAAAAATATCAGCAGCATTTGGAGGAGATTATTAAAAATGTCTCCTGGATCCGAACACAAAGCAATCTCTTAACAGTGCAATCTGTGTGCAGTGCTCACATCATTCAGCAGAGCCAAGCATGCTGGCTTGTTTTGGCAGGCTACAGTAAGTGAAGAAGAAAGGCTTTCTGAAAGCCACTTACCATCCTCTGGGAGGAAAAGGCTCTCCCTCCCTCTTGCCTGTTCTCAGGCAGGAGCTTCCAAACTCTCTTTCCCACCGAAACTTTTGATGGCACTTTCCCTGGTGCAGATGGGTCCCAGACATCTGGCTGGGTAAGGTATTTCCACTCGGGAGGGTGTGAAATCCCACTCCTAGAAGGCAGTCATGTGCCACGGGTGCAAGTGGTGGAGGGCTATGTTAAGTAACAACAGTTACTTCACGATCTGCTATCTGATACTCTTAGTTTGACGTGGAGGTCCTCTTAGCACACGTTCACAAAAGGGGAGTTGTCCAAGGCAGGAGTTCAGCCAGAATCAGGTTTCAGAAAATCTTGAGTAGCAAGATCCTCACCCATTTGAAGCCAACAGGAATGTACCGGCTGACTTCATGGGTCCAAGAAATTACAGTTTGTTCAAACAAATAGTAAAGAGAAGCCTCAAATGATTTAAAAAGCCTTCAGAAGAGCACTTGGAAAATTACGTCGGACAAGATTTCTTTTGCTAACCATTAGCTGTAGTCATTGCACTGCAGCTGAATGCTGTTACTTACAGTGGCTGTGAAAGTCAGTAAGTGAGGATAGAACTACAGGCTAGATCTGCAGTCACTTCTTTCTCTCTGACAGAGATACTCTGCAATAATATTGACATGAGAGACAGCGTAATATGGCCCAGGATAGTAATTTACACAGCTCTGTACTGCTAATTCATTCTCCTGTTACTGTTAAATTCAAAACAACAATTGATTATTAATACAAAGGTGATTAAAAGTAAGAGTATGTTCAGGAACACGCAGGATGTGCAAGGTGAGCTGTGAAAGCAGACACTCTCCAAGCAATTCGTGGTGCATGGTAACACTCCCCAGGGACACTGCACAACCTAACTGCAAATTCTTCTCTGAAAGTGTCTGAAGTGTTTTTTCTAGAAGGTGTCCTGCAATGCCAGCAGCCACATTAGAATGATCCCATGCATTCACATACTTGCATCACAAGCACAAGCACACGCAAGGTGCTAAGTAGTACTACACAAACTACCCTTTCCAGCCTTTCACAAATTCTTCTTTTTAAGGGACACAAGTAACATCTCTGTTTTCCCTCCAAGCACTTGGGAAAGATTTCCCCCAGCACACAGTCTTAATTTTGACAAAACAGTTGGGTGGGAAGGAGCCCTTTGCAATTTTACCCGTATGTTTGACATTAAAAGAATTCACTGACACCTATTTCAAGTTATGAAACTGTATATGCATCACATTTTAGGGCTATTGTATCGTTTGAATTGCTGTGTTTAATGTTTTGATTTACATTACTCTAAATTTCTAAACTTCTGGAAATATGTTTTCTTACAAATGTTACTACTACAGAAAAAAAATGAAAACTAAGGCCCCTGTAATCATGGTTCTACCTCTTAATTAATTATATGATGCACTATTGTAAGAACACTCTGGACACATTTTTTTCAAACAGGACTCACTAAAAAACATTACATTGTCTTGCACTCAATGGGTTGACTAATCCACCACTTAAAAACAACTGAAAAGAATCTTTGGAACTCCAGGAATTCCTGAAGATTCAAGATTATCAGCAATTAATAATTATCCTCAAATTAAATTAGCAAATGGCTAGTAAACCTTCAGCACCTCTGATTCCAGACCTCTAGTTTCATGATTCATTGCTTCCAATTACTAAATGTCACAGTTACTTTATACAGAACAGCCCTGCACATATTCCTATGCCTCAAGTTTTCCGGTAATCCTCAGATTACTGCTGAGGCTATCAATAAAACAAACTTTAAATGATAAATTCACTGTCCTGCTTTCCATTTTTATGCTGGCAATCAGTCTAGCTATAGATCTTCCTGACCTTGCATTATTATCTTATTTGGAAACATGTATTCTTCTCATCTAAGCTTTTTTTTAAAACATCCAACAACTGTCTGGAATCTACTGTTTGATCTACTGTTAGTGAACACATCCTGTAAATGCTAGTATGTTTAAAATAAGAGCCTCTAAAGTAACTCATATTATGGATACTGTGTAAAGTTGTCTCATGCAACTCATTTATGCAGTGGATCATCGCATAGTGCATTGCTATTGAGATTACTCATGAAAAATCAAAGCTTAATCTATGCCTTTGCTAAGCAATAAATGCAGAACTCAAGCAACCCACCATGATACATCCTGTCGCTCACTGTAAAATAAAAAGGAAAATTCAATATTGTATTAGGTCAATCACAGGAGGGACAAAGGACAGACAGAATACTTTGCTAGAGTTCAGCGATACAGGGATCACCTGCTAACTGCATTTTGCAGTACAACACCTGTAGGGTAACACTCTAATATCCTAGATTTCCTTGAGAGATTACTAACCCTGTCTCACCACCTCTTCTTCTTGCTGGAGGCTGCTGCTCCATTGCATGTGTGCCTTAACTGCCCACGAAGCAGACTTAAAACAGCAGGACATTTTGAGGCAGTGACCTCAATGACTGCTACAGCTAGCCCTGCCTATGACTGAGTAACCACATCCAAGTACAACACACCTGTAATTAGTGTGTCTCACTCTAAATCATGGTGATTTTGAAAAACTGCCAGATTCTAAATGTCAAACTGAGACAAACAGCCCATCACCCTTTGCATTAAGATGTGGCATGGAACAGTGAGAGCTGCTAGTGAGCAAGATCCTTTCCTCCTCCCGTTCCAACCCCTGCAGACTGCAAAAACTCTCATGTACGATGGTGCTGAAGGCAGCAGGGTGCATGCTTTAGGTACTGCTTCTGGTCAAGTAACAGAGGCCAGGAAGAACCCAGAAACTGAACATGGAAGAATGAAAAGGAGTGGAAACAAGACCAAGACTTGGGGAGAATCAAGAACTATAAGAAAGCCAACATTGAGGCTAATCCTAAATTTACAAAAATGTGACATGTGGGGACACCACAAATTCCTTTACTTTCCTCATTTTTTTGGACTTAATTTTTTCCAAGCTAAAAACACATACATCAGCTTCAGCACTCTTCTTATTGAAGACAGTACTAGGACTTAAGATTTAACCTTTATTGCTGTAACAGCTGAAGAACATCAGCACACCAGTTTGCCAGCAAAGCACCCAAGTCTTTGTATTTCTCTAGCATTTTCAAAAAAAATGTACATAAGAATAGTTTTGCAATTTAAAAAAAAAATCAAAATAATATATATGGAGGTAGAATTTTCAACAATTTCAACATTGAAAGGACTGGTGCCTTCAGTTCCTCTTGTTTTGTATTGGGTGGGTGATCAAAATACACAAATATCTCAGTTACAGACTGTGGAGTTGTGTTACAGATGAGAAATTTTGAAATATGGTCTTACATTTGTCTTTTTTGATGGTGAAATTGAGGCAATGATCATTCTCTTAGATTAAATGCCATTTCTCAAGTATTGTACTGATTGTATGGGGGTGGAAATTTAAGAAAGCATGACTGAAAACAACACTGAGTGTACAAAGATGCTTACATTCTTCTAGGTGGTTGCATCTTCCTTTTTAAAGATGCATAAAAATATGATTAAAAGACAGAGATCTCCATTTATGATTATTTTCTGACTCCAATTTGAAAGGCTGTTAAAGAACATTTACTAGAGTTATAAAGCGTACTGGGAGTTTCTAAAGAATCCAGATATGTAAGAGCCTGCCTTAGTATGAGATGCCACATCTGCTCTATCCTTACAGCAACATCATACCGTTTCATTTATATCAGGAACTGCTAAAAAATGTAGTACCCAAACCTAATACAGACATTGTTTCCTGACACACAGAATAGCTGAGGAACAAGCAAGAACCTGAGACTGGCATCCACATGCTTTAGAAAATGGGATTCATTGGGTGCAGCAGTTCCTTGTACCTTGTTTCTGTTTTTCTGTCTAAGAGGCAATCTCTGGAAGGATGGCACTGATACAAGCGTGTGACAGTGAATCAGCATTAACTCCTTGAGAAGGCTGCAACACACTAAACCATGAGCACTGGTCTGCTGAACCAGGGCTTTGCTCACAGGCTCCTGTGCATGGAGTGACTTGGCTTAGCCTACAACAGCAGCGTGGGTTGAATTCAAGTTCAGATATCCAGAGCAGGGAGGAAATTTTAATATCCATCTAAAAAGGAATGACTAATGACAATGCACGGCAAGCAAAATGTTCAGCTTCATGTTAACACACGTATCACCTGTAGCATAAGCAAGCAAATTGCCAGCCACCACAGAAGTGCTGTTTTTCTCTGATTAAGTTTGTGTTTTAAAGTTTGGTGCAGAAATCAAGTAAAAGCTATGATCTGACCAATATTAATTTTAAAAATGCATATTGCTATTGCCTTTTCTCACTTTTATTCTTTCCTATTGTGAATTATACAATCATGACTATAAACCCCATACAGTAAAAGTGCTTTTCCAAACTGTAAAAAAAGAGATGGCCAACCAAACCCAAGAGTCCACTAATTGCCACTGACTTGCAAAGGCTTAAGATCAGGCCACTGGCCCATAAACACCAAGCTCCGTTGGAGGAATATGTCCTTTCCCCATCCTATTTGTTGTTGAAAAAAAGCATTCCTTGGGAATTCATAAGTTATAGCTTATGAGTGAAATGGGAATTTACTGTTAACATGAGTGAGGTCAGAATTTAACCCTGTAACTTTAAATTAAAAAATGAAAAGGATTTTCTATTATGCCATTTTAATTGGGGTGAAGGCTCTTCCTAACAGTGGCACTGTCATCCTATAAGTTCCTTAGTATTTCCTGCATAAAGGTCTGTCTCCTGAGATTTTTCTGAGTAGCTAGCTGCTGACATTCTGCTGCAGTAACTTACAATGAGACTAGTCCAACTGGACAAGCTAAATACAATGATAAAATAACTGTAAAGGAAGCAAAGTTATCTCACCTAGGCCTCCCAGAGAAACATGTAAGATTATCATTGAAGCTCCAATTCAGTGAAAAACTTAAACACATGCTCAACTTGAAAATATGTATCTGTCATCCCCTTGATTTACAGGAATATTTTGCTGTTTAAGGTAAACCAGTGTTTTGCTGCCTCAAGGCCAGAGAACTGAGCCCACATACAGTTTATGGTGATTAAGAATAATTTTACAAAGGGCTAATAAATGATTGTTAGCTGTTTCAATAAATGCCTGATCAATTGGCAATTATATGCTACTGTGGACTGCAAAGCACAAGATGTCTGACGAATAGTGTCTGTAACATTCCCATAAAACTGACTCATAAAGTATGATATTTTCATTCATTCCTAAGGCTCACCTGCACTGGAGAAATGTTTCTTTCCCACCTGAGGCCCTTCTACATCCAGCATTTATGTGCAAGATGTTATAGACATGGGTCACCCTCTAGATTTATTTATTGCAAGTCCCTTATGTGAATAGAGTTGGGATTTGCAGCACAAGAGTCCGGCTGGTTAAGGGCATTTCTAAACCTAGAAGCACCTGAGCAGCGTTAGATACAGAGAAACAAAACTGCAGTGTGGGCTGTTACCAAACATTTTTCAACCACAGAAAACTGTCATGAGAAACACAGATACCTTTGCAATTTTGGATCTGTTCAAATAATTTTTCTGAAGAACTGGAAACTTTTAAATTAGTAAAAATAATAACTTTTTAAAGTTCTCATTTAAAATACATGACATTTTTATTTTCATTGTTTAACAAGACAAAATGAGAATAAAAGTAGGTTATCAAAAGTGGGTGCTGGCATTCATATTTTTTTATAATCGGCATACACATAATGTATATGAATAGCCACACATTTCTAGTGAAAGACTATGAACACACATACATATACAGAGATATATAAACATACTATACATACATACATGAGTGAATATACATATTCATGTGCATACAGTATACAGACAAGATACTATACAGGTACAGTAAGTGCAATATACTGTATAAGGCTATACAAACACCGAAAGATTCTGGTGAAATGATGACAGCCATGAGAACAAAGCGTGGATGGTTTGTGACTTAACGCAGACGGTGGGGAAAACCTTGCTGTTCTGTGTTTTATGCATCAGGCACACAAAGTCCCAACAGAAACAGAAACAATACATTCAGTTCGTATACAAAAAATGTAAGGCAAGTGGGAGTGCATGGAGGTAACTGAAATGCATATGAGCAGACACATAAGGTTGTTCTACCTAGAATACAGAATGTTTGGTTCATTTACAGAGAATGCCTATATATAAACCCATGCTTTCATGAATTCATGCCACTTTTATTTCTATTTTTTCCTTTAAGAATATTATAAAATTCTTGCCCTGAGTTAAACATAAATACACACAGAAAGGGGGGGGGGGGGGGGGGGGGGGGCAGAATTGCATGCTTCTGGGGTTTGTGGGTTTTTTTGAATATTTTTTTAACCAAGGCACAATGTCTTTGATAGTGGTTGCAAGACCATTTGAAATAAACTTAGCAACTGCTATTGTTCTGGTACTGCATCCTTCTTAGTATGACTAAACTAATTGTTTGCACACAGAAGTCTCAGAACAAGTTTTGAAGTGAATTTACAAGTTTTAGATGAGAATAAGTAAATTTATGAGAAATGCTCAAAGACAGATTCCCTGAAGAGGAAGGAAAGCCACCAAATTAAATTCCTATATAGGCAACTTACTGATGTTTGGACTGAAATTATTTCATATAAATTACATTACATATATATTTGTTTAGTATTACTGGGAAGTTGTTACCTGTTTTTAGTAGAACCATGTACAGTGCTGTAAGAGCAGCTGAAAATGAGATGAAGAACTTCCAAGTAATTCTTAGTTTCTTGTTGTAGGCAGGGCAGGACAGTGATCTCACTGATTCAGGGTTCTGCGAGAGCTACAACTGAGGACACTTGTCCAGTGATGCTGTAAGACTTTCAAGGCATCTATCTCCCCATCTCATCGACCTGCATAAGTCTTATTGGAAATATTACTTATTAACTTCTATGTATGTCATATTAAATGCTACATACCCGTGTCCAAGTCTGACTCTCAACAGAAAGGTCTGGGTGTGAAGGCCATGCTTGGCTGTTGCCCCCATGTCCAAGCCCTCAGGCTCCAGCAGGACACAGTTCTCACCAGCTTCCAGGGGCTCTGGAGGGTACCTCACCCTCCAGTGAACAACCACCCACATCGTGCTGCACTGGCTGCAGTACCTGTCTCCATGTAGTTCCCTGTTGAGGTGAGACTATTTTCCAAAGTAGTGAAACACACTGCCCCAATTCTGTAAAAAAACAGGCACCACATCACCAACCCCCTGAAACCACAGACCATGCAGATGACATCTTCTTATGCCTGTTCTACGCCTTTTAAAGAAATTGTAGCTCCCAACCTGAGAAACAACCAGGTAAAGACAGCCAAAAAGTGTTGAGAGGGAAGTGAAAACCCTCACAAGTGCTGTATTGCATTCTTTTTCAGAATATTGTTGTATTTGAAAGTTTCAACAACTCCTGTGAGGGAATTAGTCTCTTCCTGTGTACTCTGCTGGCAAGCTTACAAAGCCTGTGCAAGAACAAGAAGAGATCAGAGTAAGGGAATGGAATATTCTTCCTCCCACTCTCTCCCATCCCAGCTGATACAGCGGCATCCAAGCCAGCACTCGAAGGTGAGGAAAGGCATGAACACCAACCCTAGGTCTGGTGCTCAGAGGCTGGTCACTGCTACTGTGGCATTACTTCCACAGCTGACAGCTGACCTGCTCTCACCTGTCACTGCTCCTCCCTGAGACATCATTTCTGTGCCTAAAACCCATCCTATCGAGGTATGGAGGAGAAAAAGCCAAATCCCAAAGCCATGCTTGGGCCTTGGGACCTACCACGACTGTGGCGTGCGCCAAGGTCCGCCTCTGCCTAGCATCCCCCATGCCCTGAACCAGAGCCCACTGTGGCAGTGCGAGGGTTGCCGAGCACGCACTCCCTCACACGCTTAACTCAGAGTGCTGGCAAAGCAGGAGCCAGCAAGGCAGTGACCTGCTTCTGCTGCACGACCAGTCCAGCTGGATGCTGAAGAAAAGATGTTGGGACAGCAGCAGCAGGGCTGTCTGCCAACAGAAGACAGCTTTGACACATTTGCTTCTCATGCCAATCAGTCAGGCATGCCTTGGAGGTGAGGGATGATGGATGTGGCAATTCCATCCACTTCAAGGTTTGCGTTTGCTTTTCTTTCTTTCTTTTTCAATTAATATTATGTATTTGTATATTTAGAAACGATTTGCACTGCTCGAGACCCATGCACTGATTATGTAAGACCAGCTTCAAGCTGAAACTCAACACAATGCAATGTTGAGCCATCCCTAAAGCATTAACATTCTTGTTGTTCCTCTCATCCAAAATGTTGACAGCATATTTAGCTGGACTGGCGACAGCAGAATTTTGCCTTCATGCGTGCAAGATATTTGTCCTTGCAGGGGAAAAATGGAATTGCTTAAAGTGATCCAACCGCTCCCTCTCGTGGCCCTGGGGCTCTGCTGCACTTTGTAAAGGCACAAAAGCATCCTCGGAAATCCAAACTCTCACCGACTTCCAGCAGTGCAAACTCCCCCGATGGCTGTGTGACATTTCAGGACACAGCTCACGCCCCTGCACCTCTGGCAGTCAGTGCGGTGACTCATCCCTGACTCTTGTGAACATTCAGCCTGTACAAGAAGGCAAAATCCTATGGCTGTGTATGATTCAGATTTTTAAAAACACTGAGGCCACATGCTGGTCAAATCCAGGTGTCATCCCAACGTAAAGTTGGCCCATGTCCTGTCAATGAAGTGCTTGTGCCAGGGGTTTCTCATTGTACCCCACCGTGGGTTCCTCCATGCTTGTCCATCCTCCCAGCTAGGACCCCGAGGAGTTTCCTCCTCCCAGATACTTGCAAAACCAGCATCCACAAAATTCAGTCTATACCTACATTCATTTGCTTTCACCTACACAGATACTAAACACTTCACTGGAGGAGCAGGACTTCTCCATGAAAGGGCCATTTGAGAAACATCATTTGTAAAATGTTCCTAGGAAGATTTACCTGGTTTTCTCATTTTAGACATTCAAGTGCATTTCATAGTATTAGTGGCACATAAAACTAATTAAAATTACTGTCAAAGATACAGTAGATTGCACCCCAAATAGTTTTTGCACTTTCTAATTTCACATAAACCGAAGCTTAAGCAATTCCTGACAGTCACATATTTACCAATCTACTCCCATCTGCAACTGCTTACTTTCTCATATTTTACACTGAGTTACATATCCTTGGGGGAGAACAGTCTTTGTTCTACACACATTGTCTACCAACATGGGGACCTTATTTTTAACTGCGACTCTTAGACACCACCACAGATGTTACTGTGGTAGATCCTAGTGGCCAACATTAAGCAGGTTTTGGATCCAGTGACTATCCCAAGCTTTATTAAAGGTGATGGTTAAACATAAGGAGTAATTAAGTCCCTTTAAGGAAATAGCTTCACAGGCAAAAATAGAAGCTACCATCCAAAGCAATAAATAGTGTATAGAAAGTCCAGACCAAAACCCCATGGGACTCTGATTACAGAGCGAGAGGCATGGGACTGTTCCCACACTGTGGACATACATTTTGAATGAAGAAAAAGATCAAGTATCAAGAAGGAACAACCATAATCTTGGCTCCAGCAGCACAGAGACAGAGATCTCAGAGGCATTGCACTGGCTGAAGTGGAACACTTGGAATTTACACACAAGGAGGAGAAGAACACAATTGCCACATCCCATGAATTGTTTCATATGTTTTGCAATTCTACATCCAAAATACACAATAGACTTTCAAAACTTTGAAAATAAGAGGAAAAAAAGAGGGACAGAGAAAGTCATACCACAGTGGCAATTAGGACAGTAGTTTGATTTTCCCTTTGAATAGGAAATTGGGACTGTATCTCCCCTGAGATCTTTAACCAGCAGCCCAGGGGGATCCTTTTTCCCCTTTGGACAGAAAGGAAATACAACAGAAGTTGGTTCTTTTATTGCAAATCCTTCTGCTTTACTAGAGTCACAAAAGCAGAATCACTACAGTTTGATGCTAGTTTCAGACTAGCATGTGATTCACCAAGGAGTGCATCTAGCGAACATTTACAGTACTGAGCGATGACATGGGTTGATGCTATGTAGCAGCCATGAATCCTCTTACTAGCACACTTTTTGTTTGCTTGTTTTTGTTTTGTTACCATTTCCCTAGTGTTCAAATGGGATGAAAGAATACTTGAACATACAGAGTTCTGCACCCACCTGCAATGACTGTATTTCTGTCATATACGGGAAGTTAAAACCAGACTGCTGGGGTCTGATACGGAACAGTGGATCTTGATTTATAGGTGCTCATTTTTCAGCAGCAGAATTCATTAAATGCAGCAGTCAGGAGCCCAGCCCTGCTATGCAGCCCAGCGCCTACAGAGTGTTTACTGACTCCTTTGAACTCTTGTACAGTATTGCTGGGGAAAACGGCAACTTTAAGCTGAGAATAATAAAAGAGCACAGACGCTTTCTTTATGCTCACAGAGTAGCATAGATCCCATACGCTTTCAGATGCACATTTGCCAACTACAGCATGACGATGTCAATTCGTTGGGGAAGTACTTTGTCTACGTGCCTTCAAAAATAATTATAGCCGTAATAGTAACAAACTACCTTTCTTGCATTCATTAACTGGAGGGCAAACACAGTGCTTACAAGGCACACAAGGGCTATAATATGCTTTGTATACACAGCTAAGGCTAGAGACATTAAGAGCTGGGCTTGTGGTGCATAGTTAACCCAGTACAGAGTTATTAACAAACTTAGGTATGAGACAAATATGTAGCTGCATTGCTAAAGAGTACTCAGTACTTGTCCAAATTCAACTCTAAATTATTTCTCTGAAGTTTTGTAAATTTCTTACAATGAGTTTATAGTGCATTTAAACCACATGTTCTAAGAATGCATGTGGAGAGCAGCTAAATCTCTCTCCCAGCTTCTCCTTTGTCGCATTCCCCTTCCTTCAGTCTTTTGTTTTAAAATGGAACGGTTAGAACATGTGCTCAGGATTTTGCAGCTACAGCACAAAACTAAGTAATAGTTGCCTTGAAGAGAAGGTCTCACACCAGTTTTAACGCTGGATTTTTTTCTCCCCACGGTAGACCGCACGTGTTTTAATTGGATCACCTAAATATTGAGTCTTAACCAAGACGTTAACCGCAGCTGCTGTGTGGAAGACCCCGGGATGCAGCAGGTGAGGCTGGTGCGCGCCTCCCCGGACCCGCAGAGCTGTGCAGGGCCGCAGCCCGGGAGCGCACTGCAGCTGGCACCGGCAGGGACCGCGCAGCCGCTGCTGCACCGGTTCTTGCAATTCCCTGATGCAGCACCCACCGCCCCAGCCAGCGCGGAGAGAAAAGCCACCGCAGCACACCCACACCACCCTCCTTAAACTCAAGAATTCCTCTCCTAGAAAATTCGGATGAAGCTCCTGCAGGACGGGAACAGGCCCCCCTCCCCGTGCGCTGTGCCCCGGCAGCGCCGAGCGGCAGCCTCGCAGGCCGGGCAGGAGCGGAGCGGCCTGGCTGCGGGGTGAGCCCCGCTCCGCGGGCAGCGCGGCAGCGGCGCGGCCGCCCGCCAGGCGGCGCCATGGGCCCCGGGGCGGGGCGGGGCGGGCCCCAGCGGCGCAGGGCTGTAACCCGCTGCCGGGCAGCGCAGCGCTGCGGGCCGCAGGCAGCCCCCCGCCCCCCGGCTCGGGGGGAAATAAAGCTTGTCCTAATCCTTTTGGATTTTCCAGGCTGTTCATTGTGAACAGCCATTAAAGTGCATTTGCGTCCGGGACTTCTCCGGCTCAGGCCCAAGCAATACGGGGGCTATTTTCTCATGTTGTTGCCAAACACAAACCAGTGGCGTTAACCTATCTCTGACCAACCGGACAAGACAACGACAAAACCCCTTCCAGCGGCATGTGCAAAGCAGAAAATCTGCTTTCTACTTCTCTGCATACTTTAATGCATTTGAAAACGATGCTGGGAAAATCCTTGCCTCTTGCTTTCAGGACTCGGCAAATCTTGGACTGCCACCTCCTTACAACAGCTCCCTTGGCGAGGGCAGGGGTGAGAAGCCAGAGCCAGCCCACCCCCACCCCAAGCCCCGAGACACCAGTGCCAGTCCCACCCACCCCCTCAGGACCAAGACACCAGAGCCAGCTCACCCCCCAGCACCAAGAGGCCAGAGCCAGCCACCCCCACCCCCCACCCCCAGCACCACTGGGCACACTCCCAGTCTCACTCTGCTCTGAAGCCCAGCAGGAGGGAAGATGCCCAAACCACGCCATTTCAAAGCTTAGGTAGGACCCAGCCATATCACCCATGTAGCTTCTCCACAACACTCAGCACCCATGGGTTAAGTCTGAAAAGGTATAAATGTCCATTACCTAGCGATGGAGGTCTTAACGGCTGTTACCTGCTCAGTCGTACATGTCCAGGAGCCTCTGACACACAGAGCAGGAATGATCCCAGCTGACTTTCCACAGCCAATAGAGGTGGTTAAATGAGGAGGCTAAACTACAGGGTTATCCCAGGTAAGAGACGTACAGCCCTGCACAGTCACTGAGGGTTTAGCTGGGTGAATCCCTCGGCAGGTGCCTCTCTTCATACAACCCACAGGGCACCTATATTATACCCAGCTTAGACATCTCAGAGGTAGGTAGGGTAGATCTCAGCTAAAGAGTACACATGGTCCTTCTACAAGTCTGTTTTATTATTTAACTACCTAAATATGAATTTAAGGAGCCAACCTGTACCTAAAATTCTTGCCTATCAAAGACACATGCTCAAATAAACTGTTGATGGATTCACTTCATTTGGTGCGAGACAATTACGGTCAAGTCCATTCTGTGAATGGGAGGCCTTTCCCCTTTGCTGTATTATATTTGGATAAATCATAAAATAAGTGAAAGGCTTCCTCAGTTTTGGAAGGTGATGGTTACTTCATCCATCACATGGCCTTTCTGTGTCACATTCACTGATAGGGTCGTATGGGGGAAGAAAAATGCCATCTCAACTGGCTGGGGGCACAGGCAGATACCAGGCAAGTAACGAACTGAGTTGCTTTTTTGTTGAAAAAATAAGCCACAAAAAATTTCAGTGCTGATTCTGATGTATTTTCTAGCTTTTTCTTCATTCCTTCAACGCCAGTTGAGACTCCTTAATTCATAGCTGTCCTTGTATCCTCATTCTCCCCTCTGAGTTATTCCTTCTAATCTCAGCATGGCTTTTGGATTTTACTTTGATTATCACTGTAAAGTTTAAATCTTCTTCCCTTGCTTAAATTGGAGCTAGATATCTCTGCCCAGTCCTCCCCACAAGAAGACAACAGACCTTAGGAGGCATGCAAACCTTCAGAATTAAGATAACATACCTCAAGGAGGCAACAGTGAAGGACTGTGCTGTCTCCCCATTTAAAAGCCAGTAACAGGCAGGATGAGGAGAGACTGCACATTTGCAGATAAGGTACACAGTTTTGTGGAAATCTGTCTGAAAATAGGCTCTGCTTTGCAGAAAAGCTGAAATACCACACTGTAACCTCCAGTTTTGTTTTCAAAAATTGTCTTTTTCTTAGGTCATGGATCTTCATTATAAACACGCTGCTGTGCTGCTCTGCAGCTTAATACATGGGATTTTCCAATAGCTGTCTACATCTTAACAAAAACAAGCTTCACTTTGCAAAATTCATTTGCAGCAAAATATCCAGAGATAGTTATATTGGTTCCTTTTTCTTTCCAAAAACCAGTGGGTTTTTTGGTGTGCTGAATACTGTTTTGGAGAAGCCTGGCAGTGACCTAGAGATGATTTTATGTACATCAAAAACATGGATGCAAGACGCTTTGCTCTCCAGCAGAGGGACTTCCACAGGGCAGACTGCTTGAAACACTTTCTTCTTTTGTGACAGACATGCTCAGTGCACGTGCATCCTGCATGCAACAGGGATTTCTGAGTCCATCAACAGAGCATAATCCCTTGTTACCCTGAGGTGAAGATGTGGAGAACGATAGAACGCAGGGAAACATCACTGCATTGCAGTGATACCTGTGACTCCAAATCCTGCTTGCTTTACACAAGTGAACAATCTTGTTCATTATGGGGGTCCCCTGATATGACTCAGCATTTACTACTGCAGGGTGAAACACCTGATGACCATGCCCGCTTCAGAAGTCTCAGAAACCAGCACAGAGGCCCCAGCAATATGGGTGAATGAGTTAGTTATCAGCACATCCTTGGACCATGTTTATTCCACTTCATAAACCTCACGTGGTAATTAACTTCTACTGTTCTCTGTCCACTTGGATGGTTACAAACAAATGGTACTAGTTTTTATTTCCATATAAAGGCCAAAATCAGATAGACTTTCACTATTTAACTAATTTTATTCACACATCTCTTATCTCCAAGGTATAACTTACTGTACTTTCTAGAACATTTTTCCATTCTCTTGTTTAGGTTGGAAAAAAACCTTTAAGATCATCAAGTCCAACTGTTAACTTAGCACAGCCAAGTCCACGACTAAACCATATCCCTAAGCACCACATCTACACATCTTTTAAATACCTCCAGGGATCGTGACTCACCACTTCCCTGGGCAGCCTGTTCCAATGCTTGACAAACCTCTCAGTGAATAATTTTTTCCTAATATCCAATCTAAACCTCCCCTGGCACAACTTGAGGCCATTTCCTCTTGCCTATTGCTTGTTACTTGGGAGAAGAGACCAACTCCCATCTCGCTACAGCTGTCAGGCAGTTGTAGATAGCGACAAAGCCCTCCCTGAGCCTCCTTTTCTCCAGGCTGAACAATCCCAGTTCCCTCATCTGCTCCTCATGAGACTTGTCCTCCAGACCCTTCACCAGCTCCGCTGCACTTCTTTGGACACACTCCAGCACCTCAACATCTTTCTCATAGTGAAGGGCCCAATGCTGAACACATCATTTGAGGTATGGCCTCATCAATGCTGAGTACAGGAGGACAATCACTCCTCTAGTCCTGATGGTCACACTATTTCAGATACAGGCCAGGATGCTATTGGCCACCTTGGCCACCTGGGCACACTGCTGGCTCATGTTCAGCTGGCCATCAACCAGCACCTCCAGACCCTTTTCCACCAGGCAGATTTGCAGCCACTCTTCCCCAAGCCTGTAGCCTTGCATGGGACTGTTGTGACCCAGGTGCAGGACCTGGCCTTTCTTCTTGTTGAACCTCATACAAGTGACCCATTGATCCGGCCTGTCCAGATCCCTCCATAGAGCCTTTTTGCCCTCAAGCAGATCAGCCTCCCCCTTCAACTTGGTGTCATCTGCAAACTTACTGAGGGTGCACTTGATCCCCTCATCCAGATCGTCAATAAAGATTTTAAACAGGCCCCAGTACTGAGCCCTGAGGAACATCACTTGTGACCGGCCACCAGCTGGATGTGACTCCATTCACCACCACTTTCCGGGCTTGGCCACCCAGCCAGTTCTTTACCCAGTACAGAGTACACTCATCCGAGCCATGAGCAGCCAGTTTCTCCAGGAGAATGCTGTGGCAAATGGTGCCAAAGGCTTTATTAGAGTCGAGGCAGACAACATATCCACAGCCCTACCCTCACTCACTGGGCAGGTCACCTTGTCATAGCAGGAGATCAGGTTAGTCAAGCAGGACCGGCCTGTCATAAACCCGTGTGACTGGGCCTGACCCCTGGCTGTCCTGCACGTGCCGTGCGATCGCACTCAGGATGATCTGCTCCATGGTCTTCCCTGGCACCCAGGTCTGGCTGACAGGCCTGTCGTTCCCCGGATCCTCCTTCCTGCCCCTCTTGTGCACAGGCATCACATTGTCAAAGCTCCTGTCTTCTGGGGCCTCCCCGGTTAGCCGGGACTGCTGATAAATGACCCAAAGGGCTCGGTGAGCTCTTCCCCCAGCTCCCTCAGTACCCTCGGGTGGATCCCGCCTGGCCCCACAGACCTGTGTAAGTCTGAGTGGTGTAGCAGGTCACTGACCGTTTCCCCTTGCGTTATGGGGGCTTCACTCTGCTCCCCATCCCTGACTGCTAGCTCAGGGGGCTGGGAACCCAGACAACAACTGGTGTTACTGGTAAAGACTGAGGCAAAGGAGCCACGAAGTACCTCAGCCTTTTCCACTATGCTTCCCCCTGCATTCAATAAAGGATGGAGGTTCTTCTTAGCTCTCCTTTTGTTTCTAATGTATTTATAGAAAGATTTTTTACTGTTTCTTATGGCAGTAGCCAGCTTAAGTTCTAACTGGACTTTTGCCCTTCTCATTTTCTCCCTGCAAAACCTCACAACACCCTTGTAGTCCTCCTTAGTTGCCTGCCGCTTCTTCCAAAGGTTGTAAATTCTCTTTTTTTTTAATCCTGAGTTCCAGCCAAAGCTCTTTTCAGCCAGGCTGGTGGCTTTTCTGGCCAGTTCGTCTTTTGGCACATGGGGATGGCCTGCTACTGTGCCTTTAAGATTTACTTCTTTCCTTCTTCTTTTCTTTTTTTTTCTTTACAAGGCATTAGATTCTGCGATATCTAGAACACTTCTTTGCTACTTACACTTGTCTCTTTATGATATTTATATTAAGATATGTATTTAGGAACTACTGCTATATGCCACTTTTGTAGCTCAAATATATTCCATGCTTCTGCCATATTGCAGTTCCAAGCTCCCCACTTGACTTCCTCAGCTGCTTCCTTAATTTCTTAAACTTTGTCCTTACACAGTTGTTAACTTCAGTTCCAACAAAAACTTATGTTCATCTTTCAGATTAAATTGAGTCAATTCACAGCCTCATCCAAGGTTACTTCCTGCAACCAGTGCCCTCACTGTTTACCACAACTAAGTACAGATGACATGCTCTCAGGTGTTGGTAACTGCTGCCACTATGGTATAGAATTTTAAAGTGTTCTCCATCAGAGACCAGCCACATTATTCATCTCTGCTTGTAAGCTCTTTCTTTTTATTTATATATGATCACTGTAATGCTTACCATCAATATACCATAAATATGTTCCATGAATATTAACTGGCTAATCCTCACAATTCCTACGCCAGTAAACAAGAAAATAAGGCATAGAGGAGTTAAATGTCAATAGTTACAGAATTAGCCAATATTTGATTGGAATTATAACATAGGCTCCCTTAGTTCAGACCTATTTTTAATTACTAAGCATCCTCACCGCTTCCTTGAATGATTCTGTATTAAAAATGATGGGCCTTGAGAGACCAGATGCAAATCTGACTTTTTTTCCCAAGGTAAATATTTTGAAAAACATCCATTTGGGATCCATGAAGATTTGAGAAAACTGATTAACAGTAATCTACCTTCTCCCAGATCCTGTATCCCTGTATGAATGTTAGCTGTGCCCACCTCATCAATAAAGAGATGGATAACAGGACGAGTCCTCTTAATCTTCTGGCAAGTCTAACTGCTGATTACGATGTGGTTAAGGAAACTAGTATCAATACAATCAATAGCCACAACACAGGAAAACAAATACCCTGTATGCCACAATCTGTCAGATTCAGAATGGGCTAACAACCCAGTCATTTCCAAACACATTTCGCCTGTCACAGATTTTTTGCACATTAAGATAGAATCAGTGTATAAAAAAATACAAAGTAATGTTTGTACCTGCCAGGGAGATAGTAAGATTTTTGTCATTCCATCATGGAGGGGAATCAGGGTCAAATCCACAAATTTTAAAAATTATGCCATCATAATAAATGACAACTTAATAGATGGACAGTAAGTAAGAGATTGACAACTTGAAGGGAAGACTTATGGTAGAGAAAGCTTTTACTGTTTTTTCTTGTTTTTCGTGAAGCCAAGTCCATACCATACATTATTCAATTAACAAGATCACCCTTTACAGTCACTTGAAAGTTCCTCTTATCATCTTTGTTCCTTTCTTCTGTATGAAGTGAGGTGGATTTTTCCTCTAGTTTCAGTGAACCCTGGCTGCAGCTTCTAAAAGGCTCATTATCTCTTCTATCACATCAGCTTCTGCTTTCAAGGCTTATTGTTTAGTTCTTAATATAAACTGAGAGACTAAAATCCCTTCAAAACACCCAAGGTGCCTTTGCCACTGAGTAACCAGCAAAGCATCACATCTGCTGTAAGACCCCTTTCATCAAAAATCATATACTATATGAACACTGGGACACTCAAAACCTTTGGAAGTACAGTTACCCTAATTTCTTCCTTAGATGAAGGAACACTTGACATGGTGTTTAAATGGGCTGTCATTATGGATCTGATTTTCTTATGTAAAATATGCTTTAGAAACGTGGAAGGTTTTGTTAGGCATTGTGTCCAGTAGGGTTCAGAAGTCATACAATAGCATCACTTTTGCAGGTTAAAGTATTTTAACCCGTATGGACTAGGCTACCCACGTATAACCTTCCTAACAAGTAGCTGCCTGTCTGGATTGAGTAAATTAACCTTACTCTTCTCTATTTTGGTCAAGACCTTCTAGAAGCAACTCATTAAGCTACAAACAACTTAAATACATGATTATTGCAAAGCAGTCCTCAGGGAGTTTTCCACTCAAATCTCATTGAAATTCAATAGGATTATGGGCACTAATTCCCTGAAAGCCAATCAAAAATTCACCACCTAAATAAGGGTGTTTGTGTGTGTGCATACATATACGCATGTGCACATATATACATACATGTTTATGTCTCTTTGTGCATATATATGTACCCACACACGTACTCAGTGTTATGTAGGCCCGTACATGTGCATACAAGTAACACAATACTGGAGTGCTTTGAGCCTGACAGAAAGCATTCACATTATGTTTAAGTGAAACCTCTTCTCTCAATTGCCACTCTCAGCAGTTAGTTCTGTCAAACTAATAATACAGGTCTGCACAGCAAAATGATACAATATCAGTATTAGCATATAAAATGAAGGTAAGTATAGGTTTCCCATGTCTTTATTTCTTTTCCATTTTCTCACTAGTGGAGAAATTTGCCAAACCCAAACACTTTCATTTCTTTCTCAAGGGTCTATGTGGCATTTTTGTGTTTACTGAGGAAAAAAAAAAAAAAAGATACAAGGAGATATTACCCCTTTGATTTGGTTTTTGATTCCTAACAATGCACAATAAATATAACTACAGTGGACTATTTAATAGCCCTGTAAAGCATTACATGGCCTACAGCTGAAGAGAGTCTAGCTGCCTTAACTAAACACAGTAACTTGCTGTAAGAGCAGTTTTCAGGACAGTGATAAATCACAGTGTAATACAACCATGCACTAAGCTCAAAACAAATGTGAGACTGGCACAAATATTAAAGTACAACTGGGCAGAAGTCAGGTATGTACAAGTCATTGACAAACATTGGTGCAAGTGCTTTAGACAAGACATTTAAAAGAAATTTACATAAAAAACATAGATTAAATTTATCAAAGTTTGATAAATTTTAAAGACAGTAAAAAAGTACAGAAAACATGAAAAAATAAAACCCCCAGCCAATCCATACAGTACAGTTTTACTACATTTATATTACAGAATGAAGACAGAAAAGGATACAAGGAATTAAGAGCAAAGAAAATTCTGCTGGCTGTAGCCAGTGGAATTTCATTGCTGGTGAGAGATGCGCACACACAGATGCACGCACACGCACAGGAAATAAAGACGAAAACCAAAAAAATCATTTACTGTAACAAATGACAGACACAGAGGTGAGAAACATTTGGCATGTTGCAGCACATGAAGTCATTCACGATTGGCTAACGATGGTACCTGGCTCGGCTGAAGATCACTGGCTTGCCTGAGCGGAGTAACGGATGGAGGAGGCACACCTGATGTGGACGCAGACCGACCTAATCTGCAACTTGCTTTAGGCTCTGCGAAGGAAGAGAAGAAAATACATCAGTGAATGGGAGCTGGATTACTGCTGCAGTAAACTGAAACACGGTGGATCCAGGATCCCCTTGAAATGGAGACTCCGGGCTTGGTTTCTAATTGAAGTCTTGAACATTGGCTGAATCACGAACAGAAGTCGGGATCAGAAGAAAGGGGATTAAGACAGAACCCATTCCTTGTCCTGGTGCCTTTCCTCTTGTATAGCACCTCTGATGCTGAAAAGCATGATGCTGAAAAGCATAAAACAGCAGACAGATGGGAAGCATATAAAGGAGACCTTGTTGCTCCCTCCAATACCTTTTTCTACTCATAAAACAGAGCGGTGATTAAAGGAGTTACAGTAGCTGCTGGCTTCATTTCTCCATCCCGGAGCTGAGGGAGGTGGCAGCCCAAAGAGTGCCTGTGCTGAAGGAAAGCATGAAATGCCAGAAAATGAAGGAGGGAGTGTATAAAAGTGCTGAGGATACTGTCACACTTGGGGATTTGGAATGACACCAAAAAAACTTGGAAACCTGATATCAATGGCAGTGAATTGAGAGACAGAAAGCAGGAAGAAAGGAGAGCAATCAGAACATCAACAGTGGCAGATTCTCAAGTCTGTTCCCCAGAATCAAGGTGATTACAGAAGTAGAGGTTGCCTTGAGAGAAAGCGCTATTCCAGAGAAGCACTGCACAGAAATGACACAATTATTTCATTTTCCTTCTGCTCTTGTACAGGGAGGCATTTGTCAGGAGGCTCCCCGCTAAGTTCCAGCACAGGTTATTACTACTAACACACTGATGCAACAGTGTGACCACGCAGCTTGGGAGCCCTGGGTGAAGGTTTCTGTGTCTGAGCCACTCCGAGACCAGGGTGCTACCCCACTGTTCAACACCCCCGATCTGGTCTAGAAGAAACTGGCTTTTCCTGAGTAATGAGTCTGCCTGCCCTACAAAAATACATGTCCCTCCATCTCCTGTTTATGGCTGAGGATCTCTCAGCCCTTGACTTTTGACTCAGATGGACACGTGCATACTCCTTATGTTTTATAAACCTTCCTCCCAATCCTGCACCTGTCTTCTCTGTTTAGTGGGTAAACACTGAGATGAAGGGCATTTGCACTCAGCAGACATTTCGTACAATAACACACTCTCAGTTTTAGTGTTGATAGTACTGCTTTACCATGAATAACAAGTAACTATAATAATACCATGCCCCCTTACAATGGGTTTAAAGAATTCCTCCTATTCAATCTCATGTTTTCAAGAAGAGAGGAAGGACCTGTGCCTTGTGCAATGCTGGTTTAGCAAGTTTGCTTTAGAAGCACATGTTTTCTCATCTATCGTTTGCTTACATCTCTCTGAAATTTATTTTCGCGTGCCTTATTTACACTGCTGCTTTGTCTGTGTTTGGTTTACACGAATATATCTATTTCCTATGTGGCTCTCTAGTTTCATCACTAGCCACTGGTTGGGCCATTGTTTGAAAGGAATAAGATGTCCATCACTAGCATGTCCTTCGGGTCACCTGGCACGTCTTGGGAACTCGAGAACAGCCGGTACATTATGCCACCTACGAGCAACATGCTGAAATGTGTTCTTCCAATCTCACTGATGCTTTTTCATTGTCACCTTAAATGCTTATTTTCCTTAGATGTTTCAGAATTCAGTAGGGTACGGAGAAGAGCTATCCACTTAAGCTGGAGCACTTAGACCAATGAAAGCATCTGTATGGGTGAATATTCATCAACTAATTATTAATAGGTTGGTTAACATCCAGCTGGCTGAGCAGCAAAAATATTTATGCTGTTCAGCGAATGCATTATTCAATTCAGTCATTCCTAGTCAGTCTGTAAACATACTACGAGTCAACACGGCAATAAGCATTCAGAAAGGAGCAGACTGATCTCCTGCATAACCTTGCATTTTGTACATAATCTGTTGTTTTGCTTTTTTTGGACTTGGGCAGTTATTCTGAAGGTTTGATTAGATTTGTTTTTGTTCTGATTTCACACTGTCTGTGTGCCAGATTTCTGACTGTTTCTTTCAGTAATATAGATATAATAATGGATCTCATGTCTGTTCTGTCCTGGAATTTTGCTGGGGTTTCACAGAGGACAAGAATTGGGGGTTTTCTTGTTGTTCTTCACTACTGCTAAATAGAGACTCTGTTTTTGCTGTGACAAGCAGAATCAGACACCCAGCATATAAAAAACTCCAAGGCACTGTCTGCCATTGCTTCTGAATTGTTTTCTTTGCTTTGGGAAAGCAGAGAGAAGTGTCATAATTTCCAATTTGGATATATGTGCAACAACAAGAGATTACCATTTCCTCGCCAAAGAGACTCCTTTCATCTGGCATCAAAGAAATAAAACCTATCACACACAGATGAAGTATTAGTTCCTTTATCTCCCTGTAATATATGTTACAGTATTAAGGAAACTACTGCAATTTCCGTGGTGATCCTCTCCAAAAAAAAGGTTTCAGAGATGGCTCCATCTAGCTTTTCTTTTTAAGTTCAGGAACTTGGGTCATGCAGTGAAAGGGAAATGTTGGAGTTTTCTTAAATAACCATTCCATTGGTCTCAGTGGGAATGAATATTTTTAGACCAAATAAATACTCTATTCTACTGTAATTAGTGCTCTGAGTAACATCTTCACACTGCACACTACTGTGGGGGAAAAAATACCCATAAATGGTTTGTTGCATAAGTGATGCCCAGCTCACTGCTCTGTATTCTGCAGCACATCATTTTTCAGCTGTGGACAGCTTATTCACTGTGTTGAGGCTAACTGGATTTTGATCACTTTGGAATAGTAATAGTCATTTCAAATAATAACTTCTGCTTTGGGCTATCTAAAAAGTAGTAAAAGGTCTTCTTGCATAATTATGTCCAATCTCCAGCCACTTTCAGTATCTTTACCTCTCGGTTTTCATGTTTTAAATGCTCATTTCAGGTTGTCTGCAAGGCTTGCATATTGATACCGATTCTGGTTCTGGAATGAAAATGGGTTTTCCTCTTTACTGCTGAGAATCTTGAAGAACAACTTCTGCCAGCAAAACTCAGGGATGGTTTCTAGTGTTTGATTCATGCTTATCTCATGTAGATGGTATTGAGACAGCTCAGTATTAACATCTGCAATGAGCACTCTTGAGACGTCTTAAGAAGTCCTCTTTGTCATAGTAACGCTTGGTGTGGAGCAGTTTTATCAGCCAGCCTGATAAGCACACGGGAAAGACTCTGTGGATACTGTCCTCTGAGGAGGATGCATTTGCTCAGAGTCCACAACGCAAGCTAAAATACATCTAGCTCTGTACTGATAAAGTTAGCATGGCACCCCATCTCTGCACTGTGCTTCACTGCACGGGTGGATTCTCTGTTCTAAATCAAAGCTGCCTGAAGGAGGTTTCCAGAGACACCACTCCAAGCACAGGACCCTCTCTGCATCCACAGGTGTAAAGCCTTTTAACACTGCTGTAAGCCACTCAAATGATGACAAGGGCTAACAGCCTACTACCAAGCTAGGGAACTCACAGGCATAGTTCTAAGTACTTTACTGGACTGGGGCCAGGGGATGCAGCACACTTGAGTAGCCATTGGAGGTGCCTGTTGCAATCAATGGGCAGCATGAGGTTACAATTCAACAGATTGTCCAGGGTAGCTAGAAAGCTGCATAACATATTTAGTTATGTTATGCACAAAAATGTTCATAAGATTTAGCTGCTATATTTAACTGATGAGACTTTGGTGGCATTACTTTGCACAGCTTCAAATGGTGCATCCCTCACATTGTGCCATATTATGAAAAGCGCACTGCTCTCTAAGTGCCTGAACCACCTCCAGGAGCAGATACAGCATGGTGCTAGCAGGGTATGGCAGGTCAGCCGTGTCTCAGTCCACACATGTGTCACCCACAGCAGCCATAGCACTCCCAATAGTGCTAGTGATTGGGACCACAGCCACCTCAGCATGAAGTAAACTCACACATGTAGTCAGCTGCAATGGGAACAGCATTGTTGGGCATTCAGGTTTAGGCTGAGTCCTGACAATGCCAGTAGAATTACACATGGACATAAGCAAGCAGACAGCCCCAAAGGACAGCATTAAGGATGAGAATTTTAGGAGAAACTGTCCAACACAGAAATACAGGCTTCCCAATCACAAATACGATTGCCTTAAAATTGTGTACTCAGCGATGTATTTAAGCATCCACATAAATGACCTGTTTTGCACAACTGCAAGTGCTGTCATCGTAAATAAAGACATAGATGCTTTGCTGGTTGCATCTGGGGCAGAGGATGTTGCTGAGATTTTCCTCAATAAAGCACAATGCTGAAAAGCAACCAGATTTTGTGGAAATATGTTTGATCAGTTTTATACCAATGCGCTATGGTTTTCTATATTCTCCAGAAATATAAGCGCTCTGCATGATTTTTATTTTTGGATCTTAATGGGAAGAGCTCTTTTATTCATCCAAGGAAGGCTTCATGCTGCCTATCCTAATCTCAATTCAAAAAAAATACTCTGGCTGTCACTTACATTGGAGAAGCTTCTTACCCTGTCACAGTCTCTTCTTTGCACATGAAAAGAGAAATATCGCTTATTTGCTACAGCTGCCAAGAAGCACGTTTTGAATTAAACAAGGCGATGTGACAGGTTGAGAGTAATCACATGCAAAAAAAAGAAAAAAAAAGGCAGAAAAAGAAAACATCCATAGTGGAAAAATGAATCACACCTATTATCATCATACTGGCCTGGCCATGTTGGTCTCCTAAAGAGAGATGAGTAAGTTGAAACATAACTTGAAATTGTGAAACCTTAAGGTGAAACACAGTATTCTGTTACTTTAAAATAAGTATTTAGGACTTAACCTGCAGAAGCCACTTAGTGCTGAAATAGCACCGCATGCGGCCTGTCAAGCTGAACTGTTTTCACAAAGGGAGCACTGAACCTGTGGAACACAGTGTTGCTAGATATCCATAGGTCAAAAGTTTAGCAGGTCTCAAAACCAGGTTAGAAAATGAGAAAAACTGTCTGCATTAGGTGGGGTATGTTTTAAATTAAGATTTGTTCTGAACTGTCATGTCTCAGGTCTGTGTCATTGACTGAGACAACAAGGTAAGGAATAATCATGTCCTAGTGGCAGGGTTTTTTTCCTTAAAATTTCTTGCTATTTTTCTCTAAAGCTTCTGGTATGGGCTACTGCCAGCCTTGGGGCTCTGCATCAAAAGGACAATTGTGCCTTGTTCCAAATAGCCGTAATGCCACTGCTGCAGAGAGCAGTGTGGACTTCTGCAGTCAGGCTCTGTGGCTACACTCGAGAGAGCACACACCCGGCTCCTGGTGCACTGGCTCGATGCCCTTAGTGTACGGCTCCAGTACTAATTTTAATTTAGGTAAAACTGCCGGCACTGCTAGGGGGGGAGCTTGTATGTGGAGAACATGGATGATCAGCATAGGCAAGGTCTGGAAGTGTCACATCCTCATGTGGACCTTGTTGGGCAGGCTGCCCGGTAACATAAAACTCCAGCATTAAGTTGCCTTCGCTTAAAGAATCCTTGAGGATTTAATAGCACAGTGATGTTCTGATATTGCCTGTGAGAAGAAAATATAGGTGTTGGTGGGAGTACTCAGTCATCTTTGAGTGGAGCAGCCCTAGCTAGCACGAACTGGTACTTTGTCGCTACTCCCTTCTTGTACCAATGAATGCATCTTGCACCTTGGGCTTCCCAGGCATTGCTTCATTCCCAAAGAGCTTGAACATAACTATTCACTACTTTTGCAAATCCACAGCGTTAGCCTGTAATTCCAACGAAGCGTGGGCATTTACCTTCTTCCTGATTCTCTACAATGTTTTCAGCCAGAATACTAACGGGCTGGCGGAGTGACAAGGTAACTGTGATTCAAAACCAGGACACAACAACAGAGTAGCTGAGATCTAAAAGGCAGCGCAGTGCCTGTCTCTAGCAGCAGGTGGCAATGCAAAATGCTTCATGGTTGCAGTCAGGAAAAAAGCAGCAACATTCCAGAAAATACTCTTCAAAGCTCCTGGAGTGAAGTTATCACAGCCTTCTGTTTCACAGATCTCGTTTGGCTGTTCACTACAATTGCGCTGACTTTCCTAAATGCCAGCATGCCCCCAAACCACTTCCACTGCTTTCCGTAAGAAACGCTAGGATGCCAAGAAACAGAAAGAAGCCTTGACAAATTGTGTGACAGATGAGAGAACAATCAGACATTAGAGGCAGTGATACCCACATGCACCTGACAGGCCAGGCTCATTTAAACAAAATGACCAGAAAGCTTCTGTTTGGAGATGGATCATTCCCCCTCTGATCTTCCTAGCAGGCACAGAGATGGGAAGAACTCACAAAAAATCAGTACTCTCACTCAGGTATTTACTCAGACCACTCCAGTACCTAGTTAATCTGTGCCTCAGCGGAGCTGCCTGTTGAGCACACAAGTCCTTTCACATCCTTTCTGTTTTATAGCAGAGCAATTCAACCCCATTTTCTTTAAATTATTCCAACACTGCCCTAATAAATGCCTGTACCAGTGTGAACTAGGAAGTAGGCAGCGAACTGTGGTGTTTCAAGGACATGTCTGCACAAAAAAAAGTAGCCTTTTTTCTCTTATCTCTGATGTTGGAAAGAGAGCAAAGGCAACTATGACCGTACTGGGGACTGCCCTGATTTTATTTGGTCCTGTGGTAAATACAAGTTCTAAATTCCTAGCACAGAATTTCTCTGACACCAGAAAGTATTTGTATCCATACATATGTATTAAAACTCTCTTCTTGCATTCTGTTACAGTTCTAATTTAATTGAGGAGAATGAACTGTTACAGTTCATGTTTAAGTTCATTGAGGAGAACTGTCTACAGCATTTTGAATGCAATGCTCCATCGATTAAAGGTAAAAGATGTTGCTCAGGCAACAGCTAGAGACACAGGGGAAAAAATATTCATGGCAGATGAGAGACTATTCATCAAATGAAATGCCATAAAAACTGTGGGGAAAGAAAAATCATAATCAGCTCTCAGATTTTAATCATAAAAAAAGGAGTTAAAATTCAGCCAATAAAATATTTCCATATTTTTTCTTTGACAGTCCTAGCTGTGTAAGACAAAGTCACAGCTAACTAAATCAAGGCATGATTCAACAACTATTACAGTTTGCTGATGCCAAATGAATATTGAGGCCAACATGTTTTGTCTGCTTTTGGAGACCAACCAACCCTTTGAAATAAAACTGATGCAGGAAGGTTGGACAGAAGTGCTATATTTTGCTAAGAACTTACTCTCTAATTTTCATTTCTTTTCCGTTCTGCTCCATACTGTCATCTCGCAGAAGTAAAAAGGTTGGTACACACCTTTGGTCTAATTATCAGATGTCCCAATACTTTGATGTGGTACCTTTAAACCCATCCTTTTTCCTGCATTAGCACAGATGACGCTCTAATACACTTGGAACAGAACTTTTAACAACGCTATGAGCTAATCTGGAAAATTCCTACCTACCAGATTGTTTTGTGAGAACAGACTCATAAGCAAAAGGCAGTACCACCCAAATAACCTGTGCTAGAGTAATAAGATTTGCAGATAAGTCACTTTTGCTGCCCCAGGAAGGACAATTTGGGGGGTCTTTAGCAAGAAAAACTGGACTACACCATTGCCGCAAATGACATGTCACATCAGCAAAGCCTATTCAAGATACATACTGAGTTTCAGGTGTCGTTTCCAGCAATGCGGGGAAAATGTGAGTCCTATTATCACACAGGGAAGCGATGCCCCAGGTGAGGGGTGAGCATCTCTGCTAGCTCGGCACTGTGAAGACTCATCTCTGCCATTGACTGCCCAGTGGATCTCTCATGCAGAATAATTTCTTGTTTGAGTAGCTCATTCATGGTCTTATGCTTACTGAACATTGACCATGAAGCTCCAGTACCACATATGCCAACTGTTTTTAAAGTAGATATTTTTCACAATCCAACCAATAAGCAATGAAGCTACTCTTTTAAGAGAACTGCCAAATCTCAAAAATTAGCAATGTAATGCTTATGCCAGGGATATAAATATCTGTTTATAGAAGACCATTCACGTATCAGTTCTGTTTGTCTTAGTCAATTTATAAACAAGGCTGCATCATTTTTCATCGTTTATGGCACTTCACTATTTTATATATATAAAATTTGATTAATGACATTGATAGGCATGAGTTTGACATTTCTGAAACCCATAGTCACTTTTCTAGAAATTTATGTACAAACATCAAGCAATGGCTGCCTGTGTCCACTCACTGTGCTGATCAGTAAGATGGCCCTGTTTCTGCATAGTGCGGTTTTGTTACTGTATGTGATACCTGAATTTATGAGCTTCCCTCTGAGGTGCCATCCTGGGGGTGTCTTTGCCATAGTGTCCCTTTTCAATGTCAAGTGAAATTCCTTACTTCTTTTAAAACAGATGAACGGCATGCTTACATGATTGTATCACCTGCCGCCATCCCAATCCTGTTCCAGTGCAGAGCACAAGCAGGCCACGCAATGCTTGTTAGTGCAGCAGTCAATGGGCAGGGCAGGTTCTAGAAGATATTTGGAATTCTAAAGAAGCTGGATACTTACCTATACTGTCTATCTTTAGAGAGCCTTCAGATCACAAAGGAGATTAATGAAATCATCCTTGCTCTGCTACTTGACATACCTGAGCTGTTGCTTCCAGCCAACATGGTGGGACTGACAGAGGATCTCCCCAGCCTGCTGGACACCACAGGCGGGCCTGGCGTTCCATCCCATTCCTGAGCTTTCCCTGGCTCCCTGGAGGAAGCTGTCCCGTGATGGCCTCCCCTCTCTTTGTTTTCCAGCTTTGGTAGTGGTTCGGTGCTATGACTTCTGATCTTCAGCTCATCTAACGGTTCTACAAAATACACAAGTGCACATTTTGTTATAGAGCGTCTACTAATTACCCATATCATGTAACAATGTCTTGCTCAATGCTCCATATATACCAATCATAAATCTTTTAAGGCAATTTATATCACAATTTTACTCAGTTTATGTAGGTTTCAATACCCTTTTTAATTATTAAAACCATACACAATGCAGCAGATGGATAAAATGTAATTTTTCTGTTACAACTTTTAGATGTCAGGAAAATATTTTTGAAAATAGGATTTTATTAACAAGTTATGGAAATACTTGAATTCTTCTCAGCTGTCATTTCAGTGGGAACAGGTTCTTCCTCAGATACTTCCTAAGGAAGCTCTCTCCTAAGGCAATACTGTGCAAACAACATATCTCTACTCCTCATAAGCTCTAATAAAAAGCACACAATCCAAAAAACTGTCCAGTATTCATATTTTGGGTCTGCCCAGCATAACCAAGGGAATAAAATTTCACTTGGTTGGAAAATCCTTGGAGTCAGAAAATGACTTTCTGCTTGCAACACCATGAGTCAATACAAGGAGGAGAAATTCAAAAAAACAATTGAAAGATTTTTCAAGTGAAGCAGAGATGTCTGCTTTCTTCATGGCTGGTGATTTTCTGGTCTTTTCTTGAGACCCTCATTTCTTGTCTTGCAGGTTGAGCAATGAACAGAGAAACAATTCATTCCTGATCTTTTCCATCTGTAGCTGTGAAAAATTCACATGAAAAAGTAGACACAGAAAAAACATGAGACTGCTTTTAGTTGTAACAGCTAATTACAGTGCTAGTCAGTTATTCAAAGCTTGCTGAACTGTTTTACCTCCTTTTACCCCTCCCCCCCCCCAAAAAAAAAAAAAATAATCACATCTGAGTTTGGAACATTATACCTCATATTTAATCCCAAAGACATCCTTATGTGATACCCTCAGTTCTAGCCATTCAGGTTTGGTAAATCAACCCCCTGATGTACCTTAATTTCTGTATGTATCTACAGTCTTGGACAGAGATGGACAGTCCTCCCTTAAACCCTATCTCAACATCTTTTTTTGTGGCTACAAGGGACATCACAAGATCTGGGACAGCCAAGGAAAGGGAAAACACCAGAAGCCATTTGCATCTCTGTCAGGAGATGAAAAAAGCTCTCCATGGAACCCATGCAGAACACCAGTGGCTTTGCAGGACTGCCAGAGATGCAATGGCAAAATTTGTCTCAGCAGCCACTTCCTCTCCCAGTTATCCCCGCAGCCAGGAACTGGGACTAGCCAACAGTAATTGCTACTCAGAAGACAGAGTCCCAGAAAAAGAACTACATTCCAAAAACTTTAACTTGCGGCTCAGAAACCCACACAGTTTACCCTTGCTACTGCAAACAGTGGAAGGTGCAATATCAGATATGTCTATGATATGGTAGAGACCCATCCATGCACAGCAGAAACAAAATCTCATGTTGGTTTTGATTTCTTTGACATCCCAGTCTGCAGATGAACTTGATGAGCAACAACACAGTCAGCCTGAAGTTTCCTCAATGAAACATCATACAGGAAACATGTAAAAATGTCTAACTGGATATGCAGTGCAATATGTAATATTAGTGAATTTAATAAGTTATTACCAGTTAATAGTAAAAATTAATGTTAAGGATATACTAGAACCTTAAAGATACTGGTTTTAATTGCTCACAGTAGTAACACTACATGAGACAACAATGAAACAACCCCAGTTTAACAAGTCTCATAAATAGGATTCAGTGACATTTTATGTGACAAAGACCTTCAAAAATCAAACCTCTTCCTTGAACTTTTAGGTCACTTACCTACTTTAATGTATGCAAAAAGACACTTTAATGAAAATAAAACATGTTTGCTTTTCCTAGTTGGTAACCCCAGCAGGGTACAAGGTTGAATAACAGTCTGTATCAATATAACATGACATCTGCCTTTCAGGGACCTTTGCTACGGAGTGTCTGTAACAAAGCTCTGTCTGTGACTGCACGGAGAGGCTTGCTAATACAGAGCTGTGCAGAGACAGAGAGCCCGAATTATAACTAAAACTGTTCAAAACTAGTTATCAACAAAAATACATTTATATTTTTTCTGAGCATTGATCTATCAAAAATAATGATGTACTTTTTTGCATAACAGCTACATGCAATCAGATACAATTTTTTTCTTTACACCAGTAACATGCACTTCTTTAAGATACTGCTTATCTGGGAAAAGCAAAGATAGGAACCAAGTTCCAAAATTCTTTGGAAATGCACACAATACTTTTTCCCACTGATACCGGAGGCTGTCTAGATTGCAGATTTTCCTCTCCAGCAAAATGAATAAAAAGCCAAAAGAATAAAATGTGCTTTTAAAAAGGTCAGAATCTGACCCTGCAAGTGTCCCACCAACTTAATGCATCATTCAATAGATTTAATTTACTATGTCATGCAGCTGCTACTGGAAAGGCTGTGATTACCTTGGTGAAAATCTTCTCTGTGTGCGCCTCATTGACACTACTTGAACACCACCCCTTGAAATTTCACACGTTCATGCAGTCAGCCCTTAGTTGCAGTGGAAACACTCTTGTTGAGTGTGGAGCTAAGGATTTATCCACTTCAGTTTACTTAACAGAGAAGCATTTGTACTTGTTGCCTGATAAAAATGATTTGTGCATTCTTAGTTTCATTATCAGCTGAATCAAAGTACAGCAGTTTTCTGCAACCAGCTGGAAACTATGGAAATATTCAGACTAAATAAAGATTTGGCTTATAGTCTATTTCTTTATAAGGTGAAGAAAATCACTTTTCAACTGGCTGTCTAGACTTTGTAAATTTGTATTCCACTATCCTTTCTCAGGGATTTTCAGTTCTCAGTTTATCTGAAAAGTAATATATCCTAAAAATGAAAAGCAGATTGAATCAGATTATAATGTAGATTATAATGTCATGTAACCCATCGCAGAGCCTGAATCATTATTATTTGGTGATCACTATCAGTAACATTGATACACGGTCAGAAAAACAACAAGTCAGTGCTTTATATAGTTTTATGTAATACTGCTTTCCGGCTCACTTGCAAACACATAAAAAATGAAAAAACAAAATAATGTCTCACTTTTTCTCAAACATTTTAGGAAGGGTTTTAGAATAATTTCAGCTGCCTTAATAAATGTCAGTAGGAATCATATTCAAATTCAATAAAAAACCCAAACACTGTGCTATCTCTTGCTCAACTGAAATTCTAATGTGCCTGTGACAGCTCCAGAAATGTAGAATGCTCCCCTCCCAGGTCACAGTGCATTACTGGGACTTTTTGTTGACTGTCCCAGTCACTTGGATGTTTTTATACTGTTAACTACTCCCTGCTGCAAATGTAGCTCCATGGAGCAAGCTCAGTGGCACAAATTACTGAATGTCTCATAAAAGCACAGTCATTGCTCCGTGTTTGCATTCCTGCAGTCAGGCATGAGGCATTGGCAGAAAGCAGAACACGTGTGTAGCTGCCAGCTATGGTTACCTATGGGGTGGTGACCTTATCAACTAAAAATCAAACCGGTATATTTTAAACGGAGTAACTCTTTATAAAAGCTACAACAGGATTTAAATGACCACTTTATCCACATTGATCCTGTACTGAAAACGTGAAATTCAATCAGTTATATATATCTATCTATATATTTTCTGCTGAAATGTAACAGTAGCTGCTGCACAGCTTTTTTTTTTATTTTTTATTTGAGAAGTCCAGAAACACAGATGGGATCTAAGTTACCTCATGCTGTTAAAAACCTTAATTTGGAGTTAGGAGATATTGAAGCTCAGTGTTATGCTGGGAGCTCACTCCATCATATGATGTCCACGGGCAAATCTTTTCACAGTCAAGTGCTATATTTTGAAAGCTGAAATTATTATGGAAAGCATCTTTATTGTTCAATAATTCTTAAGCCAAAATAGTACATAAAAATGTAAATTTCAAGAAATAATTCACTGCTTTAAATATTTATGGATACAGTTGGTTGAACTGCCATAAAGGCGTTCAAATGTTTCAAGCACTTCCAGGTGTCATTTTCTTTCAATATTCAAAGATATGCATTTTTCTTATTTGTTTATTTTACCTGAATCTCAGGCTTTTCCATTTCAAGAATAAGATGGTGGCTAAAATCTCTGAGAGAAAACATATTTTACAAATAATTGACACGTACAATTTCCCTTCTATGCTCTACAAAAGGTCCCCTAAGAGCTGCAGACTACGCAAGGTTGGCACATGAGCTGGGGTACTGGAAAATTAATAAATGCTAAAGAAAGTGAGAAACAAACTGAGTGAGTCAGCTGTAACCTGGACCAAAGCAAACTGAAAAATACACCTATGGAGAACACCTTACCTAAAAAATCTCTTATTCAAATTAATGTATAATCTGTGGCCAGTCTGGCACACTGCTCTTAAGCACAAATTGATTTCAGTCCTGGTGACTTCTTAGCGTAATGCTAAAGTGATAAAGAGCAGAACCTTTATTACAGCTTGAGGTTTTGGGGGGAAGAAAGAAAAGCAATTGTCTTAAGGAACTTAAAATGAGGGTTGCTGTCTGCCATCTCTCTCAGCTGTGAGCTGAAATGTGTAAGCTAACCATCCATGCATTATTCATTTACTTTTTTTTTTTCTCTGTGTGTTTGTTATAAACTTAAATAAATAATGCATGACTCTAGGCAGAACTCGCATACTGGGGGAAGCAAATGGTACTACTCACAGGGTCTAAAATTCAGTGTATGCATACAGGTGTAAAGCAAAGTCAGTCACTTGGGATGGAGTTTAGATGTGAATCAGATCTCCTGGTCTCCTCCAGTCCCGATATGTCAGACCTCACCTCATACAGCCACAAGGCAGGGAGCACAGAGTATCCCCAAGGGCACGCCTGGCCATCAGCAGGCGTGGCGACACAGGATTAGACAGCAGCCAGCACGCGTGTGTGACCATCAGAGCTACCAGAGACACATCCCAGGCTCCAGCTCTCACCCTTGTACCTGGGATGGAGCTGCCGAGCTGGCAGCAGCCCTGCTCAGCAAGCCATGCCTAACCCAGGGCCCTGAGCAGGGGCAAAGCCAGGCACAGCCCCACCAGTGTCCCTTGTAACACCGCCAGCGTGGCAGCAGCATGCCCCATCCGCTACAGCCGGACCACTTCCACGGGCATTGGGTGTAGAGCAATACTCAGCCCAGGAGGGAATCCCACAGCTTCTTCTTTCTGCACACCAGAGATTTTTATTTACCTTTATCACACATTTAAAAATTAGAGCTGCCTTTTAACAGCTTTCTTGACATGTGGTGGTTCGCCTGATCTACACAGCTGTAAATTTATCCCAACCTCTCCTAAAGAAAGCTAACAGGCTATTAAAACCACATGCAAGAAGCATGGATAATGCTCAGTACTTAAGCCATTTTTCCCAAAAAATAGGAGTATATTATACTGTCAGTGAAAGCCATTTCCTCATCTTTATTAACTATGGTGGTTTGTCTATTCTGACTTCATCTGCTTGCTAATTAAGCAGAAGTTTGCTTTGCATATCAATTTTTTAATACCCCTTTTTTACAGTTAAGTGAGACTCGCAGCAGCCAGCTTGTTCAATTAAAAGCAGCTCTGACCTAGTTCTATGCAAAATCAATAGAAATCCTCAAAAAGTCTCACAAACCATCTAACATTTAAGGAGACATGGCTGAAATGCTTCTCAGTGTTCATTGAGCACATGTTTCTGTAAGCAGTGTAGGGTTTGTTTTGTTCTGACTTGTTTTATACAATGAAATCCAGTGGAGATCACATCTGCTGGCTACAGACAACAAAGGGAGGGGAAAGAGGGTTTGCTGAAGATGTGTGTCTGGTTGATTTTGTATGGCTATCCCAAAGCTGCTACGTGGGCAATCCTGGCTAGGAAAATAAGATAGGAAAACAAAAAGCTAACGATGCAATGTGGTGCAAAAGACTAACAAAAGAAAAGATGGATCTATACCAAAAGATCATACAAAACTTTAGAATAAAAATACTCAAGGAAAATTATGTGTTATAATCTGTTTGAAAAAAATAGAATAAAATTGAATTCTTTATGTTTCAATAAACTTCAGCTGGCATTATCAGTCACCTAAAAGATGAAATTTTAACAATTCTGTATAGTAAGACATACATTTAACATTGAAGTCCTAGAGTAAGAGAAAAAATCCTCTTGTATATTGATGATTGATTGAAATACAGGAAAACCTGGTTTTAGTCGTACATAAGGTAAGCCATTTGATCCAAGATGATTATATTTTGTCATATATTATAGAATGATGATAGCATGACGTGTTTCCAACAGGGCCATCATCATTTCTTAATGATGTCTTCTGATACTGTGATTGATCTTTCCAGTGTGCCTATTCTGCTGCAGATCACCTCACAGCCCAACTCTCTGACTGAAGAGGCCACATCTGGAAGATACACATTGTACAGATGTATTACCAAAGCAAATAAAAAGCAATGTCCTGAGATTTGCATCATTAAATCAAACAGCATTCTTGGAAAGGATGTTCTTTTGGCACTCTATTAATAGGTTTGCTGTTTACCTCAGACCAGTCACATAATTAAGCACAGCACTTTATTCTCTGATATTTACTGCATATTTTTCTTTTGTTTTCCTTTCAGAGCTGGCAATGTTGGGAACTGTTGACTTGCACTTCAGAGCACCTCAATAGAAGCCTCTGTGTTCCCCAGTGCCTTCCTGGGCCAAAACCTAAGTACAGAAATTCAAAGGGAATTCTGTCATTGACTCCAAAAGAGCAAGGGTTTTCCTTCCAGCAGTTATTATTTGGGGCTAGCTAGCTATGTTGATTCATATGACCATATAGCGCAGTTGGTCCTGCTGAGCTGCAAACATCTCTCTTACATAGCTTGTGCACCCAAATCTCCTGCTGATAATCCAGGCTGATCTTTCAGTCAAACAACTACATGTGTGCGCTTATGTTTCATACCCATCTACGGTACCCTACACAGTCTGTAGCTGTTTGCAGCAAATAAGATTTAAGAAGGAGAAGAAGGAAGATGACTAGCCTGAGCAGTGTGAATGCACCTGTCTTGTGAAACTTCTCTCCCCACCTTCCTCTGCTGGCATCACTGACACTAGCCTTGGACTACTTAGCGACACGCATGTGCAACACAAGCATATACTGCCATCCCCACCCTAAACTCAACGCCGATCAAAGAAAACATGGTTAGATGGAATATGTTATTAAACTGTGGAAATCAGTGACTGTAAAAGGTTGCCCAACTGTTGCTAGCATTTGATTTGAAGAGAAGGTGGTGCCTGCTCTTCCTTAATTGCCTTCCTTCCCAACCCTGTTCATTTCACTGCACGCTCATTCAGGTTCTTAAATATACAGGCTTCACGTTTGGATGAAGAAACAATGGTTTGGTGGGCACTGCACGTCTTAGCACTGTATGGCAAGGGTAGGCCAAAAAAGCTAAAATATACAGGCACTTTCAGAAAAATGTTTTTGTTGAAAGTTCATGACCTTAAGTTTCAAAGCTTCACTTCAAAAATATCAATCTTTCACAGAAGTGCTGACTATATTAAACTTGTCAACATTTTTTTGGTCAAGTTTTCTGCTGAAAAACAGCCTTTGAACTACATCAGCATTTGAATGCAGGGGTTTTCCATTGTTTGACCACTTTAATTTCTTCTAAAGTGTACGCCTTCATCCAGCAGCAAATGAGAATCTTTAGTTAGTCAGAAAAGTGCAGAGATAGTAATGGACACTGTGAAAATGGGACAGAAACCCCCACTTTCATATTGTCACATACAAAAGTCAACTAGAAAGTTGGAGTGAATATGAATTCTTTCCTGGCTATTTTGTCTGTATTTTAACTACATTTATGAAAAACATTTCTATTAAGGCTTTTCTCTTTATTGACTGCATTAATGAATGAGAAAATTTGTCTTTCATTATGGGAACAAGTGTCCCATTTGTACAGCACTCCTACTACAATACCTTACCAGCAAAAGGGAATCCTGACACTGCCTTAACATTGGCTCTACCTGAATTTTGCTCTCGTTTTACAAAGCCAGGCACAAGCGTATGGGCTTTTCTGTGCAGCCTTTGTGACAAGCCTAGATGGGTCAGGGTCCCAGGCACTATTTGCTCTGCAAGTTCATGCTCAAGGTTTCTTACTATTGTAGAATGAAACTCGTATGTCATTCTGTCTTTCTGTTCTTTTTAACAGAACCAATAATTTTAGGCCTTCCCCACTTTCTAATCAGAGGTATCATTTTGTGAACTGGTTTTACTCTTGCCGACTAAGCAACCGTTAATCTGTGACAGCACAGACTTCAGATCCTCAGGAAATAAATAGAATTGCATGGCCTTATACAGCTCTGGCTGATGCCTGTGCTTGTAAGACATTACTATTATTGCTTCCACAAGTGTGCAGAGCAGCTAGTGTGGCTGGCTCAAGTGTCTCTGTATGTGTTAAAGCATATATAAATCAAACGTAAATTACGCAAACTGCCAGAGCAGTAAAATAGCTATAGATTTTCTGGAAGAAGGTACTTTTTGAGTTATGTATTTAAGTCACACACAAAAATAATTTCCATCTCCAGCAAAATTAAACATGCAGCTTCTCTGTTTCAGATGAGTAGTTACAAGAACAATGGTACTCCTTACTCATTCTTAAATGCCAGATAAAGCGCTAATTGCATGTTACTGTTTTAACAAAAAAGTAATTATTAGGGATGGATAATTCTCTTCAGAGGAGTAAAAGTAACCTGAACCCCTTCACATCAAATTGAATGCAAATGTACCTAATTTTTTAATATGCATTATTATCCTGACAACTATTTCTTCAATGTTCCTGTACTTCTCACCTTATCTATACCCAGCATGTTTGTACAACCCTACAGTTTCATTGTTCAATATTTGAATCAATGTTACATGTATAATCCAAATAAAGCTATTTCTAACTCTGATTTCTCATTACCGATAGACTTCCGGAAGGTCCAGAGAAAACTTAAGGAGAAGCATATCCACCTTTTCTCAGTTCAGTCTGAAAATTTTTATCAGAATATTATAGGTAGATTAGATAATACACTGACAAAAGTGCGTAGCATATCATGCGGTCATCCACTATCTTTTCTTAGCCTTTATATTATTTACTGCCACATTCTGGGCACTTAAGTGTCTTGGTTTGCAGCGTGGTTTTGCAAGGAACAGCAGCCTAAGATAAGGAGAGGATTCCTTTTGCCATAATTTGTCATGGGATCCCTGAAATATGTCTTATCTTGTATTTCAAGGACCTTTGGATTGGACCTTAAGAATTGAGCTCCCTCTGCCAGGAATCAAATCAGACACGCCAAAAAAAGTATGTTTTTAAAAAATGGGTATATAAACCAATTAGACCAAGAAATTGTCAGTCTTTGTTACACAGATCAGTAAGGTACAGGCATTTTAAGAAATATCAAGAGGAGAAATAGCAGAAGTATTGGAGATTTTAGAACTGAGGGAGAAAACCTTGTTCATTCCTTTATTCCCCCAATGTTCTCACCATCTTCTCCTAAAACTGCATAGCTTCTACAGCTAGAGGTATGTCACTGTAAGTACAGATTAGGCATTTAATTAAACTCCATCTCTTGTAAATATAGAATGACAGCAGCTCAAAAGATCATGAGAACAGGTTTCAGATCATAAGCTGGCATTCAAAAGACTTTCTTTTAACAATGATCTTGAGCAGCTCCTCTTGGTATGATGTAGATATTCCAGTTTCTTGGAAAAAAAAGCATATTTTTGTTTGCAAAACTTTTTTCGCTCACAACAATTTTGGGGAAAGTGTTATGTTCTGCTCTCTTTGAAACTCGCACAGTATTTCACCTTCCTAAAGCCCGCTTGGTGATGGTGATGGGGTCAGGGGGACGTTGGTTGTTCTTCCTAAACGACACTGTGATGTCCTTCCCTGTGATTTAGTTTAAGCAAGCCTAACTGCGATCTTAATATACCTACCTGTGGCACTTGCCAAATCTGGTTCAAAGTGCTTTATGAACATCGTACTTCTTAAACAACAAACACAATAAATGTAGGTCTTCTTACTAACAGTCCCTAGATTTAATTTTAGGATTTAACAAACAATAATGCACTTGAATCCTAATGCAAAGAAAATCTGATTCTTAACTTAGAAAAAAATGCAATTCAGGGTCCAGTGCTCAGTTATAAAGGCAAGTCCTGAAAGATCTTGCATCTGCCTAGTTAAAGCAGCACTGTACTGCCAAAGCCAAAGGCAGGAGCACCAGCTGGTCCCACCCTGAAAGTCACTGCTTCAGCCAGTCAGCCAAGCCGAGGCACCAAAAGATGCACTACGGTCCCCAGCCACCCATTTGGTCTGCAGTCTCGGGAGCTTGCTTTCTCCATTCCATAAAGCTAACATGCACAGGTATCTTCTTCACATATGAACTGCAATTCCTGCTTAAACTGCTAACTCTCCAGTTGCTGCAACACATGATATGATTTTTGTAAGATGCTCTACAGAAGTCCTATAAACCAAAGCTGACACCCTACATTTCCCCCAGCAAGAGGCTTCATTTTATTTTCAAATAAATTATCTCCAACTGACACCAGGTTAGAGATAATCAGACAATCCTCTAACAGCTCTACAGGGTATAAAGTTTAAACATGTCTATGTTCAAGACAACCGTAGCAGACAGAAATAAAGCATGGCTCCCTTTCAAATCCAGCAACCCCAGGGAGAGGGCACTGATGGGAGTGCGGGGTTGGGACAGCCACCCACCCCGAGTGCCACAGCTGCTGCCCTCTGGGCATGGCCTCTCAAGCCTCTGGCACTGCCAGCCCAGCCGGCTTCAGCAACCTCCTGAGTAGAGGCTATGTAAATAAAACTGCACCATGCCTTTAAATCAAAGTAGTTTGATTCCTATTATCTTCATTTTCCCTTTAGATCTTTCAGAAAAGGAGGACCCTGATACCCTATGCTGATACCACCTTTCCTAAAAAACACAGTGAGAATTTTAAGAAATTCTGTTTAGCAGTTTCACTGAAGGTAATATATACTTATGGAAAACATCACCAGATTAAGCATGTCTTACCATTATTACTGAGCACCCAGAAATTGGTCATAGATTGTCTGGTCCTGTTTGAAACAAAAAGACAATAAACTCTCCAATTCACCATCCTGCTGTATGACTACCCCATTTTGAATACAAGCTGTTCTAGTCACAAAGGACACATTTATTTTCTTGAAGCCAGAGACACAGATGGTGTAAACTGGAGTAGCTCTCCCGATTTCAAGTAAGAGGCCGTGATTTATAAGTGCTGAGGATTTGGCCTAAAGGTCAAGATATTTCTCTGGCTTAGAAAGCTCTGTTGGGGGGACGGGGGAGGGAAACAAAAATCAAAGGCACTTAAAACTCACAACCTGTTATCATTATTTACATCCTCAAGTGCAGCACGTGTTACTTTGCTTTGCTTATTCACAACACAGTGAAGTAGGTGCTAGTAAGTGAATTTAAGGCTTCCCCCCCCCACCTTTATTTTTAACAGCTTTCAGACAACTCACATGTTCCTGTACATTAAACCAGAAGAGAAAATGTCTTTTCTAGTCCTTTACCTGAAACTATATTTTTCTTGAAATCTAACAAAAGGGAATAGCTTTATCTCTATTAATTTTTCTTTTTTACCCTGTACAAGTTTATTTCTTCTTCATAAAAGGAAATGTTGATTAAATTGCTAACCACAAATTCTATCAAGCAGTCAAGTAATATAAACAGGAGGAATAAATAAATCTGTATACATCAATCAGATAGAGCAGCTGTTTCCAGAAAAACCTGAGCAATTATTTATGAAATTATGTCTTCTTCAATGCTTCTGTATACCGTCATAATCCCAGGAGGACCTGATTTTCTGATGAGCCTAAATTGCTGAATTAGAAGAGGAGACAATGTCATGGTACCAATTAGCAAAACCATTGCATATCATCCCAAACCGCGTGTTTTCTGTTTTAATAACTGCATGTAACAAAGACATTCCTTCATCTTAAAAATGGAGGGGACGTCCCACCCATTTGTGACTTGAGCGACTAAACACCCTTAAAACAGACATACTCGCTTTTGTGTGAGAGCAGCAAGACAACAAATGACATAGCATGCATTTCAATCAAGGAACAGATACCTACTGACATCCATTCGAAACAAGTTCTCAAACCTGGCATTATCCTTGGTGCCAGGAAAGAACTGAATTACTGGCGTGCAATGCAAAATGAGGCAGCGATGGCGCAGCTACAGCAGGGGACTAGCACCCAGGGCCATGTGAGCTGCCCCTGAGCTGCCATGCATCCTTTCACACATTTCTTCTTTGTACCTTTGCTTCCCAGCTCACTTTTTCCCACTTAAGAGTAAAACTAGGTGAAATGACGGTTTCCTGCCTTTTGTGTGCTTAGCTGAATGACCTTACTATCAAGTTATCATTTTTTCTTTCCAATTGTTTCCTGTGATTATTAATTGGGGAACACATGTCAGCTTCAACAAGTAAGAGGCTCCAGCTGGCCAGGGTAGCTGATCTGGATCAAAACTTGTAGTCCAGTGCCCACATCTTTTTGCTAATGAATCTCAGGATTAGTGGTAAAGAACAACCACAGGTATGGCTGAAGCAGCACTCAAGACTACTCAACTGCAAAATGAATCTTGTTTTTTCCCCAAAGCTTGGTTCCTGAAGGATGCTGACAACAGGTCTGGTCATCCCCATGTTTACACTTCAGTTGTTTTCAGTTTTCTCACAACATCGCACACTCACCCCAACAGGCATGTCCCTTAGTGAAGGGCAGAGTTCAAGAGACCTAACTGACACCAGCAGACCACCCAGCTCACGACCTGCATGTGTGCAGGTGTATGTAGCTCTCACCCTGAATATGCACTCACAAGCGAGCACTTGGAGAAAGTATTTCTGATGCTGCCACTCCTTAGCTTGCTTATATCTTGATAGATAGTAATTGACAGGCAAGGACACAGCCTTCTTCAGGCTTTAACTAAATGCAATTACCTGTGGTAAGACCATACCCTTCCAGTGGTGAACAAGTGTCATTCTCTTCAAAGCTGGTGTTCTCTTACCTTCCCTCCTTTTCCTCTGGCGTTTCCCCCTGCTCCCTCCTCTAAGTCTTTTCTTTTAGATCTGCTTTCAGGACTGTCAGATGAGACATGACTGCTGTGATCTCTTTGTCTAATCTCATATATATCATGGGTCATCAGACTAGAAAAGCTAACTTCTAGTGAAACAGCTGCTCCACCTGTGTTGGAGGAGCCAATACACCTCTGGCTTAAAGGTTCAGGAGTAACTTCAGTTATACAGTACTATTTCTGTAAAGCTGTGCTATCTCATTAGATGAACACAGCATTCATAGTGCATGCAATCAATTGCTACAAGGCAGAAAAGGGCTGGATAATTAGGCTGACATCCCTTTATATAAAACTACAGAACATATATTTACCTAGAGGTTAGAAATTACATAGGCTTCCAAATTTCAGTCTCTGACACTGACTCCCAGCTATGCAGTAGTTGAGCAATGGTATGTAGTGGAGTAGCTATAATACTTTTTAGGGCCAACCTAGTCTTGTAGGGAAGCTCTTCCTCTTTGGAATCCCACAAGCTGAGCAGGTATCCAAATGAGAAGGTATGCATAGTTCAATAGCATACCAAGCCCATCCTTCTTAGGCCAGTGTTTTTCATCCTAACTCTATTAGAAATACATAAACTGAAATCCTGCCCTGTTTACATCCCTCATCCTGCATTTAATGCACAGAGGTGCTGGTTAAACAACCCAACAGACCCACATGGGGTGAATTTTCACTTAACTCATTTCCCAAACTCTCTTCTCCCCTATTCTATCGAACAGGGTGCCCAAAGCTGCTTTCTAGCTCCCTGGAAAGCAGCAGCAATTAAAAAAAAACCAACAAACAACAAACAAACAACAAACCCAAAAAATCTAAAAATTTCCACTCTAAATCCATATTTTCTTCATAGAATTATAGAACATCCCTGGTCAGAAGAGACCTCACAAGATCATCTGGTCCCACCTTCCATAGTAAAGGGAGCCTAGATAAGATTATCTGACACCTTGTTCAATCGCATCTTGAAAACTTCCAGCGATGGGGTCTCTACCACATCCCATATTTGAAGTCATACAAGGTATTGCATGTTGTGTAGTGTTTGTAGACACTACATGGCATGATTTAGAGACAGATTTTGAAAAAAAATTAACATAGCCAGTTCAAACCTGCATGCATAGCTGACTGATTCTGTCAAGGAAAGCAGAAGGAAAGTACATAGATCTGTGCTTAGTTCTGTTTCATGGGAGCGTCTCAGCTGCCTGAAATCAGCATGAGCTCCTTTTTAACGAGTTGAGCCATCTCTGCACCCCTCCCCTCCCCACACTATTTGACAGTTTATGATAAAATGTTTTAGATTCCTAAAGCAGTGGGTACCAGCCAGGAACAGGAAATGTTAATAATTATCCCGATTTTCAATCATGTTACCTGAATTTTCAAAGTAGCACATTCACAAATTTCCTCCCTGTATGTGGCTAGAAGCTGAAAAGTGAAACTCTCCATAGGCAAAAGTCAAAGCAGCTACGAAGCCCTGCAGAGCAGCTAAGGAAAAGAGCAAGAATCTGCTGTGCATTGCATGTCCTGATCTCACACCTCGTGCAGAGTCAGGGCGCACAGCAGAGGTAATGGTTACATTGTGCGGTTCGTTAGGATGAATATTTGCAATACTTGCTCAAAACAGGCACCAAGTTCCTGGGAAATTATGAGGAAACTGAAGTCTTAGCGAATGGAAACAACTGATACACAGAAGAAACAGCTGGTCTTAGCAAGGGTTTACAGGACCATTTCACCCAGAAAAAATGTCCTGCCTGGAAGCTGGAAGTGGGTGCAGTTCAGATGCACACCAGCAGCTTCTCCGCTTTGCTTTTTAGGATGTGGGTATGCCTATAGGCACATGACTTCAGTTCTGTATTTTCACAGAGTACAGCATGTTTCTATGGTGCAGAAAAGACAGGCAGCACAACTCCAGAAAATCCAAAGAGCATTCCCTCCCTCTCTCCCTCCATAATTCCCTCTTTACTGAAGGATGTGGATAACAGACACGCAGTGCATATGCTAAAAACAAAAGGAATGTGTCTTCCAACACAGCTGGATTGAGTGGGCATACTTAAACACCTTCCCACTGTATTAGAAAAGGGCACTGCAGCAGTCCAAGGACACCAGGCAGTATTGGTGCCCCTTAAAGAGTTTCCCCCTAACCTCTGAGGACTGATGCTATATTTCACAAGGGTTTGCCAACTGTTAGGGTACGCTACCATGTCATCCCACAGAAAAGCAGGAAGGGTGAAAGAACAGTCAATGACAATTAATAATATCTACCTTTTCCACTTTCTCACATTTTTCACACTCTACATCTTTATTCAGTTTTCCGTAGAGGTTCTCCCCATCTTTTTGCTTTCCTTTGTGATCATCATCTACAATTTTTTTTTTCCTTTCTGTTTTGGCCTTACAATTTATTTTTCTTTGTTCTTTTCTCCCCACTTCATAATTGTGCTGTAATGCATATTTAAGATGCTAACAGCGCACAAGAGAATTTTTAGAAGAAAACAGCACAATAAATGAGCTGCTTATAAAATCCAGATACAGACATAACAGCTGCAGCCGGTGGATGCTGAGTGCATTCAGCAACATGTCTGGTCTTCAGTGGAAGCTCATATCCTCCGAAAATGTGGCCCTGAGGTGACAGTCTCCTTAGTATCACTGATTTATCCCAGCTTCCCACTAATGCAATTCCAATGAACTCCATAAGGAATAAAATGGAGATACAAAAGGAAAAATGGCGAAAGAGTCAAGAAAATAATACAGAAAGGCTACAAGGGCAGCTTTGCTTGTATATTAAAGCAGTTGAATGGAAATAAGTTTTGTGCAGTCCCCCTCCTCAAAAAGAAACCCACTCAAGAATGCCACAAATTAGAAGCCAGCAAAATCTGAGTTTAGACTCACATGCCAAATTTCCACAAAGTCAGTTGCAGTAATAACAATAAAAATGAAAGAGAATTTTCTCTGTAACTGTTGCAATAATTTACAAATACACTCAGCTGAATGTAAATTTTAGTATTGTGCTTTTTTTTTTTTTTTTTTTTTTTTTTTTTTTTTTACTAGCATATGGCAGTGAGAGGTTCAGCCAAGTCACAGAGGGTTGAGTCCTGGAGGATTCAATGAGAAAGTTGCTTGAGATGTGCTCAGAATAATTTTGTATTTTAGAAACAAATATACTTAGATTGCTAGCGTGATTTCACAAGAGTCATATAACTTTTTTATTTTTTGGGGGGGGGGGGGAGGGTGTTATTATCCTCTAGATTCTGGAAATCTTTCTATCTGCTGAGAGCAAATTACACTGAAGTGACAACTATAAAACCATGGCAGTCCCAGTTAGTCCCATGCTATACATTTGCTCTCACATAGCTTAAAAAAAACCAACAACCATAACTGTATGAGTGTCTTAGGCTTTTTGTGTGATTTGCAGGAGCAAGATTTCCTTTAACAGATCATATGATTAGTCCAATCTACACCATCACTATGTATAAACACAGCATGTAAATGTGACAGTCCAGTCAGATTCTACATTCAAACCCCACAATGTAAGAACCTTTATGGTGGATCATTTTAATGTAGAATTGCAAGACATAAAATGCTAGACCTGTACGTGTTTTCTTTAAATCTTAGAGTGTCTTCTATCACTGTAATATCTGAACACAAACCTGTTTCTTGCTCAGTGCAGTAATCCCACAGGATTAAGTCATACTGTAAATACCAGGCAAATCACAATCGGCTTAGATGGTCAGTCTGTTCATTTACTCAACACAGCTGCACTCCAGAGTCTTTTCACCACTGGTATCTATTTATAAGATGAAAGCTTTGTCCTTAAAGTAATTGATCAGTGTTTCTATTTGTGCTGGTTTTGGCTGGGATAGAGTTAATTTTCTTCATAATAGCTAGTATGGGGCTATGTTTTGGATTTGTGCTGAAACAGTGCTGCTAATGCAGAGAGGTTTTAGTTATTGCTGAGCAGTGCTTACACAGAGCCAAGGCCTTTTCTGCTCATCCCACCCCACCGGCAAGCAGGCTGGGGGACACAAGGGATTGGGAGAGACACAGGCGGGACAGCTGGCCCCAACTGGCCAAAGGGATATTCCATACCATAGGATGAAACGCTCAGCATGTAAAGCTGGAGGAAGAAGAAGGAATCAGGGGACGTTTGGAGTGATGGCATATATCTTCCCAAGTAACCATTACATGTGATGGAGCCCTGTCATCCTGGGGATGGCCGAATACCTGCCTGGTGCTGCAAAGTAGTGAATTAATTCCTTGTTTTGCTTTGCTTGTGTGCACGACTCTAGCTTTACCTATCAAACTGCCTTTATCTCAACCCACAAGTTTTCTCACTTTTACTATTCCAATTCTCTCTCTCATCCCACCAGGGGGGAGTGAGCAAGCAGCTGCGTGGTGCTAGTTAAGCTGCAGTTAAACCACAACACTATTTCATGTCTCTCATTTTACCATCCGTGACCAATAAGGAGCATGTTTCTACTTCCTAAGGAGCAAGCAGAATACTCCTTGAGAGGCCAAGATGCTGTTCTTGGTACAGATCTTCAGGGCAAGACTTATTTCATATTTATCAGTGAAAGGTCCCTTGAAAGGTCTGCATTCAATTTCAGTCAAGAGGTATATAGAGAACATTTTTCTGGAGGTAGTTACGAGGCAGCAGCACAGATTCACTGAAAACTCCCAGGACTTGCTGCATTTGCTGCAGGAATTTCTACAGTTTCCAAAGCTGGTATGTCTGCCCTACTTGGTGAGCATAAACCCATCCCATTTACCATAGTTCTTGTATGGCATAGGGTTTACAGGGGATTTTTGCTCACTTATGAATAAGAAGTATGTTTAAGAATGTTCAATATTGTCTGCACTTTACCAAAATCTCCCTATTACTTCACTGCAATTATTTATAACTGTCACATCACATCCCTCATTATTGTTCCTAATTCCAAGAATCGTCTTGCCTTTTAGGTACAAACTTCCATCCAGCACACAAATCCAGCATTACTGTATTTTTATTACTGTAATCACTTACTGAAACCCTACTGAATCATGTATCTCAGACTTCTGTAAAACAGTATTTACAATTGCAGGCCACAAAAACATTAAAGGAAAATTAAGCAAACTGCTGCACCAACTCGTATTCTCAGTAATGCTAACTCCATTCTCACCTCATCCTTCTGATTTCAGAGTCATTGTTTCTGATTTGGACAGACATAAATAAGAATAAAAGTGCTGAGGCTGAGGCAGTGGAGTCCATGAATCTGGAGGAATGCTTTGTATGTCAACCCAAACCACTGCCACCAAGCTTCTCCATACTTAGATGTTTGCATGTACTCGGCTGCGGAGGTGCGAGGCAGGCAACCTCCACCCATGAAAACCCAGAGGAGGTGTTCCCTGAGCATGCCCCAAAGTGATGTGACCACACTGTGAGGTGTAATGTAACAGAGCGGCACAAACACAACCAGAAAAGCAGTGCAGAACTCACCTCTCTTCTGCAGCAATATGGTAGCCTGGAAACCAGAACACCCTCCTCTATCAGGTATAAACCAGCATAGTTTATCACACAGTATTTAATGTTACAGCTGCCAAATAGATATAATATAGCACTTACACAAACATAAGATCAGCTGTTCTCCAAAGAGAGATTTTTTGGTTAGGCAGGTGTCAAGAATTCAAAGTCATAAACTGATTTTACTGAAGATGGAGGAGAAATTGTACTTAGCCCACTTTGCACTCTGACGTAAGGTGTTACAACTGCCTTCCACTGCAAGACGTTGTCTTTGGCACCACTGAACGGGAATGTTTTTGCAACAGAAATACTGGTGCCAGGTTCTGCTTTCACTCACACCTGTGGCTTCTGCTGATTTCCTTAGAGGTTTCCTTATTTTCCTAGCTCAGAAACAGGTGTACCTTGTGTAAACCTGAATGCATATAGGACAACAATTTTATGATAAAGCATATGAAAAGTCGATATTGGCTTAAGGTTTTCCTGCACAGCTTCCTCCCGTGCTTTTCTCTGTTTGTGGGTCATGCATTATAGGTCATGTTGGTTTTCAGATTGATTCACAGTATGGCCTCCCTACCAGTCACACCAGGACAGCTGAAAGAGATACTCCATGGAACAGCATGGAATGAGGCAATGGGAGAGGAATGGTTTAAGCTGGTACCTCAGATTGCTATCATATATGCTGTGATCACTGGCCAACTTAAGGGTGATCAATGGATCTTTGCCAAAAAAGAACTACTGTTACAAAAAACCCAACTATTAGTTATTTTGCTACAAGCTTCTTGGACAATTATTGTGTCTTAGTATCCATCAAGAAAGAATAGATGTGACATGGTGGGAAGATCTCAACTCACATGGGAACCTTACAGCTATGGACAAATTAATGAAAACTGACTTCTTTTACAAGACCAAGCCATGAAATGTACTTCCTTAGTGCAGTATGCATACTTAAAAATCTTAAAAATATAACAATATGAAGACTAAAGCAATCTTAACAACAATAACTTTTCTTCCCATTACAAGGAATTTAGGTAAGGAATTCAGACTTCTGAGGTATCTGATTTTTGCAAGCATTTGATTTAGTAAAGTACAGTGAAATCTACTATTACACAAGGAAAAACGAGGAAAAATTACATCAAGAACTTACTTTCTGCAGGTTCCTTAGATCTTCTGCCACTGGAGGACTTCCGCAGGAGACTTCGTCCTGAGGTAAAGAGGCTGGTTAGTTCCTCCAGAGGACTGGTGGGTGTCCGAGAACGGGAACCACTCTGAGATGTTGACCCGTAGGTACTGACCGAGGCGTTTACCATCTTTCCTCCTTCTTGCAATGTGTTTCTGGCTGTAGAATGAGGCACTGATGGAGAGCTTCTTGAGAGACTTCCTGAATGTACAGAGTCATAAGGTGGAGGTCTTTTGAGGCTTAAGGGGGTAAGAGACCTACCCATACTGACAGGAGAAGGTGAGGCAGAGTGACTTTTAGGATAACCATGTGGAGACTGTGTTCTGTATAAGGTAGAAGGATGAGGAGGTGAGGAGGTGTGCCCAGGTGTGTTAGTTCCATGAGATACTGTCTGGTCTTTCTCCAGTTTTTGATGGCCTGGTGTATGAGGTGGCAGTGAAGATGGAGAAGCTCCAGCTTGTTGTTTGATGTAAGACACATTTTCTAAAACAGGAAGCTTTGTGACCTCTAATGGAGTTAGAGGTGACTCGTCAGAATTCGGGGAACACTGTACTGGTGCTGGTGGGAACACCAGCAGTGGAGGTCTGTGAGAAAGCAGATTTGGAAATGGTGGGGGTATATCACAAAGCAAGCCCTTGGGAGTCGATGGCACTGAAGACTTGGTGAAATCTAGGTCAGGCACTGTGGGAGTAGCACACTGAGAAGAACAAGTGTGATGGTCATATTCACACTGACACTTTGAATCTTGGCCTACATCATCAAATATAGGGTATTTCATCTCCTCATAGACTGCTTCGCTTTGGTCATCCTCGTCTTTTTTGAAGTCTCTGAGAATATTCCCAACCATTTCAATATAAACAGGCTCTTCTTCCTCTGTGTCTGGGGCAGGACTGCTGACCTGTGATAAAGAGGCATCCCTAGTGAGTGTTGTCTTCATAGGGCCATGCTTTTTGATATACGTTTCATCAAAAGATGTGCTTAGCTGAGTGTTTGGATTTCGTTTCGGCTTAGGGGGTGGAATCTTCTTTGTGTATTCATCACTGTGAGGTCTTGGTTTGGCTGACACTGAAAACAGAATAAAATACAAATTCATCAGAAGTATGTAACATACTTTGTCAACCATAGGATCTCTTTTACAGAGTCATATTTCTGGGATGGATTTCCTGTGACCAACTTGTTGCTGGTTTTCTCTGGTATTACATTAGTAGAACGCTATAAAAATAACTCCCTATTCAAAACATTCCTAATCGTCCCCCAGAATGCCCTGACACTCCACTGTTAAGTAGGTAGTGAGCACTTCCCTTCCTCTGAGACATCGGTTCTCTTCCAAACTCTGGCCAGGGGACTTTCCATTTTTAAATATTATGTTTTTCAAATATCACTGTGGGCCTTTAAAGACCCAAAGAGTTGCCAAAGACATAACAGTAAGTATCCAAATGAACTCCTTATGGCTGCAAGAGAACAGTTAAGATCCTGGACATGCATACTGGAATGACAGTGGTGTAACTCTGCAGTGACACAATTGATGAATCAAGACGTTTTAATTTATAGTAACTTCTTGCATAAAGCACAGCAATTGCCCCAGCACTGCCTGAGAAAGAAAACACATATAAATACTGTAGAATTTGCTGATGGGATAATCCTAATAATTTATCTGCACTTTATCCTATGAATTACTGAGACTTCAGTGAAGTGAAAGGGGAATAAAGTATCTCTCAAATTCAGATCCTTCCAAAACAGATTTCTTCTAGAAATTATAAATCAAATCATTATAAAGAAATTCATTTGAAATGAGAGGTCAAGAGTTTCTTAGAAATTATCCTTTATGAATTAAACAATAAATATACTTATGGAAATTGCATTTTGTTCACTTTGCATAAATAGTTAATAAAATATCTCATTAAATGTTGGGGTTAATAAAATGTCTCATTAAACGTTCGGGTAAAGTAATTTTTTATCCTAAGTGGACTCAACAAACCTACTCAGCAACAAAATTTGCCACATATACTAAACCCAATTTATATTCCGATAGGGTAAATAGTTTTTACATTGAAAGCCTTGATGGGTCATTGCTAAGTTTCCCAGTTTAAAAAATATCCTAAACTACAGGCCAGTTTAGAATGGCAGCCTTCCTGTCTTTCCAAACTTTGCTGCTCCTTGCAATTCACTGCTACAGATCTCCTGCTGCAAACTCAGTGCTCAGAGAAATTTCCAGACACCTTCTGATGACCCATCAGCAAACAGCCCACAAATTTCTAATGCTAAACCAAGCAGGCAGTGCTCGTGGAGTTAAAACCCCTTTTTTTAGAAGCAGCCTCATGCGTATTACTAAAGCCAGCAGCGAGGCACTGCTCTGCCAGCTGAAAGACAGTATTTTGACAGTCTGCAAGGATGCTGGCTCAGGGCTGGAAGATGCCTGCTTTATAGCATCTTACTAAGGTGATTTGGTCAGCATCAGAGGAGCGTTCAGAGTGTTAGTACTTTGTCACACTTCTGCTTTGATGTGTTAAATAACCTCTCTTCAGTTCTTACAAGGCATGGCAATAAAGGGAGATGTTAAGCAAGATTCCAGTTTTCTTTAGGAATAAGGAGCTGAGAACATATGCATGTGCACATATATGAAGTAATGAGACCACTCTTTGTTGACAGCATTTGTTAAAGCTTAACATGTAACCAAGATGCAACAAAGGAAATAGAAAACTTGCCAGAATTTTTTTTTTTAAAAGAATACCTCAAAAATTGATATGCTCTCATGATGGTTCCAATTAACGTGTTCCACTTTCCAGCAGGCTAGGGACATGCAAAAGTTACCACAGATAAAAGTGTTTGGTAGCTTGATAGTTTTTCACTATGTGGATATATCCTAATGTACTTTAAATTTGTCTTTTTAATTAACCCAGATTAATTTTCTTGAATGTGTTAGCATAGACTTTTGGGAATAAGATGTAGGCTACCAGAATCATTTGGGCTTTGCAGAAAATATTCTTCCTGATGTATTTGACAATACCAGCAGATTTTTCTTGCTGTGTTTCCAGTAAATTACTATTTCCTTTCTGTTTAGTCTGTTTGTATATTATGTTCATATATATTCTACTGACATAAACTTAATCTCAGCCCTCTTTTCCACACCTCTGTTAATCTGATTTACAACCCTGGCAAAAGCAACCTTCTTCAGATTGGTATCAACAGAATGAGGAGACAGTCAATGAGACCGGTACAAACTGCCTGATCATTTCTGAACATGTTGCCCAGGACCTGAACTGTACTTTAGACTCACTAAAGGATTATGGATTTTGTTGCATTTGAAAATAGTGTATTTTCTATATAGAGGCTTCTCACAGTATTCAGTTCCCTGTGCATCATGCTACCATCCTTAACAGATGCCTGATACAAGTGTTTCCCGCAGCCTCAAGTTGTGTCAGTGGAGGTTTAGAAGGGATACTAGGAAAAATTTCTTCACTGAAAGGGTTGTCAAGCACTGGAATGAGCTGTCCGGGGAAGTGGTTGAGTCACCATCCCTGGAGGTATTTGAAAGATGTGTAGGTGTGGTTTAGGGACATGGTTTAGTGGTGGACTTGGCAGTGTGAGGTTTACAGTTCAATTTGATGATCTTAAGGGTATTTCCCAACTTAAATGATTCTATAATTCTTTGACTCCTCACACCCCTGTTCCCTATGTTGTCTTCTACATCTCCTGTGCCATAGGTGTCACACTGAGATTTCATAGCCATATCCCCACTCCTCCATCTCTTTATCTGGAGATATGTTAATGATGGGCAAAGTGATCAAAAGATGCTCTTGTGCTGGAGGACATTCAAGGTTAACATTACTGGTCATTAACTGGTTTTTTTTTTACCTAAAATTAGCTGAAAGTAGTTAAGAGTACTGAGTTCTCAAAAAAAAAATTGCTAGAAATAGTATATTTCCCTCTTTCCTTCTTTGATTCCTTTCCAGTTTTTATCCAGCTGATGAGGTTCTGCTATGTAGTCGAGACCTCTCCTTAGGTGTTGGGTTTGCATATACAGATTCACAAGTTAGAGCATTACAGACAAGGAAATTAGAAATGTCACAGGAAAATTATTGACTTTTTGCCATCTAGTTTTGTAGAGTATTTTTGCAAAGGGTTGAAATTAAGTACCACAGTGACACACATAGCATTCTCATCTGCCATTGCATGATATATACCATTAGCCTAAAATATCCTGGTGACATTATCAACAAAAAGGTCAAATAACCCAGTCTTGCTGTATGATACACACAGTAAAACATGACAAAGTGAAAGATTTGCTTTCCGTTTTCTAGTAAAAACATTTTTTCCTCTGCCACAGTTTATTTTATTGAAGCACCTATTTCCAGGACTTAGTATGTTACTGAGTTCTTTTTCTCTCCTTGACAAACTGGACTTTTCAAACTAAAATTTCAAACTAAATGCTTTAAATATGTTATAAACCTTATAAAGGGACCGAGGTACCTCTTCTATGCTACATGGAGCAGGAACATTGGGTGCTATAAGACTCTCTAGAGAATATACACAGGTAAATGGATAGGTTAGATAGCAAAGAAAACTATTGTGACTGGGATGAGAGGAACTGCTCAACATCTACTGGGAACTCCCCTCAGCTGCAGCGGAACATTCAGGGGGCCAACTGAATTATCTTTAAGAAGCCTATGATGTAAGACGCTTATCATGTTTATTTAACAAAGGTTTCTACTCTGAAACACAGCTCCACAGCAAGGGCTGAACTCTACAGAGCACCTGATAATGGAATATGGATCAGGAACTACCACTTCAGCCCAGAATAAGAGAAAAAACCCAGGAATCCTGCAATCAAACAGAGCTGTGTAAAGCTAATGAAAGGAGCAGGGAGTATTTGTACAGTTCCTGTGTTACCAACATTTGGCAGGGATAAATGTGCATGAATGCAGAAGCCCTGGCAAGATCCCATAGCCAATGAAAGGAGATTATTTGGCAATCTCCAGAGAGGAACAGGCAATCTTGCTTTAAGTACTTGACATTTATCAGGCAGAAAAAGCATTTGGTGCCTGCTGGGAACATAAACTCCTATGAAAAGCAAACCATGCTGACATATTGGTGATACACATACTGCCATGTTGTCTGTTCTAAACATGGGGGAATTAAGTACTTTTCAACGTGGATTACTATGTCCTTGGTGCAACTGTCACCAGTAACTTGCCTTGAGACTCTGCCACTCATCTGTCAGAGCACATAGGGCCCAATTCAAAGCTAAATGGAAGAAATGAAAGTGAGGGCTATTCCTCCCCCTGCCACGTGCAAGTTCCCTTAAACAGCCATTTCAAAGTGCACCACAAAAGTTCTTGTGGGTGCTTCTATTATAGATACACACAAATGCAAGAGACTGCCAGGTCCGCGAGGAGTTTGAGCAGACAGGAGATGACTAGAGGAAGATAGCTCAACAACTGCTAGATGGTCCTCTGCCCTCGCAGGAGCTGCCCTGGCTGAGGAGGCTGCAGGAGCTCGGGATGCTATGTTCCTTTTTCACATCAAAACTGCCCAAACTACCACAGCTGATAAACTGGAAGCACAACGATCCTTGCAAACAAAACTGAACTTCACAGAGTTTACACTGCTTGGGCAGGAACTATCTGTGCTTAATAGCATCCTACTACCAAGCAATTAGCTAGCTGTAATAAACTGCAAGTGAAACAAAACACACAGGCTCTAATAACTTCAGTTCTCATCTAGAAGCAAGAAGCACAGTGCTTAAAATAGCCTTACGGAAGCCCTACTGAATAAGCAGAATATGACATTTTTGAAATGAGATATTTGTAGCGCAAAGGTTACGCATAGCTTTCAGACATGCCCAGATAATCTGCCTTTCATAGTTAATTTTGGAAATACAGAATGCTTCTGGTCATCTTATCATTCTGAAGTGTTTTTTTAATCTTTAAGGAGAGACTGAAATATGAAAATGTGTTATCAGATTGTTTTTTATTATTTGCTCACTGTATAAGGAATGAGTGTAAATGTCTAAAAACTAAAATGAATTTTGCCATTGTCCTTTGGGTGTTTACTAGCTCTTGCAGTTCAGAGATCAAGCCAATTTATTTTGCTGTTCAGTGTAACAAACAGAACAAAAACACATGCAACAGGAAAATTCCTCCCTTTCAGTTTCTACAAGAGGCTATAACACTCAACTTCTTTCTAAATGAAGGAATGATTTGGACCCTAATTTTTTTTAAAATTCTTTAAAAAGTTACCCTAAATGCTGAAACAATTAATATTGCTGTATTTTGAGGGGTACCTCTATCAAAAATAGCCTCCAGGAGTGAAAGGAAATAGAATTTTCTTAATTAGACCCTGAATGTGCTGTATATTGAATCAAAGATGCACAGATTTTGATTTGCATCACAGAGTTCATCAGAGAACTCTAGGATAGCACAGAACCTACATATGTACATCTATATGTATAAGTTCAAGACTGTGAGTAACCCCTCTGGCTTCAATGAAGTGAACTGCTTGTTCAAAGTTGCACATGATCTTCAGTGCATTTGTGCACCAGTGCTTATATCGGTTTGGATTTCATTAAGTCTATAGATGAAATTTGAATATTCTTAATGAAACTGAATTGAAAAAGGCACAGTCCTCTGAACTGTGCAAAAGATTAGCACTCAGGAGACCTGAGTTTAATTCATTCTTTTTCTCACGCCATAGGGCTTTGCCTGTCATTTTACCCCTTAATGCCATTTTTCACCATCTACCTTTTGCTAGTTTAGGCTTTAAGGTATTTTACACAAGGTTTTATTTTAATTTAATTTATTATATCGATTCTTTCCTATCACTGGAAAGGAGCAGTAGAAAACAAAAGAAAATCTAAATGCATCTATTGGAGGCATGCAATGTTGAACATGCATCTTTTCTTCTTCAAGGAATTTTCGAAGGCAAAAGTTCCTACATGGTTAACAGCCATACAATATACACACAAAGATACATCTTAGCAAATGACTATAAAAACGTCTTCACTGGGCTGAAATAACATCAGAGAACGTATCTGTCACAAAAACAATGCAGATTTCAAAATAGCATTGCCCTCATGGACACAAGTCCTTTCCTTGCAGGTTACCTTTCCTTTTTCTAAAAGGTAAAAGCAGAGGGAAAGAACAGGGAAGGAATAAAAAAATACAATTCATCCAAACAACTTGCAAGCAATAGGTGGTTTCAGCACAATGATTTCATGCAGTACATATTTTTTCCCCCTCCTGAATCTATTAGCTCTTACTGGAAATTATTTGGACATTTAAAGAGGACACAATCATACTTCAAGTGAAAGGACTAAAAGACGGTGTCATAAAGTAATACTGATGTGCTACTCGGATGACTCAAGGCTATGATTAAGGAGACTTCTTCAAAAGTATTCAGGTCCCTTTATTTTGGCTGCAGCCTCTTTCAGCCTTTAGAATGATTGATATCTGCTCTAATTCAAAGTGGTGGAAACCTAGTAGCTTCAGTAGTGATATTCCAGAATTAGACACCAGTATAACAAAGAGCAGAATTGGACCCTGCAGTTAGATTCAGTTCTGCATTAATCCAGCAGTACAACTACTGCAACTGATATGCACCATGGTTGAAGACATGCTGTTGCCAGATTCAGCTTAGAGCTGCATATCTGCGCCACAAAACTGAATTCTCAGCCCCATCACCACAGCTCCTTACATGCTATACATGCCCAGTTGGCCGTGTGTGCCTGGGATTCACAAAAGACAGCCTAGAGCACAACCTGCCCTGCTGCCAGAGCCTCCTCCCAGCACAGCAGGGGTTGCAGGTCCCTTGCCATGCATTATCAAGATGAGGGCAGACCCAGAGATCGCAGGACCTTTCTAAAGCTTTGGACTAACAGCATGTGGGAGAGAGTCCCTCCCCAAACTGCCATGCTCCCAAGCAGAAGGACTTCCAGGTTTTCTCCTCCATAGCCCTCCACTTCTCTGTGCACGTCTGACACACTGAGCTCTCCTTATTACCCTTTCCCACAGTGAAAAGGTCTCCAAAAGCTTTCAGAAAATTACAAAGAGACCGTCTCCTTCTGAATGCCCAGGCTCATGCTTTCATATATTTTGAACTTCATATCCTAGTTCTTTTCAAGAATGAGTAATTGATGTTCCTGATTTTTCCAGATAACATTGAATAGGCAAAGAAAAAAAGAAAAGAGTGTTTGAGAAATAATTACAAATTATTTGCAAGCAAGTCTTTCTGTACTGTTAGCTAAAGCTAAAAGTTATTGTTAGTCAGAACAGCCCTGGAAAGGCAGAAAAAGCAAGATTTTGGATAAGAAAAGTCAATTTGAATCACCCTCCTTTTACAGGAAAACTGATGAACTGAATGCAAATGGAGGCAAACAAAAAATTTCACAGTAGGTGCAACTTCTAGGTTGCAATGATTTTTGAGTATCCATTTAGAAAAATAACCTTGAACTAATATGCCTGGACACAAGGGGCCAGGATCTGTGGCATGATATGGGTGTAAGTTACAGCAGTTCCAGTGGAAGCAGGGTCTGAAGAGGGAGAGGTGGGAGGATTACTGGGGAAATAGGAATCTGAGTAAAGGATCCTCCCACTGCCCACACGTTCAACCAATATTGCTGAAGAGCTGGTTTGTTCTGTTTCAGATAGCCTGCAGTCTGCATATGTGAAACAGATTTTGCAGCCTGTGCAACAGCATCAATAAAAAAATCTGTAACTATATAATCTAAAGGAATTCTAGATATAGAAAGGCAATTGGCATGGGAATTTATCAATCGCAAGCATCATTAGATGAATTACATGAAGAGTGTGCAAATAGAACTACTGAATCATGCTTGCAGAAAAATTAATTTACAAAGCATATGTGCTTGGTTGTTGGTGTCTCTAGTGCTCTAGTGTGGGAACATACAGAGTTGGAGCACTGAAGAGTTAAATGCAGTCACAACAGAGTGCAGAAAAACAGCCACACATCAGCAACATGAGTAAAGCCCTTCAGTTTTAAAGCAACATTTATGGTATCTTGGCTGTCATCTTGAAGATGAAACCTGAACAGCTATCACTGTTTTACTGTAAATTAACTGTTATCGCTCTATTCTTACAGCTACCCACAAACTGACTGCATTTTGCACTGAGAATGATGGGCGACATCAGCCCCCTCCACCCCCCCGCCAGCGCCTTCATTGCAGTGCAGCTATTAGAGCTCAGTTTTCATATAGCTGTCATCCTGCGCTAGCTGCCCCCTCTCCCTCTCTGTAACTACCCATCTCACATTCCCCGAGTATCATGCAGAAGATGGTGAGGCTCTGCATTTTGTCTGACCAAGTTTCTACAGTCTGTGCGGTGTGATGACTACAAGTGCAGCAGCATTTCTGTTGACCTGCTGAAAGAAAAAGCTCTCTTCTGCTCAGAAAGGGATGCTTCTGGGTATGTGTGCAGAGCTAAGTCCCTTCGACACATGCCTTATACTCCTACATCTTATGAGCTTGTTACATAGCAGACACCTCTATGATACCAGTAAGTCTTTGAGGGCTGAGCTGCTTATTCATACATTATCTGCTACCCAAAGGGCACTGAAGACTTCTGCGCTATCATTTGGCAATGCTCATGTAAACAAATCATAGAATCACAGAATGGTTTGGGTTGGAAGGGACCATCCATTTCCAGCCCCTCTGTCATGGGCAAGGACACCTTCCATAGACCTGGTTGCTCAAAGCCACACCAAACAAGGGCATACTCCAGCCTGAACGCAACTCCTAGCTTCAGAGGGACAACCCTGCTATTGATTACTAGCTATTGTAGCTGAGGGAGATGATGTGGGAAATCCTTTGCCGGACTTCCATGAACTTCTTGGAGAAGGTATGGTACGGGGCTTTCTGAACCCAGTGCTCATAAAAATACTGAATGAAACTGATCTCTGCAAGAGTTCCTGGGTCTGGGTGATTTCTAAGTCCAGTATCTGCATCCAAATAGTGGACTCTGAAATGATTTACAGGAGTAACAGGAAAGAAAGAAATCAAGCTGGAGAAAGAGCAAATGCTTAATGAAACAAAGTGTGGCTCACCTACTTCATTTATCTAGAACAGCAGTCTGTCTGTGCTGACTTGATTTAATTGTTGCTTTGGTTCGCAAACATCCTGTCCAGAATACTAGCAGGGACTACATGCAAAGACTTGAATAATTTGTCCAGAGAGATAAGATTCTTCATTTTTTAGATCCACAGAAATGCTATCTTCCACTTACAAATACAATAAGTAGGTCAAATCCGTTATTTGCTTACATAAGTAGCAATCTGTTTGCTGAGCTTCTAAAATAATTACAGCTCATTAAATCAAGCTGGCAGACCTACCGAGGTGATATTGTGCAGAATACTGACCTCTTGGGGACTGCAATGTGAAACGTATTGTGTCCAACTATTCCACAGGCAGGGCAGCTCCACAAATGCTGCCGTGCTTCTTCAGCATCTCCCACCAGCGACAAGGAACCACAGATTTCACCAACCTCCTCCTCTCCCCCAGAAGTTTTGCAGGCTTTGTACGATTCTTTTCCCTGAGGCGGTTGTACAGAAAGCCACTTGCTGCTGCTGAATGACACATCCAGCAAGCCCTTCTACCACGGTGGGAGCTCCCGTTTCAAAATAAAGCAGGAGGTTGATCACAGGGGTCAAATGAGTCACCACAGCAGGAGCACTGAGAAAGCAAATAAGCCCCAATGAACAAGAGTTCACCTAAAGAGGCACTCTTGCCTCTACCAAAAGGACACAAGGTGACCCTGCAGCAGCAGTTCCTGCAGGTTGTCACTGAGCACCTTTTGGGTGAATATGATCATAGCTGAGGTGGACAGAGAATTGTCAGAGCAGTTCGCAGGCAGGCAGCAGTGTCTGGAGATGTAACAGCTCTGTGGCCAGAGGCTAAGCGTTACTGAAATACTCAGTGTAATCAGCTTTAGGAAAAGAGCCTCACAGCTATTCATTTTATTTCCATCTCCATAGGGGTGACTCCTCTCTCCTCCTCAACTCTAAATAAAGTGTTGACAAAATTACAGACAAGGCACACATTATCAGCTGCCTCCCACTCAAAGCTTCTCTGTATGCCTGGCATCTATCATTTCATCTTGCATTTATTTGCAGAGCGGTGTAGTGAAACTAGTAGAGCCTAGAATAGTTTTGATCTACAAGGGTCATGCAGCCATGTCTAATCACCATAAATTCAACTGGTTTGGTTGCGGTTTACAGTACCATTTTGACAGTGTTTTATGCAGTTCCAGACAAGCTTTGGGAGAGCCCTTTCCTGTTTCAAATGTCAGGCTTAACCTCATCGCACCACCCTAGAAGTGAACGGAGGATGGAAAGACAAAGGTGAAGCATAAAAAGGAACAGAATTTCTGCCAGAAGCTGTTCCTACCTCACCCATGACTGCAGAACCTGTTCAGTTCAACTCACAGGCAGAACTAGCGGGAATAAGAAAGAGACCTGATTAAAAACCAGCACCCTGCAAGAATAGGGAAAAGACCAAGAAGCAGAAGACAGAAGATGGAACAATGAGGAAAAGTGGAGTTCTCTTGCAAAAATGTTTGGAAAGCTGAGGTAAATGAAAGGCAATTAAAGCAAGAGCAGTACCACAGGCTAAAAGATCTTAGCCCATATCTACGGGAAGAAGCAGGCATCAACTACCAGAGCATGACTGGAGAGACAGCACCAAGGTCACTTGCTCCTAAAAGCTCTTTAGACGAATGAACTGTTATTTCCTTCTCTCCCACACTGTGTTTGCAGTAAGCACACACACACAACAATCCCCTCCTCTTCCCCTTTTCTCCTTCCCTTCCATTTTTCCCTTCTCCTTCCCATTTAATATAATTTGGACCCATCCAACCTTGCAGTGCAGCCCCTAAACCAGCCCTGATGGTTCAGCTAAGTGCAGAACACAATGCCATGGATGTAGGGACAAGCCAATGCTGTTTTTGCCACTGAAAAGCCAGTGACTGAGGAAACTGTTATCCCAGTGAACTTTCTCAGGTAACATATCTTCTTATCCTTTCCATTGCCAAGCAACTTTTCATTGCAAGAAATGTTCTTTTATCCTATCTTGCAGCTGTTGAAGTCCCCCATGGAGACTGAACTAGCACCTACTCTTACTGTCATTAGGACACAGGGATGCACCCACGCTTTGAGCAGTTGCACCACTACAGGAAACCAGAAGCTATAACCCAGTGTTTACAGCCTGCTTCATTTTGCTGTTGCTCAGAAGCAAAGCTCTTTGCAGGAATTCATCCATACCACTGACGCACAGCCTCTGGTAGAGGACAGCACAGAACAGCTTAAGCTCTGAGGGGGGTTGTTACTTACCATCTCCTGGGACTGGCTGTGCTGTAAACTGACGGCATTCAGTATTTCACAGAGCAGGGCCATAATTCCAGCCCAGGTTTTGCCATCTTATTCATGCACTGCAGCATCAGTGATACCAACAGGAGGTTAGGAAAGGGAACTTGTGCAGTTCCTATGCTGAGAAGCTGCTTGAAGTCCTCGTTTCCACAGTGACTGCCCTGAGTTCACAAATTAAACCCTGCCACATTTGTAGAATGTCATGTTAAGCAAGGACAGTCTTTTTCACGTATTCCCTTCTCTGCTCAAAAGCCTCTTTCTACACTGCTGTTCACAAAAGCACTCACACACGTAGCCCAAGTTTTGACTGTGAGCAGAAATACTCTGATCATAAGTTGATTGCAAACTACTCCACAAAACAAAGCCCTTGCACTATCTCTATTTTACAAGGGAGAAATCTGGGACACTGAGAGCCAAATGAAATGCTCAAGGTCATCCAAGCCAGTGGCAGAGCTGTAAAGAGCCTTGCTCCCCCACTTACACCACTGGGAGATGGTTGGTAGTATCTACAGAAGTCTCCGTTTGGTATAACACTTACTCACATGCAAGCATGTATTTGCAGCACTGGGATCTTACGGCAATTAGTCACCATAGATATTTATCCACAACAGCTGTAAAAATTATCTCATCTTTAACAGAAAATAACAAATAATTCAGAACCATAGAATATGTTGAGCTTCAAAGCTTTTGTTTGCAAAAACTTACATTTAAGAAAATAAACAGGCTAGACATATTAAAAAGTTTTTGAATCCACACTACTGGTATAGCTTCAACTTTGTGCTTGGTGCACATTTCTGTTTGCTTTTTTTGGTTGTGATTTTTTTTTTCCTTGTAATCAAAGGATTACTTACCATCTTATTCACCAAAATCCAAGTATTAAGAGACTTCCACTGCAATAAGCAAAAACATAACCCTATTAAAACTTCCCCAGTTGGGGAGACTCGTGGCATTACCACACCGATCCTAAGGGAAGATTTATAGCCAAGCCATCCTTCAGTATTCTACCAAGAGGAAATGGGAGACAGCTCCCTTGGCAGTCATGCATGAAGGGGAAAATGCCAGAAATCTTCATCCCAGAAAGCACTGTTAGGGCCAAACCCCCAAATGTTATACTGCTCCCAAGACAGTTGAGTTTTTTCAAGGTATGTTTCTGCTTAGAGTCCTGTACTGGTTTTGTTTTACTACTGAGAATAAGAGAAGCTGGAATTATTCAGTTGTTACATGCAAGCTGGTTGTGAATTTGAAAGCAGAGTATTGTTCATGATTATCTGGGAGAAATAATGGAAGCCATGGCAAATGTTATACCACTGCACTGGAAATGGATATTTAGTTATGCCTCTTGATGATAAGTACACCATGCTCCAGCTTTTTACTTCCTATGTCTAAGCCTTCTTCCACCCTGAACCAGGAGCCAGCTGCAAATCATACTGGCTATTGGGGGATGTGCTTCTTGTTTGACATGCCAGCAGTTCAAAGTTATGACCACTAAAATTAGCACAAAAATTTCTGTGTGCTTGTTTTATTTCCCTCCTCATGCATCTGTGGAAAGCCCAGGCTGATAGACTGTGACCTCAAGGCTCAGTTGATGGCATTGCAAAAAGGAAGCTGCGCTCTCTTGAGCTGTCACTACTGTGCACGTTATCCCAACACAGCACTGTTTGCACACGTATGAACTGAAAAGCATGAAGTGCCAAACACAGTTGTAGCATGTCAGGTATATGTTGCTTGATGTCATCCAGCATTAAACCAAGTGGAAGAGACGAAAGCAGCACATCAGTGCACCAACCAAGACTACTACATTCAAACAGGCATTGGAAGGAAAATACCAATGAAATAGAGGATAGCCATGAGGACTTCACCTGAAGCCAAACTAAATCTCTTGAGATGTGATTCTGTTAAGCACTATGTGTTCCCAGTAAAGCCAATGTGGGTGTAGGGTGCTTGACACACACACACACACCCTTCCCCTCCAGTATCAACCTTATGGCAGGAAATGTGTAGAGAGCTCAGTCATGCCTCACCCCATTATCACAGACCAGCTCTGGAAGTAAACAAGGACTTCAGGATTTCAATCTGATCTCTGAAGCCCTTACTCATTTGTGCACAATGCCTTTAACAGACATGCCAAAGACAATATGGAAAACCAAAACGTAGTATGAGTATTCCAATACATTTTTGTAGTTTCATGGGCATTTCATTTTACTTAACAAATTCTGAAGGGCTGTCAAAATGAGGCAAGGGAATTACCTGGATTTCTCCTCCCCTCCTCTCCTGGCCCTGATTTCAGAACATTCAGTGATGTAAAATAATGCAAATATCTAGTGTTTCATAGTATTTCAGCTCGCAGGTGGAAATGCTGAGAAGGCCCTGTTATTATAGTTCCCTGAGGTATAAACAAAATAAAAAATGAAATACAGTCACAAATGCAATGACTTACAGTTTTTTATAGCAGTATTTCAGGCTTGACATACAGTGACCTGGTGATAATAAATGGATTTATTGACACTATAACCTTCCAGTTACATAGGGGCTGTCTATCAAGGTTGCAGATGAACCACACAGTGGACAAGAGCAGCCACATGATAGCTTTCTTCAGAAACTCTCTCTACTTTTTTAGTCTTTCTGGTAAAGGTTATTGTTTCAGACACCTCAAGAGCACAGCTGAAGTACTTCCAGGGCTGGGTTGGCTCTAAAAGCAGCCTAGTGACTTTCATATGCTGTGAAACCTGTGCTAATACTCCTAGATCACAGCTGACTGCATGAATAACTGGCTTACATTTCCTTCCCTTGTTGGTGCTTCTAGGGACTACAGTGACCCTATACAGTCAGCGACCTCAGCGTGGCAGCACCCTGGAGAAAGTCTCTTGTTCAGCATGCCTGCATTATACCCAAGAGTGCTTTGAGGTCCTAGATGGTTTGCTAAGTCCAGGGCAGAATGGCGTGAATTCACAAGTGCAGTTTGGATCTTGGGTTGCCACCAGGCTTATAATCTCTCCTGAGCCCTGAAACACTCGGGTACACAGTACAGAAAAGCCCCCACACTCAGCAGGAGTCACAAGCATTTAGCAGGGCTTACTAGCCTTAGCCTAGGGCAGGCAGCCTCCTTCTGTACTAGCTGCATTTGCAGTCAGTCTGGTGAATCAGCACAGCACTCTCTGAACTTGCATTATTAAGACTTTTCCATTATCAAGAACATCACAGCTTCCATCACCCTTGAGAGCAGAGAGATATCTGTACTGCAGGGGGGCTACACATTTAATTTTGTGCTTTTTTACATAGGTGCAGTATCTCTCAGCAAATGAGCAACACCCTAATTTGAAGAGAGAGATGAGGAATATATAAAGCAACTCTGTTAAATTAAAAAGAAGAAAAAAAAGGACACTAAGTACACAAGATAGACTAGCACAACGTAGCTAAAGTACCAACTGCCAAGTCTTGGGCACAATGCAATTCCCAAGTGGGTAACTAGATCTTCGTGTCTTTTACCACTGCATGGTCTATTTTCTGTTCAATGCTTGCAGCTTCCATTAACGTTAATGAGTATGCATATGTGCCTTGAGGGTAAGAACATACTCCCTCTGTGGCTTCAAAACTTGTTTATAAATCCCTCCAAAAATCACATTGTGCTCATTGCTCTGCGCAGAAAGCTATTATAACAGCTATAAGAGTGGCTGCTTTCATTCCTTCCTTCGCCCTTGCCCTCCCTTATCTAAGGGACCAGAAAATAGACCTGGAAAGATGAAGGGCTGCAGGAGGTGGTAGGCAGGAAAGTAACCCAGCTCTGGGAACAGCAATCTGAAAACTGACAGCTGCAGGGAGGGACAAACTGAAAGATCAGCAAAACCAAAGAAAACCAAACCCCCAAACCACTGAAAAACCACCACCCATCCCTCCACCCCTTGAAAAGCAAAGCCTCTGAAAATCTCTACGCTATTAAATGCTACAGAATAGACCCAACTCTTTTCTGTGTCCTTCCTGCTACAGGTCAGTGGGAACAAGCTGCTTCAGCAACCAAAGGGGCCAAGGACAGCAGAGGGGCTGCTGGGCAGCCCCACAGTGAAGTCAGGCCAGTGCTCTCCTCCAGCCTTTTAACCACTGCAGCAGCAAGGAGGCTGCTGGGATGCAGAGCTGGACAAAGGGAAGGAAGGTCTAGGTTTCTAGTAGAGACTGAATTGCTCTAGTGCTGCTGAAAGCACTGTTATCCATCCCTGTGCCAGCTGGACGTGCAGGGCAGTTCTCTGGAGTCTCGTATGGTAGTTAAAAGCCAGCTCCACCTCACTCTACTGACAACAGGGCATGTGCTTTCTGACGCTGGCTTTGACTTTTCCCTCTATCATTGCCAGCTGCCTTCTCCCAGTGTGCAGTTTCAAGTTAAGCCCCCTCAAGCCTCACATTCCCCAAGAGATACATTACAGTGTACAAAAAAGAATGGGTAATGCAGCACTGAGATCGAGAATCAGATTCAGGTATGTGAAGGAAAACAGACACTGCTTTACACGTGGCTGAATACCAGCTTGCATTATGCCTGTATAGCTAATGTGGACACGAGCTGGAGCTTTCCATGTGTCAGAATGCTGTGCTTAAAATACAGAGCAGGCTGTAGGAAAGAGGAAAATGAGCTAAAAAACATACAGTGCACAACACCCAAACAGTCAGGCCTCTCAGGCACAATGGCACACAGGGGCTGCAGCTGAGCAGCTGGCTGAGGAGCCCATGCCCTGGGAGGATGCTTCGGAGGCTAGACCTCAGAAGGCAGCACACCCCATCTTGGCACAGCCACACAGCCTGACATTTCCCTGTTCACCAACCCACACCCCAGCATTGCAGCAGCATCTCAAGCCACAGTGACAACTGGCCCTCACTAAGAGGGAGCACACTGCAAAAGCCATCCACGTGAGCCCCATGCTTACTGCGTGGGGCTCTGACAAACTTTGCCACAGGATGCTTCTCACCAGACCTGCCCACCCCACTCCCCTGCCACAGCTCCTGCCCAGCAGCCAGGCGGTGCAGAAGCATCTGTGTCTCAAAGATCCATTCCTAAAATATTGCATTCTGCTACATCAGCGCTGGGTTGTCACATCTGGCAGGAGGCCACGCAGATAGCCCAGAAGCAGTAGCATCTTAAACTGCCCACAGCTATACCCACCCGAACTCATCTGTCAGTCGCTTTAAGACTCATTAGGTCTGAATAGGGTGCATGAGTGATATTTCTTCTTTTAGTAGGCACAGATGAAAAGATGTAGGAATAAGACCTGGCTATAAGTAAGGACATGACATGGTTACTGCAGAGGACACTATTTCAAAGTTCAGGTTAAATACATTATTGGCTAAGGTAGGAAATAAAAGGAAACCAGCACTATGCAAAAAACAGCAAAAGTGCTAAATCCCTTCAATCCAAGTTCAGTTTAATGAGAGTAGCAGAAGTTCAAGTTTACAATGCAGAGTCGCCAGTCCAGCTGACAGAAAACTAGATTTATGAGAGAGACCAGCTGGACTGCAACCCCAGTTACAGTTACTGTAATTGTTTTTCTCCAAAGGAAAATTTTCCTTACAAGTTGCCCATGTTTAGACCTGGCTGAGCAACAGAGAGAGGTTTCTACTGCACAGGCTTAGAAAGCAGCAAGAAGAATATCTTCTTCTACACATGACACACAGAAGGAAAACACTAAACAAATTGAATGGGTTCAAGAGGTGGGGATTCCTGCAACCATTTTCGTATCAGACAATTTACCGTGGGCTCTGGCAGGATCAAAATTACAACCATGAATAGCATTTTAAAAATGCTGCTCTGAGTTTTAATTTGCACTTGGGTGCACATGTTTGAAAGTACATGCAAGCACACACAACTTGCATTTTCATGATACATACATGTGTATATTATGCATACAAAAATTGCATTATAACTATTTCATGTTCACATATTTATATAACGTAGTCGTCATCTGTATTACTAAACAGGATTTAAACAAAAAGCTGACTTTCAAAATGCAATTCACTTACAGCTCTTCATTTATGTTTGCACTGCAGTGGATCTGTAAACCTTTCTTGTGGACATGCAGTGTCCACAAAAAACACTGCTTGAGGCTGGTTACATTCACCAATTATACTGTTTTATTAATTCCTTTTTCTGCAAGATTGGGCACTGAAAGCACATCAATTAATTAAACTCCTGTGCTTTCTCAATAAAGAGCCTTTCAGGATCAAGATTAGATATGTCTTCCATGCTGAAATATTATTTAAAATTACCCTTTTCAGTTTACTTTTTGCTTCCAGAGTGCAATGTATGGAGCACAGCTACATTTGTTTGCTGTTCCTACCAGAGTTTGAACACTCTGCAGAAAAGACAACCCACATTTTTAAAAACAACTTTCTAGAAATCTGTCAGAGAGAAGAAATGCATTGGGTGGAAGGCGTTCAGTGGGTGCATATGAGAGGTAGCCAGAAGAGTAAAAAAGGAATATTGAAGCATAAGAAGGAACACAAGCGTGGAAAGACAGCCACAAAATTATAGTCGTTAAGGAGAATGAGGCCTTCAGGCTGGAGAGCACTCTTTCAGGCAGAGCCAAGATAGACTGGGATGAAACAGCCAAACCAAAGCATTATGACACTGCTGCACAATGAGACAGGGTTAATACATGTCATTGCAACTTAAAACAAGATTCTCACACTCCCACAAATTTGGAAGAACACTTATAACAAAAGTGTACAGATCCAGCATGGCTGTTACTGATGCTATTTGTGCTTCAGGAGGAAAAGGTCTTTTAAGCTCATGACCAAATTTCTTCTGCCACTTCTGCAGTAAGGTCAGATTCATATTCAAAACATAATCTAATGTTATGGTAGTTATTATGATGGGATGGATTCAATATTTTGACTTTACCGTGATCAGAAAAAGAACAAATGTTACCATCAGTAACTGCTTTTGTTTGTATAAATTGGATCCTTATCAAAAAGCAAAAAGTAAACATATTTAATAAAAATGAGTGGTGAGGCTGCCCTTGGTTGCCTAGGAAATGTAGCAAATTCCTTTTCAAAGTAGCCACAGGGTCAGAGAATAGACATTATAGTCTGAATTATTCTGCATTGCCATAAAAAAAATGAGCTGGGAACAATTGTGTGACAACTCCTTTGTAGAGATTCCACAATAGTTGGAGAAACAATAAGGTTTTTCATCATTGTTTTCCATAGTTCCTTGAAAAAGCTGTAGCCATTCAGCCTGCAAATACCACATATACACACAAATGTGTGAGACATATGCATACACAAATATTTGGGTACAATACGGACAGCAGTGACTGAAAGTTAAACCTGAGTGTTCTTGGACTTGAGTTTCGAAAGACCTCCCTAAGAGAACAGGAACATTGCTTCTTATGGACTATCTCATCTGAAACCGGAAGACAAGGCTTTACTATTCCTTGAATTCCAAGACTGCTACTAGAATGAGAACTATTAGATAAGGAAAAACTTTACCACTTGCACATAAAAACCAGACTGGCAGAATCAGAGCTTCACAGGTTTCTTTGACCTAGGAACAATTTCAGATACTAAATTTGCCTGGAACTAATTGTAGAGCAACAGTAATAATTTCATATTCTGGGACAAAGCTGGTTTAATGTTTCTATCAATTCAATACTGCAGGTAATTGACTTTCATCTAGTGCTGCTCATCTCTAGATATACTCATGAACGTATGACCACGGTTTTTATATAAGTATTGCTATGCTAGCCAGATGATGACTGTGAAAATTCTTTCATCAAAACAAACTTGTTACCTTGGAGTGCACAGGTGATAACAAAGCCTGTCCTGGTGACAGGAAAGCATTTCAGAAATCCAGCCTGTTCACTCAAACACCGTATCGTACCACCTTTGAGTATATCTCAGACATTAAAATATGATTGGTTACTTCAAAAAAACCTTACAATCTGATCTTACTTTATATCTATCAAACTCTTTGATGAAACCCCTATAAATCTGGCACATATAACACCACATACATACAAACAGGGCAGATACTCTGAACAAACTAAAAAATGATATAGTTCAAGGGTTCTGTCAATTCAAAATCTCCAGGAACTTCATGAGAGTCTAGAAGTGCCCATTGCTACACCACATATAAACCAGCAAATTGAATATAATACAGGTCATATATGAAGTATCACATTGATTCTCAATATTCCATGAAGGTATTTAGTCACACATTGTACGCATTACATTGTATGAATTTTTATGCTAGTGATGGAGTATTACTCATTCATCAGTTCTTTACAGAGATCATGCTATGAATATTCAGCTTTTTATTAGAATAATGATTCCAAGATGCTCTGCAATACTTAGTACTATGGGGTAGTAGTACCATTGTCAGTGAACACTATTACAATACCACGCGTGTCACTCATAACCATCATGTGATGGGACTGATCAAGCTCAACCTGAGCAGAGCGGGAGGAGACAAAGGGGTACTTGGCCTTGGAAACAGAAATGTCAATCAATCTCAACTTTCAAAATCTGTCAGAAGGGCCATGACTACATATTACATCCTTGATGTCAAATATCAGATGGCAGGAGGAGATGAGGGAAAGGAAACAAAACTTTCAGAACCTTCCGTAATAATAGTGCTGAAGAAGACCTGGCTCCATGAGGACACACGCTGCTTAAGGAGTCTGCCATAACTTCTGTGAGATTGGTAAAATACTTGGATGCACTTCAGTTATCATTATCATTATTGCTACTTTAAGGCTGTCAAAGTCTTTTGCTTCTCTGTAAATGAGGAAAAGGGCTGGGGGGTAGATGTAAACCAGACCTCATTTCTAATCATCCTAGAGATATGCCAAGGTCAGCTATACTAAAGAGCACAGTATACTGTGTGACTCAATGCACACTTGCAGGAATATTCATTAAACAAGTTAGAAAACGTTAGAGCCTATCTTACTGCCCTGTCTGCAAAACAAAATCAATTTAGCTTTGATAATTCTGGTTATGCAGACTCAGGAAGAAATAGTGCTAATATATATTAAGGAATTTTTAAAATATTTTTAAATATAATTTTTTTTTTAATACTTCTGGGTAACTTAAAAGCTCCCACCTTTCACCTCAGAGCATATCAGACTGAGAAGTTTGTGCCTTGTATTCTTTTGTATTAAATATAGGAGTTGAGAGACTTTCTGCTATGAGATTTTAAATCTGTCTGTGGCACAAATCTGAATGGTTTCTGTGTAAGGCTTGCTCCAGTAAAATTGTGGTAAACTGCTTTTATTAAGGGAAGCTACTTAATGCTTGGATTTGTCATATTAGTCTGTTCAGTGGGCTTAATGTGATAATGGTCACTGTAGAGGTCAGGCTATGGAAGTAATGCTAGGTGTCATATGCAAAATAACTACCAACAAAAGCATAAATAAATCTACAGTTTCGTTCAGTGTTTGTGTTCAACCTTGCAATTGTAGACACATGTGCCAGCAGTTGAATTACACATTCCTTTGCATCCTGATCACTGATGATTGTTTAAAATCAGATTTCCATAAAAGGGGTTGTAGCATGAATAACAAGTATTTCTGGCCACAACAACAAGTAAAAGGGATGCGCACTAAGAGTACAACATACTGCATGGGATGTCAAAACTGATATGTAACATAGCAGTGGGAAAGACCAGCACTGATCAAACCCATTTGTCCCTAAGGGTTCCTTCTTACAGTTCACACTGTGAAGCAGAGTCATCCTGATCTCTCCTAGCAGGGAGTACAGCAGGTCCTACTGCTGCACAAAATGCATTTCCAGCATGGAAGAAAGGAAGGAGAAGATCCCTGTAGTGTTATCTTATCTTTAGTAGTTCAGAGTAAGGAAGTGTCGTGGTTTAACCCCAGCCAGCAACCAAGCACCACACAGCTTCTTGCTCACTCCCCCTCACCCAGAGGGATGGGGAGGAGAATGGGAAAGGAATGTAAAATTCAAAGGTTGAGATAAGAATAATTTAATAAGGAAAGCAAAAGCCGCACACACAAGAAAAACAAAACAAGGAATTCATTCACTACTTCCCATCAGCAGGCAGGTGTTCAGCCATCTCCAGGAAAGCAGGGCTCCGTCACCAGTAACAGTTACTCAGGAAGACAAATGCCATAATGCTGAATGTCCCTGCCTTCCTCCTCCTTCCCCCAGCTTATGTACTCAACATGATGTCATATGGTATGGAATATCCCTTTGCCTAGCTCAGGTCAGCTCTCCTGGCTGTGTCCCCTCCCAGTTTCCCATGCCCCTCCAGCCCTCTCACTGGAAGGACCCAAGAATCTGAAAAGCCCTTGACTTGGATAAATGTTACCCAGCAACAACCAAAACCATCAGTGTGCCATCAACGTTCTTCTCACACCCAATCCAAAACACAGCACTACACCAACTGCTAAGAAGAAAATCAACCCTATCCCAGCTGAAGCCAGGACAGGAAGCGATACCCTTTTTCAACACATTTGTTTATTTTCTTCTGAATGCTGTATTGTCTGAAATGTAACCGGGAGGAATGGGAAAAGAAAACGTAGACTCATTTGCAAACAGAAAATTTGGGCAATGCATTATATCATAGCGGGTACAATTTTTATCATTGGATGATATTTCCTTGTTGTAGAGGTTTAGGGCCATGCAGTATTCTTTGTGGAGGAGTACCCTTTCCAAAGCTGTGGTTTTCACAGTGCTAGTGATATAGTGAGTGGTATCAGCGCAGGTAACATTGTCCTACGTGCCATCTGACAGCAATCTCTTTTCCCCTTCATTTGAAAAAATTCAGCTCATTCCCCAGTATATAACAAGGCCATATAAGTGGTGCAGTCTGTAAGAAATGTCAAAGGTTGGCAATTATCCACTGGTCCAAAATTGAAAGAACAGTGATCTAGCGTATCTGTACTGGCACTGTCCCACAGACAGGGAAACATACAAGTAATTCTTAAAAGCAAGATTATCAGCTGGATAAACTTAACACTAGGTCACCAAAAACCTTTTTTCCAAAGAATTACAGTGTTTACCTTCGGTCCTGTCCGGTAGTTTCCCACTTTTACTTGTTGTTCCAGTGTTGACTGTTTCAGATGAGGTGCTCAGTTTGGTGCTGGGGTCTCGCTTAGGTTTTGGAGGCGGCTGCTTACGAGAGCTGCTACTTTCATCATCAGTTCCTCCAACAGAATGAAGAGACTGGGATCTCACGGTAAAGCCACTGGAGCAAGGATGTGGCAGTCTGTCCTGAGGAGCAGGCATTGTCATAAATCCCATGCGGAAATGTTTCCCCACATAGCTTCCTTCATTTCCTCTCACTACTTCTCCACCTATGCTGTAAGAGAAAACACACACATAAGTAAATGATCCACCTTTGACTCAGTTGTACCTGGAACCAGAGTCTCAGTTCTGCCTGTGATAAGTAGATTGTATTCTTCAATTTGGAAACAAGCAATGCTCTTAAAACAAGATGACTACTAGAATAATCTATTTTTAACATAAATTGCCAACAACTAAAACACAGATATACCACTATGCACTCACTAAAAATTTTAAAAGAAATTGAGAAAAGCTTTTGTTCAGGTTTCATGGCATTGTGACTATAGATTGTATTTAGAACAAATCTCAAGCCTGAGAAGTCAGAACTGAGTTTTAAGGAGGACAAGAGACTGCAAGTAAGGCAAAGAATATTGCTTTATAAATGCAACATTGTGTATTGATCCCCACTCCCCTGCACTTGTCTTTGACTACAGTCACTCAGGTACTTGGGGCTCTTGGGGTCCAATTAATCATTTTGATTCAGATTAAAGAATGGTAAGAGAAAGAAATGCTCTAAAAATTACTTGAATATAGGAAACTGAACATTCAATATCTCATCAAATCCACATGAAGCTGCAACATAAGCAGCATCAGACTAACAAGCGTAGAAGATGAAAAGGCAGTGGGCTGTGGGACACCAGGAAGAAAATAACCTCCAGCCACTCAGAAACACAGGTACAGAAGAAGGAAAGCTCAGCTGAAACAAGTGCTGTCCTACCAAGTAGTACATTGTATTGTGGATGGCAGGACTGAGAACCTGGTATTATTCCTGTATACTCATGCACACTTATCAGTTCTGATAAACAGCTCTTACTAATGCTTATACCGTAAACCTATAGCATATTTCAACTAAGGCAATTCAGTGACTATGCAAAGAAACTCAGCAACACACACAGATCAACATGGGCCTGTTTGAAAGGTGGTCTGAAATGTTACCACCATGGGCATGTAGAAATGTCAGTATGTGAACTGTGAAGGCACAGAAAGCCCTAATTACCTCCTATTTCCCCGTCACGCAGCATGAAGCTCTAAGCAGGGTCAAGTCTGCTCCTCTGTAAGTTTCCTATTCAAAGTTGCCTTGGGCTGGTGCAGTTTATTTGGTACTGAAACACACCTCCTTCTTTAAAAGACAAGAACATTTTTCAACAGTTCATGTGAAGAGTGAGTAAGGTTTCATTCTTCAGTTATCATTCCCTGATAACTGTCTCCACCTTCTTTGTAGGAAATACTTAAGCTGTATCTAATTGTCCTAAAAGCATCAGACTGGCACCATGCAATGCACAACTTTGTGCATGATAAAACAGAACCTCAGTTTGCTTACTATAGTCCTTGCATTTTTTTATTTCCACTAGTGGAAAGGTCCACTTTCCAAACTGGTAGCAATGGAACAGGTCTAACCAAACGTGCCACACTCCAGGGACACTGACACCTACCTGCACATGGACACACACACGTGCATACATGCATGTCATGCATATGCATATACTGGTCCATGTTCATAATCAAGTTATTACCAAATCCTAATTGGCATCTGTTCCAGAGGGATTTCCAGCCAGAAGGATCAAGAGGTAGAATTCATTAGTTTGAAGATTAATAAAAAACCTGTACCTAATTTAAATGATTAACTATGCCTCTACTAATCTTTCATAAATTGTTCTGAAAATAATATAATCCTCTGACGCTGGACTACAAAAAGGGCCTGTCACATTATTTAAAGAAGATTTCTATCCAAACATGCTGAAGAACGTAGGTGGGGAGTCTGCTTCCTTCCTTAAGTCTATCGGATAAATCACGTTTAGCAAACACAATTTCAGTTCGTCATGTCTCTGACATTAAAATTCTTATCAGGTTACACTATTTAATCAGTACATTTACTTCACTGCTGCATGGACGTGTTTAAACCACACGCTATAAGGCAGTTTCTGTTCTGGATGGACTTGCACAGATTTCACGGAGGGGATAGGTTTCACCCTTTTCCTAGGAATACACGATACTGCGTTTATACGAAGCATGTCGGTTTTGCCAAAGTGCTGCATCTTGTATTCCAGAAATCAAAACTTTCAAAACATAAGTCCAGTGCCTAAAGGAGCTATCTCATTAAATAATTAAATCATGTCCTTTCTTTTTCCTTCCCGGAATTTTTTCATTCTTTACTGAATTCCTTTCAACATCATGGGTGAAAATCTGTTTTACTAGCTTTTGACACTTACTCCAGAATAAACAGCCTATAGCCAGGTCAGAGGGAGGTTGGATATACAGATAGGAACAGACCTTGCTGTTCTGCTTCATGGCTGAAATAAATCTGGTCTTGATATTCTACATCCTCTGCTCAGGAACTAGACAAAACCAGCAGGACACCATTTCCCTCTTGTCAGCCACTTTTAAGAGAGTCCATTTCTCTTTGAGCATAGGAACCAACCTTCAGCTGATGGTAAGGCACTGTAAACTCCAGGCCTAACCTCTAGTCTAGCCTCTAGTTCTAGCTCCTGGACCCCGGTCTCATCACAAAAGGCTGAGGATTGTTACTTGTGCTGGTAGTGATTCCTGAGTGTCAGGCAGCAGGTGTTTCCTAGGACAGCTTGACTAAGTGCAAGTGTAACATTGGGTGGAGTGTCAAGTTCACATCTCGGTAATACAGACTTAAATCCACCGTGGTGCAAAGAGAAAGGAGTCACTCCAGACTCATACCTGAAGCACAAGCACAAAAGCAGGATGGCAGACTTCAAATGTGGCATCCCCTACCCTCAGGCAGCAGCGTGCTGAAGCTCCACTGGGACTCGTGCAATACAGCTTTGCAATGCACTGTGCTGCTGATGCTACATCATGAAACCAGACAGAATTAAAGGATTTATTTATGTAGTCCTACTGCTTGCAACCACAGGAGTTGGCTGGGGCTGGTATATGTCCCACTACAGCACAACAGGCTGAGAGAGATTTATATGCACCTTGCTGCATAAACGACTACAGAGACAGTGAGGGAAAGTAATTGTGTAGATCTCACTCCATTATTTCTGACAGGAAAGAGCCTGTGCTCCTCATTGTACTGATAATGAGTTCTATCTCATTTCAAAACTGTATTGAGTTGCTGCAAGTATTACACAGTTTATTAATATATATGGAAATACAGGTTTGGATTATTCCTCTGGGAAGTTTCAATTTGAACTTGGCCAGGTTCAACTGATTCTCTGACAAAGAATTATGTACAACGTTCAAATAACCATTAAAAATGCAAGACATTTGTCTACAAAGAGAGACATGAATTATATGAAAACCAAGTTAATCATACAATCACTCACATTACACACTTACAGCAAAGCTGACTTTGTGCTGAAAATGCACTTGGGCATTTGCCTAGGTCTAGTGACTGACTGTGCAGTGGGTGGAAAAAAGGGCGTTGCAGCGGGGTTGGCTCCAGACACCCTTAAGAAGAGAGTTCTGAAGCAGCTCTTCTTTCAGAGACAGGATGCTACAGAACTTCTCCAGAGCCTACCTAATAAGTCCAATGTAGACCATCGAGTGCTGCCCGATTATATGCTCCCTCCTTGGCTGCACTGAAAGGTAAGCAAGCGAACTTCCCATCCTTCTTCCACGCGGTACTGGAATTGAGTTATTACAACAAACACCAGAAGAGTTGGATCTGCCTTTAATCAGCATTAGTGGATTTCAGCTTTCATTTCTAACATATGAACAAGAGCTCCAAGTGATGGATCTGATGAGTCTTGTTACATCTCCAATACAGGTTTTACTTGTCAGCTGAGATTTCTGAGGTCAGAACTGGCATAAAACCACACCGACCCTGCTGCTCTTACTTGCATTATCAGCCTGCCTGCACATAAACTGTAATCATCGCAGTCCTGGACACATTACAGCTCAGCTTACTGTGCTCTGCCTGCTCTGTTCTAACAAGTAAACACTGGAGCATTGACCAAACTACAGCACAGAATAACTGAATTGTTTATGTGTTTGAAGAACTACAGAAGGAAAAGTCTTTTATATTATTCATTTTATCGCAAGAGGGCAAGTTATAGAGGAAGGAGGACTAAATATTAAAAATGAACACAAAGAGTACTCCAAATGGGCAGAGTACGGACAAGGTCATTTCCACATTGCTTTGCCATGAGTCGTAATGTTCCTATTGACTAGGAATATATTTTCAAGTTGTTAAGAGGTTATTTTTCTTAGTTTTCTAACTTATCACTTTACTGAAAAATACAAGGCAAAGAAAAAGCAACCAGAGACTGCCTGCCTCAGTCGGTGCGGTCTCTTTCATTTGCACTGTTCCGACTTAGCATTGCAAATAACAGTTTTAATTTGCTGTGAAATTTCACTACTTGGTCCAGGCAGAAATTGAATTCATTCATGGAATCACTTCAATTGGAAGAGACCTTTAAGATTATGAAATCCAACCATTAATCTAACACTATCAGGTCCACCACTAAACAATGTTCCTGGAAATTTTCCTGGAATAATTCCTGGAAAACAAATTAATAGTTGTGTGAAAACTTTTGTTTTACTTGGTGTTACTGCTGTAACTATAAACAATGGTGAATAGTAAATCCCTCAGTGCAGTTGTAAAGAGTAGGAGAATGCCTGGGAATATCTAAGTCTCAAAAAGTAAGAATACCCTAGAGCTACATTTGCTTCCCAGCCATCTATCTACCCTTGTTCTCGGTATTCATCCAGAAATTCTCTTGCTGGTTCAGACTTACAATGGATTAATTTCATGCCTCAGGCACCAAGAACCACTTGGTAGTTCTTATCTTTGCACAGTTTCTGTTTTTCCTTCTGTGCTCCTTTACATGAGATTTTATGACTTTTTCTCCCCAAGTTCAAAAGGGGAACTACAGCTGATTGGAAGACTTGACCTCCTAAGCATGAGAAAGGGGCATGTACTCTGTGGGTGACGTGGCATCTTTGAAGGTATTTTGCCATTTCTTTGCTGTGATATACCCCAGTCTGGGACCACAGCAGGTTTGTGTCTACCAACATCCTTCTGAGTTTTGAAATTCCAGACAATCAAGAGAAGGCATTTCAATAGCACCTGCTCACTCCTCCTGCGCTTCAGGAAGACGCAGTCACAGGCACTGGCTTGTTAGCTAGCAGAAACTGAGCTGGGGGTCTCTGTAGGCTCCTGTGCAATAGTGGGGAGAACTATGAAATACAGAGCAAACAATGCATGTGGATGGCCAGTCGTCTTTGCTCTGGGGAGTTAGCTGCAAGCCCACAGAGTGCTACCCTGCCATGATGTGCAGCTAACCCATCAGGGAAGCCGTCTGAGTCACAGACTGAAGAAAAGTCACAGAAAATTAACTGTGATGATGTAGGAAGATTTTTATAAGTCCATCATAAAAAGACTAATCATCAGCAAAAATACAAAAGGAACAAAAATACTTAACTCAAAGATTGCATATGAGCTGGTTTGACTGAGCAAACAGCAGTTCATCCCTTGGTGCATCTACCTTTTTTAGGTTAAGAGAATAGCTACTGTTATTTTAACTACTTCCTTCCTCTTGCAGCAATGAACACCCAGCTCCTCTGTTCATATCAAACGTTCCGAGTATAAAGGGCTGAAATGGTTTTGAAATGTCTATTCCCCATCAGAATAAATTATACACACATATACTAAGGATGACACATTCTACTTTGTATCTGAGAAGCACTTTCAAGATTAGCATAAATTATATTTGTAAATTAGAGGTTGGATGCCAAAAAAACAGAAGATATACTATTTTTATCCCCTTAAACATGATTTCAGCAGACCATGAAATGTAATACTGAAGAAAGAAGGGCAGGATCACAATCATGAATTCAGGAACTGCACTGTAAATAAGGTTTTGCACAAATCTGCACCATTTTTGCTATAGAAATTAAACATACAAACAAATTACATGTCTATTTTTTTAATTATTATTTTTAAAATTACACTTCAGAGGTCTCTCTCCTTGTTTCCCATGAATGTACATACACAATTTTATTCTGCATTACTTTTCTGAAAGACTCCAGATTACTCACAATGATCTTACATCAAGATCCAGAGATAATACTACCATCCTTCTAGGTACAGGCTCAAGTGCGAACAAATCATGACAAAGGTCAAATTAAGAGTCGTTTTGTGCATCTGGAAGAAAACCTAAAGTGAGCAACTGACATGGTTGTGCACATCAGACATCTTGCCTCTGCCATATGCCTCTGCTTTTGAGGTAGATCAGGTGCTGCTTAACAAGTCAGGCCTCTCAGGACACAGAATACATTAAGCCTATAAAATAAAATTTATTCTTTTATCACACCTGTCAAACCCACAGGCCCAGGGTTTGATCCTGCAAACACGTAATGAGCTGACACTCTCTCTTTGTGTACCTGCATTATCACACTGGAATAACTAGGAAGCCTTGCAGAAATTGTTTGTCGCTTGCAAGTCTATTCTAATCAATACCACTTGCAGAGATGTGCCCCCATAGTCCAACACTAGCTTTTTTTCTAGGAGATCATTTCTTCAAGCCAACCTATATAAGTAACAGTACCCTAACAGCATCCTCTGCTGCTGTTGAGAGTCTGGCTCCTGCCATCTGTGACAGGACTGAATCTTGCATGCAGAAGGTTCTCCAGATCAAATAGAACCACCATGTGTTGTAGCTGCACCTTTGGTGAGCAACCAAAAGACACCTGTAATTCCTGTGCATTGCACAACGGATGATAAAAGCAAAACTAACCAAGATTGTCCACAACAGGTTTTCCATAAGATGCCAGATAACCTAATTTCACGTGATGATCTACTATGCTCCACAGCCAGCTATTTTTGTAATGCAAAAGGTTGAAAATGCTAGCAATAGTTGGGGTTTAAGAAACAAAAAAATCAAAAGCGAAACAAACCCAAAACACTTTATAAGAAACATTGATAAATAAAAACTATGTATGCTATTTTTACAACAAATTAACATAAGTTAGCTTGGAAAGGAGTAACCAAGGAGTAAGGACTTTTCTGACCCTCAGAAAACTTAACAAAAGTGTGTTTCATGAGTTTGAATAGAAGTGCAAGTACTACTTCTTCTTTCTACTAGCACTCCTGTCTTTAGTAGGTTGCCTCTTAAATGGGGGACTAACAGCAAGTACATTGGGCTGAACATTCACAACGGCCTGATGCTGCTTACCTCAGAGGACCAACAGTTACTACTGTATCTGGGGCACAGGGTCTCCAGTGCTCCAGCCCCGTGTATGACTGGTGACTAACTGATGCATATGGAAAGCTTTGTAAGTTGTGAATACAGGGGACACTTAACAGGCAGGAGTGAAAAGCGCTCTGCTTTTATATGACTACAGACATTTTTAATTTTGCATGGGAGATGCACAGCTAAAAGCCAGTAAATGAAAGCTCATATGTTCAGAGTCACCTAGAATTAGACATCAGCCATATGCAATGTTTAAACTGAGTGCAAATGCATGTTCACGTTAATGGAGTGGGATCTTGCATCCTGTCAAAAATGGGTGGAGCTAGAATAAGGCTGTGTTTTTGTCACATTCAGTGGAAGATCACACGGCGCAGACTCCACTATGCTCAAGTAACTGTGACTAAGTAAATATTTCAATGAGATATGGGATATACCTTACATAAAATATAAAATAATTTTTGTGGATTTTTGCAATGAAATGTTGCTTTGGTTTTGAGTGGAACAGTTCTAATGGAAAGAAAATATGTGAAAAGTAAAAAAAAAGCCTTTTTGTGAATCAGATGCTGAGAAAAGTTTAAATCCAGACAAATGAATGAAATGTTTCGACACTCCAAAAGTAGCAATTTGTAAACCAAGTGCACTGTGCCTGCTGAGATATTACACTGTGTCTAACCTTTCCAGGTTCGGTCTTATTTCAAACAGTGATTATACAGATGCTCTTCGAGTCCCTCAAGCAAACATGACTACTTTCCTTTTAAAATCCATACACAAATACAAGGAAATTAAGGTTTAAATAAATGCTTTCTATGGCCTCCCACCCCAAAGAAAAAGGAATTAAATCCTGACCTGGCAGCAAATAGGAAGAACAACATTTGTTTCTGGAGGAAAACCCCCCACAAATTTCACTTCAGCATGATCAGCAAAATGTACAGGGGTTTTTTGTTGTTGTTGTTGTTCAAATAATGACCTGAAACTCCAGTTATTCACGTAATTCTGCTGATAATATTGTAATTAATAACTCTCAGTCTAGAATATACTCCCTGGGCTGGTTTGTCTCTCTGTTTTCTTTTATAAAAGCCATGTGAGTAGATAAAAAGGGAGAGGCACTACCTGGTATACAGAGCTGGGGGGGAGGTCTCAGTAGCACAGTCACAGCAGGAATGAGACAGGGATGCAGGCTCCACTGAAGGGCCAATTTTATGCAAATGTTTTTATTTTGGCAGCTCCAGATCTACTATATTCATATAGGGCAATTTTGATTCCAGACATCTCAGCACATGGCAAAGCTCATGGATTTGCATTCTCTATATCCAAATATTCCAGGTACAATTTTAGGTACTGTTTTCGTAGATATTCAGGGCCAGTTTGTAGTTACTAAAAACACACCTACACATTAGTAATTTAAATGGGAATAAATTCATTTTAATCTAAGAATTCTATTTTTAATTGTTTATTTAAGGGGAATGCACAGTGCAATTTCCTACAAAACAGCACAAGGCTCACTTCGGTATTTTCCCCACGTACAATGTTTCTGTATGCTGAACTGGTCTTCACACAGGAAACAAAAAAATTTAACTTACTTCAGCTTACCCTACCCTAGCTACATAAATCTCTGCTGCATACATCACCTTACTGTCACAGATGCTGGAACTCATACACATCTTCACCAGAGGATCCTTTTTTGCATTGAAACAGTGCTGCTGGAGTCCATTGCCTTGACTTCACAGCTAGCATTACTAACCTTGTGCTACGAAGCATACATGTTATCATCTCTCTGTTCCTTCTGATTTCTGGAGAGAAGGTTTCAGCTCATTTGTCAGTCACCACTTTGTGATTTAACTGGACAGCACGAGTATCTGTCTGTGCCTCACAAAATGAAACAAAACCTCCAAAACCTAATTGAAACATTTTTCACAGGTGTGATAATCCCAGAAAACAAGAAAGGGAATCACTCCACACAGACACACTGGTCTCTCTCTTTTTCTTCCCTGGACAGTCTCAATTTGCTAAATAAAACTACATGAAATCCTGTACATCAGTACTGACAGCTCTCAGTGTCAAAGCCTGGAGAGGCTGGTTCACTAAGATATAAAATTGCTTCGAAAATATCTCTGCTTATACACTTCCAGCAAAGTGGTCTTTATTGCCACAACAGAATATTAATGTACTTCATACCTAAACTAAGAAATAATATAAAACAACTCCTTGCCTGTCTTGATGGGTTAGTTTCCTCACCAGGTTGTCAGAAGCTGGTTATTTGTTCAGAGAAATAAGCACAAAACGGACATTATGTTTTCAGAAATGCAGTTGATTTACTATTGCATGTCAAAGCATGTGAAAAACAAGTGTAATGGCCATATAGGTGGTTAAGACATAGTGATTTCAATCAGGACACTGAAAGAGAAAAGAGACTAGCCAGCAAAAATATAGCTTGCCCCAAGCACGCATGTACCCAGAGTACCCCTGAACCAATTCCACACTTAGGTCTCCCAATACACTCATTGCATGTCCATGTATTCCCTTTAGAAATCAAGGTGAATTGTCTAAATGCAAAGTACAGAAATTCTTTTCTCTTCTGAATTCACGCACAGAGCTAATGGGCCAGATCCAGTAATTCTAGCAGACTACTAAAAAGTCTCTCCCTATATGGGAATTTAACACCAGAGACAACTTAGCAATTAAAGCTGCTAATAAACTGCCAAAGTTGCCAAAAATCAGCACATGCTGATTTTCATCACTCTCAGAATTACTTTTACAAATGGGGATGTTCAGCTAATTATTATTTTTTTGTCACTGTTGTGTTGTCATTTATTTTTATTGCAGGGGTAGCTTTTTGCCAAATGGTTGAGCAAAAACCACGTCCGCAATCTCTGACACCAAAGGAAGGTAGTGCTTAAATGCTCCTTTAGTAACATTGTCCAAAGGATCATCACTACAGCCTAGGAAGCTGCAGTGAAATGAAAGTTTGCTAAATCAACAATAAGTAGGTTTTCCAAATTGTGAAAATCTGTGTGAGGATTTGTTTAGGCAATTAAAACATTAAAACAAAAAGTAAACACCCTTGTAACCTGCATTCAATGTTATAATGGTAAATTAAGAGGGGAACATACTCGTTTAGTTCCCTGCATGACAGGTGATCAGCTCAGTGCTGTTCATATGAAAAATGTGTAAACTCTCTCTGCTCCTCAGGCAGCCCTTTGGAGCTGTCAGTCATTGAGTGGCATGTTCCAAGTATTATCTGAGCTTGCAAGAAATAGTGCTTCCTGCGCACTGAGATGGTGAGCTGTGGCAACCAGGGTCATACAAAGTCTGGACCTCATTTTACAAAAAGATGACAAACCAAAAAAATAATGTGTTGCTGCTTTGCACCAAGAATTACTATTAAAATCTGTAAAGCTGCTAGTGGTAAATTTCAGTGTATGTACATTTCTAGGTCACTTAAGCCCATTTGAAAGGTCTTCTATATAGAAACCATAACTCTGACATAATATGAACAGCTTTTCCATCTTCCAATGTTACAGTGCAGGCAGCAGTCTACTTTAAAATAACTGAAGCCATTAAGGGGATCAGAGACACCTTGTATGTATCCATCAAGTACTGCAGCCCCAATCAGCTAGTTGACAGACTAAGCAGCACAAACGGATATCTGTATGTCTTTAGCAAGAGCAATTCAACTTTGCTCTTTAAAAAAAGAAAAACAACAAAAAACAAACAACAAAAAACCAACAAGAAAATACTGTGGTTCTCTGCTCCAGAATACAGGCTGCCCCTTTCCTTGCTCTGCTGCCCAGTGCCCACAATGGACACAGAAGCCTGCTCCTGTGTCCACAACGGACTGGCTACACCAGCACTCCAAGTTTCGTAATGCTAAGCTAAAAAAAAAAAATCCTTCAAGATGGTCTCATGATAAAAAGCTTAAATCACAGCAGCCTCAACCCAAACAATTTGGGGCCATTATTTCTAGTACTGGATCAGGCAGATCAGATACCTATAGAGAGATCATGACATCATCTCTTTTACTAACTGCAGTAAAGGGCTACTGAGTTCTAGGAAGGATGAACCACACTGGACTTTGCACACACACTTCTTGAATTTGCCTGGGAAATTACTTTCTAGGCTACCTACAATGGCATGCAAAAATGTTAACATTTCTGGTGATGACCAGCTCATTATTCTGATCTCTAGAATCTCGATATTCTATTTTTTACTCAATAAAGAGTGAGAGATAACAATTGGTAAATAAAGCCTATCAGCACCTAGTTAATTAGCCAGTGGATGCATTGCTTTACAACAAAAGGAGATTAGAGGTAAGAAAGACAGAAGCAGCACAAATACATTATTGCAGCTCTAATAAGCACCTTCTAGAATACATACAGAGGTAAAGGGAGAAACCAGCATATTTCCCATTGGGGGTTTTGAGTTATATGGTTACCTGTGGTCTTGTTTTCAATTTTTGATTTATACCCACAAGTAACAACACACTCTTAAAATGAAAGCCAAGCCTCCTCTGTAATCCTGCTGTTGGATTCTGAAAGGGAAAACTAAACGTAATCTAAGGATTGTGAGAGACTACTAGAGAAAAAAACTTGTGAAATCAAAACTATGGTGTTTTGAAGATGACTGTGAATGATCCGAGCTGAAGTTTTTAATCCATCCTCTGATATTAAAAGGGAGATCATATTTCACAGGCGTGTCCAGTAAAACCTTTAGGACAGCTTTGATTTAAGGCTCAGATCAACTTCAAGAGGGTTCATGAAAGAATAGTATCAAGGAAAGAAAATATCTCCCAAGGAGAGATTCCCTACTGTGGAAGTAACAAAACTGGCTTGTCTACTAGATGCCAGCATCTATAATTCTTGAAATGCAGACAAAACTAAATGCAAATTATAATATTTCATAATACAGAAGAGTTATTTATGCATATGCTTATTAATCTGTGTTTATTGCCCTTCAAGCTGAAGAGAGAAACAATTAGATCCCTTTTTAGCAGTAGTAGTACGGGGCATGTAGATATATAACTTTGATTTACAGAGTATGACAGGCAATCAATGTGCACCAGAGAAAGCCCATATCAGCAAAGAGACATGTCAAAGCTGCATTTGAATTTTCTTTTTTAGGACTGAACAGATGAGTGTTTCCTTCATGTTCTGAACACAATGGGATTGGGAAATAACCTGAATTTCAGGCTAGGAGAAAATGGATTGCTTCAAATTATAGGAAAAGTGAACAGTACTGATTTTATTCTCACTTAGCGTTTACCAGAAAAAGGAAAGCCAGACATATCCGTAAGTGTATTATTAGACCTTTTTACTTGCATACACCACAAGTAGTACAGGATTGACAGTTAGAAATCAACTCTTTTCCCACATTTTTCACTCTCATGACATAAACATTAAATATGGCTGATGAACTGAAAAGAAAACAGAAAGTCTATGGAATTTATTATATTTCTTTATGTTATTAAACAGAAACAGATCCAGGAAATGAAAGACCAAATTCCTATATTAATACTGATGTATTAATTAAGAGCAGTTAAAGATCCCATTTAAAAGACATCGATAATACTTCCATGAAAGATTTACAGCAGTTGTCAGAATATAAACCAACTACTTATTTCAGCTGGGAAGCATCTGATTGCAAAGTCATGAAGATCTCAGAGGCAGGGTTGTAGGAAGAAAACAACTAAGCTGTAACACACATCTTGCTTTTGAAACCAGAGGGTCAAATTCAGCATAATGTCTCAAGTTTGAAAAAAAACACTACAAACCTGAGAAACCTGAGCAGGACTACACTGCCCAGTTGCTGCTGTCCCATTATCACAGACTGTCACATCACATCCTTTGCCAAAGCCAGGCTTGGACCCTTCCCAACTAATACTTTATGTGCTTTGTCAGGACTACAAGGGTAGACCCGGGTATCAACAAACGGTACTGTTTTCCATAAAAATAAACAGATGTCAGCTTTTTTCCTTACAATTCAAGTCACTCACTGTGACTACAGTGTATATGAATAGCTGGCCAAATGACTAAGGCTGTCCCTGGAGAGGAGCCTCTGTGCCTTGCTGCATCTTGTGGCTCAGCAAGGAGAAGTGTGAGTCAGATGGGTCTTCTGAGCCACTTGGTCACCTCAAGGCTGTTCATCTGTCCTGCCTTTTAACTGCAAAGTGCAAGGTAATTGAGAGATTGTGGAGACTAAATTACCCACAAAACTAACTTCTTGAGATTCAAGCTTCCCAAAATTTTCTTTAGAGACAGAATTATACACACATGTATATAAATAAATAAAATTTACATATCTTATGCAGAAAGTTTCAGTTTCAGAGTGTGATTTTCCAATGACAGTGCTCCATTACATGATTTAATAATTCTATCACTATTCTTTGGAATCAATAATGACCATTGTTGATCCTTCTTGTTTTGCTGCATTTCCTATTTTTTTGTTAGCTTCCATTCCTAATGCGTTTTATTATTATTATGGTCTTTACCAAGTCTGTCTGTTACCTGCTCATTAGAACTTCTGTGGCAGAAAATGTTCCTGCAAAAAACTAATTCTAGTACCTTTCAAATTATTTTCAGGCTGAGTGAGTTTATAAGCTTAGATTATTATTATTATTATGGTGAGCTTGCAGTGATATGTTTGATAGACTTTGAATCTTGTTGTATTAAGGCAAAGGCAAATTCATCCATATACAGTTTTAACTTTATACTTGAAAGGCTGAACAAAAAAATAAGTAACACTAGATCCTCAAAGAGGTTTGCCTCCACTGCGGTTCAAAGTGACTAGAGGTCAATGGGCAAAACAACTTAGAGAGTTACTTTGTTAAACATATGAGAAGGATATATGGAAACCAGTGATACAAGCTTGTTCTGATGACTCTTACAATGGAAACACCCTTTGGAATTCTCCAAAGCAACGTTAAAATTTCCAAGAGCAGGTGTACAAGTGGTCTTAGTTAATATTGGTAATAAAACCACTGAGTAGCTCAGTGACTTGAACCTATAGCAAGCTCCAGCAACACAGAGGTTTTATATGCAATTTGAGGGCTGAGTTCCCTACAGAATGATTCCAGGGTTCTTATTCCACTGCTGCTATGACTATAAATATGACTATAAAATATTAGCAATGTTAAATAAAGTACAAGAGATTACATGAGGAACACCTTCCATCAGTTAACACCTGAGCCTCCAAGCTATCAAAACAGGTGTCTAAGTTTTTTAAAAAATCCTATTACATTTATTTACTAACACCTAAACAAACAAACAAAAAACCCCAAGAAAAACAACAAACAAAACCACAAAAAAAAACCACAAAAAAAAACCCAAAGAAAAAAGCTCTGAGAGTTTAAATAATCATAGCTGAAATGTTTACAGCATGCATATTTCCCCTGATTTGTTATTAAAAACAGCAGCAAAAAGATGACTGTGATTTTGCAAGGGCATGAAAAAATTAAGCAATGTCTCACCTATGACTTTCAACTAAATTTTAAGTACTGTGAGGCTTTTAATATAAATGGCCATTTTATTGCTAGCATTACAGATGTAGTCATCCTGATCTCCAAAAACGCCTGCCACTTTCTGGGCAGTTGTGTGAAATGTGTATACATTATTAACCACAGGACAGGTCATCTCAGACACAGAGCAATTACAGGCTATTGCAGAACCATGTGTTCTCTTTGGGTACCAAACTTTAAGGCCACAGGCCAACAGAGGCTCAGGATTGAGAGAAGCAGACTCAGCCACTGGCCAGCTACCCCTACCAGAACAACGTGGCCTCAACATCCACATCCTCCTTCCCCTTTCCCTACATTTATTTCATCTATACCATCTCCTGAGCCAGAGGCAGTGGGCATGTGTCCAGCAGGCAGCCTTGGCCCCCACGAGGCTCTTGTCTCCCCAAGAGCCGTAACAGCTCAGAAACACCGTCAGGCTAGCAAACCTGTACAGAGGGAGCTTGCCTTAACCCTAGTCATGCCTTAACGAGAAGATCATCTGCCTTATTACAAAAGGCATCAAATAGAACCAAGTATTTAGGAGTCAATGTCATGAGAGGGAAAACTGCTACTAAGTATTAACTTATCACTAGGTACCAACCAATTTCACAGAACACTAGCATCTCGTTAGGTTTAGGAATATAAACTGTCATCTGTTCAGTCCATTTATAAAATGTGGGAAAGCAGCAGGAAGCCTAAAGATTCATGAGGGCTTCCTGGAGAGAAACATCCACCGCTCTCTTTCTCATTTCTCTCAGCCTTTGATTTTAACCACATCTTTTCACAGCCCTTTTTCCCCCTTTCTGTATGCCCCTGTACTGCAGGACCACCAATCACCCTGTGCACTCTATGTTATGCACTGAGGGAACTTCTGTGCAAATGTCTAGCACCACTACGGTTCTGATGTTTTACAACAGTTGATCTTAATCTGGGAACAAGGGAAAAGGGGAACATGAGGAGCGCTGGGGAAAGTAAGGGCCACCCTTAAGTCTACACAGATAGATGCAGTTTGCTTTGGCAAAGAGGAGCTAGGCCTACAGATGTTGCTGCATGGCAGGACGATGGCAAGGACTTCAGAAGACCTGCTGAGAAAGTGAGGTCCAGTCTGTACAGCTGTCTTGTATAGTTATATAGTCTCATAGACTTACAGTACCTGAGCATCTCCCAATCATTTACTTATCTCTGTGGGATAACTACTGTTGCCCTGTTTCAAAGGCTGACAGATGATGCAGAACATACAGCTGAGCAAAAGCCTGAATACACATTCCATAACTCCCAAGCAGCAATCTCAAACTCAGAACCACCCTTCCTCTCTGTCACACTCCTGCTTTTCTCTGTGGTTAGAATTTCACCACTGAAATACACACAAATACTGGTCTGAATGCAGTGCAGCATGCCAGAAGACAGCCCCAGAGCCTTCAGAAGGGTGCATCACAAGCCATCACGGATCACTGTAATTCAGGACAATATTGTTGACACTATAAAGACCCCTCAACTCACTCTCTTTTGACACAATTGACAATGGCAGTCTCTCAGGAGAAGGCCAAGCCTTCTGGCCTGAGAGCACAGAAAGGGTTTGCAGTGAGGCCTCAGCCCTGGAAAGCAAGGGCAGAATGTGCTTTTGGCTTATCTACAGCTGTCATCTCGTTCTTTCCCATGTTGCTTTCCAAAGTTCCCCAGCACATTGGCAGGAGAAGAAAAAGTCTGATGATATGTAAAGTACAAGATATATACATAAAGGATAAAATAAATTCTCATGTCATCAATATGATACAGCCCTTAGCCAGCAACCTGTGAACAGATTCAACTATTTGGGCAATCCGCTCCTGACAAAAGATGTGACAGAAATGCAAGAGTGTGTCCAGTAAACGTGGTGAAGTGCCAAAGCTGAGGGGACCAGTAACACCTGGAGTAAAACAGAGACAGGTTATTTTGACTTTCAGAAGGCAGATAAGCAGGAAGAAGAGGAAGATGAGAAAGAAAGGGGGAAGTCTGGCCCTGAGCATGCTAAGATGCTTCATGGATGGATGCATATTTGCTGCACTGCAGATACACTTACACATAATAAACCTGAATTCATTAATACTAAATATTTACGCTCAGCTTGTAACTGGTCCAAAAAAGCAATTATGATACATCATGTTGACGGAGAGTATAAAGCCATTAAAACTTGGATCATTCACACAATATACTGTGTCAATGCACAGTTAACAGTAACATCCCTAGTACAGTACATTTAAATGGGGACAGTCCAATGCTTTCTAATAAAGCAATGCAAAATTTATGTTTTGCTGTGACACCTATACTGCAATGAGATCTCTTCAACTGCAAATATACTACAGTGAAAGCCATGAATATAATTTCAGTTGCCCATTAAATTTAGCACAGTTTATCTGGTAAACTCAGAGGGAGCTCTTGGGACTGTACTTTGGTTGCAATATTTTTCCAGCAGCCCAACATGTTATATGTGTCATTCACGAAGGACTTAAAACATAGAGATGAGCTGGTAGCAACAGCACCTTTAGCCTCATGCTGGCAGGTGAAGCCATACAAGGAGAGACTCTGCAGTACCCATCATCAGCCTGTTTCCAGTCCACTTGAATCTCTTGGAGAAAGAAATAAACAACAGTCATTCCTTGGTTGGAAAAGAAGAGCAGAGCTGTCAAAAGTCAGACCTCAGGATGTGACAGTCACATTCTGTTCTCTCTCTCACAAATAACAGTCTCAAGAGGTTAACCACGTGGTCTTTTCAAAAGTAACATGTTCCCTGCAGAAGACATTGTCCATAGAAGTGTTACTGTATATGGCTTCCAGCTCTTGTAACCCACTGGTCTTGGAATACAAGTCTGGTGAAGCAGAGGTAGTAAAGGGTTTTGAAATTACCAATAGCTACTTAAAAAATACGTGACCTAAAAGCAGTCCAAATACACTGCAGGGAAATTGAAACACAAGCTGATGACAGACATACTTTATGGGAAGTTGCTGTCCAGTTTGGCACTGAGAATACATTACTACAACAACATGACTTACACAAGTCATGGGTGTCCCCTCATTCCATTTACTCTTCTCTTTGGATAACCCTGTACATAAACACATGGTGCCACTGGTAAAACATCAGCTGCCAAGATAAATGGTAAAAAACCATAGTATTAAATCAGCCATTTTAAGGGCCCAGATCCAAAGACACTAATCCTTTCATCAGGATTCAAACTGGCAATATTCCATATAGGAGAACATTTGTTCTCTCTCTGGACTGAATATAAAACCCATCTGTTGAAGAGAGCAAACTCTCTTCTACTCTCAACTCCACTACTGAGTAAAGGCATAAAACATTTGCCTTCTGTTTGCCTTCAGAATCACCAAAGTGACCACAATTACAATGGTAATCCAATGACACTGTTTGGGTAGATGTTGTAATCCTCTGGTCCAACTCAGATATAAGATTTTGTGTTGTATTTCCTAAAGCCCATTGATGGTAGAGGTATGCGACACGTTTCACCTACACCAGAATCAAATATACTTACCTACTGTGTTTTGAAACATGCCCACCTTTGCACATGACTTGATGAGAGCCTTGAGTATACAAACAAGCCCAAAGTTTGTATTTAGATCTGCTGACGCAGCTCTCATAGCTGGCACAGCAATGGTATACTTCAAAATTTCCCATTGTTTGGAGTAGGGAAATCATGCCAGTGTTTTAGATACAACTGCTAACTTTTTTGTGGTGACCTTCATTCCCTTGAAAAACTCATCTACAGCAAGCAGCTTTCCAAAACAAAAATTGCCATTCTGATATTGAAAGATGATCTGGTGATTTAAGTTGAACAACATTTAAAATGAGTTGGAACTACTTTAGAAGATTCAGTCTATGAGCATTTCCTTGAATTCCAGTTTTCCCATTTTGTTCATTTTTGAGGCTGAGCCTGAGAACTTATATCCATGCTTAGATCAAATTGTACGTTGCTACTTTGGGCAACCCACTGTAAATGTCATTGTATGTATAAGTCAATAAAGATGTCTTATGTATTTCTCTGCTTGATTCCTATGCACTAGGATGTTTACAAGATGACTGATTTACTAAAATAAATCATTATTTTTTTGTGATAGGAATAAAAGTCTGATTGTTAACTTGGGACATTCTATTTCACCCTAAAAACACGGGACAGGAGTGTGATACTACCACTGAGAATAAACAAGAAGCAGCAGTATTTCAATGATCCAAACAAAAATCCCAGTTCCAGTTTACTTAAATGCAGAAGGTCCACAGAAGTGTTAAATGAAATGTTAAAATTTGCATCTACATTCTCTCCCAGGTAGTTTATTTAATTACTATAAAGAAATTCCTCCAATTCTCTGTTGGCCACCTTATGTAATAAATGAAGAACCTCATCCTGTGGATTCCTATATGTATAAGCAGAGTATTTTCAAGGCCAAGTCTTTTCTACTAGTATGTGTTTATGCATCTTATAATGTGTGAAATATGGTTCAGGCAACTCAGTCTGAAAACAAATTCATTTTTGCTATACATACTTGCCATGTTGAGATGGAAAATTTTTGGATAACAAGCATGTTTTAAACATAGTTTTCTCTAGCTTAAAAATAAAACCAAGGCTTGATAAGCTGTTTCAGCAACTTCTGTAGGAGAAAACTACTTCCTAGAAGCATGATATAAAATATTACTTAACAGAAACTATCAAGGAACTCTCTGTTTTCCCAATGCTTTATAAAGCACTTTTGTGCACAATACCTAAAAAGAAGTACTTACTATTATCATGAACTGGTAGAACTCATGGCCTTAGGATATAGTGTAAAAAGCACCAAAATCCACAGCCCTTATAATTTTCTGTTCATCAGTTTCACCTCAGAGAAAAGTCATGGAAATACGTTAGAAGAATGTTTTCTGTTTCCAAAGTCAAGTGATCCCTGCCTTTTCAGGTATTCCTCATGTTGCTGTGTAGATGCGGTTACCTTGTCAACAAAGTATCATAACATTTCTTCAAAATACTTAAAAATACTTTCTAGGTGTGTTCTTTTAGGATAGATTAAAGCATAATAAGAATTCCAGTGTCTTGGAAAGATTATAAATAGCTTAAACCTGCCTAAATATTGATTTAAGTGCTAGAACAAAATAACTCTCTTGAGTAACCCTGAAAAAGGATTTAAAATACTTACTAAACACGTACAATCTACTGGGTAAACATGACTGTGGAGAAACCATTTCAGTCTCTCAAACAAAACTTTACATATTTTATAACTTTACAGGGAAAACTTTCAAAAGTTCGGTAGTTTATTACATATTTATCTTTAAACTATACTAGGGATCCAATTTGAACTTACATCATGTGAGATCGAATTAAGATTGCTGTCGTTTCCCAAGCTTGTACTGTGTTTGTCCTGGATCTGAGCACCAGGAATGTGAGCACCTTGCACCAATGATGTATTTTTACCTCCAAGTTCAACAGCTCTAGGATTTTAGTCTCTGAATTAAGACTGAACTTTGACTTCTTCTGTGGGCTTTCCTTGCTACTCTTTTTCAGGGCACAGACTTACCAATGAAATATTTCCTTATCAGTGGAAAGAAACCGGGGAATAATAACGTTCCTGGTAACATTGGCTAAACATGTACGAGCAGGCTGTGCCTTCAGATCAGACCTGCCTGCAAGTGCAGGCTACCAATAAGCTGTAAGCGAGACCTAGGTCACTGGGTTTTAAAGGCTTCTGTCTCTGCAAAGGGATGCTGAGAGGATCCTTACACTTTTTACTCACTCGACTAGAAAAATAATTTTGCTTTATAATTAGAAGAAATAACTGCTCTAGGTGAACCTGCTTTAGCAGTGGGGTTGAATTAGATTATCTCCAGAGGTCCCTTCCAACGCCAACCATTCTGTGATTTTGTGAAATACATTTGGATCTATGAACAGTCACCAATTTTCTTGGATGCAGCAATGCATGCTTTGAGCCTTGTCTTCTGCCCAGTCTGAAGTCCTTATGCAGCCCAGACATTTTGTAAGAAAATCACAGGGGTGGGGAGATGACCCACTTCATGAGATGAGCCACCTCTTAAAATAGGAGTTCCTGTTAGGAGACCAGGACTTCCCAAGTTCTTTCTCCTTTAAACCAACCTCCAGGGGAATGATGTGCCTAATTACTGACTTTTCATACACTAGAACAATTCCCTGTCCTTCATGAAGTATCTCTTACTGACCAGCACATAACCCAGGTAATTAGGTAGATTCCTAGATGGCAAATACCCAAGATCAGTCTTTAATCTCAAGGGAAAGAATAGTGACAGAGCTTTTAAAAGATTTCCAGGTAATTCACGCAGACATTACATCCCTCATTACAGTCATCTTAAATGCAGCCGAACTGACTGAGTTGAAGTTTCTAGAATGAAATGAGATACAACCTAAAGCATGCTGAACAGCCCTTTCCTAGGCATCTCTCCTGTTTTCTACTCAGTCTCCTCAGGCAGGTGATAAATGCAGTCTCTCCATTTACTGGATCATATTTTATCAAACACAAATGTATGCGTCACCATACATCTGTGCACTTTCTAGACGGCCTCTCCAAATTGTGCTAATGGGGCTGCAGCAGGACAGAACTAGGCTCAAGTCCCCATGAAGCAGAACTGAGGACAGCAAGAGAAGCTGGCACAGGGGAACAGTTTAATCTGGGTATTTTCAGGACCTATATGGAAAAGAAATGATCCATTTATTTAGAGGACCTCTCTAATTTATTCTCAGCTAAACAGCAAAACAGTTTCTGCTCTTACCTGACCTAAGAGATCCTGGGGTGAGCAAATCCCCAAGTAAGCATTTAAGGAAATTCACCCTGATGGAAATTCACTGAGGATTGGTTCCAACTTGGCTCAATTTAGGGCTAAACATTAGAGAATGTTCCCAGACAGCAAGATTCAAAGTGTGATGGTCATACCAGAAACCCAATATGCTGCACTGCTAAACCAACCCAGTTGAAGTCACTATTATTTCTTTTCTACTGCAATTGCCCTTAAAGGTCCCACATGGGGACCCAAAACTCATCCTACAGACCATGAAAAAGCAAGTCATGAACCCAGGAAACCAGATACTGATAACACCTGAATTCTGAATTAAAAATCCTCAAAATAAATCGTTTATAAATTATAACAACTCAAGAATTAGCTATAGAATTATCCAAACAGTTATAACAAAATTATAAATATATCAATAACAAAATAAGCCCCCCTTAAGCAATTTATAAAGGAGAAAAATAACATGTCAATTATTTGCTGTTAAAAAAGGTCTTCTATTTTAGCTTCTACTTATGTAGCTGCAAAAATAAACAGTTTACAACCATGTTGCTTTGGCATAACTGCATTTGAATTTAACTCTTTACAAAAAACCAGATGATTTTTAACATTCAGTTTCGTTTCAGAAAAACAAAGAATATATACTTTTTTAATCTTTATGCTTATAAAGTACAGGCCATGGACCTTAGAGAGAATAGGTTATAGCATATAACATCTAGACTGGAGGACGTGCAGAAGTGCCTTTGGAGGTCCTAGGCAGATCACCAGGAATCAGTGAGACACAACACAGGATTAAAAAATTCCACCTTAACAAGGATGAGATCCCGCAAGCTCAATAAACATGAGGTTCAGATACAAATATAAACATTTTCTCAATTATGAAGACACAGACTAAACCACTAAATCCAAACCTATTTCACATCTGGTTAAGTTTAGGGTTCCAATTTGGGCCCAACCACAAAAAGGTTATTCTAGAAAACTCTTGAGAAAGAAGTGCAAAACTGAGGCAGTATTATAGGATTGAGTGTTCTGATGAACAAGGAGATTGAGAAAATGGAGACTGGGAACAGCGGAAGAATTACACTGAGAAGTAGCTGAGCTTCACTTAAGAAAAAAAGACATATAATTGATTTCAAAGGGAAAGAGACAGAATGATAAAATGAACTATGTGGGGAAACCTCAGAGGCCCTGAATAACTTTTGACACGTATGATGCAGTATCACTTGTCATGCAGATCAACTCTAATACTTTAGCCATACAAATAGAAAAATTCCATCTAATATAAAAAGGAGTCAATTAATTATCTACACATATTTGTATGTAAAATAGATGAGTGTGTGGTAATTTTTCAGAGTATGGTCACATCTATACTTCAAATTACATAACTGCTAAAATTTCCATGCTTTAGATATGCAGTAGGAAACATGTGGGCTGATTTCACTTAATCAAATAATTTAAAGTTTGAACTGCTTTCTTATTTAGCTAACAGCATATAATAATCATAAGAACAAGCCATAAAGTTATCATCTTATTTGCATGAATACTGTACTAGAGTCAGTGAAAGCATTCCAGATTTACACAGTCATTGGAAGGAAGATCAAGTCCACAGTGTATAAACATTAAAGAGACCTTAATTAGGATCAAGTATTTTTGACAATTTTATTTCTAGCTAATTAGCACCGATGTTTTAGTACTGGGACCTGACTGCACTGTATTCTGCAATAAAGAATGATTCATATCTACATGCAAATAAATAATTCAGCAAAGAAAGATGCATAGATGTGCTTTTGTTTATAGTGCTGTCACAATGAAATACTTGGGGAAAAATGTTAATAATCATACACTTTTAACAGGTTGAGACTAGACTAAGTGCTATTTACAGGGAGTCAGAAACCACCTTGCAGACTCAGGATAATTAGTCACCGGAGCAGGCGTCTTGCAATTTGGCATGTAAGGGCCAATTTCTGGTGTGTCTACACACTCCCCCATCTGTAACAAGAGGATGGTTCTCCATGTACAACTGGGAGACTGCAGCTACAACAGTATCATTAAGTAACATCTTGGGTGGCTTCTTTTCTCTAGACCTTACAGGGACTGTGGAGTCTGGGGGGCTGCTGGCTGTAAGGGGGAGAGCCCTGCCCTACATCCTGTGCAGGAGCATAACCATGTGCTCGCATAACCCAGCACCAGAAACTAGAGTGAACTTCCAGGACTGTGCTGCACCCTGGGGCTTGAGTGACACTCCTATGCAGGTCAAATTGCTGCCAGAATTTCACATACCTGCTGTATGAATGCGAAGGTACACTGAATCTGCAGGTACAAGCCCAAGAAAATGGGATCACTGCACATGGAAACATGTATTATCATGTATAAAATCTTCTGTACACATGCAAAACTGTTAAAGTTGCAAGTACAAGCCTCAATATTTAATGCAGAATCTGTAGATGAAGCAACCTGGAAATACACTAACCGACAAGAGAGAGAGGCTTCACAACCAAACCCCAGAAATATTTTGACAGTAGTAAGCAGAGAAACCTGAAGCACTCCTGTGACACTTGTGCACAAAACAATTATCCAAGGTGATTTTAAGAAAGAAATGATCTCTAGGCACAGCTGCTATTGAAAATGGCATAGAGAATAAGAACAAAACATCAGAACAGTCTCTCTAAGATTGCTGCGAAGGAGATGACACTCTTGAAGTTACAGGCCATTCAAAAATTGGAAGACATCCATTCATCTCTCTGCTTCACTGCACACTGCTCAAACAGCCTGGCTCCATCATTCATATCATCATTTATAAAAGTGTTCACCCTTTGGCAGCTCTTAGCCTTCTGTAGCAGGTGCCCAGGCAGTTCAAACATGTAGTTCTAGTGATTCAAGCCACAGGAGTAAAACGGGATGAATCTAGGTTTTTGCCCCATTTTACAACCGTGTTGTTGAGATCAGGTACACTGGATCAGAAGGTGCAGAGGTGCTACAACAGGCAACATAGGTACTTAAGACATGCAGAGAAGCAGCGGTGCATTACAGTTGTCATTTATTTAGTATGTTAATAAAATCAGTTTAATATGTAACTAGCAGCAACTGAAAAATGGAACCATATTTTTTACTCCAAATTTCTATCAGTGTGTATAAAACATCTCAATGAGTATAAATAATATTAATGACCTATTTTGCTCCTCTAAGTGGCAAATCATTGACTTCAGCCAGAGTAACAATCCTATACATGAACACCTTGTAGGTGACACTTCTTTTCCTTTGTCTCAGCCCTGCTTTGGGCCAGATTCTCAGCTGGTGTAGGCTAGCAAAACTTCACAAGACTAAAGGAATGACACTGACTTAATGGTAGCTAAGGATCTCTGTTTTGTTAAGTATGAGGAGGAGGGAGAAGGGAAATTTATTAGTGTAGTTACTTTAAAAGTCCAATTACAATTTTATTAGAGGAAAAGCTTCAGCAGTTTCAGTTATTTACAATTTAACAACCATGCCATGAATTAAATTTATACGGAAATTTTTTTCCAACAAATAATTAACACTATAAACAATAAAAATGAATTGAGTGTTGATCAAGACAGTTTGGAGTAGACTGGTGGTATTTTCCATTTGGTGAAGCCTTTATTATTACCACTTTAACGACCAGAGCTAGACATTCTGCTTCCTTTTACTATATGTCACTTTTATTCTGCCCTTCTGGATACATGTGTGAGAAGGAGTGGGACTGATGCATATTGGAAAAGTTACCTCAGTCAATTAATTAAAGCCTTTATTTTTACATAGCTAACATTCATGAAGTGGGAAATAAGAAATTAATTCAAAAACAATAACAAAGAATCAACAGCATTAATTAGACTTTTAACAATGAGTGACAGTAATAATCCCAGAGAATAAACTCCATTTTAACTGTGGTAAATAAAAGCTGATGCAATGGACTTGTGTTTTTTGTTCAGAAGCTAAGATTCATTTACCTCACCTGGTACATCACCCGAGGACAGTGAAGTGCTTGCTGAAGTCTCAGGCAGGTACTGGATAGCATGCAGTGACTGATTCTGTTGGATGGAAGCATTCAGTTCCTTCCTTACTCCCAGGGAGCTGACACGAGCAGCTAGACTCTGATTTCACACCAGTTTAACACATCAGTAACACTTCAGTAGTATAATTAAATCTCTGAAACTATGCCTTGACTTACACTGTTATCCGGGCAAGGTGAAAAATCAGACCAAAAGAACAATTCCAGAAGTAAGGTGGTTATTGCCTGAAGACTGAAACACGTACCTCCCACATACCCATTCTCCACAAAGAGAATCAATTCAGTCCATTCACCCAGAGCGAGCAAACCCAATAGAAGAAATGAAGCATTCTCCTTTGTGCTTGGATCCACAGCATAATGAACTAAGATCCATCCTCTCTGTCATGTGCATATTAACGAGCAGCTCCTACTGCCTCAAGAGAAGAAGAAAAGGGGGGATAAGACAACTCCATCATGCCCACATCTACCTGCTGCACCAGCAGGACAGGCAGGACTGAGGCACAGCAGAACTAGAGCCAAGAAATGAATTGGTTCTTCTCTAGCCAGCCAGATACAACCACTTCTCCTCCCTCCCTTCCTTATTTCTGTAGCTGTTACCCTAAGCTGCTAGCCTAGCCTTGTACTTCTGGTAAGTACATCATGGATCGGAGGGAAGCAAAGACACCTCCATCCTGTGGCTGCAGTTCCTCCAAGTACAGCCCTTCCCCGAGCTTCTCCTGGCTTGCAGCAGTCTTTTCCCCTAGCAGTGCTGCCACAAAGCAGGCTAATCCCTGAAGGGAAGAAAAGAGTTTGCAATCCCCAGTTCTAAAGAGAAGGCATATTCATTTGAAGCAGGCTCCAAATGCAGCAGAGCTGCATCCTTTTTCACGAGAACCAGTCAGTCATTAAAACTGACTGGGCCTGACTGCTGGATTCTGCTTGCTTGCATTTTACAAAGCAGCTGTGGCAGCACCTCATTTGCTCCTTTGTGCAAATGTTAGCAATTACAGCTCACACAGACAGGAAATGTAGGTATATGGGCTTAATTACAGCTGAAAAGATTTAAAGACAAATATTTTCCTCGGAGAAAACTCATCTGAAATCATACTTCAGACACTGGCTCGGACAGGTTCTTTGTGCTAAAAAAGAGTTATCCATATTGCACTGTGCTGGAAATCTTTAAGGAGAGCAAAGGAATCAAGAGCTCAGAGCAAGCTTTAATTCCAAATGCACTACTGATGTCTATATTCCTGTGATCCCTTGACACATTTCTTTAACCAGCCAGCTGGGATTGCAGCCAGGCCAGTAACATTTAGTTCCAGAATAGAGGAAAAGCTATTTGCACATTCAGCCCTCTACCATAGATCAGCAACCCTAATAGTTATCACTATGCTATAGATAACAATGAATTAGAGTTCAAACATAGACTAGCTTTTAGAAGATGCTTTCATTAAACCAGACTGCAGTGAGTCTGAAACCAAGTAAATTGCTGTCACCTATCTCATCTGAGTTGCCTTTTACAGTTCTATACAGTCTACTGTCATTTATAGTAATAGGAGAGATATTTTTAAACACCTTTGATCAGGCTTTTTTTGTGGTAAAAGCTGAAAATAAGGAGCGTCTGGTGCCACATCATCCTGTCCCATCTCCTACCACTCGCAGCGACTGATTCCAGAGAAGCGAATTCCTTGGCTGATGGCAGAAATCCTGTGGCTTCATCAAAGTCGGTGGCACAATGCAAGTTTGCATGCTTGAAAATTTGACTCAGTAAGGATTTATCTACCACACCAAAATGTGGTCCTGCATAGCAATTTGCTTCCTCCAGCTAAATTAAAACTCTGAAGCTATATTTGTTTAAAACACTAAAACAGAAAATCTATTTTCTTCTTGAACAGACCCCATGTTGAAAGTTTAGAAGTCTGAATCTTCATAAGCAGATTAACTTTGGCATCTCCCACCATGAAGCAGGAATATTTAAATCTAAAAATAGCATACTAAAGCTGTTTTAAGTTGGATAATTCAGCCGGAGGTGGCTCTCATTTCATCTAGCTCTACCTAATTTGCTACAGCTAAAATCTATTTGAGACATGCTGAGCAAAAGGGACAAGCAAAGCATCCCCTTGTCCATAGCTTAAAACTCCACATTAAATCTTGCAAGTCATTGCACACATCCTGTCCTATATTTAAAAGGTCACATTTGACCAAGCTATCATTAATCACACATCCGCACAATTTAATCAGTTGGTAGAGAGATTATATTAGTAGCTTCCTACAGCAGCATGCAAATCTTTTTGCCCTAGTTCAGCTTCTTTCCAACAAAGCCAAGCCAGTTTACAGCAGAAAGGTGAAAAGCTAATGCTTGTCTGTTAGAGGAGACAAATGTAGGAAATACCTCTTCTTTTCGGTTTTGTACTTAAAGATCAAGGAGAATGTGCATCCATATGGGGAGGTTGTTGTTTAATTATACAATAGCTGTGGAGAGATAACAATCTCTTTGAAGTGCTTTAACTTCTGTACCACTTTCTCAAGTGGAAAAGGAAGAAAGATACTCATCACTTTGAATGCTGCCAGCTTAGATCTGGGGGAGGAGACAAGGGGGAAGAATGTCACATTGAGAAAGATACATATTCAAACCGATTAAAAAATGTAAACACATCATTAGATTAAATAGCAGGTTAGTTTCCTGACAGCTAGGTTGTCAGAAGGAGAGAAAAGAAAGAAAGATAGATTGCAAAAAACCAAACAGCAGCTAAAATGCTAGAGTTACTTGGAGCTTGATGCTGTTTCTATTTGAGTGGGTGAGAATCCTTCCATCAACTGGATGCAGCAGGATCTAGCCCTGGGTGGTTTCCTGTGATTCTTTGTGTCAGTGTCAATTAACTGATTCCTACTTTGTTAAGCTTATGCATGATTAGAATCTGATTTTTAGCCACATAGTGATTCCTTCTTCCCTCTCCAAGACTAGGACTCAAAGTCCTTTCATGGGGAATTTCTTCTTTTAAGGAGGTTATTCTGGCCTGGGGTAGGTAGATATACACTCCTACTAGCTACAGAAATATTATCTTTTCAGCTACAGAAATATTTAGTGGTTGGGAAAAGAAAAATTCTACAAGTCTTGAACTGATAAAATCTGGCAAAACCAAAAAGGATACAATTTAGGTAGCTAACTTCTTGAACAAGGAAGGCAGAGTACACTGACGACATTTTTCCTTCCACTGAAATCCTTTAGAAATGTGTATTTTCAACAGGCAAACTATAAACTTTAAACCAAACCTTTAGAAAAGTACATCTAGAACAATAGCATGAAGAACAAATGAAATTCATTCCACTGTCTCTGTTAGTTACTGAGTGATGAAAAATCTCCAGCTGTGAATTTCTCTATTCAAAAACTCATAAATTTTTTAGACATAAGGATGGCTGAATATAGTAAAAAATATGGACTGATAACCTAAGCAATTAAAGTTTTGTCAATTAAATTACACAGCTGATTAGTATCCAGTAAAGCAGAGGGAGAAGGGAAAGATGATCATTTAAGCACAATATGTGAGAGGACATTAAAAGTGATACCTTTTCTTGAGGTCTCCAGATTTGATTGAGTAATCTTCAGCTGTTGCTTACAGAATTTTGGCCCTTTCCTTTCCATGACACTTATTTTTTTATTCTCACATACAAGATAAATGCCTATACAGGGTTTTAAATGAAATGTTGCTTAATTAAAGAAAGAAGGGGTTTTATTAAATACTATATCTTTTCTATGTGCCATATGACACACATGGTTTGATTATCATAGCAATAACTTACATTTATCTCTGTGTACTTGCAAATACTCCCTAGAGATCAGTAAAAGGGCATATGGCATAATGGCATCTCTTCAACTGTAATCATTATTACTGGTACATATTGCAATATTGAAGGTGAACTCAGGGCTTGTAAAAGATGAGCCCTTTAATACAGATGCTTGCTTTTTTGTTTGAAAGAAAATCAGTACTTCAAAAGATGTTACCTTATTCATCATTTTACATTGAGGGTGCAGCTTTAGGAAGCACTTGTTTTGGCAGCAAAACCTTAAGAAGTTCTACCTTCCCTTTTCTTCTTTCACAGCTCAAAAGTCCTTTTGTGTTAAAAAATCCCTCCTATTTGGAGGCACAACAAAAATTTATTCTCCGTAAACATACTGCTCCAAATGTACTCTGTCCCTGCCTTGGAAGGCTTACTTCTAGACATGGGAAAATGTTTCTCGTAACTATCCAATCCCACTGCAGCAGAAGAACTGGCTGCATCTTATTTGGACAACACAGCTTTGTTTCTGTGGCTCATAGTCTGGCAAAGCCTGTGAGAGCATCTAATAGGCAATGAAATTTGAATCCAGAATTAGATCTTCAGTTAAATTTTCCCAAAATTTAAAACGGTGTCTGGATTCAGGGAATTATGACTGAAGGCCAAACACCAAGGTTCATTGCCTAAACTCACATAAGGGATATGTTTTTGTTCAGAAACTGGGCTAACATCCTATGATGGCAATGGGGATGCTCATTTCTACTCTCCTTCCCAGTGAAGGACCAGTGGTTGTAAATATGAGAACTATTTTTAAACACACCTGCAAAAATTGCTGTCTGTTGCAATGATGATAAGAGGTCACTGTGCTGTGTCTGACACCAAGCAGGTATAGTCATCACAAAACTACACCCTTACGTGGTAGCTGAAGGTCTCCAACTTTCATCCTAGTAAGTCAGAGGCATCCAGACCTCCTGAAAAAGCTGTCCAGACTCTCCTCTTGGCATTACAGATACTGCATAGAAACACAGACACTGGGTGGGGAATGGAACTTGAACAACATCACACATCTCATGGGAATTCTAGGCTGTGTACTTTCTGATATAATCCCAGCATTCAAACACAATCTCAAGTAGCCAATGCCTCAGATTTTCTCATGAGCTGTACTCAATACCCAGGCCTTCAGAAATGCCATTCTATAAATTTCCTTAGGGCTTGGTGGTGCATTTGTAAAAATATCAGACAACCTTGATGTTTATTACTTTCCAAACAGGAATAATTAGGATGTGTGTGACTTTTCCTCATCAAGAAGGTGCATATTAGTAACTCCAGGACTTTATCATGTGTACCTATGTGTCTATACACAAAGGACGGGGTTTGCTTATCACTCCAGATGTCTGCTGCACAAAACAGCTGATGCCTACAATAACAAAAACCCTGGGACATTAAACGTACAGATGGAACTAACAGTTTTATACCATATTCTACTTCCCCTCACAATAGAATAACTCTGTATCACTTTGAAACAGACCAAGGTTAACAGTCTGTTAACCCATACTACTGGCTCCAAATTTACATCTCAACAGCTGTTTAAGGAGTACCTTATTGACTCCTTTTCATAACTTATCCCCTCACTCTAATGAAGAGAAAACTGAAAACTTGCTTCCAGTTATTTTTTTACAGACTAATGGAATTAAACAGCTTTTGAACTTTAGTCTGTCTCAGAATCCTCAGTTAAGGAATGGTACCTCCATTTTATTTAGAGGTTTTCCATTTTTAATAAACAGGTATGTCAAGACATAAGCGAAGGAAAACAGCTGGAGATTCCTAAAATGATCAATGGCTACTGAGGCAGCAGCTTTCAGCTTAAGTTGATGAAGAAAAAAAATTAAAGCAACATTACTCAGGAAGTACACAGGATACACCACACCAGTGCCACAAAGGCTGAGTGAAACGACCTGTAGGCAGGTCACCCCAGTGCCACTGTCTGCAGTATCACTCACATGCCACCATGACCCCATCGTATATACAGCACTGTTACAATTAGACATAGTCACTTCTGTAAGTAGCTCATAGACTGAATAAAAGAGGCATGAAAAGAAGGGAGGTAAAGGAAAACAAGTTTAATTACTTTCTTAAGGTTGTATTTCATAGAAGTGACAGAGACAGAAGAAAATCTTTTTCTCCAAACCCCCACTTTGGTACCTTGTTGCCCACCAAAGTGCTGCTTATGGCAGAGAAGAATAAATGAGTCCCTCCAGCCTTCTTCCTCTGACCAACAGGAGACTCCCCACACTTTAACCTCTTGTCTTACTTAAAAGGAGATGAGGATTTCTTTACATCAGCTCAAGCCCTCCTATTGGAGAATTTTGAAACACGTATGTAATTTCCAGGAGATCTTTTTTATTATTGTTTATCTCCCTGTTACATCTCCTACTCTCCACCCTTTCTCCCTTCCCCAGTACCCTACTTCCCTGGAAACAAGGTGAACCACAGTTTTCATGAAAAGGAAAGCATCAAAATGCAAAAATTCAGGGCCGGGGGGGGGGGGAGGGGGGGAGTGGAGCGGCATGAAGAAGAGAGGACTAGTTAGGCATTTCCGGAGAAAAATCCATGGACAACTGGATGACACTAGGAGTTTGGACTTACAATCCTTAAGCAGAGCAGGCAGAATAGACCCAACTGAACCATATCTCTGTGGGCTTCTGCTTGAAGATGTAAGCAGCTACAGACCCACCAATGCTTTTGTGCAAAAGCAATGATGGCAAAGCACGACATAATTATTTTTTGTCTCATACAGGAAACGTACTCCATTGGTTTTGGGAACAATTCAGTGTTCTCTACTACCCTCTAACTTAAAAGTTGTGTGCAGTAAGAAAATAAAACCATGCACCATGATCACATACTAAGAATAACAAACACAAAACAACTCACGGGTACTCTATAGGCTGAAATTTGTTTGCACAAATTATTCAGTGAGCACTTATGAATAATGAATGCATTGTGGAAGTCACAATCAGCTTATGAATGATTTATGAACTGAAATACGGGATGAATTTGTCAGATAACCTTATTTTCCACAAATCACTCAACCATCTCTTACATTAAATGGTACCAACTGGTTTCCAAGTAGCCCTAACTGCAAAATACAATCTCTGCTTTCTGTGGCATGAGAAGAACTTTTTTAAACCAAATTTCTGGAGACCTTCCATAATATTGTCTGTCAAAGCTTTGCTCAAAAAAACCCAAGTGATTACCCAGAACCAAGAATAATGCCATCCTATATTTTAATTACCAAAGGTTATAATGTGACAGTTTGGCATCTACCCTATCAATCCCAAATCTGCAAAGAGAATACGTGTGGAAATTACCTATCACATAATACTTTCTAGACTAGGCATAGTCCTGCCAATCACAGTGCCTTTAAACGGAGTCATTATTTTTGTGTGAGTTGTCTGGGAGAGAAAGAATAACTAAAACAACCACAGCAAGTGAATGAACATGACCAGCAATTTAAAATATTTAATTCAGAAGTATTTTAAAATACTTAGGAATTAATTCAAACTTGAGAGTTTATAACATAGCCTCATTTCTTGAAGATTTTGCTCTTAAAGTCAGTTTAACCAAGGAATCTGAAAGTAATTTATCAGTATATGCAAAAGACTTCCACATGGTAGGTAGCATTGGTACACGGAAATTGTCCTGCTGGATTGGAGCCAAAGTCTAGCTAGCCTGTTCTCTTTGGTGGCACCCAACGTTTACAGAAAGCTGTAAAAAACCTGCAGTAAGAAGTAAGACCTCAATCATGCTAATGAACATTAGAAGGGCAACCTGCTCCTTCTGACCCAGTTCCTTGGTACCAGAGGCATGCAGAAGGCGCTATCCCTGCATCCCTCCAGATCTCAGGCAATGCTTATCCCTGGCCCTTTCACAGCAGTCACAAAGCACAATGAGAGCCTCTTAGTGCCCTTTTTTCCCCAAGCATTCCCACAGAGCCAGGAAAAACTTGGCTGAGGGTGCAGGGAACATCCTTTCAAAAAGCATTGTGATTTTAAGGGTAATCCCTCTAATGTACAGACAGCAACGGGTTTAACACACCATTACTGTCAAGCGGCGCCTACTGCCTTAATTTAATGCTCTTGATTTGCTGAGTGAACACCAGGATGCAGAGAGCAGGCTAGCCATCGCACGCGATGTCGGCAGCCACTTCGGCTGTTCCTTCACACCCTGTCACACCTTCAAAGACAGGAGACATGAAACAGCTGGCGTACACAGCAGCTTAAGAAGGAACAACTTCTCAGGTGGGATTTCATCTCCCTTGGGATGGAACAACTCCACATGGTAGAAAGCCACTAATGATCATGCAGTGCCGAGATGAGAAAGGCAACTTGATTGTACTGTATTTGTTGCTTGCTTATGCAATTGTAAGGAAGGATTGCTGCAGTATTTCTAAAAGACCTGGAGTGCTTTGACCTTTTGTTTTGCTTACTGCAATATTTGACGGTTTCAGCAGCATGACGGTTCATAGAAGCAGCAAGTATGGAACTATTTGAAGTACAAATGAATAATGAATAGAAGCAGAATCAGGACCCCTACATTCTTACTCAAATAGTGCCAAAATGCAACTGGTGACTCACAAATAAATCATAAAGAGATGAAAAAATTGCATTTCCCCAATAAATTATTGCAAATAAATTTCAGAAAAGAGTTAATTCCAAATGCTGCTCTAGTAAACAAAGGGAGCTGTATTAGATCTGATATTAGCCCTCACTGCTTCAGGACAAGTCATGGGTTTGGGGAAAGGGGAAGAACATATTAATTAAAGATTTTTGGAAATAGTTGGAATTGATTTCCAGCTTCTCATCTGGACAAATACAATGAAATCAAAGTGGAAGCAAATGCAGCATATTTTGCAGAGGTGCTTCATTCTCTTTTTGTTTATAACTACTATCCCAAATCAACACGTATTCTAACATGGACGAGACATGGTTATTGTAATAAGATGTATTACTAGTGTGGTCAGGAAATGGTTCACTTGAGGTCATTAGGAGAACAGACATACAAGTTTTCATTATAATTACAAAATCATGAGGGCTTCTGACCACCCAGAGCTTTTTTCCAGTGTGGGTATAGTATGATCTGGCCATAGACCCATCACACATTCACATTAAGAAGCAACAAAAAGCCTATCAAAAGCATCAGTCTGCAAGGAAAAGGATAAAGACTAAACTGTCTTGACTGTTTCCTTCATGAGTAGGCATAAAGGACTTAAATGAATAGCAACACAGCTGTTACAAGGAGCAGGAATGCCATCTTATGAAACATGGTCACAGACCATGCCTTGTAGAGAAAATCTCTCTCCTTCTGTTGCATTGAGGTACTTCATAAATACAGGGGGGGTGAGGGTGGAGAAGAAATGCCACAGAGTGAGAACTCTACTCCAGACACCTATTTACTTTAGGCTGAAAACTAAGTTTTTAATCCTCTAAGAATGAATTTCTAAAACTCCAGTGGGAGAAAACTGGCTACTTTTAAGATTAAGCTCAATTTGTTCCTGAATGCTTCATCAGCTTATAAGAGACATTTGTTCGAAAGAATGCATAACTGGATCTCATGTTCCCCTCTATGTTCAAATGAGTGGGCTTAGAGTGGGGTCTGAGCATATGTCATAAAAGCCTTAGCCACCACAGGCTCAAAAATGCTCAGATTATGAAACATTTCTCTGTTTCCCATGCACAGACAGAAAGATGAAAAGAACTGAGAAAGGTGATTTGCATCACTTCTAGCAGAAAGTATTGCAAAAAGACAAATGAGGACACAGCAGTGAAAGCAAAGCAACTACAAAGCTTTAGATGAGGCAATTGGAGAGTATGAATCATCTAAGGAACTTTGTCACTGCTTGTCAAACAAATTATTCATCAAATAACTTCTGCTAGTCTTTGACTGGTTCTAATAAATACCCTAAGCTTTAAAAAAAACACAGTGGTAAAACAATGAGACTAGATATCTTTATATCCTGAGGTTTCATAACCGCAATGAAGAAACTGAAAATTCTTGCAAATTGAAGACACCATTGGGAAGGCAAAGAATCAATTTTGATTAAACAACCTGAAATTTGTTTTACTTCAAACTTAAAAAAAAATAATTAATGTTTTGACTTCATGAAGAAGGAAGAAGACTTCATGAAGAAAAATAGCAGGCAGTATATTTCTTTCTCAAGCTGTCATTTCATACTCACCCTTCTGAACAAGTCCTACTCACCTCAGCCACCCTCAGGCTACCGCAGCCTTTTAAACCAAAAGCTCTGGCAAGTCTGCACCACACTGAGACTTGCATCCCCTTGCAAATTCTAATACTAAATTACTTAACAGCTGTACCATAAACGTTCAGACAATCCTGCTCATCCAGACACCTTCTGTTACAACTTTAACACCTGGGTCATATAGGTGGAGGCATTTACATTGGGATATAGTTCAAAGTTAAACCTGAAAATGTCTAAATCTGAACACCATGTGCTCACAGTTGCAGCTGTGGTTTGCAAAGCCAAGAGATGCCCAGCTTCACAAACGAAAAAGCGACTGTTTTGTACTGTAAAACCTTGCAGTCACCAGGACTACAACTCTCACTACACACATAAAACCGTCAACACAACAATCAGTTCACTGGGACACTAAAGGTGGATTTGCCATGTTTTGCCTTTTACAGGTGGAGCCTAAACTTTGCAGTCAAGGCTGCAGGTCTCGAAGTACTGGGATTGTGCAAAACCAGCCTGTATAGGAAAAGGCTCCCACTAGCAAAGCAGCACCTCAATTTTCTGCATGTGTACATCTGCTTTCCTGCTTTGATCTACATGACCAAAAAATGGGAAAAATAAACAGTCAAGTATGTAGATAATAACAGTAACATTAACAGTCTTGGACTTAACTGAGGAAAAAAGGCAAAGCATTGAAAATTAAATGTTTTAAGTGAAACAAAGTTCAATTAACTCTTCCAATGAAATTAAAAGGCCTTCTTCAACGCACAGCCTAGCACTGTAATTTGCTAGAGAAAGATTATATTGTAGAATACACATGGATTCATTTTTTTGTGTTACTTTTCTGTCGTCATTCTGTAGAGCCCTTACCTTCTCTTCTTTGCTGAAAGTGAAGGTTTCCATATACTACAGAGCACGTGAGAGAAAGGACTTCCATTTCCCAAACCAAGAAATGGAAAGGGTGGGTTGTGGCACTGCAAATCACCAACAGCATATAATTATGTCTGACCACTGTGCTCCTTTTGGTTTGGCAGAAAACAGCTGAGAATTTCAGTTTCTCTGCTGGCTGTCTTTGTTCTCCTACTTCTGCTTCACTGATTCTGGTGGTGAAGAGTTTCTTCTACAAGACTAACAACATGTACTATGAAACAAGCGGCACTTGAATCACTGATGGTTCATAAAGCACACTGAAATAAACATAGATCAGCTGCTGTTGACCTTCACACAATCCTAGTCTCTTAAGTGTATACTAATTCAGACCCCCTTTTGCTGCCTCTAGACTTTTGTATTGGATTAATCTAAGAAAAACTGCTCAATTGCTCTTTATGCACTTCACTGAAAGCCTACACAGTCACATTTTCTTGCTGTCACCAGCACAGGAACCAAAGCAAACCCAGAGGACAGAACAAGCATTAAAGGGATCAGCAGTGCCACCTCACAGGGAAAACAGATACAAGTGATTGTTTTAAGCAAGCAGAATCAATGTTTTCAATAATGGGGGTGGAGGTGGCATCTGCTGAGTATCACACACACGTTTATACCAGAGCTTATCTGGAATCTTCTGACAGGATACTTCATGTGAGAAAATCATAAAGGATTTTCCTGCAAGCAAGACTTCCTGCAGCCTATGCCACTTTTGATAGTTTTATGTTGTAAAACAATAAAAGTGAGCATATCCACTTAATCAGTATTCAGTAGTAACATTTGAACATTAAGATGTTTCAACATGAAGTGACCTTTAATTTCAGTATTTTAAAATTATAAATAGAAAAAAAAAAATGTGGACCTTGCCTTTTAAATTCATTTCACAAGGGGGGTTGACAGATGACACACACAAAAACCCAACAAAACCAAGCAACTCTAGTTTAGGGTTTTGTTGGAAAAAAAGTTTGGAAGATGTAGAATTTCCTACAAAGCAGAATTTTGAAAGTCTGCGTAACACTTTCTCAACTGAAAAAGTTTTCTCCAACTTTTGTAGGAGGAAAGCATGACTGTGGAGTTGAGAAAAAATTCTCATGGCAGTCTTAATTACTAATGATCTGTAGAGGGAGAAAACAGAAGGACAATAGATACTGGGTTATTATTTGCTACATTTGGTGATATATTTTTACTTTTTTGTGATTTATCTTGTGTGCTTCTTTGCCTTGCTTTGATCTCAGCTTCTTCAAACCACCATTTTTTCACCATTCCTGAGCTCTGTTCAGTAAGAAGGGAAAGTTGTGGGGATCGCTACCTGCAGCTTTCAAAGCCCACAGCTCTTAACTATCAGCATGCTCTTGCTGTCCTGTTTAAGATTAGAAGTGGAAAAAGCAACTTTATGCAATATTCTGCCATAGTTGACAGAACATGTGTGGGCCTAATCCACATCTCAGGCCTGATAACCAAGCAGCAGATAGGCTGACAGAGGTTTCTAGTGGAGATAGATTTCTGTTTGTCTGAAAAACTAAGAGAGGAAGAGATAAATTAAACCAGACTTCCCAGTGTTGTGCCTGCACTGCAACATACAGGCATGCACCAGTATAACATTAATGTGATCTTTCCTCTATCAACAGGAGGAAAGCGAATGGTCTCCAGGTACTCACTTGGACAGAGGGCAGGTCTAGCCATCTGTAAAGATGCAGCCATGCCGCTGGTGAGTTTGGGCAAGATTTAAGGCCTGTGAGTGAAGCAGGGTGGGTATGTTAACAGGAATGTTTCCTGTCATTGCCTTCAGAAAGAGCCACAATAAACACAATAAAGAGCTTAATCTGAGAATCTGCTGCTTTGTTCAGCATATATTTTCTTGAGGTGTTGGCTTCAAAATGGAATTGCCTTCACCTGAAATTTCCTGTTCCACTATTTGGCTCTGCTTATGACTTGTAAAGTCATTGGACTAATTCAGACACTATAGTAAGTGTTTCAAGCAGTATTTGTTTTGAAGAATTAAAATACTGTGTCCTTGTATTACAGTACAAGAAAAGAGAATAATTTTCCCTAAGATCTCTGATTACATTTGGGAAATACTACTGTTACTGTAAAAATCAAGGCCATGAATCTATTCCTTTGAAATCTATACCAGCCAGAAAGACCAAATAGATATGGTAGAAAGAAGGCAGCACTTGCATTTTTACTCCTCACCTAGTACTCCACAAGGTGAGCACAAGAGGTATTTACCTGCCCCCAGCTGGATTCCCTAATGTTCTCATCTTCAGCTTTCCATTGCATATCAAAGCATAAAAGAGCAGAATATGAACAAGCCATAACCTTCTGTGAATACCAGTCCTTCATACAACAAGCAGATCTCAGTTTCTTTTCCTTTTACATAGTAGTTGAATTCTCCAATGTATTCAAAGGCTGATAGGCTGAGAGCCATCATGGTAAACAAAGTAAGGAAGACTGTGCACAACCTGTGTACAAACATTACTGTAAGTAGTCAGAGCTATGTTCCAACCACAGCCCCCACCTCACTCCAACACCTGTAGCTGGTATTTTTACTTAGTTAAATAAAGGAGAACCTCACATCCTCCAACAGACACCTTGACTTAATTGCAACACCTGTTCTGAACGCAGTTAATAAGCATCCAAAGCTCCTGAAGCTACATTCTTATTTGTATAAATCCCCTTTCTCGGGGGCTGCAAGCTGTACCAGGTTGGCTATAGCACAGAAAAGCAGCTCAAATTTGTGCCCTGGGTTCATGCTTAGGTGGGACTGGCAGATGCCACAGAGGAGCTGAGCCACAGAATTGCCATCCAAGCCACCTCCCCACTACACTGCCTGCCCACAACACTGCCTGCCAGCCTCCTGCAGCCCCCAGCCTTCCTGTTTTCTGGCCGAGGGAGCAGGAGGCACCACAACACTGTTGATACACAAACTGGCTACTGCACAAGCAGTAAATCCAAGTACTGAGCAGCTGGTGGTTGCTCTGCCCACTAAAACTTAATGTATTCAGAACTTAACAACTTAACAACTAAGAGTTGTGCCCCGGTGGACTCAGAAGAATGACTGTCAGATACAGTGAGCATGAAGTCTTGATCTGAGGGAAGCACCTCTGCAGATCACACGGAATTTGACCACAAGCCATAGAAAGGCTCAAGGCAGGTTAGTGAAACCAAGCAAGTACCAAAGTACAACACATGTCAATCATGTTAAAGGCCCTCAGGTATGCTGACAGCTTTTTCCACCAAAAATAATTTTATTCTGTCCTAATGCAAAATATCATGGTATAAATGAACATATGGAAGGTTAAAAGATTTTTTTTTTAATGATACAAAAAAGTGATGGCGAAATATTAATTTTCACTAACACAGAAGATGTACTACATGCCATTTAACCAAGGAATTGACCTTGCAGCAGGAGGTTTAACGTGACTGCATACAGCACTAGGGGACACACTAGAAGAAAACACGACTTAAATTATGCATTATCTCTTGAACTAGACTGCTGTAGTTAATGTGTATATCAAATTATGCATTACCTCTTGAACTAGATTGCTGTAGTTAATATGTATATCTGTAAACTAACTGTTCATGTGCATGGAACAATTATTTACATTTATTTAATTAAATAAAAATACAAACAGTATATAGTCCATAAAAATGTATAGGTCTTTTTTTGCAAGTAAGTATGAACTAAAATGACTGGTTCTCATAATAAAATTATAAAAGGCAGGATTATCAGCAGTATTTCAAAACAGAAAACATGCCAGGGAAAGACCATTCTGCAACAGTCATTCAAAGAATTTCAGTATCAAAGACATTTAGTTCCTTTTTTAGATTTTACTTATACTATCTCCATATTGCAACATGAGGGTGGAGACTTGTTGATTATACACAGCAAAATTAGAAATTGTGTAGGAAAAGCTGTGTACCAAAAAAACAGCAAGGTACACATAGCATCACCTTATTCAGAGTATCAACATCACTAGAGTGTTTATCCCAGTCTTTTATAAAACACTTTACATTATGAGGTCTACAATACATATGCCATTCTGATGACCTTATCATTAAAGACTGAAAAAAGCTTTTTCCTCCCCCTTATTTGCATGAAAGAGGCAAAAAATGTTGAAAATAATCATCCTCCCTTTCTGCTTTTTGTCACTGCATTTCATTCGCTCTCAAAGAACACCCCAAAGGAATTATGAAAAATGTAAAGGAAAAAACTTAGGCAATTCTGACTGCTGTACAAATGGGGGGGGGGGGGGGAAGTTTCAGATTTAATTCTTTTTCGTCTTGACAGTTGTGGATCTAGAAGTTGAAATGTGCTACCAGTGGAAGTGGAAGAACGATCACTGGTGAAACAGGCCAACATGTCTGCAGCTCTGTTACTGATGCAATCTTCAAAAGATGAGTTTCATCAGAACTTAACCAAGACTCCTTTTGCAGCCACAAGGATTATAGAATGAGCTAGTGACACTGAGGGGCCGATACCATCTCCCTAGCACTGGCTTATGTCCCTGAAGAGGTAGCTAGGAGGTGACAGGTTGCCTGCATCAGTGAAGAAAAAAAGGCTTGGCAAGTAAAGCTGTTCCGGGACAATTTTTTCAGTGGAAGCGACCTGCAGTTTGGCTATGATGGAGCTTGGTGAAAACACCTACTTTCATCTGTCCTGATGAACTTCAGTGAACAGGATTAACAGCCCTTACTGGGGCAAGGTGCAGAGGCCAAAAACCACACACCAAGACAACCTTCTGCCCCAACCTCCCTGGAGCAACATCCCACAAAACAGTAACACACATCTATGGACATACTTTAGCACTACTATGTCAGAGCTACTGACTGAACACCGGCTCAGATTTGGCTAGTCAGAAATGCTTATCCCTTAAGTATTGTGGTGAGTTCTTCAATTTTACAGCTAGAGTTTCACATTAGCTAAAAATGAATCTTTATGTCCATTGAAGAAAAAGTGATGGAAGATGTTACCATTGTGAAAACAGAGTGAGAAACATCTGCTTCTCTCTTTTTATTGCCAGTACTTAATTTACCAGATGCATGCCCTTAAAACCAAGAAAATTAATAGCTTAGGATGGCATAAATCTTATATTGTCTACATAATAGCCACAGTGACACAGAGAAATGTAAATTTCATTGTGGCACAAACTTAGTTTGCACCCAAAATAAATTGCAGTACTTACCTCAAAGTGCAAGCACAACACAAAACATTTTAGAAAAAGAAACATACAATAAGTCAATGACTCATGCTGGTCAACTGTAAATTAACATCACCACACATCAATAATGGAACCATAATGCAGGAACACTGTTACTATTAAAGCAAGAACATATCATTTTCAAGAAAGTATAACCATAAGTGTTTTACTAGAAAAATTGTATGTTTCTATACATTTCATTTTTTCCATTTTCTGTACTATCAGTTAAAACACATGCAATGTATGTAGATTTCAAGAGTGAGAGGGAAATGAAAACAGCTGATATTATACATTTAGGAAACAAAACCCAAAGGTCAAACTTAAAGCTCTTGTGTCATTTTCAAATGCCCTTCTTAAAACTGCTTTTACAACAAAATGCATTTGGCATATTTTTTGCATAGCTTAGAATTCAGAGCAGTCCATAGCTCTTGCCCTTCTAAGTGTTTGAGAATGGTAAACAAATTGGCAGATAATTACATTCTGTTTCTTAGCAACCTTAACTGTCTTGCAATGAAGTTACTGGGCTTTTTTTTCTGATGTATTCTGGTAATGAAATTATTTCCGCAAATTTTAGACCCAGTCTGACAAACCCCTCTTGTACAGAACCTCCTGGATCAGCCCATCATTAAATGACAGTAAAGATCAACTAGTGAAAGCTACCATCTTGTTTATAATCTCTTTGGAAGACAATTCACAATAAACATATACTGAGGACAAACAAGTGACTAAGTAGGAAGAGGCTAGTCAAAATATTTTGTCAGGAGCTGAATAGCCTTTCCCACTGCCATAACTGTAAACAAACACAACACAGAAACCTGTAGTTTAAATACAAACCTTTAAATAGCAAAACTCCCAATTATTTAACCGAAGAAAAGGAGTTTGAAATTCTGGAATAGAAGAGAGGTTTGGCCCAGTTTTTCAGAAAATATTTGATTTTGGTAATCTCTTTTGAACATACAGTCCTCACTTGCAGGCATGAAGGAATTCTAAAAAGCCAGTTCTTTGACTGCACATGAAAGGGGAAATATTGCTGCCACTACTCCACATCTGCAGACCTAGCATAGCACAAGTGGTAGCAGACTGCTAGGAGCAGTTGTTAAAATTGTCACCACATTTCAGTGGTGTGGGCAGGACCTTCATTCAGTACCTTCCTATGAAAAAAAATGATCCCTTAATTCTCTTTCCCTCTTAATTGTGTTGGAGCAGGTATTAATAACAACGTAGTTGGAGATGCTGAAAAATCAGTACTGTCATAAAATACAACTAAAACAGTAACCTAAAATACCTGTTCCTTGCAAAAGAGGTTCTATTACACACCATTTAAAAATGTCTTCTCACTGAAATTCTGATTTTTCATTAGATTCCTTGTACAATCATTGGCAGAGATGCACGGATACACACTTCAGAAAGAGCACCTTTCTTATCTCTGTCCCTACTAACAAACAAAATACTGCTTCTCTGTTTAATGGTCAATTTATGTACAAGTACCACTCTAAATTAATTCCCAGGGCAGGTTATTGTTCCCTTACTGTAGACCATCTCCAAAATGGTAACCAAACAATAAACTGATTTGAAACAGAACAGAAGGAACCAGCAGTCCCTCACTGAATACTGTTAACTATAAGTATTTACACCTTGACTGATTACTTGGGAACTAGAGATGAAAATTGACCGACTGGAAATGCACATTGAAAGAAGATTTTCCTTAAGTTCAAAAGCAACACCATAAATCACAGAAATTAATAATTTCAGCACATGAAACTGAGAGTTGGTCTCTCTGTAACTATTGGTAAATGCACCTGCTCAGCAGACATAAACTAAATAAGTTTTTTTGGGGGCAATTACTAATTAAGACTAATACAGTCTTTTCTCAATGTTTTGTTGCTGTGCAGAGTGTTGTTCTCCATTTTAGGCAGGCACCTGGCCACGTATCTGGGTTCAAATTATGTGCTTGCCACAAAAACCTCAGGTTCCAACTAGATGAGAAAGAAAAAACATGCCACTTCAGTCAGGCATCCGAGAGAGGAAAAGCGAACAGAATGGGATAGTGATTCCTACCCATTGTGTGTGCTGTTTTGGTAAAGAATCCATTTTCCAGCAGCTCCTCTCTGAGTATACTAGTGTGCTCCTCCTCAAGAACAGTGCCAGTGGGCAGCTGAGATGACACCACGGGCAGCATATACTGTGCCTCCATTTTAGCAATGGAATCAGGGCAAGACTGTATTTCTGCTGTTCTCCTTTCCTTCAGGAACATTAAGGTGCAGACAGACATACTTACTCAAGTCCAGCCCCACCTCTTAACTTCTTTTTGCTCACCACCACTTATTCCCAGTGAGGTTGCAGCCCCTCAGATTTGCTAATCAAGTAACTTAAGCAAAGTTAGGAAAAACTTCTATCAGGTTACATTTTGCTGGGTGAGGAGTTAAAGATCATTGTCACCATCATCAGGTCTAAGAGGAAGTATGTTAAGCAGCAAGGAACAAGGGTGGGTTTAGGCAAATGTTTTGAGAATGCGTTGTTGTTACTGGAATGGACCAGGGATTTTTTTGCCCTGTCCTCATTTACTCTCCTGAAATCTAGTAAAAGCCCACAGGAGGTGAAAGCAGGAAATGTGTCCATAAACGCAGTATATTGTGCACTCAGCTGCAAAGAGCCCCTTAATTTCTAATTAAGCAAAAAATAAAATTAACCCCCACCTCCCCTTTATTTTAGCTTCACATATAGATTCTTTTCCAAATGAAAGACAGAACACCTATAAGCACAGTCTTGTCAACCTTCATCCATTTTTTACAAACTCAACACAGCATTTAAGAGGAGGGGAAGGAATTTGGGCAAGATGGTGCTGATAAAAACACTATGATGCTCAAATACAGTTTCCCTTTAAAACGCTGCCAGGGCCAGAGCCGTCACATAGCAAAATGGTGTGTGTCTGGGTCTGTGCCTGCCTGTTTAATAAGCCATGAAGCTCTTTGGCTGAACTAGCGTGTGTGTCATGTGATACAGGGGTTGCCATGGCAAGTACATATGCAGTTCTTGACCTGCTTCATCACAGCCATAGCAGAATGCAGATTAACAATGCAGAAATATGATTTCCTAGGAAAAAAAGATGCACTCTGCTTAGCCTAACAGTTAGATGTAAAGCCAAAACAATTTAAATTATCTCTTAAATGGTATTTGTGATATGCCGATTAAAAACTTGTAATCTCAAAACAATAGCCATGTAGCACAACATTATCAGTTCAGTCTTCAAAAGCATTTATATTTGGCATATGTTGTAGTACATGATTTTTGGTATACTTTTCCATTTAAATACACAGAAAATTGTATTTCTGCTTCAGCCCTCAAAACACAGATATAACTGGTAGAGAGAAGAAGTGGGGACAATAGTTCCAGTGAAATAACAAACAACATGTGGAACCACTGTAAAATTCAGTCATTGCTTTTTTTCATGTGGTAATCCACAAGCTGACAGTCAACACAAGAGATTCCTATGAGAGACGTTCCTGACACTGAGGCAGAAAACATATCAGAGTTTTAACATTTCATACCAAACCTAAAAGCCTGCTAATACAACAGACCTGCATCATATGGGCTGCCGTTCCTAACTTGGTGACAGAATACGGCTGGAGGTACTGGCAATCCAAAGCCAGGTTCATAAAGTTGATTCTCTTCCTGCAGGGGAAGCCATAGGACTGTTTCACCTGACTGAGGCCAGTTCCAGTGAGGCACACCGCCCCTGCACTTTCAGAAACATCACTGTGGGGCCAGGACGTAACATGAAGTGCCCAAAGAGCTTTGGCATACCTTGACCTTCAGCATTTAATACATGTTTAGATGATTTTCATGTGTGCTACTGCTCCAAGAGAAAAGATATCCAAGTCCTGAAATAGTTTTTGATACTACGGAACAACCAAACTTCAAGCAAAAAATTACAAGGAGCCTAACCATAAAGAATGAGTGCCTGGGCCTCTAAGCAATTACATAAAAGCAGGCAGACCTCAATGCAATTGGAATTTTTAATAAAAGTTAGCCCTTTGTCTCCATGCTTTCTGTAGAAGTGCTTGAAAAGGGATAACCTGTATTGAAAAGGCAGTTGAAAGGCAGCTGATTCTCTCAATGTTTCCTTCCAGCAAGAAAACAAACAAACAAAAAAAAAAAAAAAACCCAAAAAAAGAAATTTGAATTACAGCCAAATGGATTCCCCCCCAACCCTACTCTGGCTTCCAAATTCTTCCCATCAGTTACATAGGGCTGGTCTCTAAACCTATGGCACCACTCATGCCTCTAATTACTACCAGCTCAGGGCATCTGGAAGTGCAGAGGTCTCCCAGAATGTAAAGAACAAGATGTTGCTTTTGTTCTTTCCCTTTTTTAGAAGATACTGTGTTGGAGCTTCATGGGTTAATTTCAGATCCTTCTCTTTTTTAACCTTATGCTTCTTACTTCAATTACATTCTTCATGTCCCCATACACAGCTCATTTCCACTGTGTATCATAGGTTTTTCTCCAATAGCAATAAAAGGAAAAATCTCCATTGCAAATCACTTGCTGATTTAAAGGAATCAGAATACTAAAACACAGAGCAGTGTTTCAGGATTTCCTCTCCATTACAATGGGCTGCATTTAACGTTGATTGTTATTATTTTTAATCAGATGTCCATAAAATCAAAGACCTGCATCACTACTGATCCAATCAAGATGTTTCTCCCATAACAAAATTGCTTAACAGATTATATGGATTTTTACTGAAACTACCTTGAATCTCTCTGCTTATGGGAGAGGAATATCAAAATCTAACCACTAAAATATCAGATGCGGTTTCAAGATGCAAATAACTGATTTATGGGTTTTTTTAACAATTTATGACAAAATTGCTGACATCTCTCTCAAGTTCATCTCATTACCAAAAATTAGAAAAATGAGATCACTAGTCAGAGCTCCTACTAATGTGATTTTGGTGTTAGCAGACTAATTTTTTAATTAGCCTCTCTTTGGTTACTTATTGAGACTTGCACATGATAGAGGGCTGCAGGACTGTCTCATGTCAGAGTTACAAAGCCGAGCCTAAGATAAATAACTTCTCACATTCCCTGATACCTCTCTTTCAGCCATGAGCTTTCTGCAGACAGCAGGAATTTGCTTCTCCATAGCTGCATGCAGAGAAGCAAAACAAACTTTACGTTTAATTATAGAAGATTATTCTCTAGATGGGCTACACTTTTAAACAATCTCTTTTGCAATACTAAAGGACTCAGCAGTTTCCTTTTGTCTTTAAAGATTCAATTAAAAGTATGTTTCAGAAATTAAATTACAGCATGAAATTAGCTAAGGGTATGAAATACTGCATTTGCCCTAGCATTCAGGGAAAGGCTGTAAAAAGCAATTCACTTAATGGCTCCTAACATGTGATCTCAACTTAATAACTAAAGTGCCCTCAGCTACCAGAGGATCTACTGGTAAGATACGCCCTATATAATCCACCAAAAGGAGAAACGGATTAAACTCAGGTAAATCTTATTAATGTATGATAAACCCTACAGTTACTCTCATTTGTGATCTTTAAAAATGTTACAATTTTGTCAAGTAACACACTTGTTGGCAGGAAAATTTCTGTGGGTTTTAGCTGGCTGTGGCCTTCTCAATCTTGACACGTTCCAGAAGCATCTGCCAGAGTCTATTGGAAGCATTTGTTCTTCTCCAGCTTTCAGAGAGTACTGCTGGATGTAATTCATCAAAACCACTGGGGATACACTCCAGTTTATTCTTTGCTGTACTAATATAGGGAAGGAAACGAGCAGTCCCTGAACTCTTCAGCTGTCCCTTTAGTCACCTGTTGGGTACAATTTCAGCTCATTGCTGTGAGCCGTCTTTGTGCTGCATGCGTGCACTGGGTTAGTGTTTCATAGGAATCTAATTTCCATTTGGGGTCCTTGGGTACTGTGCAATAAAAATAAAATACAAATCTATTCCACTTATGACTGCCTTCTACAGGACCAAACCAGCTCACTGCTCATTTGCAGGCTCCCAGCAGCTCACTGGGGGGCTGCAGCATTCGCCCCCAGCAGCACCTCGGCACTGCCAACCCCCAGGTGCGCAGGGCTGTCCCAAGGCTGAGCAGCACCCACCCCATGGCAGCTCTGCCATGCCCGCTCGGCACAGGAGATGGCAGCTGCCTCTACGTCTTTGATGAAGGCCCTGTGCCAATGACACACCCCACATGGTGGAGATTTTTTTTTCTTTGGTTCGTTTTGGGGTGGTTTTGGGGGGTTTGGTTGTTGTTTTTTTTAATATTTCTAAACTGACGTCACTTAGGATTACAAGTCAAATTAGAGTGGAAAGCCATGAGGGAAAATAAAAGCAGTCTCAAATTAACTATAAAATCTACAGCTAGTAATGTCTCTACAATTCATTTCTTTTCTAATCTCTCCTTACACCCATTTTAATCCAATCGTGTAAAAATCTAATCAGTACACATGCACATTCCTGTTTTCATATAAATTTTAGCCACTGATCTAGTGCAACTCAGCAACAAGATACCCATCACCAGATGCTTCTGTTGCAGAGATGGTCTGTACTGACATTGTCTGCTTTCAGGGGTATACCCAGGAGCAGACTCTCTTCTTTAGCCTAAGAAAATACACATCCCAATTAAATTATCAAGCACCATATTATGTTTGTGTTTTCCCATAGAGGAAAATAAATAAATAAAAAAGCATGCATCACTTGTCAGAAGGGTTCTGAGAAGGAGAATATGCAAAGGGAACAAACACCTGCCAGCTGGGTCGGGCATAAAGTAATCTTTATTATTATTAAAAACAGACAAATACAGCTGCGATTTATGGTCCCTGAAAGAGCAATGCACTGAGCTGTTTTTCTCAAAGAACATGTTGGTTTTTCTTCAACCTCATGAACAGGTATTGTTAAACAATGGATTTTCCTGAAGGCACAGAAAGATTCACTCATATTACTCAATGCTAGCAGACCTTCAGTTCTGCTGGGTTCTCAGACCAGTGCTGTATGCTCCCAGTGTTTATTATAGACTGTTTTGGCGGTTTCCAAAGGGCATGTGGCTGAATGTGCATGTATGCACGTCTAGGAGTGTGACTAGCTGCAATTTTGCTCCTTATGGGTCATGAGACTACTTTCTGCGTGTCTTCTGTATGAGTATCCATCCTTCAGGTTGTAACATGAATTCTTAATTTAGGTCACAGGCAATTACAACTTTTGTCAGGTGCAGTGAACTTCAGCATGGAGTACATTTTGGTTACTGGAAGCCTTGAACCAGAACAGATCAATGCTTCAATTTTGCCAGCAGTCCTGCACTAGACTTTATTAATGTTACATGATGTATTAATTGTGCTGTTCTACTGAATATATTTCTCCATTAATTAAGTCCATCCTAGATTAGTTATAAAGACTCTATCTGAACATGCTTGAAAACAGTCTTCCTTTTTTAATCCATTCTTCACAATAACAGTTTATTTATTTCTGCTCTACTCTATGCAGTTTTGTAATATACTTGAAGACATTTTCCAAACAAATGCAAACTTTTGACTAGAAATAGCAACAGCACCAGAACCCTAGAGGGTTATGCAAAATATCTACCTCCCCACAGCTCTACATGCATCTCTATCTTGTTAAGAGGATGCATTTTGCTTAGACACAATGCTGGATAATTTTAACTACCAGATTAAAATTACAATCCCACATCCTATAGTTGAAAAGTAATAAAGGGGCAGCAAGAAAAAACCCTGAGAAATAAAAGTGGAATGAGAATGAATGGCTAAAAACTGGACATGAAGATCCACACCCCCCCACCACCATCTTTCAGCAGTGGGATGCCAAGGAGTGTCTCCCAGGGGTACAACAGACCTCCTCCAGAATGACTCGGCCTGCCCAGGAGGCATCAGCCTGTGGGCTGTACACGAACACACCCAGGCAGAGTTGGAAGAAGGCCAGTTCACTCATTTACACAGGTGGTCAGACAGCCCACAAATACCAATAGCATGGAGCCACTTAGGCTGGACTTTAACAAGAAGAAGAAAAGGGGTCTGTAATCCTTTTAGAAGTCCTCTGGGCTCCCTATGACCCCATACTTCTAATTATGCTTTTAAATATAGCAAATTAACCCTGAGCAAAAATCTACCCACTTACATAGTGGGCCAGTATACATCTGAGCGATTTGTGAAATTATGAAGTGGATGAGATACAACTTCCCTGAAAAAGAGTAAATGTTGTTGGCAGGAGCCCTAAAATCATGAAAGATTTATTGAAAATAACGTCAAGATTTAGATACCAAACTGATAATGATTTCTGCTTTATTTCCTTGGTACTTGGGATTACCGTGCAGGCTATCAGCCTCTATGGTAAATTTTAAATTACATCTGTTGCATGACTGTCCTAAAATAAAACTTGTCAGAATAACAGCCACAGCAATATAATGTAGTTTACATTGTGTCTGTTGTTTATTTTGCGTGGCAATGATACAGGCAGACATATGGATTTGAGCATTTGGAAGGGAGGATTTGTTGGCCAGATCATCACATCTGTTTACTTATAAATGCAACAAAAATACATTTGGAGGTCACTGACTGCACAAACATTTTACTTACTCTTGGTGAAAAAAAAAGCTATCAATGCTACTCTTTCTACATCAACCCAACATCGAAAGAGTTTTTATGATATTTTCATGAGAAAAAGGTTTTGAAATCATACAAAAATCAGTCTCTACCAGACCTCATCAGTCACTTCCACCATAAAGATGGTATCACAGCAATAATTTAATCAAGGATGAAATAAGTGTGCAATATGTCCAGGAGGTTGATAACGAAAACTACCAGTGCCACAGTTAAGCATCCTCATAACACGTACCCATTAATTAAAGGGGCACATACCACTGACCTTGTATCCAAAACTCACATTCACTGAGTGAACTCAAGATATTGCAATTAAAAGAAAAACTACATAAACAAACAAAACCCAAAAAACAACAGAAAAAAACCCCAACCAAACAAAATAACCAACACACCAAACCAGTAACAAAAGGTTCACAAGCTTGTAATTTATAACATCTCAATAATGTCCTTGAAGGTATTTCAACTAAGCCCCTCACCGTGATCCAAAATATTTATTGCATTTCCTTCACCTTTTTCTTGAGGTCTGGCTGTAAGCATATTGCAATCTAGCAAGCATAGGTATTCCTGTAAACATAGAAATGTATAGTTCACTATGCAACATTTCAACTGCAGACAAATGTTCAAAAAAAGAAGAAACAGTACTTTAAGCTTTCTTTTACCTAAAGTATTCTTCTGGTTCCAAAACATTATAAACAGAAAGTTCATAATGAAGTTATTTCACTGAAGTTATTTTGTATTCTGGTAGAAAACTTTTGGTAGAAACACCTCAGCACGTCCCTATACTTTAAGATTACATGTATTTTCTCAGCTGAACAGAGCTTTTTGCAGTGAGTAACCCCATGCATAGACATATTTTTATATTTGCTTGCTGTTGCCCACGCTTGATAACACTTAACTCTTAGCTGAAGGACACATAACTTATGTCGTGTTCACAAAGGAACCTAAAGACAGGAATTACAGAAAACTACAGACAGATAATACCTCAATTGAATTACTTCCACAATCTTAAAAAAAAATAGAGCAAGAGGAAAATATGATCTTACTTTTGCCGATGGGTTAGTCTTCAGTATTTGATTTGCCAAAAGAAAGAGAGGTTAGGATGACAGCTGTTCATTACAATTCCTTTTTTATTACAAGAGCTTAACTCTGCCACTGGCTGGCTGGCCCATTTCTGCTAGCTTTAGCACACAACAGTGCTCCTAAAAGCTCCTCCTCTTAACAGCATCTGTCTGGATACTTCCCTCAACAAGCAGAAACAAGGCTTTCCACAGAGCCATTTAGGTGCTGAGAATGAGCTACAAGTAAGGGAAGCCATTAGAAGTAGAAATAAATCTTTTGATGGCTAAGTCCAGGGTTTGATAGGTAGAAATTCGTGCCCACTAACACCATAAGCTTTACACCAGAGCAATCACATCTTCATAGTGTTACAAATCAAAATGATGACCTCCCCAACAGAAACAGTAGCTTGAATAACACCTAAAAACTAGAAGCCACAACTCTGAAAGCATACATTTCCTATGAAAATGTGCAACCCCAGCCACTCCCTGTGATTAATACAGTATGTCTCAGCCTTCAGAGAAGGAGGAGGGTTCATTATTTGTTTCTTACCAAGATTGTGTATTTATACAACTAAAAAAAGCACTGGTGAAGTATCCACACATGACAATATATAATAGATAAAAAACATCTAAATATATGCATTTCAATTATGGATGAGTCAGGAATCAACTGCTCATTCTAACAGATGCCCTATGTAAACTCAAAGTACTCACCTTTTCCCTGGCACCCATAACAGCTGAGGCAAATCTACCTTCTGTTCCCAGAAACGCTGCCCACAGCAGATATTGTATCATGGCAAATGTACATCTCGCAGTACTGCAACTTTATTGCCAGTGAAAATGATACTGCTTCATAACTTTATTTGTGATTTATAAGCTCTGTGGGCAATATGCCAGTCTGTTCTCTTGGTCTGGACACAGCCGGCTGAACAGACAATGATAAAGTAGTGAGACCAGACAAATAAAAGATGGGGGGGGGGGGGGAAGGTCTAAAAATTAGGCCCAAAATATATATACCAACATATTTATTGTGACTTACTCTCAGCTACTGATCAGCACATTAACCTTATTTTCTCTGCACGATTGCTAAGTACCATACTAAAATTAGGTCAGAAATTCAGATCAGCTGACTCAGCCCAGCAAGATCAGACAAAGACTAGCTGCTTTTTTTTTTCAATCCAATATAATGAGGTTTATCCCCTGCAATGTACAATAGATCCATACACTTTTCCCCACAATTAACCTATCAGAAGTACACACAGCAGGACAGGAATCACACCAAAGATACATCAGTGCTACTGAAGAAACACAAATATATCCTTAGGGAGGCAAAATGTACAATCAAATGGCTTTTTTTTTTTTTTTTTACGTCTTTTTTCAGATCTTGTTTCCAAACTGCTCAGGCTAATACATTTCAATGAACTTTTAAGTCATTCAGCATGGTTATGAGATGATTTAGGTAAATAACAGCTGCTTCCAAATAGTGTTGCATGTGAACACCACCACTTTATTAGATAATAAATTACTCATTATTATGTTGTTAATATACATGATCACCCTTCTTCTAAAAGAGACCATCTGAACACTAGAATTGAATAGATTCTCAAAAAATTCAATAATTGGACTATTAGGTAATTTTCAGTAGGTGCCAAAGACTTACAGCCGCTATATTTTAATTCCCACAAGCAAAAGCAGAGTGTTTGCTGGAACCCCCTCTCCTGCTCCAAATTTACCCATAGTTAATCACAGGGGATGACCCCCTTGTTGCTAAGGAGATTGTTTTCAGCTGTTGGTAGTCCCTAGACTGGTAGTACTTTTACAACTGCACACATGTACCACTTGCTATCTAGGCCACACTATCAGGAATTGGGGATAATATAAATAACCACCAAGATAAGATAAAGACATAAGGAATATAGTACAGAACAAAGAAGAAATCAATAATCCTACTTTACCTTTCCCCGATTGCTGTGTTTCAGTAGACAACATAGTCTTGAATGAATCTCTGGAGGTTACTACAAGGAGAAGACTCAATTGCAATCAGCCTAAGTGACTTCAGATATCATGGTTCCTTTAGTCAAATCAGATGTTCTCCCTTGGTCTGCCATAGCTTTTAGTTTTCCTAATCAATGACTGATCACACATATCTAATTTTCCCTTTCCAAGTTTACAAAGGAATGAGACAAAAAGACTCGAAGACGATGTTTTCCAAGATTTCCTAAGGTGTTCTTCCTACCTTGTTTCCTCAAACAGATATTGTTTACCCCATTCAGTGTTACTCAGATAAACCAAGTGGGGAGAGAGGAGACCACTGCAAAGATGGTTTCCCAGAGAAAAGCACTATATTCAAATAATGTTGATGACTCCAGCCCACATACATATACATGCTGTTCCTCTGGTAAAGCCATTATATCGCCGGTAACCTTCCTTGTGTCTTCTGACTGTATCTGGAAAGAAAAGCTCTGTTCTTAGTGATCTCAGTTTAGCATAAGCAAGAAATTCATGGTTTGGCTCAGCCCTAAATCATCTGCACTCATCCAGAACTCTTCATCAAATCACTTTGCCAAGATCAATAAATAAAACCACACAAACCAACCACAACGTAGGAAATATTGTTACCGCCATTCAAGTTAGGTAGACAAGCCTGGCTAGAGGACTATGAAGAACGAAGTAGCTCCACAACTTACTCTCTCATGCCCCAAGAAACTTCCTCATAACAAAACCTATTCTGTCACTTAGTGACCTTTATGGTCACACATACATAAGTGTATGTAAACAGGTTAGCCACAGCACAACATAATTAACTGTCATGCCTGAAGACTATGTTCTAAATACATCTGTATACATTGCAGTTTAATATAGCTTATCACCAAATGAAGAAGTTGCCACACAGGCTAGGGAATTTAATTTTCCAGCCAATGCTAAATTAATGAAATAATGATGTTTCAATAAATACAAAATATTTGCAAATTTTTAAAATTTGATTTTCATCAGTGAGGAAGAGCCAGCAATGTAAGATGAGAAAGTATGCTTCATCTCACTACTCTTAAATTTATTGACTAGCATATTTTTATGTGCTCACTTCACAGGTGAGAGAGATTAAAATCCTTCCTCTGCTTAATGTAGCTGGAACTTAACTTCCCTCTCCATCATATTAAGAAATACTTTCAGGTGGGTCTCTTTACCCTTTCCTCTCGGAAATCCTGCAGTTTATGTAGCTGCTGAGTAATCAAGACAGAGATGAACACTAAACGAGGATGGCAGGAATGAAACCAGATGTGTATCCAGCATAAAGTGAAACAAACAAACAAAAAAACCCTCCTGCATTAATCTGCTGCAAGGAGAAACATTTTTCTCATGAAGGTGTGAATAGTACAGCTCCTGCTACAAGCAGCCTATGCCTTTCACTCCCCAACAGTTTGAATCCCCCTAAAGATCACCCAGAAGTTGAGCTGACAAGATAACAGTCCAGAAAGTACCAAAATGCACATTGCACGGGCTGTCATTAATCACCTTAATTTCACATTATTTTTATCCCCCAACCAAATTATTAAGAATCCATAAAACTGTATTTCCTGGAATGTGAAGCAGCCATAATAATTTTGCTTATATATTTTTTTATAATTATGTATTTGCTTATATGCTTATAATAATAAACATTGCTTCTTTTCCCTCCTCTGTCAAACCGTATGTGCTGCTCTTTTCCTTTTAACAATTCATCAAAATTACCAGACTACCGAGGCATTGCTGGAACATTCACAGCACAGCATGTCTGTTATACCTGGATGTACAGTACCCAAGATATAGCATAAAATGTAATCACTTAAACTGAAATACAGAAGATTCATGCTGGGGGAAAAAATTCAAAGGACCTCCTATCAGGTTTTTTTATATGCCATTCATTTGCATATAAAAGTTTAACATTTTGATGGATGATTTACCTGTATTGCACAATTTTTCCTTCTCCTTGAGAAAATGCAAATTTTATATGCAAATATGTACATAATAAATATTTATATCTAAGCCATTCAACCTTCTTTTCCTCTCCAAAAGGCTGCAGAGTTTTCACTGCTATCCATTGGCACAAGAGGACAGGTCATGTGAGTGCTCCTCTCATTAACTGTCAATTAAAATCAATGGAATTGTTCAAGGAGAGCCATTATAGGGTTCTGCCCATCAGGGGCTTGATCCATTTTCCTTTAAATGATTGCAGTATTTTCACTGACTTCAGAGCATGCAGAATGGTGAGGAAATCATAAATAACAGATATATTATTTTGTAAAACCTCAGACAGCAATTTGAGACCTTTGAAAATTTACTGGATTTAAAATATCAACTCCAGGAGAGTCTACTTTGACCTGTGAGGCTGTCCCTGTCTTGCAAGAGCTCACGCACAAATACATCTTTGCAAAGTACACACTGTTCATCTAAAAGCATCTAAAAGCACTGAGTGAATAAGAACCTGTTTTCCACTAGATCCAGATCTCCTATTGCAAACACCTAAACTTTTTATTACAAATCACGCCTGCTGAAGATGCCACACATGCTCAAACTGAATACTTTTGGAAGGGAATACGCTCTTCCTTTGAGCGATGCAGAACTATTCAGTATCACATCTACACAACATAAAACATGTGCAATTTGCAGCCTGACATGGGCCAATGGTCTGTACTGCTTTAACCAGCAAGCTGCTTAGAAATCAACTGGTCTACACACATTTACCAGAGACCAAGCCCCTCACTGTTCATTCACTTTGCCAGACCACTCATCTTTTTATCAAAATATTTACCGTTTTATTGCTTCTTCTTGTTTTCGGCGTTTTTCACTCTTTTCTTTCAAGTAAGCCAGGTTTGTTTCATTCCTCATGCGATCATTCTCTCGAGCAATGTCTGATGCATTCTGTATAACCAAGCCATCATAGGCCTTCATCCCCAAATCTTCAATATACTGGAGAAAAGCGCCCAAAGTGACCTCCTCCTGATTAGAACTCATCATCTTGCAGGAGATAATGAACAAAGGAAAGCAACGTTTCCTGCAGGTTGAAAAACACATAATACCTTAATCAGTAGGAAAATAGCTTATGGTTTATGACAGCGAGATTGTGTCAATTGTAATTAACATCTCTGTAAGAGACATTTTTTTAGACTTTCTCCTGTCTAAAGGATAATAAACAAAGCAATTCAGAACACAGAACATTACTTGAGATGAGATAAAACCCAAGTCTCTTCTTCCAAGCAATGCAGATCCATTGAGTTATACATTCTTCAAATCCCAAACAGGTTTTCTCCCACCCCTTCCCTTTTCCTAATACCCTTCAGTTGCAATGACACTGACTTCCCTGGATCTCAGTTCGGATTGGACCGAAAAGGCTTCCATCCCAGGACAACAGGTCCTTTTTGTAGTTTAGATAAAGCTGCACCAAAGCAGATCACCAGACAAAATTCCTATTCTGCAGGATATTCCAAAGTTCAGGTGAAAAATACTGTTCCAGTTCTTGGAACAAAAAATTTCACAGTTTTCTTCAGGTTCAAAATCTGGAAAGAAATACTGTGGAATAGTTTCCTGTATTACTTAGTAACATAGATATGAGCCCATAAAACCTGGTCATCTGTTGCTCAACAGCTTGTTCACTTGAAGCTCCAAGAACGGACGAGAAATCCCAGCTGAGCTGGGACCTTCAGAACTCTAAAGGCCTTGAATTCTCCAAGCTTCCATACTTCTTTCACAGGTATTACAGCACCTCCAGCTAAGCAGCATGAAGCACAAACACACTTAGATCCCTAAGTCATTCTGCTCCATGGCAGGCAGCCTAAAAGCTCTCAGAAAGGCCCCAAAAGTTTTCCACTCAGCAGAGACCCCCTGCAAATTGTGAGAACTCTGGTGTATAGACACATCAGTAAATACTACAGGCAACTGAAGTCAAGGTATAATTTCAAGAAACATACTATGTAAATTATATGCAACTGGATTAACTACTTATTAAACAAGTAAAATAAAACTTTAATAAAACAGAATTGTGACATCTTATTTAAACAGTGATTATTGAATGTACTGAGACATTATAATTTTGCATGGCATTATCCTCACAGAGCCTTGTGAGGGGGGTCTTCACCTTACAAATGCTGAGTTGATGCAGAGAGTGACCGAGTGACACACCAGCAGACCTGGCAGCAGAACTCAGCCTCTCTAAGGCATGTTTGCTTCTTCACTACTACAGCATCCTTCCCTTCCCCGAAGAAGGATGGTGTGACTTCTCGGAATGAGCCTGAGAACCATGCCAGCACTGCACCTAAAAGTGATCTTACTGAATAGACAACAAGTATCCTGTCTCCACACAGATTTTAGGGGCAGAGTTCCTGTGTAATCAGCATCCAAAAATCTTTTCTCCATTTCCTAATATATGGCCATAATTCTAATGTATTACACTGCTGGGCAAGCAAAATTCTGATAACAGTAGGCAGTGATTCTAAAAAAAAAAAAAAAATAAATATTTTTTTTAAAAAAAAGCTCTTGTAGATTCTAGCAACCCACTCTGGGCTTTCAGACACACCCCTGAACACGAGAGTGAAATGATTTTACATCCATAGAGTAAGCAACCTGCCAGGGATGAAAAGAAAAGAGAGAGATATTTTTCTACCCTTTAATTTTTTTTTTCCTGTTTTTGATCACTTGAAGTGGCAATGGCAAGAAGCAGCTGGTTTCAGGCAGTTAATGCTTAAAAAGAACACCAATATTTTTTTCCCATTATTCTCAGTGTCTCTATACTGAAATTATTTCTGTACAACGGTAACCTCACTGTTAAAATCATGAAGATTCAGAGGATGCAAAAGATTTGCTCCTATCATCTCTTCTACCTCCCAAGACAACCTTTTCTATCAGCTAAGCCTGAACATGAGTGTAAGGCTGATGTTCAGGGTCACTAAATTGATCTTTAAGTATTTTCAGGCATGGGTATCAGTATCTCCTACTAATCCCTGCAGGGTAAAACCAGTGAAGGAGGTCTTAGTGCAGCCCAATGTGCATGCATGCAATTTCACAGAGCTTTCACTTTGGAAGTGGCTAGAACTCCACTGGGTTGGAATATGCATTGAGCCATTCTATATATTCACCAATAGTGGTACAGCATCTGCAAAGGAGTGAATTGTGAAGCTGACAATGAGCTAAACAGACTCTATCAATGTTACTGATGCTTCAGTAGACATTTTTGACCAGTCCTAACTTTTCTGATTAACAAAAGTAAGTCCAGATACCATAGTCCTTCCTAAGAATCTCTGTCTACAGCCTGATTGAAGCCTACCTACCTGATTAAATGCTAACAAACAATGCTAACAAAATAGACAGCTCTAACTCCACTGTCTCTGAACTGCACAAATGATATGTGCCTTTTGATGGTTAAAGTCTGGGTAATTTGCCCAGTAGATGGCTATTTCACTTTATTTTCCATTTTGGACTTTCAGTAAAGCCTAGTTTCTGTGTATGTTGAATTAAATTCAGATAAACCTGTACAACAAAGAACCCCCACCCTAGCCACCTTAATGGCAGTTTTACTACTGATTTCTCCAGTGACTTCTCCTGAAATATAATGTGAAATTTTATACTGAAGATAACTTCATCAGGCTTTCAATAAATGCAGTTCTGATCTGTTTTTCCCTGAGACATACAGAGCTTGATCTGCTTCATACTTTCTTTTAGGACACCACCACCGCATATTTTTTTTCTCATTGTTTCTCTTTCTTTTTTGAGGTCAAAATTGAGCTGACATTGAAAGATATGCTGAATCTCATTTTATTATATTTACTTTTCACACGAGAGGATAAAGTCATTCCAATTGCAAAAGGACTGAAATAAAAAAGCCTTTATTCTGCTGCATGCACTGACCAGATACTTTATATGCTTGTTTATCACTGATGTTTCCTATTACTAATCTCATGCAGAATGACAGACTATTTAATAAACAGATCAAGTTATATTCTTTGTCCTAACAGGGGTCCAATCCTGCAACAGTACTGAGCAACTGTAGCTACTGAAGTCCCACTGTGACTGTTGATGCTTGCATGCTCATAACACCAAATTCAGTTTGGGGTACTCCTGGAGGGGGTTGCAGCTCTCCTAGGTATTTCAAAACCTTGAATCGGCTCTTATGGCACTAACTCTGAAAAACATCTATACAAGTCACAAGCATTTTTTGGATCAAAACCCATGTACCTCCTGCATGCATGGTATTTTACAGCCACATTGCATTTAATAATATTGGATAGTTGTGCATGATATGCTTAAACAGGGAATAAAAATGCAAACAGCTGGAGCAAAAAGCCTAACTAATTACTGTAAACATTTTTACAGTATTAGTATTCCCTATACAGCACATTAGGACCAATTTTATTTACAGGTATTAATGCCACTTCAGAGATACTATCTTACCTTAATAAATGTGCTTTATAACTGCAACAGGCTGCAAACAATACATGTGGCCCACTGAGTCCCATGCATTGCTTCTTGTCACCCTCCTTGGAAAATGTGTGGACAGCACTGATCAACTTTTGATCAAAGGTTCTGCTGACTGGTAAACTCAGGCAGTGAGCAATTCCCAACCATCTGCCAGGGCAGATACAAGTACAAGCATGCGTTCTGTTTTGAGTACATTTATAGTTGATTAAAAATATGTAAATGCAAGTTGTAGGTGAGGCACCACCATTTTGGTACTCCTAACATGCCTACTGTGGTCAGGTATTTTGTTAGCTGATAACAAGGACCATGTAGAGTCACCTGTGTATTTGCAATCAAATTATTTTCAGTGCATTTTATTTTCTGAAACCAAGCAACCCTAGAAAATTATAACTGGGAGTTGCTCTGTTTGGGAGATTCTTTTGACACTCCTTTCTCTTCTCCTCCTCATTGTGAAGGAACAGAAGGAGACAGCAGGGAGGAGGAAAAGCCCTGGATTTCAGCTATTGAAGGCAGCATACTGAGAAGTCAACAAAAATTGATTGGAGGAACTTTGTGGCGAGTGTTCACTGAACATGAATATGTTTGGAAATTCACCTGAGTGCAGGGACATAAAGAAAGAGTTTTCCAACATGTTCACCTTGCCTCTTGAAGGTCAAACTAACACTACCTGAAACCTCATTGAGGAAAAAAAAAAAAAATAAAGAAAAGAAAACAAGCCAACCATGCTACTGGCACCTGCCCCTCCAGGTATCCCCAGATCAGAGGGATATTGGCAAAGGAGCACAGAGCAGCTCGCACTGTCGTGGCCCAGGCAATCAGCTGTCAGCATGGGAGGAGTAAAGCAAGCGAGAATAATTTTTTTTTCTTCCCTGCCAGTGCATCTGGTTTACTGGCAAGGGCAAGCAATCCCTTTACTGGTTTGGCTAGAAATATTTACATAACTAAATTCAAGATCTTTGTATCGATTCAGACAAAAATTCTGTGGGAGAATAATGCATTGTGCTTCATGAGACTGTTGCATACCTTACTTCTAATGTAACTCTTTGCTCTGATGCCAAACACATAGCATTCTTGGTCAAACCCAAACCACCTCCTTTTCATATGATCAGTGTGCAAAAATATTGAATTAAGAATGAGGACTAATCGACCCAGTATCACAGTATCAAAGCAATGCTATACATTCATATTCAGACATGTAGTTCTCCCTCTTATTCACATGAGGATCCCCAAAATATCAGTTGCTTTTCAGCATGCTTGACAGCCATAAGCTGCAGCTGTGCTGCATTGAAAATTGGCAATGCTGAAATTAAACTGAAGGAGCTTTTAAAAGTAATGACAAAGGCACTGATTGCCTTCTTCCAAACCATCGTGATTTTTTTTTTTTTTAAATTAACATAGGAGAACACAGCTTGGAAACACAAGAGTGGGGTTGCCCGTAGTCCTGAGTCCAACCCCTAATTTATAAAGGTCTACCCATCTCTCCAGTCCTGCCAGTCTCCCTTCCAAATACTGTCTCCTCTCTTTAAGAACACATCTTCTTTCTCATTACCTGTCAATTTCCTCCACTAAATTCAGTATATCGGAAGGATTCTGCACAAGTCAGGGGTGCTAATCAGCCATTCAACCCTTGAGTTTGAGCTGTGCATTCTAGTTGCATGCAAGGCAGTAACAGCAAAGTAGGCAGACCAGCCATATCCAATTTTCATAAACTGCTGACCACAGCAGCACTAATAAGGACCTAATGGTATTGGATGTACAAAGAATACTTTCACTGCAACCAAGAAAAAATTCAATGATGGAAAAACGTACTAGAGGCTACTTTGCAGAACTCTCTCTCTTATCATAACTGTGCCTTACACCAAGCGAGCTTTGAAATACCTAAACAGTTGAATGTGATGAGACAAATTACTAAGACATGCTTTTTAGAGTTGCATTCCCTGCTCATTCTTAACAATGAGCTGGCATAACTGTTTTCACACACAGTGATGCATTCAATTCTAATGTCAAAGAAGAAAGACCTTCTGAAATAGGCTGCAGGTTTCCTACTATCTATTAATTGACAACTTTTAAAGCAGATATTTAAAGAAAAACAGCCATTACACTCATTTGAAAGTACAAAATATACTTTGTATTTTGACTGAAATTACAGATTATATACCTTGTCCTCATTATACTGCTCTAGCACTTGGGTGAAATCATTGAAGCTAAGCCGTGCCAAGCCCTTCACTTAAAGAGGTTAGAAGTGGCTCCTTCAGTAGAATGAAAATGTTATTGCATGCGTTTAAAGAAATAGTCTGTTTCTATAGACGACCCACCCTTCATAGGGAAAAGTTATGCTCCCTGTAGTTTTAAGAACTGAAAAAAAATTCCCTGAGCCTTGAATTTTGGCTCCCTTATTAGTGCCTTTTGAAAAGGGAAAAGGTCTTTGCTAACAATGACTCCTCTATGACTCCAGAATGTAGAGAGCTGTTGTTTACTTTGCAATACAGTAATACTTTTATCACTTTTATCTCCTGAGGAAAATAATGCTTCCCCCTAATCACACTGATCTTGGACAATTACAAATCTAGATTCAGAATAGATAACACTTAAAGTGCAATTCTGACATTATATCATCCCAGCATTATGCAGAAGGCTTATGAACAACAAGAAAAAAATAAAACCACAAAACACACACATTTTATATACAAACAGGAGTGCATTTGAACTCAGAGGAAAGAGTGAGCTTCTTGCTGAAGGATGTATTTTTTTCTTCCTCCTTAAGAAAATGAAATGGAGATTTCACTACCACTAACATCATGTTAAGATGCTGTAAAATATTAATGGTGCAGTGGGTCTGATAAGTAACTAACACAGATGTTAGAAATTATTTCAATTAATTCATCAGAAAATAGCAAAGAATGTTTTTTTTATTATTTAACAGTGCTTTTTACAAACAAAAAAAGAAATCCAGATGCAAAATGTCTCTATTACAAGCACAGTCAACATGTGAAGTACACAAAAACAGTGAAATAGACTTCATCTTTTAGGTTAGCAATGGCTTGATTAATCCCTTCTAAAAATACATGCAATTTCATCATTATGCATTCTGACTACTCATTATTTCATTTTGTAATATTATTTTTTTCATTCTAATCAGCACCATATTTTATTAGCATGCTTATATAATGTATTAAAATATGTACGTACCAAAATTTAAGTCCACGGGGACTGCTAAGTGCAATAATCAAAGGTGACTTTTGCCTGTAAAAGCCCTTTCCTGTGGTTATCTCAGTGCAGTCGGAAGGGATATTTCAGCACCATAAGAAATAGATTTGCAGTTAGGTTCAGTTTTTTCTTCAGTTAAAGTGCATTAAATCTTGTTGGCAAAACTGCCCAGATTGTAGAATTCGACATCACTATAAGTCAGTGTGTTACATTACAGATCTTCTTAGCATACAATTAAAATGACATGGAAAGTTTGGCTTTTAAAAAATGCAGTGGCAAGAGAAGACAGGTGCTTGCTTCTTTAAATCCACATTCAGAGAAGAGAGGGCACAGATAATGGGAGGGTAAAAACAACACCCTGCTTGGAGGTCCAGCAGAGAAGAAACTGGATGATTTTTACCCACTTTACAACACAGAAGATTACAGCACCATCATATGCACTAACACAGAGATTTCTAAGGTGCCTCATTTGAATATGTTCTGTGGAGACAAAAAGAAAGGAATATAAGGAATAGAAAACATCCTATCCAAATGGCTTCTTGCAGCAGGAAAGATGCTCGGTCTCTCATTGCCACTTAGATACAGAAGGTCTGAGGCAGTCTAGCTCGTGGCATCGTCTCTCTCTCTCTCCCCCGTGACTACAGGCAGGCTTGCTCTCTCCAACTGCCTTAGTCTGTTGGTGCTGCTGTTGATTAATCAGGGATTCTCAAACAAAGAGCAAGCCTACCTTCGGGTGCCAGCAGGACTGTGGGGCTCCTCTCCTGCCGCAATCCGGCTGCCCTGACCCCCCGCGCAGCCACATCCTAGCACCTCGGACAGCTCCCCCGCGCTAGGCCCATCGCCGGGGCGGCGGCGGCGGCGGCGGCGCCCGGAGCGCGGCAGCCGCTTCGGTCCTCGGCGCCGGGGCTGGGGCGCCCGGCAGAGCCGCCTAGCTAGGCACAGTCTCTGAGCTCCACTGCACTGAAGTCTGATTAGCAAATAATCCAGTGGGAAAAAAAACAATCTGCATGAACGGCACTGTACATCACATTTAGGCTATAGGTAGGAACGAATATGAAACAACGCCCTTCCCCCCTCCTTCTCCCTTCCCAAAAAAAGAGATTGTTCTTCCACGAAGAATGTGTCAGTTAACCTTTAGCCCATGTTATGGCTCAAGGAAATGAGCAGCCACTTAAAAGGAAGATCTAAGCCTCAGTTTGATACCTCATATTGATGTATCTTTTGCACTCACCCTCACTGAAAAGCAGTGCAAGGCACACAATTACTGCTGACGCAGATTAGACTGCTGCTTGGGGAAAGAGGGGAGGAGCTTCTTAACCTCATCAAAACAACCTCCCACCACCTGCTCCCATTGCACGAGAACAAAACTATGCTACTCGGACAGAACAAGCGTGACATTTACGCTGGTTTACTTATATCGATACGTGCACTCTGGAAAGAAGCATTCTGTTTTGAAAAACATTCAGGGTGAAACTACACAGTTTTACGCTCATCCAGAATATGTGAATGTGATGGTTTGGAAGAAAACGTTCCCTTTTTTTCTGAACTGGATCTATCTGTGTTATAGCTCCTCCTTGCAGAGTATGTGCAGTTTTGCTTTCTCTCCCCCAAACCTGCAGCCTGGACACAAAGCAAAAGCATTCATTCCCTGTGCAAAAGCCAGTAAAAGCGGCGATGTCTGAATGCTCACAGAATGCGTTACCTTATTGTTACATGCCATTTCATCCTTCCTCCTTTAAGTTAGAGACATTTTTTTTCTTGCATAAATCTTGATTCTGATGCTACAACAACAACTGAATTTATTTCTAAAACTAATAACAGAAATTAACGTCATGGAATAAAGTCCTTTCAAAGTAATGCATGTTCCCACAAAAAGCAGTGCTACTACACCAGCAAGACCTTGCCTACAGAGCACAGAACTTCCTGAAGATTTACTAACCCCTGACTGGAATGTCAATATTACCTCACATTCAAGAGCACTCAAGATAGCCACCTAGCCACACTGCAAAACATGGTGACCTCCTCCAAGCAGCAGTGGCCAACACTGACATTGGAACTGCAGCCTGAAAAAAGCCTGCTCCTAAAACTCTCTCATATTCACTAGCAACTTGCTCACTGCTCACTGTAACAGCATACGTACTAGCACACCTCTTGCAAGGTGAAACAGGGCAGTGAAGCTCCACAGAACATCTCCAAGAGAGAGACCTTTTCAAAAGGGTGCTTTAAGAAGGATAACAAAGACAGAAGAACACGGTTTGCAGATATGGAGGGTTTTTCTTTTTGTCAGGGAAAAAGGTCTGGAAAGGAAGTATCTACGGTGTAGAAGAACTAGAGGCAGTCCTGGGAGGAGACTTCTTTCCCTAGCCCAGAAGCTAGCCCACTGCTTCTGGTTTTTTCCTTCCTTGAAGGATACCTTAAGAAGAGCTGTGGCTGTGTGGTAATTGGGGAATTCTTTGATTTTCATCAATTGGAGATTCCTGACACATAATAGCCTCTTATTTCCAATACTCCTTCAGAATTAAAGACCTTCCTTATCACTGCTCCAAGTCATACTCCAAAAATAGAGAAATTGCCCAGTCAGATTTCTTTCCATGTTTCTTTAGCATGTCACTGTAGTCATTACAACTTCATAAGCAATTTGAAGAACTACAAATTTTAAGCCACAAGTGAGAAACACTTGGCTATGCCGTCACCACATGGTCCATCCCAGTAACTGAACTCACTCAGATACAATCACTTTACAGATTACCTATGTTATCACACATTTTGGCAATTTCCATATCTTATCATTCTTGCACCAAGGTTCCTTGGGACCATATCTCTATCAGCTATGGAAGGAAATGTCCATTTTTACTTTCAATAGCACTGGGGGAAGGACACTGGGGGATATCATGACCTCTGCAAGGCTAGCTGTTCCATTCCTGGTTAAAACACAGAAAAGTCTTTCATCTGCCTCCACAGCCAGATAGCATCAATCCAGGAAAAAAGCACCTACAGAAATCAATCGTGGGACTTTCTATGTGGATGGCAGAAGAATTGGATCAAAACTCAGGTAACATGTTTTGTCCTTCCCCCACCCCCACCGCCCATGCCAAGCTTCTTATAGAACAGTGCTATGTCATCTTTAAACATGTTTAATGACAAACCTAATTAAGCTGTGACTGGCTTTCACTCCTTAGTTATAAAAGAGGCCTAATCAGTACAAACATTGGCACCTCCACAAATTAGTACCTCTGTTCTCATGTTGCAGAGGTGCACACCTGGCTTCCTGGTCTCTGAACAGCTAGCAGTGGAAAACCATTCATTCCTCACAGTAGCTGCCAATCCCCATCTCCTTTGCTCCACATCCCTCCTGGAGGTTACAACTACACAGAATTCTGGCAGATGTAGATTATTTGCACTCGCTTTGAATTTCTTAAAAACTTGTACAAGGCTTCATTACATAGCATGTAGATGAACCCATTTTATTTGTTTATTTATGTGTATGTACACGCTCACAAACACACATAAATATACATAAAGACAGGGAGAGACATTACTTGACCTGTGGTTGGCATTTGCACACTGGAAAAAGAGAAGATGAACAACCTGCTGTGGAAATGCACCCTGGCAACTACTCAGTCTTGAAACAGTTACGCTATACTACAGTCTCTGCTTGGCCATGCTGTAAGTAGGCTGGAAGCACACACTATATAACAAGAAGGCGGCAGACCTCTGCAGGAGGCTCCTTTGCCAAGGGGATGACAAGCCCCTTTCAGGCTCAGAGACAAGTGGATTTATAAGGCCTGAAGACTGCAGGCAGCAGAGACAAAGAGCTTTCAAGAGGAAGAGAATATTCATTTAAGATGTTAACTGACCTTGGTGACTGAGAAAGACTGCCTGCCTGTCCCTGAAGTAAGGGAAGCTTGAGGAAAAATGGATTAGGGTTCAGTGCTAAGTGCTACTGACTCAGTCTCTGCTTGGTTGGTGAACAGAGGAGGAAGGCTCTCCAAGAAAATGAAACACTATTGTTTTCAAGTCAACCCTGTAACACCTGACTTGATGCAGGGACCTTATGAATTTTTTTACTTTTATGAGGGTCAAAAAGGAAAGGTTTCTTCACTTCAAATGCACCACCCCCCAGATAATTTGAAGCTTCTCCTGAGAAGGCAGTCACATGGTAGATTTTTATATATGACCTCCAGGCCGTAGACGAAGAGGTCTGTGAATGGAAACTCCATAAGAGCTAGAACCCCTGAAATTAAAACCAGAAATTAAGGACTTAAACCTAGGAATTCCTGACATTTAAAGAAAGGGAGTGTGATATCTGTGTACCCAAACTCCGCATCCCAGTGAATGGGAAGAGAGGGGCTACTGAACAAGAACTGTCCACACAGCAACCAAATGAGACAGGGTTCCAGGTTTATCAAGCCAAGCTCATCACAGGGTAAGCTACAGGTTGGCAGTTTACTGACACTTACAAATACAAGACCATCAAGATGTTGACTTTGGCTAATTAACACATCCTATGGCTAAGATAAGCTAAACTTGTTGTGCTTATTTCTCCTTTACTCTGCTTCCTTAGCTTCAATTACTTTTTCCTGCCCCCTGTGTGCTTAGCCCTGATTCTTAGTTTCTATTATCCCAGGCTGCAATTGCTCTAGCCACTTCATGCCCCTTGCAGTATGGATGCCTTGCCTGATCTGGCCACATCTCTTAACCTAGGCTTTGCTACTATCCTTGACCTTTCCAGCAGTTTTATTTGGCTTTTCTTGACTCCAACACCTGGTATCTCATTCTAATCAGTCCAAACTGATTAGGACATGCAACACTACAGGCTTGGAGAAGTGGTTGCAAAGCTGCCTGGTGGAGAAGGACCCGGGGGTGCTGGTTGACAGCCAGCTGAACATGAGCCAGCAGTGTTCCCAGGTGGCCAAGAAGGCCAATAGCATCCTGGCTTGTATCCAAAACAGTGTGGCCCGCAGATCAAGAGAAGTGATCATCCCCCTTGATCAAGAGAAGTGATCAACCAGTACTTAGCACTGGTGAAGCTACATCTCAAATACTGTGCTCAGGTTTGGGTCTCTCACTTCAAGAGGGACATGGAGATGCTGGAGCATGTCCAGTAAAGGGCAATGAAGCTGATGAAGTGTCCGGAGCACAATTCTTATGAGGAGCAGCTGAGGGAACTGGAATTGGTTAGTCTGGAGGTGAGAAGACTCAGGGGGGATCTTATTGCTCTCTACAACTACCTGAAAGGAAGTTGTAGGTGGGTGGGTGTAGGTTTCTCCCAGATCACAAGCAACAGAACAAGAGAAAATGGCCTCAAGTTATGCCAGGGAGGTTTAGATTGGGTATTAGAAAAAAATTTTTGACTGAAAGGGTGGTGAAGCATTGGAACAGGCTGCCCAGGGTTGTGGTGGAATTACCACCCCTGGAGGTATTTAAAAAATACATAGATGTGGTGCTTAGTGACATGGTTTAGTGACAGACTTGGAAGTCCTGGGTTTATGTTTGGACTTGATGATCTCAAAGGTCTTTTCCAATCTAAATGATTCTATGACCAAGTTAATTGTCTTAATTTCATTATAAAACAATAGTTTCCTCGCAGAGACTATCATCATTCTCATATGAGTGAGGCAAGTGAAATTTTCAATGACAGTCTATCCTATGCTGCATCTTAAGTCGTGGTTTAGCAATCACTATGATGAGCCTTTAGCACTGAATTGTGCACACATGAAAAAAGCTGCTTAGATTTTTATTTGGTTTTAAACCTGAGTTAATAAATATGTTAAAACAGCAGTGGGTTAATTTGAGAAAAATGTATAGAAAACAAACTACATGCAAAATCAAGCAGTGCTCACCATAACCTTGACCTTTAAGCAGCTTTCTCAGATTTGGTTTGTTTATGCTCTTAGTATCCAACTATGATCATAGTAAGCGAAGTGAAAACCTAAGGATCTATTTGCTAGATACGCTGAAATACTAAATTAAGCATTCAAGGCCACTTTTCCCAAATTATTCCACTCCATGCCCCAGATAAGCTTTAACATTTGTGTCTTTTCCCCTCAAGCATTCTTAAATCCCTGGAATTTCTTCTCCTTCTCTCAGCCACGTTTGGCTCCTTTTGCCACTCTCTCCCTTCTTACATGTACAATGTTGCCACAACAGGTAAAACTACCCACAAGGTAACAGTAAAGGAAGCTCTCACTGCTCCTTCTCCATCTTGGCATTTGATTCAGCTGTTTCACACCCCTCTGTAGCACCCTTTCACTTACCTGGAGCACAGTGGCTCTATCCCTCCCAGCAACTGACTATCCACAACTGTCACACATATTTCTCTTTTCAGAGTACTGAGGAGGAATCTTCTAAAGGTACAACAGTAGAGGGGTCCCCACTCATGTAAAAAGCCAATTAAAGTTAAATGCTTAACTGCCATCTGTGCCTTTAAGAAAAATCTCTTATTTTTCCCCAGTGATCAATTTTTTTCACATGGGACCAATTTTGCTGTTATTGCTTAGGCAAAATTCCCATTGAAGTCCACAGGGAACTTTGCCTGAATACAAAATGTGGAGCAAAACCCTGTGCTTATTTGCATAGACCACAAATCACAAAGATCATGTCCTGATGCAAGTGATTTATCCTACATGACAGCTGGTGCAACTAGGCTATTTTTAACCATGATTTGTTGTAAAATATTTCATGATATTTACCATTCAAAAAAAGAGTCAATTGATTCTTTTTTCTTAAACTGGATTAGATTGAAAGATTCTGGCTGCTTTCCAAACCCATTAATTACTAAATGGTACATTTTCAACAGAAATGTTAAGCTATAAGTAGTTCTTCTGGAGCCAGTTAGCTCCTAGCTAAAATCAATTAAAGCTGGTAAAGATATATTTCTATGGTCAGGTCCCAAACACTGACATCTGTATTTATAGCATAGTGGATGCTGGCAAATCCTCCAACATAGGTGCAGTTGTACTAGCAAAACTGTGCTTTTACTGTTTAGCACATACAGGGGGTATTAGGTGGGTGTATTATTCCAGGATAAACCCAGCTGTGTCAGTATGGTTGCATTCACACTATGCTCTATTTCTGCTATAGTAGCCTCGATTTTCTAGCCCCGAAGAAGCACTCTTTATCCTATGAAGTATAAAGGCAAGGCAGTTTAAGCTTGCTTGTCACCCCGCCCCAACGCTGCTGCTCATTCCCATTTGTGTGGCCTTGCAGGGAACTGGGTCATGGAAATGATCCAGAACAGAAATAATTTTGGGTGGGAATGAGGAAGAATAAAAAAAAACAAAACAAAAAAACACAAAGAGGAGAGTGTTCTTTTCAGCCAAATCACTTCCTTACACTACACAATGCAGAGGGCACTTCACAGCGTGAGAATGGTACCCCTGCCAAAGTGGTGGGTGACTTTTAAAGTAAAAAGTCCTTATGCTACAGACACTACCAGTGTACTTAAGCTTCTATCTGAATGACTCCAGTGCCCAGGCAGCACACATGCCAAAGCTGTTGCACTGAGACTTGGCCTGCTGAAGCCTACAGGAACATAGAAAATCCTGCAGGCATTCGGGGAGCTGACAGGCAGTCCTCCCTGCCCTAGAAACTCCACAACAACTCTGACAAGCACATGCAACCACTCAATTACTTTAAAGCAGGCAGAGAAGGGTACATACACAGCATACAAACGTGACTATGTAAGCAAGTTGCAAAATGCTTTACCAGAGCACTTGACAATCTCCAGGCATTTCAAATTTAAGCCAGTACTGCAGCTAAAGAAAACCAGAATGAAGAACGCAGCTCTGCTCTTCTCCCACCCCCAGCTATTCCTCTGGCCTTATGCTGGCACAAATGCTGCCTGGCCGTGTGGTGAAGCAGATTGGGAAACTGATCAAGCTGAGAACTAGCCTGGGATTTTGGCACCACATGGATGTTATGATTTGTGAGAGGACCACCCTGCCTATGTAATCAGTGGGCAGCAGAAACCCAGCGCAGCCCAGCAGATGGAAGGCAGGTCAGTTGGGTCTCATTCAGGGGCAGCCAACTTCTTGCTTTCATCCGAGCTACTCAGAGACTCAGCTGTGAACAAGGAGCTCCAGTGAGCCCACAGCATCTCTGAACTCTGCAAAAAAAAAGTGCCTGGGAGCCCATAGAACACAAAATCTGTAAAAGTGACCAACAATGAAGTCTAGAGCAAAAGGTCTGGGAATGGGAGTTAAGAAACTTTCTCGAAACTTGGAAGTCTCTCTGCAGTCATTAATACAATCTGATATTTTTTTTCCAGCACTCCAGGCAAGTCAGTCCCATCTAGTCAGGAAATGAGCAAAGATGGGGAAAGTCAGAGTTGCTCCCTTTCATCAAAAAAAATCATCAGGACCACTAAAATAAAGGTATGGTAAATACTGAAAGACCTAAAAGACTCAGGGAAGAAATCGCAGTTTGTACTTTAGACCAACAAATTGGCAAATTCCTCTATTAAATAATGTAGTTGTGCTACGTACATGAAGATGGTATTTAATAGCAAATTGTTGCTGTTGGCTAAATTCTTTAAGGCACGCACTTTATAAAGAAACTAAAAGATGCTATTTGTTCAGCAAAATATACTTCAGCTTTATAAACACCACAACTAGATCATGTATTTTCCAAATGCGTTTGTTTTCAGTACTTAATAAAAACTCAGATGAAATCCTTGTTGCTACACACTTCAGGACAAGACAGGAGGGCAAGTGAAGTCTGGATGAAAAAGCTGTTAGACCCCTAGAGAGAGCATGCACAGCTCAGTGAAGGCTAGGGGGAAAAATGGAGGAACAATAGGCAAAAAAAATGAAGTTGGAAAACGTGGGGAAGGTGACCTCATGCCAAAGAAGAGATGGTGGTAGCAGAAAAGAAGAAACTGAGGGCATGGGTGGGTGTTTGTTTCTTTGTTTGCTTTTTTTAATGAGACAAAGATTGTCTCATTAACTCCAGAGCTGAAGAAACAAATGACCTATTGTGGAGGAGGAAGGCTTCATATGAGGGATTCTAAGTGATGAGGGAAACCAGTCACATTGTCCAAATCAGCAAGTCACACTCAGAAAGGCAGTAACTATCTAAGGTGCTGGGTAGGCTCTAAGCTTCCTTATGATCCATACGCAGCCCGCATTAGGAGCTCATCTGTCCCTGGAGCCCAATCCAGGTGTGGAGAGTGATGGGCAGAGGATGGAGACTGGCTGTCGTGTTGTCAGAAGTCACTGCTGGAAGCTTGCCCTGGTGGCATGTGGCCAGGCTCCCCCAGCCCTCATTAGCTGTTCCTGCCTTAAGCCCTGTGCAATTATCCAAGGTTAAAAAGCATGAGGGAAGACATCATTGACAGAACAGGCTGGTGACAAGGTAAGAGATAACATGATAGCCTTGGCTGGCATCAGCTGACCAGTTCCTCTGGTCATGGACCAACTAAGCTCTTATGAGGGCAACAGGGAGCAGAAGCCCAATTTGTTCCCATCAATTTAGAGAAATAAACCTCATTTTGTATGTCCAAGTGCCTAGATATAGGATGTGTGAACACTTCCCTCACCACCTTAGACTAAGCAAAAAGAACAGTAGCTTCTTGTACATTCAGAAAACCCTTATCTCCACACAGAAAAGGTTGAAGTTTGAAATATGTAAGTCATGCTAAACACTTTGACCAATGTGAGCTTTTTTTCCCCATGCTCGGATATAAAGCAATTAAAAAAATTAACTCTTCTAATTATTACAGAAACAATACTTTCCTGCAGGCACTTTTTAAATAAACTCTTACAAAAATCAGTTTGCTCCACAGCTATAGCTGGCTAATCATCACATGTCAGTTAACAGATTTCTGGTTTTCCCTCCTGCTTATTCTCTTGGAGAAAATATTGTGATCCTTTATATTCTCTCCGTATAATAGCCATTCCTATCAATGGATGAGCTCAAATTGCCACCACTCAGGAAGAAAGGAATGCAAATGAGGAATACCAATTAACCCCTTTACAATTAAAAATATCTCTACCTATTATAGCACCCATTAGTGATACTCTAGTTAATGGTCTGTCAACATTTCCATTAGACCTTTTCCCCCTGCTCCCACACAGAACTAAATCCTAGCTAATCACCTTGAATATACCTCTATGGATTTACACAATACATATAACACAGTTCAAATGAGGCAAAATGCAGATTTCTTTGTTATCTTGAGCCATTACATTCTCCTAAGTATCTGTTTTCTAACATATAATTCTAAATACTCTGTACTCCACATACACTGAATAATGTCTCAGGATAATTTTTTCAGTGTTACAAATACTTCATGTATGAAAACCACCAAGTAATTGCAAAGACCTGTCCTAAACATACACTGTGAAAACTGTAGAGTGAAACTCAGTTCGCAGCAGATTCCTTCTGCCCAATATACCTCACATTATACCATCCTGGTTTTTTACACTAGATATGAGACAGTGGGTTACAGTTGTTGCCATGTACCATAATACCTAGAAATGACAGGGTGAATTGAGGACAAATCTTCAACCTTAATAGCTTAAGATCCCCTGGCATCCTTATGGTCAAACCACATTCTCCACACTACTATAATGTATTTTTGTGTGAGTGTCAAATTCATGACAAATGTATCACATTCATATATATTGCATTTGTTAATACTCTCAACTCTTAAAATACACTTATGCATTTTATAGTATGCTCATCATTCGTACCCGGTTAAAGTGCTGGCATGCTAGGAGAATAAGAGCTCTGTAACAGATATCCAGACTGATAAAGGGAGAGGTATACAACACGAATCCTAGGCGATAGTTTAATGCTTATTTTAACCACAAGATTTCTCAGTAAATTGACAATGGTATTGTTTGGTATCTATATGCACCTTGGCACCACTTTGAGCACTGAACTTGCACATAGCAATTCAGCTATGCCAGGTTTCCCTGGCTTGTTTATAATCCTCAAATAGGGGATCCATAGCTCTGATGAAAACTCACTACATACATGTTGTACACAGACCACCCTTCAGAAACAAAAACTGCACTCTGTGCACCCGAGTTAAGTGTTTAATACAGCATGACTGACTTTTGTTTGGAATGATTGTTTGCAAACTCTAAGTAGACCAACTGAAAATTACTCACATTTTATATATTACAGCTGATAAAATACTGGTTGGAAAAACTATGATTTTCATAGTCAGTCTATAGGCATACAAACCAATGTCGCTGCATGCATAAGTGCTAGAAATACTGCTTTCTGGCAGCCCTGAAAAGATGTCCTTAGTTTTAAAGATTGGTTGAATTTACAGTTCCCTGAATTCATGAGGATGCTCCAGTTCACAAAGTCAGAAACAGACAGAACTGCCTGTAAGACCAGGTCTTATCTACATTTGTAATACCAACTTTGCTCAATCTATGTTTAAGAATTCCATTATTTGTGGGATATCTTCAACATTCAAGTGTTTTTCTTTATCATCTAAATTGCACCAGGTACTTGCCAAACTAACCCCATCCAGAAAATAATAAGCAACAGGGCAACAGAAGTTGCAGTTCACTTTTTCCAGTATAGAACTCCCGTAAAACTGAACATCCTGTTTCCTGGAAAATGGGGCTGGCACCACTTGAGGCAAACCACAGAATTACTTGTTTCTGTAAAATAACCATCTGTCCTTACAACAGCCCCGTGTGGTGGGTTGACCCTGGCAGGATGCCAGGTGCCCACCAAAGGTGCCCTATCCTTCCCCTTCTCAACTGGACAGGAGAAAGAAAATACAACAAAAAGCTCATGGGTGAAGATCACTCACAGGGAGAGATCACTCACCAATTACTGTCATGGGCAAAACAAATTTGACTTGGGGAAAATTAATTTATTAACAATTAAGTCAGTGTAGGATAATGAGAAGTAAAACCAAGCCAGAAAAAACCACCTTTCTCCCAGGCTCAACTTTACTCCCAAATTCTCTACCTCCTCCCTGCCAAGCAGCACAAGGGGGATAGGGAGTGGGTGTTTCAATCAGTTCATCACATGTTTGTGTCGCTCCTTCCACTTCACAGGGAGCGCTCCTCCTCACACTCTTCCCCTGCTCCAGTGTAAGATCCCTCCCATGGGAGAGGGTCCTCCATTAACTTCTCTAGTGGAAATCCTTTCCATGGGATACAGTTCTTTGTGAACTGCCCAGAGTGGGTCCCCCACAGGGTCACAAGTCCACCAGCAAAGCTGTTTCAGCATGGGCTCCTCTCTCACAAATCCCTAAGTCCTGCCAGAAAACCTGCTTCAGTGTGGGCTTCCTGTGGGGTCAACAGCCTCCTTCAGGCATCCCCCTGCCCTGGTGTAGGGTCCTCTGTGGGTTGCAGGTGGATGTCTGCTTCATCATTAACCTCCATGGGCTGAAGGGCACAACCTGCCTCATTGTGGTCTTCACCATGGGCTGCAGGTAAATCTCTGCTCTGGTACTTGAAGCACCTCCTGCCTTCTTCTGCACTGACCTTGGGGTCTGCAGAGTTGTTGCTTTCACATAGTCTCACTCCTCTCTTCCACTTCAATTTGTTGTACAGGTTTATTTTTCCCCCATTCTTAAATATGTTATCCCAGAGGCACTACCACCATTGCCGATGGGCTGGGCCTTGGCCAGCAGTGGGTCCATCTCAGAGCCGACTGGCATTGGCTCTGTTGGACATGGAGGAAGCTTCTGGCATCTTCTCACAGAAGCCACCCCTGTAGCCCCCCTGCTACCAAAACCTTGCAGTGTAAATACAATACACCCCAAAACACCAACTAGCTTTTTGGCCAGCCATACCAATAAGTATTTTTTGTTTCCATAAATACTCAGCATTACACATCATATCAATAATGGCACATCTAGCATTGTTTCAGGGTAAACACAAGAAATAAACAGGAACAACCTTTTCTGTCTTGAGCTAAGGCCAGTTACTCTTATTTTCTCTACATATTTCATAGCAAAAACCTGCCAAACAACTAAAACCCAGGCTAGGGAAAAAGGAACGGACAGGAAAAACAAAATAATATATTTTTTTTTTATCTTGGCTCAATCACGCACAGAGACAATGATAAACTGAATGAGACTGAGACTTTTTTCCTTGCATTTTATTTGTGTTGAGTGTGGGATGAATAAACTACAGGTGGCATTAAGAATAAAAAATTGATGCAACTTCTGTTAACGTATCCAGGTGTGAAGAAACAGCAACATGACCTTATTTGTGAGAACAAGTCAAAGGACAAGTGAACATTAAGGGGGCACCAAACAGAACCACATCAATAAAAGATTCCATATGTGAAAATGTTGAACTTGTGAAGTGGGAAATGGCCTTGTTTTGCTCCTTCTTTCTAAGCTAAAAAAAAAAAAAAAATGTAAGAGAGAAGACATCAACACTTCCAGGAGTGTGCTAACAGGCAGGAAATGAAGTGCAGACTTTATATTATTGCACGTTTGACTCAGTATTCCCACCTTTCTTAACACGCAACTGGTAAAAGGAAAGAAGAGTTAAAGCTTCTGCCCTGGAAGGGGAGAGGGCAGGGAAAGCACAATTTGGAGTATTTGCTGACTTGAGACAGAACAGATGACCCCATAGCAAAATAGATCCTGTCACCTAAAGACAGCAATGAGACATTTCAAAGACTGAAGATTAACCTTAAATAATTAATCCTTTCTGTAATCCCTGGGAAAGAGGATCAAAAGGAAATGTGAAGTAAATTTGTGGTTTGCCTGAACTTATTTCTGGTTTCTAAGATCCAAAATAGAATCGTTTTTGAAAGCCAGACAGTCACCCTGATGAAAGAAATTACAAATCAGCACATTTCCCAAAAATGTTTTGGCTTCTGTAAATCAACATTTTCCAACTGAAAAAGCATTTAATTAAAATTGCAATCAGATCAAACTTAAGGGAGGCCCAGGAAGCCAGGAAAGTCTCTTGAACCAGGTAAAACCACATCTGAGGGACATCTTTCACTTAAAATAAAGATGGTGACTGCAGAGCAGTGGGCAGAAATTACAGGCATTTCTAAGCTTTTTGTTCTCAGGTGCCATTAACCATTTTTTAGAACAGATCAAAACCAATGATTAAATAAGCAGCACAGCCCAAAAACTAGACAGTGATAGTTAGCCTTTTTATTTTCTAGATTAAACATTCAAAATCCTTCCAAAACAGATGGCATTGCGTGCCTCTACCTACAGATCTACATAGATCTATTCTGATTCAACACTTATACCATGCTTTTCTTAATGGAAATTTCAACCTAACTTATACATTTTGCAGGAACGTAATGACAGTGCTTTCCCCTCCATTATCAGGAGAATCTCATATTAGTACTGTTTCAAGGCTTTCTACCGACCAAATTAAAAATTAAATAGATGGATGTTTTGTCAGAACTCCATTCTAAAGAAAAAAAAAAATAAAGGCAGGGGGGCAGGGACAGTGGATTTTGCTTCTATTCTAACCCAAGAACAGCAGCAATGGCATAGCTTTTAAAACGTTTCATTATATAGGTCTCCTATATTCCAGTTACTCAAACTATAACACATAGTCAAAATAAAAAAGCCTTCCTGGTCATGGAAAATTCAAAGGTCGGTACCCTGTTATAAGCTATGCAAACAACGTGGCACCAGGCACTGAAATTGTTGTTTTCCTTTGGCTTTATTTATAAAAGTGGAAAATGTTTACAGCACATTTCCTCTCTTTTGCAACTTCCTTGAACAGTGTCATTCCTTCCTACCCAGCATATCTGTTCTCAGATTATTCACCATTGGCCTCTCCCTTTAGGGGAAATTATAAAATTTAGAGTTATTAGAAAAATGGGTGAGTTGGACAAATAGAGCTTGGTCCAGGGTGTACTGAATTTGAGGTACTGTCACTGAGACAGTTTTGCTGACAACTGGATTAAACAGTATTATCTAGGTATGTAAGAGGAGCAGAATTGCAAGCTGTTTTCCTTTACACCTTCTGTAAGTGCAAGTAGGTACAGTCGTGGGTCAGTAGAGAATGATCTGTGTCAACTAACACTAGCTTTGTTATCCATCCAAACAGGTAGATCTCACTACACGCTTGTCTAGAATGATGAAGTTGCCACTACAAATCCATTTCCTGAGATGCTACTACAGGGAATTAAGGCTATTTTCAAAGGGTCTGCTGCAGTCCCTCTAGAGGGGGCTTCTAGATGTATGAAGGTTTCTTTTCTACTTGAACAGAATAGTTACACTGTAGGTCTCCAACACAGAACAGATGGAGCCTGCTTTCCCTAGTGCAGTACAGAGAACAAATGTGAAGAGCTGGTATTGTTTAAAGGCTCCATAGCATACAATTTGATTTCACACAGAAAGAAGAAATACGTTATGAAAAACCACCACAAATTCATTTTATTATCTGAGTTTCTTTTCAATTTTGAATACCTTGGTTAATGGTCACTACAAGTACTTTGTGGATACTGATGAAGAGTTACTCAGACATGTTCTGACAAAGCTTTCTAAAAACCAGAAAACAGCAGCCTGTTAAGATGAAGAGCTTTTTGAGGCAATATGAAACTGCAGTAGAAACCTGCCAGCTATGGCAAGCAACAGGGCAACCCAGATCTTTGAAAAAACAGCTTTAAGGTCCACAACAAACTATCAGGCATACTACGACGCAATTTAAGGGACTCTAAGGGCTCCCATCTCTTCTACTACAAAGATCACCAGAAACCTTTCTGGGCTGCCTTATAGCCATACACAGTAAACACGGCACTTGGATCAAACTATGTGCTGATTTATCTACTCAATCCCACCGCATGCTGGGAAGAATAAAAACCACAAAGCTAATCCCATGCCATGTTTTACTGATAGCAAGAGGATGACATCAAGTTGCAGTACTCTGCATAATTGATCAGCACTGTGCTAAATCCTTCAAACACATTGAGGAACTTTTCAAGGGATTACATTCTCCTCTGCATAAGACTACCCTTTTGCTTTTGGACCTTTGCATTATACCTTTACATTGGTTTTCCTTCAGAAAGTTTTGCCAAATATCTCTGCACTACTTCAGTTATTCATAGTGTTGAGAAGTCAGACCTATTGCCTCCGCATTTCTCTCTCACTGCTTCTCTGTCCACACTGACTTATGCAAACTTACCACTTAAGTCCACCATACAGGAATATTTAATAGTAATTTTGTTCCTGCTTTCCATATTGTTAAATACAAGTTTAAATAAATAAGACCTCTACATAAGAAGGACATGGGCCTGTTGGAACAAGTCCAGAGGAGGCCAGGAGGATGATCAGAGGCTGGAGCACCTCTCCTAGGAAGACAGGCTGAGAGAGTCGGGGCTGTTCAGCCTGGAGAAGAGAAGGCTCCGGGGAGACCTTATGGCAGCCTCCCAGTGCCTAAAGGGGCCCGCAGGAAAGCTGGGGAGGGACTTCTGACAAGGGCATGGAGTGACGGGACAGGGGGAATGGCTGGAGGCTGGAAGAGGGCAGATTTAGATCAGATATTAGGGAGAAATTCTTTCCTCTGAGGGTGGTGAGACACTGGCCCAGGCTGCCCAGAGCAGCTGTGGGTGCCCCATCCCTGGCAGTGCCCAAGACCAGGCTGGACGGGGCTGGGAGCAACCTGGTCTGGTGGGAGGTGTCCCTGCCCATGTCAGGGGGGCTGGGAATGGATGATCTTTAGGTCCCTTCCAACCCAAACCATTCTACGATTCTAAATAGCACAAAATTGATAACACCATGTATTCATGTATAGAATGAAACTCCTAAAATAGTGCCTAAGATCTTTGTCATCCAAACAAAAAAGAGAATTTTGTGAGCCTTTATAAGTTGCCAAACAACACAGGACTCAAATTTCTCACAGTAGTGAGAATTATCAGAACATTTCACTGAAAGCAAAGGAGAGACATCTGTATAAAACTCATGTAAACAAGTAGAGAAACATGTCCACTGAGTTTTATACCTCTAACATGTTTTTCTCACATAAAAAAATAGTACAAGAGCTAAGAAAGCTGTAGGGGAAGTCTCCAGGTCCCTGTGATTTCATGGTCAGTGTTCTGAGCTTTGCTTTCATACTTATCACAAATGTACATTATCCATGAACACAGAATTGTCTCAGGTCAGTATCTGGGAAGAAATGAAAAGGAAGCAGCTTATGATGTTGTGTCAGCCATACTCATGCACAGCTCTAAACAATCATATCCATGAAAAAAACATGAGAGTCTCCTTCCTTTATCCCCACGCTTCTCTAAGTTCAAATGCACTAGCAATCTCAGATAGATACTTCTTAATCTTTAGCAAAAGAGGCCTTGAAGTTTCTCATTTCCATAATTTAAACAAATCTGTGGACTGTTCTTTGGCGGGATTTTTTTTTTCTTAATCATTCCTGTGACTCATAAATAGGATATGAAATAGTAAAAGGTGATGTGAACTCTTTGCCAGAATAGGCACTACAGAATTAAAGTGGCATTACTGCTTCTTATCTTCTGCTTCTCATTACTCATCTGTTTCATGCTTTTTCATTGCCAAGATAGTTTAACATTTCTGACGCTTCATATTTTACTGAGGTTTAATTGCAAATAGCTTCAAGGGAGGAGAAGAAAAGGCAATAAAAACAGACATGGGCTAAGGGATTTTTGTTTAAACAGTAAATGTTGCCACTGCACAATTTTAAAAAAAATTAACTGGGAGGGTGACACAAAGGATTAGAAACAGACTTGACTGTTTCTTGATCTCTAGTTGATGAAGGTCAGCATGACAAGTGTTAACATAACCACTGCAGATTGTGTCCCTCTCTCGATTTTTATGGTTACAAAGATCCCATTCCAAATAGTAAGAGATATGTGCTTTGAGACAGACTGACTTTCACATTAAATAAGAGTCACTTAATACATTTCGATCTGTTTAAGTGGAAGAGGTTTAACAATGGTCTCAACAAGTGGAGGAATACAGGAAAAAGTTCTGCATCTGGATTAAACCTGAGCAGTGGGAATCAACTGAAAGTTACATGATGGATTCATGCAGAAATGCTAACAGCCAACTCAAGAAAGCCCCTTTTTCCTACCACTGGTCAGTATGATGTACTCAAATACTACTACTAGCCACTTTAAAAGCAATGCATGAGATGCTAACAGACATTGGAGTTTGATGTGGATAACTATGATACTCTGCCCCGTAAGTGCAGTAAGCAGTCTAATTTCAAATCAAGTTGTATGGATCATGATAGTATTGACTCACCTGAAGAGCACAGAAATCCTTTCCCTGCTATCGATTTCCCACTAAGCTCGCCTCCCTCTGAACAGTAATGTATGACTTGAATCTGCTTTATAACATCTTAAACTTCCTTGTAGGCATACACACATATGAAAATAATCTCACAGGCATCCCAGTAGGCATGTGACACATGTCCCTATGCACTCCAGCATGAAACAAAGTGTTTTCTATCATGTGCCTTCTTAAGAGTTTTGTTTCCAATTAGCCTGACCATCTAACCCAGCCCTCAATAAGATCCACTCGCTGCCATAACTGCATATTCCACGAGGAACAGAAGTGTGTAGATTGGAATACAACTCTCTCTGTGACCCTCCACTGCTGATCTTGCAGATAACTTCTTGAGATCCTCTTTCACCTGTACAATAAACCAAAACCTAAGGAACAGTGAGATGTTCCTAACAACCTCCAATTTCCTGGAGATTTCTCACTCTTGCTGTGGAACAAATTGCAGAGGCTTGGAAGAAAGGCAGGCTAGCAGTAGGAAAGTGAGGAGGTCTGTTTGACAGACCCAGGTTTTGGCCAGGTTTTTTGTGTCAGGCCAGGCAGGAAGAACTACTCTTCCAGCAGATCCCTCAGGGAAACACTAACATCAAAAGGGACAGAGGAAAGAATGAGGCTGCTAGCACAGACATTGTGCTACACCTCACGCAGAGTACAAATGCGCATGATGACGGGTGGTATGATTACTGCTAACATTAGAACTACAATAATTCCTACATAAATTAATCCACTCTGTCTCAAATCAGACAGTTGCTTTCATTGGACTCAAGAAAGGACCAGAAACAAGACCCTAGCTGTGGGACAAAATTATCCCCAACCACTGCATTTACGAAAAGGGTTTTAGGTTCCTTGGGCAAACACAAGTTATTTATTATTTGGAGTACTGTTGGTCAAAGGATACCTAATATATGGAACTTCAAGTATGTGTAGTATATTTTCCCCTAACCGGTGGTAACATCTTCTTGTGGTTTAACCCTGGCTGGCAACCAAGCACCACGCAGCCACTCACTTACTCTCCCCACAGTGGGATGGGGGAGAGGATTGGAAGAGCAAAAGTGAGAAAATTTGTGGGTTGGGATAAACACAGTTTAAAAGGTAAAGTAAAAGCCATGCGTGCAAACAAAGCAAAATGAGGAATTAATTCGCTACTTTCTACCAACAAATAGGTGTTCAGCCATCTCCAGGAAAGCAGGGCTCCATCACATGTAACGGCTACTTGGGAAGACAAATGCCTTAATGCCAAATGTCTCCCGCTTCCTCCTTCTTCCCCAGCTCATATATACTCAACATGAGGTCATATGGTATGGAATATCCTTTTGACTAGTTTGGGTCAGCTCTCCTGGCTCTGTCCCCACCCAGATTCTTGTGCCCCTCCAGCCTTCTTGCTGGCACGGTCTGAGAAACTGAAAAGATCCTTGACTTAGTATAAACATTACCTAGCAATAACCAAAACCATCAGTGTGTCATCAACATTGTTCTCCTACCCAATCCAAAACACAGCACTGCACCAGCTGCTAAGAAGAAAATCAACTCTATCCCAGCTGACACCAGGACATTTCTCTAACAACAGCTTTTGTTTAAGGTATTGTCTGTTGTCCCAGCAGCAGAATACAGTTATTTCATTTTATTTTTATATATTCAGGAATTGTACATGGCTTCTGCAGCTAGATGTTTTGATTAACCAGAACAGATCAAAATGTCTAGTAGCTGAACTAAGTCCAAGTTATGAAACATTACCAGTATTTAAACACTCTTAAAATATTTTGCATTTATTCATCTATAATTCTGTTATTTATTAATATATCAAACTTGACTTACATTTTCTGTGCATCAGATGTCTGACCTTGTGCTAGGTCTTTCTGTCAGTCAGGTGTCAGATACAAACTCAGTCTGAACTTCCATTCATTTACCAGGCAAGTGGCATTTGTGACTACAGAACACTTGTGGAAAGCTCTGCTGGGTGATAAAATTGGCAGGAGGTTAAGAACCAAGAGCTAGAGAAAACTCTGTTTGTGCTGATTTAAAAGTAATTTCAACATTAAACAATTTTTAATAACCCCTTATTTATTTGAAGGATAAATCTAAAGCTTTTAGATAGGCCTCTTTCTTTCCTAATATTTTCTCAGAGTTGTGAAACATTCCTGTACTGAGAACAAGATTCAGATCTTGCATGTCTTCACACAGATTTAGCTATTTTACAATAAACCTTAATTTGTTTTTCACTCTCCCGATCTTCCTTCAGACCCAAAGCAGCATCTGGTATTGCTGTAATATATAACTTCTCTAAAAATATATTGCTGTAGGCAGCCACTCTGACAGTGAAGACCTGATGGAAAGCCACCAGTCCAGCCCCCGCCACATCTCATTTCTGATCATGCCTTCTTTGCTCTCTACATCAACAGAAGCAAGGTGTATAGAGTTGCACCCACTCACAGCCTTCCCTAGATACACAGGGACTTGCCAAAATGGTATTTACACTGTCTCCCATGTCACAAAAGTTCATAGCTCTCTTGAGTGGATGGGCCAAAAGACAATGGTGGCAAGAAAGCCTGAAAGAGACTATGCAGAGGGACATGCAACAGTAATCCACGCCGATTTAAATTTACACCATATAGTTTTCTTCCCACACTTTGAATCTCAAGTGCCAACAGTTTGGTACTTTAAACTCACTTATTTGTCTCAAAACAGGAAGGAGTGATGAATTTCTGACAGTAGCAAAGTGACTCTGCAAGCAAGTCCAGGCTAGGACTACACAAAAAACAGAGCTCACAACTTCATCTCCAAACTGAGACAGAGTTAGGAAAAACGTAAACAGGTCTGACTGGAATGAACTGTAATCTTTTCAGCTTTCTCACTCAACTCAGAGAAACATACACCATGCACATTTTGCTCAAGGGCCTTTTCAATCAAGACAGTGCAAAAGAAATGGCAGGTTCTGTTTAGGCATCATTCACAACACTGGATATCTGGTGGGCACATTTTCCAAAATTGCATATTTTGGTGGCAGTAATTAATGCTACCTCATTCTTCAGTCACTGCCTTCAGATGTGTGTCCTGACTATTAAAACAAGAAAGTACAGGAAATATTAAAGGAAAATTTTCCACCAAAGGAAGAGGTTGGCAATGCAGTAACAATACAATTGTTTTTCTTTTATGTATCAGATGAAAAATGATGGATACCTGCAGGTAATTTTGTAGATTGCTCCAGGAATTGGCTGGGCTCCTATAGAAGAACTGAGTTTTCATGTCTCCACTATGCTTTTCAGTTTTTGGTGGTGTCTGCTTATCTACACACATGATATCCTAAACTGTTGCTCATTTTGCACAACACGGTTCCAGGCACAGAACATCACTAGAATGTCACAGGACACCATCACTATGGATTAAATTAAAAGATATTCAATATGAGCAAAACTACATGCAACAGTGGTGTTGCCAGGAAATGCTGCAACGCGTTCAAAAAGCTGCTAATTATAGCCCTGTCCACATTCAGGGCTTAAAAAAATCCTCAAAACTGCCAGGCCGAGGTACCAATACAGAAAAAAACTCATTTCTTCTGTCCAAAATAACCTCTGGCCAAAACCTGATCTTCCATCTTTGATTTGAGGCTGGAACAAATAAACACAAGATCTTTCTTAACCACATTTTTGCTCAACTTCGATCTACTAAAACATATGCCAAATAAGTCAAAGTTACCAATGCAAAAGCGATAGAGAAAAGAGTCTGGCTGACAAACAAAGAACTACAGCTAAGTGTATTTAAGGCACATATGTATGGCTGAATATTTTATTTTCATTTCAGATGCCAATATTCAGCCATCTGGCTTTCCTTGAGGCATTTCTTTTGTGGCTTTTTTTTTTTTTTTTAATAGACACTCTTCAATAGTAAGGCATTAAAAATATAAAAGAAAATCATGTTCTTTAGTGTGAACCACTGCAGGCTACCAACCACCACTCCATTGTTAAACCTACATAAAACACAAGATCAAGAAAGTTTCTATTTTCTAAACCAGTTCTTTATTATCTAAAATATTCATTCCCTCTTTATCCTGCTAAATGTTAGTCTTAATGGCCATATGGCTGGACATTTATAATTAACAGTTTTTATCTAAATAAATACAGTGCTTTGAATTTTTAATAGGTTTGTCCATTAAGGACCCTCAAAGAAAGGTGAGAAAAAAAGCTCTTCCTAAAATAAGAACAGAGGGATATGAACTTCGTGAGTTGCCTGCAGGCAGGAAGCAGGTAGGTTGTCTGTGATACCGACCATTCATATCGAACAAGCACTGCATACTTGCATGGAAATTTCAGCATAAAGCAGATAAAATGCTGGATGAATGAAAAAGAGTTCCAGGCAATAAACAAATCACAGACCTACTGCTTGTATAGTGCAGGGGATCTGCTAGCTTGAATTAGCCTTAGAGATCTCTGCACCCAAACATTAGCCTACAGCACAGCACCAAGAGACCTCACTTTTTATGTGACTTTACAATGTAACCAAGCTGATTAAACATGCTTTCTATTTTTGTATAGTAAGTGTGAAAAGCAGAGAACTAAAACATGGGACTCACTTTGAGAAACCTGGTCTTCTGGGGGCTGACGGGGTCCATCTGACAGGGAAAGGAAGAGCATCTTAGGTTGTAGGCTTGCCAGGCTGGTGAAGAGGGCTTTAAAGTTGCCAGGGAAGAGGAACCTCAGTCCATCCCACTCCTACCAGTTTGATGCCAGTGCCAGCAAGAGATGCCCAGAGCCTGGAGAGGGATCACAGGTCAGCAGGAGAGCACCTGAAAAGCAGTACAAAGGAATTCCAGCCACTCCAGCCAGTAAACCAGATCCATTGGAGGGCCCAGCTTAAACGCCTCTATGCAAATGCACATAGCATGCAGAATAAACAAGAGGAGTTAGAGACATGCACATGCCTGCAGGGCTATGATATTACTGGCATCACAGGGACTGTGGTGGGATTGCATTGGAATGGAATGATCGGGATCACAGGAAAGGCAGGGACCAGTGACATTGTAGTGAGGGTCTGCTACAGACCACCTGACTAGGAAAACCAAGCAGATAAGGCCCTCTACAGGCAGATAGGAGTAGTCTCATGTTCACAAGCCCTGGTCCTCACAGGGGTTTTCAACCAACCCTTTATCTGTTGGAGGGACAACACAGCAAGGCATAAGCAATCCAGGAGGTTCCTCGAATGTGTGGAAGATAGCTTCTTTCTCCGAGTGATACAGGAGCCAACGAGGAGAGGTGCTATGCTGAACCTTGTTCTCACCAAGAAGGAGGGGCTGGTGGGGAACATGAAGGTCAAGGGCAGCCTTGACTGCAGTGACCATGAAATGGTGGAGTTCAAGATCGTTAGGGCAGCAAAGATCGTTAGGGCACAGCAAGCTCACTACCCTGGCCTTCAGGAGGACAGACTGTGAACCCTTCAAGGATCTGCTTGGTAGGGTACCATGGGATAAAGCCCTGGAGGGAAGAGGGGCCCAGGAAAGCTGGTTAATATTCAAGGGTCACCTCTTCCAAGCTCAACAGTGATGAACAAGGAGCTCCTGGACAAACTCAAACACAAAAAAAGAAGCCTACAGAGGGTGGAAGCAAAGACAGGTAGCCTGGGAGGAACACAGAGAAATTGCCCAAGTAGCCAGGCATCAGGTCAGGAAAGCTAAAGACCTGAGAGATTAAATCTGGCCAGGGACACCAAGGGCAACAAGAAAAGCTTCTATAGGTACATCAGCTGATAAAAGCAAGACTCAGGAAAATATGGGACCTCTCCAGAAGGAAACTGGATACCTGTCTACCTGGGATATGGAGAAGGCTATGGTACTCAATGACTTTTTTGCCTCAGTCTTACCAGCAAGTACTCCAGCCACACTGCCCAAGTCACAGAAGGCAAAGGCAGGGGATGGGAGAATGAAGAACTGCCCACTATAGAAGAAGATCAAGTTTGAGACCATCTAAGGAATCTGAAGGTGCACAAGTCCATGTGAGATGCATCCACAGGTCCTGAGGGAACTGGCAGATGGAGTGGCTAAGCCACTATCCAGCATATTTGAGAAGTGGTGGTAGTCCAGTGAAGTTCTCACTGACTAGAAAAGGGGAAATATAACCCCCATTTTTAAAAAGGGAAAAAGGAAGACCTGTTGAACTACAGGCCAGTCAGTCTTACCTCTGTGTCTGGGCAAGATGACAGAGTAGACCATCCTGGAAAGTATGCTAAGGCACATGGAAAATAAGGAGGTGATTGGTGACAGCTACATGGCTCCACTAAGGGCAAATCATGCCTGACAGATTTGTGGCCGCCTTTGGCAGTGTTACAGTGTTAGTGAATGAGGGAAAAGCAACTGACATCATCTACGTAGACTTGTGCCAAGTTTTTGACACAGTCCCGGCATGACATCCTCGTCTAAATTGGAAAGACATGCATTTGATGGATGGACCACTCAGTGGATAAGGAATTGGCTGGATGGTCACACTCAAAGAGTTGCAGTCAATGGCTCGATGTCCAAGTGGAGACCAGTGATGAGTGGTGTTCCTTACGAGTCAGTACTGTGACCGGTACTCTTTAATATCTTTGTTGATGATATGGACACCCAGACTGAGTGCACCATCAGCAAGCTTGCCAACACCAAGTTGTGTGATGTTGTCAACATGCTGAAGGGAAGGGATGTCATCCAGAGGGACCTTGACAGGCTTGAGAGCTGGGCCTGTACAAACCTCAATGTTCAACAAGGCCAAGTGCAAGGTCCTGCACACGGGTCGGGGCAATCCCAAGCACAGACACAGGCTGGGCAGAGAATGGATTGAGAGCAGCCCTGAGGAGAAAGACTTGGGGGTGTTGGCTGACGAGAAGCTCAGCATGACCCAGCAATGGGCACCTGCAGCCCACAAAGCCAACCGTATCCTGGGCCGCATCACGAGAAGCGTGGCCAGCAGGTCGAGGGAGGGGATTCTCCCCCTCTGCTCTGCTCTCATGAGACCCCCTGCAGTGCTGCCTTCAGCTCTGGGGCCCCCAACGTAAGAAGGACATGGGCCTGTTGGAGCAAGTCCAGAGGAGGCCAGGAAGATGGTCAGAGGCTGGAGCAGCTCTCCTAGGAAGACAGGCTGAGAGAGTCGGGGCTGTTCAGCCTGGAGAAGAGAAGGCTCCGGGGAGACCTTATGGCAGCCTCCCAGTGCCTAAAGGGGCCCGCAGGAAAGCTGGGGAGGGACTTCTGACAAGGGCATGGAGTGACGGGACAGGGGGAATGGCTGGAGGCTGGAGGAGGGCAGATTTAGATCAGGTATTAAGGAGAAATTCTTTCCTGTGAGGGTGGTGAGACACTGGCCCAGGCTGCCCAGAGCAGCTGTGGGTGCCCCATCCCTGGCAGTGCCCAAGGCCAGGCTGGACGGGGCTGGGAGCAACCTGGTCTGGTGGGAGGTGTCCCTGCCCATGTCAGGGGGGCTGGGAATGGATGATCTTGAAGGTCCCTTCCAACCCAAACAATTCTACGATTCTATGATGCAATTGCAGTCATTGCTCCAGCCTTCTCATGCTGGCACAGTGTTGTGACTATTTCCAGTGGGGCACTGCACATTAGTACTGCCTCATCACAGCAGGGGCTCTCAGTTTTCTCTATCCATACTGCCGCAATGTTTTGTGCTGTACCAACAACCAAATTCTTGTTAGATTTCCACATCCACTCATTATTTCCTTTCCTTGTTTATATAAATTACCATGGCTTGTTATTTGTCAGGATTCATATCTGTGAATTTAATGGAACTGCACTTCTCAAAATCACCCACACTGTCAACAGCTCTAATTTGTTTATGTCAAATCAGTCTTTTTTTCCCCATTTACCCTTCTGTTTCATACCATTTATATTAGCTTGTCAGCTGGGATTTTATTTATTGATTTGCTTTGGAAGGTTTGTTTCTGCGAAACCCTGATGGCAGGAGAACTGCACAACTCAAAGGACAAGTAAGATATAAATGCTTTCAACACCAAGTTGTTACTTCCAATTCTGTCCTGGTCAAGAGCAAGAGAAGTTCTGGCCAGTTTTGGCATTTACTAGAAACAGATAGGAGGTGGGTTTGTTGGGTTTGGTTTGTTGCTTTTTTTTTTTTTTTTTTTTTTTTTAACTCTGCAGATTGCTCTTTCTTAACTTCTACTAGCCACCACCCTAGAAAATGCTTAAGAAACACTAAACCTTTAAGTGGAAATGTAGGCATGTAGACATATTACAAACTCTTCCAAACACCGACACTTTAAGAACCTAGAAGGCTTGATAAGCACCCCATCTCCCATAGCAATCTAAGCACTAGGACTGTACATTTCCTCTCAAAAAGTTATCAGGTGATAGGACAAAGAAAATAGATATTCTTTCAGTATTTCCATATACAACTTTGCACAGACGTAGCTACTAAGAGGTCAAAGCATGCATGAAATTTAATATGTACTGAGAAGAAATGGAAACCATTGCTCACATACATGCATAGTATTTGCTTTCCAGTGTCATCCAAGGTGTGATATCCTATACAGTGCCTGCACTGTGCTTGATACTGCAGAAACCCAAAGCAGAGACAGTCACAGCTTACACAGATCATTTAGGAAGGACTGAAATAAGCTGTAGCATAGCAAAGGAAAGCTCACTCCATGAAAAACTAGATGAATACTTCAAAGGATGTGTTTTTGTCTAGATTTAACAGGAGTTTCAGCAAACATTTAAGGCTCTAATGATTTAGAATGGATTGGGAGGTAAGGGGAAAAATCAAGTATTTTTCTTAACTGGATCCCTGACCCTTAAAGACCAAATTATTGGCCCAGAAAGTGGTTCTGGTGGTTGTGCAGTGCTCAGTATTTCCAAGGAAAAAATACATCCAACTCAAGCCATGCTTTTGAAGGGGCATGATCCATAACACCACCTCCTATGCCATGGAGGAGCAGCAGAGGCTCCATCACTCCTTTCAGACACTTTCCATTCTCTTGCTGTGGCCTTTCTCAGCTCTGTCACCACCCATAAAAAAGCATGCTAACAGCTCTTTGCAACAAAGGAAGCAAGCATCTGGGCTCTGCAGGCAGACACAAAAACCAGTTCTTTCTGTTCTCCACCCATTTTTGTGCTGTACCAATTTAATCGAGCAGCAAGCTACTTTTGTCAGTGTTCTTAGGCAGCAGCCTGGCACACCAGCTCATTTGCTGGCCAACCTGCTTTTTAGACTTTTGACAATAGCTCAGCATTTTGAATGCTCAACACATCATATATTGCTATTGTGAAGCTTCTGATTTCCATTTCATTTTGGGTAGTGATTTTTTCCAGTCATTGCAAGATTTACATGTTGGCAAAGCCTTAACAAAGTCATTAATGGGAAGTATTTCTGGATATTATGGCAGCATTTTGTTTATAAAGAGAACAAAGTCCTGTATTTCAGTTATTATGCTGAAATCGTCAAACTCTCCTATTTCTGTTAAAACACCTACTAGAATCTGTGTATTTTTCCTTTTTGTAACTTTCTCCTAAAAAATAAAACACCTTAGATTTCACAGCAACAATGTTAGAGCAACTACTGTGTCATCTGTAGCAAAAGTAGTTGCTATTTTAGGAGTTTATAGATCTTCCCAGCTTTAAAAAAGTAAAAAAAGCCTTGGGCTAAATTTGGCTCTCGAGATTTTAGCATTTATGTAAGGGAGGAATGGACTCTGGAATCCTGGTGCATCTGAAGTCAGTGTTCGTACTTTCCAGAATTTAATAGAACAGGATTTATTCCATTCATATTTGCTGAGTTGAGGAAAAAAAACCCAACAGAATAATAACAAATATGTAGGATCAAATCTTCTTGCTCATTCAAACAACATGCCTTCAGCTGCACATAAGCATAACTTGCACTAATTTTACAAACAATTTGAAACCAATTTAAGCTCTGAATGAGAAATATTCTAAGTACCTCAAGAGAGAGTTGCAATCATCATTATTCTCCTTGCAGCATACTGAGATGGGACTGATCCCATCTGCTCAGTCAACGAAGCCAGAAATCAAAGTTGAGATAATGCAAAATCTGGACTGTGTTTTTCTGCTTGTATCAAAGAGATCTAATCTTTGAGACAAAACCCAGGGTGGTTCTTAATCTTGACGACTAGTAGTTCTGGCTAAGATTTGAAAACCTGCACAAACTATTCAGCTAGACTTTGAGATCATCACTCCGAAAGGTTCCACATGCTAAATGTTTCACAGAAAGTAAACCTAGAAAAGTTACATCATCCATTGCCCAGCTCCAAGTCAATGGAGGGATACATAACCCAATGCACATAGGTGCTTTGAACCTGTCGTTAAAGGCTTCCAATGATGGAGAACAGACTCTCTCCTTGTGAAAACTGCTCCAGCCTGAAAATTCAGCTATCTCTACTCTGCTCTCAGTGGAAGACAGAGAATGTCATCTCTGTTTACAATAAACTCTAAATTAATCACCTCAATTTCTCCTCATAGCTTGTGTTATCTAAAAAGAGATCAATGATAAAACAGAGCTAGATTTTTTTGTCTGTATCTTTCTCAAAACACGGCTCCCAAAAGTGAACTTCCACGACTGCAATAATGTCTTACATATGACAATCCTATTCATTCACCCAAGAGCAATTAGTTTGCCTTTTTCAAGCAGCAGCATGGTACTGAAGCTTTATGTTCAGTTTGTGGTCTGCTAATGAGTATTTTTGGCAGTACCCAATTTTTTCTCATTCTGTATTTGATCATTAATCTGCCTTTTTCTTCTTATATGCAGCATCACCTGGGTGAGTTTGGGTGAATCTGGCAGATGTGTCATCATTGCTCACTGGTTCCCTTTTAATGTTGTGTGGGGAAATTACCATTCTTGTAAATAGGTCTTTTATACAAATAGCCCACTTTATATCAGAAGCCAATGGTCCAGACAACCAAATATACAGCAGTAATAGCTGTTGCCACAATAGCTTTGCTACTAATTCACAACAGCCTTAGTAATGACTTTTCCTTCATTATTACTGTTGGATTGATATTAAGCACCCATTAGCCTCAGTTCTTCACCAACAGAACTCTGAGCAGACGGTGAGGACACATGAAGTGATAAGGCCGGAGGTGGCAGTTCTAAGACTTACAAACCATATTCTGGAATAATCACAAAAAGGAAATACTGCATTTATTTTCTATCACTTCTGTTCTCCAGAGGGGACTAACTGTAGGTATATACTGTTGGAATTGAGACAAGAGCCCATTGGAGACAATTAATTATATTTGTGTACGTAACCAGACTAGTTAAGGCAACAAACTGGCACCCATGCAGAAGCCTCAAACATAAAAAAGCCTTGATTTTTCCATTCGGCAAGAACCAGAAGCATTATATGAGATTTACGAGAAACCAAACTTGGCTCATTCAACTGCCTAATTGCTTGCTACTGCTGCAGTGGAGGCTTGAAGACCATGAACTGCAAGGGGTGGAAGTATTGTAGCAGGGAGATGTGAACTGAAACCTTGCACTGAAAACCTTCCCCTTTCAACCTGGTTACAAGAGGTCTTTCAAAACACAAAAATAAAAAATGACTAGAAATGATGTTAACTACAGAACTTCTGTGGCTTCTGTCAGTTACAGACCTTGGACAGCTTTAAACAAGAAAAGGCACAGGACCCCACCTGGTGAGGGCACAATGTCAGCCTCTTTTGACAAAAGCCAAGAAATAGTGCAGTTTCCTCCTTCTCCTCCTTCCCCCCCCCCCCCCAAAAATACAGAAAAATAGATCATTATTCTGGACTCACATTTAGATCTCAAGTAAATTGATACTGACTGCTGACACAGGTGTTGAAATTTGGAAGCTTCATGGAGTCCTTTAACATTAAAGACACCAGGAGTGATCTCAAGTATATTCAAATCAGAGAACGTGATTTAGACCTACATGAACAGAATAGGAAAGAATGCATTTTACACTTCACTGTGACTACTGAGTTATACATCCCTGCAGCATCATTACAGATTTTGAGGACACCCAGTCCATTACATTTCTGATGATATTGTTAGCTTACATGGAGTCAAATAGGACCATAAAACAGGATGATCTGGCTCCTCATTGCAGAGATGACACAGTAGAGCTCCAAACACTTGCTTTGCTGCCTGTAATATGGCACTGCAAAGAACAATTGAAGATATGTAGCACAGCTGGCATTTGTGTCCAATAGCCCATGCTGGTTACATATCCCTGTATCTGTGGCAAAGGTTGCTTCTGAACTTTGGGGGGAAGGAGAGATGGGGAGGAAAATTGTGTGTTTTGCAAGAACACGTTCACCCACAACACCTCTGTTCACTTACATTCTCACAAACACCATGAGAATAGCAGCCTGGTTATCCTGCTGCTCCATGAACTTTTTTATCTAGATCTACGCTCATGCTTTAGATTCAAACATCCTCCACAATTACCACAGGACCTTAGTCTGTTTATGGGGTAGAAAAAGTGAGAAGGGGGTATTTCAGATAGTCTAGCAGTGAAAAAAGTCAGGACAAAACAGTACTCTTGAGTATTTACCTTTTAAAGTAAAAAGAAGTTGTAAACAGTAACTATTTGTACACTATGTAGTAATATTTCTTAGTGGCTTCATTTAACAGAAAAAGCACTCACCTGAAACATCCAAGACTTACATCTTGGTCCCAGCTGGGATCATTGCTTTCACTTACTAAATGTATGCAACATATTCCATTAGGCAATTGACTGCCCATCAGTGTACAATCTGGGCTAAGATGTGGCCTCTTGAAAACAATATATTTGATAACATCATAAGGATTGATTAAATTGCCTCAGATAAGAGTATCTGCTTCCATCAGGTTAGCTAGTTATGCTAGCGCCATGTGGCAGCAGTTATGAAGCAGATGAATTTGTGAAAATTCCTATAGAAATTATGAGGATATAATGGCAATCTCATTTTGACTCTTGAGATTAACACACTTGCCCCATCAACTGCCGAAAAGCATAGATGTATAAATACATTAAAGCAAACAATTTCTAGCCCCCCTTTTTATTTAAAACTTGCTTAATTAAGGCATTTATATTTCTGCAAATTACTGCAAAGTGTTTGACCTAGAGGTTGCTCTGAACCTTACAGATGAAAGAATTTACATCAACAACTTCTCAGCAGCTTTTTTCCAAGTTCATTTGGTTTAAAAATCTTTTCAAAATGCTTTTTATTTTTTGATCATTATCACTAAATGAAACTTCTTTTTCAGGAACAGGAAAATATTTGACCATCTCACCACGAATCTGTTCCTTAAAGCTGATTAGCTCCTATTTCATAAGATCTCTAAGCATTCTATTATCAGCAGTGACTCCCAAATAATCACATTGGACACTTACAATGAAGTAAAATTTACTTTAAAGCACACAATTGCAAATGCAGCATGCTTCAGATTTCCTAATGTCATTTTAAGTATTATTGCCTATTAGAAACAACAACAGCACAGCTGAAGCGGTTAATAGAAATGAACACAAGTCACCGTTTTAATTGGAGCCTTAGAGCCATATTCATTAGAGATGAACATATCCCCTTCACATTGCAAGTAGGATGCCTGCATATGGGATTTCAAGAGTGTTACACATCTGCGCAGAATATGACACCTGTCTTCCCATACCTATGTGATGTCTATGATGAGGACAAGAATGCTTCTCCCTTAAACTTACTAGCTCTGTAATGTAAAACAGTGCATCCAACAAAAAAAAAGATAATTATACTGTGGTATTTCTTTACACAGGGCCTTAGAACAAGATACAATTTAATATACACAGATACATGGAAATGTACGGACTTGCTATTCTTGTTATATCTGTCCTACTGTAAGAAACTGTGTATTTCCAGTACCAGATCCAAGAAAACTATACCTGCCAAGCAAAAACCTCCTCAAACTTGCAACACTATCCCTTGGAAACATAAAAAGACATTATATGATGTTATTTCCTGTGCTGGTAGAGGTCAACTATTGCACAAGGGTCATTTACATCTCCAGAGGAAAATCAGTGCTTGTAGAGCTCATAACACCACCCTGTTTATGTCAGTTCATGCAGCTTTCAAGGATACAACATCTCGCATGTTTCCTCAGAAGTCCCAAAGCAGGGTTCTGTAACTACAGCTGGTAACAGAGAGGCTAACTGGGCAGAAAAAAATCCAGGGAAGACTGTATAAGCTTGAAAAGGATCCAGGAACGGATCTGAGTGAATTAAGTGGGAAACCAGTGTATTTGGCTGCTCTGAAACTAAATATGTCAGTCCATGATACCTGGCTAAAAAGGAAAATGTTCAAAATGCAGATCTGGAATACAGCACTTCTTACTGTGACATGCTGAGTGTCTGTAAGCAACTGCCAGCCTTCCAGTCACTGGACTTCAGGCAGGATAACTCTGCAGAGAGAGAAAAACAAACAAACAAACAAAAAAACCCCAAAAAACCACAACAAAAAAACCCCCACCAAAACAGACTGGCAAGCTCTTCAAATGAGAAGAGATGAAACTCTGAGAACGCCAGCTCACAAGCAGAGTGGAAGACTGAAAGCAGCAGAGGGAAGATATTCATTCCACCCCTCTAGGCTTTAAAAGACTAGGAAGAAACTCCAGTGACAACAGGATTCCTGAGTTTCCCTTCACCATTTACCTGCCAGTTGGAAAAGCATTAGTGTGTTACTCTACAACGGTCAAATATTTCACATACTCTGAAAGTCCAACAGAAAACATTTACATTGCATGTGTAACAATGTTGTATTCCTGTATTCCTGAAACCTGTTTAAGAGGAGGTATTATATAAACAAATAAAAGGCAAGAAATCAATGCAAGGCTTTTTTTTTATAAATATATATATATCTACAGTATAATCTGCACTTGTATGCTGAAGAAGTGTTCCTCTTACATGACTTATTTTCATGGTCTACCAATAGACAGGACTAGATAGCTTTTAAGAGTCCAGTGTAGTGTGATGAATCCACATATTACCAGTTACACTACACTGCATTAGCATGTCATCCACATAAAGTACACTTTAATGTTAAGACAGTATGGTTAGTCATTTATTAATTAGAAGTTACGTTGAACAATTTAATTCCTTCAGAATGAACAAGTTTTCTTTTTGAAACTCAATACAAACATGAAAGGAAAATACAAACTGCAGAAGAAATATGCAATATATGCTGAAAATAAATTTGGCTGCACTACCAAAACATTTCAATGACTTACAATTTACTGGAGAGAACAACTGCCAACTTTAACTAGTGAAATTAATTCTTCCACTATTACTACTTCAGCTGATAGCTGTATTGGCTTCACAGGTCTTGCCTGAATCCTGCCTTTGGCTCCAACCTCAACAACCTTTAAAGGGTGGTCTCTAACGAAACAGAGGCCTTTTCCATTGTTAAACCCAGCTTTTCATCTTCATTTATCTGTAATGCATGTCAACCTGAGCTACTGAGCAAGGAAATTATGCCAACAGTAACAGCATCACACACAAAATGGCAGAAATAAGACTGCAGCCCAACAGCCAAAGCTTTGCTCCTAAGCCTTCTCCCCATCATTGTGTTGCAGCTGCTTTGGGAAACAAAAAATAAAAAAAATTGATCTCTGGCTACGAAAACTCTCCTTGAGACTCTGACTTAATTTTAGGCTCTCTTCATAGCCCATTCAAACTCACCATCCTCATCTTTACATCCCCAGTTTCAGCACATACATTCTTCTGTTTATGATTTATACTGCCAGTTTACACTTTGCATTTGAGACCTCACACACCTGACCCTGTCCTTTCTGATTTCTTGTCCTGATTTCTCCTGAGCCAGAAAAAAAAAAAAAATTGTCATGATTTAACCCTGGCCAGCAACTAAGCACCATGCAGCCACTCGCTCAATCCCCCCACAGTGGGATGAGGGAGAGGATTGGAAGAGTAAAAGCGAAAAAACTCCTCGGTTGAGATAAAGACCATTTAATAAGTAAAGCAAAATCCACACACGCATGCATAGCAAAACAAAGAATTCATTCATTCACTACTTTCCACAGGTGTTCAGTCATCTCCAGGAAAGCAAGGATCTATCACGTGCAACATTTACTTAGGAAGACAAACAACATAATACCAAGTGTCCCCCACTTCCTTTTTCTTTCCCCAGCTCATATATACTCAGCATGATATGATACATATATGGTATAGAATCTCTTTGGCTAGTTCAGGTCAGCTCTCCTGGCTCTGTCCCCACCCAGATTCTTGTGCCCCTCCAGCCTTCTTGCTGGCATGGTCTGAGAAACTGAAAAGTCCTTGACTTAGTATAAACATTACCTAGCAATAACCAAAACCATCAGTGTGTCATCAACATTGTTCTCCTACCCAATCCAAAACACAGCACTGCACCAGCTGCTAAGAAGAAAATCAACTCTACCCCAGCTGAAACCGGGACAATTTCAGAACTCCACCTTAAACTTCTATGGAGAATTTTCCTCCAGTGGCATGGACTGTACCCTGAGAGCACTAGCGCACAAATGTTTTTTAATGAAATTTAACATTCAGGAAATCTATGGAACAATACTGCCAACCAGTCTCTTTTTTCCCCTGATATTTTTCCAATAATCAAAAGTGTACTACTTACCACCACCACCCTTTTTTTTTTTTTTTTTTTTTTTTTTTTTTTTTAAGGCACAATTACAATTGATTCAAGAGCAACATGAATTGAGAAAGTTCCTGATGCAGCTGTGGCCTTGCCTCCATGGTAGTGGGTTAATTGACATGGATGATGTGCAGCTGTAGCTCGTTCCTGCTAAGTAGGTAAATAGCCCTGAGGATGGTGGGATTGGTGGTCTGGCCTCTGGAGGAAGGTGAAACAGCATGGACAGTAGAATCTGATGGTAAAAGTCTTGTTGTAGCCTACTGTTTATGATGCAACATGTGCTTGTAAATATAAAGATGACACAGCTGAAACACAATGAACACTTTTGATGTTCTCACTCTCCCCAGCCTTTCATCTTGGTTTCATACCTGGTTTTGATGATAGCCTTCCAAGACTGAGAATTTGGCCTTGACATAAAGCATCAGATGCTAAGTCTCTGATGCAGTATGAAAAGCAGTAATGGAAATTTCCAGTGAAGTCAGAGAAAAATCAGGAAAAATGAATTCACACAGTTAGGATATGCTTTCCAAGATGCTACCTCATCAGCTTCCAGAGTGAGCTCTGCATCCAGAGAGGTGGGAGGACCAGGCCCCCTACTGCTCCCCAAGTAGTTCATTTCGGCATTTCCCTTCTGTTCCCATTTCAATGTAATGCACAAATGCATGCTCACCAGTATGTCACCTTCCAGATGGTATGCTTCTGCTCTATATTTTTGTATTGGAGGGACCATTTTGTCATTAAACTTGAGTGACCTATAGCAACCTGATCTGGTGTCTTACTCCAATCTGGATTTCTGGTCACTTTTCATGAAGGTTTACTTGGTATTTCAGCAAGAAACCACTACTGCTTTTTTTATATAGACTTCACTAACACATAGCAGTACAGTCTTTGAGAAATACCAGAAAGAAGGGCAGGGCACCAAAGGGAGAAAAAATGGACAGAAAAATGGTGTTTACAATGAGTAATTCACAGACCTGAGGCAAGAGACACACAGCTTGATGTTCAGAACTACTGAAAAGCAGCACAGTGTAGAAAACTGGCAATGTTTTCACTAAGCATCTCCATGAAGGCCCCAGGCCAGTATGGTAAATACAGGCAGGACTGGAAACAGTTTAGGTGCTTAACTGAATTAGACCATATCCTGGGTCTTTCCCAGGCAAGTCACTGTCAAGGATGTAGGTGCAGTGCACAAGTTTGGACTTCTAAGAGGCTTGGGAGACATGTTCCCTTACAGAGACCTTTACATTAGGAAATTATTTCCAACCCAGGAAATGTAGGTGCTGTGGTCTTGCTTTATGTTTTCTCAAAGAATGTCAAACCCCTAATTCTAGTCCAAGCTCACCTTAAAGCTTGATTATCTGGCTTCACCCACAGGATGAAGCAAATTCCCTTTGTAGTCAATAGAAAGCCATTTTCCTGCCCATCAGAATCAGAGAGAAGGAGGAAAAAAGCTTCTTCTTACACTCCTTCTTACAAAGATTTTTTTTCCCCTAAATTTATTAGGTATCATGTCCTTCCTGGCAAAAAGAGAGATGTGTTTATCAAAGGCACATGAAGAACAGGTTGAAAGGACAGTAACATCAGAGACTTCCCACTGCTTCTCAGGACACTGGAAGGACAGCAATAAGCACTGAGGTTGTTGAGACCCCCCAGGTCTCTGCAGCCTTGCAAGGAAAACTAACAAATTGCAAAAACTGCAGTTAAAGGCAATGGAGACACTCTTTCATAAAAGCTGCTAGCACCTTATTCCAGGGTCCCCTGCTGTAAACCGCTGCCAGCCAAGGAGAAGGGGCTGCTCCTTAGAGCAGAGCTCCAGCTCCAGGTGGCAAGCCTCAGCCTTTGCTACCAAAAACCACAGTCCAGAAAAGCCAGTTAGTGTTTGAAGCAGCAAGAGTGCTTTCTCTAAGGCAGCAACTATTTGCACTTCACGCATGAAGCCATCCCAGCACCAGTGCTGTTCCGCTGCTCTGGGGACTGGGATTTTATAACTGCAAGCCCTTCCTGCTCCCCTCCATGCTCTTACATGCTACTACATCCTACTTTTTTGAATGTAAGATGTATCAAAGAGGAAAGAGTAAATTAAGCACATAGCAATGTCACCACATGGACTCCACAAACTCTAGCTGGAGGACCCTCAGCAGTGCTCCCACCACAGCACCTGCCTGGCACCAGGCTTTCCCTCAAAGCCTCCAGCTCTGCGAAGCCTCAGCAGTGCTAACAGCCCTGCTCCATGCCCCACTGCACCTTGACAGGCGTTTCAAGCTGGCCAAACCTTTCCAGCTATCCTCAGGCCCTGCCGACACCTCAGCCCAGCGCCCCAGCCTACCTCAATGCCACAGGCGGCCCACCACAGCTCACCAGCTGCCATCTTTCCAGCCCCCAGGGCTTAACATCGCGGGGCAGCCATGCTGCCAGCAGGCCTCGGCACAGGCCCACCTCAGGGGTGCACAGGGCAGGGCAGGCCTGAGGTGACAAGTGCCACCCCACCAGTGCCAGGCAGGCATGTGGCGGCAGGGAGAGTGGCTCGAGCTGTTGCCATCGCCTCAGTGGCTGCAGCTGCTGTTTGCTGTGCAGGTGCCTTCTGTCACCTCAGGCGGGAGGGGCGGCTGGCACAGCCCTGCCCCAGGAGAGGGCCCGCTGCCCCCGGCACCCTCCAGGGCAGATCCTGCCTGAGAAGAAGCCCAGGTAAGGAGTCACTGCTGCCTGCAGGGACACCTGCTACATGTGGGCTGAGCCCTAGCTCAGCCTGGGTGGTCTCATTACTGCCTAAGAGCCCTTGGCTGGGGAGGGGTTTTGGCAGGGGGTGGCTTGCAGGGAAGGGCTGATGGCAACTGTCCTGTGAGGCCTGGCAAGAGTTGCTTCATGTCTGTTTGCAAGTGGCTCCACATCCAGCAGGAGCAATCCCTGAGAAGCAGGAAGCATGTGTGGGAATCAGGGAGACAAGGCTTGCAGAGAGGTGGTGTCTCTTCCTAAACCAAATGGACTGAAAGAAACCGAGAAACTTTTAGGTACGTACACCATTCCTCCCAGTTCAGTGTGCCTGCCACCATGCTATCTGTGAGGAATGGGGGGGAGCAGGAGACCTGGAAGCAGAAGTGTTTACCAGTGCAGAGCAGGCCCTGGGAAACAAGGAGAGCAATTGGTAAAAGACACCTGGAAGCAGGTGGTGTGCAGGTAGCTGGGTTCACAGGTAGCTCAGTCACCATGTCTCATTCCCTCTGGAAAACACCATGGGATATCGGAGGCCTGTTTGTGAGGAGCCTGTGTTTGTATGTGCCCACTAGCCATGGCTTCACATGCACACTTGGTAATGGCTGCACAAAGGAGACATTTTTGCCAGCTGGGTACTGGCTGGTCATTTCCATTTTTGTGAGGGCAGCTGGGAGCGTTCAGGGGTACCCAGACTCAAGGCCTGGATGTTGTGCACTTCTTCTACAGCAGCCGAGTGACTGCATGGTGAGCGCTGTGTGCTGCCAGTGGGGACCTCCCTCGCGGTGGCCTGCCCACGTAGTGACCCAGCCTCACCTGGCACAGTTTGCAGGATCACAGCCTTCGGTTGTGTGGCTGCAGGCTGTAATACCAGTAGGCCACTGCTTTTATAGTGACTCCAAGCCTTCTTCTGGCTTAGAGGAGGAAACAGACAGGTGGTGAATGTCCCAAGAGTGAATACAAAGAACAATTCACTTGCAACAGCCCCTCCCTTGCTACTGAAAATGGAGTTTCTTAACGAGTGTTATATTCCTCTAAGGGTTTTTTCTGCTTCATTTCTTGGGACCATTTGAGGATATTCATTGACAAAAGAATATGAGCTGTGCAATTGTTTTCATGGTTCTGTCTGCCTGGTGTTACAGTAGACGTTCTTTTATGTATTCTTATAGTGGCTTTGGTGGCATAATGGATGATTCTGATCTCCTTTTTTTTTTTTGAGAACCCTACTTGCCTCTGGCTTCTCCATAGAGGTTAAGATAGAGAAGATTAGCCTTGTTTTCTGCCTCAGATGTAACGCTGCTTTCCCGTAAGCAGCTGTGGGCTGAGCTGTGTAGTCAGTATTTCAATGTGTTTAAAAATGCAGAAGCTGCAATAAATGCAGTTGAAAGGTTTAGTAATCATGAATGAAAGGGAACAAGCTTGTTACTTTGACCTGCCTGCTCAGGGGAATTGAATATGTGTAGCACTAGTTTAAGTAAAAATGTAGGGGGTTTGGGTTTTATAACACATTTTTTAAAGCAGCTGTAAAATAAATGATCATTTATAAATGACAAATATAACATAATGGGAACTCCAGGAACAGTATGTTTTCCCTGTGCTAATAAAAAAAAACCCTGAACTACTATATTGGACAACAGGAATTGCTGCTGATCCAAGGGGCTTTGGGCAGTCTGATATGCAATGGTCAGGACTCTCACTTTAGGGTTAAATCGGCCAAGACCACTTCCTTTCTACTGATAAAGTATGAGTTTCTTTGAATAGAGTTATAAAGAGCGTAAGCTTAGTATTCCTCTGATGACAGGAGCAATAGGCTTGTCAAAGCATACGAAACATGGTAAGCTACCTGAAGATTCTGGATATGCAGCAGTCTGTAACCTTCTTTTACAAGTATATACACGCAAAGCACTTAGGGGAAATATTTGCAGTTGTTATTTATGTATACAGGAAGGCCTCTTAGAGGAAGCATGACAAAAGAGAATCCCCACATGCTCCATACAAACAGAATAAACTGCTGTATTAGACTTGGAATTCATTCTCTTAAACTTGCAATAAGACAAAAAGATCATGAGTATCACAATGTATAAAATATATTCTTCTGAATCCTGTTCAGTGTTCTTGCTGTAAGGCAGGTTCTCAGAAAAAGAGGGGTTTTTTGTGAAGGAGTCTTGTGGATGAGGAATTTGTCTTAGAGAGAAATGTGGAACTGCAGTAGAGCATTTTAATCAGGCATCAGGCATTTTGGCTCATGCCTGTCCGTGCTTCTTACAATTTGGCTGATCAGTTTTTATGACATGTGGGACATAGTGCTGCCTGCCTTGTGACAATATTTTTTATAATTATTTATTTTAAAAGTTAATTTAGTGCCTACGAAAAGTGACACATTTATAGCTGTAAACAGAGTGGGATTTTCAAGCCACTAGGGGGGAAACCAAGCACCCAAAAATTCATGCAGCAGATCTGAAAATCTTGCCTTCTAGGGGACTGAAGATAACAATTGTGTTTTCTTTAGAGAGCCTTTGATTTTTTCAATATCCATTTCTTTTTCTGTGAAATGAAAACAGAAAATGTTAAACATGGTTTCAAAAAAATTTTTAGCCAAGAGTTTTTTGACTTGTAGGTGTGTATAAGATTGAGCTCTGTGTGATTGATTCATGTTGAGTCAGGCCAAAAAGGGACTTACAGACCTACATCTAGTCTCCAAAAGGCTGTCATATGTGAAAATTTTTCACTTCACAACAGCCTTCCAAACAGTGTGGCTTGAAGAGAGCAGTGTGTTCTGACCCACTCTTGTCTGCAGCAACTTAACCATGCTTTTCCCCTCTGTGCTTTCCTTACAATTGACAATGATAATTTTCATTCCTTTTCAGACTTTGGCCTTCTTGTTGTGGCTAGCAGTAGGAGCACTGCTTGTGCATAGTGCATCTTTGTTTTAATACAGGCCTGATCAAATACTTTCAGGAAGTAATTTTATGCCTGTAGCTCTGTTCCTGCTCTGCAAAAGGGCGAAAGTGTGATTGCGTTGTAAAAACTTCTGCAATCTACTTATAATAAGCCAGTATTGTTAAATGCCTTTTGATTTCTGAAAAATCAGCATCGCAATACCACCAACTTGCTTTGTATATTACAGGTCACCAGTTTCTTGTATTAGTGAATTTACTGTTGATTTGCGTTCTTGAAGATTTTCAAGATAGATAACATTTTTCACAATTAAATAACTGTGTATGCTTATATATAGTACTTAATATATAAGCATATATAGAGAGATTTAATTTCTTAAAAGAAATTGAGACACACTATTCTTTATCACACAGGATGTCTTAGTAGTTGCAGCTGTTTGCTGTTGTAACCTGTACTGAGAAGGAGCACTAACAAACACTCTTTTGGTGACTGAGTGCGTAAGAATTGATTGGATTTTTTTCCAGCTTCATTCGTATCTGGTTTTGTTAGATTCAGATATGATGCAGATCATCAACAAATAGATGCATAGCTTTAGGAGTACCTTATTCATACTGCATACTTATGGAATGACATTGCTAAAAGAAACATAAAATAAAATTTATTTTTAAAACCACCCAAACTTACATGCCAAAAATTGAAGTCCAGTTTTAAAGTGGTTCCTTTCCTTCTCTGGAATTTATGCATGTGTTCTTGATTTTAACTTTGGGGGTTTTTCTACTTCTTTTTCATGAATGTGAAAAGTCACAGGCCAAGGGGTGTTAAAGGTAGGAAAGATCTCCTGGAAAATCCAGTAAAAGATTTACTTTATCAGTGTGTGATTCCAACAGTTTTTCTCAGTTTAATTCAGTAAGACTGAAGTGACTGTGTTTCAGGTGCTTCCCAAGAAACAATATTTTAATTGCATGCAAAATTTTACCTGATGTTTTAAATATGTTTTTGTTCTCATCCCATTAGTGCTATTTATATTCAAGTAATTTTTTCTCCATAGTGTTGTTTATTTTAAATAATTAATTTATGCAATGTTGTTGTTTGTTAGCCTTCATGTGGTCAAGCTGTATCTATTTAGTGCACTTAATCTTTCTTCGTTGCAGTTGAGGTATGGTATTCTATGCAGGGAAACAGGCATGTCTTCCAGTTGCCTGTCAGCATTCCTCTAGTACAGCATAAACCTGCAGAGTTCTTTGAGAGACTGCTTTAAGTTTAGCAGAGCTGAGCTGCATTATGCCTGTAGGAACGATTTTGTATCTGCTTAATACAGTTATGATGTGTGTCATGTTCCACTCAAAGGGAAATTAACCTCTCACTCATTTCTGTTGTTAATTTTAGGAAACCTTTCTCTGTCTCACTGTTGGGTTGGGGAAGCAGTGGCTATGATTATATGATACTGTCAGTCTTGTCAGATCTGGGTCATGTGGAGCAGGATTCATGTGCCTGCCTAGTGGTGGTGGGGTTTTGCCTGTGCAGCCCAGAATCACAGCTGTCTTTGCTCGTGTGAATATTGCTGCATACTCTTCATTAGCTTATAGTCCGTGTTTGCCCTCAGCTCTGCTCAGTTTTATTATCAATAAATACCCTAAATCCTTGCCCCACTTTTATACTGACAGGCAGCTTTTCAAGTGGCATAGTAATGTTTTGTCCCAGTAAGTGCAAAGGTAATATTTTTCTGCCTGTTTGATATCTATCTGGACCCCATGTAAACTGCCTTCCATTTACTTCACAAAGGAGTAATTTTCACCTCTTCTTTAAATACAACTTCTAGTTGTTTTTTCAAAGTGTCTCAGTGGCTGAAAAAAGAACAATGTGTTATTTACAGATCTGTATTATTCCCAGATATTCTCTAAACAGTGGATTCAAGACAAAGCAGTAACTGTTGCAACTTGCAGACTGGAATGAGCAATTTAGATAGGCATTGTCATGTAAGGCAGAAATAAATGGCGTAGGAGGAAGTGCCCCACTAACCACTTCTTGCTATAACATGCCTGTTTGCGTGACCAGTGTTCAGCAAGGACTCTCTCTTCCATAACCAAACCCAAGTATTTTTAAAAAATTCTTATCTTTTATATATTTTTTTTTGCTTTTGGGTTTGGTGTCTATTTTGTTTCTGTGCAAAAAGGTCTTTTCTTAATGCAGGCATTAAGAATTTACCTGTCAAACAAACAGTTCAGCTTTCTTGCAAGAAGATTTGGGCATAATAGCTCCACTGCAGCTTATTAAAACACAGTCATCTCTGAGTATCATCTTCTATTCTTAGGATTTTAGAAGCTTTTGAAGCTAGTAATTTTGGAAAAGCTGCCCAGGTTATGGAGCTAAAGGAGCTGTATATTTCATAGAATTTTTTAGTTCGGTTATTTCCACTGCTCTGGTCTTTCCAGTAACTGGAGCATAAAAAATCATACTCTACCTTAATGCATCAGAGGGAATACTTTTAATTTACCTTTAGTTTGTCAAAAAGCAGCAATGAAAAATTGAAAGCCATGACTTTTTCCGGGGGAAAAATCCTCAAAAAATATTGTCAACAAATCATTTGGGTTTTAGCCAGCCAAAATATTCTGAATGCAGGCAGAACGTCCTCCAGCCACTTATTTCTGGTTAAGAAATGTGTACTCCCTTTTCTTCATGTATTTTTTAAGATTTTTAACCAGCTTCTACTCAGCAGTCCTCGTGATCACAAAGTCTGTTTCCATACAACTGTGAATGAAATGTTCCAGCTACTCATGTAGTAACAGCAAAATGTGATCAGTAGGATTTTTTCCTCCAGCTAGTGATGAGTAGCACACACTTGTGAACAATTTTTTTTTAAGTTGCACTTTATTCCCTTCAGACAGCAAAACCCAAAAGAACCATGATCATTGAATAATTAAGTGATTTTTAGAGATATTTAAATTTCAAAACAGAGATATATTCTAATTAAAAGGTCTTGGGACTTTCAAATTATTTTGATCTTTGTCCTGTGTTTGTAGTGTATGTTGTAAGAGTCATAATTACTGATGTTGGAGGTATGCAGTTTCCTAGAAGCCATGGCAAAAAGAGACAAGAAAACCGTCCTCAGTTTCAGTGTCATCACAGCAATTGCCAGCATGGTAAATATTCATGTTGTGAGTATTTGGAATGTACTCATCCTTGGATTTCACTGTGCCCTGCTGAATTTAAGCTTTAGAGCATCTTTCAGATAATATGTTCCTGGTGAATGGAGGCTTCTGCCCAGATGAAATTAGTCCACTGTAAGGCTTCAAATTTTGCAGAACTGCCTAGAATGCAAAACTGCCTTTGGAGCTCAGTTTTACATAGTTTTGTAAATTCGAACATCCCTTGTGTTACAGAATTTACCACCAAACCTAGAGGTTGGGAAGTGTCTTTGGCTTGATGGCTTGCTGATCTCCAAAGAACAGGAGTTAATTGTCTATAACCCTTTGCAGACAGGTTCAGCAGCAGAAAACTACCTGTATCCCAAACAATTGTCCACCTGGGGCATTAAGATGAGTTACCTGTTTCCAAAAAGTTTTGCCTTTGAAATGTCATTATGGCCATTAAGAAGGTTAAGTTTTAGGTCAGGGGTCCTCAATTTTTTTAAACAGGGGGCCAGCACACGGATGAAGTGGCAGGAGGTCATCTGTGGCTGCTTGGTTTCCCCCCACCTCCCCGCCGGGAGGGGGGGCCTGTAAATACTGGGGGCTGGACTGAGGACCCTGGGGGGCTGTATCCAGCCCACGGGCTGTAGTTTGAGGACCCCTGTTTTAGGTGGTAAACAGAGCATTGCTGTTATGGTGTTTCTAAAGCATGTGTGTGCTTGTGAAGTGTTTGTGATCCATCCTGATGAAGAGGCAGTTTGGGAACAATGATTAATGATCTGTTGGGATGAAATTGGAAGGAAAGATTAAGTGTTTATAAAACATCTTAGCAGTGACAAAGGGAAGGCTCTACTGTTGTCTAAGGTTGTTTGAAAGTTGAGTAAGGCATAAAGGGAAATTAATCATTTAAAATACCAAGATACTTTATTGTATTTTGGGAAGAGGACTGTAGAAAAGGAATCAGACTTCTATGAACCCATATGCAGAGACAAAAAATATTTTTATCTTAGTATTATGGGTCAGCAGAAATGCTGTAGTCCTTTACGGAAACTTTTTTCCTTCTCCATTTTTTTATCTAAAAATAAGCCATTTTGCAGTTTGATCTTTGTGCATGTAGAATGTAACAATACTACCTCTGCCTTTCTGCCTCCTGAGGCTGAAACAGACTAGAATTAGCAGAAATGTACTAGGATGATAATCTTTATTGCACTACCTTTTTTTTTTTTCCTTCCATAGGTTAGAGGAAGGGTGATATATCATGGGCTTTGGTATATTGTAAAAAACAGAATCCATGCAGAGAGCCCAATACACAGAGAAAGGGAACAATTCTGGTCAGATTTCTGTGAAGTTCTGTCGTGTCTTTTTGAATCAAAGTCATATAGTGATTGAGCAAATAGTATTTCAACAAAATGCTGAAATTTTACAAGAGCAGCAGATGAAAATTGATCCATCAAGAACAATAATTTTTAATTTAAAGACAGTTTGTTTTGAAATTTTTCATCTTGCTCAAAGTAAAACATTTATGATAATTGACAGATGTGGAAATCTCCCCTCCTTATCTGCACTGTTGCTGTCCCAGTGGAAGGCTTATGTGTCGTTTGGGCTGCTTTGTAAATTGGTGTTTGAGCAGTTAAAACTCATAAAGCAATAACTGGTAAAATCTCTGATTCATCTGCTCCCATTTTTAGCTGTCTACAATTTTATAAAGCAGCTAGAAAGTTTCATGCAGCACTTCATATCTGCAGAGCTTCCTCCCTGGTTGCTCATGATATCCTCTCAAGGATGACAAAAAGCAGCAGAGGAGGGATAGGGCTCACTTATTTTGCCCTGAGAGGTAGAACCAGTTTATTTGGTGAAAAGCAGGCAAGTACAAAGAATGAACTCTCTTTTTCTGCCAATCTTGAAACTATACAAAACAGAGTGGTAGCAACAGATAGAGGAAAGGTAGTTTCTTTCACTCCTTAGTGTGAAGGTGTCCAGATAAAAACATATGTTTCCTGACTTCCCTGCCATCTGTTCTAACCTTCATGTGTACTTCTGGTGTCTGTAGGGAATAAAAGTGCTAACTTCTAATCTAGGTACCTAGCAGCTTTGCATATGGTGTCAAACTGACACCTTTTAACTTGAAACCTGGTTAGAGGAAATGAGAAGCCTTGGTGACAAATGTCCCACTGTATTATAAAGGAAATTCTTTTGTTTTCACAGCTGGGAAATTTTCCAGGACTTCACCATGAGCTTTTGGCAGAGTAGACCATGAGTAATTACTTACTGACTTCCTCCAGTAAACTGCTGAGCTCATAAGAAAAATAATACTGTTTTGAGGATTTGAAGAAGGTACATTGCACTGCAGTAACAGTTGGGACATCAGTTGTGTTGTGTAACAGTGATCCTGAAAGATCTGAGACCAGGGACTAAATTTCCTGGATTAGCAAAACTGGCACAATTGTGAAGGTTTTTTCAGGCCAGAAAGAGAGAGCATTTTGCATTGCCTTTGAGTTATGTTTAGAGTCAGTGACTGCTGATAAGCTCCAAAGACCTGATGTTTTTGAAACTGAAGGATAGGAGGGGAAAATGGGTGAATTGTAAGTTACTAGAGCTAGCATAGGGGGTCAGAGTGAAGTGTTTAAATAATTCAAATGGTCCAAAGTCTTACCTAGTTCTGTTACCTCAAAGTGTCATGGTTTAACACATTTTTCCAGCTGGGTTAGTGCATTAGGACTTATAGGAGAACTCGAAGATTTATTTGGTTTTGGTAGAGGATAGGAAATTCCTTTTTTAATCATGAAGGATTGATGGCTTTGCATGGGACATGTGACACGATGGATAGCAAGTCCAAGCTGACATAGTGGTTCTTTGCCTGCACGCCCTTCAATGATCTGATTATTCGATTCCTTTAAAAGTATGAGAAATCCTAGACACAGTTTATCAATAGTTTTTTATAAAACAAGATTCTCCTTTTCATTACTCAGAGAAATTATGATCTTTTCTTTTATTTCCATAGCTGCACCACTGCAATACTAAACCTATATGCTCAAAATCATTTTAATGTATGTTACAGAAATAAATAATTTGTAAATAAAATCATTATTATATCTGTCTCCTATGACAGCCGAGTCATTTGCAGCTGTGCAAAATGAGAATTGACACTAAAAGCCAGGGATGATTTAAGGCAAATGACAAATTCACACTCTTGCAATAGTAAAGTACCATGTATTTTAAGACAGGAGGGAACCTAGACAAGTGCATAGCTGCACATTTCTAATTTATTGTGAGGAACTCAAAGGCATCTGTTTAAAGTCATACATACCTGACAAAACAGTGCCTGAAAGTAGGGGGGTTTGTATCTTGAATGTGAACACTCATTTTTGCACTCCATGTAAATATTCATGTTTTGTATGAGTATGAAATATCCATAATCCATATAGAAATTTTTGAACACAGAGGAGCAGAGTAAATGAGATTGAGAATTGAGCTTGAACCCAGGAGCACTGGCCCTGTTCATGCAGCAATAGCCCACAATGGTGGGAAAGGAGTCAGCCTCTGAGGATTCAGACTGGTTGTCTCCCAAGTTCTCAGCTGGTGGATTCTTCTCCTCAATGGGTTTGGCTTCCAGAAAACACCTTCTTGGTAATACTGGCACATGGGGAATAGAACACTGTGGTGGCTTGACCCTGGCTGAATGTCAGGTGCCCACCAAAGCTGTATTACTCCCCTCCTCAACCAGACAGGGGAGAGAAAATATTAATTAATTATGTAACTCGTGGATCAAGATAAGAACAGGGAGGTCACTCAGAAATTACTGTCATGGGCAAAACAGACTCAACTTAGGGAAAATTAGTTTAATTTATTACCATTCAAATCAGAAAAAACACCTTACCCCCACCTCCCTCTTCCTCCCAGGCTTAACTTAACTTTCAATTTCTCTGCTTCCTGCCCCTGAACAGTGCAGAGGAACAGGGAATGGGGGTTACGGTCAGTTCATCACACATTGTTTCTGCCACTCTTTCCTCCTCACACTCTCCCCCTGCTTCAGTGTAGGTCCCTCCCACATCTTTCCCATGGGTCGTGGTTCTTCACACATTGCTCCAGAGTGGGTCCCCCACAGGGTCACAAGTCCACCAGCAAACCTGTTTCAGCATGGGCTCCTCTCTCCACAAATCCCTAAGTCCTGCCAGAAAACCTGCTTCAGTGTGGGCTTCCTGTGGGGTCAACAGCCTCCTTCAGGCATCCCCCTGCTCTGGTGTAGGGTCCTCTGTGGGTTGCAGGTGGATGTCTGCTTCATCATTAACCTCCATGGGCTGAAGGGCACAACCTGCCTCATTGTGGTCTTCACCATGGGCTGCAGGTAAATCTCTGCTCTGGTACTTGAAGCACCTCCTGCCTTCTTCTGCACTGACCTTGGGGTCTGCAGAGTTGTTGCTCTAACATAGTCTCACTCCTCTCTTCCACTGCAGTTTTTTGTTTTTTGGGGTTTATTTTGTGCAGATTTCCCCTGCCTTCTTCTTAAATACATTATCCCAGAGGCGCTACCACCATTGCCGACGGGCTGGGCCTTGGCGAGCAGTGGGTCCATCTCAGAGCCGACTGGCATTGGCTCCGTTGGACATGAAGGAAGCTTCTGGCATCTTCTCACAGAAGCCACCCCTGTAGCCTCCCTGCTACCAAAACATTGCCATGTAAACCCACTACAAACATGTAACTTTGATCTTTAAACAAGCAATGCACTGAGATTGTTTACCTCTGTATTTTTGTGGATATTAATTTTTTGGAGCTTGTCACCTGTTTATCAGGTAAAATCAAGTATTCCTTTGGGTTCCTCACACTTTGATCTTGTGTCACCTTATCAAATTGGCTACATCACTTCCTCTGAAGTAGGCTCAAGCTTCAAGTGGGAGTCCAGCCTCTCTGCTAGCTTTTTTTTTCTCCTTTTCTTCACCACCTTTGCAATCTTTGTGTATTAAAAGCAGCACAGTCGATGTTCCTTGTCAGGTTGCTTGGATACTGTACGTAGAAAATGCTGTTGCTTCTGAGCACCTCATCTGTCTTTGCTTGTTGGAACTTGGCAGTGCTAAAGGATCCAATTCTTTCTGGCAAAGTGTAAGTCAAGGGTAACTCCTCTGAGGACAGGGGTGTTAACTGCTAAGAAAATCAACACCAAGGTGCCCTGCTGCATTCACAGCTTCCCTTTCTCCTTTTGCAGCTCCTCCATCCCCTGTCCATCCAGTTTCTTTGTAACCTATTAGTCTGTAGTCCCAGGGCCTGACTCTGTCACAGAGCAAGGTACTTCGTTGTTGTGAACTCAGTCATGACTTTTTGTTTTGTTCTCAAGTTGTCGCTCACTTGTGCACTGCTTACAGAGTATGATCTGACCTTGAGAAATGAGAGAGAGGAGGGACAGCCATAGTGAATCAAAGAGCCTTAGAATATATGGACCAGAGGAAGCTCTTTGACCTAATCACTATAGCATTAGCGATTAGGGATGGGGCACAAAGGAATGCTGAGGGAAGGCCTGGTTTCTCAGGGGGCTGCTTTGTAGCTCACAAGAGATTGAAGTTATAGGTAAAATCCAGTCTTTGAGCCTGAAAACAGGGAAGACAAGGGTAAATAGATCTTATATTTCCCTGTAGTTCAGAGTGAGGATGCCTAACCTACAGCCTGTGGGCCAAAGCTGGCCACTTGCCCAATTAATCTGGCTGGATTTTTGCCACGCTCTGTCCCATAGGTTTATTAAAAGTGAACATGGCATAAATCAGATAAATTGTTTCAGGAGCTTGATTCCTGCTGCCTTCTTTCTTGAGCCTTTCTGGCCCCTTCCTTATTGCTTGACTTTAGGAGATCTTAGGATGACTTGACCACTAATCCACAATTCTTACCAATTTTTCCAGGCTTGGACCCTGGAAAAAGTACATTTCTGGAGGATAACTTCACTATTTCTTTCCTTTATGTTTGATGTAGGTTATAACATTCTGACAAATTATCTTTACTACTGATATCGCTAGTAGTTATGTAAAGTTTATACCCTTACATGGCATTTGCTTGAATTCTCATTTTATTTGTGGTTATAATGTTCATGCCAGCCTAATTAAATGCTGGTTTCCTGCTGGAATGTTACATTGTCTCAGCCAAATAATTAGACTGGCTGATGATCTGTGACATACAATTTCTTTCTCTTTGCATTTCTAGCTTGCTTTTGGTGAACACAACTTCGTTACAGGTCTGTCAGCAGATGAAAACTTGAGTGCAATCAGTGACAAATACTGCATGTCTGTGGGAGATGGTGGGCATAAGTTGGAAGGGTCCAGAGCTCCTGGTGGGGTGGGGCTTCGAAAAATGTTGAGCTACTATCATGTGTTTGACTTTACCTTTGCAAAAACTGGTGTTTCTTTCTTTCCATGTTTCTTTTATTTCCCCCTCAAAATCAAGCCCTAAATGATTTATTAAATGAAATCTAATTACTCTGGCTGAATGCATATCCTTTATTTTATTGAAAAGAAGAAAAACTATGAAAGAAAAGTAATTATGTGGGGGAAATATGCTGTGCTTCATGAGTGGTGCTGCTTCTTTCAAAGCCTGGGTGCTTTTTCTGTTGTATTTCTTTGGTCTAATTCTTCTTTCTGTCTGAGGTGGACTTGAGGCAGGACTGAAGGTAATGGTAAAAAAGTGCAGATTCCTGGGTTTGGTTCTCAAGATATATAATAAGCAGCACAACTCATAGCTTCCTGTGAAACAGAGGAGGAAGCCTAAAATGCTCCCAGGGCTCAAGTGCACTGAACTTAAGCCATACTGTGTGTATGCGGCAAAGCAGATGCTCTGCCCCATCTGCTGTGCTTTTCTAGTGGCATAACAGATTTGGCACAGGTTCCCTTGCGCCGTGTGAAATGTTCTCTCCTGTCCAGCCTGGGAGTGAACCAGCTGCAGTGTAGGGAGGAAATCATCAATCACTATGCCCCGTGATACTCAATGTGTGCGCCATGTTGGGCAGTGCCAACAGGAGGGAAAGTGGGTTAGACCCCTGCCCTCCCAGAAGACTTGCTGTGGGCCAAATTTCTACATTCTGCTTTCTCCATTAGCTGACATGTGGGTCTTGCTATCCTGTGGGCAAGGCCCAGAGTTTTCACACCAGGTACAAGCTCCAAAGGGCCCAGGCAGGTTTTGTGCATGATGGGACTTTGCTATTTCCTTTCTTGTTCAATTTGTAAAAGGATAGACTGAAGGAAAGCAGGCTTCTCCTAGCTGAATGTATGTAGGCATACATTCTGGGAAGTGGTTGTTGGCAAACAATTTTGGCAACATGTTTTAGTTTTTATTCCATCTTAATATATGATATTATCAAATCATGTTTTAAACTGCTCAAATTCCTTTTCAGGCTGGAAGAAAGGCTGCACCATTGGTTTCAGTGAGGCATTTTGCAGCAGAAAGACATGTGGTTTGTGGGGTATTCTGTTTGGTAGGAGCTTCAGTCTGAGAATGATTTGAGCATCAGTTTCAATACATAAGTTTATTTTATTATATACTTCTATTTTTAAATGAGATTGTCTTGCATGAAACTTAATGTCTCTCACATATAGGTTCCCCCCCTGCTGTTTTCAGTAGCATTAAATTGATGCAAATTGATAACTTAGCTTGTGTAGAAATACTGTTCAGCAAGGGAATTATCATTCATGTTTGGTGCTGGCACCAAGGTCTCAGTCCATGTACCAGTGTCAGGATTTTTACTTGTCTTATAAAGTATTCTCATGGTAACAGAGATACCTGATATTGCTCTGTAAGGCTCCAGTCTTAAAATCATTAAAATTGATGTCTTTTCACTGTGTTTTCAAAGGATTCAGAATAGATCCTAACTTCATTGGCGGCAGGTGCAATACCTCCACACAGGGGAAGGAGCAATCACTTCCCAGTCCATCAATTTATGCGTTAGAATTGAGAATGGGTCAAAGGAAATGTCTAGGCTTACAGTGCATGATGAACAGTCCTATACAGCTACATAATTCACTAAGTCTTTTACATATATGGTGTAGCTAAGGAAGTCAAGCATATACAGAAGAAAGAAATATTTTTCCAAATAGCTTCACTTTGATATTTTTTTCCTGTTTATTTTCATTACCAATAAACAATATGCAGCTATGTTATTTCTATTATTAAGGAAATTCCTTTTAGAAAACTTGGCAATGCTGATTTGAATTTTAATTCTACCTAACATTATCTGTAGACCCTAAATAAGCTTTGTCCAAACATTTCCTTGCCTATGTAAGCAGTCACTTTAGATAAAGCAAAGAAATGGGTTACAAAATGAAAAAGAAACTGATGGATCACTTTGCACTTTTTTTTTCTTGAAGTACTGTTTTAAAAACATTACATACTCAAAAGCTTTCTAAGAATCATTAAATATTTAAAGTTAGTTCATTAGGAGTAAAAAGAAAAAATAATTAAGAATTTAAGCCTTTAAATCCTTTCATCTGGTCTGATGTGAACTCGAGTGTTTAATCATAGAAGCCCTTGGATGCTTGCTGATGGTGCACCTGTCAGCTTTCCTTACCAATGTAGAAAGCACAGTAAGTAAGGCTAACTTTTCAAACTGACAGTCGCTTTCAAAATCAGTTTTTGTGTGTTGGAATCAATCAACAAAATGTAAAGAATACTGTTTTAAAGGAATATGAGAAAAATAAGCTGGCTGGTATTAAGAGAACAAATTGATTAAGAAAATTTCTTAAGCATATCATCTATGGCATTCTTGCTATATTCTAAAGAAAAAAATAAAATAGAAGAGCAATGTAGAAGAAAGGTAGGGAAAGCCAGCTCCATAAGGAACTTAAGTATTGTAAAATAGAGGGCTTTAAATTGGCAGGAAGAGGAGGGATAACTTACCAGTGTTTATTGTGCACAGGCTAGGCAAACGGGAATCAAACACTGAATGCTATTTTGATATGACACTTATAAAGGGTGAAAGGCTTTGTTGTAGTAGAGGTGAAATTCTGTTAAAGGACTGCTGATCTGTAATCCTTACACATACACAGCTGCCACTGACTTCAAGTCAAAGACGCCTGGCAGACCCAAGCTGTATGGCTGCAGTGGCCTACAAATCCTCCTGCAATGTCTGGGTGTGTCTTCCACTTTGCTTGCTTTTGTGTTTCAGACTTGCAGCTTGTCTTCTCAGCAGGACTTGCTTTACACTGTACTGCACTGTACTGCACTAGTGTGGTGATTAACTTGCTTACTTCAGAGTTTCACAGTATATAGTTTTCCAATTAAGAACTGACTGTTAAACAGTAAGTTAAATTGCTGCTCTGACCTTGCTGTGAAAAGCCACAGGGTAGCCCTGACGCAGCCTTGTGTGCTAGGATTTGTCTCTTCGTAGTAAAAGCTTAGGTATCCACACAAGATAGTCTGTCAGAAGTGTGGAAACCAGGACCAACTATACAGAATCCTCTTATCTTTTTGCCTGAAAGAATCCTAGTCTCTCCCCAACAGGCTGGGGAGCGTAGAAAACAGATTTAGCAGACAGGTGAAACAATTGCTTCCTTAGGTACCTGTTTTCTCCTTTTTCTCCACCCTAGCAGAAACAACTGGACAGACAGTGAGTGTAACTGCTTCCAACATACACACACGCCCCACCCCAGAAGTACATGTATGTATTTTCTTCAGCCTTCTCTGTTATGGGGTCAGTAGTCTTCAACAGGGGTGACAAGCAGTTTGGGCCAAGTATCGATCTTAGTAATTATCTGTATCAGCTAAAGAACACCCACTTGTGAATGTGAGGCAGGACTGTCGAAAGGCTCAGGACTATTTTATAGCCCATCTATTTTCCCAGGGACCACAGAGAAAGTGCATGGAAGGCTTGGGGAGAAAGCTATTTTACAGTAGCATTTCTCATCCTTTTCTGAGGATATTAGCCAAATATGACTGCAGAGCAGCACTATGCCAAGGTTACCTGTATTATGAAAGGGGAAATGTGTGTAAATTTAATACAGAATCAGAATGTACTGAAAACACATCTTTCAAACATCTCTAATGTTATGTTGTTGGGTACCATGCATAAACCAGAATAGAAGAGCAATAGATCTACAACTCCCATCACTATAGAGGAAATTTACAGAAATCTCTCCCTCCTCCTATCCCTCCCAATACTAACTTTTTCTGGGAAACAGCAGTTTCCAAGATTAGCATTATAAACTCATAAATTCTTTTGGCTCTATTTTTTTGAAGATTGTTTTTACAAAGTTTTCCCAAATTTGTTTCTTTTGTACAAGTGGTTTCCATTTTGGCCACTTTTTGTGACAGACAAAAGAAGTTTAACAGCAAAGTTTCGGCAAACTAATGTGTCACTAATGAAAAGACTGAAAAGAGAGTTTGAATATACAATTTCCCACTAGGGTGGGGCAGAAGTTTGTCATGCAGCTCTCTTAATGTGGTAGTCAGAATTCTTTGTCTTAATAATGAGTAAATACAAACTATTTCTTCATGCCTATTCCATGTTTAACATCCTTGTGATGGTCAGACTTAGTGCATCTTCTCAACTGCATCTTTTACTCGTGCCTCCCTCCTGTAAAGTGTTGGTCCTGTGCCTATTAACTATAATTGAAGATTTGATGTCTGACTTATGCTGCCCTTGTTTGGATTAGTGTCTTGACCGTGCTTTGTACAGACACTTCTGTGGTCCTGGCAATCTCTAAATTTGTCCTTAGCAAGCGGTGGTGGGCTGTAGATTTCACTAGCGCTGTTTAACTTTTGCTACATCATGAAAACTGATAGGTCGCTCAGATTCTTGGTTTTGATACATGGATTATTTTCAGTGGCCCTGGTTAAATGAAATGGAAATTCTTTTCAGGCTTTTATGCTGGCTTTCTGAATTTTTACATAAACCACAATTAGTAGTATAACCTGTTATTGGCAGTGAGAACTTTTAAAGACCAAACTTTAAATTTATTTTACCACACATCATTCCTGTCACAATTTTGAGTATTCCACACAGGATACAGTTCTGGAGCCATATGACTCAGATGTTAACCTACCTAAACAATGATTTTAATATATATATTTCTTTATTTTAGTTTTTAACTATGGAATCATTTAGTATCATTTAAAAATAGTGGTTAGATAACCTCCTATGGCACATGTGCAAAGGATCACGGTTGCTTTGGAAAAGGAATTACATTAAGCAAATGAATGTTTCATCAGAAATCCTTATTTTCCATTTTTTTATTAGGTTGTATAGATATATAGTTATATGATATGTAAAATATTATCAAATTATATGACAGCTGAGAAAAAACAGGATCCTAGAGGGTTTTGCTAGGTACTGAGCCACAGCTAGGATAAAATCATAGTAGGTGAGCCTTCAAGTGAAAGCTGATGTAAGAGGGAGGCAAGCACAGGAACTGCAGTAAGAAAACCGGATATTTCAAAAATTACAGTTTTCAAATGTTTCAAATAGAGAAGGATGCTGTCTGTGTAAGTTCCTGCAACAGAGCCACAGGCCAGTGGCTAAAAAGATACATATTATCTATAGATAAATCTATTTAATAATTCTGCCAGTCAGACAAATTGACTTCTATAGAGACTTCCAGGAATCCTGAGTGCAATAACCTTTCATTTTCAGTGGATAACTCTTTCACTCTGGTTCTTGGAGTAGTTATTTCAGGCTGAGTCCTGCCAAACTTTACACACACAGTTGGCTTTCCTGTACAGTCATGAGTGTTTAAACTTTGCAGCTCAGAGCACCTTGCTTTGTGTGGTACAGGACGGGGGAAGGGCAATAAACAGCAGACAATGGAGAAAACAGAGCTAAAAGTGCCTTTGACTACAGAAACTGCAGGATAAAGGCTGGCATGTGAAAATATTTTCCCATTACTGCTTGCTGAAGTAAACGAGAGCACTCTGGTGACAGAAACTGTATAGATTTGTGTTCTTTCCTCATTATCTGCCTCTATTTCTGACTAGAACATCCCCAAACTGCATAGTAGGCAAAACCCCTGTTGTGTGCCAGGCACTTGGAGCTGCTAATGAATGCTGATACAGAAGAGCTCCAGTAATTTTTTCATGTAAATGTGATCGACAGTAGACAAACATGAAAAGGAAGACAGACATTTAAAGAGAATGATTTAGTGAGATAATTTGTATGATATTTTATTCCTTTCATACACTAAAAGAAAAGCCTCTGAAAAATATAAATGAGGAGGAGACTGTAACACTGTGTCTGGGAAGCTACAAGACTGTATAGGAAGGTGACGTGAATCAATTAGATAACCATCACATGAGATAGCCCTTCAGCTGAGTTTCAGTGGGCAAGAGCACTGCTTCCCCTCCCCCCGCCCCACCTTTCCTTCTCCCGCCCTCCAATCTAATAAATGAAAGAGGGGAAAATAAGGTTCGGGGCATGTCACTCTCACTCAAGCCTGCCACAGTAAACTGATACAAATTGCCCGTCTTAAGTTAATAACTAGCCAGATCCTGGTCTGGTACAGATTGCTGAGCCTCATGGAGGTCATGGTAGCAGGACATTGACAGGAGTGGGTAGCTTTGTCCTGTGTTATGTCCCCAACAGGTAGAAGAGATTTTTAACCTCTGCTTTGTCATTCAGTAGATAGGTAGTTTCTGAGATTACTTTCTGCCCTGTAGCTATGTTCTTCAGTGTGCGACAACTGCAGGTACTTGGTCTAAAGCAACCCAAAGGTGGATCGCAGTACTAAAGGAAGGATGTAGTTGGGTATATCAGTTTCATAATCAAAAATATTTGTAAAAGGTTACCTGAAAAGGGGTATGTTTAAAGCCAAGATTCTAATTTGCCTTCCTCTCTAATTAATACTGTTTATGCTGAAAACGGATGGCTGTTTTTATGAGAAATTGCTTCCCTAGGTTTATAGAGATGGAAATGTCATTGCAATACTGCTTTAACATTTTGCAAGATTTCCTGTTTGTATGTGTAATCAAACTATTTTTTCTAAACAAAACCTATATGCTTTAAGCATTGCACAAAGTAGCTGAAGGTTAATATTTAGTGCATCAGAATAAACATGTCTCCTTGAAAAAGGGAAGGTGACTAGTTCTGTGATTGTGTGTCTCATATCTGTAGCATAATACAAAATTCAAAGTTATTCTGATTAGAATTTTTAATGATCAGAATAATTGCCTTTAGCTGCCTTGTACTTAATGTCTATGTTCTGCATCAATATGCAGGTGAACTAAGTACATAACTCCCTCATGCTTTGAAATGATTGCAGCCCTTAATGTATAAGAGCCTGTTCCTGAAAGATACCGAGTGCCTTTGCTTTTGTTGACTGCAGAGTGTGTTCAAAGAGCTTAGAGCTTCTCAAGGGACTCCCTCTGAATCTCACTGGATCAGGACCTAAAAACGTTCAGAACAAGCTACAGAAGAAAGCAGTCTTAGGACATGACCTGTGTGAGCCTTGCAGGGGTCAGTTCATTACAGATTCTATTAAATTAAGTGCCTGGTTCAGTGGACAGAAAGTTGAAATCAAATAAATATGTGAATATTTGATTTGAAATCCCAGTGCCCCCAAGGAATGAAGCATTTCCCCTAGGGGAAGACTTCCCCGCCCCGCCACTCCCCCCACCCGCCACCCCACCCCCCTACACAAATTTCCTCTCTCACTGAGTATTTCCTGATTTCAGTTCCTTTTTTACCCTTATCCTGTCTCAGTTTCTAGGGAGAGAGCCCTGAGGGACAGGTCAACCCCCTGGGATCACAGACTGCACTTCAAAATCCTGTTCTGCCTGGTTCACACTGATCATTTGACCCTGGGGAGCCAGAATCCAAGGGAAGGGATGGATTCTCGAGGCTGTTTCAGTTGTCCTGTGGATGTCTTCTTCAGTTTCCTAGTGGATGCAAATGAACATTAATGACATTTAGTACAGAGCTGAACATCAGTGTCCCATCTTCAACTGCATCTGGAGCTGTTCCTTCTCTTTCTCTGGGTTAATATTTATTTGTATGAAGTAGTAGAGTTCTGACAGAAGAGAGAAAAACATGCAAGAGTAGTTAACAAGGTAAGTGGATAATTACTGGGATATGCAAAACAGGTCTAGATTCCCATTCAGACTCAGCCAGAGCAATCTGGGTTAATTAGAAACTAGACAAAGCTCTAGTGGTCAGAGGTATTTGTGGTCCTGGACTTAATAACCCATCAGGGATAAGAACCTATTTCCCCTAAAAATTTGATTAAATCAATACTCCCATGAAATGTTTTCATTTCAACTCGTCAGCTTTTCCTCATGGGAAAAAATACCTTGTCAGAATATTCACTGTTAGTCCTTCTCATCAAGGTGAATTTGTAAACCTTGTTCAGGGTTTGGAGCTTGATGAAGGTGATAGCTAGATTGCTTAGGTTTTTATAAGGCCAGCTTTTTCTCATACTGATAGCTCTGATGCTGAAACCATCCTTGTTATAAATCAGTGCTTTTTGGTTTGTTGTGTATTTTTTTTTTCATTCGGAGCAACTTATGCTTCCTTTCCCCTTACCCAAATAAAGACTTAGGTCTTTTTTATAGGTTCTATTGTGCGACCAGTTAGTGACATTCACAATGGAGTGTGAATCCCATTCCCTTCTCCTATCTGTATCGGTAAAAAAACCCCTTCATTATGCTGGTATAAATTGTGCAGACTGAGTAGCTGCACTGACCAAAAAGCTGAAGGCTATGCCTGAGCTCAGAAAGTCTGCTGACTCTCAGAATGATTGAAAGGAATCATATCTAATCTCTTCCTAATCTTGGAGTATAGATGAAGATCTAAAGCGGAAGAAACAACATGAGATAAAGTAGATGAGACCACAAACATCTTTATATATTTGCTGTTATCAAAACTAACATTTTCAAAGAGTATTTAAAGTTCTTGAACACAAATATAAAAGTATTGTTCTTGAAATTGTTTTACAAATATTTAGGGTTTAGTTTGGGGGTTTTGTGGTTTGGATTTTTTTTAAAGCTGAAGAAGCATGTGCAGAAGTGAATAAGAAACTTCTCATAAATAACTGAGTTTTATCTGTTAATAATGAATGAGAGCTGAAACCAGGCTGTATCTGTGTTATGCAGATGGGATGGTTAAGCCATTTTTATTAAAAGTCAAAACGTGTGAATTACAAATATATGCAGAGACAATCTCGCAAAGGATATTAAAAATCCTTGTGAATGTTTCTGGCATGAGAAAACTTACAAAAAATAATATGCTTTCACCCTGAGCAATAATGACAGTTTAACTTTAAAGTAATAGATATCTGAGTGAATGATCTGGTATTGCATTCAGAGAAAGTGAATAGGAGAATAAGAGGTGAATAGGAGAAGGTGATTATTTACTATTTCTCACCATATTGAGCACAAAGTAATGAACAATGATATGATCAGCTATCAGATTTAACTAGTAAAAGAAAGTACTTCTTATGCACACCAGGTAATTAAATCTTGGAGCTTGTTGACATTTGTAGACAAGATATAATGAGTTAAAAAAACCCCTAAACTTAGCAATTGGTAGCCTTCAGTCACCATGGTGCAGTGCAGAAACTTTTCCAATGGATGGCAAAACCTCCCTAGAAAGGGGAGGATTATGCTTCAATTGCCCTGCTTCTTACACTCTTTTTGAAGGACTTTGAACAACTATGGTTGGCAGATGTTGGAGATAGGATGTTGAATTTGAAGAACCTTCAGTCTTACAGTCCATAAGCACTTGTTTACGGTATCTTGAGGACCTGGATATGACAGTGAATTTTTCAGTCTGTGTTTAAGAATGGTACTGTATTTGCCTGTATGATATAGACGGGAATATAGCATTTCTATGAACGGGTACAGAGTCTATAGAAAGGGAAAAAGGTGTTTCAGTGCTTGAACATAATCCTGTCAGTGAGGATATGTCAGCTATGTCTCAACTTTGTGATGGGAGCCAAGCAAGTGGTGGTGTGTTCTTCTGTGTGCCTGGATTTTCATCTGCAGAAAACCTGGGTACCTCCGCAGAGAACTGGTGGTGGTACCATATTCATTTCCAGATAGGTTGCTTAGGGGACAGGGGTATCTTACCTGCAGTCCGAGACACAGCCAGCTCACATGTCCAGTAACGAGAAGTGTTAAGCTACAGTGAAGTGCTCTTCTCCTTAATGTTGATTTAGTCTCACTATACAGCAGTGGCAGCTGGGGCACTGTGGGAAAGGAACAAAGACTGGCTCTGTTTGTGACTGCTACTGACTCCTGAATGAATTTGAGTAACTCGGTTTGGCACTTCAATTTTTTCTGCCATGCTTTTCCTGCTTTGGCTATTCAGGGTAAGCAAGATTTGTCAATTCCCTGTCTAGAAGACACAAGCTTGCATTAAGAAGGCTTTTTATAACCTTCAACACAGTTCATTAGCTTGGGTTTTATACAATGGCCAGTTTGAAGCGTGACATGTGTTTACTGATATCCATCTGAAAAATACCACCTGTATATTCACTTACGCAGGAGGCTCTTTAAGACAGACTCCCTTTTGCTCTGCATGTTTGTACAGTGCCTCATACAATGGACCTTACCATGATTGCAAGCCGCATGCACTACTGCTTATATGTAATAAATAATAAGAATTAAGAATAATCAATCTATTTGAAAAGAAAGCCAGTGTCTCTTCCTACTATCCTTTTCTAAAAAAAATATTTATTTATTTCCCAGCCAGGCAGCAGCTGAACTACAATAAACTAACTTCATTGTCTTTTTTCTGTTAGGCTTTGTGAAAGCTTTGCTAAATTTCCATTCCAAGAATTAGACAAAATGCAAATGTAGTGTTCTCCATGGAGTTATAATGTATGTAGTCCTATAAGCTCATGCAAAAGATAGTAATGTCATTGATGCTTTTTTTAGCAACACAGCCTAAAATTCTATAATTTTTTAGAGATGTTATCAAACATCAGAGGAATTTTACAAGTGACACTAGTGGGTATGTTCATTTCCCAATATATTTGTGGGACTAATTCTGATATCTGCTTAAAGTATCTGGATTCAGCAGCCATTTAATTTTTCTCCTATATCTCCCTGACTGTTGATTTTCAGGATGGTTTGGGGGATTTCAGTCTCTCTGTATTATCTTTGCAGCTTCATAAACAGTAGGAGACTTCTCGTTTTGCCTTTTGTACTGGTGGAAAATGCTTAGCTGAGATGTTTATATTGTGAGCTGGAGCCATAAACAAAGCCCACTGCTCACTGTTGCTGTTGACCATGTGTTAAGTTTGTGGTGTGTAGATGTACAGTAGAGGATCACCATCTTTCCTGACCCTGATTTCATGGCATAGTTTAGAGTTATGTGTCTCTGATCTGTAGCATAGCACAGTAGTCATGGATTTCTTTCCTTGTCCTCTTGTCCAATTTTGGGGAACACAGCAATGACCTGCCCTACAGGTGAATGTCTGCAGGTGAATTTAGACTCCAGTCATGCACTGTGGTGGCTCACAGACTAGGGAAGGAAACATGATGCATTGAGGGAGATTTTTTAAAAAAAAACTAATTTTTGTGCTTATTTTGTCTTTCATGAGCCAGCAATAGTTCTGGCTTTTAAAATCCTGAAATTTGAAAGTCTGGGGGGTTTATTGCTTTAGCTGAACACAGCTGAAAAACAAAATATGCAAATGAAGCCCTTGAATCTTTACAGCCTTGAAGTTTTAATCTGAGGATACAGATTTTAATTTTAAGATGGTTTCTAATTTGCCATTTCCTAGGAGTGGCAGAACTTGTAGGGGTATTCAGGGATTAGAAAGAAAAAAATTGTGATACTCTCTGCCTAAGCGCAGTGATTTTCTTTAGAAGCAATGTCTGTACTGCACCTTGGCCATGCTCTGAGAATGTCAGCCTGCAACCAGCATGACTATTTCATTCTCTTAACTAGTAATGATTCCAGATTTATACATTTAAGATGCAAAAAGCTCTAGGCAACTTAAGGAAATACCAAATTATTATTTTATGACAGAACAATGCCCAGATGTTTGGGTTAGAGTGGGCTAATAGGAAGAAGCAATGAGACTTATATTCTGAGTGTAAAAACATGGATTTATAACTGAGAGAAGTGGTAAGTGTCTTGAACACGGAGACGAGTGTGCAGAAAGGAGATCAGAGAGAGATGTGGATGGAAACAGTAACAAAACCTTGTTGAAGACTCTGATCCCACATCTTGCGTAGGACACACATTCTTGTTTCACAGTGTTGCTGCTGCTGCTGGATTGAAAGGCAGCTGCCTCTTCCAGTTGGCCTTCGGTAGAGCCAGTAGCATAGAGCCTAGAAAGGAAGTTCTATTGAGGGTTATATGTTGCATGTTATTTGTATTTTAGATCTCAATTATTTTCAGGTGTGTGTACATCCATAAATGCTTCCTATACATCATAATTTGCAATAGGAAAGCTTGCATATTGCTCATACTTGCTGCTTATGGTAATTAAAGTTCTTATTGCCCAATGTTAAAAATATCTTATTAATCCTATATTCTTGGCTACATTACAGTCTTAGTAATTATGCTATCTATGCTTACATGAAAATTCCTATCTGGTGTCATAGCATCTCGTGTCTTACTTTCCTGCTATTCCTGACAAACTACTCATATAGTGTTAATATTAAACACCTTGTAGGTAAATTAGTCATTTGTAGATGGTAGATAGCTACTCTGGAAGAGTTCATAATTATAAAGGAATTGTGTGCTATGGAGGAAGGAGGGCATTGCATAAAGAGTTGACTTCCTGAAGATTCCGAGTTTAGATCAATGTTCAGATCTAGAGCTAAGCTTTTTATAAAACCTGCTATTACTGGCATCCATTTATATTCTCATACACGAAGTCAGATCTCGAATACTATTTCGATAAAATCTAGATCATATTCTTGAAAATGACCTACGTATTTAAGGACTTAATTTGCATAGAAGCAGTTTTGAAATTGTTTCTGTTGTTCCTTTTAAAGCACCAAACCCCATGTTTTTATTGATGCAAGCCAAGACCAAGATAGTTGTGGATTGTGTTGTGTGGTATCTTTGCTAACAGAAATCGGTATGAAAATGAGCACTAACTTTCTGCAGGACAGAACTGTTTTTGATGTTTCTTCAGCATATACATTTGTTATGATGAGCCATTAAGGATTAGAAAAAATGAAAGTGTAGTTCTTACTGTTAGGTTGTCATTAAAGACAATGAGGAGTATTGAAGTGTTGCTTACTTTAATTTTTTTGACCTCAGTATCTTCAAATACATAAACATTTTCTTGTCTGAAAGCTGAATCTATAATTACCTTTACTAATGAAATGTGACAAACTAACCAGAAGGGTTTATAATTTTAAAATATGCAGCTGATATGAAATCTTCTTTGAAGAGCTGTTATATATACCACTAGGGTATACATGCAATGCATCTCTCAAACTGTTATCCTTTTTCCAGCTCCCTAAGACTATGAAACAATTTTTGTGATGCGTGGTATTATATACCATAATATTACATCATGTTATCAGTGGCTATGCATAAATGCTGCCCACTATATCATCGCTGGTACAGTAAATTGGATGCACAGTGGACAATTTTGTATATGTGCATGAATGTGTATGCACACATTCATTCAGTTAGTTTGCGTATGCTTCTGTGTGTTTATATGTGTATGTATACACACAGATAGAAACTGTGGTGTTTGTCAATGTGAGGTATTTTTCAACATATGAAAGAAAAGTGAAAATATTATTGCCATGAATCTGCAGTATCAATCTGTACTGTTCATTGCTTTAAATCTACATTAACTGTGGCTTTTTTGTATATCTTTTGGTGATTTTTCCCAAGCATTTACGTTGTGCATTTTAAGACATAATAATGTAATCTTCACACCATACTAAACTTTCCCTGTATATTTCTTCAGAAGAAGCAGTTATCAGAGGACTTTAAAGTTTTTAATTTCTTTTCTACTTCAAAAATATCTGACTTCAAAATAGCAACTAAGAACTTCAAACTACAACTCCTGAGTCATGTTCAAATTCTATTAGTTCTCCTAATATGATTCTGATTTACCACTTGAAAATAACACTGTTTCTTGCATTCTCCATTTAATTGAGATTGATAGGAGATGCCAAAAAAATTGTATTGTGAAAAAGCCAATAACTTCAAGCTATATTCAATGGAAAATATAATCTACCGTGCTGCAAAATCCCATAGATCTGAATTCTGAAATCATCCCAGCTATGGCCAATGAAGTGTGGGGAGTCTGCTTTAATAATTTTGAATATTAACAATTACTAATTTTTGTAGAAATTCTATTGAGGTGATAAGGATTTCTTTGAAGCCACTTCAGTAATATTGAACAAATAAAATGGAGACGTTATAACAGAACATATCTTCCAGACAGCTTAATTTTTCTTTTTCTGTGGGGAAATGTCCTTCTACACTTGTGTCACCATAATAAAACTTCTCTATTCTGAGATATCCTCAGAGTGATAATGTTATAAGACTATAAAAGAAGTTCTTGCCACATGCCCCAGCTTACTGCCATTTCACCTGTCCTATTAGGGGTCAGCACTTTAAGATGGATCACAGAATCGAAGCAAAACAAAACAAGGAACGCTTTCAAAAATGTTTGCTTAGCTTGTTTGTTGCGGGTTTGTGAGTGGGAATGAGCAGGTGAAAGCAAGAAACTACCAAAGGTGGCTTTTCAGCTGAATAAAGATTACTTGGAACCATACCCACTTGGCATTCTGATGGTCACCAAATGAGTTGAGGCTGATGCCTTTCATAGCTACCTTCAAAGCAATAGAAAATACTTTTGTTGTGTTTTCTTTGAGAGTCTGATTTGACAGACTTTGGAGTCTGAACCTCTGTCCCTGGATCATTTTTGTGTTTATGAGCAAAATGCAGTTTTGCACTAGAAAGGATTACTGATGTTAGTGGATTTGATCACAATTGTTTTAGTTGCTGGATGATAATAGAAATTCCTGCCATATGAGATGACTGTAACATTAAGTAAACTAAATATGTACAATGTCATAAATTTATGATGACAACTTAAGGACACAAAATTCAAGGAGCAGTGTGTACACTATGTAAATGCAACATGTGGAAAATGAAAATGCTAGTTAATTGTTTCAGACCATAAGGAAATGACCTCCATCTTTTTGGGCTTCAATGTATTTGGACATAGAGTGGTACATATTTCATGTTGCTGGATTTTGCACAGTCTTCCATTAGTATTTTTGCAATACTCCATCATAACATATGAACATGTGTGCATGTAGCTTCATTCTATACTTTATTGTTTACTGGTAGAAAATGTGAAACTGATTTATGATGCTTTAAAAAAATAGTATGGGTATTATTACTATCTTCTTTGAAGTGCTGCATAACGTATTTTGCTCCATTAGCTTGTTATTGTTCTTATAGGTGCAGCATGACTTTTAGAAATACTTGAAGATCTCAAGTGATGGAACATAACAGCAGATCCCTAGATAAGATATCCATAACATAAGCCTACCTCACTGTCATGCGTTGAAAAGGCTTCTTGTTTTCTGTCGGCCTTAATTTTGTTAGGTCAGATGACAAACATCACAGAGTTTTGGTGTTTTTCCAGTTTTAAAACTTTTCCAGTAAAATCAGTTCTGATTTCAAAAAATTCCAAATGTAAAGCAAGAAAAAATTAATAGTCAAAAACACTTCTTCACCAAGTGTTTGTTTAACCCTGAGAAATTTTTCAAATCACAGTAAGATGGAGAATTACAGACAGTGCCCAAATTTCCCACAATTTGTTTTCATTTCCTGATTCACTTACGTGGCAATACTTATAGTAGCTGTTATATATAGAGTAACTCAGTAAAAATGGAATTTTCATGTTTCTTTGGTGACAACTGATTTATGTTTGGGACCATAAAAATAACCCTTATGAAGTCATAGATCAGACATATGCCATTGGTAAAGACTCACAGCCATGGTTGCAAGATCTTTGATTTTTCCTGTCTTCCACAGAAAAAGCTACTTTCTTCAAACAATTGATGAGGAACCACATGAAATAAGGAAATGGTCAAGTTTTGTGTGTTCCTTCTTTGCAGCAGAGCTTCTGCCTAGAGATTTTCCTATCCAATTTTAGCTTGCTCCCTACTCCTGATTTACTAGAAGGTATATGCATTGTGTCTAAGATCCTGATTCGACTGAAGATTTTTCCATTTATGTGATGAAATTTTCATGGGTAGACCCAAAGAAGCTATCATCATAATTAGCATTACAAAGTATATATACATAACCAGAATCAGGGAATCTAAGTCATGGTAGTTTACCAGAAAGAACCAATCATTCCCTTCAGGTGTATGCAATTCATACATGCATTGACTTTTTGTTCAAGCTCTGAATTGGTACACTTGTGAGTCTGATGGCTGAATAGAACTGTGGTTAAGTTCCTTGACAATGAAAGTGATCACCTATAAAAGCTAGGGTCACTTTTGCCAATCTATATCATCAAACAAGCATTTGAGGAAGGAAAAAAAAAAAAAAACCCAACAGAAAAAAACAAACCCAAAATGCTATGGCTGCTTTGAAGTCTCAAAACAGAAGATGTCAAAACAGCATGGTTGAAGTGCACTTTAATGAATGTGAATAATACAAAACCTATTTCTGTAGACAGGCTTTTCAGCTGAATAGTCTCTTCAGTCTACTGCATTTCACTTTGTTAGCTTATCACTGACATTTTAACCAATCCTTCCCAGGGTCCATCTGGTGGTCCATCTGTCTTCAGCATCTACAGTTCACTGTGTGACAAATGACGTATAGACTATTAAAGAATAACAATTAGTTACAACATTAAACATAAAGGTTACATAAATTGCATACTTCTGTTAACAAACAGTGTCACACTACAGCAAAAAAGAATTTGGCAAGTCAGACAGTAAAAGTATACTTTGTATCATGGAGCAAAACATATTTAGGTCAAATGATTTACTGAGATTTTTTTTTTCCCCTACCCTTCAGGTCTTTTGAATAACAGATGTTGGCGGTACAGTGTTTTCATTATGCAGAACCTTTTTAGTACAGTAGTGTTCATTATAAAGGTCAGATTTACATGCAAAGAAAAATACTCAAATTATTCATCAACCAAATATTTGTCATTCACTGTACATTACTTTAGGATAATCAACCTGAAGCAGCGAAATTATAGAACCCTTCTTATTTAAAGCAGCATAACAGATTTCCTGTACAGCTGCATTGTGAGCTTAATGCTTGTTCCACCTCTTTTGGTTCAAAGTAATCTCTCCTCTGATATGGGGAGTTCTATATGGTCTGTGTCAAGTTGCCTGAGACCAAAAGAGGAAAGAGTTAACAACTGAACTTTGTTTGACTCCTGAATCTCTCTGCAAAGTATGAGTATATATCTATGCACAGGGAGAAGAAAACATGTAGGAGGGGCACTGTACTCTGTGTATCAGACAAATGGTGGAGAAATTGCCCAGGTTAGGTATCAGCAAAAGGTAGTACAAGGGTGGTGACATAAAGTTGAAAAAGATGAAGAAAACCAGGGAAAGGGGCAGAAGTAGTACCTTTTCACAGGATGCTGTATTTGCATCAGCATCATTTAGTAGCTCAGCAAGTCTCTTTCAGTTATTTCATGCCAAAAAGTGGCATGCATCCAAATCCCTCGTGTGTTATTGATACATTCTGGTAGGTGCAGCTTTCCCACCTGTTGACTCCCTTTAAAAGAATATTGAATTTTTAATGAGTACTTCTGACCTGATAAAATGTGACTGGACTTTGCAAGTACAGCCCCACTGTAATAGATCTTGGGAAGCAGATGGAGAGGACAAATCCCATCCATACACTCACAGAGGGTTTTGGGGTTTTTTTGTATGTTTAAGACCTCTTCTGGCACAGATTCTTTTTTATTATTATTATTATTTTATTTTATCATTCAGGAGCCCACAATTAATTGGAAAAGAGATGTGGTACTGATAGATGAGTCTATCTTTTTACTTCTGACTGTCATTCTGGCCCCTTTCTCTTTTTGGAGGGACATAGGCTCAGCTACTGCCTCCTTAATGTCTCTCTTCCCCTCTCCTGTAGCTCACCTCATCACTGTCATCTTTATTAAGCTTTCTCATCGTGTTACAGGACCTGATGACACCCAGAGTGACTGCATGGAGCTACTTACATTAAAATTATTATTTCCTGATAGGAAAGGGGGGTGGCTACTGCCCTGAGTACTAGACAGAAAAGGGTTTTAACCTGAGCTTTCAGAGACTGAATATTATTATTGTTATTATTAAGAAGAAACATGTTTTAAAACCCTACTCTTCTCTAATTTATCCTATGGAAAAAAACAGAGACTTTTTTTGCTCTGCTAAATGCATGAAGTGAAAATAGTTGCACAAACTAACTCATGTTTGTTGGTGGTCAGTGGAACTGTGTATTACCAGGGTATCATATATATTTTTTTTACCTTTTCAGGGCTTGACAAACCACCCTGGAATATGTGGCTGTTGTTTAACCCAGATTGCTGTGGTGAATTAATATGCCCTAGGGGAAGTACCAATATGACTCTAAAGAGATATGAAGCACATACAAGGTTGCAGTGGTATGTTGAGAAGCATAAAGGAAAGTGAACTGAGAAGACCAGGTCATGTTAGGGGAAAGGCGACGAGGGACAGAAGTAAGGAAAAATGTGGAGAAGGATTACAAGCTAATCACAAAATTGTCATTTTCATTTCTCCTTTGGTGTGAGGCAGAAAAGAAAAGTAGGGGAGAAGCCATATATACTTTTTCTTTCTTATGAGGAGAGAGGGTGAGATGACCTGGAAGGCAGTAGAAGTAGTCATGAGCACCTTCTTGGATTGAAGGTAGAGCCCCAGAGAGCAGGAGGCAGTGTGGCAGCTGCACTGGATGAAAGTCAGAGTTGTCTGGGGCGTGGAGAACAAGAGTTTCTGTCACAGTGTTGTCACTGTTATATTTTGAATTACTTCTGAGGGTTAATGCTTTCCCAGTCCCTAGCAATGTGAATATCAGATTTGTAAGCAAGCTAGTAGCTCTCAGCATGTGGAAACAGCCCTCAAAAGGCCTCTGATTGTCCTGAAATACATTGTCCTCAAAATTTTTCATTATGATATATCGTGCTAACACACTAGGTTCACCTGCAGCTGGGATGTTTCAGTTATCTGATGGTTCTGATTAAGACATTCAGAGCATTGAGAATTATGTGCTTCATCCCTTGTTGTCAAAAAGGCTTGAACATAGAAAGCAACACATTCCTTACATGCTGATTGCTGACATCAGTTTTGGTATAGAAGGACTTTACATCATATCTATGTACCTTGAATAAAATCAGTATGTACTAGGCATGCTGCACATACCACCTTCTAATTCAATCCTAAACTATTCTGCTAAACCTTTGAGTTGTGGTAAGATGACAAAAGACAAAATGATTAATTTTGAAAGTGAAAACATAATTAAAAACGGCTTCCATAGCCACCCATGCAAACATTTAGCCCATGTCTGAGTAGTACCAGCCTCAGCTGTGTGGAACAAAGTCAGCTTGGCTCGTGCTCACTTGTGGACTAGAGCTCTTGGTAGGAGTCAAATAACGGAGAAGAAGAGAGCAGGAGGTCCTTGTCTCTGACTGTCAGTTTTCAGGAGCACAAAATAGCTACAGGGGTGAGCTATAATTTTGTGTGTGGAGTGACACTTAATGTTTTTATTGGTAATCAGGTAAAGAGGATGAGTGAAAAGGTGACAATTTTCTAATTATGCAATATTAAGTTAATCCAGGGTAGGGATTAAGGGAACCTTAAATAATGCTGATAGCCCTGGCAGAATGATAGTGATTGAAAATCAGTATTGATGAACACAAAGCTATATGAATTATTAGCAAATTGCACTTTTTTTTGGTAGAAGTTTATCAAAATACCTTTCTATGTTAAATGTCCAACAGCTACACCTGTTGTTCACAGGGTACAAGTGATAAATAATAAGTGCTCCACAGTAAATGTTAATAAAATTTGGTCCAGTGACAGATAATCCAGTATCGAACCCCAGTATGTTAGAATTTTTCCATCCTCTTCCCTGTCCTCCAATATTGGAGGAAAGTAAAATTGACGCTTTCCACTGCAGAGGTGGCCTCATTCTACTGGTACATGAAATGATCTGTCTTAGTCCACTTTGTGCATTTTTAAAATGTGTAAGTACTCTTCAATGCTTTAGAATGAAAGACATTCTTGAAAAGCAAGGTAAAGCAGTAGAGTAGTCTACCAGACTGTAGCAAAAATCATAATACTGTCTGATAATTCTCAATAGTATTAGTATTGCTATCGCTGTTTTTAAGTACTGAATTGAAATATTAAAAGGGTATGTGTAGTTTTTAGGTCACATATTTCTATTCAAAACATGTGAAGTCGATTGCTGATTCCAACAAAAACTAATAAAAACCTTCATACTTTTAAGTACATACTTAATGGTGAAATACTTTACTCGTTTATTCAGTTTCTACAGTCAATAGTTGACACAGCATTTGTTTTCCCTTTGTTGATTTTTTTTTAACAACCTAATGCAGAGTGCCTAAATGTTGCACTTAATTTATTTTTCTGCTTGAATGATGAATGCCAATTTGTCTTGAGGCAACAATTTCACTGTACTATCAGTATTCAGTAGTATTCCTCTCTCAGCAACAAATGTAGGATATTTTTGAAAGAAAATACGCAGTAACATTAAGAAAAACTGCCAGTTTTACAGGAAAAGTTTTAGAATAAAACTTGAAAGTGTCAGAATTACTGTAATAGCTTCTATATCTTTTTGAAGAAATGATGGTCCAACTTTAGGTTTTATGAATGAGATTTTTTAGTTTATGTTCTTTGAGAATAGAAAGTGCATCCTCTAGCATTGTTCTCAGTCTTCAATACTAAAGTAAAACAAATACTTTATATATATAACCTGCAACGATTCCTCTGCAGTCATGCTCAATCTAGTTCAGTTCAATGGGGTTAGGTACCAGTGGCACTAAAGATCTGATTCTGGGAGGGGTTCAGGCAGTGAACTGTGCTGAGCAGGGTTGAATGTAATCCTTTTCTTCTACCGCTTGTAGACCTGTGCGTTGTACACAGGTTACCAGATTATCTTGTGTGCCCTATCTGAAATGCACATTGCTGCAGCTGTGTTGCTGTTGGTAACTAAACTAACTACGTATCTGCACCCCCTGCAGTCATCCTGCTCAATTGCAGTACAGGCATGGGTTAGCCTTGTTTGTTGGAGTCTAGTGGACTTCTGCATAGGTCAGCAAATGTGAGAAAAGTATCGTTGTGGCTAGGTGTCAAGTCTATCAAGTACCAAACAAAATCCACATCAAGTCTGATTGCCCATGTCTGTGCAAAATGCTGTGTGGTTATGAAGACTACACTGCATGGTCTATGGACAGGGCTAGAGCAAAGCAGCTTCAGCTACCCATCCCTAGCCCAGCTGCTTTCAGGTACTGCTGGACTATAAAAGGAGATGTTCATAATTTGCATCTGGATCCCCACAAGTTTAGGTCTAAATTACCCATGCCTGGACCAAAACTAACCATCACTGAACTGCTAGGCTTTTGTTCCACTTCATCAATGCCCTTGATAAGAAGGTTAGGCTGTGTTGGTTTATTTTTTTTTTCTTTGTTGCCTGTAAAGGTGCTCAACTGATAGTCTTAGACAAAAAAATTCTCTTTTGAATCACAAAGCAGATAACTGCCTGTGAAATGGCAGTGCAGGTCACAGTCTTGACCTGCAAAAAGATGCAGGAATACCAAGGACTGTAATGTTTTCAGTTTATACTTAGATGAGACTGCCATCCAAGATACTAAGTGCATCTGGCAATGATGCCATATTACAGACAACCTGCCTTCCCTGAGATAGACTGAAATTTATGCATGTATTTTCACAGCTGACAGAACATCTCTGGGTTATTCTGAAAGTTTTAAATTTGCACTTGTTTTTGATTTGAAACAAAAGGCTTCCTTTCCTATGAAAAGATTAAGAATATTCCTTTCACAAAAATATGATTTTGGGGCAATGAAATACTGCATTTTTTTAATAATTTGAAATGTATCTTTTTCAGGTTGAATGCTTCAAATTAATAATGTTAGAATATGAAGTAGTAGAACTTTCAACAAAACTGTATTTTCTGAAGGAGGAAAATATAAGCACTTCTTTTGATTTGGGGGGGGGGGCGGTTTACCAACACTATTTACTTAGAAAACCCTTTGACAGTTAGTAGTGTTCTGAAGGACCAGGATTTTGGTGCTGAGTAGAGAGGGAGGTCCATACTAATATTAAATCAGCAACTATTGCTGGCTATTGCTGATGCGAGGTAAATTCAAACTGACAAAATAAAGATGATATGCCATGGGCTGTCCTGTTGCCTGGTATTGTCCACTGAATGACTGGGTAAGGGAGTACCAGTTTTCCTTGTAATTCCTAGTCACTCCTGTTCCAATGCTCTGCTCTGTCCTGATGACACTGGTTCCTCTAACTTAGGAAGACACTGATTTCCTTTAATGATTTAAAATAGATTGTGTACTGGATGGGTTAAACCAGCTATTAACTAGTGTGCCTAGGATTTCCCTATATTGTACAATGTCTCACAGTTTGTATTTTTTAATAAGTTAAATGTTTTCTGCAGATTCAATACTCCATTTTCACAGAGCTTGCTGCCACAAAACCTCCTCTTCCAGGCAGCTTTCATATGCTTTAATCAGTTAGAAGTACTGACTATCTCTGTGGTTGCAGCAAAGGCCTTGGGTAACACACAGCAAAGTGTATATCAAATATAATTGATAATCTTATTTAATCAAAAACAGATCTCCCAGTGAAGACTCTGTCTATAGTACAAGTATTTGTACCAGCCTAGATACAAGTATTACTGTATAAAACAGTCCTGAGTGCAGTTCATTTATTTTATTCTTAAATACTTCCAGTCATTTGAAAGCTTTTTCCTTGCTGTCAGTTGATCTTGCCACTTAGCCGATTTCAGGAGTGCTCAAGACAGTTTTCTCCGATCAGTTTTGACAGCATGTCCAAGCAATTTTTTTAAGTAACAATACTAAATAAATAACATGGGGTTTGGTCATTCTGTCAGACTCGGCTCTATCTGCATCTCCTTTCTAATCACATCAAAAAGCCTTCTAGGTGTCTTGCTTTATCATATTGGAAATAGTAAGCTTCAGATTCAAGAAGTGAATAGGAACCTCACACGAGGGACATACATGGGATTGCATTTGGTAGAGCTGACTGACTGCAGTGCACAGTGATTCATGAACAAAGCTGCCAGGTCACATTATTTGTTTCCTGCAAGTATTCAGGGCTATCCTGCTACACATGGAAGTACTCAGAAACCCCTTACAATCCTTAAGAAGGAAAACCATCATCTTACTTCTTTTTCCTTGCTTGTTTTCTGTCTTTGATCTTACTACACGTTGGTTTGCTCTTTTTCTTAGTAAAAACAACTACCGCATCTAACCTTGAATTCCCAGGATTCTGGCTTTGTCAGCAGGGAGCTACCACCAATATAAGAGGGAAAACCTGCGTTTCTCTGTCAGTTTGCTTCAAGCTCAGTAGTAAGGCTCTGTTTCTACAAGAACCAGTCATTTTGTTGTGTGTTTGTACACTGGGTAACAGTGGGGTCCCCATCGAGGGCTGGAGCTCTTAGATGCTATTGTAACAGAAATCATGTGAGAAATAATAGGTGTGCTGGCAGGGGACCAAACCAAAGCTCAGCAGGAAGTCTTTCCTTAGCCCAGGTCCCTTTTTAAGGGTGCATGTAAGCTAGCCATGCAGCTTAGCTTGTCCAGCTACTGGTAGAGAGGTAAAAAAATGGATTTTTCTACCTTTTGCCTACTGGTGTTAATCACTGTGCGATGGGATGTTTCCTGTGGCCTCCACAGAGTAAGGCTACTATGTGTGTGGTAGTAGAGTTGCATTTGGAAGTGAACACAGAATAAAGTTATGTTGCAAGGGCTTTACAAATCCGTCCTGATGATGTCAAGAGTGCTGCTGTATTGAGAATGTCCTCCTAGGTGAATTATTTGCTGGTTTATATAGGAAAGTATATATATATATATAAATGTAACTTAAAAAGGGGGAAAAAAGGATATTGCACATTTGAGAAAAAAGCATGAGTGGGAAAATAATCTACTGAAAGACTAATATGCTAGCAGCAGCTTGTGTTTAAAGTTAGGGCAAACAGATCCTGCAGACCTTGTAAATGCTTTGAGATTTTCTGTCCTGGCAGAAGGGAAGAGTGCTTGAAGAGCACAGACTGTACTTACAGACTTCTCAAACAATTGGTCTGCTATTGCCTAATTTCTTGCCAAGTAGATAGCTATAAGATCACCTTTTCATGCCTTTACATGCTTACTTAGTATGGTGGAAGACCTGAAAGTGTTGAGATTTCCAAGTACAAAGAAGAAAACAAAACAAAATCTTTCTACATTGGAATGAAACTTACTACTATTCAATTTCCTGGAAAAAAAAATCTTGTCTAAGGGTAGTAGAATGGAAGTGTCTAAAAACAATTGACTGGCTTGCCTTTGCAGCTTCAGCCTTGGCTGTTTGCCTGGTGGGCTAAGAAGAAGGTCAGAGTTCAAAAGATTTTTATGAGATAGTTTCAGCCACAGCTTCTAAGTCCCTGGCACTTCTCAGCTTGTGAGAAGCTGAACTGGCAAGAAATCGAGGTTTGAAGAGTCAACAAAATTGACTCTGCTCCTCAAAACTTCTCTGTTTTGACAAACCTTCATTTTTCAAAAGAAGAATGTTCCATCATAAAATTCCCAAGTATGCTTTGGGGAAGGGGAGGAGGGAGAAGAGGTTTCTTTTCTTCCTTCTGCCTTCAAAACAACAGGCCAGAAAGATGTTATTATTGTGTGAGCAGGGACTGAGTCATGGGGAATTGGATTAAGAAAATTATTAAGAAAGGGGGTGGTGGAGGTTGCTGGTGTGGTGTACTCTACAGATATGGTTTGTCTGTTACATGCTGGCTGCTTATTTCTGGGTTAAGATGGAAAGCTCGCTGGTGTAGAGCCCTGTCAGTGTCCAGCCCCTAACATAAAAGAGCCCCATGCTGACAGGAGGCTCTGGACAGGCTCTGCTGCAGCACCCAGGACTGGTGGCTGGGCTTTGCCAGTGCCCGGCTGAAACCCCACCGAGAGCCTGAAGGAGACTGCCCTGTTCGTAGTCCTGGTGGAAGTGGGTTTGGGATGCAAACTCTACTGATTACAATCCTGGTAGTGGTCCCACGTTTATTTGCTGCATGCAAACCTATGCATCATATTTAGGGATAAGGATTTTTAAAAACTATTTACCTACATGGAAATAGTTTTGTTTAATGAATTGACTGGTTAGGAGGTTCAGTAATTTAACAGTTACAGTTATAACCCATGCAATGTAATGCACAGGGCTCTAACTAAATTCAGCAAGTCACTGTTGTTGTTGACAAGTTGATACAAATGGAAGGGATGTTTGACCATCATCTGGTCCAGCTCCTTGATCACAGCAGGCCACTTCTACTCAAGTCAAAAAGAACAAGCAACTTCATGAGGCAACACTTTTCAACACATGGTGAGGCTGAAATGTGAAATTTTACCAAACCTTCATTTATGTGCACATTTGATTTCCTGTAATATTAACCACAGAGTTTATACAATCGTGAATATAAAATAATCAATTAAATTGAAGCCAGCAATAAACAGTATGATGTACAGAGAAATAGCGCCCCTACCCAATACTTACATCAAGTATTGGAAGTGTTTTGTGATACAGGAGAAATAGCTCTGTCTCTTGCATCATTTTCAAAATCTCACAGTTAGCTTTCTTTTTACTTTAGCTTAAATTTTCAGGAACTTTAGGTTATTACAATTGCATTGTAACAAAGCAGATTATAAACTACGCACAAAATTAAACTTAATCTGTAAAAGCATATGGTTAATATGGGGTTCAGGCATAGTGGGTGTGAAAGAGAAGTGAATTTCAGCCAGCATGTGTTTATCAAGCATTTTCATTGCCAGCTATTTGAAATTCATTTTTTGCCATTTGGAAATGTTAACATTGTAATTCTTATGTTTTTCCAGACACAAAGAGCAAACAGACACTTTCTATTATTTGATTAAGAGAACAACAAACCAAACAAAAAAAGTCTCCTTGAAAGAATGCCCTGGTGTGGTTTTCTTCTGATAGTCTGCACTGCAGTTTGCTCTGTTCCATAACTAAAGATTGTGTGGAAATGAGAAGGTGCAGTGCATAGAAACATCAGTTTTCCCGCTGCCGTTGCTGCTTGCCCCATTGTGCCCTGAAGAACAGGCAAAACGCAGTGTGGGTGAGCGTCAGTGGCAGCCTTCCCACTAGTTCAGAGGATTAAGCCCAGGAGGTGCTGCCTGCAGTCTTTCTGCCATCTGGAAATTTGTAAAGAGCAGCCCCGAGAAGGGATTAGGCAGGCAGGGAGAGCCGCAGAGGGTGCTGTGGCCATGGCACTGGGCAGCAGCGTGGCTGGCTGGAGGGACCTGTAAGCCCAGCTGTGCCCAGGGCACCGCAGAGCCAAGACAGCATGCGGAGGGGCACAGGGCCTCACCTGGCAGCGGTGGGAGCCAGCCTGGTGAGCACCTCACTGGTGGGAGCCAGCCTGGTGAACACCATCAGCCACTACTAAGGTGGCATCTGTGTCGCACCGGGCAGCTCTGTGCTTACCTGGGAAAACATAACATGGGGGTTGTGTCGTGTTAGCTTTATAACACAGACCCAGGTTTTCTTTTAAATAAAACCAGCTTTTGATACTCTCTTCATACCTCATTTTTAAGATTACTTGATGAAAGAAAGCAAAAAAAAACAAGCGTAGTGCAGCATAAGTGGAGTTCTGCATATTTGCGTTAACAAAATGTCATTAGTTTTCATGTTTCAACTAAAAAAATGTAATACATCTAATTTCTCATACCACACATCAAATACATACTTTGTTTTTCTAAATATTGTTTATATTGAAGCTTTCTATGGAAAGAACTTCATATAATTGTAATTATTATGCATAATTTTTGACAAAAATTACTGGGCTTTGTGCTTTGTTTTCAAATCACATTTCCTTAAACTTACAAATTTGGCCACTAGAGTTTTTTTGTTTCTTGAAGATGAGAGATGTGATGTGTTTCCCAGTGCTGGGAGTGTTCTCTGGGATATAGGTCAAACCAAAGGTGGAGCTCAGTCAACTGGGAGAGGACAGTGGTAGGCGCTGAAGGAGGGAGCCACCATTGCCATGGGGATGGGAGTCCCCTCGCAGGGTGCTCAGGGAGGTAAACAAGTCACTCTTCTGATTGGGAAGGCAGGTTTGAAGGATCCACTCCTCAGATTGAGCGTATCCTCAAGATACAGCCAGAGATATATCAAACATCTCTCTCTGAAAATTTTAGATTTTTTACCAATGAAAAAACTGAAATTGTTTGGTGTCTGGTCGGCAATTTAGCCAGAAGCAGAAATGCAAGATGAATGGGAGTGTCTGACCTCAGTTGTCCTTTAGTGGGGTTTGGAATATTCCTCCCCCATTTACGAAATGTCCATTCAGTCACACACAAGCTGGTTTTTGTTGTTTCGTTGGTTTTTTTTTTAAAAAAAGACTACTAAAAATAGAAATGGCACTGAAAGCAAAGAGGTCTATGGAAAAAGTTCACTGACTTACATCTGTTTGGATTTATTTTTAGAGCTCTAAAGTATTTCTTGTCTTTCTGCCTTGTGTCAATGTCAGCAAACCTCCATGAGATACCCCAGCTCTAGTTCCTGTTAGTTATTAGCATTGAGACAGGAGCATTAGAAAGAATTTGGGTTGTAATGCTGTGTTGTGTTATGCTGTCATTTGAGAAGTCTGAGGGAGTCAGAGATCCTGCAAATACATCTCCTATTAGTCTTACAAAACTATTTTCCTGTGCCAGGCAGATTAATGCTAATACTTGTGCAATGAGAAAAATAAATCTCTGAGACCACACATTCAGCTTCTAAGGTGTCTGCAGGTTCTTATTATGTCTTAGCTTATTATGTCAATTCCAAGTTGACATCTGGACTACTGTGTCCCCAGAATTGTCTTTGAGCTAGACAGCTTTATGTTGCTTACTGCATGCGTTCTATATTTATGGACATTTCTGAAGGTGGATTAGTAGTTACCGTGAGCAGATAGAAAAATATGGCAACTTTTCAATTCTGACAAATATATGCCGTGGGCCGACAGCATCTGCAGCTCTTATACTGTGATGATAGGCTCTTTGGAAATCCAGAGAGACAGAGTGAGATCAAAGAGCACATTTTGACTTAGCTCTAGTTCAAAAACCAAAATGGCACACCAAGCCTGCAACCTACAGCAGTAAAGTCTGTGATCTCATTATCAGCCTCTACAAATGTATACTCTGAGAAGCAAATCAAAGTCATGCTGTAGGCACAGGGCAAGACAGAAATCAGAACTTCTTTCCCATGCTAGCAGATGTATGGGGCATTGCCAGCGTAGCATGCAGGATGTCTTGAGTTTAAATAACAAATTGGTTTGAGTACCAAGGGTTTCACCAAGTCTGCACTGAAGTAATAATACTAGAGAGGATCCTAGAGGTGATGAAGTTCCGCTCCTGATCACTGCAGGCTCTAGTCACTGCTTTCTAGGAACTCAGCAAGCTCCTAATACTGGGGAGTTTGGGTCCGCTGTGCCTATAGGGAGGCTATTCTTTGTAGAATGTCATTCCTCCAGTTAAAAACCTTGTGTTGACATCCAATTTTCAGTTTATTCAAGGAAAGCTCACACTGCTTTACTTTTGTGTCAGCATCTTCTATTTTCACACGAAAAGATCCTTCCCCCTCCTGGCATTCATCCCTGTGATGTATTTATAGACACTAATGGGCTTCTATGCACTCTCAGCTTTCATTTGTTAGCAGAAGCAAGTCAAGCTTCACCAGTCCCCTTCATTTGAGCAAAATTATAGGCAGTATTGTAGCCAGAGCTGTTCAGCATTGTGTATTCTTCCCCCAAGCATTACCTGCATGCTTTTAATGAAGTAGACGATGATGTGTCTTTGTTACTTTCACAGGTGTCACTGTGGCAGCTTGTTGTCATCTTACATTCAGATTGTATGCCCATATTCTTCTCAGCACTTCTACCCTGATGAGCTCCTATTTTATATCCCGAGTTTTGGGGTTTTTATTAGGCTGTTATGACCTGATGTTTTATGATACTGAATTTCATTCTGTTTCTATTACTCTAATTCTTTCTGTCTAACCTTCCAATCTTCTTCTGTTGCTGATACAGCCTGAATTTGTGTCACTGGCAAATTTCATTAGCATGCTTTTTGTGGTAAGGTCATTGAAAATATTAAATAAATTTTGAGTGTAGCTCATAGTCATCTCCTATTTATCCATTTTCCTTGCTCTCTTACAAAGAGGTTTTCAGCCCTCACCTTCATCTATGAACTCCCATATAGTGCTCTACTGAACTCCAGATAGTCTAGATCTTTCTGAGGGTTAGAAAATCAGTTGTCTTATCAAAGAAACCTAGATGAAGTCAAAGTAATCTGATATGGCCTGTCATTTCTTGTCCAATCCACTCAGAATTTGGGGCTGGAAATAACTCGGTTCTGTCTGTTTCATTTTCTCAATGCATATGTTCACTTGAGTTTTATTTCCATACAACTCCTGGTCATTTCTGTACCCAAATTCCTTAGCCAATCTGCTTTGACTTCTATATTCTTTTCCATTTGGGCCATGCTCTATTTTCTTTACATACCGTATGATCTATGTTTTTTGAATTAGCTAAATACCAAACTCTTCCTGTGGCAAATAGTGTGGTAAAGTATAGCTGACACATAGATTTACATAGTCCAGGATGATGCTTCTTCCTAGTTGTCATGGTGTGTGGTTGTGGATAACAGCTGGGGCAGTATAAACTCCATGTCCCAGCCATATGTGAGCAGATGATGATGATAAAAGGTCACTGCAAAAGCAGTTGTGCACCTTCAAAGAGTACAGAGTTTTTAATTTTCAGATAAAGGTCAAAGGTTCAGCCACAGTCAAATACCATATTAGAGGGGTGAAGACAAGATATGCCATTTGCTGTAATTTATGGCACACAAGATGGCAGGCAGGGTAACAACCAGCCATCTCTTTCCCCTCAGCCTTGCTGACCATGGTCCTTTTACCTATTATGGCTTTGGGGTCATAGTAGGTGGCTTCAGCTGCTGTAATGTTTAGCATAAACAGTGGACAGTCTCAGTGGACATTTGGAAGAAGAATAAAAGAAAAAAAATTCTGGAATTTCTTCCTGTTTCCCCTCAAAAAATAACAGTTGTAATAATAAAAAAAAGCCTGGGGAGGATCCTGGAAATAGCCATAAATTTGTCTACTAACAATGAGACTTCAGGGAGTTATAAGGGGGCCAAGCATTCAGTGTATTGAAGGTAATAAACTGGGGGGTGGCTTCTGCCTTTTGAAAACATCTGCTAGAAGAGATGAACGTTGTCTCTAGCAGACCTGACCGATGAGCTCTGGAATGGGCCCTCAGTGCAGCAGAGAACACCCAGTCCTGGAGTGCCTGCACAGTTTGAGTGTTTGCTAGGCCTTCCAAAATTGTTCTCAAACATGCCAACATCTTTTTTGAGTCCATTTTCCTCACTTTTGATTTTTGCCTTTTTGGAAGAAAGAAAGAGGGAAGGCACCCAGCACTGCAGTTGGGATGTGCCTTGAGACCCTCCACAAAAAGCAGTGGAAAATTAGAAGAAAGGGATTGATATGGACTACATCATCACAGCCTTCAATTCATCAGCGTGTCTACAAGTTTTACAGCATTACTGAAGTAAGGAATAGTCTCAGTGAGTCCCTCACAAACAGAAAATTGTATGGAACAACTTTATCACTAATGATTTTGTAGAAGTTGGTTTCACCTGGAATGAATTTGACCCAATTACTTTGAACCTTTAAAATATTAAATGCAAATTTCTCCTCTATTAGATCTTATTTAAAGTGTTTATTATAGAGTATCTTCTATCCGTTACTATTGGCTCAAAAAAAGAATAGTTCAATAGCTGTTACAGAACAACCATTTATAGTCTTACTTTAACAGCCATCACAGTTTTGGTTTGAAATTCCTGTTTTCATGGATTTATCATTTGGCTGCAAAATGTTCCAATGTTCCAGACTGAAGCTTGGCATAAGGACTCAGCTAGAGATTGCATTTATTCAATTAATCTTGGTTTCTTCATGTGGGTTTTTTTTATTTCAGAACTGCCACATAATAATAATAAAAATACTATTTTAAAGAAGCTATTTTGCCTCTAGTATGAATTAATGCCACTGGGTATTTAAAATGTCAGATGCTTTTTCATTACTAACAGGTTTACTGCATGGTGCATTATTATAATTTCAGAACATATTACATGCATTTCTGTCACAAATCATGGGACAAAAATATTCTGGGCCCACTTCTGTGTGATGTTATGGTAACTTTGCTTGGGTTTTGTACTGAAAAGCTGTTGTGAAGCTGACAGTCACAGGAAAATGATTCTAACTGCTCAAGAGTCTTCAGATGGCAGGGACATCAAGGAAGCCTGCACACTGACTTCATAGCTTTAACACTGGCTGGGATCAGGGTTCATGTTGCCAGCCTCATATTTCTGTAGGTATTTGCAGCCACAAGCCAGTGTCAGCCATGCAGTGTAACTGCTCCTTGCTGAGAAGTGGCTTAAAATCTCAGTGTGCAAAAGCAGATTAAAATTGTTCTTAATTTGTCTTTTTTATTCTTTCTTTCCATCCTCTCCATGTTTCAATTCATGTTTTGTAACAGGAATAGGAGACTGGAAACAGTATCTGGAGTGCAGAAAATTGTTTGCAAATCCGAAGTACTGGATCATAGACTAATAAACTTAAAAAAAAAAATCCCACCAAAAAAAACCCCTTTATTCCTGATTAAATAATTCTTTCATAGCACATACTTTATTCTAAGCATAATGTCAACAGTGTTTGCTTGTCATGGAAGGCCACAGTCTGGACCCCCAGCTCAGGGACTGACAGGATCTGTCGCAACCCTGCGTGCACAGGCACTTGTGGCATATATGATGAGCAGCACTTGAGCTGCTTATGAACCAAACACAGCACTGGGACAGCATCCTGTCTCCTTCTCATTTTTGTCCTTGGATTAGTGCAGTAGAGCAAAGGAGATGTTGTTTTTGTCTGTATCTGTAGAGATAATTACAAATCTAAACTATATATGTTCGTGCTTCACATATTTAAGTAGTTGTTTATAAATATGGATTAGCCCAGCCAGTGAATATTAACAATGACAAATATCTTGTGTTCTTTGGCATTGTTTATCAACAGGTATTCCAAAATTCATTGCAGTTTTAACCTCATGATTTATACAAACTCTGAGTTATGCACGGAATTCACCCTGTGACAAATTGCAGGCAAAACAAAGCAGCAAATTCAGTGTAGCGATTAATGTATTCAGGCATAGTAAAACGGTCATCTGAAAGTAACAGAATTTAGGGAGAAGTGTTGCCCACATTAGAGTTCAGCGTGTCTGGACTACCATCTTTTTGTAGCAAGTTCACAAGTCATAGTAATACCCTGAGATTTTAATGGCTATAAGCAGTCCAACAAGGTTTCCAGTCCCACGGAAGCATTGCTTTCCAACTACAGTAACAGACATGGTACTTGGGAATGAACTCGGCCTTGCCACTGTGCCAGATATTGGTCAGTTTTGTATGACTGGTGGTCTTTTGAGGAAGTTCCCTGTCTGCTGATCTGCATGACCAAATTTAACCTACTCAATGCAATTGATCTGCAAGAGACGTACAATGAAGCATAGTGCATCCCTCTAAAAAGAGAGTCACCCATTGCTTTGCCAGTATAAATTTCACTTGTACTTCTCTTAGAGACCTGCCACTCAAGTGCAGACCCACTTCTCTTATGAGTTTTGACAAGATCACTGCTGGAGATAGTATGGCTGCAGGCATTATGCATTTTCATGCAGGCTGACTACTATTTCAGGATGAGAGAGAGTGATTACAAATTTTGACATATTGAGGAAAAAATGAGGAGGTCACATGGACTGCAATTTGAAAATACAAAATAATAAAAATTAGGAAGTCATGTGGACTGCAATTTAAAAATACAAAATAGTAAAAAATAATAATAGCAGAGAGTATAAAATAATTTTTGGCCACCAACACCTTGAGCCTTTGAAGCTGTTTTATTAGATGTAGTAATTGTGCTCCCGTGAGAAGTACCACAATTATTCTGCGGTTTTGCCAAGCTTCTTGTTCTGAGAGCTATCAAAAGTGTCCTCTCAGATTGACTCATACATTCCAGAACAGAAGATCCATAAAGGTCAGGAGATAGATTGTGTTTGTTATAATGATGTTGAACTCTAACCTTAATATATTTCAGTAGTACCTCTTAAGTACAAATGAATGCTCAAATGGAAATAAAGGGTATGTTATGTTAAAAAGAAAAGTAAAGAGACATAAAGCACAACAACGGAATAATTAAATGGAGCTGAAGAATGAACTACATTGTTCCAGGGTCATGGCTGAGTTGTGTGGTTACCGGGTTGGGTGGGAGGGACCATGTTGATTGTGCTTGTGTTGATCTCAAAAACAGAAACAGGAAGAAACATGAGGCAAAGATGTGTAAAGGGGTTAGATACAAGTCAGGTTGCGTTTGTGTATCGTTCATCGTATTTGCATAGACATAATAAGTCATTCCAAGACGTCCTAGATGAAAGTAAATAAATCCATTTAGTACTGGACTGCATAGGCATGCTGGTTCTGGTCTCAGGACTTGACTCCACATTTTCTAAAGCACATTTTATTTCTTTAGTGTAGGCATGCCTTATAATGATTTCTTGGCTAGCTTTTCCATCAGCTGTGAGTTTCAAGGGACTGGAAGAAGGAGAGTTAGCCATGTTGTATCACATGGAGCGTGTAGTGGTTATAGTGGTAACCATATGAAACATGGAACTTCGGGAGGGTGAGGGTTACAACTAGGGAAGACAAAGTAGATGATTTTGCTTTACATTCAAAAGGAAAAAATATCTTAAGGCATGTTGATATTTCATGGTTCACATAGTAGGTGTGGTTGCTACACATGAAGTATAATGTAAGCTGTAGAGTTGGGACTAGGAAGCTCTATAAAGTGGTATGTTCTGTGTAAGAACAAATGAGGTCATAAATTTGAGGCAATTAGCAGAATTCAGCTAATTAGAATTTATGATGGTATAGGAGACACTTTGTGCTACTGAGAGGCATCAGACTATCTTGTGTTAAATACAGACTGTGTATTCAGTTGTAATCCAGTTTGACCCAGTAGCTTCTCCTTGGTGTAGGGTTACAAGTCTGTGCTATTACAGATTTCTCTATAGTTCTGTAACACCAGATTATGTTGTTCTTTTATTATCTCATGTTCTGCTCAGTATGTTGATGGCTCAGTAGTACCATCACAGGGATAGGTGGGTTTGCAAGCATTTACTTTCCAGTTCTGAGCACAACCTGTGACAAGAACAGTCAGTCCATGCCTTTGTTTCTGGTAAGTGTTTGTGTGGAGCTGCTTAACAAGGGACATTCGTTTCCAAAGAGATATTTAGAGCCTCTTGCCCTCTGTTTCTTGTTGGGAAATACTGAAGGTGAAACTCATTATTCCTCCAGAGCAATGCTTTAAATGATCCTACTATATAGGAAATGGAAGTTCGTGCCAAATCCCGAATGTTTCTGAATGCCTGGGTACTCCTGCTTCAGTTTGTTCCCCAATGACAGTTCCATGATTCAGTGTTGTTCTGAGAAATTCTTGCTTGATTTTTACATTCCTTCCATTCAGACTGTTTATGTTTGGGCTTCCTGGTTTTACAGGGACATGCAGCCTTCTTTTCTGCACTGTGGGGATTGTTGATCAGAATGCAAGGAATATAGCAATAAGGGTAGTGATATTTTTTTTTTCAGAATCTTTTTAATATTGTCACTACTGTCTCTACTTTGCCATTGCTCTGAGGATTACACAAAGAACAGTGATGAAAACCTAAATACTGGAAAAAACACTTGGAATGCTTTAGAGGAGAATCAAGGCCTTCTACCTGACATGAGAAATTTAGAAACTGTCTTCTAGTTATGGACATCAGAGATCTGATGATAATTTTGTAAATAGAACCAAGCCAATATATCTGGAAAAGTAATCACCTACAATAGTGACCATGTCCTTTCCAGAAAAACAAATGTATGCTAACTGCAGCCAAGGACTGTTAAGGTACCTTTGTGAAAAATAATTTTCTAAAGGCTTGGGTCTTTTCTCCCTTGTTACATCCCTGTACCCCTGTACTGAAATTCTAGATAAAGCATTTGCTCTTGCAAGCGATTTTTCCTTGTATGTGTCCAAAGGCCAAAGAAAATCATACCAGTGGCAGTCAAAATATTTGAATTATAAATGGAAGATTAGCTGCTACCTCAGTAATGCCACCTATGTTCTTGTGCTCTGTATTGTGAGTGAAAGCCAAGCCAAATAATTCACTGGTATGTTTGCAGGTCCAAGTCATTGCTAGTGCTTCTTCTTCCACCTGAGTTTGTTCCTGATCCATCTGTGTGAGGTGTATTGGTACTGGCTGGTCTTGTGTGAGCACTGTTCCTGTACAGACAGAACATGCACCCACTACCAGTCCCCCAGTTGGTTAATAACCGAATTGAGTTAGGACTGACAGAAAACACCAGTTTTGGTTTAATTCTGTCAAGTTTTGTTAGTCCTTCTCCAGATCCACTTTTAAAGGTGTCTTTAATGATTTCAATAATTGATCCAATCTTGGTAAAAGAATTTCCCCCAGACTAGTTGTCCTGTGAATGAATCATGGAATTTTGGGTAAGGTTTTTTCTGAGACTCTTCTCATTAGCATTAACAAAGTATTGTCTGTCTGTCAAAGGTCACAAAACCCTCAGACTGTACAGGCTGAATGAAGCCTTAGACTCTTTCTGAAACCTTTTCAGTATCAAGCTTGCTGGATTCGTGCACTGAACTGGCAGAGGCACAGATTCTGATCCAGAAGTCACGATGCTTCAGATCTGCCTCTTATCCATTGGTTGGAGCATAAGCAGAGGAAACTCAGGATTGTCTTTAAAAACCCATGTATATTATCTTTGAAAGGTTTTGGTACCAAAACCGTGCTGAGTGGAAGCTGACTGAATCACTTCCTTTTAAATGACTGAAGAAAAGAGTGGAATTTTCAGTTCTTTAAAATATTATTTTTTGATCTTTGGAAGGAAAGACCTTATTTTTCCACTGCTGATATACACTGATACCTGAAGAGAAGGGGAAAGATGAGAAAAGGAAAACTGAGATATGAGTGAATAGGTGTCTGACCAGATAAAAACCAATCATACATCTCAAAACTTGCATGATATTTATCGTACCTCAGTCAAAGTTATTCTTCATGGTTAAATTAAAGAATCTAACATCACCATTGCTGTCTTCCTAGAAATAAAGCACTGCAGTCTTTTACTTTGGTGGTGGAAGCTAATTCTCCTGCAGTCAGTGAGTATAAAGAAACGGAAATCATGAAATGTGGTTTTCAAGTGAACTGGATACTTTCCAGGTTTCTTTAATACAGCTGAAGTGAAGATTGTGTAGGACACCACTGAGTCTCTCGACAAGAGAATTCTAATGGAGCCTGAGATTGTGAGCTTTCTGTTCAGGCAGAACAGAGCAACTTTTCAAAGATTGTCAAGGATGAAACTTAATTGGTTGCTGCAAGAGACCAGGAAATAATAATTCAAACTGCCTGACACATAACTTAAGAAATAGAAAGGCATTAAAGGCCAGATGTCATGCATAATCATGTAAGAGCTGAGAAAACTTATGTGAAGTCTAGACCAAGAAGAAAATCTAGATAACATAAAATTTTCTGCCTATATGGTTCTAGAGATCTTGGATGTGAATGACAGTGCAGTAAGAGCCAGAAAAGTAAAACCAAAAAACTCAAATTCCCAGATTGAAAGACCATGCTGGACATATGAAAACCAGGGAGAACCTACTCTGAGTTTTCAGAAAGCTAACATTTACACCATGGCAGTCAGATAAACAAGCTATTAACGTTGGTACTGCAAGAGGATTTAATGTACAGAAATACAGAACGCTGCTGCAATTTTTGCAGAAGCAGATAAGGTTTATCTCTTGTTGTTATAAGCATATGCAGGTTTCTTACAAAGAAAAAAGAACTGAATGAAAAAAAGGAAGAATACAAACCAATTTCCCAACATCGAATGGAATTTTCTCATCTGTGAAAAATGCAACCACCATATTCTTTTTCCTCACTTACTGCTCCAGCTGGTTTCCTCCCACACGTCATCAAATCCTTTTATAGATTTCATTAGCCCAGCGTCTTCTTCTTTAACAATGTGAGAGTCTTTTTCTGTGCTAAATAAATACAAATGAATATTAATACACTCTTCTTTTGTTTGACTCTTCTAACTTAGAGCTACAGCAGATGCAAATTTTGTTCACTGTGCTAGTATTCCATTGGAAGGCAAAGGACAACAGTTTTTCATAGACTTTAATAACAGTAATTTAGAAACATAGATTAGGTAAGGTAGGTTTCCTGCTGCACATGTGAAACAGCTCTATGTCTGCAAACATAAGATGATCCTAAACAAAAACCCTTCTCAAAACATGCACAAAATTGTGATTGTTTTATACATCAGAAGTTACATTTGCAAGGAATCCTGTTAATAGATTACTAGATGGCATCCTAGTTCTTTTCCCATACAGGAAACAAAAAGAAAATCCTTAGATAACACTACATAATTCTATCCTTTAAGGATTTCTTTTGTCGTAGTAACATGCAAAATATTTCAATGCAACACAGACATAGTTTTACCTTAGTTAAGGCAGGAAAAAAATCCATCAAAGAAGAGTTAATCACTCCCAGCAAGAAAAACAACTTATCTTCCATACAGTTGGATTCTGTGTTCAGTAATTTTTGATTAATTTTATTTACAAATGAAAGATCCCCCTTCATCTGTGTAGCATTTTTTGTATCATAGGATTTCAAATATGAAGATGGCTTATATTATTTTTCTTTTTTTTTCACAGCAGAAGTGGAATAAAGTTGCTGTGCTCTGATATATTGCTTTATCCAGCCATCCCAGTGGATCTAAAGAACCTGAGTTAGTAGGTCACTTAAAGTGCTGGGGAGAAGTGAAGGACACAGGAGAAAGGAGCATGTTGGAACTCAGTCATGGAGAACAAGATTTGTTAAACTTTGTAGTTCATTCTATTTCGTATTTTGATCAAAGGAGGAAAACATTGCTGGACTGAATTGCACTCCCGTTCTTCCTCTAGCCCCATCCTAGAGGACAAGCTTGCGTGTTTTACTTCCATCTGGTTTGTGCCATGTCAGCTTGGAGTCCTCGGCTCCTGACCTGTCCTTTTTTTCCAGTTTTTCTAAAGAACCTTCTTTTCTGTCTAGCATAACTAAATGTTTCATTCCCATGCTTCAAACTTCATATGGCTGTTCACAATCTGATTTATTCTTAAAACACCAATTCATTCCTTAATGCTTGTCTACCTCATAGTTATGTATCTGTACAAAATTAACTTGATGGTGGGAAAGTTCTGCACACAGATGTGGAAAGCTTATGCTAGGATCAGTTCTCAATTATTAACAATGATGTAAACTTTGAAGAGTTATACTGAAGATTTTTCCATTTAGGGTGGTTTTCAGTATCAGGTGGCATTTCTCATAAATTTATGCCACAGGTTGGTAGTACACTTCATTTGGTTTAAATGAATTTCACTTCGATTAGGCTTAAATAAATTAGCGACAGCATTAAGCTGTAGATACACATTAACTTAGTAAACAGCTCCTGCATTCCAAGATATTATTTCTTCTTATGTAGCACTGAACATTGACTCCACATCTCTACCAGCGGATCAGAGCATATGAGCACTCACTAATCCACTTCAGCATGAAGCAGACAGGCTTAGCTCAGGATCTGCACGGATCTACTGCAGGGGTTTTTTTTGGTCTCACATTATATATTTACTGAAGTTAGACTGAATGACAATTTATCCTGTCTTCACTAAGAATATGAAGATGGCTGAAAGAGGAATTTGATTCAATTCTTTTATTTGAATCCAGCCTGAATTGAATTTTCTTGAATCCAGCCTGAAGTTCACACTACTGGCCCAAAATAAGAGCTTGCTTTTTTTAAAAAATATATATATATATGGGCTCTACATAGTGCACATGGAGTAGTATATTTGGCAGATTTGAAATCAATCCTGTTCAGAAAAGCTGTATTATTTTGCACTTAGATTATTGTAAAAGTATCCTGCCAAGAGAGTATGTAGGAAGAAGATCATTCAGTTACCCTGATTAAAAACATTTGTAGATGTCATTTGAAACTTGTATGCAGAAACCATTTCTTTTGTTACCATTTCTGTAGTTGGCATTTTACTTCTCCATATATGTGCATGTTCGCAGAAAGCTGCCAGACTGTTTTCCCAACTGCGCTGCAGACAGTACAGAAACCTTGTTTCAGGTCAGCACCCCGTTGTGGTGTGCTAGGGTCATATCAGTAGCCTGGGGAACATCTGATGGTGCCCCAGCAACAGTTACCCTTGATCCCTTAGGTCCTGGACTTGAATTGTTGAGGTTGTTGCTGCCTAATCTCTCCTGCTTGGCTTTGTCTCCAGGTGGAGCATGTGGGTGCACTCGCGTGAGGGTTGTGACCACTAGCTGTTAGATGTCATGTCCTGTAACTTCTAGCAAAGTCAGAGCTAGTTTCAAGAATATCTATGTGTAAATGACAGTAGCAGATCATCTACTATAACTACTTCACCAAGAAAACCAGAATCAAACAAGTTGTAAATATTTTTCTTTTAAAAGCTGAAAATAATCTTTTCCATCATGTAAGAAACTGATATAATTCTTCATCCTTTCTAACAATTCACATTCACAATGGGATCACAGTGAGAAATAGAACGTGCTTTATTAAAAAAACTTGCCTTGAATCCGAGATACAACAAACTGCACTCAAATATATAAGCCCTTCCTCTCCATTTAGAGGGAGGTAGGCCTTGCCTCAGATATGGTCCACAAAGAATTATTTTGCATTGATTTAGGATAACTGATTCCAGCACTCTATTACTCATATTGTTCAATGTCTTTTGTTTCTGCCTGCTCATTTAAAAGTGGCAAGTTCCACCATGAGAGGGTTAACAAAGATGTATCACTGTATTCCAGGGATGGATGACCTTTTCTCTCACATCATTTAAGATACGGCAAATCATTATTTTTCTCAGAGAATTGATGCTTGTTTCCTTTAGATTTGATTAAAGATGCAGATACTGGCAGAAATTTTAAGAACCCAAATGCAAATACTGATTAAGAATCTTAGTTATTCAGGTATCAGGGTCTTGCCAGAGCTCTGGTTTGCAGCAGACAGGAATCCTGGTGTTAGAATCCTCTTTCTAAAGATTTGAGAATGGTTGAGGCTTCTCCAGCACACTTAACTTCTGTAAGTGAGCAGCACTTTTAAATGTGTGAGTCTAAGATTAGCAACAGTAGGTTTTAGTGAGATACATAAATTACTGATACTAGGAGCTTTCCACCTGTTCAAATTATCTGAGTGTTCAAATACAGAATGAATAATCAACTTAGTCACTACTTTTTGAAAACTTAGTTGTGCTATACATAATTTGTTGTATTACTATTTTTTAATGCTTTGTACTTTTACTCCTAGGGAATGTTAATTATACTGTCAGATTAAAAAAAAAAAATCAGCTTAGCATAAAATACTCATCGTTCTCCCTGAAATATCTGAATGCACTGCTGTGCTGCATTTTAACTCTAAGATGAATTGGTTAAAAAGGGAAGAGAGCACTGGGTAGACACATTTCATTAAATGTCCAATTATATTCATAGCTGGAGCTGCAGTGATTCTTCCCTGACCTTTAATAGAGAAGTTGCTCTCCCAATAATTATAATTGCTTGTTAAAATAACCTAATAGTGCAGTACTAGCCTATCAAGAGCTATTTAAACTTAAGATTCAGGTAGCTCTTTCTAATTCTAGCCACCTCTTTTGTTAGGGCTAATTGAATCATACAGGTTATTCCACAGTCCTCTAAGAGAAAGCATTCTTGCTTTACCATTCACACAAAATCTTGCCAAACAGTCATGCAGCAACATCTCCGGCTGAACTGCTGTTTTACTGATTTTAGTAACAAATGTCACTAAATCTAAGGACTGAGATAATGCAATAAATGACAGAAAACCCTTAAAATATGAAGCTTAGAATTGTTTAGAAATACTCCCTATTCTCTCTATGAAATTTTTTCAGATATACTACGTCAGCCAGTTGCCTGAATATGGAATACCCACCTATCTTCAGTGGAAGTGAGTTCAGAGCATAAGGGAAAAAAAAAGCAGTTCAAGGGCAAGAATGCTACATTGGATAAAAAAGAGAGGAAAATATAATGCTGAGGAGGAATAATAACTAATATTAAGCTTGGAAATTTCAGAAAAAACTACTTCCTGGTTTTTAGTTTAACAGTAAAGAAAGCTGTACAGAGCTGTCCAAAGTGATGAACTTTAAGCTGGCTGATTAAGCTGAGGAAAAAATATGGATTAAATTTAAACAAACCAATCAACCAAACAAACAAACCAAACAAAAAGAACCTGGACCTTTCAGTTGAATGAATTTGTTTGGTAAAGTGTTTATTTTGTTTTTTTCCTTTTAAAATAAAATAAAGTTGTTTCCTTTTAAAATAAAAACACTCCCCCTTTTATTTCCTAAATGTTCTTAGTTCTCCCTGCCCCTACTTTTTTCAAAACAGCTGAACAATTCAAATTTACAATGACTTTGGCCAACCTGAGTCTGCATCTTTCAGCACATTCATCAGTTTCTTAAAGAACTTCCTCAAGTCAAAATGCAAAATGAAACACTCATTCTCCTGCTGTAAGCTGAATGAAAACCTACAGACATACCTGTACTGGACTGATAGTTAAGTGTAAGTTCAGAAAGGACTTGTTCAAAAAAGATTAAGAGTTTCTGCTGAGTTAAAGGAGGGATAAACTTGGGTAAACTACTCAACAGTTCAAAGTTACTCAGCTGGAAAGCTCTGCAAAGCCCTTGCTTCTTTGTACAACCACCCTGCATACCTGTAAAATAAGGGGAAAACAGGAATACGTTCAGAAGTTGGTGTTCCTGCAGGGAATGGTGAAATGAGCATCCTGTTTGAGGGAGGATGTGGTTTGCAGGTGGCAAAGAGGAACTGGAGATCTGCCAGTGTGAATACCAGCATGGCATTCAAGTTAACTCCATCAACCTCCCAGCCAACTCTAAGTAACACATGCTGCATGCTAATAAACATCATATGGCTTTTCAGTCTGTGGTGGGAAGGGCCAAAGCTGCAATTTTTCAGATAGATAAAGTACTGCTCTGGTATCAGAAGGATGGTTTAATTAACAAGATTCATTGTAAAGGCAGGAAAAGATTTCAGAATCACAGCAATGTCATGATTTAAAGTTTGCACTGGATGGGGGAAGAGGGAGAATTGGCTAATAAGATCTTGCCAAGAGAAGACTCAGGCTAATGGCATGCTCAATAGAAGGACCCTGGAATGTCTAGATACATCTTCTGCAATGTCTTTAGACAGTTGACAACAGCATATTAATAAAATGCAGGAAAAGGTTAAAATATCTTGTCAGTAAGACACTGTATGAAGGTTCCTTGGATGAGGTTATTTTATGTCATTTCTTATTTCAATACACAGCAGCCACCAGGCCACATGAAATTCCTAAATTAATATTATAAATTATGTAATTTTACTGTTCTGTCATGTCTGTCAACTTCAATTCGTGATGTCAGTAGAGAAGCCATAGAAGGAGATGCATGTCTGGAGGGGGTTGCTTATGTTTTTCAGTAAGTCTTTTCCTTTTTTGGATTTGAAAGGTCTGATTAGAATGTGTTGTCTAGTACAAATATTAGATAGATACTTGGAAAGATCTTAAAAATTTGCCAGGAGTGTTAACAGTGGGACCCAATTACAGTAGAAAAGGTACAAAACAAGTATGCAAGATGTAATCACCACAAGTCTCAATGACCAGTCTCTCTAATTATCAGGTGTTTAGCCTCCATAACTGCAATTCCATATAATCCTCATGAACCAGGCAATATATAGGAAATTAAAGTAGAATCTTCTTGTTGAAGGGAATGCGTCAATGTGGATTGTAAATGACAGATACAAAAAACAAGGGGACAACAGTAGGAACATATCAGCTCATCTGCAGAACCTCATCTGATAGCTATTAATCAGAGAAGGAAACCTTGGGCTGGATTCTTAGGCAGCCTAAATTGAATCGTCTAGACTAGTGTGAACAGAAAGGATTTACATGAGCTGAGGTCTTGTCTCACAAGTTTGAAATGTCAATTTCATTTTATAGCGTATCAGAAAGCCCTCATTCTTCTTTCTGAAAGTTCTACTGGTTATATCTGCAGAAAATTAACCTTGTCTGTCTGAGGTCGTCAGCTGCTTTTACTACTTTTTAAAAAGAAAAGGGCTTTTAGTTGACTGTCTTCAGAGGTACACATTTAGGACGCAGTGTAATTATCTAGCTTGAAGCTGTGATCTGTAGCTGTGGAAATAATTGCGGAAAACTTTAGCAGAATTCAAGAAAAAGGAGCATATATGCTTTAGTTATGTGAGGGAAATGTGAATCTTCCAGATGTGAAACCATAACGTGCAGCACAGGAAAAGCCCTCAAAATTCAGGCAAGTAGGACACGAGAGGGTAATAGAAACTGTAGGGTGATGTGATCATGAAGCAATATGCTTCATGCTCAATCCACCGCCTGATCACAGCTGCATCAATCCAGATTCAAATATCTTTGGGCAAGTTGCTCAGGAATTACCCAATATATGTAATTGAATAAAATAGACTTTCTTTCATTTAATAGCAACTCTTGTACCCAACTTTCTAGGGCTTTTTCTTCAATAATTTTCCTGGAGGAAGGGGACTGTACAGAAACTAAAGCTTTATACAGTTCCAGTTTGGAAAAGCTTAGTATTAAAATCTTGCAAACCTTATTTTTCATAGACTGCCCTAATGGCAATAAAAGGAATCTAGCAGCCCCTGCAGAGCTGGGGTGTTCCAGCACACATGCCTTATGTTTTTCTAGTAACTTTAATACACTGAGGCATGTCAGTCCAGGTAGAAAACTCAGCCTTCTGAAATAAGCCTATTTAGGTCAATGTGTCAAAGAAATTAAATTAGTTTGCAATTTTTTTTGGTGAAGACCCATTAACAGTTGAAAAAACCTTCAAATTCTCAGAGTAGTGTGTTTATTTGAATTTGAGGCTCTACTGTAATAATTTGTATTTATTAACAATCAAAAACATGAATCTTGAAAACTATTTTAATTCCACTGTTTGGTTGAGGATATAAACTCAGCTGTATAAAGATTCAGTGTGGTGGTTCCCACAGTGACTGTAGTTACACCATAGAATATGCAAATATATTTTCTTCTAAAACTGAAAATCTACCATTGTCTGTAAAAAATCTGAGCAATTTCACATGCATAGGGAGAGATATATTTTTGAAGGAACAGCACTATTGAATTTTGAGCTTCAATAGTCTTTCATTTCTCATCTATAATTACCCATTAAGATAGGGTTTGCACCACTGTATTTCTATAGAACATGACAACAATTCCTTTTACAGGCACTTATTTTTGCAGTATTTCAAATGTGAAGATCAAAGTGATTAATGGATTCCATTTCAGTGCAGAAGTACTAAAGAAAATGCTTCCTTAGATGACTTCTGTAATCAGGTTTAATTAAAACAATTTTTGTACTTCACAAAATGAGATTCAGATATTTATTTGAATGTAACTATAGTCATTTAATTAAATGATTAGCAATCACAGAGATGACATTATTAGTTCAAGCTCACTTAGCGTGTATTTTAGCTTGAGGCAAAGCCATGGGCTAAATTCAAGACAGGCACCTAATTTTTTTCCATTGCATTAACATAAAATCTTGTGAATGTAACATATTATTATTGTAGTCTGACTTATAGCAAGCTCTAAGGAATTTTACCCAAGACTGGAACCCAATGTGCTGGGCCTAAGAGCTGCTTGGAAGAGAGTGCTCCTGACAAGCTCAGTTTATAGTTCAAGTAGACGATACAAATAAAGAATATGAAGAAGAACAGGTCGATGCTGCTCCCCGACCTGCTGCTGGTCACAGCCTATCTCCAGAGGATCAGGTCTGATGCAATAGCCAATGTACCCTCCACTAACTCCACAGAAGTTGTGAACCCACTCTCTTAATTACAAATTAAGGGCTTTATAGCCATTCATTGTTTTTCTGCCTATATGTTGACTAAAAGGTTTGTCCTTACTATTAATGTGAAAAGCTTGAAAGTAAGCATCAGTTAGTGTAAATTTGTTGCTTTGTCATCTTCCTTTTATTCTGTGTCCCTATGCCACTGAAATAGTCACCTGTTTCTATTGACATTTCTCTTGTTGGTTTTGGTGCAACGGGACACAAAAATCTGGAGGTGATTTGGAAACAAGTGGTACTTCTAATGAAGAGTAGAAACCTTAATTCCATTAGATAAGCATAAGACAAGAGGAGAGAAAAACCTCTTAGTGAAAGACACTCTAGAGATACAGCTTAACAAGATTGTCTCCAGCAGGGCTTTCAGACCGTATAGTACCACGAGTGTGGCCTCATGGTGTCTTAGAGCCCCCAACCCAAAAGGCCATGTGTTCCTGCTGTGCAGTCAGTCTACGTGTTTGAAGAGGGACCAAACAAATGATTATTAGGGTACAGAAGATTTCCAAGAGAGATGCAATTATTATACTGCCACAGTCCAACCCTGATTAGTGTTATAAAATGTGCTGTCTTTGAGGTAGATGGACAGGTAAAGATATTTGAGAGATGGGAGCCAGAAGCCAAATCGCAAAGTATTAGTGTGCTACTGTGGGAACAATATTAAGACAGTTCTAAAAGCTGGAAGGATGCAAAGGGAGAAGTGGGATACTTGGCTGTGGAGGTCTTGGGCAGAAGTGTAATATGCTGGCTGTTTATTCCAGTTCTCTCATTTGCAATTTATGAATAGATGAAAAGAGCAACTGAAAACAAAATAAAAGTGTAATTGCCTTTTTCAGTCTTCATTAGCATTCTCCTCTTGAACAGATGGGACTTCACTGGATATTCTTATGTTAAGTTTTGTTCTGTTCTGGGCCATATTATGTTATTTTAATTATTTAATAGACAAATTTATAGACAGAGTTATCTGAATTGTCATGAACAAAAAGCTTAGAGCTAGAAGAAAAACAATTTTTTCATGTCAACTTAAAAGTCACCTGAAATTTACCTAGTTTCTGATTTTTCTTATCATCCTGAAACCAAGGACATGTTTAGTAAAATATTCATTGTGGTTTACAGACCACATCTGTTTTGAGACCATCACCCCTGTTAAGCTTCGTTACCAGTTTAAAATTCAGCTCATGTTTTCTAAAGTGGTTGCTGAAATTTACAGACATAGAACATGTCTGCAAACTGCACCAGATTTACTGTCTTCAGGTGCATGTGCTGCTGCTCTTTACATTTTGTTGTTTGATTGATCTGTAGGCAGGAGGAAAACTCAAGCACTGAGATAGATCAGCAGTATATTTTAACTCCTTTTATTTTCCCTTGGTTTTTTGTTTGGTCTGATTGCAGTTATTTGTGTTCATATGGCATGGTGTCGCTGAGTGAAAAGTTGCTGGTGTTGTCTTAACAGGTGTAACTTTTAAATAAATACTTATTCTCAGAAAAGGAGAAAAAATCTGGAAAACCAAGACTACATTTGTCAGATTTGGCAAATATTTTCTTTAAGAAAAGGAAGCGGGAATTCTAAACGTTAAACAATGTTTCATTCTGGAGCTGACAAAAACCTGGATTTTAACATTTGAGACATCATTTGAATGTGTGATTTAAGTCATAGTATTAGGTTAATGAGCCTCTAAATTTATAAGGAAAGTATCTAATTTTGAGTCAAATTAACTGTTTAAAATGTCTTGCTTTTATTCAGAGCATCTAAAATGCTTAATGTTAAATCAAATTTCTTTCAGAGGTTTTTTTTTTCTTTTAGCTATCAAACCAAAAACTCATTCTCTCTCAGAGAGCAGACAGATTTGTTAACCATAGAATCTTTGCTGTTGGAAAGGCAGAATGGGAAAGAGGCAGAAAGAAAAATACATTTTCCTTCCCCATTTTTCTTGATACAATTTGACCTTTGTGCTTGCTGCAGCCCTGTTTTGTGGAGCAAATGTTCATCATCATGTGATCTGTCCTGTCAGTTACAGCAAACATTGGCTTTTTTTTTTTTCAAAAAATCCTGACAGGCACCTATAATTCAAAATACATGATAAAAATAAAACAAACCAGTACAATGCTAGAGGTTTACAGAGATACTTGACTGAAACTTGCCAAATAAATGAAGATGGTGTGCAAAAGGCAGGATTTGGGACAAGGTGATCATTAGTCACTGTTTTAAGAATGGACATTTTCTGGAAAACCCAAATCTTAAAGTTTGCTTAGTCTCTCAAGGGGGAAGAGTAGGAATGCAGTTTGGAAAGAATTAAAATTAATTCTGTCTTAGGCCAAGTGGTTGAAAGCAGGTATCAGTCTCTTCAGACAGCAAGAGTCACTGATATGTGGAAACATGTGCAGTAGATCTCAGTGTGCTCAGCAAACTAGTCTTTCTATTGCTGATGCCATTTTCTGATTTTAATTATAGAGGCTAGTTTTCTTGCTGTAATCAAGCAAGAACCTTCAAAGAGATGAGAAATGTGTAAAGAATGTGTAGAGAAATGCTATAAGTTAAAACTTTGCAGATCCTTGCTGGCTTTGGTGTGACTTGGTCAAGGAGTACAGGCAGAGCTGCCTGCTCCAAGGAACCTGTCTGTTGGCGTGCAAGAGGTAAGAAGGAGAGCAGGCTCCTGAGATGCTGCCTGTGCCTGGCTGGCGGAGGAGTCAGGAGAAACCAGTTTGTGTTCAGTGCAGGCAGCTGGGCTGCCCACAGGCCGGGGACAGGCAGAACCCACTCCATCTAAGCTCTTTCTAACTGAATGAGTTTCATTCTTTTGTTTTATTATTTCCCATCTAATGATGTAGCATTAGGTTGGCTGTTTCTCTCATCTCCCTCTCTTGTTTTCATCCCTTCTGCCACTTCCAAGTTAATTTTCCTGTGGTCTTCCTTTGACATCCTTTCCCCAGATGACTCATTTTGTCATCTTACACTGTTGTTCACCTTTTTGAAAATAACCCAGCATAGTCCCTTGCTCTCCTGCTCTCAAAGGTAACATATTTGCTTTTAAAAATTTAAGAGAATGGGAGAAGGAGGGAAAGTGAATAACCAGAAAAAACAGAATACATCAAACAGAAAAGTCAGAAAGTAGCAGGCAGATCTTTAATTAACTCAGGAAAAGACTTGGCTGAAATGAAATACATGATCTTGCCAATGTTTACTAAAAATGAGCACAAGAACAGATACACAGAGCCGCATGAAAGTTCCACCTAGCCCAGACTGCAGCTCAGGAGCTTTCCAAGGCAAATGTGGTTTCTGTTTCTTTAGTTAACCCTCAGTGGATTTTTCTGTTCTGAACTTATGTCTCTTTACATCCACACAGGCATTTACCATCCATAGCATCTGTTGCCTTTTGAACCAAATCAGGATCCCAATGCTTCTCTTCTGTTCCTCTTCCCTGCTCCGCTTTTGATCTTTGCACTGTGTAAGGGCCTGTTTCTCAGTCGGTTGAGTCTGCAGCTCTTGCCAACTTCAATGGGAATTTGAGGAGCAGTCAGAAAGCTCAGCAATTCAGAAGAAATTCTAATGAAAGAATGACTTGAAAAGTTAATAATTTCCTCTCTGCCATTGTGCACAGTTCTAGGATATTTCCAAAATCTGAAAAAAAACAGGAACCGTTTCAAAAGGTATTTGTAAACAAACTTTGGGAAAACTAGTACCCTCTCTCTGCAATGACTGAAATGAGAAGTATCCCAAGCACTTGACATGGGGGGTGCCTTAGGATAATGGTCATTTTTCACCTGATGTAATCTGAATCATATCAACAAACCATCAGAAGAAGTTACAGTAAATGAAACAAACATTAACTCTTTCATCATCTTAGTCTGGAGACCTTAGCGCCTAACACACACTTCCTGTTTCATGCAGACTATTGCAAGGATTAAAAAGTGAATCTAAAATTAACCCACTGGGCATAGAAGGTCTTGTATAGGATAACCCCACCTCTACCCTTTCACAACTGCATTTTTGAGGGCCAAATTAGGTAAATTCTGTTTCACCTAGGAGCACCTATAAAGACGCTCCCAAGAAGGGGAACCTATGACCCTAGCATGTATTTAGTGTTGGTTTATTTCCTAAAGAGTTTTGAAGTTGTTTTGATTTTGCAGCTGATTCTCCCATCTTCTTTATGCTGTCCTACTTCACTTTTCTACCATTAGCACCCTGGCTTGCAGGTCCACCACCTTGATAAGAATAGTGCAAACTGCCCTCTCAATGAGAAAGTAATGCTTGTGGATGTGATACATTTCACCGGTGCATTTTTCAGCATGTTTTCTTCCTTTCCCACTTCACTCATGCAAGTTTCTTATTTTGAAATACCTTTCTTTGTCAATGTCATGGTTTAACCCCGGCTGGCCACTAAGCACTACACAGCCACTTGCTCACTCCCCCCACAGTGGGATGAGGGAGGGGATTGGAAGAGTAAAAGTAAGAAAACTCATCCGTTGAGATAAAGACCATTTAATAGGTAAAGCAAAAGTCATGCATGCAAGCAAACCAAAACAAGGAATACATTCACTACTTTCCACCGGCAGGCAGGTGTTCAGCCATCCCCAGGGAAGCAGGGCTCCATCATGTCTAACAGCTACTTGGGAAGACAAACGCCATAATGCCGAATGTCTCCCACTTCCTTCTTCTGCCCCCAGTTTATATACTCAGCATGACATCCCATGGTATGGAATATCCTTTTGGCTAGTTCAGGTCAGCTGCCCTGGCTGTGTCCCCTCCCAGTTTCTTGTGCCCCTCTAGCCCTGTCACTGGCAGGCCCTGGGAAACTGAAAATTCCTTGACTTAATATCAACATTACCAAGCAACACCTAAAACCATCAGTGTGTTATCAACATTGTTCTCACATCAAATCCAAAACACAGCACTGCACCAGCTACTAAGAAGAAAATTAACTCTATCCCAGATGAAACTAGGACAATCAGCATGTCTACACATATCCCTATAGCACACAGTATAACAGCTCTCTAACTTACCTCCCTACTGTTCTGAACAAGGTATTGAAATGGAGTTAAACTCAGAGTGAATTTGTCCCAATATGTTGCAAGTGTGATGTATATTTTATCAATTATTTGAACAAGATTTGTATGCCAGCTTCCAGTTTATACCTGATATACTTGTAACTATTAGACAAAGATCTGTGGCTTTCAGCTGCTGCACATCTAATTTTCTAGATTTACAACTGTGGACTGCAGATACTGCCTTACCTGGAATCTACAACAATCAGTAAGAGCAAATATAACACTTACTTTCTTATACAGTACCAAAATGTTTAGTAATTTTACTGCTGTTTCTGGAGAAATAAATTTCTTCATAAACCTATTTTTTTGGACCGAGGCTTTTTACTACGTATAGAACAATGTTGTTATGTTGGGGGTTTTTATTTTACATCTTTCTAAAAGTAATCACTGCAGTGAGGACCACATTGGGAGAACCTTTGTACAGTATCTGGGTAAAAGCTATCTATGGCTGAAAGACTGTAGTATCTTCTTTTGGTTTGTTTTGCTTAAAGGCATTTGTGATTTATTTCGGTGTTCCACAGTCCAAAGACTGTAATGTAATATTTAAATACTTGTTCTGCTTCTCTTCAAGCTTTGTTTAAAGTATGTATTTGCGTGGAGGCCTTAGGCTCACAAGTGGAAAAAGCCAATGGGGAATCCAAAATATCCTTTGGCCATCCAAGGACTGATCTGTGGGATCTTTGAATTGTCTGGTTCTTGAGAGAGGACACCTTACCACAAGGAAGCTCAGCACACAATGGTTTAGATCACACTGATCCTGCGTGGGACAGGGAGGGGATTACGTGCCAGATGAAGGAGCATTTTTCTACCTTTTTGAATCTGGAGATAGCCTCTCAACCATGCATTCTAGTTCAGTGCTCTGTGATTGCACACAAAGGTGGGTGTAGATGCAGGAAGTGAGGCTTAACTCATTGCCAAAATTTTTCTTCTTTCTGTATGCACAAAGTAATTCCACTAACAGAGCATGCAGGCAAACAGAGCATGCAGGCAAACAGAGCAGAGCCCTAGGTTCGGCTGCAGAAACTTGAACTCCAGCCATAGCAACTTGCTTGATATGTAAGGCAAAGCATTTCTTTGTCTCAGGCTGTACTTTCCCAGTTTTGAAAGTAATTACGGTGATACTAGTATGTGCTGTAAAACACATTTCAAGAGTAGATATTCTAAGCTAGGTGTTGCTATTATTGGGAGCAAGCTGCCAGGGTAAATGGAGTGAACTGCTATCACTCCAAATGATTACTGGAGCGAGGAATAAAATGTGGTTCACTGGGTCTCACTCCCTTTTTCCTATCTGGTGTTTTACATTTGTCTGGTTTACATTTCTGGAGCCTCCTTTGTGACCTGCACTGTTCTGTACCTGACTCTCCTGTTCCATTTTCCAGTCTGCCACCATGCAGGCTTTCTTCCTGAGCTACAGCTGTGTCTCTCCTGAGAGGCATGTGGCCAGCATAGGTCCCCAAATGTTAGTAGCCATCTTCCTTGTAACGTTAGTTCAATGTAGTTATTAAACATCAATGAGCTCAAGTTTCTTAAGGGTCTGTGTGTATACCAAGGAGTCTGAGAAGAATTACCATTGCCTGTATTGGCCACAAACATCCTCTCAGTATGAAGCTATGGCAAGTTGTTTTAATTCTGGATGGAAGGTCTTTTCTGCTGGAAATCTGGTATTGGCTGCCAGCAAATAAGACAGAAATGAGGAATTCCCAGACTGTTCCTACCATATTACAAATCTGGCCCCTTCAGCTATAATCTTGGCATTCTTCCTTACCGTAAAAAAGTGTGTGAACATCTTGTCATACTCACTAAACCAAGAATTTGAGAAACATACTGGAATATTCATCAAGGGAGACCATGTAACTTGAAAATATGCACATCTTGAATAAATCATTTATTTTTGAAAGAGATGGAATAAAGTTCTCTTTCATCTCTTGGAGTCATTTTATTGATATTGTTACTTTTTGCCCTTCATAACAAAAGGGAGTGTTTTTTTAGCTTTACATTGTATTCAATTTACCCTGTAGATTGGGGAAAATTTTATTCTTAGTTTGAAATGTGGTGCAGGGAACTTCATAATGAAATCATGTTAATAAGAATAGCTTTATTAAAGATCTATATAAAATGAAAGGGACGCTAGCTGACCCTTCTCTGTCTACTTTAAATCCAGAAAAATTACACAGATACTGTTATGGTAATCAGAACTAAGTACTCTACCAAGACTAAGTTTATACTGTTCCTCTTATTTCTTTGTCTTGTTTGTGGCTGTTGAATTTCAAGAATGTAAAGATTTCAGATGAGAGCCTCATGGTCAGGCTAATCTTTTCGTTTAAAAAAAAAAAAAAAAGAAAAAAGTTAAATGTCAGCATTTTTCACGCGAGTTAGACTGACTCCTTTAACATGTTTTTTTGGAAAAGAGTTTTCCTGCCTTTGTTTTCCTGTTCACCACTCTCTTTTTCTTTGTAGCCCTTTATCTACCCGAAATGAAACAGTTCCAGTAGGAAGAGACAGACTCTATGTAAAGTCTACTGTTAATATTATAGTTTCCTTTCACAAAAATACATTGAAGTTATAATTCTGGTATCAAAATGTGCTTGACCATGACTTACAAAGGTCTGATATTTCCCTTTTGAATGCCTGTAACCGTTTTTCAGCAGCTAAAAACCTTTTCCAGAAGAAAGTAGTTCCTACTCCTGTTTCTGTATGGAAATGGACCATTTAATCTACCTTGAACTTAACTACATTGTGCTGCTAAGTGCCATGTCATAGATATAAGTAAGAGACTTTACGTGGTCAGGGAAATTGTGTGAATTCATGTTCAGGATTCTGACTCAAACAGAAGGAGATCTGAACCTTCCTTTCCCATGTTCCTCTCCACTGGGTTATAATTTAAAGGGAAAATTCTAGTTTTGGAAAGCTTGTATTTTCCAGAGGAAAAAAAAATCTATTGGAAACTAAAATTCCATATTAGTTCTCTTAGCAGTTAGCATAAAAGGTCTATTAAAAGTATTTTCTGGGTTTCAAAGAGCATGGTTAGATAATTCCCTCAAGATATATTTGCTTGATAGGTTACTTACATGTGTGGAAGCTTTTCCTTACTGGTGCTTTGCAGTCAACCACTGATCCAAACCTCTTTGGACATGAGTATTCACCTTTTTGCTATAGAAGCTGATGAAACTTCCAGAGACAGAGGAGTATTCTCTACTTTTTTCCAATTCTTGCTTTGCACAATTGGAATAACTCCAAGTGGAGGGCAATAATATAACTCCTACCATCTAAAAGTAGCTGCCTTATTTAAGGGTTTGTTTCCTCATGTTCCCCATGTTACCTCAGCATTTAATAGGCCCAGAATGTCTTGGTGGGCTCCTGGCCAGCTTTGCCCTCTGCAAAATGCATTACTAACTAGCAAACAGAAGTGTATTAGCTTAGGACTTGACTCTTCCTCACCCAAGAATCCAACTTGAGCAGCTGATGTTAGTCTGTGCAAATATCCCCCAGTTATGGCCCTCCTGTTGTTCCATGACACATGTTCAGCCCCAGAATGTACAGGAAGAAAATGCACCAGCCCCCTGACCATTTTGGTGGCCTTCTACAGGAGTCACTTCGTTTTATCAATATATTTAATTTGCTGTCATGGCAGCCACAACAACCAGCTAGCTGCAGATGACAAGTCTAGCTAACTGTGGTATGTCTACCCTCCATGCTACAATAGAAACATGCCCTGGTATCGTCATATAGTCATTAGGAACAGATGTCTGTATCTGGCAGTTGCTCCCTCACGTGTTTGAAAGGGCAGCCATCAGCTCTGCCTTCATTTCTTTAGTGTGCTCTGGTCCCATGCTCTGTCAGGAGTAGGCAATATTGGTAGTGGACAGGTATAATTCACCTGCTTCTGGAGGAGCTTGTAGCTTTCTGTGTTTGTCTTGCTTCCAGGCAGGTCTCCATGCTGTAACACTGCTGTGTAATTTCTTGAATAGCATGGTGCACAGCGGCTCTGGTTACCATTTGTTTATTGGTTGGATGTGCCAAGGTTCCTATAAAATTATATTGGCCAGAGGCTGTATATTTTGATAGTAAAGAAGCATGAGCTGCTAAGTTTTGACCTTTTCCCTTGCAATTGAAATTTCTTTTGCCCACTGGCTTTATTGCTAGTGCAGCAGCACAGAAGTGGTGACTTTAGAGGAGGATATGATTCAGGCAGAGAGGAAATTGTTAAGAGGAAGATGCTGTTATCAGTACCAGCATGGTTATGTGGGTTTTTTTAGGTCACCTGCTGGTTGGCTTAAACTAGAAAGACCAGTAAAACTTTTATCACCTGAAATTTCTTTGTAAGAAGAGGTATCTGCCTTTGACCAGTTGCACAGTATCATTTCTTGCAATGGCATTGCTTTCAGTTTGCAAGAAATCTGTGCTGCTCATTGAAGCATAATGCTCTGGAAAGGGAGTAACTCAATACCTTTAGAGGAAGGGTAACATTCTCCTCGGCACTGAGTATTCCTGTTGTGGAATACAAATGAAGGTTTACAGCTGGTCATTCAGTAAAGCTTATTAGAGTGAGCTTCATTAGCTCTTTTGTATGATTTTGCTAAAGGCTAAGCAGTATTCTTTATGTCTTTGTTACTTTTTGCGCATGCTTGTATGCAATCTAAATATAGGAACCTATAGACATGCAATTGGTTACAGAAGACACAGCTGTGGAGTTATTATTTACAATCAAATTAGAGGAAAAGAACAATTGAAGGGAACAGAGACCCCACTAATAACTGCTGGAAGCTTTGATTGAAATACTGTTTCTTCTTATATCCAAATGTATCATCAAGAGAGAAACAATTCTGTGTGGTTGCTTTGTTATTGGAGTACTAGATTATGTTGTTTTTCCATTGCCAGAGTTTACTTTTTAACTATGTTGTTCACCATTTTATAAAAATACTGTCTCATATTAATCTGTTGCTTTTCTTTTTCTTATTTTCTTTCTCTCATGAATTGCTGGTTTCCACTGCGGTACTCTAAGGAGAAAAGAATCCAAAACCAGCATCGGCCTTCCTTAATCAAAACCAGACTGCAGAGCTGGTACCACAGAAATGAAAGGAAACATCACCATCCCAGATCAGCGATGTCATTCCATCATGTCACTGGCTGGCAAAGAGGCTCAAAGACTAACATTGGCAGCCTAATAAAAAAACAAGCTCTGTCTGTATGGGTATTTTAAGTCTACCTTCTTATTGTTCAAGTCTGTTCAGCAAAATTCTCCGATACCTCTATGTCGCCATGTTGACTTCACGCATGTTTTGTCACAGCCCTATCCTGTGGTGCTCCCGTCCTTTAACACCCTCATTTCAGGTTGTATTTAACACTCTGCTGCAACCTACTGATGCTCTGAGGAACTACATATTAGGCAGCCCGTACTAAGCTTCTTCCCTCCTCAACCCCACCCAAGCATAAGGTTTAAAATAATTTAAACACTCCATTTTCAGCACTTGTGGCATCATTTTTTGGAGGGGAATGCTTTTCTATTTTGGCATTTCTATATTTGAAATTTTACTATAATGCAAACTTAAAATGAGTTACAGGTTCTGAAAATGGCTGTCAAGTTTGATGAGCACAGCAGGATGAACAGATTGTAAAGTCACTAACATGCTGAATTGTTTCCTTCACTGTTACAGTCTTTTCAGAGCTCCGTTAAGTTGACTGAATTTATGCAGAATGATTAATAAAATCAGCTTTGATAACGGTTAGTAAGCACTCACTGTTCAGGAGCATCTTCCTCTATTAAGCTGCTAAGAATAATAATATGCATAGAAGGTAGCAGAGTTTTTCTCTAGTAAGATGCCTTATTACCAAGGTGCTGGGATTGTTATTTGTTCGAGCATGGCAATTACTATGTACCCCTCTTAGCAGTTTGTCTTTGAAAAGCTGTGCAAAGATAAACTGGGATTCTCAAAGGCACATAGCTGCTAAGTCTTGTTAATTTTAGTAGAAATGGGTAACCCAACACCGAGCTGGCCTGAGAGACAAGATAACTGTTATAGCTGTACAGCTGAAATGATGGGTGCTTAAGAATGTGACTAGTAAATGTTAAGATAAGACTAACAAGCAGAATACCTAGCAAACATCTACCACAGACACCTGTCCAGAGATGATAAGTAGATGGGGAAATATCCAAATTCAACTTTCAGAATTATACTATATGTGCTGATAGGTCCAGATGATGATGGGAGCTTGAGTATATGATTGGAAGGAAAATGTATAGGAAAATGACATAGGGGAACTATGAACTTGGTGGTTTAGATCTACGCCCCCAGGTAGCTGTGCTTTATGGTATGCTTTTGAATGACTACACCAGCAGTCCAGTGCATTTTCTTTACATACTGTCTGCACATGGTACCTGACTGGAATCCATCCCTGAATCAAGGCTCTCCAAAGCACTTGATGAAAGAGCCGATTCTGGAGAGGTGGCTGTTAATGGTTCATGTGCTGTGGTTTATGACCACACTTGGAAAGCCCTTGGGACCACACTTACACGGCCCCGTGGGAGATGCACAGCCTGGCAGGAAGTAATGACTTATGGTCAGTGTTTCTGCAAGTTTTGTTAGATGCCAGTCTGCAAGTCACCAAGTTGGTCTTCAGCCTCATTGCTCGTGGAGGGTAATCACACACTCCCAGGATCAGCCTAGAACACCAGTTACTGTTCAAGATGAAATCCGTGTTAGTCAAAGAACTGGGGAGGTTCACAGTCTCCCAGAAGTTGCCTTCATGTACTTCTTTGGGATTTTTAGCATTTAAAACAGTTCCCAAATGACAGGCTAAGAAATTGATTCCAGAGGGTGCCATGCTTTCTAGTTTAGTGTGCTTGCACGAGAGCTGAGGAAAAAATTTGACGTAAAAACCTAGAAAGGTAAGTGTCGCTCTCATGTTGGTGTTCTGACTTCACCAACCTACTGAGCCACCTCCAACTTCAAGCCTCAGACCTCAAGAGGGAGCTCATAAGTACTCTACTGTCTTATTTATTATGTCCTTTACATTTGAACTAAAAAATTTCCTCCTTTTAGGGACACAGAGATCATTAATCTGAACTGTAGGTCTTTGCCCTGTGTCTAATTTTTACGTGTTAAATCCACCACAGTGCTACTGAGTAATGCCTGCCTTTGTGTGAAGGCCTTTGGAATAGCAGAGTCAAATCTGCAGCTGATTAATGTTCCTACACACTCAGTATTAGTCAGAGAATGAGAATATTCTTCTGTATCTTTTATAACAGACATCAGAAAATAAACAGTGAAGAAGCATTTTGACGTTTAGCCTGAAAGGAGAATTCAGCAGCCTGCCTCCACACCAGGGAGCGGACACAGGCCATCCCCTCCGCTGATCCTTACCTGTGCCAGTTTTCCCAGACCATCAGGTCTGTCAGAGATGAGGGTGTTCAGCATTTCACACAGGCCCAGCTCACCGTCTCCAGACCTAGCGCTCACACCCTGTAACTTACCAGTCACCTCACACCGATCAGACCTCACCGCCAGTCCAGAGCCATTGCCCAGGGAGAGCCTTACTTGTAATGGGCTTACTAGTAAATGGCATTTGGCTCAGCCCACCCACTGACCCCACTCAAGATAAGTCATATAACCTTATTCCTTTTCTGAAGACCTCCTTCATGTAACTGAAGCCAAAGTCTACCTGTCCAAGAGGCTTTATTAAGATGTCTGTCTGGCATTGTGTTAAGTATGGAAAGCAGTAAGTTGCAAGGAAACATAAAGGAAGTGGTTTATGGATCATGTGCTCCACGGGGAGACCTTGTGTGCCTGTAGCTGCAGAATCATTGTGGGTCTGGAAGACAGCCAGGCGCTGGCAGGACATGCTTGAAATGTTCTGTTCTCACAGTCCTTCCATGCCCTGCCACCTGCTTCTATGTCTGAGCCTGAGATGTTCCCTGTTAGTTTTGGTACCAATAACCAAACCAGAGTAAACCAGCTCTTTCCCTATTAGGATCTCTAAGTGTCTGTCCTGCACAGAATGGTCTGGAGGATGAAAAGCTCCTGAAGGGGAATGATCTGGGAGCAGAAGCTCATTGGGCTGTAGATGGCTTGGGTAAGGACAGCTAGGAGACAGGTATGAAATATTGTATTAGTTCTGGGGAGTGGGAACCTCTCCATGATATTCTGTAAAGGGAAGATGATGCTTTTATTTAACACTGGCAGTGGAAGATGGATTATCTGAATACTTGGAGGAAATTGTGTGAGGAGATGAGTTAAGAGCTATTAATCAACAAGGACTTCTAAATTGAAACAAATGCAATCCAATATACTTCAGACTGTCCTGGGCTTACACAGATTGGGATCACAAGAAAATAATTTATGCTGGAGAAGTTTCAACCCAGGAGGAAATTATAAGCATATGTTTTGGGGCAACTGTAACCTAAAGCTTTGTGGAATATGATTCTTACTAATTAATATTGCAAAAGCGAGGAGACCAGCGTCTGCAGTGCTAACTTTAGTATATTAGCAAATTACTCTTAGTAATAGGAGTACTCTAGATAACAAAGAACTTTGAGCCTGATGGTGGCAAATTAATTATTGGATCAGAGAGAGTCTTGCTGATTAGACAAAATGGCTGAATAGTAATAGGATAGACAATGTATTATATAGATGGAAAATATATTAGAAGAATGTAAAACATATGGAAAGCATTTTTAAGACTGCGAAGGAGGAAAATTGCTGGATCAAACTTGTGGAATCTGAAGAAAGAAATGTACTCTGGGAAGCACAAGTTTTGAAGCTAAAAAGAGACCTTAAAATTCATGGTTTCTGCCTTTCTTCACTTTCTTATGAAATAACTGTTCTTATGGGAACCTGCAGGTCACAGCCAGGCACAGAGTACTGCCAGCCCACAACTGCAGCTGTGCCAAGTGTTACTCCTTTCCTATTTCTGAAGGCAGTAGGACTTCTCTTCCCCTCACTGTGGCAGCCCTGCACCCAGCCCAGCTTTCCCTCCCAGTATGATCTGTGCACTTTACTAGCAAAATGATATATTACTTTGACTTCTGAAAAGATGAGAAAGGGATAGATTTTAAGTTTGGAAATAAGCAGAAATTAAAGTCTGTGAAAGAAAAGAATACCCGCAAATGGTACCTAAGAGGTAAAGATGTCCTATAAATGCAAAGCTTGTGGGTAGACTGACTGGTAATGGCTTATACCTTCCTTAAGACTATGCAGCAAATCTGGCACAGAAGGTGATGTATGCATTTTTCTAGGCCGCTGACTCTAGATAGATAAATGTTCTAATGCTTTCCATTCTGAAAAAGCTGTTGTGGTACTACAAACCATTGTTTCTTTCCCATCTTTTCTTATGAAAACAGCAAGTCAATAGTTTAAAATCTCTGTCTGTTTGGGAGCTATTAAGAATTAACAGGAGATAACACCACTGTGCTTGTTAAAATCCAAGTCAGCAGAGTTTTTCCTGGAGGGACCACTGACCATTACTTGTGTTTGAACACAGCAGGAATTTAAAGCTGGTTCCCAAAAAGGGGTTTGCCACCCATCATGCAACCAGGTGGAGCTCAGGTGATTTAAGTTCACAGTTGTGATCCTGCAAACCCTGCCAAACTGCTGCCTAAGAATCTAAGCAACACAGACAGCCCTGCTTAATTTAATAATGCTGCCTGTGTCTAATGGTACGTTTCTTAGAACACACATAGTGTATGTTGGTTGGAGCAGACTCAGTTGTGGCTAAGTGTTTATTTCTTAAACAAAAGGTGTGCAAGAATTCCTTGTCCTAAACTGTTCTCTTTAAAACAATTTTGGCACTTTGCACTTGGACTGACTGTGTATAAAATAGTAGATTGGAACAGTTTTTACCCTTCTTGAAAGATTTCAAACCCACGTTTCCCATTCCTTTGGCTATCTATACTCTAAGCAGCAGGAACTCTTCTATGTTTTGGTAAGGCCCAACCACTGTACAAAAATATTTCTGATTTCTATGAAAATACAGAAAGAGAACACACACAAGACTGAATATATCATTGCATTTTGGCATTCTGCAAGAATGCTGAAGTATTCCATGTCAAGTAGTACAGTGTAGAGGAATGAAGCTGGGTTAATTAACATTGATAATATACAGCTGTGGGCTGGCTTCAGGGGCGGTGGGTTGGCTGATGTAGATAAGGTGCAGCTGTGGCTGGTTCTGGTAAGAGGTTGGGCAGCTAAAGAAGAGAGAGTAGCTGAGGAAGAGAGAGGAGGAGGAAGAAGCAGAGAGAAAGAGCGAGCTCACCCTGGGTGAGGAGAGATTAGGAGAAGGCAGCAGAGAGACTGGTATGAAGAGTATGCTGGTATGAGATAGTAAAAGACCTTGGACCTTGTTGCAGCTGGCTAGTTTGGAGAGTGTTGTGACAGTACACCTATGTTTTTAACTGGATTTTTGGTCTAGATCAAAGTAATTAATTAGAATTTGCAAGAAAAATCCATGCCAAGGCTGGAGCTCCAAACTGAATTTGCTGCCTTCAAGTCTTCCCTCCATACCTAAACAGGAAATTAATTTCCCAAATGGTCATTATGAGAATACAGTACTTTTATTTTTTCATATAAATCCATGTTAAGAGGAGATGCCCACTGAACAACAAGATGCACTTGTTTTTCACCTTGTTGACGTTATCTTCTGACTTAAAAACTGATGTTTCTCTTGCATGTGTGTGCATGTGGCATTTGTGTTTATGTGTATGTAGCTTCAGAGCTTTAAAGAAAGTTCGAAAACATCAGATGAAAAGCCAAGAAGATGATTTGTTGTATCCATAGGGTGGACAACCAGTTTAAATACTACAATAAACAATATGGAGGGTTAAATACAGACTAGAAGTAGTCAAGTATAATTGGAAGCAAGCAAAGGCTGGGAGGAAGTGGGATACCATGACTAATGTGTGGTATCTAGTATAAAACTAAACATTAAACATGTCACACTCTTACCAGCAAACTGATGTCCACAGGGCCAATTTACCCAATGACATGCTGAGTTTAATGCAAGATAAAGAGTCGCAGAATGTTCCAAATTCTAACCAGTGTGACTATTCCCCCAACATTAAATGAAAGTGATGTAAAATTTTAAATTATGTGATATTACTATTTGAAAAATTTAAAATTTTATTTATTTTCAGCATATTGTATATTACTTTACTCTCCAATGTCTGTGTTTCCTGCAAGACAACTCTTGAATGTTGCCATCCTATGTATACGTAAAGACAGTGTGTGTGGGAAGGGGGTATATTTTTGGGGCTCTGACAAAATCCTTGATCCAAAACTCATGTACAGGAATAGTTAAATGTTACAGTACTGGAACATACTAAGTAAATGTTATAACACTGTAACACTTGTATGAACACTGATCTCTATCATGCCTCTATAAACTGGATGTAGTTCTCTGGCAGGGTACCTGCGCAGGTATCTAAATCACATGATAGAAAATCTTTGAGAAACAGACCACATTCTCTCGGTTGTGTAGTACAGGATCTCACCCTTGCATTTAAGCATGCAAGACTTCTGTATTTGATATTTTTCCATCATAATTCTGAATTCTCCATTGTTAATAGAAATTGGCTCACTCCAGGCCCTTTGTTGTGCTATTGCTTTCATCTCTCAACAGAACTCTTTTTTTTTTTTTTTTTTTTTTTTTAATTATAGAAGTCTTCAACCAGCATATTAAGTCGCACTGTTTTCCAGACACAGAAATATAGTGTTTCTAGGAACTTGAATGCCTTTTAACTTTAAGCATTGTTATGATCAATGCTTTAGCTCTTGAGTAGCTAGGCTGTACAAGACTCCTTTCAGCCCTCTTGTGCTATTCCCACTCTTGGGCAAATCTAGTGCTAGCGACAAACTGTGGAAAAAAAAGAGTATGCAGTGTCCTCAATAGCAGATGTGCTCAGCTTTCATTGTAAAATAGGCAGACTTTGACCTTAACAAGAAGGTAACAAACTTGTATTGTTTGTTCCTTGATGCTGTTCCTTGAAACAGTTCTACGAGAATTGTTTTGTCTGTTGCTGTATCTCTTTTGTTAGCTACTTTGGATAAGTACCTCATTGATTAGATGTTCCTGCCCATTTTACTGCTTTGAACCAGTGCCTAACTCTCTTGTCCCTCTCCAGGCCTCTGCTGCCACTCTGAACTTTTACCCTGCATTGGGAAGGATATGGATCTGACTGGGTTTTATCATTTCTTGAAATTCCTCACCCTGTTTCAAAATGTTGATTTATTGAAGTGTCTACTAAAAGCTGCTACGTGCCTCCACCAAATGAGACAAAGAAGGCACAGCATAAGAGTTCCACTGACCAGCTATGGGATTTAACAACATTTAAAGCTGAAGTACATGGCGGCTACTTACCTACAAAATTAGAATTCAGACTTTGACTCTGCTGGTCTCCTGCTGCTGTCTAAACTTGTACTGGTGCCCTAAGTCATCAGAATTTAACTTCTTGAGATGCCCTGGAGTATCTCATTCTAGGTAGTATTAAGTACCAGTGCACAAAAGTAATGCTTAAACCCTTTTAGCATTCACAGTCTGCATCCTTCTGATTCACCTCCAGAGCACAGTCTGGTAATTTCCAAGTCTGCCTGACAGATTAGGGCAGGGTTGTTGTGAAGAACGTCCCTCAGCAGTGAAAAGAAATAGCATGCACACCTTATCCAGCAGCTCAGTGTTAGGGCACTCATCTGAAACGCTGCAATTCTCAGATCAGCTCACTGTTTAGGTGAGCTCATCTGAATCCCTTTCTCCCAGGATAATGCCCTCAATCTCTGACTGGGGTTGAGATACCCAGCCTACAGACTGGAGTGTCTGCGGTGCACCAAGACATCACAGCCAGTCTGCAGCACTCTTCCACTTTTCCTGAGGATTCTTCAGTCCTTTATGACTATGTGACTGTGTCTGTTATTTAAAAGCAGGGGAGGGTTGGAGCTGCACTTGGGCTTGAGCAGTAAGGCTGATCACAGGACACGGGAAAGGCAGGAGCCTATGACCTCAAGTCTCTCTATTTTGCTGCTGCAATAGAAAGTTGAAATACTGTTACCTTTTTGGTGTGTGCAGCAATCAAATAAGGGCTGAGACAGAGAGAGTATGAAAAACTAGAGGTACTGGCAATTACCCAGAAGAGGAGAGGCTTGTAAATCTGGGAGAGGAGGGGTGTTGGGGTGTTTCATCTTGTTTCTTCTCTGTGCACTGTGTAGTCCAGATTGCCTAAGTAATAATTTGTCAAAACATTTGCATTCAGACAGTGAAATTTCTTCTTTGACAGACCAACTGGCCCTCCAGAGCAGGGTTGTGCTACATCTGATATGAGCCATACTCATAACACATTCCCACATGACATTCTCATAAACAGACTAAGGCAGCATGGTTGAGATGAAATCATTAGCTGAGTACACAACCAGTTGAAAACTGTCCAAAGGTTAGGTATCATTTGGTTTGCTGAAACAGGAGGAAATTTCAAGAGAGCACTGTCCTCAGCCTAACTGTAATTAACGTTTTCGCTAGTGACATAAGAATGGAACAAACATTATCTGTTAACATTTGTAGGTGATGCTGTGCAGGGAAGGTCTGCGAGTGCTTTGATGCAGAAGGCAAATATATTATTTAGAAATTTAAGAACTGATATGAAATTCACCTCTTGACATTCAGTCCAGGTCCAAAATTTTGCATTTCAGAGAAATCAAACGCAGAAATATGAAATGGGAGAGTAACTAGCCAAGCAGCAGAAAGATGCAGGAGTGTCTGGCACCTAGATAGGAGCACCAAGATGGTGTTACTGTGAAGGCAAATGTCTTGGCGATTAGAAAAACTAGAGTTTAGTCCAGGAAGAAAAAAAGGCAGGGGGTATGTGGAGGGAAGGACATAATACAAAGCCTTGGAGATATCCTAGACCCTGCCTCCAAAAAGGAAGGTAAAACTAGATGAACTCTTATGACCCCTATGACCATACATGTCTTTCCTACCTAAAGACTTCTTTACCTAAGCTGAGGCAAGTTGAGGAAAAAAGAGAGAATGTAAAATGGAATAAATAATGACAAGTGACTTGGGGTTTTAGTGTTAATGGATTATTATTGTTTCTGGCTTAATCATCTAATTGTAACTTAGCCCTATAGGTGGGAAAGCATTTACAGGGGCAGAGCTTACCTCCCACCTGTGACTAATCAGCTGGCGAAAACTCAAGTGTCACCACCCCAAGTGAAAGCTGGGTAGGGATAGAGCTTTGAAAAGGGACTTTATAGTGTGAACCTATGGAGAAGGGAGAGACAGGTAATATCCACGCTTTTGTTTATGGCATGTGTTATGCCTGATTTGCATGCATCATTCCACTTCTTTATAAGTGTAATGTGATGAGAAATTGGGCCTAGAAGTTTTAAGCTGTTGGGGTCCATATAAAAACAACATTTAAGGGCACAGTCTGGGACTCCCTGCATGTTAAACTGGGAATTCAGAGAACTATAATTATTAATGTGCCATTAGTGACAAATAATTACATTCTAGTCATAAAAGTAATCTTGACGTTCGCCCCTGATGCTTTTCTTATTATCTCTCAAAGGAGCTATTAAGTGTCACAGATCTGTGTCATATTGTGGCTAAGTGAGGAGTAAATGTCTTATTCCAAAGAGAAATTGAAGAAATGGCCTTAAGGAAGACCAAGCAGCTCAGAAAACAGAGCAGCAGTCTAATTGTGGTGGGCCCAGAGGCACAGCTAAAGCCACCTGGACAACTTTCCATATAGGCAGATGCTGATGCAAAAGACTTTAGAATTTGATATCTGGCTACTCAGCCCACTGATCTAGGGGAAATACACAGGCAATATATGCCTGCATGCATGGGCAGTATCAAATCCCAGGTAGTATACTAATGTAATACTCATGTTTTCTGATATTTTTGGTGTTAAGACATTTAAAGTTGCATCTTTTTTCAGCTTCCCAAATGTAGTTATCTTTTAAGAACAATTGTTTATGAAAATGGCACCTTCTCAGCATCTAGGTCTGCTTTTTACACTTCTGTGAACTTCACCTGCTGTCTGCAGTGCCAAAGTATTTTCGTTTTCCTAGTCCCATCAGCTCTCCAGGTGTGGTTGGGAGAGAAGCATCTCATTTCTATTCCCTTGTCTCTGATCTACCCATGAGTCATTCCCAGTTGATTGTCACCTTATAAACTGCTGAGAGACAGTGGGACTGTAGTGGAACCTCATTTAGACCTGGATGTTACAGTGATTTGACCTGCTGGGAATATCTGTCATAGTTGATAATAAATGTTGCAGTAAGTAAATGTAAAAAACAGGTGGCTTATTATCATGGGTGCTGAGGGCAAAAGCTGGACCAAGAACATTCTATCTGACTGTTTTGATTATAGCAAGTAACAGTGAAGGCCATATGTTAAACTTACTTTGTTTTCTGCACTTGGGGAAGTGAGGGGCTCTTTGTTCCACTGCACAGATGGCAAAGCAAAAGGTAGCATATAGATAAAAGAAAGTGGTAGTTAGTATAAAAATCTTCTCTTGAATGGTATAGCCACATCTTTCCCCTGCCACATTAATTTAATTTCTATAGAAATTGAATGAGAATGCATGTGTACATTTCAGGAGAGAGTTTTTCTCTCATATTAAAAATGTATGTCTGTGCTAAGTTGGAATCCTTTTGCTTATGCGGGGGAGAATGCCAAAGTCCAGTAAAATCAGTGGATTTAGTCCCATTAATGAGATTTGAGCAGTCTCAATAATGTGTTGTGTCATTACTACCAACTAAAATCAAGAATCTGATAACAGCTTTAGAGTACAGTTGCAGGAGTTTTTTAACACTCTTCTCTAATTACATGAAGTATATAGAGTTACCCTAAGCAGAGTACTTCTTAATCCATCTTGTTGAATGCTTTTGAGTACAGAGAAAGGAGAGAGATGTTGGCACCTGCCATTGTTGCAGTCAGTGGGATGGAATAATTTTGCATTGACTGACGTTGGCAATCGTGTTCAGATTTTCAGTTGGTCTCCTTGGGTAGGTGACTCCATAAGAAGTTATGCAGATATCATGCCCATCTCTGCTTTCATTTTATATCAGATCACTTCCTAATAGTCTTAGTATTTTTGTTCTCTGTTACTGTATTAGCATTTCTATTTATAGATGTTATCATACACCCCCGAAGATTTAAGAAATCCATCAGAAAGAAGATATTAGATTTTCCAGTGTACAATAAGCTCACACTACCTGCTGCTTTCATTTACATTATATGAGTTACAATCTCAGCTTGACCTCAAATTGACCTTGTTGCTGCATAGGTGAAAAGGATTTCTGTTTAAAATACATAATAAATTAAAATGAGTGATTGTATCTAAATTTAAATTAAAAGTAAGATTATTGCCATTCTAGTGTTGCTGTTTTTAAATAGCAATTGATTGCTCAAAGGCATACAAACTTTAAATATTTATATGGTGCAACCAAATCTGACACAGAGGCAGCTTCTAAACTCACAAAAATTAGATTAAAATCCAGATTTTTAATTACATAAATTAGTTATAATCAACTGCTAGGCAAAGAGTTTGCTCTTCAGTGAGGACCTTTTCCCCTGTTTCTTTTGCCAACATCCTTGAGAAATGTTGAGATTTTTTGTATTTTTGACCTGTTTGTAACTGGATATGAAGGAGACAGGGATGATAATTTGATTATTTCCCTTTTTATTTCACAAGCTCTCCGATTAAGGGAAGAACAAAGCAGCAACCTTTGACAAAATAAACTTCTAGGAAGTAAATTTCAGAATACTTGTTTACATTTTTTTTCTGACACATGTTTATAGTGTAGCACTTAGTTCAATTCGTCTAACTCAGAAGTGAGGGTGAGCCCAAGAGTCTTCTAGCTTGGCAAATGCAGGTGTCTGGTTGTTTTACAGAGTACTAGATTACATCAGTTTGCTCTTCAAAACTATTTTGTTTTCCAAAAATAAGTCATCTCTGGCAAAGGCATTTTTGCAGTTTCCGGACAAGATTCCAGAGGGGCTGTGGGAGGCACCTTAAATCTTTTTGCATTTTGGTGGCAAAGTGAGTGGGGAGACTTGGTCTCACAGCTAGTGTTTGTGCATGTAACCAAAAGTGGTTCCAAACACTTCGTGTGAGAGTCAGGAAGAGAAATAGAGAACAAAACTTACCCCAAAACCACATGTGGCCATGTTTTTGCTTTAAGGAGCAGGCTTTAAGAACCCACCACTGTGCATGCTGAAGGCAAAAATCCCTGCTATGGCACAGCCTGACAGTCAGGGGGGCTTAGGCTGGTGCTGTGGGTCCTAGTTGCTTTTCTAGCATGGCAGTAGAACAGCAGTCTCAGAGGGAGCAGAGGGAAGGCCTCTGCTTTTCTTGTGACATTTGAGGACAATTTTTCCACACGTGCAGGCAGAATTTACCAATGGGAGATGGGGGGAGGAAGGCAAAAGGTAAGGGGAGAGGCCACTTGCTGCAGTTCCTGGCTGTAGTTAGGGATGCACAAGCTGGTGGGATGCATTCCCTGTTTAACCTCCTCCACAAGTGAAGTGCTCTGCCTGCAAACTCTAGCAGGCAGATTTGCATCCACTCTTTCATTTTTTTTCTTAAATGGAACAAAAAAAATTCTTACCTTGCCAAAAGAAGGTACTGAATCATGTCCCATAAATTTATCCTCTTCATTCATGTTCTGCCATGCAGAATCTGCAGTCTCCAAGGTAGCCATTTCCCACCGCTGCTGCTGGCCCTGGCAGCCGTACATTGCTATAGGCATCTTTCTGCACCGCACCCAACCACCCCATGAAGGACAACAGTAGGCTCAGGCTTTACTTCCTACTGCTTTGAACTGGACCTGTACTCTATTGAAACCTGCTTCCACCTTTTTAAAATGACTGAGCTATATACTGGCCTTTCTGCCTTACTTGTATTGCCTGCTTTGTTCTTTGGTTATGGTTATTGTCTCCCTTTCCAAAGGAGCTGACTGCATTTGTGTATGTGCGATTCTCAGAGGCTTGGCAGAGGTAAAGAGAAGTTGGCTGGTTTTGCTGTTTATTTTTATACCATAGACTTTGTAGTCTATGTGCTCTATATTTTCGTGAAGGAAAAGAGATTTGTGCAATATCTGTTTGTAAAAAGGAAAACGTCCAGCTTTCACCGAAGAGGATTACCCATTCCATTGTGGTTGCATTCGGCACCCACCCCAGTTCATCTCCATTGGGAATTTGTACCTGTGAGGTAGCAGGCTGAACGAATTTTAAAACAAAATTTAGAGGTTGTGAGACCCTTCATATTAATAATTTCTGGCAATAGAAAAATCAAGCAGACTGTGTGTTTAGAAAAGAAAAAGAAGTCTCCTGGAATGCAGTCCTCAATGCCAAGTACACTTTGTATAGTGTACCATGGAAAAACAGCACTTAAAAATGGAAAGGTCAGGTTCTTGACCTGGTTGACTTCCACAAATGGTAAAATATGCTTACTGTGGAAGAAGAATATGTGCCATCAAGGTATGGGACATGAAAGTGAGAATTAATAGCTTGAAGACAATTAATCTTGCCTTGAGTATCATCTATAAGTATAGTGAAAATTTTACAGGTGGAGCTCTTACTAGAAGTTTCAAGATTCTCTGAATATTCCTAAATGAAGATTGTGATTATGTGGAATTACCTTAAGCTTCTCTTATTTCTCATTTGATATTTCTGCTTGTTTTTCAAACTAAAGAGATAGTTATCATGATGCACACTTGCCAACTGCTACATGGAACAGATAGAATTTCTACTTTAAAAGGTAAAGCCTGCTTGATCTATAGTTCTGTTTGTGTGATTATATGCAATTTCACCAATGCAAAATATGACATGGATATGTGCATGTCATGACAGCTGACCTCAGTCTATTTACAAGTGGCTTGGTGTTGCAATTAAATCATGAAGAAATTGTATGGGTCATACCAAATAGTCTCTCGGCAATGTATATTTAATGTAATTGATAATGGAGAAATATTTTGAAATTGAGAACATATCAGTCATCCAGTGATTAAGATAAACTTGAAATTGATTTGACGTGATTTCTCTTGCAGCTTCCATGATAGAATTTTAAAAGAATTTTTTAAGTGGACCTAATGACATTGCAGAGAGAGGACGTGAAGAATGAATCTTAGAAAGGCTCCACTTTTCAGGTGTTGCAGGGTGAAACATATAAACACCAAACTTGTTATTTTCTGCATACTTAAGAAAGGCATTCTGTGTTTAAGGGTGTCTGTACTCCTGTGGATGCCAAAGCATTTGCAGGATAAAAGATGAGTGTCTTGTGAATCACTGAATAATGCTTCTGCTCCATAAAGGTGCATGAATACATGTGTGTATCATCTCCTAAGAGGCTAATACTGCTGTTTCAATTTCAAGGGTTTACTTTTGCACAGCTGAAGTGGAAAGCACTTTTTTTTATCTTCTAGCTAGGTGTTTATAATGTTGTTCTTAATGTAGTGTCTGCATGTCTTATAAACTATTGATCTTGCACTTGTACCATATTGAAGGAGAAAGTATTGAAACCTTTTTACTGTGGAGAATGATTAATGGGAATTGTACAGCTGGCCAGCAAATGGAATATAGTATTTAGATGAACATTTTTAGTGAAACTCCAGATATGTCTGAGACTGATAAACAGTTTTAAATAATTAACATTAAATTAGGACTAATTTCTTTTTTTTTTCCTAAAAATATTTACTTACAGCCATATTTAGCCTTCTTACTCATTTGGACCTTGTGAACTAAACATTTGAACACCTTTAAACTACATCCATGTTGAGGTAGCAAAGTGCTATTTTTTCTATCTTTCAGAGGAAACTCAAAGAGAGTAAGATAAATTCTGCAGAATAGGAATCAACCCAGATGTCCAGACTATTGCTTTAACCATTAGGTAGTGCCCCCTTTATGTTTAACATTATACAAGTTTAGGACCATGCAAATGCTGCTGCATAAAAACTGTCAGTAAATATTAAATCTTCAATAGAAGCAGCTCTAACATTACAGCTTCTGTGGGGGGATAGCTGGAGGCCATATGCTGAATGTGCCCTCTTGTCATTAAATAACTACAATGCAACCTCGCATTTTACATGTCTTACACCAAGTACAATTGTGAGTAAAAATATTTCCCTTAATTTTTTTGCTTTCCTTGTTTATCCCCAATGGTAATTAGTTTTGTCTTTTAAAATAGCAGTTCCACTTGTCCCATGAGGCACTTGTAAAGGCAGACTTAGGTCACTTGTCATGTTGCATCTGTATCTTCAAGTAACAGGTGACTTTTCTTGCTGTGTTATTGCAAGAATATATGTTCCTCAATGGAATAAGAATATTTCCTGTTCTTTCCCGGGGGGATGCCTGCTCTTAATCCAACAGGATCAAGGATTTTTCTCCTGACTTCAATGCACAATTTATGCCTCATTCTTTTCTCAAGGCAAAACCAAGTTACCCCAAAACAACTGGTTTGGATGAATAAGTATTTCTTGTAGTATAAAATTTGGGGGTGTGGTAGGATTGTATCTTTACTGTTCAAAGGTATGGATGAGGTCAGATCCACACGATATACTCATTTTTCTCGTCACTTATCTAATTGCATTCCTTTGTCTTGTCAGACATACTGTTAAATATGTATATTTCTTTGTTCTTATTGAAATTGTGTACTTGAATACTACAGTATCCTTTCAATACAGCAGATATTTTTTCCTGCAATGTTCTTTTCTTCTCAACATCTTATATTTAACACTCTAAAAGGACAAGAATTTTGATCCAGCAATGTAACTAAATATGAGGTCAGATCTGATATTCCATAATTAAGGGAAAATACTCTGACCTTGATGAGCCTGTAAAACAAGTACAACGCTTATCTTCTAAATCACACAAAGCAGTGTGATTTCTAGTAATAAGTCCTTATAAAAAGGATACATGTTTGCCTGGTGTTTGAGGTTTACACTTAATTACCTACTTGATCCTGATTATTAAAGATATGCATACATGTTAATTGATTACTATTAATAGCTCCACTCTTATCAGTCAGTTGTATCTTTTAAGTGATCAGCCTACATCCTTACAAATCTAGCAGAAATCATTAAATTTGTATAGAACCTGTACATGGGGTAGGCCATAGGAAGAATCCTGAAATATTTAGAGCCACCCTGTGGCCCTCTTACCTGCCTTGCTAAAATAGCCTTACTGATGACAGCGATGCCCCTACTCAAGCAACTACACTGAAAAGGAAAAGCTAGCTGAAGTGTTAGAAACTTACTTCTCTTAGTAAATATCTTTTAAGCTAAAAGCTGTTTTTACAAAGTATAACCTTTACAGTAAAGTGGACCTATAAATGTAGATATTAGAGGCATTTCCAAGAGTATTAATTCTGTAGTTTTTAAATTTGAGCATTGAAGGAGATATCTTGTTTGCATATTTTCATTTCCTTCTATTATTATTTTGAGTTATGACGTTATTGGCTCTGCGTTAAAACTCCAGATAGATGTGTCACCTTGGTAATTTGGTAAGTTCACCCACTGTCAAATGAAAATGCCAAGGGAAGTCAAGTCTTGGAAAAGTAACCCAGACACAGTGCAGGTAGCAGCTACAGAGGGAGAAAGCACTCAGTCCTGTGAGGCTGTTCTGCCTTGGTAGATTGAACTGTGCTCAAGAGCAGTTGTAATCCTCCTGTAAAGGGTAGGTGCCTGCAGGCTGGTTGTATGCCATGTTCTGCAGGTGGCAGAATCATTAAGGACTGTGCAATGTTGTCATTTGTAATAAATCAGATGGACTTGGAACTAGTTGGGAAGTGAATAGTGAGGTCTTACAAGTTTCTGAATTACTGAACCAACTTAAAAGGCACTTGCATTTAAAATCATGTTAAAATAGTTAACTTTCTTGTGCTATTAATAGTGGTGGAGATTGCTAAATTCCATGTTGTGTAAGCGGCTGCATCAGCAGTCAGTGACAACTTGAAATTATTCTAGAAGCTATGGAAAAGGGCACATGGACAGGAGAATTCATTTCATTGCAGGCAGGAAGAAATTCAAAGCCAAAAAGAAAATGAAGCTGCATTATACAGTATGTTTACGTCTTTTGCAGCTCAGATAATAGAAACTCGCAGCAGTGAGTTTCATTTTGCAGTTAGTGTGTGCTGAGAACGGTACAGAACTCAGGTTGTGAATAGTGACAGAAGAGGCAGGGGGCTGAGGGAAGGCATTATGTCAATGGAAAAAAATGTTTGCATTGAAATTTGTGTGCTTCATCTTAGAGATATATGAAACAACTTTTTCACTAATCAAATTAATGGCCATTTCAGGGACAAAGAACAGACCTCAAACTCTTATTTTAAGAATTACTTGTTTCTGTAACTCCGGATCACCAGCCTAAGACTTACTGAATATCCAAAGTTACAACTTTGCTGTTACTGGTGTTTTACTAATGCTAATTATGTGTTTATCAAGCTAACAGTTTTTTTTTTTAAGGGTGGAGAATCAACAGGATATAACATACATACTTTTTTTTTTAGCAGTCATGCTAGAACTACACTATGGGATACCTGAAATCAAATGGAAAGACTCTTAAGAAGTACAGTGGCCCTGTGTAACAACTGGTCGAAATCTGAAAACTAAAAAACTTCTGAAATAAAGAGGAACTATGAAAGAAACCAAAATAATTAATTTAGCATAATAATTACTTGGTAAACAACCATTTGCATGTAAAATCCTGGACACCTGTGCTTTGCACTATGCATGACAATTTCAGAGGCAGTAGACTTGGCTCATCATTGACAAAGCTCCTTGCCCAGACTATCGCTGAATGTTTACTTAAGAGGATTATATTAAAAAAATGTGTTCTATTTAATCAAACTGCCTTTTTTGCTAATTGTTTCAGTATTTGTGGATATTTCTTGCTTTCCTGCAGGCTTGAAAATGTTTCTGATGCAGAAACAGCTAGCTCTCTTATTTCTTGATGTCTAGTAATAGATTTAAGCAGCCAGCTGCTCACTGACAAGTATCTGCACATTTGCTCAACCCTTAGCTTGCACATGCATAGCTGTGAAGAGAGAAGTAATGTGGAACACAGGCTGTCATTGCCTGACCACAGAGCTGACCACATCTGAGCAGGGGCAACAGTACTGTGCCTAAAGGCAGAGCTGGCTGCAGGTTCCTGACCTGGATTATGGTGATTATTTTCTTAAAATCATTTGTCAGAATGTACATGCACATACTGCATGGAAGAAACTGTTAATTGTCATTCTTTCTCACAGATGCAATGTGTTTTCTCTGCTCTCTGCAACAAATTGCAGTCAAATTTATTGTAAATTATAACTTTGTGTTGAGGCAGAATACTTTAGAGTCACTCAGGTTACAAACTTTTTTTTTCTTCTTCTTTGCAACATCAGGCTGCAGTTTCCTATAATGAGCCTTATCTGGATTATCTGCAAAGTGAATGGAGTCTCCTTTTTCCATCTTTCAATATTTTCTTGTGTCACATTTATCAAGAGCAAGAAGACTTTCCCAATCCAGTAGTACTTTCTTACTGAGCTTTAGCTTCAAACAAGTATAACCTCCAAGACATTACAAGGTAACACCCATTGAAAGCTAGAAATATTTAGAGTAGTGTCTTTAATTGTTTTAAACCAATTCTGGGGCACTTAACACACTTCAGATAGTTCACCTTACTGGGTAATGTTTCCCTTGCAGAGGAATTCTTAAACTCTGGACTATGATGCCCACTTATCATCGCTGCCTTTGGTATCTTTAGTAAGTTTTGGAGGAGAGAACTAGGAGCTATGCAGAGGTTGCAGCTCATAGCACACAGGTACCTACAGAGACTTAGAGCCAATTGCCTCAAACTAGCGTGCTCCTCTGTGAGGATCTAAGCCAGGAGTTGTTGCAACATTGAACTCTAATAAAACAGTCTAACTAGCTGTTAACTCACTCTGTTGGGGTTTTGTGCCTGAGCACCTTTGCAGCCTCAAGTGTTGCCCTCACCCTTCTGTAGCATCATCGCCTTGTCGGGGATGACACCTAAAGTTCCTTGGATTTTATTTCGGTTTTGTCTTACAGGGACTGGCACGCACTCAAATGTGCAGTCACTCACAGGCGCCGCCTGTCACCCACCGACCAGTGTAACTGAGTGGTGAAGACTCTGCATGGCAGAGGAGAACCTAAGTGTTCTTGTGTGAAGAAATTCAGACACAGCTCTCACAGCAATCTTGTATTCTCCTCACCACAGCTTAGCGTTAAGGCATAAAGCCGTATTCCTACTGACAGGAGATAGGATCGCTCTGCTGGGGGAAGAGCCGTGACTATTGTGTAACTTCTGTGGGCTTAAATGGCTAAATTTGTGTATGGGCAGAGTTTTCCATAGTGAAGAAACACAGGGATGCCACGCCAACTGGCAGAAGGGCTGGAAGCCATCCAGCCCCACTTGGTGCAGGGACCACAGCACCCATTGCGGCTCGGCGAACGCTCCCACCAGCTCGGAGCCGCGGGGCTGGCCAGAGAGTCGGTTTCTCATGCGACCCGGCGGCCCGGCTCCGGGGCTGCCCGGTGAGCCGGCGTTCCCACCCCGGCGAGCGGCAGTAGGTAGCTCTCCTTCCGTCGAACCCGTCCCAGCGGCCTCCCGAGGGAGCATCCCTCGGGGACCGCCGCCCGCCCGGAGGGCTGCCTCCGCCGCCCGGGCTCCCCGCCGCACCCCGGCCCCCCAGCGGGCCCCCCTCGCCCCCGGGGCGCGCCGCCGCCTGGGGGCTGCCGGGCGGGAGCGGGGCCGTCCCCGCGGCGCCGTGCGGGGCGGGCGCTCGGCCGCGGCGCACATGGCCAGCGAAGGCGGCGGGGGCGCGACGCTCCCCCGGGGAGGGGCCGCGGCCCGGGCGGCGGCGGCGGGCGGCCCCCGCCCCGCACACCTCCCCCGCGCGGGGCGAGCGGGGGGGAAACCCCCAGTTCCGCTTCCTGACGGCGCCCGGGCCCGGGCGGGGAGCGGCGGCCGCGGCGCGGGGCTGCCGGCGCCCATGGCCGGCGAGCGGACGCGGCGCTTCACGCGGAGCCTGCTGCGGCCGGGGCAGGCGGCGGAGCTGCGGCACAGCGCGGCGGCGGCCGCTGCCGGCGGGCGGCTGCAGCAGCGGGTGAGTGCGGCGGGCGGCGGGCAGCGGCCCAGGTGCGAAGCGCGTTCGGGGGCCGCCGAGGGCTGCGTGCGGCGCGGCCGGGGCGGGGGGCACCGCGCGGGGTCGCACGGCCGAGCCGCCGGGCCGGTACCGCCGCGCCTGCCGCCCGTGCCCCGCCGGTCCGGCGCTACAGACGGTAGCTGGTGTCCCTCGCCCTCCTCCGGCGCGCTGCCTCCCGCGGCTTCGCCGCTTTGCTTTTCTTCGGAACGCGCTTTGCACGGGGCGATGAAGTGACACCGAGGACCTGGCTGTCGGTGCCGGGGCGAGCCTGGCGTGCCCGGTGGGGACGGGACCGAGCGCTCCGGCTCGCCGAGTAGCTGTCGGTCACGTGATTTTTAGGTACTTCACCGCCCACATGCTCGTATATAACCGTAGCTACCCAGATGCGGGTGCGCTCCTGGTGATTTCCACTGGAAATCCCATGGAAGGGGGCCCGAAGCCCTGCACAAACACAGCTCCTAGTCTTTGGTAGCGACGCTTCTAAACTGCATTGCATAAGGCTTCAGTCCCCACGTCTCTCCATCAGTGGAACAGCGCAAAAGGTCTGCAAGCTGTTGCCACCCTACCTGACCAGCATTTTCCCTTTGCATGGTGGTATGTAAGACATTGTTACAGTTCACAGAGAAACGTCCACTAGACTTTTCAAATCACTAGCCATTTCTGAGTCATTCATTAACCATTTTAATATTGAGATCCCTTTGCACTTAGAGCTATGTGTTATGAGAGATGAATGACTCCTTCTTAGATGATTAAGCATATCATTTCTGTGAATCATGTGGGTCGGATAAATATTTTCCTTTTCTAGTAGTAGACTAAAATGTAGACTAAATGAAGTAGACTGAAGTAGACTAAAAAGCTGAAAGAGGGAAAGTTGTAAGTGAAATGTCATTGCTTATCAAAGTTTATCCAACGCCCGTGCCTAAGTGCAGTGCGTTCTCACTCTGCATAAAACGGGAAATAATTCTGCAGCTATGTTCCTGTAAAGTTTGTGGGTTGTTTCCATCTTCTGAGAGGCCTTGCCCACTGGAAGCAGAGAGCAGTGAGCGCTAAAACGGCTGCTCTACTTGGAGGCAGTAGCCAGTTCATGCTTCCTAGCTATCTGTGCACCAAATGCGAGCTGTTCCCTTTACCCCACTAGACTTGCAGTGCTTTTGCAGTCAGTTTTGACAGTCTTCATAAAGCCTTTACCAAACTTCCAATATGCGAAAGCTTGGTAGAAACTTAATTGTCGCTCCTGGCTTGCTGCAAAGGTTGTACATGGCATCAGCTCTTGTCAAAACCTGAAGGGTCTCTACAACTGAACCACCAGCAGATTTGCCCTCTTGGCACAAAGAGATCAGAATTTGGCCCATTGCCAGGCAGTTAATTGCGGATGAAGTTTTGGTGGAAATGTTCTAGGAACTATCACAGTAGTTTGACTCTGCCCAGATACTGTGCTGAGTAGTTGTCCCATAAGGGAGTGTATTTAAGTCCACATACCAGCTAAACTATTGTATTGTCTCCTTGCATCTTGAAGTATTAGAAATGAAGTTCTGTTACAAGTATATTTTACTCTGCTGTGCCTCTTGCAAAGATGCAAAAAACCCCAGAGAATGAGATTGATGAAGCAAATCTGAATTTGATGGTCTGGTTTCCTGGAGGAGAGTATTTTTTTAAAGTGTTGCTAATAGATCTTACACTGCTAACTTAATAATACAGTATTTAATTACTGTTCATGCATTTCAGTTGCATTTTATTCAATCTGTCTTCAAAACATCGAGACGTAAGTTGTGGGGCAGCAAAAACCGTCCACCACTTCTGTGAGTCTGACTTCCTGTTGACTGATGAGACATACTGGTGCTGTATTTCATCAGGGCTTTGATTCGATATCTGAGGCAAATGCAGTCAGATCTGCAAAGATGGTCTTTTAAAGATACTGCGTTAAGATTGGAAGAGGCCAGGCCAAATTCTGGTTTCAGTTATACTGCGCAGTGGGAGCGCTTAGGGACTTCCAGATGTTACGTTTTATTCACCAGCAGGCACAATAGTTCTGAAGTCTGGATTGCTTGCTGTGTTGAATATGTATGGCTCTGGGAAACTTAATGAAGATACCATCCTTTTTACCATCCTTTTTTGGGTTGCCAGTAATGTTGCCTGTGAAAGGCAAATTTTTATAAGATACCTTATGCCAGAGTACAAGGCAGTTATCTTCAGGGTTAAACCTTTTCTAGCTACATTAACTAAGAGTGAGCAGAATTAGCCAGTGTATCCTGGCTAACAGGCAGAGGAGTCCTTGGCAGCTGTAACTGGGGTTGCTGGTTGTCCATAGCCAGGTTTGGGGCTGCCACATGGAGCTGTGATGTCCTGTGCTGGCCAGCGACTGGTGTTTCTGGATCCATACCATGGAGTGTTGGGGCCAGCAGGTCTGTTGAGGCACATTTTCCAGGGAGGCTCCTCTGGCCTCTGTGCCTTGCACATGTGGAAGCTGGGGTGACACAGCCATTCAGGTAAAGCTGTTGTGTTGCTACTGTAGAAAAGTCCTGCAGGACCTGAAATTTCTGGCTGAACTTGTACTGACTTTTTTTGTACCATAAGTGAATATTCTTGCAGAAGAGAAAGACTGTGTGTATTCAGTGAGGTGCACTGGGTCTTGTCGCATCTTGCTCTGGGTGTATCAGTACCTTATATTCCAATTATACTGAATCTGACTTGTGTTGGAGTACCCTGAAAGCTAGCACAGCTGCTGTCAACAGTCTGCAAATAACTGCCTGCTACAGACTAGGGAAAGACTAGGTGTAAAGAATTAAGTGTAGAGGTGTAAAGTGTAAAGAATTAAGCCTTCTGGTATTGTTTTTGTGTCTATCCTGTATTGAATTGCAGCTGGGCTGTCAGGATCTGTGACAGCACCTGCAGTAGGTATCATTTGTGTCTCAGCAGTCTGGTAAGAGCCCAGGGATCAAATGCCTGTTTGACATTAAGTGTCTGAGAGAAAAGTGGAGTGTTGTGTCTTTTAGCTCTTTACTGTTTTCAAATATATTGCTTTTTCTTTTGCGTACTTTACCTTTCCTTTTGCTCAGATTTATTCATTTAACACAGGAAAACCCGTTGCTAGCGTTCAGCACAAAAATCTCTTGGTAGAAAGAAAGAAGAGTCAGTGTTAATCAGGGGGAAAGGGGTGGAAGAAGTACAGGTGTTTATGATTTGATGTACTGTGTAAGAGGAGCTTCGGTGGCACCCTGAAAGACAGAACATGGAAATGGAGTTTGAGGGTGGAATATATGTATGTATCTAGTTAGTAGGGGGTAGTAGCTGCAGGGGTTTTGGCACAAGTAATAACATTCTGCATTAATTACACAACTCTTCCGCAGATGGAGGGAGGAGGGGCACTATCAGGTGTTAACGGTATGTGGCAGTGCTTCAGGTTGTTTCCGTAAGTGCCTAGTTAAGCTTCCATGTAGAAAAGGAAATTCACCAAACTGGTCAGTGAAATATATCAGCATCCTCTAGAAGGTAAACAATTTATTGTATTTTGAAACTTTGTTGCAAAATTCTTTGTTACTTTTAATAGAAGAGTCTTGTCTGAAAGTTGGCGTCTGAGTGCTTGCTGCCAGTGCCCAGGAAAAGTGAATAGCTTGCCCAAGAAAGAGAAATTAATCTATCTGTTGTTTCGTTTGTGCCTGTAGCTGCAGCAGTATTTCACTGGAAGTTTTGAAAATGGGGATGGGCCGGTCAGTGCTCCTAGAAATCAGCTTGCTGGTTGCTTAGGTAATGCTAAACTTTTTGTTAGGTTATTATTTCCATATCTCAATTAATTTGGCTAAAGTACTGCTGGCTGCAATACTCATCCTTTACATAAAGTATTCTGACAACTGTTTTTATAAAAGAGCTGTGGGGGGCCTTGCTCCTCATCTCTCTTCCATACTTAAACAAGTTAATAGCAGTCTGGAACTGGGCTGCTGCTCCACGTGTCTTTTTTTTGGCAGCGGTTTCTTTCCATCACGCTGCAGCCAAGCACGGAGTTGTGGTGTCCGATGTCCGTGTACTGGCTGTCTCTCTCAAGTGGAAGGCTGGGTTACATGGCTTTCCCTTCCCCACAAAATGGGTTTCTCTCCTTGTTATTTTACCTGGGGCTGCTGTAATTCCCTCCTGAAAGAATAGGTTCTGTTTGTTTCCAATGTGTATTTTATGTGGTATGTTCTTTAGAAATATTAAATTCTCTATTGTAGCTGTATATTTCTAGTTTTGGGTAGGTAACAGACTGTTGTGGCACTTTTTTGTGACTCCACAGGTGTGTTGTTGTCTCTGAAGAAGAGTAATGTATATTGTTTACATCCTCACAGAGCACCCACTGCCTTGGTACCCTGGATAATAATAACAGAGCTTTGACTGTGCTTATACTGTAGGATGGTGTTGTATGGCCTTTTCTTGTTACATGGCCATGCTTGAATTGGACTTCCGTGTTGAGAATCGGCTGATGAATGGAATGACACTGAAAACTTCATCTGTTGAGGAGGTGCAGTGTTAACTGAGCTATTCCAAAGACAGAAACTGGCCTGTGAATGGCTCCTGTCTTCTGAGGATATTCTGATGTCTACTGTTTGTCCACGGTGAACCAAAGTAAGGCATTTATACAGACAGTGAATATACCATGGTGCTGCATACAAAATAGGCTCTGTGTGGTTGTATGTATGTGTACTTGTAAACTTCACAGACCAGCTAATAGATTTTTATGAAGCACTGGGGATGGTGCTGCCCAGCCTCTCTTCCCCAACTTGTACTCTGGGAGTTAACATGAAGACTTCTTAATGTATTGGCTCTTTCTTATTTTTGTGGGGTTTTTGATTAAGGCCAAGGTGATAGCCTGGTGAAGAAATCTTACAAGCATTGAGTGAAAGCCTCATCCCATTTTGGTGGTTGAGGGAGAGAGAGTTTGTTCATGACACAGGCATAATGGAACATTATCTACAGCCTAAAGCTGGTGGTTCTGCTTTTGCAAGCCTTTTCATTTGAGATGTTATGCTTTGGTCAGGGCAAACCTGTCAGGCATATTTAGAATGTTAGCAACCTTCTGTGAAAGCAGTGCAGTACTGAAGTACTAAACAAGTTGTCTGTATTTGTATTTAACATGTGAACCTTGTTTGTGAAACTATATTCCAAAATTTATCTTTCATTAATATGCTATGCAACATCCCTTACCTGTTCAAAGATCAGACCCGCGTTACTTGCAAGTAGTCTCAATTCTCAGCAATTTTTTTGTTTGTTTTGAAGTGTCTGATGAGTAACTTTGTAGCTATTCTTCAGTTGGGGTATCCCAAGGACACTTGCTGTGGTGTGGCCCTGATAAGGATCCGATCGTTTTCAACTGGCTGCTGGAGCCCAGATGTAAGGGCAAAGCAAGCAAAGGGCACAGGCAAGAATGCACCGCTTGCACATTCTCCAGCTGCTGGGCTCCCTCCTCTGCATGCTGACAAAAAGGCCAAAGTCTTCTCCTGAGCAATTCTAGGAACTTCATCTGAGACTGGCACCAGGGATTAAATTGATGCAGAAATGGGGAAGAGGAGATAAGGGAAGAGAGCCTCAGAGAGGGCGGAGACAGAGAAGGGAAGAAAATGGTTTAGAAAGAAGTCAAAAGCATTACAGAAAATGGGCGAAAAGAGAAAAGACTTTGTGGGGAAGGAGAGACTGAAGAAGACAATAAAACGAAGGAAAGAAACGAAGAGAGCTGCAAGAAAAATTCATCAGGTTGGTGAATAACTCAGGCAAATAAGCCCTTAATATGAAACCCCAGACAGTCATCTAGTAGGTAGGGAAACCTAGGCACTCGGATTTAAATACAATTTTTACTGTTGTTTTGCATCTGTCACTTGACTAACGCTTTGTTTTAAATTCGTGGGAAGTGAGTCAGCTTGAGTAACTCAAAATGCTCTCAGTTTATAGAGGCCACATAAACTTTTTTTCCCTTGCTTACAAGGTTAAAAAGGGGGCTTGAAGAGGGAGAAAATGAACAGTAGTAGAAAAGAGAAGGAGAATCCAGAAAATTAAGCCTTATGTTGGCTTTGGAGGAGGACAGTTGGGCAGAGAAAAGGTTTAATATTGTTGTGGTTTATAACAGGCAGTTCTGCAGTGTGTATGTCACTGCCAGAAGTCAAAACATGTTTGTAATTTTTCTAGCACAAGGTCAAAAGCCTGTAAAATAGTGACACAGATGTGATTGTTACACAAATAACAAAGACTTACTTGCAGGGTGTGTAATATTTCCAGTTTAGGGTTGCCTGTGTTTTGCAGAACTCGGCAATAATTTTCTGAAGCTAGATTGTATTTGCTGTGTGTTTTATGCCAACGTGTGTTCTTATATTAGCAAATGCCAACTTTGTCCCTGGTTTTGTTGACAAGAAACAAACACCAGGAGGTAACTGCTCAAGATTATGCAGTAAATCTATAGTAAAAAACTTAGAATGATATTCTCAGAGTTCATCCCTGTCACGGGCTGCCCAGCTCCATATGGCTGAATAATTTGCCTGGCTGTTAAGACTGTTTCATAGTCTGCCCCACTATTCTCATTGCTGAAATAGGCAAATTTTCCCCTCTCCTGTAAAATGTAAGAGAACTGAGAGAGAGCTGCCTGCCCTTTGTGTGCTTGCTTAGTGTAAATGACTTCTGCTCACGTTGTTCCTTTCTGTGCTGAACACAAACAGGCTCCAAATAGCAGTGTAATAAGAGGGCACCAAGCTGCCTTAGTGCTAAATGGTAATGTGTGTCAGTGAAGCCTTCCGGAGCTGCTCTCTTACAGGAGAAACTTGGGAGGTTTTTGTCTTTTTATTTCCCACCCCTCCCCTCTCCTTTGTTGTTTGGTTTTTTTAGGTTGGGTTTACAAATGCAACAGTCGGTTATTTTTTTCCCCCTCCATGTCAATGATGCTTCATTACAACCTAAACACATCACTTAAAGATATATTTTTAATAATTACTTGTAATCTCTGGCACCATTTTTCCCCCCATGACACACACAGGCAAGAGGTCGATGTTGCTTTTTTGTTTTTCAATTTTACGCACTGCTTTACAAATACAGGGAGAGAGTTCCCTTGGAGCACTGGGGATGGTGCTGCCCAGCCTCTCTTCCCCAACTTGTACTCTGGGAGTTAACATCCACCTCTTTGCTTGGGTGCTGTAATGCTACTTCTCAGCTAGAACCCAAATATTACATGTTTTGGAACACAATGTAATGTTTTGAGATGACATAACGTAGATGTGATTTAAGCTTGTATAAAAATACATCAGATGAGGAAATCTGGATGTGCTTGTGACATGCGTGCGTTCATACTGTGCAGACAGCAATGTGAGCTGTAGCTACTGTAATTGGGATCCCAGGCGAATTTAGAGAAATGGAGATGGATGCCTACCTCCAACAAGAATCTTCTGCTCCCTTTGTGAAACAAGGTTTTATCTCTGCAGACTGAAAAAAGCCCCCAAAACAACAACAACAAAAAAACCCTCAAACCTCAAAAACTGAAAAACTATGCTGTATCACATTTAAAATTACTAATTAATTCATTATTAATTACCAATTAGCTCATTACTAGAGTTTCTTCCCACTGTTGCTGTTGCGCAGTTGGTAGTATATGCATTGTGCAGAAATCTAGTAAGCTGTCAACACTGTAGTGATTTTCTTAATTCTGAATGTAGTTCTCCACTTCCATCTTCATGCGGTGTGGAGAAAATACAAGGCAATTCTACCACTGAGTCTGAACTGGGCTTTTCAGCTTTGAGAATAATGTTGGCTGACTTAAAGCAAACATGATTCTAGGTTACTTTGACATGTTGACCTAAATTAAATGAGGTAGATATAATGAAATTTAATGAATGCAATGGAGTTGGATATGATAGAGGAAAAAACCCAACTTCCTCTTTTAAGTTTTACAGTTTATCACCAAAAGTAGTACAGAAATATTCTCTCTGAAACTGGAATGACTAGATATGTTCAGCATAGCAAAAAGGAAAAAAAATTTTTGGTCTTGCTTAACTAGACCAAATTTTAATTTTTAAATTGTCATTATTGAAATGCATTGTTTGCCCATGTATGTTTTCTGCTAGGTGTACCTGCTTTTGCAGCTGTGAGTAGGCTGATGTATGTCAGCTAATTTTGAGGAGTGCACTTCTAATTTATAGGCAAGAATAAATTTCTGGGCTCTCAAATGTCTCGTAACACGTGGCTTTGCTTTTCCTAGGACTAAGTTAAAGGCTCACCATGTGGGGAGCACAATGGCTCTGCAAAGACAAAACCTAGAAACATCTTTTATTCAAAAGGTGCCTGGAACACTAACTATGGGTTTAGCATGTCTGTGTTTTGATGCAAGTTCCTCAGTGAGCTTTGTTCTAGATTGATCGGGGGGGGGGGGTGGGGGGTGGGGGTGGGTGGTTCTTGTTTGGAGGAAGAGGTTGGCATGGTCTGAATAAAAAATACTTTCAAAATGTGAGAAGCTTATCTTGTGATATGAGTTTTTTCTAGGCTCTGGGACAATTTTGAGGGGTTTGTAAACCTTACTGGATTTCAGTTCCTGCCCTCCCTGCTCAAATTCCTCTGAATCCCTTAGGAGCTGCAGCGTGGTTGCTGGCAGTTTTTCCTGTGACATCTTTACCAATTTCTTTGTATTTCTTCTTGGTATCAAGATTAAATCCTCTTGCCTTTCTCTCTTCTGGTCCATTTTCTACGTTTGCTGCATGACTAGAATTAATGCAATATAGAACCAGTACAAAGCTTATCACTTGAAAGCTCTGAAGTACATCCTAGTTGGGATTAACATGGGCCACTGTCCCTGTACGCCTGTGAATGCTGGGCACAAGCCCCTGCTTTTCTTGCACCTCCCTGTTTTTTGCCCTGATCGCCCTCCCTCCTACCCATCTGCTGTTTCCCTGCTGGTCCCGTTCTGCCCCAGACCCTCCGTTCTCTCTTATATCTAGTTTGTTGGATTTTTACACATACCCTCTCCACTGTGTGCATGGTTTGAAATTCTAAAAAATAAAAAGTGTCATGTTTCTATTTTAAGTGCAAACTCCCTTACTGCCTGTCAGCTTTGATGCAGGCATGACGCACGTCTGGTCTTGGGGCACTGAGGTTCGTGTCCATGGGGGATACTAGAGTTATTTCATCATTGGTATCTACGATGGCATAGTTTGGTAATAAATGTGTTCATAAGAGTGTTTATTCTGCTTCGATACTTGTGCAAGTACTTGCTGGGGAGTGGGGTGAGGAAAGAAATTTGGGACCACTTACTCTTTTGCGGAGTGTCTGAACAGGAGCAAATGTCTTCGTCCTGACCCTTTCAGGCTCCTGGCTTAGTACTGTGGTGTGCTTGGTGCCGCTGCAGCTGGGAGGTGGAGGGGGAAATGAGCACACTGGGGTACTTTGGTGTGCAGATGTTGTGTCCCCTAAGGTACATGACAGAACAAGTATTTTGGGAGAAGGCATGTGAGAAGAGGCAGGGGAGCGACTCTTATGGTGTCTTCTGGCCACAGTGGCATGTAATGGAATCTCAGTGGCTTCTAACCCTGAAACTACTTTTCCTATCCCTTTCTTCTGTGAGGTACTTGTTGCTACTTCTTCCTTATCCTCTCTCCAACCCTTGCCTTCCTGCCCTTTTAGCCCTGCGCAAGCTCTGGCAGCCCCGATGGATAGTCCAAGCCAGCAGAACAGAGAAAGTAAAGGCTGCTCATGTCCAGATATTGTGTAAGATATATTTGCAGTTAGAGGGAGGGAAGGATGCCCGTTCTCCATATCCCCCCCTTTCCCCCTTTGGAAGCAAATGCAGCACTTCTTTCCTTGCTATGAGTAGACCTGGACAAAGTATTCAGACTTTGTTGAATATTTTAGAGTGAAAGTGATGGGCTGAAGTCAGCCTGGGGACTATTAGTTGGGCTATGCTGGTTTAGATGATAAATCATCTTTGGAGTCTATCCTGTGAGCAAGCTTTGTCTGTTGCTGTGCAAGTACCAGTACCGTAGCATGTGCCAGGCTTGATGTCTTTTGTTAGGAATGCCTCTTGTTGCATTTCACAGGCTATAAATTAACTTGCAGTATTTGTAGCAATATCAGTCTGTCTTTCAAGATAGACATGTATGGCCTTTTTCCTGGCTGCCTTTCCCCCCACCCCCCACTTTTAGTTAGTTTGAAGAGCCTCAAAAATGGTCTCAAGTATCAAAAGTGGTTTAGGGGCCAAAATCTGGACATCCTTGGGGTGGAACTGTTTCGTGGTGTTGAACTTTTAAGCTATGCTGAACAAAATACAGGAACAAAATATAGAACAACTGTGTATTGACAGGGAGAGACCTTGGGAAAACAAGTCCTGGGTCACACCTCTGATTCTGTGTGCAGAGAGAAAGGGAGTGATGAGTAAGTATTACAAACAGTAATGAGCAGACTTTGATATTTATTCCAGAATATCATGTGGCCTGTATTTTTTGTAGTCACATATTTGCAATGCATACTGAAATACGTGCTGAGCTATCACGTCTCCATTGTCAGTATATAGGCACACTTTCTTTCCTTCCATTCATGTGTAGCAGGTGGACTTCCAACAGTGGATAAAGAGCAATTACAGTAACAATGCAGAAGTGCAATATCATACACAGCTCTCATCTGAAAGCAAGTTACTAAAAAGCATCTCCCTGTTCCAAAGCTCACATCTCACTGTAAGCATCAGTTGCCTTTTACATGAGTAACAGTTGTTTTTCTCTGAGCTCTGGGATTGTACGGTGCTTCTGTTCTGCTGACACAGTTTCATTAAACAGCTAAAATTGCAAGCAGTGGTGGAAACTAAGTCATAGAACATTAAGTAGAATTCAATTCTACTGGTCTCTTCAGTACTGCATGAATTTATCCTCATAGCTTCCTCGGAATCAATCAGAACTGTTTTGGAGGTTAATTAGGAGAACTTGCCAAACAAATTGAGGAGATGTGTGAGCAGAAATTTAGCTTATCCTCTTTCCTGGTCAAATAATAACCTGTGGTTTAACAGCGATGTTAGGAAATCCCTTATAAACACAGGAAAAGCTGCAGTCTAGGTAGGTGATAACTTTCCATCAGGTGTCCTTCAGAAACCTCCTGCTGCTTCTTTTCATATTTCAAATACATACCCAAGTGTTCACATGTTTCTGTAGCCTTTAGAAAAGAATTGGAGCTCATGAAACGTGGCAAATCAAAGTGATTTAAGTCTTCTCATTTTGGAAATGGAAGAAGATGGCATGATTTTTTTATGTAGGAATGATAGCTCCAGCTTCATGTGGATGTTGGCAGTAAAATACTTTCCGCCTTCCAGGTATCCTTTCTCCAGAAGGGGTAAGGGTATAACTATTTGCAGACTGGTTTCAAGTGGGAGTTACAAGTTACTTGCATCACAGTAACATGGATGAGCAGTAGTACAGAAGGACACAACTGACATGCCTTGATATGAGGTTTATTTCCTTTTTTTTTCCTCTTTTCTTTCTTTTTATATTTGCCCTTAAAATGAGAACCCTTCAAATTGACTAGGCATGGCCTGTTTGTTGCACTTAAATGTTATACTACTCGCATTTCTTCGTTCTTCTGTTTACCCACTCCCTGCTTTGCTGCCCTCGCCCCTTCCAGTCCTCAGTCCTTGATGGTCTTTTTGTCTTCCGCTTGTCTCTGAGCCTCCGTTAGTGCTCCTGTGAGAACAAGGAACAGTATATCGGTTGTCTGTCAGGCACCCTATCTTTGCTTGCCATCCAGGCCATCTTAAAACCCATTTGTTCCAGGAATTCTCCTTGCTGGTTTTTCAAACTGATAATCTCTCTGCTCCTTGGCTTCACTGAGCAGCTGTCCTGTATTGTTCTGTCTGGCTATGCCTCTCACCCCCATACTGCCAGTGTAAAGTCTTTGGCTTTGGTAATATGCCTTTCTCCTAGCTTTAAAGTTTCACATTAAACAAATGGGTTTGTGTAGATAATTGCTACTTGAATGATTGTTTATTAGATAAAATATAATTCAAATAATAGGTAGTGACTCTTCTGTAAAGAACCACTCTGCTATGTCTCTTTCCTTAAAGAATTTCTGTATCAGTGGTTCCTTGTTCAGTACGGCATAGAAGACAGTGCAGTGTCTTGATGTGTGAATGTATCAATAGATTTATACCTATTTTTAAATAGAATTAGGTAAATAGGTAATTGCCAGGAATGAAATCTGTTTCCTTGGAATAATGTGATATGCGTGCTTTTTGGGGTTTTAAGCAGAGATACTTGGCACTTAAATTCCGTGCTGGTGGATACTGAGATGTGCCAGAATAAGCTGTAAGGGCCACTACACTGCTCTTTGTGCCCTGCCACTAATTTCCCAGTGTGTTTTTTGCAAGACTCCTAATCCTAAAGGATCTGGCAAGGATTTGGATTTGAAAAAGTGAGTTTCTTTATTTTGGGAAAGTGTTTGTGTGATAAAAAATGGGAGTCAGCAAATGACTTATGACTGGAGCTTGAAAAACTGAGCTATAAAACCTGCATGCTGCAGCAACGAGAGGTTGCTGCTCAATGTGGTGGCTCCAGCCAATGTAAGTGGCTCTAACATCACCCAGCAGCACCTCTCGAATCCATCTTGCATAGTTTGCATTGCATCTGGTAAGCCTCAGTTGTGTTACTGACAGGTGCAGAGGTGAAGGTGGATGTGCTTTAAGAGGAAGATCACTGTCAAGGAACAGCAGCAAAGTGGGCCTTGCCATTTTGCCATGAAAAAACAGATGCCATTTTACAAAAGGACATGTAGCAACTGACTGTTGACAGTTCAAGGGATGAAATCTTTAAAAATAAGGAGGCATTACATGGGTGGTTGGATTACAGGAATTAAAACTAAAGAAATGAAAGGAAATCTGAATCTTCTCTCTCATGTCCATCCATCCCACACCCCCTTTTTTTTTTGGTTTGTTTTTTTGGTGGTTTTTTTTTTTTTTACTACTCTGTCCCTTTCTTCCCTCCCTCTTTATTTGCTTGGAGGCTTGAATCAGTGGAACTAGATAGATTTTCTTTTAATGTTACTAGTACTTAGATAGATGATGCTAAATGGGAATATTTCATGACAAGATCATCATATTTTTCTTGTCTTTCAATTGTGGCTGTTGTAAGGGTGAGCCTTTGGATCACAAATGTCTGGAGCTGTCTGAGAAGGTGCCTGTTGTGTTTCTTTTGCTGTTCTTGGCCAAGGAGGGGGGGAAGTGTGTGGTGGGTGATTTACATTTTGGAGCTGTCTCTCACTTTTCTTTTTTTTTTATTTTATTTTAAAGTCCAGTTAAATGCTAGCTTTTGATTTAACAACTTTGTATACTGGCATAGCTGTGCCTCAAGGGGCACCACATTAAGATGGGTGCCTTCAGTACCAAAAGCCTAGCACATTAGCACACCATTCTCCTCTGATTCTTGTTTATGAAGATTTTTTTTCCTTTCTTGAAGAAAAATACATGGAAGTAATAGGCAGCTTGATTTCATTTGCTTAATTGCTGTTAACATATATAGGGCAAAAAAGATAAGGCAGAATGACAGTGGTCTGATTCTTTTTGCCTGTGTCAGAGCTCCAGGTGTTCTCCATAACCAGCATGCCAAACAGATCCTGTTATCATTACTAAACAAGGACAATTTAAAAATATATTTATCTGTCTTAAGGGTATGAAAATAAATGAAAATTGAATCGTGACTAAAGAATAATACTTTCTCGTTGCTATTATCACAGGCACAGCTTACGAGATATTTTTTGTGTGCGTGTGTATGTCTGTGAGATAACAGTAGTATAAACTAGCAAAGTGCAAGTGCTAACGGTACGGCTGCTTTTAGACAGTTTGGCAGGAAACGCTATTTCCTGTTCTGTTGACTTTCTCATAAATATTAACCCATCTGGGGCTTCAACATTTGTTGCTACAGTGGGATAGACAATGGCAGTAACAGCCAAATTAAAATGTATTTGTTACTTTAAATATATTGTGTAGATTCTGCTTAAAAAATACAGGACTTCCCATTCTTTTGATTGCAGTGTAGCATCTTCAGATTTCTATCTGCATAGTTGACTTGGAAAGTGGGATTAGATTTACTTTTAAAGTATGGGCTCATGCTGGTGTGGTATGCTCTTCTGGATCAGGTTAGAGCTTTCAGAAGTCGCATGTCACAGGCAGATGCTGGGTTCCTCAGCACTTTTAAGTCAAATAGTAATTGTAGTTCCGTTTGATGTGCTTCCTGGATCACCAGATAAATCTACATGTGGAGTAGGATGATGGAGCCATTATCTCTGCTACTTTCTTGAAAGGAATTGTACCCTTGTCTTTTGAAACCCCAAGCAAGTGTTGTCCGCAGTCAAAGGGTAGCAGCACCACCAAGATAGAGGTGAACCTCCCTCGACCTTTCACTGTGCCTGTTTCTCTCCCCTGACAGTCATGTGAACAGGATGTTCAGCCGCATGTCTTTACTTAGAGTAGTACCTCCTACTGGGGAGCAGCAGTCTTTTATGGCCAGCATTCAAGCTTCTGGTTTTTTAAAATCAGATGCTGATACATAAGATTTGAAAGCCAGAGGGTGCCGCTTCACAGGGCGGTGAGATCTGCTGCTAAGTTTGTGCTGGGTGGAGGACACGTTCTCTAGGTGTCTCAGTTGAAATGCTGTGGCTTCCATTTCTTGGTGCTTACGTATGCCACCAACAATCTGCCCCAGCAGTCTCCTTGGTAAATTGCCAACCTGATCTTTTGTGAAGAGTAGTCATGTTGAATTTAGCATCAACAGTACGACACTGATTTTGAGAGAGTAAACAAGTCTGCCCTTATGTCTGACAGTGCGTGTTTAGTTGTGTGTGTATGCCTTCATTTAGATGTAACTGTTCCTAATCTGCTCAGCTGTTTGACAAAAGTATAAATGACAGCAAGGTGAGAGCTCTTCTGGTGGCTGCAGCTCTGTGTTACCATGAAGTCATTGTAATAGTACATATAAAGTGATAAATGATAGTTAACTTCTGACTTGAATCTAATTAGAGCACTAATTTTATGTTGGAGTAAATTTCAGCAGAAGTGAGCAGTTGCTGTCTCTGTATCTTAATGCCTATCAAAATTTTAAGAGGAAGTTGAGAATCTTTTTCCTTGGTGTGAAAAAGCGGTATATTTAAAGGGGATCTGTATGTATCATCATATATTCACTTAGATATGGCATCCTCTAATGAAAGCTTTGGCAGCACAGACAACCAGAGTGTTTACTTCCTTAAAAAACAACAATAGAACAGTCTTTGAGATTAAAATTCCAGCGTGTAGTCTGTAATATTTATTTACTTATGCATTTGCACTTTTCAGCTGGAGTTACTTAGGAACATATGGCTGTCAAATGCCCAGCTGCCAGCAGAAGGATGAGGGAGTGGTCCAGGAAGCTGGTCATCTATTTAAAAATCTAATTGTGTTCAGCACAATTAAAGAATTGCTTGCTTCCCTGAAATAAATCAACACATTTGCAAGCATGAATAATTGCAATTTCTTGAGAGGCACTGTCTGGCTGCTTTGTTCTTCGCTTCCTACTGGGACTGAGAAGTCCTGGAAGACTAAATAATGATCGGGTCAGTGTTTGGGTTTACTACCTAAAATTACTAGGATCCCTTGGAAGTTCATTTCAGATGTCATAATAAATTAGAGAATTATATCACTTCTGTTTATATACTAGATTAAGTTTTTTTAGTAATGCTCTGAAATGGTTCTACAAGAACAGGATTTTTTTATATAAATATCAGTTAATAAAAAAAGTCAACAGTAGTTACAATCAAGGCTTTAATAATAAAACCAAATGACTTGCAACCAGATATTTCATTCAATGAGAATGAAAACTTTTTGCACATATGTGTATTTAGCTCATAGTTTCTACTCGTATTTTAATCTCCTTTGGAGTTCAGTATTAATCTTTCAAAACACACATGTTACTAATCAAAATATTATTCTTCTAAAGATTTTTGCCTGAAATACCAACCAGAAGACCCTTTTTTTTTTTTTTTTTTTTTTTTTCAGAGACTGTGTTACAGCTTAACAAATACAGACCAAACAACTTATAGTTGGGCTGGTTTTGCTAATTTTATATTTAGTTGAATAAAGAGCCTCGTGGCTGTGAATGTTAATTTATACCAGCAACACAGGTTCGTTGGTTTTGTATAATTTTTTTTCTCTTCTGGAGTTCAAGTGAAAGAAAGGGAGTGAAACCCTGACAAGAGACATGAAATGAAAAACACATGTTGCACAGAAAAGCTGTCCAGGGGACAGAACACCACAGTGTTGCTCGTTAGATGCTAAAATAGCTATTATTTGGTTTGATATAGCGAGCATGTTATTGTGCTGTGAAAAAGCAAAGCAAGATAATTTCTTTAAAGTGCAGGATGCTGCTGTTGTTCTGTTTTGCCTTTTGGGGTGCTTTTTCCTTTCCATGGTGATAAGGGCAAAACAGTGGTTTTCAAGCACTTTCTTAGGTGGGGCATGAGAGGTAGCAGAGGAGCTGTGTATGAGTTGCTCCAGGTATATCCCTTCTGAAAGGGCTATGACATCTTGCTGAGAACTGTTGGTCTGAGGAACCTTGTGTTTGTGTTCTTTGCAAGCTACTATATGAGTGGTCTCATTGCTCCATTACGCAGCTTGGACATTCTGGCTAGTGTTAAAAAAGGAGGGATAGAAGCTTCCTTGAAATTCTAGATCTGCTGAGAAAGGAAAGGGTTTAGGGCTAATCGGTCCCTCACTGTGATCAAGAGGATAACTTGTGTTGTGTGATAGTAGCTGGTGCTACATACCCACAGATCCCATTTATGCCAAATGTCATGTCTTGTGGAGGCTGATATTTATGCTGATAGGATTCTGCGTAGGTGAATTTCTGTGTAGAAATTCATAATTTGCCCTGTGTGCTTTAGCCCCCGAAAAGTCATGGTTAGGAGATACATGACATGATGAAATGGGAAAAGGCTGCATGGTTTGCTCCCCCTGGACCTATCAGGTTTGGGTTTGGGTGGTGGTTTTTTTGAGCAATGTTTAAAAGAACCAACCAAACAAAACCCCCAAGATCCATCCTTAATATTTATAGCCTGAAAAACTTTCAGAGTCCTGACTCTTAGCTGCTTTATTTGGGGAAAAACTGCCATTGGATTCTTGGCACTGATGATAAAAAAAGGATCTAAAGCCACGTTATTATACTGCTAGTGGAAGTAATCCATATTCTTCTTGTGGGATCTTTCCTGTCAGATAAAAAGATACGTCTGCAGCTGCTCAGTCTGGAGGAGTGGGGTGATGGGACGTCAGCACTTGAGCCAATGCAGTTTTACTGGCCCCTGTATGTACACATTTTACCTTCCATTTCCTTTCATACTCTATCCACATTTTGTACCTCATTTTCTATTTTGCAGCTGTGGAAGCTTATGCTCAGCGATTGAATGAGATTGTTCCTTGCTCCTGGCTGAACTCTTTGCATATGGAGCCTGCCTCAAAGTGAAATTGCCTTGAAATAACAAGCAGGGATTATACAGCTGACTTGGAGTGGAAAGAAGCCCGACTGGGAGGCTCTTTTGCTCTGTGTAGGTTAGAAACAGAGCCTTCTGGAAAGTGACATTGTATGGCCTAAATGGCTGGTTTATAGCCTCTTGTTCTTGTCTTTGTGTTAGCCTCTGGCTGAAGGAGCTCTTCTGCCTTGGTTGGGTTTGGGGCTCTCCCAGACAGGGCACGAGTGCAGGCCCTGGTTTGCTAGGCTGAGTAAGCTGTGTTCTTTCGCAGTCACAGGATAACTCGGTTCAGAAGGAACTTCTGGAGGCTGTCAATTCCAGCTCCCCGCTCAAAGCAATTCCAACTAAATAAAGTTGCTCAGGCCCTTGTGCAGTCAAGTGTTGAGACTCGCCAAGGATGGAGTTCCCACAGTCTCTATAGTGCCCTGTTCCAGTGGTTCACCACTCTTTATGGTGAAAAACTTGCTTTATTGTATTTATTTGGGATTTCCCCTGTTGCAAGTTCTGTTCCTTGTGTCTCGTCCCTGGCCAATGTATCTCCAAGAAGAGTCGGTCTTCTCTATTCCCACCTGCTAGGTCTTCTCTATTCCCGCCTGTTAGGTAGGGTATAGACCAGCAAGATCTTCCATTGGCCTTCATTTCTCAAGGGTGGACAAATGTATTTTTCTTAGCATTTCCTGATGCGGTGTGTCCTCCAGCCTCAGTCTATCTCAGTGACCTTGCACAGGACTTGATCCAGTGTGTCAGTGGACTTGTACTGGGTATTTGAGAATTGGACACACCAACCCAGATACTCCCTTTAACGCATTCATTCCCTGGTCATGTCAGCAGGTCTTTTCTGCAACTGGTTCGTTCTTCAAGGTGGCAGACCTGTTCATGTATTCTCAGTGATGTCTCACCAGGGTAGTCATGTCATTACTGTTAAACATAGTAGTAGAAGTGCTTCCTTTGCTAGAGATATCTTGCATTATACCCAGGACTATACTGAACTCTGTTTATGTCAGCATCATATTGGTAGTTGATGATCATTTCGACGTTGGCCACTGCTTCCAGCTCTTATCCCTTTATTTTCAGCTGCTGAACTTCCAGCTCACAGTAGAAATTCATATCTTCAAGGCATCTGACATTTTGAATTTAAAAATTTATTACATTAACCTGGAATGCTTTAGGCAACTAAACTCCTGGCTCCCTGGGACAGTCCATCATTCTTGTGAGTTTGGAAAGGGGTTTCTTGGCTTGAAAATCCAAAAGCCGCCTGTGAACAGCATGTGCAGAGCCAGGTGGGAATTGCTGCTGATCTTGATCACGCATGTCGTCTAGCTCAGAGGTAGAAGGTGTTGGATACTACTCTTGTCCCGTCGGTCTGGCTTCTGAGAGAGAAAGAAGGAAGAGAGGAAGGATACCACAACTGGGAGGCAGAAGATGAGCCAGTGTAACCTCTCTGGCCTGATATCATACATAGAAAAAAAAGTGGCATTTTTTCATTTTTAACACAGACAAATTAAAAACATGCTGGGCTCCCAGGTGGTTATTCAAAATGTTGACATGCTAAAGAATGGGAGACTGCTGGAAAGCTGTGACCTAGGTGGAGATGCTATCAGAGTGCATAAGATGCAGTAACATGCTGGGGAAAAAGTTAACTGCAATCCCTGGTAGAGACTGAGACCTCAGGTCTGCAGAGCTGGTGAAACATTGTGTGCAGATTTCAGGGTCCCAGTGAAGGAGATGGAGGACAGCAAAGCCTTGTGTCCTCTCCATCTTGCTTATGGCCATTCCTCGATGTGTGCCATGCAGGCTGCCACTGAGTCCCACACTCCAGTTCTCTAAATATTTTCATCCTGTGTTCGTTTGCAATCAATAGAGTCCTGCTTGTCTAGCTTATCTGGTAAGGCCTGTGTTTGTACCTGTCTTGTGTAGGCAGTTAGGATTTGTGTATGAAGCCTGAACCGTTCATTTAGTATCTGGTGCAACTCCTTGATGGTAAACTTTTTTCTTTGTTTAAAGTTTTTCTTCATTAAGCTACATAAGAAACGTAAGAAATAATTCATTTATCTCATAAATTCCTACCTCAAATACTAAGGCGTGTGCATTTTTTTTTTTTCATTTTGAGTAAGTTGTTTGAACAGTAAAGGAGCATATGAGTAGACAGGAGCAGGCCAAGAGATACCTTCTCTCACAAGCTCTTATGTGAGCTGAAAAAGAGATACCTTTTCAGACAGTTAAAGGCTGACAGCCTTCTGATTATGGAACAGTTCTATTTTTTTGGTTACCTGTTCTTAGCTGAGCTGTCAGTACAAAGATGTCATTGGCTTGGACTAAGAAATGCATTTTCTCGCAAGATACCGCTGTCCTTAAATTGTGCTTTACCTCCAGATTTGGGTGGCATCGTTTTGAAAGGAACTCTAGTCTTGCTGTATTTGTTCTTGCTTTGTGTTTTCAGCCTGTATTTGAACAGAAATAGCAATTTTCGTTTGCGGCACACTGTGGCTGCTACAGAAATGCAGACTAGGTTGCACATCCTGAAGATGTCATGTCAGCGGTACAGTTTTTTATGACTTGTCTGAAGTTTGTTGATATCAGTGAGAGTTTTTACAGTGTTTTAATAGGCTTTTGATCATGTTGTAAAGGAGAAGGAGTAGTTCATTAAACCACTGTGCTATTCAACCCATATTCAGGCCGCTTAACATAGGGAACATTGCTGTAAATGGCACCTCATCCAAACCCACATGTTATTTGTAAAACCTCATTAGCAGATGATAACTTCTCTTAGAGCCATGCAGTGAGCCGTGGGGCAACAGGCTGAGTGACGTTTCTCCCTGGTCTCTGGAGTTGCTCGTTTCATTTCCCAGTATTTCCATAAGCGGCAGGGCTGGTGCCAGGGCAGCAAGCGGAGAATGCATTTGCTCTTGTGTGGGAACAGTGACTTTCTATGTAGCTCACTGTGTTTCATTCTTCCAAATTGATTTGAGAAACATCTAGACAAAAGTCTTTGGAGTTTTTGCCTGTCATGGAAGTCTTGGACACTGACAAGGTAACAGACCACTTGTACTCTGTTACAGCTGTACAATCTGTCACAAAAAATAACATGTTAGAGTGAAAACAGACTAGTGTGGTGGTTTGTGTTTTTTTTCTTCTCTATGCCAAATTTGGTTTCCAGACTCTCTCCCATTGGGTTAGTGAAATGGAAGTCTTCTGGAAGCAGGGCCAGCTGCTGATAATACCATTTGAGGGCTTGTGTGGAAGCTGAACATGAATCTTTCTGAAAGAGGGGAGTAATTTGCTACTAGATCTTTTTGGTAACCAATGGAGTAGTGCCTGGGTTTTTTTTGCTGTAGCTTATTTGTAAAATCTTCACTTCAAAAATATGAGCCTGGCCTTAGTCGTAACTTCTGGTGAAAATTCTTCCCAGAGTTTATCTTAATACGTGTTTTTATTTAACACTGCCAGAGAAAGGATTAATTTTGGTACCTCCAACTAATTCTCCTCCAGTTTTATGGGATAATAAAAATTCTTCTAAAAAACAAATAAACATTTGCTTTATAAGTTAAATAGCTATATTTCCTGGTATTAAGTTATGTATTTATTTTTCCTGTTACAAGTTTAAGGAAACCACAACTGTGCTCTTAATCGCTCTAGAATATTTAGTGCTAAATCCAGAAGCCACTGAAGTGCATTGAAATAAAGAGGTTTTCATCACTGCCTATAGACTACAGTTCTCCTGTTTTCCTTAAATCTAAGATGTGAGAATAATCCCATTGATTTTTATGGAGGCTGTAGTTGTAGAAAACTACCTGTCAAAGTGAGAAATTACTTGAAGATCAGCAGTGTGCTTCACCTGAGTTGAAAATAAGAATGTGGCAACTGTTTGCATACACGTTATAAATTTATTTCATATTTGTACAAAGATAATATTCTGAGAAACTCCTTTAGGGGTTGCAGCTCCAGAGATGTGGGTTCTAGCCGAGCTTCTGTCGTTAGCCTGTTGAAAATCCTTACTGCAGTCTTTTTTGTCACTTTGTTTCCTTGTTTGTTAAATGGTTGCACTATGCTGATGCCATTGGTAAACTGCTACGGGATCTAACAGGGAGAACCCCTTGTATTTTGGCCATGTACAATGTGGTAGTAATTAAGAGTACTCCACAGAACTTCTGTATAATGCATGTTGATGTCTGGTGAAAAGTAAGACAAGCAATACTGAGAAGAGAAAGGCAGCATTAGCACGTGCAGTCATGGGGAGCCTGTTTCTGTGGTTATCAGATTCCCCCTCCCCCACACCCCCACGTCCATTCGAGCTGGTTTCTGGTTTCAGCAGGTAAACTCAAGGAACAGTGGAGCTGTAAGAATATGTTTTGCAGCATGAGCTTCCATGAGCTTGCCAGTTGTTCCGCAACCCCATGTCTGTTGTTGCATCCCTTGCTGGGCTCCCTGTTCCAGGTACGCGTCCCCCGTTGAGCAGCCTGTGTTGTGGTAGCACACTGCCATGGTTTGCACAAGGGTGCTCTTGGAGCAGACACAAGTTTTTGTAGCCTGCTCTTTCTGTGCTACATGTAGTAGTGCTGCATAGGCAGCCTTCAGGTGGTCACTTCTTTATTTTTAAAGGTAAGCCTGTGCATAACTTGTCATTCAGTTTGAACTATGCAATATTTCTGAAGGATAGACCAAACCAGCAGTCCTAATCCTGCAGCCCTTCCTTTGGGCTGTCTCCATAGCTGTGGTGGAGAACATCTGACTCATTTTTAAAAGTTTTGGACAGTGCAATTACTCTTTTGTTGTCGTCGGGTTTTGGTTTATTGGTTGTGTGTGGGGTTTTTTGTTAACGTAAAGAGAAGATTTTATAAACAGTCATTTAATTTACTTGTCATACCCAGCGAGGAGAGGTGAGTCTGGTGGTGAATTTGTCTTTCATGTACTACTCCCTAGAGGGTGCCATACACTTACTTTCCGCAGACCTTATGGTTGCTCTGTAGCTGGGTGTCATCGCAACACTTTTGTGGCAGCGCTGGGAAGGTGCCCCCGGACTGTTGCGCTAGTGTAAGCCTTGCTTGCTGCCGTAAGGTACAATGAAGAGAAATGAGGTGGTTGAATGATTTGAGCCCCTCTTGTATGTTATAACTATTCTACTAATTGGGGAGTTTGCACTGACTGTAACTTAGTGTGGTTAAAAATTGTGTTAGTCAAGGATAGCTTCTTGAGAAGGAAATACAATTTCAAGATGAAAAAGCAGCGTGTCATTCAGGAGCTGGACTGCCCAGTTACTGTGGTAAATCCCTGCTTTCACAGGTCACTAAGGAGCGGCTGGTGGAAACTAAAGAAATGCAAAGCTTGTGTACGTCTTACTCTCTTAGCTACCTTTAGCAAGACCCTTGGACCTGCTGTTTGAGACCTCGGTGTTCCTGATATTCAACTGTTCTGAAGCAACACTTTGAAATACAGTGCATGAATGTTTTTAAATGACTCTGAGAGGGCATGCTATGAGTGGAAGGCACAACTGCTGTTTATGGCTTTTAGCAACTGCAAGCACATGAGCTTTCTTTGAAATAAGTGCGTGATCACTGTGTATGCTTTAAAGGTGTTTTTTTTCCTCTCAAAACGCGTGATGGCAGTGGTTCAGCATAGCACTGCGTGGCCTCTTATAGGACACTGGGCTGGATATGAAAGCTTTGGGACATAACTGTGTTGGAAGAGAAGACAGGGTGGCTTCTGAAGATAGATTCTTGTAGTCCCCCATACCTCCACTAGCAACCTGGCAGCAGACAGAGAACACAAGGTGATACTGGAAATCCTGCCTCTCTGGCAGTGAGAGATGCCACTATAATGTGGTATTGGCCATGGTGCTTTAAGGACGCAGTTGTCAGAAAAAGCACTGTCAGAAAGATCAGAGCTTACACTTTTCCTCAGGCATAAAATGAGCAAGGAAAGGAGACACATTGGGGAGGGTTTCTTTCATCAAGCAGACTGCCATGAAGACGCTTCTTGGAGTACTTCACCTCCGATCCAGGTCTTGGTGTTGGTTCCTTGGAGGCTGGGTAGGATTAGATTTGTTTTGAAGTAGCAGAGCATGAAGAGAGACTTTCAGACTTGGGTACATTTTTTCCTTCTTCTTTCCTTGCAAATGCCTTCAAGCCTTTATGAAAACAAACACTGGAGGCCAAGAGCCTTTTGATGTCTCTGAGGAGAATTCCCTTTGCTAAGAAGATAATGTCTATCAGCTCTTTCTTATTTTGGAAGGGTGATGTGGGTGATAAATGATAAAGTGCTGAGAAATGGCACAGTAGCTTACCAAAATGTGAGTGATCCTCATCTGCATCAGGGTAGAGACTAATTTTGCTGTTTTATCTTGCTTCAAATGCTTGCCTGCTGCTTGTATAGGCTTAGACCTTAGCAGAAGTTTTACTGTAACTATGGGTCTATGTGTGGAGCTGTAAGTGATAGCCGCTGGCCACATTGCTTATGTGTTGTTAGGAGCTGCTCATCATCTATAGCAGGATTATGTATGTAGAATAGTAACTTGTGTAGCGTAGTCTTGAAAAACTGAAAGACCTCCCAAGAGAATGATTCATGGTGTAAAATGGTCAGGGCCTGCAGGGGGACTGACTCCAGATGTGCCCAGCTGAGTGTTGTGTATGTCTCTGTGTACCATCACCTGCACTGGAACTATGCCAAGCTATCTCTGATTAAGCTGTGCAAGTTAAATAGCTCATCTGGCAAATTTTTGTGCTCTCTCTGATGAATGATTTTCAGTGAAGGGACATTGTTTTGCCAGTTTATTAACAGCTGACTTTAGGTAAATAGTCCTGTCAGTCTGCCTGAGAGTGACAACAAATTGCTGTCTCTGACAGTAGCTGTGTATAAACCCACTTCACACCAGGGAGTACCTTGCTAAGCTGGATACTTGGGCATCCTTTGGTAGGTTGTAATAGCGGTGTGAGTATTATCATCACTGCTGTTGTTGTTTGTACTGCGCTGCCTTTAGTTCTTGTTAATGGCTTGTGGCTTTAATGGCTTTGGGCCCAGATGAACAGATTGTCTTAAGAAGTTCTAGGGGCAATCCTAATTTTGTGGGTAGTTCTTGCAGTCATCTGTCACTGCTGCTTTAGGATCATCACACTTCAAGAGCTTCTGTGTAACTTCTCAGTGCATGATATGCAAACATCTTGGAGAGGAGGGCTGGTTTTCCAGAGAATAAACAAAAAACCCCATGCCCTTCCAAAAAAAAAACCACCAAAAACCAAACAACCAAACCAAAAAAACGCATTAAAAACCCAAAATGGTGAATGCCATCATGACAGCTGAGCAGGTGTTGGCAAAGGGTTCTTCTAACCTGCAGCTGTCCTCTTTGCCTGAGGAGAATGCACCCTCCTCGGTGTTTCCTTTGGAAAGTCATCCTCTCCCTAAAGGATGTTCTCTAAGATCTGCTTTTCTATCTTCCTGTTTACAGCCCTGGGCTGAAGACCAGCATACCAATAGGTTATGTCCTGTTGATTCAGATGACATGAATTCAAATGACACAAAGAGAAAGGAAAGTTAATGGAATAAAGAAGGCTGTGGGGAAAGGAACAAACTTTTAATGTGATGTGCTAAAGAGGTATGAAATACGAGTGATAGAAGATGTTTGGTAACATCTTCAGAAAGTCTTGCAGCCTGCAGAAACAGAAATGCAGGAATGTTGCAGAAGAGAAATAACTCAGTGCTTGGAAGATGAGGGGGTTAGTCTTTACTGCAGGCCTCCTGCTAGAGACAGTTTACCTCTTCAGGTCCTGGCTGCCCATTTGCAGAGCTGGCATCTCTTGTGCGGAAGCTGAGGCTGGACGATGGCTAGCTGTTAGCTCGAGGACCAAGATGCCTTTGAACTCTGCTTTCTTATCAGGGATTTTATAAGATATAGCAAGTGTGACTCCTGCTCTTGCACAGCTTTGTCGCTGCACACACCCAGTTCATGGAGTTGTCAAGGTCTGGGTCACTGAAGTCATCTGGGTTAAAACAACTGTCTGTCCTCTCAGATTCTTTTTTTTTTTCTTTCTGTTTCTTGTTGGGTTTTGTTGTTTTTTTTTTTTCATTGAGGTACCTTTGGTTGTCTGCTTCCCAGCCTATTCCTGTAAACCATCATGCACAGCTACTTAACATAGCTGAGATGAGTGGTGGTTAAGAATGGAGTGAGAGTGGGAAGCAGGTGGCTTCCAATGTGGATATTCCTTAGTCCAGCCTTACTGACAGTCCTTCTTAATGGGGAATTAAGGAGTTGCTTGCACAAAGGAGCATTTTGCTTCCCAGGGGGTGTCACTGAATTCAGTTTCTGGATTGAAGTGTTAATTAACGCAAAATAGTGCTTAATGCTTCACTGTAAGAGTAGGTAACTGTTGATATTTGGTGCATAAACATAATGTATGTTAATGAGATCCCTACATTTGAAAAACAAAGCTGTGGCTACTGTGTGTGTCCAGGCACTTTTAATGGGCTGGGAGGTTTCTCTTCCAATGATAGCTCATGCTTCTGTGGGGTTCCCTTAAAACAGAAGGGGGTTTTTAGCTCTTCATCCATTTCTTTTCCCTTGTGCACTAGCTGTATTTTCAGTTCTTGAATTTTGATCAAGGCCTGGAGGCTACTTCTAGCTGGCTTTGGCTTGTTAGTTTACTTGTTTTCAGACTGAGTGTAATTTTTCTCCCCTAAGAGATGAAATTCCAAGATTATGTCATTCCTACTTCTAGCTAATATTAGCTTAATCCACAAATAATTGTAATGAAGTCACTGGGGCCACTGGCAGAGAATAGTTTGATCCAAAGACTGCTGAAATGAATGGGATTCTTCACTGGGACCAAAGCAATGCTTTGGGTCAAGCCCTAGGGTGCTAATTCATGTATGCGTGCATGCATGTTCACATGCGACAGTGTTGGGCTGTGCTATGGAAATCAAATTTCACAAAAAAATTCCTGCAAGTTTTCCCAGCTGAGCAAAAGAAGATGCTATACAGACAGACAGGAGATGCATTAGCAGCCCCCAAGGTAGCACAGCAGTTGCCATAACAGCCAGCACTGGACATTATCCAGGCCTGTTTTGCTGCTGCTGGAATTAACAGTAGGAATGTAGGTCTCGCAGCTTCCAAGTGCATCTTTTGTGTGAGCAAAGTGTCAGCCGCATTTGCAGAGTGAGCAGGGAACTGATGAAAATGTAAAGAGCAGCCACAGCAGGCAGGATTGTTGATTTGGTGCACAAATTACCCAGCTTTGCCTCTGTGCTCTTGTAATCGCATTAGAAAAGTCAAACTAATAAGCATGCTAGGAGGCCTCCTTTGTCGGGCGTGCTGGTGGACAGGCAGGCAGGCCACGCAGGCGTGGGAAGTCTGCGCCCAATGTGGTCCAAGGAGGAATTGCTGGGTGGGTGCATGGACAGAGCTGGGGGTGAGTTCGGTCGGTGCCTGCCGGTGCAGCTATTTCCCTTATGCACTCAGAGCAATTTACTCTAAAGAAATGAAGGCGAGAAGTAATGGCAATTGTTGCTTTAAAAGGACAAATTTAAAGGATTTAGCTTTTCTGGCAAATACTTTAATTAAAATGGTGATGTCTTTTGCTAGATCGCTGAGCGTTTAAACCCTAATCAAGCCCAGAAGTATTTCCACAGAATGTTTTCAGTGCGATTCCTGATTGAGACTGTGAGGAGGAGTATTATTTACAAAGACCTCATTAATAGACATTACCAGGTTGCTTATGCCACCGTGGGAATTGATGGCAAAACTTTCATGGCCTTCATTAGAAATCAAAGCCTTTTGATGCAAGGTAAATATGATTTTGGGTGCACATATAATAAAGTTATATGTATTAGCTTAAAAGCAGCTTCTCTGGAAACCCTATTGGAATTTCTTAGTTTTCCTAATGTGTAAGAGAAATCCATTTTCTGTAGATATTTTTAGTGCTTAACTTCCCCTCAAGTGCTATTATCTTACAGTCTGTACCATTAGCGCTTGCTGTGTTTCCAGGTCAGCCATGTGATTGCTAAGCATCCCTGCCTGCTCTTTGAATGACTTGTCAGGCAGGAGCCAGGAAGGCAAGTTGTTACTGCTGACTGCTGGCAGCTGCTTCTCCCTGCCTGGATCCTGATTGATAAAATAACATTAAAACACTTCCCTCTTACCCTTCTTGGAGGGTCACCAGTGTTCGGTTCGGTGTGAAACCCTGTCAGCAGAGACCCTTCTCAAGGCAAGCCTCCTATGTAGATGTAAAAATGTATTACTCTGCAGAAGGCATGCATGTGTGGGAACACGCAACAACTGCACTATTGAAAGGCGTTTTGGAGCTGCACACTGCTGTATCTCATTGAGCCACGGCTGTTTTAGCATGAGCTGGGTGAAGCAGTCCAGCTTTCTGCATTTTTTTTACCATTTGTTACATTTACAACTCAAATGAGCTTGCTGTGCTTCAGAAAATTGCAAGTGAAAAGATTACAGCCCAAATCCCTCAGTGAGCTTAAATATGTGTCTGTCTTTTTTTTTTTTTTTTTTTTTTTTTTTTTTTGTGGCAAAACACCCTAAGGCAAAGTATTTTAAAAACAGCAGTGCTGAATAATGAGAGCTAATAACTCTCCAGATGTTTGCTATTTTGCTATATATGACTTTTTTAAAAAGGTATTTAAACTGATCTTGCCAGTTGTTGTGGATGCCTCTGTGTGTGTGTGTTTAATGAACAGCTGGCTCTTTTGAACTAGGAATTTTAATACTTTCAGTTCCATGAAACTGGAATTGGAGGCGGCAGCTGATTGTACAAGAGAGGGACCACATTTTCTCATGTGAATTCAGAAGCAGGGAGGGAGGGAGGGAGAGAGAAAAGCATCGTAATAATGCATGTGTTTCAGTTTCAGTGGATCAAATCTTTCCTCTGTCTGCATCCAAGCTATTTGGTTGTGATCAGATGATCAGAGCTCAAGGAAGCGATTGGAGAGCGAGCTGGCTGCAGCTGCATTGTAGGCTGTTTTCAGGGACAAGGAGCCACTGTTTTTCAAACATAGCATAAACATAGAAGTTATTTTGTAGGCTTCAGGATGCAGATATGGGTTGTGCTGCCAGCATTGTTCTGCTCCAAGCTTTTCGTTCTGTGGTACAGAGGAACTGTCCACATATCTGCAGACGACGACGACGAGAGGAGTTGTCACATGAAATTCTGCCACTGGATAGCGATGATGAAATGAGCAGACCCAGGACTCTCATCATAATGGTATGATACACTTGAATCGGCAGAGAGGTGTGACAGAATTATTACAGATGTTATGTGATTATATTTTTCTTTTAACTATGTATTCATAGAGTAAGGCCACTGACAGGCTATTTTTCGCTGTAGGTTAGTTAGCTGGTAGATTTGCTGTCTCTGTCAGACAGCTGAAATGTTACTTTACAGGTGAAGCTGTGAGCTACTAAGTTCTATATAAAGTAAATGTTCTGTTATTTAATTGTTGGTGTGTTTTGTTGCTATTTGCAAGATAGTCAGCCCTGGAGCCAGTAGTGTGGTTATGTTTTATTTCAGACTTGGAATTCCAAACAGCAGACAGCTTAGGAAATGTTTACTAAGTCTGTTCATCATAAAAACAAACCCAAAAGCCAAACAAAACAAAAAGCCTTTACTTTCACCCAGGATGCAGTTGGAATTTATATCAAGTTATATGCAAATAAACTCCTATATATCTTCACTACAAACTGTTTGCAGCAGTAAAACGTTTGCTGGATCACTGCTCACCGGTTTAGTGAGTTGCCTCTGTTCTTTAACGAAGGGGGTCTTGAAAGGCTCTGTGTCTTCAAGAGTAGTTTTCTTTCTGAATTGAATTGGATTATTTTTGTGGTGGGAATATAATAAGCACTATAGGTGTATTAGGAAGAAATGATAGGGTTGTTTCTCATTGTAAATCACTACCAGAATGAAGAATACACTTCCTGCTTAGTTACTGCTGCTTTTTGCCAAATACATGTATGGCAACTATTTCCAGAACCCCAGAGTGGCTTGGGTCTGAGGTGGCAATGATTTAGTACTGTGTGGCTCTCACTTAATAACAATATTACCAGGGCACTGCAAATAGTATTTTTGCAAATTTGTCGGGGCACTCATCTATATCATTTGAGTGGTAGAGATTGTTTTTCTTATATAAAGTATGTTATGATGTCCAAAGTGCATCCCCCTGGTACCTTAGTCCTAAGTGGGTGATGGTAACATTAAAGAATTTAATAGCTGTCATGAGATGTAACAGTGGTTTGAATAGAGCGTTGCTGCCCATAGAGAGGTGTGTGGTGCAGTCATGGCAACTATAGTAGCTAGGACCCAATCCAGTCGGTGCTTTACGTATCAGCTGAGGGTATTACCCACTGCATGGGGGAGGCTAATGGTCATAGGAGGAAGGGGATGGATTTTGTCATTGTGAAGCTGGTGTTTAAGCTTCTTTTCCTTTAAAACACAGTATCTATAAAAAAAGCTCTCTTTTTCTTTTTTTTTTCTTCTTTGCTTTTTTTCTTTTTTCCCACTTAAGTTAAACAAACAACCTCAACAGCATTTAAACAAATAACTGTCTCCTTCCTGGTAGTAATTTCAGGGATAAGGAAGTGAGAAGGGTCTGGAAGAAACTGCAGCATGCCCAAGGATGGATCATCTGTGCAACTTGCTTCAGTCCTTAGAAGAAAAGGGTAGGCTTGGGTGTTAAGGCAGCAAATGATGTACCAAGCTCCCCAAACCCACATGTAGTTATTGGCAGCTTGAGTTGCAGTTCATTGTGCAGTAAATCCTGGGAGAGTGGGGGTCTGAGATCTACGGCAAAGGTCCCTGGACTCTCAGAGAAGTGAGGCTTTATTGCAGCGTGGAGGGAGCCGTGGAAGCTGTCCACCACCCTGCAGAGCTGGGCATACCCAAAAGAGAGGCACGTTGGCCAGGTGGTCTATTACCTGTTCCTGGATGCGGGCTTTCAGGGATCCCCTCCTGGTCTCAAACACATCCACTCATCACAGTAACTGGGCCTTTGTGTTTTCTACAGCACCAGTTAATGCACTGGTATTTGTCCTGTCAAAAGGCAGCCTTTCCCCAGGAGATCTGTGAGATCATTTTCTTCCCCTCGGTCCCCTTGAGAGGAGGAGGATGAGTGGTTCAGCCCTGCCAGGAGGCTGGTGCAGGTGCAGGCAGGCACTTGGGAGTAAAGCTGCTGGGCAGGAGACAACTCGGGGAAATGGTATTCCCTTGTACACCTTTCTTTCTCTTCTGATTGCGCATTATTGTTGTGCCTTTTTGTGTAGAAACAGTTAATTATGTAACTGTGAAATAATTTGCCATCGAGCTTTGCAGTTAGGCTTAGTAATGTTGTGGAAATCTGGCAAGCTGAGAAGGAAGCGCTGCTTCAGAGCACTTCTGCAGCAGAAATGGGTGGTCCTGTTTCCACCAGTATTTCTGTTACTTGAAAGAGCAGCATGGTAAAGAGGAGTGGAGGCTACTGGACCTTAAGAAAACATGTGTTATGGTCCTAACAGATTATAGGTTTTTCCCCTTGATTTGTTATAGATCGTTGAAGTCTGCCTGGATAATACAGTGGACAAAACTCTGCAGATAAGCAAAAGAGTCTTTAGTTCACAGTGTCATTATGTATATTGTGTGGATGCCAGGAGCTAGACTGATCCAAACAGGATTACTGAGTTTTTGTGTCTGAGGGCAGCGAGTGATTGGGGTGCCCAAAGAAGAGAGGTGAGGAAACCCCAAAATGTAGGATATCTGAAATATGCTGATGTGATTGGGTGCAATTGCCGGAGGCTGTGGGCTCCTGTCAGCTAAGATCTGGCATTTTATCTTTTCACACCTTTAGATGAAATGGTCTCCCTCTTTGTAGCTTGTGTGCCACTGGCTATATGCTCCCTACTGAGAGTGTTAGTATTTGGTATTGATTTCAGGACATAAAAAAGCCATTCAAAAAGAAGGCATAGTTTAAGTCCCCAGGCTCTGCTATGTGTTCTTGCAAGTTCGACTGACCCGTGTGAACCAGAAGTAAAATCTCAGTATTGCCTTTATATGGGAAACAGTCCTGAGGCAGAGAGAACAGCAGTCTACCCTAAAATACTTCCAGTAACTACACAGCTCTATAGATGTGCCCCATTTTTCTTTGTTAATCCCCAAAGGGGAACATCTTTGTAGGATATTCCTCTAGGAATTGTGCCTTTGCCAGTAACACTCCAAGCAGGAGATGCTCTGGGTGCACTCCATGGAAAAAGAAAGGGAGAAGACCTGAGCACAGCCTCTGGCTATTGCTTAATGGCCACCTACTAATCACTGTATGAAACCTTTAGACATCGCAGCAGGTATTTCTGGTGTTCTAGTCCTTGTAGAAAGTGAAAATTGATGTTTTTATTGACAAAATTTTTTTTCCTCTTCAGTTTGTTAGTTTAGAAATCTGGTTTTATCCTTGGGAAAGACAGTTTAATAATAATTTTAAGATCTTGGCTGGATCCACAAAACGGAGAGGTGCCAGAAAGGCAAAACTGGAAATTCTTTGTCAATGACTATTTTGTCATCTTCTCTTGGACACAATCCTGGGAGTTGCCAGAGACATGCAAAATAAATGTCCAGACAACCTCTAGCTAGAGGTAAAAGTTAAATACAGAGTCACTGAACACACAGATTCAATAGACCATAATGTTGTTTTCTGTACCTTTAAGAATATGTAAAATCTGGTTTTCAAAATAGGTCCATGAGGTTTGAGATACTAAAAACCTACTCAGAGTGAATGCAAATGATTGTACGTGCTGTTTCTGTAAGAAAAAGGAGAAGAGGAAGATGTCTGAAGGAAGAAAATTTAGCACATGGGGTTACGTGGAACTGTTTGGTGTTCAGAGCAGGGGCACTAATGTTTAGGATGATGCTTTGCATTTGGAACTTGTGACTTGAAGAAAAGTTGAGCTCTGTCTTAGAAGGTCATTCTATTTTTCATGTGATTTATTATGAACTGTGGCAGCTGAGGTTTGCTTGGAAGATAAGAGCAAGGCATGATATTTGAGAATGTGTCCTTTTCTCCACCCCCACCCCCCAGCTACACAAAAATGTGGTAGAATGTTTTGCATGTTGAGTAAAATACCGTAACTTGAACTGATGTGTTAGCTTGAAAACAGCAACAGCAAGGTGACATTACTACTCTCTATGCAGTTTTTTGTCTCTGAAAAGCGACAGCTTGCAGAGACTTTCTCTTTCCAGTTACAGAAGAACTAGGAGAACCTCCCCTGTGGCACAGATGCAGGATGGCTGCTCTGCTCTGGCATACAGGCAGGGCTGGGGCACTGCTCGAGCTACTTCTCAGCTCACTTGGTTTGTAAACGGAACCTTAGTCTTTCAGAAGCTGTAGGAACCATAAAAGCATAGCTTTGAGAACTTTTCCTCATCTCATACTGAAGTTCACCTCCAGAACTATGTTCCTGAAGTTCTGTTGTACAATCTACGTTAATTTTATGTTTCCAGTTGAAATAATTCAGTGCAATCATTTCCTCAATTTGTATGCATTTATCTACTGAAGATTTGTGCCGTATACATACTAAGTGCTATCAATAGATGGCAACTCGAAGAATTGCAAGATCTCTGACTCGTGGCCTAGTGGTTTTGAAGGTGGGAATGTATCTGTGTGTACCCAGATGAGGAGAACTTGCAGTGGCTTTTGGAGGTTGGCATGAGGCTCAGCTTTGGGAAGAGAAGGATGGATGTTCTTCCTCCAATGTCTTAGAGGAGGGATTGTCTTTGGAAAGCCAGACTACGCAGGTCTGTAAAGTTCAAAAAAACATTCAGAATGTTCATATCTTTTAGCTCAAGTCAGAAGCTTCAATGTGTAATAAGTTTTTAAACAACAATAAACATATAGCTTTATTTGATCTTATTCAACTTCCACTTCAGCACTTGGCCTCAACAGGAGCAGGAACAGGCCTACGTGTGGATAAATGAAGAGCGTTAGGGTGTAAAGAGGAAAAGTAGTAGATGCACAAAATGCAGTTTTACTTGAACCATTTTTGCAGCTGTACTTGTTATCTTTCTGATTTCTCTGCCCCCCTGTGCCTAGCGCGCAGCAGCCCTGCTGGTGAGAGCAGGTGGCTTAGGCAGCAGCTATGGCTCTGGGTATAGCTTCTGAAATGCAGAGGAGCATGAGCCCAAGATATGGATCTGTTTTCATGTTTCATACTGCTGCAGTAACATCTAAAGTATTCACATGGCTGAAAAAGGGGTGGTGCTAAAAGGGCCTTTTTTCACTGAGCAAGTCTTCTCCACCTGATGTCAGTACTTTGAGCAACAGCATTTTAATATTGCCTTCACTTATTAGCATTGCAGCAAAGTGTAAAACAGCATTATGTGGAATGAAATTATTATAAAACTGTTAACCAAATTGTTGTGGCAGCTTATGAAGACCATGGACTCAACATAAAGTGATGAAAACATCCTCCTACGTAAGAGGAATTTATTATCTCTTTTTTTAAAAAAAAAAAAAGAAAAGAAAGAGAAGCAAGCTATTTATTTGTAAGCAATGCATACTTGAAAGAGCAGGATATAAATTAAAGGGGTGCAGAAAAGTCTCTGTAAGTAGCTGTCCTTGAGAGTGCTTTTGGAAGGCTTTGGGATTTCATGCAATTGACAAAAATCGCTATTTAAAATTAATAATCAAAATGCTTCTTAGGTGAGAAGAAAATCGACCTATAGAAACGCAAAATAACTTGATTAAAACCAAAAAGGCAAAAAGAGAAACACACACAAGGGGAAGAAAAAAGAAAAAAAAACCAAACAGCAAAAAAAAAAAACACTTCAGTTTTTTCAGGCTTTGGCCATCTGCAGCCACACTGCTTTGCATAATAAGCCCATTTATAAACAAATTATGAACATACATGCTTGATTTGTGGCAGTTTTGTCTGCGATGCTCTGTCTGCAGTTCTGCTTGGCTGTAGCTCTGATGGGCTGTAGTAAATGCCATCTTTCAGTTTCCCTTGATTGTTTTACTCCTTGGATATTCCTACAGAGGAAGGTAAAAGAGTTAATAAAAAATCCCAATGATCTGACTGGTCTGAGATTTTGGAATTGGGGGAGCTATGGTTGTAGGAACCTTAGGCTAATTGTATGGTGTGGTGCCCTCACACCAAATCAGCCATGAGTGCAGATCTTGCATTTATATTTGTCTGCTTTCCTGTATTTATCACAATATTAAATACTTGGATAAATTACGAGGAAAATGTAAACTCTGGGTAATAATAGACAGATGTACATAGATTTAAATGCCAAATGCTAGGCACAGGATGAAGCATCTAAAATAACCACAATAGTGTCTTTTGAGTTCTGGAGACTTCAATAAAATGCCTTGAAATGTATTTCAGACAGAATTTTATAGAGGTTTTTTGTTTCATGATGTCAGTAAACAGTGTAGTGTTGGACAGAAATATAAAACTTTTTTTTTATGTACGTCTATGTATGTATTTGTGACCAGCAGCCTCTAGGTCTATTTTCAGAGTTGTTCTCTGGTTTTTTTTATGTACATCTTGGCCTGCACAAGCAGTTCCAGGCTCAGAACTCAGTTCACATCATTTGGTCTTTTGCCTCCCACAGTGAGATTTTGGTAATGGGATGCGTGACTGCGCCTGGCACTATACTGACTGACCAGGCTGTATGGGTGGGTTAGGTTGACGGTCAATATCTACAGAAATGGACTGGAAGCAGTGATACTGCCTGCTACCATATCTTGGCTGAGAAACGGTGCTGTCCCATGCTCCTCAAGCTCCGTTACAGGAGCACGTCTCCATTAGCGGTATCACTGTCCATAGCTCCAGGAGACAGGTTGGGGCAACACAGGCAGCTGTGCAAGCCAGAAGGATGCAGAAATCCACCTGTGATGCTTCATGCACATCCCAGGTGCGCTGCATTCCCAGCAAGCATCCACAGCTGGAACCCAACCTGCGCTGCAGAGGGCAGCTGGAGAGCTCAGGCTGGGAGGGCGAGCGGCGGCATGGCACCAGCAGCACTTGTTGTCTTAATGTGTGTGCACCACCCTTGGCCCAGGCTCTGGTAGACTGGTTCTCCTCTGCCAAGAATGGTGAGCTGCAGCTGGTTCAAGAAGCGTACAAAGAAATAGGAAATTAAACTCATGCTTTCAGAAAATAATATTAATGCCAGTCCTCAGCCCTTGCCTCTCACTGGCATTAACTCACTGCTGGCTGCAGCACTAGGAGCCAGGCTGGGCTTTCTTGTTTGTGCCATTGTAGGTACGGAATCCTCCACTAGAGCTGATCTGGATTTAAATGCATATAGCAGAGTCCAGAGTCCATTTCAGGCCTTTGGCTGCAAACACGGGGATATCGATTTAGCTTGGAAAAAGCTATGCTCTGTAAGAGGTCTGATTGAGGAAGGGAGCCATAAAGAAGCCAGGGCTCTTGGAGAACACCAGCCAACTGGAAGTACTGCCAAAGTAAAAGCTGCTGGGAGAGGCAAAGGCAGGAGGGAGAGCGTGTAAGAGAGGAAGAGTTCAGTGATGAGAGAGAGAATCCAAGTAGAAAGTGCTGTTTCTTCTCATCTGAAATTAGTTAGGCACACTGCTGTTAAACTTTGGTAAGGTTTGCTTTCTGAGGGCAAGCCACCACTGGTCGTGTGTTGACACATGAGGATATTTTGATGCTTTTTCCTCCCTCCTTGTTTTTATCAAAAGCTCTGTTTTTGCTTCACAGTGAGATACCTCTTCCTACTGCTGTTAATCCCTCCTCCCTTGCCCTTCTTCCACCTCTTCTTTCCCAAAGTGGAAAACCATCTTCTGCTTTGACTTCAGTATAAATGCACTCCATTCCCATCCTAGGTGGATTGGAAATCTGAATGGAGTGTGACAGACCTGTTCCTGATACTTCTCACTTCTATGAAGTTTCTTCTTTACAACAGTAACCCTAATACACTTGATTTAAACCCACTTTAAATCAGAATTTTAGTTCAGTGCATTTCAGACAAAAGCCTTATGCAAAATTTCATTGCTCATGGCAGATGAAGATGTATATCTCTGAGGCTTTTATCTCCACGCTTCATACTCTTCCATCTATCAGAAGCATTTGGTTTTAATGCACATGGGAAGTCTTCATTGCTCCATAGCGTCTCCAGCAAAGCAGGGTAACGTGGCAGAGTGCAACAGGAGTCACTGCACTTAATAGCAGCTGCTGAACTGTTCCACCATCAGCTACAGCAGAAAGATAAATTGGGGAGCAGATACTCAGATGTGAGTGCCTCTACACTGATGTGTGTAAACAGAAGTGTGATTGCTGTGTACTGCAAAACCTAGTGTGGCTACTATTGGTGATCTGATCTTTTTTTATGTATCCCAGGGGGGGTTGCTACCTGATTTCTAAAAACTCTCAAGAGAATCTGACTTCTAGATTGCATTTCCTGAATCATACAAGGTTTTGATGAAAGGCATCACCACTTCATGACTATTAGATGACTACTACCAATGTGTGGGTGAATACAGACTAGTTCCAGGTTGCGGTACCACCTGTAGCTGAAGAGGGGCTGGACAAATGCAGATAAACAGTTTTGATGTTCCCTTAACCAAAGAAAGGTTTGTAAAGGCAAGACTTTAGATTTCCTTTCTAAGGCTAAGCAGCATTTCAGCATATTTGAGCCTGGCAGCTCTGCTTTTTTGAGTGAAACAAGAAATGAATTTGCTGCCGAAGTACTCAAGTAACTGAACTCTTGCTCACTGGAGTACTGTTGTTTCAGGAATACAGAAACAGGTGCGGTGTCTCCATAGTGTTTGTAGCTAAAGAAGATGGAGGAAGACAGTGCCTAGGAAATACAGGGACAGTTCCTGGTCTGTTAGCTTTTGAATCACTTCCTTGAACAATTAAGACTTCCAGCTTGAGTTAGTGATTGGAGTGAGGAATACTGCAGTGGCGAAAGGATTAGGATTCTGCACCAAAAATCATGTCGTACGAACACTTCAGGATGTTTTGGGTGGCAAGGTCTGACATCATCTTGGGTGCTATTGCAAGTCTAGTCCAGCTGAAGCTGGCTCAGACCATGGAGCATGAGCCCCTACGCTGTGGGAGCTGTACGTACATGCGCACATTTACACTGGGAAAGAAACAGATTCCTTTGTTATCCTGGGGCTCAATCATTTCAGTTCTGCTAGGACTCTTATTTTAAACTCTGGGAACTCTGTAAATAAATACATATCATAAAAAATGTGCTTTTTTTCATCCTGTTAATTTGGTGCCTCTTCAGAACAAAATGTAATGTTCTGTCTAAACAGAAAGAATTTGTGTGCAATATCTTACTTCTAAAATTGCACTCTGTTAATAATTATTGCCAATTTGTGGTTAGCTTAAAACATAATAGATTCTCTGTGTGTGGTTTTCGATGAAAAATAGCCATTGTAATGTTTGTCAGACTTCTTACTGCCTCGGGGATTATTCTGAATACAGTCTATGGAAACAATTGAATTGAACACTTCTTGCCTTTGGTGTTTGTTTTTCCTCACTTCTCATCTGTCAACTGCTGTGCTCATTTTCTTTTCATTATTATTGATACTTGCTTGAAGATGAGGCGGCCGGATTCAGTTCTTAGTTATATGTGTGCAAATCCAGTAGAATAGGGGTTTGACTTAATGCAGTAAAACAGTTCAGAAGTGTAATTCTGTGCTGCTTCCGTGTTTCTTCCCACTTGCCTAATCCCCCCCACCAAAAAAAAAAAAAAAAAAAAGCATGAAGTTAAGAGTGGAAAATGTATGTGGCCTTGCTGGATCAGTCAGTGGTTAGCTATGAAACTAGATGTTGGGAGTTGAGCATCATGTCACCACTTATAACTTTCTTTGGCATTTTAATAAGGGTTTGGCATTACCTTGATGTTTTCCACAGGCTGTGACTTCTGCGCTAAAATTAGCAGTTTCAGAGGGTAAGCCTTAACAGTAAAGAGATTAAGTTCTGATATGTAGATTCCTGGAACCAGATGCTCTACTGTCCTTTTTGAAATGTCTCTTCTGTTAGTAAATTATGTGCAAAAATGCATTGCAGCTATCTCTATAGGAGATTTGATCTTAGTGGGATTACAGAGGAGGACAAGTTCTTGGGAGAGACAGCTTGGAATTGGGCCTATTTTTTTTTCACTTTTGGATGCTTGGGTCTTGAAGGTAAAGAATAAAAAGTGTTCACAGAGATGATCTGCACTTCTTTCTTTTCAGTGTCTTAGCTCTTTCCATGTCTTTAACTTGTTCTCCCATGTTCTTGAGGAGCTTTTTCTCATCTCCCTAGAGCTCCATAGAAAAAGCAAGCAGAGCGTCCAGCTGCCTGTTCCGTCTCTCCACCTGCCAGCTGGCACTTGTGCCTGAATTTGCTTATTCAGGCTGTGACTGTTCTGGCTTTTGCAGTGCTTGAGTTCCTCCGGCTATTGACCACCATTAGCTCTTTGGTTTTAAGCAAGGGCACAGCCCTTGATCGAGGTGCAGTGATCTAAGCAGTTATCTAAAAGCTTGTTTGTTGCTAGGAATGTCCGGTTTCTTTGGCCTTACAACCTTGCAGTTGAGTCTCCTTTTGCCTTTTAACTGGCCTGTTACAAGAGAATGCATATCCCTTATTGGCTGTCTGCTCCCAGGTGTTGGGCATGTGCTCCATAACATGTCCTTCAGATGAATGCAAGCAGCAATTGTATGAAAGATACAGGGACAGTGATCCTAATCTTGAATCTGCTGCATCCAGGAGGAAACATTTACTGTTTCTACACAGACTTGATTTATTTTCTAAGATTAAAGATATACAATATATTTTGTTGCTCGTGATGTAACTTGCTTCTTCATGATAACCATTTGCCCCTTGTAGCACCTGATTTTGTTTCTGCTGACAATGTAGTAAAGACATCAGCTGGGGAAGGACTCATCATTGGGGTGTTCATGCATCCATCACCTGCTTTTGTTCAGAAATCCTCTGACCAAGCAGCTCTGATAGATAGCATGCTCATTCCTGAAACACTTGTGTAAATACGACATATTTTAGCAGAATGTATGGAAACATAGAGAAAACTCATGAATGCAGTTTGAACTGAAGAACTATTTGGAAATAATAGAGATGTTTACTAAGGCATGCATAATTCTGGTTTTTATATAAAAGATCAAAGTAAATCCAAGTCTGGAATTGTACCAATCTGTTTTTGCCTTCTCTAAATCTAATTGAAACTGTAAACATCAGTTAATAAAATGTAATTCTAAAATGTTTTCACTATATAAACATTTCCTGAAAAATATACCAAAAAGGACCTGCCCAAATGAAATGTTTGAGAGATGAGTTGACAAAAAGGTTTGTACCAGCTCCTACTGAGAAGTTTCTTTATATAGTACTTTTAAGGTGCCAAAAGCTTTTGTACATACAAAGGGCTTGCCAATTTTCCTTTTTTAAATGAAATCAAAGGCAATTTTAAGTTACGTGAGCCTGCAAAAATAATCTGAATTGGTGGCTAAACATTGCTTTTTGTAGAAAGCATTCACAAGACAACTGTATTTCTTGGAAATATTTTCACAAAAGGATTTGCTCCTTGAGTCAGACCATGTCTGCAGTGTTTCAGACAGAACAAGGAGCTGAGTGAGGAGGAACTGCAGTAAGCTCTGCTTTATTTCCTATCCACATCCTTTTCTGGCACTTGTTTAAGCCTGGCTGGAGCATGTTTTTGTAGGAAATCAGAAGTTAACCTCTTAGCTTCTGATTTCCTGACCAGTTCTTTTGTGTCCAGCTCAAGTGGTGCTTAATAGAAATGAGTCAGGATGTTCCAACTATTTCTACAGTAAGAGGGAATTTTCTGGACTTTCCAGAATTTTCAAATCTAAAAAACCTCAGAATTTTCAATTTTTATTTTTTTTTTTAAAACAACACAAACAAACCAAAACACTCTTGGTACAGTCAGGTTGTCAATGACCAGTTTAGGCTTGATGATAAGGCAAGAGTAAAGGTCCAAGAGCTTGTCTTTGCACATTGGATACAGGGAGCAAGATGTGAGAGTGGGGAAAAACACAAGGGCAGGAACTAGCTTACACTCATCCCATCAGAGAAAATCATCTGGAGAAAGTGAAGGAAGAGGATTTACTGTGATTCAGCTCTCTGCCTTGCAGAAGGAACCTGGAAGCTTAGAGCAGATTTACTGTGTTAAAAATGACATAGTTTTGGTCTTGCTTTTCCAGCTTGCTGGGAAATCATAAATAAATTCAGCTTTTTGATCTGTCCTTGGATAGCAGAGTTCCATAGCAGCTTCTTGGGTGGGCTTTCATACCTCATACAATTCAAGACAGGCTTAAAAGGATTGGAAAATCACAGAGAAGAGTGAGGGGGGTCAGCAAAGTTAGTCTGTGACTGTGTATGTAGACAAACACTAGACCTGGACTGGCCTGAAAAATAACTATGAGGGGATATGGTGGAAGTCATAAAAGTCAAGAATGGTCAGAGATATATAGATGGCTTGCAGTTTCTTCTTCAAGAAGAGAAGTAGGGATTGTCAAATGAAACTAATGAGGGGCATGTTTGGAGGAAAAAAACAAACAAACAAAAAAAAGAATGAATATTAAAACTGGATTTCCTTGCCACAAAATGTTTAGCATCTATAGTGTCTGTGTAGGTTTTAAAAATGGCTGGAAAAATTCATGAGGGAAGTCTTTGAGAATTAGTAAATATGCAGGTGCTGCCTCAGGCTTGGGAACCTGCATGAGTGGAAATTGGAAGAGTATTCAGGAGAAATACTAGTATACTGACTGTTTTCTATGCTTTTACCTTAGCAGCTATAGATTCTCACAAGTGCAGAAATCTGGGTTAAATTAACTTTCATCCTACCTGGTATGACCATGCTTACATAAAATGGAATTTAGCATGGCGTCCAGGTGAACATTCAGTACTTCGTTTGGTGCTGAAGGAGTATTATACTTGGCGTTCTTGCCTCTTAGACATGCAAGTACATCAGCTTGATTGACTGCGCTCCCCTGAATTATTTTGCATTTGTTGCAAGTTACTGTCCCTGTGCATGGACCTGTATTGGCTGGCGCACGGTACCTTGTCTGTGTGTCAGGACCTGCAGCACTCCGCTGGATATTCCTTGCTGTGAGGCTGGGATAACTGAAAGAGTAGAACTTGATGGATTATATTATATTTCTTTTTTTTGCCAAGGTTGGGGTTATATTTGGTTAACTTTACACAGGCTTTTACAAACTATAAGGCTCCTAACCACTGCCATTTCGGTATTTTCCTAGTTTTTTACCTTCTTATTTTGGTAATACTGAGGACGGCACATTTGTTATAAGTCTAAATTAGGATTAGAGGTTTTAATTAAGAAATTAAAAGCAAAGCCTGGAAAGGTGAGACAATTCTCTGGGTGTACAGAAAGTTATGTCGAAGTGAGAAATACTGTATCAGGTGTTGGCACGATCGATTAGACTACACTGTGTTACTTTCTGTGTACTAAGAGATCAGTAAGAGAAGGGGAATGTCAAAAAGGTACAAGTTGTCTTTTTCTTATTTCTCCATACCAAACTCAACTAATGTAAATCTGACTTGCATGGTTTTATATTTCACTCCCTTTCTACTAAAACAAGAAAATAATCTTGCATCTTTGCTTTTGAAATTTATGTGCTTTTTGCCTCTTCCAAAATGCCATTATTTAGCTTTCAATTATATGATCCAGATGATGAATTATTGTATGCAGTTGCTTTCTTAATTGCTTAAGATGCCCACAGGCACTAAAAGAGAGTATACAGGAATTTATGACGTTGAATATATGTTAGAAATATGAGATATCAAACACAGTAATGGTTGTACAGTCAGTTTGCACACGTATGGAGGGGAGTGTACTTTGTAATTAAAAAAAAAAAAAAAAAAATGAAGAGGATCCCAGGGTATTTTACATCAATATTACAGCATTGTAGATGTTGATTGTGACCTTGAGTAAATGAGTGAGTTGCCTGACCTCCTTTTGCTTCAGTTGTTCCAGCTGGAAAATTGGGTGAAAATGTGGATTCTCTTTATAAACCAGATGTTGTCTGATCTGAGCTTTTCTTGTAAAGAAAAAGAAAAATAATTTCTGCAACGTAGCATAGACATGAATAGCAAGTATTAGATTTACAACCAGAAAAGCATGCAGCGGAAGCCAAAATCACAGCGGTATCGACATATCTAGAGATAGTAAATTTAGATTATTTAATTATTTAATTGCCTTTTATGGCCCTTCATCGCTGTGTGTTTTGTTATCAAGGACTAATTCCAGTCCAAGTAGATGAAAACAAAAGAGTAATGTTTGTTTGAAATTTCCCAATAGATCAAACTAAAGAAAAAATAAAAGTAATTGCCTATTTTGCTTTTGTATGCATCAGCAGGACAACGTTGCTAATTGAAAGTTTATTCTTCCAACCTGATTGCTGATATAGGAAGCGGCAGTTTGTTTGCTAAAGAGAATAAGCATAGCTGTTTCTATCCAACCTGTGCAAAGATACCCAGCACAGAAGCCCGTAACGACTGCGCTCGATTGCGCTGTGTGTGAGCCTGCAGCTCCGCTGTGCAGCAGGGACCCTCACCCTCTTTGCAAAGAGGACCAGCCAGTAGCACCGTGGTGCAGTACTGGTGCCCTTTGCTCTTCTTGCTCCCCCAGTAGCTACTGTCTCCAGAGGGCTGGTAGGGTGGATGAGCAAGGGCTGCAAGTGTAAGATCTATCATGCTGGTTTTCTGTAAATGATGCTGTGTGGCTGTAGCTGGAGGCATTTGGGGTTGCATCATCAGGTGCAAAGCCCTTCTCCGCCCAGTGGCAAGGGAATGAATTCTATTCATGCCAGGTGCAGGTGGGTTTCCAGCCTAGAAAGCTGCTGAAATGATGCTGGTGTTACATCTGTGTTCCTGTGGGGTTAGCTGGTAGAAACATCGCTGTGGCAAGGTGTGCATGTGGAGCAGTGTTCCCAGGCTGCGGGACAGGGAGGGACTGCTGCTGGCTCAGCTGAGCCTGCTTCCCAGATGGAACAGTGAGAAGTTTTTTTAGGAGCTGTAAAATCAGCAAAGGGCTGGTAAGTGGCTTTTGGACCATGGGTGTTACCAGCAAGCTCTTGTGAGTGCTTACAAAGGCTATTTTGAGGTGATGAAATACATGTGCTGGAAGGGCCCTTGAGGGCTGCATGAGATCCGGCTGGGAGGTGCCAAACTGCCCATCCCGAGGTCTTCTCCTCACCCCCTGGGGACACTTTCAGCCACAGATGAACCTTAGCAGCTCTGACAATGCACGGGGACTGGCAAGGGCAGCCTGTGGCCAGCTCCTGACACCACCGGTTCAGCTACAGGGTGTGTTTTAGCCTCTCACTAGGGCGAAGGAGCACAGCATCCTCTCACAGATCAGTTCTGCGTGAGTGCACTAATATCTGGGGCATGAAGTGAAGGCAAGGAGGAAGGAATCGCTGAGATCAGCACGCTGGCAGGCTAGAAAGAAAAGAAATGGCTTGACATAGGTGGAGTCACTGACATCAGGGACTGTTGTCTGGAAAGATCTGTTAGCAGGGCTCTGACAAAGCTAAGGGGCTTCTTTTCATGGGTATTTATGTAGGCACACTGTCCCCCCACCTTGGAGACCTCACCTTGTGTGCCAGGGTCACTTTAACTGTGATGGATTCCCAGCCCTTTGCCTGGTCAGAGCTGGATGGATGTGTAGGCAAAAGGCGAGCATCAGTTATTCTAATGGCTCCGTGGAGTGTTTGTTTTAGCTTGAGTTGTTAGATCGTAGCTGGAATCATATTTCTCAAAAAAATCACTTCCAGTTGATTCAATACCAGAGTGACTTTGCAAAAGGTTGTGTCATATGGAATTTTTCTTAACTGAATTTTTTTACCTTTCTGTTTAAAATATTTTGGTTTTATATTTTTCCCTCCCTTTTATAAAAAAGGACATTTTCAAAGCATGGATCAATACTGAGCATTTCATTCCAAAAGATGATCTCTTCTTGAGTTCATTTGGGGTTGTTTGGTTTGGGTTTTTTTGGAGAGGGGAGAAGATGGAGGTGAATATTCAGTCTTTGACAAAGGGGTTGGGATAGAGGTCACTAGGGCTTTCCATCTTCTTCGGTAGGTGCTAGTAAAAAAAAATCTATCTATTTCTGGTCCCAGTGTAGTAATCTGCTTTACCTGTCTGACACGAAGCTTCTAGGAAGCACAGTTTTAACATGCGTTCACAATCCACTACAGAGCACATGCTATTCCCGATGCCTGGAAGATGTGAATAAGATGAATGTGTGGTGTCCAGTCATTGTCGCCCCAATTTTAGTCTCACAGTCTATTAGTAGATTTTTGGCAGTCCTATCTGCAAACACATGCAGTGTGTTACCATTCACTAAAATCAATTTTCTAGCAAGCACTCTGACTACAGAAAGGGTGGCAAATTATATCTGATGTGGCTCGATTTGCCCAGATGTGCAGACAGCTGACGCTGAGCAGTGCTGCCCTGCTGCGCTGTTCAGGGTGCGGCAGCCAGGGATGCTGGGCTGCCTGGGGGATTGCAATTGAAGACCAGGTAAGGAATATATGAAATGCAGCATCAGTAAGTATTAACATAGCTTACCCACTGGCACCGCCTGCATGTTGTGGGATATTAACTGTGTTAATCTCCTCGTTACTGGCCTCAGTAGTTGAGTATACCAGCAAAGTCTCCAAGTTTTGTGAGTTCTGCACCCTACATCCATAATATGGGACAGAGCAGGCTGTAAAGCTATGTGGTGTACATCTTTTTCTTCTTTTTTTTTTTTTTTAATAATTAAAATAATTTAAGTGTGGTGGTTGTTTTGTTTTAAAGATAGGGAGCCCTCTGTGAGCCTCTCCAGGTCTTGTCACCAGTACCTGAGCTGACAGCTGCCTGCTAGCTGTGTGCCGATGTCATGGTCGTAAAGTGCAGAATTGTTTCTGTTTCTGCTCCAAGGGCTGAGTGTTGGGCATGGCTGGCATCCTTTGGTTTTTCTTCAATGACTTTATTGCTGTGGTTCTACCAGGAACTCTGACATGCTGGAAATGCCACAAGCTGTTCAAGGAAGGTAGGCAGCTCTCTTATCTGCACTCTGCCAAGTGGTGGAACGTTAAGTTTGTCAGCCAAATTTCTCAGTACTGGTCTACGCTGCAGAGACTGCCTGAATGGTAGTGTCACTGTTATCACAGTGGTATTAATTTATAAATGAAGCAAGTGGGTGTTTTTTGAGAGGTTTGTCTTTCATTTCAAAACAACATAATGCACAGTTGATGCAGGTTGTTCCAGCAAAAGGAATTTTCTTACTTGTTAATAAAACTGTGTTTCTCAAATCTGTTAGACAAAAGGCCTGAGTCAGGATTAGGTGCGTAATGGCTATGGATGTGCAATTATTTACATATACATGGACACTAGTCAAGACTGGTTTTGACTTGCACTCTGTTTGTACGTGTCGGCGTTGCTCCCGGACAGAAGCCCTGAGCTGAATGGAAGCATTCATTCCCTGAAACTCGCTATGAATTTGATCTTTGCATGTGATTCCACACCCCACCCTGCCACCAAATTTGGAGGCGGGGGAAAGGCAGTGGTTAACTGATGCATCTTTTCTCGATCATTCTTGATGGGAGATGTAGATGATATTATTTTAGAAGGACAGTACAGTGAATTCAGTATTTGCTACACAGCAAGTTAAATATTCAGCCTGTTTTGGAAGGTCTTTTATGTTAGTTGAAGATACACACTTCAGGAACTGAATTTTTATATGGCTGCTAGCAAAGCACTAGTGAAATTCATTTTGCAATGATTGCGTGATACACTGTAGCAGTGAATTAGTGTTGTCCAGTGGTACGGTTTTACATATTGCTTTCAAGATCCAAACTGAAGTCAATGATGCGTGACAGTGAAGGGATCCAAGATCCAATAAGTTGGACAGAACCTCTAGAAGAAATGTAGGAAAAGAGAATAAACAAGTTACAGAATTGTGACCCCTATCAGAAGACTAAATGCTAGTGGTTCTGAAACAAAGGGAACGCCTAGCTATTCCTTAACAGGGGTAGAGGTATCAAATATTATTTTTCCTATCTAGATATTGATAAGTTTCTTCAAAATACTGGGAACAAATGCAAATGTTCAGCAGAGGCAGCAGAGCAGAGGGTAATAAAACATTGAGTTGACAACTTTACATATTTTATTATTTTTTGAAGTGTTTCAACATCCTTGTTTTTACTATATGAATCTAATAGAGCAGTTCACAAATGGAAACCAAGGCTTGTGAATTTCCTGTGACCTAGTACGTCTTTCCTCGGGATAATTTAAGCTATGGATTATACATAATAGTTCTGAATTTAAAAGCAGTGCAGGTGCTGGATGATCACCTTGAAGTGCCTGTTATCTTTATTCAAAGAGATAGAGAAGACTAAGGAAAAATTAGAGAATCTTTTACAGTCACACTGATGCTAATGAAGTTTCTTTTGTATTTCTGCTACAGGACAAAGCATTATTAGACATTTGACTGGTGATGTTATTCCCCATTACAAGTGTTAGAGGAATTTGCATTCAAAACAGATCTAAGAAAGTGGAATCTTTATTTGCAGTTGTTTACTATTAGTTCTGTTTATATCTCTGTGTGAATGCTGTAGCTTATTTGTATTTCATTGCTTCAACCTTTTGATGTATTGGTGTTGAGAAAATATAATGCTCAGCATCTTTAGCGTTGAGTCTGAAAAACTGGCTGTCAGAGATACAGAAATTAGGTTTAATAATACTAGGGATTAAAATCTTGTGGACAAAAGATACTCATGGTGTATGTTGAATAAGGACCAGCTGGAAACTTGAACCAAAGTTCATCTTTTGTATTATTTGGGAGTAACACAAGTTCATCAAAGTTTCAGGAAGCAGCGGTGACCCTTATCTCAGTGGAAAGAGTGCCCTGGAAGGGCTCCTCGGTGCTGCCGGAGGCTGGAAGCTGGGACAGAGCCATCCTGAGGAAAGGAAAGATGGGGATCGGCTCATTCTGTGTGACAGTTGCAGAAAGGACTGGACGGGTGAAGCAGCCTCTGAGAGGAATTGATACCTGCTGAAAATTAGGCCAGCAGAGCTGATGGATCCAGGATTAAATTTAATTTCTGGCAAGGACCGCTTGTTTTGGCAGCTGCGTTCACAATGTTATGTGAGAGGCACTTGGGACTCAGATAGCATGGTGATTTGAGAGAAAACAAGGGTGATTCCAACTTGGTTAACGTTGCGGTGCTATATTGGTAGCCACTTGAAATGTCTGCATACCTTGGCAAATGGTTTCTGTTGTCTTTTCTGTTTTCTAGCGCCAAACACGGAAGCTTTTCACCACTAAGTAGGAGCACAGTGAAATTTGTCTTAAGCAGTCACACAGCAGGCTGGCAACACTCAGTTTAAAGGAATTGATCTTCTTAAAGACAAAGATAATGATGAGATGGGTTTTTAATTCATAAAGTGACACCATGTTTTAACTGAGGAAGATGAAAGCAAACTGGTCAGATTGATGCGTTGATTTATAGTGCTCAGATCAGACATGCTGGGCTCATGTGACTGCGCTTTTGGCGTGGAAATCCAGCATGTGGAATAATCATGTGGAAATTCTGCAGAGGTTTGTTACTTTGGATCAAATGTTACTAAGGCTGAAAAATGCGTGAAAGAGTTCATAGAATTCAGAATTTTTTGCTGGAAAGAAAAATTAAAAAAAAAAAGGCACTCAGGGTAAAGTTGCAGATCTCAGACAGTACTTAATTGAAACAAGTTGTAAAAAAAATGCTTAGCATCCAATTTGCAAAAAATCCAGAATGAAAAAGCAGAAAAACTATCAGTTTGTCTTGGTTATGGACACTGATGTTAAAATAAAAAAGCCTAATGCATGCCCCATAAAGACTATGTGCATAGGGGAATGCAGCTTTGCTGCTACAGCAGGATGAATCCTCAGCTGGAACAAAGGAGAAGAAAGGGGTCTGTGTGTGTGTGCATGCACATGTGTGGGCACTGAGGGGGTTTGTTCAGTTTTAAAAGACCTTTGTGCCCTGCCAACCTTCAGACAGCTGACCATTGGGTGAGTCTCTACCTTAATCAGGAATAATTTGATTGCCTGTGTCTCTGTTCCTGTTGCCTCTGTGGTTCTGAGGCACCAATTGAGGGGCTTCTATCCTGTCGGGGTGCCACTGTGATTGCCACTGCATGGGGTCATGGGGTAGGGGAGCTGCTATGGGGCAGCAGCTGGGGAACAGGCTCCGTCTGGCATCTTTACTCTTGCCTGAGGTGGGAGCAGGGTTGAAGCAAGCACCAATTTATTTTTTTCTTAGTTGGCTCGTGACAGGCACTTCTAAACCTAGGTTTCTAGAAGCCAAATATGTCTTTTGAATATTGGCTTATAAATATGTCTATTTTTCTATTTTTTTAAAAACTGTCTTCAGCTTTAGGAATTTGCAGGGTGCTTCCTCTTACTGGTATTTTACACCACTTAGAAAGGGGAACTGTTACCTTGGTCCAAAAGCAGAGGTGATTCTGGGCCCCACAGCACGAACCTGTTGGTGTGCGCTCTGCAATTGAAGTCTGCTACCGAGGGGCTTGTAGGAGGTGGTGGTTCTGTGACTGCCTTCTTTTTAGCTTGCAGACATACGTGTACATGAAGTAAGAGTGCAGCTGGTTTTGCTTTTGAATCAGGGAGGGTGGTGAGGAGAAAGGATGTAATGGGTTTTGAGACAAAGATAGATGTTCAGTTGCAAACGTTTTTTTCTACAACTTCCTATTTTGATTTGCATTAGAGGCGGGGGCTGGGTGTTTTTATGGCTTAATGAGACACTCTTGCCTTAATAGCAGAATATTATTCACAGGAAGAAATGAGTTACTGCTGGTTTTCTTCCTCCTGTTCAGTTACTGTGGATACAGCATGTAAGTTTTAGACATACTTCCCCCTTGAACAGTATGTGCAGCTTCCAGTTGTTACGCTGAAGCTGCTGAAGGAAAGAGGTTGAAGAAGCACAGCTTTTAAAAGAGAGATTTGTTTGCAGCTTGAATTCTTACGGATACAATGAGCTTTCGTGGGAGATTCAAAAGGGAGACCAGTGAACTGCGGAGGAAAAGAAGGACCGTTAGGCGAGTGAATCAAGGAGAAATTCACAGATTAAGCTGCGTGAGTATGCACCCCTTCTTCCATCTCTTCAATGAAATTGCTAAGAAATTACAGGTCAAACACTCTTCAGGCTACACGTAGGAGAGAGTAGGATTTATTCCTTCATGTATATGTGGGACTGACTTGAGTCCCATCAGTCCGTGTGATGAGGTGCTGAACATTGGAGAATGATTACTGAAGTCTGAGACTGAAGCACAGGGAATTCGGGAGTTTATAGAACTCAAGTGCATTAGGGAAACTGATGTGATGCTGTACAGCAATCAGACATGTACTGACAGCAGCAATATGTGATAGTCTCTCTGGCGCCTGGTAACACCTGCTTGGTGGTTGGTTCCATGGAAATCCATAATGCTGCTTATGGAGTACAAAAGTTACTCCATGCTGGTTTAGATCTCACAATCTTCTATGGGTGATTTATGCTTCTTGAGGCCAGGAGGATGAGGAGAAAGCCACTGTCCTTCTGCAGGAGGACAAATGGAGAAAGCTCCAGAGTTCTTGGTGGAAAGCTGGAGTGAGGTTCTGTCCCACGAGCTAGACAGTAGCTTTGCCAGTGATGGCTTTGAGCCAGGACTATGCTTTCTGCAGCTCTGCTGTGTGGCACCGGGCAGCTCACATTAACGGCTTTCCTAGGCTTTCCTGACCGAGATTGAAACTGTAGACAATTTTAGCTAAAAAGCATAGACCCATCTGTCGAGAAGCCTTAGGCAAGTACCAGTTTTCAATTTACTCACTTAACTTGAGAGATCACTTTAGATGTCAAATGTTTAATGGCTTCCCCAAGAAAGATTTGGAGACAATGGATCCTTGTGGCAAGAGGTGTTTAGTGTTCTTCTGTAGTTTTGTATATCCAATTACAAGCTGTGTTTGCATGCGCATGCTGGAGGCTCTTTCGTGGCTATTCTGCATGTCCAGTGTAACAAAGAATCAGTGATAATACACTGAGGAAGAGTATTTTCATTAACTTTTTTAAATAGGAAGGAAAATAACTTTGCTGTTGTAACGCTTGGTCACAGATTGGTTAAGACAGTTTGTGGTCCATCTAGTAGAGCGTTTGGGTTTGCTTGTTTGGATAGATATTTTATATGGAAATGGATCTTTTTGAAAAGACCACAGTGTAGTTCCTGCTGCCCTGAGCTAATGGCATACAGTTGAAGATACCAAGTTGAAGCTTCATGGTCTTGGGTCCCAAGAATGAGTGCTGGTGGTGCTGGTGAAAGCATCTAACCCTCGCAGTTCACAAGACTTTGGTAGGAGGTATGCACTGCACCTTGATTTATCCTCTTAAATCCTGGTTAGGAATGATTTTTGTTGTTACCGTGCAAATCCTGACTGCCTGAATGGTGCTTCCTGGAAGTGGCTGAAGCCTTACAGGAAAGTATGCCTGGAAATACAACAAAGCCCAAATAGTGACAATAAATGGGTAGATTGCCTGCAGGTAGAGGGGAATATATTTGTTCATTTTTGCCTGTATCCTCAAGTAACAGAAGCTGAGAGTCTGTTCCATTTAGTGGTGCAAAAGAACTTTTAAACTGTTGTGATTTCTAAGAGTCAATAAAATGTGTCATACTCTGACCTAAACCTTAGAGCGCTTGTAGCTGCGTGGTGCCTGTAATGGGAAGTAGGGACGTGCCTCTTTCATCAGTCTTGTGGTTCACGCTGCACTTCCTGCGAAGTGTCTGGCTGCCATAGTGTCGAGGACATAACTCGGGTTTCAGGGGAATCTGTTCTGATTTCTGTTCTTTTCAGACATAAGATAGACTAAGATGGGGTCACTCATGTTACTCAGCGAGTGTATTTCTCAATAGTTTGTTTAGCCCTTAGGAAATGCGGGCACACTTGGCTTTACTTTTGTGGCTTGTGACCTATGTCTTTCTACCCAATATTTCATAATTGGAGCATGTTAAATCTTTGGCCTACAGGCACTTTTTGCTATCAAGCAGGAGCCCATCTCTCCTTCATGCATCAGTCCTCTGCACCTCTGATGCTGCAGATTTCAAAGTGGTCTTAACTCCCACCGCAGCTGTAAAGGCTTTTGTATACTGGGACCTTATTCAAAGAGTGCATTTCTTAATATACTACATTTAGACCTGTATTTTCTGTAGATGGACTTGTGTTATTTGCTGGAAACTCCTTTTATTTTTTTAAGACTAATTATGATCTGATTAGTTTTAATTGATTGTAGGTTGTCGATTGAGCTCAGTGTGGTTGACCAGATTTTGCTTACATTTACATTGTGTGTGTAAATGACTTGATAGCTAGATAATTGATTAGGAGGTAGCTGATGTCAAGGAAACAATTACAATTTTAACACCATTGTGGGAGCTGAGTTTATAATGGTCATATATGGATGACACTAATTTTTACAGATAAAGCCTCTGTGGAAATAACTTTCCATTATTTACTCAGATATGTAGCTTGAAAAATATCTTTAAGAGGTAAATAACCATAGTGTAGATAGAAAAAGAGAGATATTCACTGAGTAAAATGAAGCAGAACAACATATGTGAGATTTGCCCTATGGGGCAGTGACTTATTACTAAGTACTCTCTAGAAGTTAAATGGTATTTTGAAAAGTTTATTTAGAGCTAATGCAAATATTTTTGGCAGTTGTTTTTGCCTCAGGGGCTTCTGAAGTGGTTAAGCCCCTTTCAAAAAAGCTGTTTGCTCAGTCTACAGGTCTAGCAGTTCATATATCTAAATTTTAGGACTTAAGTGAAAACGGGCAATGTAGTTTGCTTGTGTGCTGTCTTGCAACTTCATCATCAGACTCACGATAACGATCAAAGTCTTTAGCATCAGAGCATGATCTAATGAACAGATATCAGAGTTTTCACTTCAATCCTTTAAAGGTACTTTAAAAAAAAGTCTCCAATGTACTCTAAAAACAAAGTCTACTCAAAAGAAACATTTAATTTTTAAAGTAAGTAAAAATGTTTTTAAAGACAATTCTGTGCTGTACACAGTGTTAATGTAAAATACACCAGTGTTTTAGCAGCAGTTTGTGCGAGATGAACCTGGTGGAGGAGCAGGTGAGCTAGGAACACCTGGCACCTGTCCCTTCTGTCCCTCCCCTGAACCTGTACACAGATGACTGTGGGTAGATCGCTCCACCTGCCTTCTCCACTTTGCACAAACAGGGGGGTCTGGTTTGGTCTGATCTTATTGTTGTAATAAGTTCTATTGTTGCCATATAGAAGCCGTAGGTGTCAGAGCTGGGTTTCTGTCTTTGCTATGAGGGTCATCTGAGTACAACTTCAGGGCAAAAATAGGGAGCATCTTTTTTTTAATGTAGATTTTTCTTAGACTACAATGATCTTATATATGTGTGTGTACACAGTCAGAAGTGCTGTTGACATAAACTTTGTAGTGGAAGCTTAAAAGCCCTGGTCAAATCCACTACATGCAGGTTGCAGGAAGGTTTTATTGATGTTCCTGTTTGCAACCATGAATCTGCCTGCCTGAGACCATTCTAGAAAAAGTGAACACGAAGCAAAGAGTGTTTACAGAACAGCTGAAGTAGACTGACTCCAGCATCCCCTTTGTGGTGCCCAGGGCAGGACTACACACTTCTCCTTCCCAGGGGTGATGTAATCACTGATGAGGCAAGTGGCTGGGGCGAGCACTCCAGCTCTGCATCAGGCGGTCCTCTCTGCTGCCCCACAGTTCCCATCCCTTCTTCCCAGTCCCCTTCCAGCATATCCTACCTGTCTGTTCAGGTGCCTGTATGAAGATGAGTGAACCGTGCCTTTGGCTTTTGCTTGCTTTCTTCATGAATAGATACAGCATGGTAGATGTAAAGAAAACCTTTTGTTGCTATAACTGCACTTCTATTTTCTGGCTAAGGTCAGGTAAGGGGAGCGAAGTGGCTGAGTGGTGCCAGGTTAGAGGTCTGTGTAAATTAAAAAAACCACAACCAAACCTTAAGATACTTTACAAGACTTTCTTGTTTCTCCCCTGAAGTGACCTATGGGCAAATATTTAGTCTAGGCTTCTGAAGTACTCACTATTGAGAAGGCGTCAGCTCTGACATTTTGAAAAGCTAATACATTAAATTTAATTTTAAAACCTAGCAGTTTCTATAAAGGTCTTATTGTCAGTGGCATGATAATGCTGATTTCAGTAATTTTCTGATTAAATGAAATCTCCTTTGTAAAAAAAAGGTTTCCAGCTACTGTATAAACACAGAGGACAAGTAAGTTGCTTTCTTGTTACCTTGAATATTTTGCAGACTATATTGGTGCTTTTATCTATGTCTAAAATAGCAATTACTAGTCATTGAAGATGCACATGCGTACCTGCCCATGCATATACTTCATATACTTTCCAGATTCAGAAAACATTGCAGCAAGGCTACAATGACAGATGTATAATTGTGACTGAGAAACAGAATTCAGGAAACACTTATGACTAAGTCGAGTGTAGCATGAAGCATTCCCTTCCCCTGCCCCCCCCCAGCTGAACCAACAGTCTTGTGTGGCTTGCAGAATTTAACCATGAGTGAGATAGTTTTACAAGGCCAGACACTTTCAAAATTCATAACGAAAGCAATGATAAATTCTAACTTGAGAAATAAAAGGTAATAGAAAGAGTAGGTCACTGCCAGATGCCTGAGAACAAGTCTTTGTGGTTTGAGTAGCCTGAACCCTGGTCAGTCATCAAGCCAGCTGCTGGAGAGTTTATGTGTCTGTGTGCCACTGTAAGTCTCTGATGGCTTAAATCTGGCCCATGATTTAAAATGAAAATGATATGAGTAGGCTCATCCGGATGATAGCTGTACCCATTTTTCAAATATTTAACACATTGTATTATTCTCTTAGAGTAACTTTTAAAGCTGGAAAATATGCAAAGTAGACCTTTATAGATTTTGATCTGCAAAACAATGGTAATTTCCAATGTAAGCAATTGGGATTCACCCCATCCCAGCTGTATTTGTGCAGAGTAAGTCTCATTTAGTCAAGAAAATCCCTTATTGGTGTCAATCAGAATTTTCTTTAAATAAAGAGGCTTTAATGAAAGAAAATTATTTTTCACTTCTTTTATTCCCAGCAGCATTTTGCCCAGGTTTCCCTGCTGTTGCACTGTTTAAGTTGCTAGGTACTACAGCATTTTGGAAACTAATTGCTGAATCACTAGGAATTTGGGGGTTTAATTCTTTTTGTAATTCTTTGCAATTTTCTCTGTACCAGAATCTTGTGGGAACTGGCAATCCCCTTAATGAAATTTATTGGCATGTCGGCTTCACTGTTGACACTGAAGAGTGTATCAGTGGCGCTGTGCAGCCCTGAAAGACTGGCTGGATTCTTTCCAAGTGTAATTCTCCAAGGTTTGCTGAAAGACATGGCAAATTAAACATTTTGGACATGACAAGTGAATGTGTTTTAGGGTGAAAGGGAAGCAGTGTCACAGAAAATTTTTTTTGTACCACTAATTTTAATATTGTTGACTGTGAATCACATACTGAGCCAAATGTAGCCTTTGTAATGTGGCCAGAGAGTTGTTTGACTGTAAATAGATGCATACCAGGCCAAGCAATTGTAAAAATGGCAAGATCTAAAATAAAAGGAGGGACCATCTGCCTGCTGGTTCTGGCTGTGTTTCCTTGTCCTTTACGAATACCTTTTGCAGACCCTGAATTTCCTCCCCTGTGCTTGAAATGCAAAACTTCTTTTCCTTAAAGACAATCCATAACACAAAGTGGACTGTGTTGGGACTGGAGAGAGATCAGCCCTGTGGGGTGAGGGCATTTTAAGTTGATGAGACCTGTCACTTCCACCTCAGATGCTGGCAGGTGTTAAGGGACACCATCATCCCCACGCGTGGCTGTGCTGTCTCTGCTCCCTGGGTACAAGCGCTGCTGTGGGACTCGCTGCCAGGAGCAGGTTGGGTCCTCTGAGTGCTCACCGTGATCTCACCTGGTGCAGGAAGAAGGTGCACCCCCACGGAAGTTACCCCAGGAATCAAACAGCTGTACTGGCTTATGGTGAATAGAAACATACATCGGTCCTACAAAAAGGTGAAAGTTTTGGTGAATCCATAAAAGGCAAATGGTTTTCTAGCGTCAGCTTCAGCTCCTTGAATATTCAGCTAAGCACACCTCAGAGCTGCTGGGCAGTCTGTATCGCTAGCACATCTGAAGATAGGGTTAAATTCAGCCTTTAGACAACACTTCCTCCAAAAGTCATGGAGATCTGACTGTTCTTTAGCTTCAGTTTGGACAGGCTTGGCAAAGAAATATTTAATTTAAATTGGTCCACCCTGGTGGAATAAAATTAACTACATATATTAAACGTATTAAAAAAAAAATCTACAGTAATGTACAGAGACAGTACATGTACAGAGACAGTTATGCCAGAGACAGTATTTAACTGGGGAAAGGAAAGGAAGAACAAGAAGTGTGAGAAGCACTTCCCATTGATGTCATACCAGAAAGTAATTTAATTTGCTGTTGTGAGTTTTAGTAGGATTTGGCTTAGTTAATAGTATCATTGAGAAGTCTACAAAAAAAAAAACAAAGGAAGGTGATGCCATTATTTCAGTAAGTGGCCCTTTCTGCTGCCCATTTCAATATTTCAAATGTGTACCAGAAGGAATTGTAATTTTAGACAAGCCATAGCTTGGATAAATTAAAAATCAGAGTCCTCTTAATCTTGACCAGTCTGGCCATCACAATTCTTTTGTCTCTTATTATGAACGTATAGTGAATCCTCCTGTCATGAAGATATTTTAGTCCAGGTAACCAAAGTCCATCAGCTTAAATTCTTTCTGTTTATTTGTTTCTTTAATTTTCTTCTTCCTGGCATGAGGAAGAAAAGAAATTTATTTCAACATCTGTATTAAATTCAGTAAATTTTAGATAGTCAGGATTTGGTGTCTGGGAATAATACATCATTAAAGCATTAGAGAATTACAACATATAGTCTGGTTTATTTTTAGAATGGGCAAGTACTTGGGATGACTATCCAGAGGCTGTTGGTCTCGGTTGCATCATTTCCTCTTTTAGTGAGTGTTCACAGAAATACGACTTCAGGAAGATGATATATAAGTCATTTTATCCTATAATTATGAAGAGAAGATGGGTACTAGCATCAATGCACAATGTCTGTGCAGCTGGAGGCAAGCCAGGTACCATATCTGTTTCTGTTAAAACCATTTATGTGGATATTTTTGGTCACTATTGCTGGGAAAAATAATGCTTTTGTACTTAGACCAGAATATGGTGGTGATCAAGCTGTACGTCACTGGTGGAATCTGGGCTGTTTCACTTGTGTAATTAAGTAGTGATTATCCCTCTGTGGTGTTGGCTCTGGTGCTCATTAAAGGTCTCTTGACTAATCAAAAAGAGCTTGGAAAAGTTGGCTCAACAACATACAGAAGTACGCTCCACAACACTATCGGGGTGTGAAGTAAATGGTACTGCTGTGATTGCTGTAGCAGGTGAGGATTGGAGAGTGCCTTTTTACTACATGTATTCACAACTGTTTCAGTACAACTAAATGTAATTCATTACTCACTTGAGATAGAAAGACTATAAAAAGCATTATAAAAATCCGAGCCAGCATAATTCGATCTTGGCACAGATCGCTATGTTGGTCTATTTCCAAAAAGAACAGACAAGTTAAATGGAGAAGAGGCAGCACTATGGTTATTAAATTAGCTTTAAATCAGCCCTACTCATTTACAGATCTCTGCTAGTGCTCGCAGGGAGAAAATCCCAACAATGCTGCTTCTGTCTGCCTGTGACGAGAAAACTGAGCAGTCATTTCATGCCTTCTAGAGCTAAACTGCTAACTAAACCAGCTGCCATTTCCCATCACAAACGCAATACTAAGCATTGTAGTGGTAAGCTTTGCCAAGTCCAGAATACTGACTCTGCAAAGGATGGAGTCTGTGTCCATGTTGCATAGTCTTAAGGTTTGTAAGAACATCCAGAACTGATAACGAGGCATCATGTTTATTATATTGTCATATGTGATGTTGCCATGGAATGGACTCGATTACCTCCACAGTCAGTGTATTGACAAGGATGGGCTGTTACTTGCATCTCTGATTCATGGAAGCTGGCATAACACAGTATTACATTTTATACAAGACTTTGCTGTACTGTTGTAGAAGCAAGAATGGTATTTGTCAGAGCATCAATAGGAAAAAAACACCATAAATACTGAAGTGCTTCACTGAAAAGTTTTGCAGTAATTTTGGCAACCTCACGTCTACTTATATTTAGTTACAATTTGATGTGTAGACTTTCTCCTAATACTTCTCTGTTAACATCTGTTAAAATGTTTCCTGATGGAAAGTGATCATGCACTTTGCAGCACTGGGAGCAAGAGAATTAGTACTGAGGGAACAGGGATGTTCATGCTTTCGCTGTGTCTCTCCGCTTCAGGGTTTTCTTGAGTTGCATTCTTGTCTCACGTAAATGACCTTGCAGCTGTCAAGGAGAACTTTTCCCCCTGGAGTGTTTCAGACAGCTTTCAGGAGTGGCTTTCTGAGTGCTGCCACTTCTGTACAGAAAAGAGACACCAGTGTGACACAGCTTGCCCTGCCTCCACCTGCATCAGAACATCTGAGTGACGTTAATTTTGAAGGAGATGTAACTGGGCTCACCCCAGCCTCACAGGGATTTCCAGGGGGAAGAAGGAATACCTCTTCGTTCTGCCAGCCCCAGCAAAAAGGGTAGTTTCCATTGGCATAGAGAACCTGCAAATGCCATGCACTTGTGTGGGATTCCCCCATATTTCAAGAGAAATCCCATGATTTTGGGGATTCCCCAGCTCCTTCTCAGTCTATGACTTCAATGGGAAGGTGGCTAATTAAGTAATTTCCTTACATTATGGGTTTTTGAAGGATTTTGAAAGCTAATATCCACAACTTTTTCCAAGGAGCATCTGACCTAGATTACTATTGTGTTGACATATCTTGGGTTTTGAAGAGTGGACATTTATGGCATGTCTGACTTACTAAAGGTTGAGATTGTTGCAAAACTCTTAGCCTAACAGTATCTGCTCAAGGAGGGGAGGTTTCTCAGTGTAGTCAATGTTGCAAACTTGCTGCAGAAAACGTACATCTTTTAGTGAAACCGCTACACAGGAAAAATGTCTACATGAAAGACTTGTACCTCTTAAACATCAGTGCATAGGGTTTTTTCCACTTTCACATTGAGTTTTCTTGTAAGTGATTAACAGTTACAGTACTACAAGTTTGCTTTCTGCTGAACTGGGACTGAGTGAATTTTGTTCAGATCTGGACATCGCTCCCCAAAGAAGTGGTTCAGCAGAGTGTGTACACTCATTCTGCGCTGGTGTTTTCTCTTCAAAACTTACGTCTATATAGGAATACTTAATAGATAGATAAAATGGTAGAATTAGTGAAAGAGACTCTAAAACTTGTGGTTAAAGGATACTGTGGTGACTCAACATAACTTGAAAGGAAACGAGGGCGAGCTGTGCATGGTAAGATGGTTGGATGAGCCCACTGCATCGCTATGGGGAACCGCTGTCGGTAAACGGCAGACCGAAACCTCACTGAAGGATACGGCTGCTACTCAAACAGACATTTCTTGAGCAGGACTAGATATATTAACATCAGCTGGTACCGGCTGGTACCAGCTTGGGACAGTCTAAGGTGACATGGCTGGGTCAATATGAAGTCTTATGTGTCCTAGCAGCGTGCCTTGTCTTACCTGAACATCACATGCTGCTATAGACTCCTGTCACAAAATCTAAGTTAAACTTAAAGCTGTTTCTTCCCATTTGGCCCTTTTGTGTTTTACGGTGGCCTTCCTCTAGATAAGTTTCTTTTTTTTTCCTGTAAACTATCCCAAATCTATTTCATAACTCTCCTTTTATGTCTCCAGGTTCACCTAGGAAGGAATCTAGCACAATATCTGTATGTCAGAATCACTTTTTATTTTATTCATACAGACAGAACTTTTGGTGGTTTCCTGGGAGTTGGTAGTTAAAGATACACCATATTTAGGTAGGTCAAGTATTGCTTCTCTTCCCTCCCTCTCCCTTGCATCCCACAGCAATATTCGTGAACCAGTTTCCTCGAGAAAAAGCTTTTAAAGAAGTCCTATTAATTACTGTTATGTGTTGATCTTTTCTATCTTTTACAAGACTTCAGTGTCTCAGCATCAGTAGATAGTGGTTTTGGCCTGTAAATGCTATATACTAATGATTTTTAGAAGTTTGTTAACTCTTAAGTGGGCAAATGGGACTAAGAGAGTTAATAGACTGAGAAGAGAGTTAATAGACTCAACTGTTGGAGGAACAGCTCCAACTTTTTAAATTGCATCTCCATCCTTGGAGGTTTTCAGGACTCATCTGGACAAGTTCCCAAACAGCCTGATCCAGCTTGCCTTGCTTTGAGAAGCGGGTTGGAGTAGATGACCTGCAGAGGTCCTGACTTATTCTGTGATTCTATCATAAGCTGTTCAGGAATTGAATAACTTTCTAGGAACATGCTTATCCCAGTGTTTCAATCTATTTTGTGTGGCTGTGTTACTGATACTTAATTAAAATTCTCATAGATGCATTTGATACCAAAAGGAGTCTTGAAGTTAATGTAAAAGGGAAACAGTGTTCACAAGGGCTGGGGAGAAATCTTGAGATTACTGTATTTACTAAAAAAACAGGAACTCTCTAGAAGGAAGTCAAAAGACGGAGAGACTTGTATATTTGGACCATTATAGGTACAATGGACCATATGTTAATGATACATATATAATCAAATATGATGGAGATTCATGAGATTGTCTGTTGCAGAAGTTTGTTTCATGAAGATGTGAAAGCTTTCTTTTCCAATACACTGTGGTTTTGGTTTATGGAAGAGGGAGGGAAGGAAATTTTCTATTATTCTGGATAGCACAGTGCAAGAACAGTGGGTAAAATACAACTTGCTTAATGTCCATCAGTGCAAACTGAAGAAGTGTTTCTGCATTTGCTTTCCACTAGTGTCCTTTTTCTGTCATTGCTGGCTTTTCTATCCCTTCTAGTAGTTCTCTGGCCCATTCCTGTTTCTGATGCTTAAGTCTCTAAACAAAGCAAATGTTGTCACTCTTAATACATGACTTTTCATTTGTTTAATGTATTCTAGCATGTCAGGTGGGCTTCACTTTTTCTGTTTTTGGATTGTATTTCGACACAGTGTGACTTTACTTTTGTTTGGCTGTTCTTAATGGTGGTTTCTTACTTTACCACTGTTACAGGCAATAATAGTGCTAGTACAATTATACTAATCCTGTTTCTGACAAGAAAAACTATGGGGATGGGTGCCAGATGGTTTATTCCAGGAGAAAAACCTTGGATTATTACCAAGTAAAACAATGTGGTGGCATTCACAAGCTACCAGCAGTTCAAGAGATGGGACTGTGTAAGACCGTGAAGAAATTAGGAAGTTACTTATTCTAAACCATATTAGCTCAGAGTCATACCTGTGTTCAGTTCTTATTGTGTCCATCTATTTGCCTACATGTATTTACGGAGAAAGAGTATTCCTGAGTGTGATGGGTAAATTAATCTGGTGGTTTTGGTCTCTGTAATGAGCTGACGGATTGTTATTGAGTTACCAGATGGAAAGTGACTGTTACAACTGGCCCAGCTTCCTCACTTCCACTGTTCTCACATGAGCTCAGCTGCAACAAGCTGGGAAGAATGGTTGGGGGGTGGGGGAAGAAGTTATTCACACTTTGGGTTAAAAAAGGAAAAATGCAGTAGATCTCAGTTTACGAAAGGGGAGGAAGGCGGATTTAAGTGTAGAGAGGTTGCCTGATCTTTTCTGTTTTTCCCACAGCAGGAAAAACCCAAACTCTTGGAGCCTTTGGATTATGAAGCTGTTATCACAGAGATTGAAAAAAATATCGGGGATAACCAGTTCAAGGATCTGATATTATTCCCCGATGATGACTTTTCAGTAAGTACAAGGCAAATATGTGTTATTCTTTCTCTTAGGTTTGTCTGTCCATTTATTTATTTAGTCTTCATTGCTAGAGGGAGAGACAGAAGTTGTCCAAGGGCTCTCTAAGATTTTCTTAATTTATGCGTAATGCCTTAATTCCCTCCCACCAAATTGACTCCTTTTTTTTTTTTTTTTTTTTTTCCCTCTGACATTTGTGTGAATGAATTTCTTGTTCACGATTAGATAAAGCTTGAAGTCCTGGTTGTTCCCAAATATATTTCAGGAGCTCAGCAAACATGTTATTCTGTAACATATACTTGTCTGTTTGCTCAGCACAGTGGTAGTTTGGCCAGTGTTGGAATCTCTCCCTACTGTTATAATCTAATTTAATCACACTTCCATAATTTACATCCAGTCTTTCTGATCCTATTCTGCTTAATATATTTGGCCACTAGAATCTGACAGGCCATGGCTCCCGGCCTTCTGCTCAAAGTCACGCTTTTTAGATGGTAGATGTGACATATTTCCAAGCTGTGCCATTGCTGACATTAGATTGCATGAGACAGATAAATCCAAATGGACTCGAGTTTTGTTTGGGTTTGGGGTTGTCTTAAATTCTTGTCCAGTGGGGCTTGAGATCTGGTATCCTGAGTGATGGGGGATGCAGAGTCTTCAGTGCTGAGGCAGGCTCCCATGGTGGGATGCTAACAGGCAGTGGATACCTGGGCTTCCTGACCTCATCCCAGGATCCTCATTGTTTGCCCTGGCAAGCTGCAAAGAAATGGAGAACCTGGATGTCCAGGGCAGCCTTTGCCATGGCAGTGACAGGGCAGCTTGGGAGGGCAGGGTCTGCCTGCTGGGGAGGCCTCCTGCCAGGCACATAAGGTGGCAGATTGCCTGCATCTTACAGCAGCTTCTTCAAAATCAACTGACCTCTGTAAAAGATTTAGGTTTTGATGAATAGGCATTCTTTAATAGAAATACATTTCCATTTGTGACCAATTGTAACTGCTGTGTGAGGGCCCTTCCCATCAGCTCGTGGCACTGCTGTAGTCCTGTGGGGCTGACTTAATCTAATCGACTGCTTTGTTTTACTAAATGGCTCTATTTCCTTGGTGGCATTAACTGAGTTAATGTGCTCATGGGATCGAGAGAAAACTAAACAGAATAGATTTCCTCATCATCGTTAATTCCTTTATCCATTTTGCACATTTGTGAATTTATAAAATTGAAATTTAGCATTATAAAGCTGACTAGACATACTGTGTGCTGTCACAAGGCCCTCGAGCCCCTTGCTTTAGAGTAACTGAGCTCAAATCAGTGGAGCAAATCCTCTCAGTGGAAGAAGAATCATGTCCTACTGCTCAAGACCTCTGCCCGTCAAACCATATTTTCATATCCTTATTTTAATTTCATTTTGAGCAGTTGGTGCCTGGCTTTTAGTAGCTACTTCTATTTTGTTTCCTCTGTGTTATGCTTTGCAACTATTCTGCATAATCTATTTAAATAAAAGAAGAAGAAAAAGGATTAAGACAGGTGAGAGAGGTACTCGCATAGTAGAGGTGGCCTGTACTCGCAGAAGAGCAGAGGCAGTGGTAGGTAGGGTCCAAATCCTTGCAATAAACCTGTCTCTTTTCTTTTGGTTATCTTCTGTTGAAGTCAGCTGCAATAACAAGAGCCTGTGCCGCCAGACAGGCCTGCAGAGCCCTCATCGCAGACAGGTTTTTCAGCTGCAGAGTGTCTATTTGTAGCAGTGCTCCTTCCTGCTGAAGTATCACCTGTGCACAAGAGCTGGGGTCAGCCATTTGAGTAGGAAGAAATCCACGTCTGACTGAATTAGGAGGTGCTCAGGCTGGCTCTTGAGTGTTATTTAATGTGATAATGCCCCAGGAAATGGTGGACGTTACTGTTTAACTCCTAATGATTACAATTGCTCCAGACTTTGTGGCTCAGTGTTGATGCAGGCCCAGTTGGGCCTGTGTGTTAGCACATCCTATGGGCAAAGTCTCTTCAGACTGAAACCCCACCAAAAGAGTTAGCTGAGGCAGCGAGCATAAGAGAAAATTCTGCTTTTGATAGCTATTTCCCATTTCTGGGTATTCACTGCAGGCATCAGATATGGGTCAATTCTTATCATAGCTGCTGTACTGTCTGGTCTTTTGTTTCATCTCAGAATTGCTTTCCGTCTTTGAATTGTATTCAAAGGGAATGCAGTTATTCTCACAAGACTTTTGTTCATCATTTCCAACATCTTGGGAGAAGTCTGTGGAACAGCAAAGAATTCTTTGTGTCAGTCTGAACCTGAATGACTATATTCCTCTATTTCCTTGCATTTCAACAGAAGAGTACAAGATGTATACATTACAAAGATGCATTCTCTGGTTTTACTCCAACTGGGGAAAAGATGCTTCACTTTTCTGCAACTGTGCTTAATAATTCTTTCTTAAAAAAAAAAAAAAATCGAGTCATGTCAGTTCTACTTCTTGTTTTCTGAGCAATGCCTCGCTTGCTAACTCTCCTCCTGCTTATCCAAAGTCCATTTTCCCCTGGACAGAAAGCACGGCAGCTCAGCTTCATTTTTCACCTGTTCCTGCACCCTGTGAACAAATTACCCTTCTGTTGCTGTGCTGTGGAATAATGGGCAGTGGAAAGTTCTGCAGCCATACAGCAGCCACTGTGTGGAGGAAGGATCTGCAGAGAGTCACAGGAGCTGCCTGTCACATGAGTACAAGCTTGCGCCGTACTTCTTGGTGGTAGTGAGTGGGATGGGAGTTGATGGGCTTCCTGTTGCGCTCATAAAAATGTGCACACTCAGTGGTGGTGCTGGTAGGTTTGCATCCTCACCATTGAGTTACTATGCTCCATTCACCTTCAGTTCCCCAGACCTGGCCACACTCTCCCTTGACAACTGGAACTGCCCCTGTCTGTCATTCCTATTTCTCCCTTTTCTCCTACCTCTTTACTGGAAAGGATGCTATTAAAGAAGTGTGACAACTTCCTTCAAATTGGTCTCCCTCCCACCTTTAGCCTTTCATTTCTTAGTCTTGCACAAATTTGTTGTCATGCTTTTGTAATTCTGCTCCTAAGCACCTTCATGTATACAAGCAAAATTATTTCTGTATGCTTTCTGAAGTATTTTTCCATCATTTCTTCATGTCACAATCCTTAGGAAATTCACTGAACCTGCAGCAATGTTTGTGTTTTTTTTTTTTTTTTTCAAATCTCTCCAGGATCTCAATTCTTGTGTAGAATCACTGATGCCCTCCCTTAGTGGCAGCAGACTCAGCACCCCTTTTTTAATATCTTGACTTGTGTGGAGGTTTAGTAACTAAATATATGTTAACAATATGTTGATAAATATTAGTCAATTTTCATAGAAAGGCAGCTGAAACTATTTAATAGGTACTTCAATCCGATACAGTATAAAAGCATGTTGAACTCTGGGTCATGAGAACTGGTTCCTCCTTCTCTCCCCACACACTGTTCTTTAAAATCTCTCTTTGAAAAGTGGAACTCAGACTTTCTTAAGCTAACTGCATAAATATGGCTGAATGTCTGATTTGAACCTACAATAGAAATAAGAATCCATTGCCTAAAATTAGAACCAGTGTTAAGATGGCAAAGCTTGCCTATGTAATGTCAGACCGAACTTCAACAGGTCTTGCATGTGCTCCTGGTTCTTCTGGGCTTTTGAAAGCACACATAGGTGCCCTCCGAGCATCACAGAGGCCTTAGAAGAGGGGCTGAATCATGCAGTGCCGATACTCTGCACTTGCAGGTGTGAAGTGTTTCCAGGCTTCTTTTTTTTTAGCTCTGAACGAGGAAGAGCTGAACAAAATCTCCCTATTTTTCAGAATGTGAAACCTCTGCTATCTAGATGTTGTGCAGGGACAGAAGTTGTTTGCTTGGATACAGAAGTTCACAAACAGAACCAGATGCATCTTTAAGGGGAGAGGGTGAGAGCAGGCAATGACGCTGCTTCCTCACATGATACAGAGCACGTGTGCCATAGGGGCAGCTCTCCGCACAGGACCTAGAGCCTCCTTGGAAATAACCCTGTAAACCTGTTATTTCTAAGATCAGAAGAGCTACAGTGGTGAGATCATGGGTTATTTTCAACAGCACATGACTTATCTCCCACTTTCCCATGTGATAGGCAGTATCTGCTCATCCTTAGAGGAGCAGAAACTGACTCCATTTATTCTTGTGCCTGATGGGAAATGGGTATCCTTGACATGCAGGTGTGCAATGGCTGGTAGGGGCAGGAAAGTGAGGGGTATCTGGACTTAAAGAGCTAGTGCAGTCAGCAAAAGAAATGCTGTGTGGGCAAAGCATAGTCTCTCCCTGAACATGATTCAGTGAGTGCTGGGGCAAAATCTTTCCTTTAAATGTGCTCTGTGCCTGCTTTCCTTATGCTTTGCCCCTGCACTCGTACCTCCTTGGTGATGTGTGCTGGGACAGCAGACAGCAGCTTGCCCAGAGCCCTGTATAGCAACTGCATTCGCATGGTGGTGTCCATGCAGCATACAACAAAAGCTTCATCTTATCCTGCCTTTTAATTTGATGAACTAACTCATTACAGTTTTTGGTAATGTTAAGTAGATCTGTTTACTTGGATGAAAATGGGGCTGAGCAACTTTTCTTCAGAGAGATTGGATCTAAGCATTAACATGCAGGAACATTTCTGCCCATGTGTGGTTAGCTCTCTTAGAAGGGCTGCCTTTTCAGGAAGTAAATGTAATAATTTTTCATGCAAACGTTTAAAGATTTAACCACTGGTAACATGCTTTCAGACTAAAAGCTGTTAGATTCAGAGTGGCAGTATTTGAAATGGCTGATGGAGTTTGAATTCCATTTTCAAATACTAAATCCACCATGTCTGTGGAAGTAGACACTGTCTGAAAGCGTTATGCCTAATCAGTTGTTGATAAGGAACAATATTAACTTGTGGCTTTCGCTGTAGACTGAGTGTAGCAAGAGAGGGTGCTTAACTGAATTGCACCTTATAACTAATCAAACACCTGGGGCCAACAGTTTATGCAAATGAGACAGCCTGGCTGAATGCCAGAAATTATTGTTGGATATAGAATATTTATATAAAATAGATTTTTAAAAATTCATAAGAATATTGAATTTAACATTTTAGGCAGATACCTGCCCTATTTGATTATTGCAGTTTGCATGCACAAAGAAGGTAGTTTGCCTCTGATTTCGACAATTGCTATGATTGCCTAAACATTAGAAAATTAGGCTGCATTGGAGGCACGTTTATGCATGCTGAATTCTGTAAATAAAATCCTTTTTTTTTTTTTTTATGACCCTTTCAGAAGCACTTAATTGTTGAAATTCAGTTGTTTTCTGAAGCAAAAAGGTTTTGATGTATACATGCTGTGTCTGATGAGCCTTTAATAGCGTTTAACTTTGGAAGTAATCAGCTATGAACAGGAAGTGTTTTTGTGGCAAAGCTTTTGCAGCTAAGTGGTTGAACATAACTAATTCTCAGAAAGGAAGTGCTTTGTAGTTTTTAAAACAAGTTTAAATATAACAATACACAAGATTTTCCACGTCCCACTTCTATACCTGCAAATAAACCTGCGATATTCTTTGGCAAAGTCTGCAAATGTGACAACCCAATGCTACATGATTGCTTTGTTTTGCACAGCTGTGTTTCTTTGAAATGGTTTCTTGTTGAGAAGGAGGGTGGGGGAGTATATCACAGGCACAACAGTGGGCTTGAGTTACATCTCTTGTTCCACTTGTCTTTTTAACAAGTTGTATAAGGGAAGGGAGGCACAGTGACCTGATTTAAGGCTGTCTTGGTCAGTGCGTTGATGCCAGTTGACAAGAAGCATTGTATTAGATAAAAAAACTTGACTTACTATATGTCTTAATTTCCAGTATTGGGTTTTTTTAGTTACCTTCTGCGTAATATGGGGGGTACACAAATTTTGTTGTGGGCAAGCAGAAGCACTGCAGCTTAGTTGCCGTCCCAACAGGGTCAGTACGAGGTACGGGGTGCATCAAATGTCTCTTTCCTGTGGCCTCTCTCTCTGCCTTAGTTTGAAACCACAGCTGATCTTCAGCAGTGGTGATATCATCGAAGGATGGACAGTGGCTGCTGCTGCTGGTGGCAGGACCCCAGCCCTGGGAAGAACTCCATAGGATGGACCTCAGGGCCACCCATGGGTTTTCAGCTGTACTCAGGGATTGCGTCTTTTTGGGACCACTTAAAAAAAGGGACTTCACATGTTGCATGTATGTAAAGTAAAAATAACAAAGCGTGTTCCAGATACTGTGGGTACTGTTGGAAAGCCCCTAAGCAACCAAGGATTCAGACATCTTCACTATTACTAAATGTGGCCTGAAAATTCATACTTCTCTGTCTGCTGCCTCTTTCACTCATAGTCTAAATGATTGTGTAAATCTTTACTGCACACAGGCTTTGGTAATACAGCTGGGTAGAGCCGAGGAGCCTGCATTTAGGAAACTGCGCTTAGTTTGTCAGAATAACAGGAATTCTTTTGATTTGTGGTGTTTGTAAGGCACCATCATTACCTGTGGGAGCCAAAATGTTTTAATCACATTGTATCCTAAGCTAACCAGATGAAACAGAAAAAGTTCGGGGAATCCCATGATGTTTGCATCTGCCTGAATGATACGTGCCTTTCTTTAACAATTACTCATATGGGAAGTGATGGGGGGGAATCAGCATGGTCTGTGCAAGCTTTAAGGCAAAATGCATAATAATATCCAGGCAATTGTCATGTAGAGTTTGGGTGTTTCCAATTTGTAGAGAAAAACCATCACTTTTTAGTCTGAGACTGGGGACTGGGAGGATATCCTCCAGGGGCACAGTAGATACTGCATGGTGCCTCACGGTATTGAGTAAGTAGTGGTTCTTCATATTAAACCAGTCCTATGCCATAGGTCTTCCTCTGGAAATCATGTGCCTTTCTGTAATGGAAGAGAAAGTGAGCTTGGGAAACCAGATGTGTCTTGGGTTTAGTCCTTTGTTGTCTTGAGTGGCAGAGTTACTCCGTTGTAATTGAGAGCCTAATTTGGTCTTGTAGGGTTTGGTTTTGTTTATTTTCCCCTCTTATGGCAGTGAAAATGAGTGGACCAGACCTGTGGATTACTTCAAAATACCCCAACGCTCCCTCTCCTGTGACTTCTGCAAAGTGACTGCCATGCTAACCTCAGCACGGAGGCCCTGGGTCACACAGTGGAGCACTGCTGGTGGCCCTGGCCCCTCGTTAGCCTGGTGGGAACTAAGGCAAGCTTGGCTCCTTGTGGAAACCTTCTAGAAATCCACTTCTCTGTGTGGTTTCCTACTGTGTGGCCTGAAAAGCCAGCTCACTTAGGAGCTGCCTTCAAAAAAACATAGCCTAACTTGGGCAGCATCTGCTGAGTTTGAAAGGAGGTTGCAGGAAGCGTCAGGAGTCCCTTGTCAGTCCTGCTCTGCTGCCTGCGCCCACGGGTGGGAATGCCGGGCTGAGAAGCTGCTGCCTAGTTCCACTTGCTTTCCAACCATTGAGCTGTCCTGGCAGTCCTTTTGCAACTTATTGGGAGGACTCTTTGCTCCTCTCTTTTCCTTCCAAAAGAGTCAAAGCTTTTGGTTCTGTTTCCACATTCCTGGCTGAAAAGGCATGAGGTGCAGAAGGGGAGGAGACAAGTAACGCTGTTGGATTTGGTGTATGTTTCTGGGACAAGATGTAAGGAAGGCTTGATGACATTTTTATCAGAAATCTCAGACACTGAAACAAGTTTGCTTGGAACAACTTTGTTCCCGGAAATCTATTCAAACATTGCTCTTGCTTGTAATAAATGCTTTAGCTGACAGCATTGAATAGCATGTGTGGGCAGGAGCTGGGTTGTAGTTGTTGGTATGTATGTGTATTGGCTGCATGACAAATTGAAAAATGCAAGCCATAACAATAAGGTTCTTAACCTCTTCATGAGGCAAAACTGCTGTTCTGTCAGTCTAACTTGCTTTTTTTATTTTTTTTTTTTTGTCAGACAGACACAATTTCCCTGGAAATCAGGACGCTGTATCCTTCCGTACCTGAAGATGCAGAACAAAAAGCAGAAAATTTATTTGTTAAAGAGGTAAATATCTAGTGTGTGTATCCTTTAATTTTAAATAAAACCAAGGGTTTGGAGGAGGCATGCTATGATTATAGTGAACATCATCTTTCTTTTAGTATTGTTTAGGTGATCTGAATCACCTAAATTTGAGTATCGGAGGCTGGAAGGAATGGGAGGGTTAACAGCATATCTGCAGATGCATATTCTGGGATGTTTGTTTCTAGAAAAACTACAAATAGACTGAATCATCCTCTTATTTTGCTATTTGCCAGCTGCATTCCCTGTCACTGCTGGTTCACTGATATTGATGCTGGTATTTTTACATGCATGCGAATCATTGGTCATCTGAATGCGCTTTGCACTTTGAAAATGTTGTTATCTTTCCAAAGAAGATAACTATCTGACATTGTTTTAGGCTGTTAGAGTTATTACAAGGTATGTGTCTTATTTGGAGGTATATATTATAGCTGTCTGAGGAGTGGTTGCACTGTGAAGGGTGTGTAAGGGTTTGTATTTATTGTCAGTATTTAGAGTCTGTTCTACCTTCATAGTAGAAAGTCAAGCAAAGTTCTTTCATGGTGGTTAGAGCCCAAGCAGGAGTGATTAATTGCTCTACATCAAGAAAACCCTATAGTATTTTTTCATACCTGATGTCAGATTGTGGAAGATTGCTCTTCCTGCTACCTCAGGGATATTTCAGGTTGTCAGTGGTTTTATCACTCTGAAGGACACTGGAGGTGCTGGCTCTGCTGTGCAAAGGAATTTACTTTAGATGGCTCCCTGAAGCTTCCCCATCTCTCATTAGAGATCTAAAGTGTAGCTCATCATTTGCATTAACAGAACAGATTTATGAAACCAAGTTTTCAGCCAGCTTCAATAAGGGATTTAGTTCCAAGCACTTATAATTAGCCTGTAATATGTGTTCCCCGACTTTTTTTTCAGATTGGGATTTTTCACACCTGGCTTCCTGGTTTGAACGAGTATGGGCTATTTCATATGCACTGTAACTGCAAGATAATTTGTGGAGGAAAAGTCAGTTGCAGACAAACACAGGGATTTAAAAAAAAAATAATCCAAGATTAGGCAGAAATGTAGCTGTTGAACTGTATGCAGCATGATATTTTACAGGCAGGCCCTATTTCAGCAGGTCTAGAAAGCACAGTAACGACTTACTGCCAGTTCAAATTCCCTGAACTTTTTGCCATCTTAATCTGACAGTAAGGTTAAAAGATAACATAGTTTATGGAATTGTCGTACCCTCACAGAAACATTGCCACCCTTTCAGCACTTTGGGGTCTGCTTTTTATTTTAAGGTTCCACAAGTTGCAAGGCCAGCACTATGCTCATGGCTTTATAGAGAAAGTGGCGGGTCTAAAAATGGAACATTGTACACAGTGTCTGGGAATCATTACAGCTGAGTGCTCCAAGGGGATGCTAATGACAACCTGGTAAAATATATATTGAACACATCTATTAGCTTTCTCTGCAGTACCAGTGAGCCAAGGGGAGGCAGAGAGAGTAGCAGAGCAGTGGAAAAAAACAGTACTACAGAACTTAGCATGTGCATGGAACAGTAGCAGGATAAGACCCTCTTTTAAAGTAGTAATGCATATGTTCCACTCTGCCACAAAGCCAAAATCTATATATAAAATAAATCAAGCTCCAGGAAGAGGATGGTTTCTGGTCCAAAATTAAGTAAAACTGAGCTTGGGATGCTGTGATGATCTGTGATTGTAGTCCACTGCAGTAATCGCACGAACCTGTACTGACCCAGTAGCAGTCTGTTGAGCTCCAGGCTGGTGTTCAGCAATTCTGGATACATGTCCAAGAGTGGAGTTTGTGACCTTCACTTCTTCTTTTGAGCTGTGAAAAAACCAACACTTTACTCAATGAATGACTCTTCTTGTTCTTCAAATGCACTATGATATCATGAACAGAGAAAGCATCCATCCTGTACTTACTCTGTCTTTTGGTCAACTGGACTTGTTACAACGCAGGATCAAATGCCTCGTTGCTGATCAGACTGTTGGGGAAGCTACAGAAAGGCAACGTACAGCTTCATCTTGCTGAAAACATTTTGGTGTTCCCCATAAGCGGTAATGGCTGTCTCTGACTAGTAGCACGTATTACACTCAGTAGTTTAGCAAGATGCAACACAAAGCCAGGTGCAAGTCAGATAACTACAACTGAAGGGTCTGCTGTTGAAGGTGAAATAATTTTCTTCATATGGTGCAGCGTGAGGAAATGGTACTGGAACTATTGCAAGAGCTCAGATCCATGATCTCCTGTCTCATCCTTCTGGACACTTGGTGGTGTTCAGATGGTCTTGTTTATAAGGTACTGATAGGCCATTTAAAAGGGTTTCAGAAGTCTGTGATAATGCCTTAAAACCCTGTCTGTCTTCTCCTCGGCATTTGTTTCCTACTGGTGATGGTGCAAAGGCTTGACTTCCACCTCTGGCTCTTTCATTGCTAGAGTCCTCCAAGGGTTAGTATTTTTCCCCCAGCCCTTACCAAAATCCATGCGTGTGACAGCCTGGGGATTTGATCACAGTCCTTTTGCTCAAGTAATCCTAAACAATACTTACAGGCACGCCAGGATGACTTGATTGCCTGTGCAGTATCGGTTTATGGATGCAAAAGAGCTGACAAGCCAGATGAAAAAAGATGCAGCTGATGTTGCTGAGGAAAGCTTTCAGTAAGGGCAGCATTTGATGCTGTCCAGCTGTAGTGGAAGGTTTATGCCTCTAATTGTCTGATTCGGTTCTCTTACTACTGCTTTCAGATTACTCAGTAACCAAAAACTTTCATTGTTGGTAATGTTCAGATATTATGTTAATGGATGAGGCAGAAGAATTTACTTTAAAGAAAATGTCTAACCTTCTCCTTTCTGCTGAAACTTTAAAATGAAAATTTTAAAAAAATAAAATTGAGGTGATGAATAAATAGTCTTTTGATAACTAAATGTTTCCTGTAGGATGCAAAGAGGATATTTTGCATTTTATGATTGATTACTTTCTAAACCCTTTATTAATTTATACCTAATTATTAGGTATATTCTAAAGGTAATATTTTGTGAATCGATCATTCCTATACCTCTAGTTGTCTTAGCATATTTTCCATGTTGATTTTTCCACCTTAACTTTTCTTAGGCAAGAGGAGATTGAGTAACTAAATTAGGTTCCAAGAAAAAAGAATTTCCAGAAACTTTTAAAGCCAGAATAAAATGGTCTTCAGTGCTTATTTTTTCTAAGTATTCCTGACTTCCTTGAATTCTGTACTGTACCATGCTGTTTCCTCCCAAATTCTGAATTTTCTGGTTCCTCACAGTGTCTGCTGCATGTATTTATGCTAGTCAGCATTGTCCTCATGGTCCATAATTTTGACAAATAGAAACATTCACTCCACAAGAACCAAAATAAGATTTTTCCTTTCAGACTGTGAAAACATTCCTAATATCACCTTTCCCAACTGTGTATTCCTGAACATGCAGATGAAATGGCAATCCTTGGGATTTTTTCCCCCGTTTAATTCAGAAGTAGAAGGGGATAGTGCATTTTGCAATTCAAAGTTAGATTTAGTTTGAGGAATTTAAGCTAATTGCAACATATTTAATCTCATATTGGTTTGCGTCAGGTCAGTATTTTCAAAAGCATGCATGCATATATGCACACACGTATGCTATTTGTGAGTGTGTATCTATATGAATGAAATTTTAGATATATATGGAAAAAAAATCCAGAAAGTAAAGAAATATTAGCAGTCAACTGTCCTTCCTTAAATGAGTTTAAGCCAGATGCATCTGCCATTTTTGGAAGGATCTACTTGGCTATGTTTTTGGGAATCATGTTTGCAGAGGCGCTGACCCTGTGGATGGAGGGGTGTGCTGGGGGCTGGGCACGGGCAGGAGGAGGATGGAGCAGTTTACTGCAGAAGCTTCCCTGGGTCATGCAGTATAATTGTGGAAAATAGGTCCAGAGGAGCCTTTGAGGAGCTGTCTCATCCCTCCCTCCCAGATAGACTGGGTACCTCCTGACCCATCCTTGTTGCTTTAGGGGCCTGATCCCGCAGCGGTGGCTGCCGCAGGAAGGGCTCCTTTGGTGACTTGCTGGGTGCTGGATCAGCTCATGAGTGCTGCCACTGCTGGGCTCATCCGTATTCTAGCACAGATGGCAGAGTTCACACTGCATTCTTCCAATCCTATTGCTACTATCGTCCTGCTGTGCACTTCTTGCTGGTCACTGAGGTGGGTGGCCTACTGCCATGGAGATGGGCTGGTTTGGGGCTGGTTGGTACCAGTTAAAGTCAGGCCAGTCTCCTTCAGAAACCTGCTGTCACTCTTGAGCTGTGTTTGAGCACACTTGTAGCTTTAAAAGTCATTGTAGAGCCAATTGCTTCTTTCAAACCATGGACGTCTAGGCAGTTGTCATCTTAGCAACCTGCTGGAAAAAGCCTGGGACCAGAGGGCAGTTATTAATGGCATGTGTGACATGATTGTGTCCCGCCTGTGACATCTGCCATCAGCCAGCACAGCAAGTAAGGCAGTCTGAGGTGAGCTCAGAACGGAGTGTGCTAAGGGCGCTCTGCACACACAGCACTGCTTCGACCTGTTCAGTGACTCTATAGCTCATGTCAAATTTTGGTGGTTTAACTGATGGAAATGACAGAGACGAGGACAATGAAGGAATGACTTTGCTGGGGAGAGCTGTTGAAAGTGAGCTTCCCTGCACCCCCGCCTTGGCTCCTTTTCATTTGTGGGTGTCGTTGTAGTCCTCACAGTTCATCCTCAGAGCAGTAGGGACCAAGCTGGGTGGAAAGCACTACAACGAAATAAAATAACAGTGTAAGAATAATAAATTTTCATTTGATGGTTGATGTCGTTCATTTTGTCTGCTATGGTGTAGTATTCATGTGGATGCCTCCTAACTTTCCTGCCTCGGTTTTCTACGTACAAAAGTTGGAGTTGTCACTTGTAGTAAGTTTTTAGAGCCCTCACCATTCATCTGAGATTTTTTTTTATTATTTGGGATTTTGCAGATTGTGTCTACAGGATCTATAAGTAATTATTAAATATGAGTTTTATTAATCATAATGTTATGTTGCACAGCTTTCTGTGTAACTCCTGAAAGTGGTTGTGTGTCCATACAGTTGATTTCTGAAGCTTTTTTATTTTCAGGCTAATCTGTGTTGCTCTTGCGTATTTCAAAGTCAAATTAAAAAAGAAAATCCTCTTGATAAATATCACAAAGAAGGTTTTATTATTGCTCATTACAGTGTAGATTTCCCCAACTTCAAAATCTAAAGTGCTTTCAGTACTTTAAAGAACCTGTAGTGTCGGGACAGCGGCGTAAGTTATTAAGGGACGGTGGGTCTTTTGATAGCACAAGTAAATACTTTTTAAGAATGTTTTAATAGTATGTTTGAATGTTTTGATTTGTTACGCTGCCGTGTCACTGGACTTTACTATGTGTTTGAACCGTGTTATTTGGAAGCAGCTTTGAGAGTCCCAAAATGAAGGTCCCAGTTGCTAAAAGCTAGTTGTGACGCTGCTGTGCTTGTCACAGGTGTAAGGGAGCAGGGGTGGGCCTGGGGTGGAGGGCAGTATTTCAAGCCAGGGTGGTCATACTGCCTTCCACCTTCCCAAATCCCTGCACTCTGCCTTTGGTTGTTGCAGCAGAGGTCACAGGAGGGAGAAGCGGTGGGGAAGGCTTTATGAGCAGTGCCATGCATGTCCCCATCATGGGGCAGAGCACAAAGCCATCGCTGCAGCTTCCCCTGTAGCGCTGTGGCCACATCCACCTCTGGAAGGTCTTTGCTTTATGTTTCCAAGCTTTTGCATGGGTTTGTCCTTCTCTGTGCAACATCTCCCGTTTTCCATCTCAGAAATAGGTGCTCTTCAAGGGTGAGTGAGGTGGTAAGGCTGCTCAGTGCGTGAAGTTTCTCTGCAAGAAGCCCAGTTGTTCCACTAATTACTTTTGCCGTATGTGCATCTGTATTTCTGAAGACCATGTCCCTAGCACTATCTTAGGGTATCGGTAGGGGAGTTGCTTTCAAATGTTTCAAGATGTTTGCTTCATCTATGTTTCTCTCACTTCCCATTCTCTTTTCTTCCCTTCCCCTCCTCCCCGCCCCTCCCCCCCCCCAAAAAAAAAGAAAAAAAAAAGGTTAATTTGCATTGCAGGGTAAATATTTTTAATTGCATCTTTCACTGTGGTAGCCATCATGCTGTCATTGCCAGAACTAGAGCTAAGAAGTTACAGGTGGAAAAAGCTTGCAGGATTGTCTGTGTGTCTAAGGAAAAATTAGGCCAGTGGACAGAAAAAAAACAGAAAATGACCTGAATTTGATAGGGCCCTTGGGAATGGGCTGTGCAGCCTGCCTGATCAACAGTGCAGTAGGAAAGTTCATGCAAAACGTATGCCAACCCTCCCACGTCCCAAAGCTTCCATTTCTCTGTCTATATTTTTCCTCCTCCACAGTCCACTTGAGTTCAACAGCCCCTGCGCTGGTGCCTCCGCTCTTTGCCAGGAACAGTAGGATCCAGCTCTGGTCTCTTGATGAAATCTCTGCCTCTAGAAAGTTTTTTTTTCTTTTTCCTCAAATCAGGTTCTCGCAGGTATTTTTCCTCATTGCTAAAATTAGATTTCCAGTAGTAATTTCCAGTTAAAAAAGAAATAAAAATAATTGGAAGTCAGTACAGTCAGCAGAATTATGTGATTTTTAGTTGGGATATTCTGAAGATAAAATACTAAAACATTTTTGGTTTTGGGTTTTTTTTTATTTCAGCTAGATCTAGTTTACAATGTGTAGCCGCAACAAGCTAGTTCAAGACCAGCATTAGCTGCTGCACTGAATTGGCTTGCCTTTTGTGAGTTTACTGAATGATGCTTGAATGTGTTGCTTGTCCCTTTTGATTTTTATTTTGATTAGCTTTTTCTTGGAGGAACACAATAAACCTTTATAGTTATAAGCTAAAATGCTGTGGTCCATTCTATACGTTATTCACAAGTCTTTTTTTTTTTTTTAACACATCAGCCTATAATGTTTGCAATAAAAGCTCGCGTTGAGAATTCTCTGTGGGCTTTAATTGCATCTGTTAAGTAGAATACTTAGTAATGACAGTACCACAGGGGAAAAGTGGTCCTTTCTGTAGAAGGTTCAGTTGGTTTACATTTGCCAAGTAGAAAGCGAGTGAAGTGTGAATCAGAGGGTCTGTGCTCACCCTCACAACACTCAATGAATGAGCTTTTCATGGGCTCATGCAGAACAGCATGCCTTGCTCTTGCAGAGGATTCTTCTGGCTCAGGTGACTATCAGATAGCTTTAGTTAAAACTTTGATCACACAAATACAAGGGTGACCAAGTCTTTTTGTGAAGATTCACAAAACAGGATATTTTTTGGTAGAGTCAGGGTTTTTTTTCTCTATTCAAAGGGAAAATGGAAACAACATTGTAGTGGTGCAGGAACGTGATTGTGTGGGGAAGGCTCTGGACCTGACACTGCAAGGTGCAGAGTTAGTAAGTTGTAATGCTATATTGCTCTGTTTGCTCTCAAAGAATATGTGAAAATTTTGTAATGTCTGATGGTCACACTTTATTCTGCATCCTGTAAGATAATGAAGTTTATGTCAAACCAGAAAGTAGATGCTAGATCCACATGCAATGTGTTTACTGCAGACTGCCTTTGGCTGTGCTGAACTGCTCTGTTCAGTATCAGGGTGGGAGAGAGCTGCCTATAAATGCGTGTCCGCTTCCTTGCCACCTCTTCCATACTTCAAAGCAAATAAAGTTGTCACAGAAGACTGTGACGACACCCAAGATGGCTTCTTAAATTGATTTTTGGCTACGCAGTGTGTATGTTTTACGTGATTGTTAAGCTAGTGCTGAGTAATTTAGAAAGCAACACCTTTAAGTTTTCAGCCCATCTCAATTTTTGTTGCAGCAGCCTGATAATTCTCTCTGCCCCTCTGAGGCAGAGACTGCTGTGCAATCAATGACTCCCACGGGAGCTCCAGAAGAGGTTAGCAGGGAAGAGAAGGAATACCCCCAGTCAGAGTACTAATTTATCCTGTCCCCTTGTTGACTTTTCTTCTACTTTCTCTGAGTAGCTTTTGGTATTTAACTCTCTCTGATACATCCTTTATTCCATGGAAATTTTTCTCCTGGAGTCTCATCCTTCTCATGCCTTTCTGTGAGACTGTCCTTCCTGTTCACATCTCAGATTCATTTTGCCACTGCTGCTTCTTTCTCTGCTCTAGATTCTACCATTTTCCTTCCTGATGTGCCTCCCTTCCCCTGTGGTCTTAGGCAGCATCTTCTGCTGCTAGGTTTTAGGCTTGATCTTTCTTTTTTCCTGTCCATCTCACATGGACTGGTGTGAATGTTCAGGTGGAGTGTGGAGAGAAAATAATACAGTATGGGGTAAATTCTTCAGCATACTGTACATTAACATTTTACACTCTGTAGCTAGAATCACTAGAAGTCCTGATCTTGTAGATGCGTACCTTATCAGTAACTACATATTCCATGCAACTTGTTGCATTCAAAAATGTTGTGTTGTATTTAACTGCACTGACAAAAGTTCTGCATCGAGTAAATCATAGTTATTCTAGTCTATCTGAAAGCATAGCCAAGCCCTTCAGTATAGCCTTTGCTCAGGTCTGGTTCCCTTATTTAAGGGAGATAGATATATTAAGAACAATTTCAAAAGATGAATGCAAAGCCAGCAAGATTTTTTTTTAGAAAATAAAAACTAGGAGGAGGTTGTAAGGGGTGACTAAGCAAATTCAGTGTGAAAGGGAGAACAAGGCTGGTGAGAAATGATAACCCTATTCATTTATTTCTGAATGTTGTTAAGAGGTTAAAGATGAATCCTTACCAGCAGAACAAGCAGTAGGGGGCTTATGCTGCAGCATAGGGGAATAAAGGGAGTAGGGCAAATGTATTTACAATTATGACTTGGGTAATGAAACTGGATACAAACAAAAAATGTATAATTAATGTCCATAGAGAAAGTCAGGGCTAAACTAGGTAGTGTCTTTAGAGGCAGTGGTGATATAATTTAATCATGCTTTCTACAAAGTAGATGAGAATCGGTAAAGCATGTTAAATTGCTGTGAGCCCCCTGCTCCATCTTGTATGATTCAGTGCATTTGATTTAAAAGGGAAATTGTGCTTCAAAATACGGAAACATAGGACACTGACTTTCCTTTAAAAACTGTGCACCCAGCTATAAAAGAGATTGTTCTCTAGCAAAAACGACTCCTTCAGACCTTTCCTAGTTCTCTAGCCTTCTTGAGTCTAAACAGTTGTAGTAATTCTACTGTTTGTATTTTTTCTCTTTAGGCTTGTAAATATTACAGTTCCCAGTGGCATGTTGTGAACTACAAATATGAACAGTATTCAGAAGACTTTCGACACTTACCACAGTAAGATCTATCATAAGTTCTTCTTTTTTTATTTTTTTCCTATTAGGTTTGTGTCATTTTGCTGAGCTTTGTCCATATTTTCACTTCCTTTTGTCTTACATGCTCTGCTTGTTTTACCATATTTATAGTGCCTTGCATTTTTAAAAAGGCGAAGAAAAGGTCCTTCAGCAAAAGTTCAAGACTCTGCAGAATTCACTAGTATCAACAAACTCTGTTAGTGCTGATTCAAATCCTTAGAAACGTATTTGCGCATTCAAAGCACAGTTGATACAGGAAAGCTGGCTTTCTGTTTTCCTTAATAATGCATAAATGTCACTCACCTTTAAGTGGGTTGAATCCTCCTTTTAGTTACCCTGTGTAACAGAGGAGTAGGATTTCACTTAGCGCTTTGTAGCTGCACTGTACAGAAGAACTGGGAGCAATGTGTACAGCATGCGCTGGTGCAGCACGGGTGATAAAAGGCTACAGAAAATGTGCAGGTTTCTGGGTAAGCAGGCATCCCTTCTGTGCTTGGAGGCAGTATCTTAAAATCAGTGTAAAGGTGCTGGGAGAAGGAGGAACAAGTTGCTTGACTTGAGTGGAAAGAAATTAAGAATTCGGTGCTTGTTCCTTCACGTGTGAATTTTTACCCATACTCCTGTTTCTGGCAGGTTTGTATCCTGTGCCCTGAGGACTGTTTTAGTGAGTGGTTAATAAAATCACTGAATGCCTAAACAAGCTGTGCTACCATCTCCTTTCCTGGGATTCAAGGCATTAAAATCTTGACACTGGATGGAAAAGGTTGTTATGTGCACATAAGACAGGAATGGGTGCTCCAGGCTTGGGCTGGATGGAAACTAGTACTAACTAAACATACCACTGTAGGAAATGATAAACTGATTATTGTGGTCCCTTTAGATGTTGTGTTCAGAAGATTTTGTGCTGCAAGCCTTCCCTCAGATCTGCACTGTCTCTTGTATGTTGGTATTTTTATGAACAGTGAATATGGTAGTGCAAAAAGCTGTTAAGAGCAGTTTTGCTAATCGAAGTTATAAGCACACCTTTTTTTTTTTTCTTAAGTCCCTAGTGTACTGATATAGCATATGAATGTATTTAGTGCTCAAGAAAAATGTTTGCAGCACAGCAGTTTTCCATTTAACCTTAAGCATCTTAACTCATGAAATATGCATTTGACAGATGTGGTTGCATTACTCTGCACAAAAGTATATTTTAGCTGATTACATGCATCCTCTTCTGCAAAGGTTATTTTAATGTGGTGCTTAATATGATTTGCTTTCATGAGTTCCTGCTCCAGGGTTGTTGTGGTGTCTCACATCTTACTGTTTTTTTACCCCCTCACACAGAGGATTATAACAAAACGAGGTCTTGTTTTGTCTTGTATCACAACATAGTACTTGAGAATGGTTTGGATGCAGCACTGATTAATGTTTCAGAAGCAGAGTTGTAATAAGCAGGAGTGTTTGTATTTTGTTTGCTGGAAGTTGTCATGGCTTTTGACCTTAACATACCTTAAACAGAGCTAGTTTGGAGTCCACCTCATTTCATGCCATTTACAGCCTCTTCAATGTCAGTGGACCTTGTTTTTCCCATGCATATTACAAAGTTTAGTGTTTTAAACTAGATCTCCTCATTAAAAATAAAGTGGCTTGATATGTCATAGTTTTGTATCTCACTGTTGATAGCTCTGGATGTCAGGTTTCCACAGGTTTTTGTTCCATTCGTTCAAAACTGCTGTTGCACTATCAGAAATTCGAGCGTATTGTTGTATCAATTCCTTTATAGGAAGTTGTTGTATTGGGGAAGATTGGATGGGTGTTCAGCATCTAGCTTTGCATCATGGGAAAGGAACATAATTTACAATACCAGAACTAACTGTGGCTAAGGTACTTCTGTTCACTGAGGTGCTGAACCTTCCCATGGGCTTTCCCATTTAGAAACACCCAAACTGGGGCTAGCAGCAATGCTGAAGGACTCCATACTTGTTTGTACGTGAGGGCACGCTGTGCTGTTTCACACAGCCATACAGCATGTCAGGTAACGGCTGCATGCTGTAGCAGGTTTCTATCAGATACTGAAATTACTCTTTCTGCACGCTGACCCGTTCTGAGTGGGAGGCAGCTGCAGTGCACTGCTGGCCACCTGGGGCAGGCAGTGAGGGCTCAACGTGTCCGTAGTGCAACTCCACTGAGTAGTGCTGTGGCAGCGGGGAAGAGCTGAATGACATGTGCACGACAACATTACCAAAACATTTAGCAATTGGTTTAGTTTTTCTTTGAGTGTGTTCCTCCTTTGAGGTTTTTCTCAGGTCTTTCGACCCCTTAAATTCCTCTCTGTGAGCTCTCGCTACCTCTTTTTACACCAGTTTTTTATGCTTTGTGCTGGTGTGTTCTTGCTTCTTGAGCAAGTGTAAGGGTGGAGGAAGAACAGCGGTTGCTTCGTGTGTGCAGTGGTGACAGTATGTCTGGGAACAGAAAGAGTCATGAGCAAAGTTTTTGTTGTTGCCTATAGAAAACCTGGAACATCGGTAGATCTTTCAGGTCTGATCCCTTGGAATTCTGCATCTTCATATGGGTCTGAAGAGTCAGTAGGCAGAAAAAAGAGGGTATACAAACAGGGTCATATCCTTACCACACTTTACCTGCCTGCCCTAAAACGATGATGAGCATGCCCAACAGGATTCCTACCCAAGGAAGAGAAAAACTTCTATGGAGAGTGACACGCAGTTCTGAGTGGATGAGTGTTTTGTGGGTGGTCAGTGAGATCTGACACCTGAAGCAGTAGTGGTCTGTCCTTTCCTCTCTCCTTTATAACTCTGCTGAGAGAACAGAAGGGGGTGGTTCTTTCTAAGAAACTTACCGTGTACCCAAGCTAGTGGAAGGCTGTGGTTTAATGGGACGGGCTCACTTTCTGACCTGGGGCAGAGTTGCTGCATCATATGGTGAGGGGTCAGCACTCTGCTAATCCAGCAGATTTCTTACTCCTCCTTCCCCTCCCCAGTAGTATCAAGGGTATTAAGGCTGGGGTTTTGTTTTGGAGATTTTTTTTTTTTTTTTTAGTAGCTGACTAACTTGTCCTGTTACTGGTACAGATCATCAAGCAAATGTGTGCGGTGGTGCATCAGTCAGTCTGCCCACACATCACCCCAAGAGCGCTGCAGTGCACTTTTAGCTCTGAATAATGAATAAGCTAATAGGATTTTTGTCTAAAAATGTGAAGGCTTGAATGGTATTTTTGTAAAAGGTGGGATTTGGCTTGAATTTTTTTGTTTGGGGTTCTTCTGGGTAGAGGGAGTGTTTGTGTAAGAAATTTTAACAGCTGCCCTTGGTTGCATTGGATTTCCATCACAAATATTCTGAATGTTAACACTTTACAGATGTCAAAGATGTCAATAGATTGCAAATGTTCCTTTTATTCAAAATATTGATCAGTTGTTTGCATTAAACAAACGCCTAAACAAGAACAAACTAAAACAGAGAATAAAACTCATGTGTTGTGTGTGCACTTGGTTCTCCTGGCTCAGCCGAAGTGCTGACTTGGGTTGCAGTGGGGTGGTCATGTCATGCGAACAGTGACTTTGAAATGGGCAAAGTGAAGAGAAGATACGTGTTGCTTACTAATCTTCCTAATCTGTAACTTGGGTATGAATGTATAGAAAATGAAAAGTCAAAGCTACCCCTTTTTTTTTTTTTTCCAAATTAGTGACATTTAATATTATGTGCTACTGTGGGCTAAAGTTCACTAAGCTGAGAGAGGAAACTAGCTGAGCAGTATGTGGTTTCTCAACTTCTGTCTGCGTTTGCTTCCTTGCATGGTAGACAGTAGTGTTGCTCTGTTCCTGTTCTCAGGCTGGGTAGATGAAAGTAAATTCTGGAAGATTTACGGTCTTCCTGAGAAATTATGTCTTTTAACATGACAGCTTTTGTAGGTTTTTGTAAGATAACTGAAGATTTCCAAGATGAGGTTTGTAATCTTCAGGAATTTGAAAACGATATTGGTATTTCTCAGGCCACAGAAAAATCTAGTATTTCTTCATTTTACAATTTCTTTGATTTTTTTAATATTTTTTTTTTTAATCACGTGTATTTGACTGTTACTTAAGGTTTAATTCTGCATCATGAGAAGTACTCTTGGGCCTAAGCAAAATTACTTATGTGCTTAAAACTAATCAATTGCCGAAGGGCCTTGCTTTTTCATGTTCAGTTTTGGTTTTAAGTTGACAATATGAAGATCTTATATGACACCACATCAAAAAGACGTGTATTTTTAAAAGTTACTTTCAGGCTGTGCTCATCATATAGCTTAGTAAAAATTTCTTGAAATTTTGAAAAAATATAGAAGCTTTAAGCTGAAGGTTCTAATGTTCTTGGTCAGAAAAAGCTATTAAAGAGTTCATGCTCATTCATCTGACAGCCTTAGATGTGATATCTCTTTGGGAATGGGGTTTTGTTGCCTGTTGTGGTGGAAGAGCAGTGAAGAGAACAAGAAGTGGTATTTATTTCATCATTTGTATAGAACAGTTAAAACTTCATAGTGTTGAAAAAAATATATGGGACTTAAGAAAAAAGCTGTATATTGAAACTGTAGTGGTTTTTAAAGGAGGCGGTAGGATACTGAGGCAGTAGGCAATAGGTGTATTGAAGATGCTGTGGGGGCTTGGAATGGTTGCCTCCCTGAAATAGCAAGTACGCTTATTTTTTTTAAAAAAATATATTACATTTTTCCTCCTCTCCCAGAAATGAATGTAGACCAGAGAAACTGCCATCACATTCCTTTGAAATTGATCATGAAGATGCGGATAAGGATGAAGTATGTATGCTCTTTTTTGGTGTTGGTTTTTTTTCCCTGTGAAAGAGTTATTTATTGCTTTAATATCAAATAAAGAATAATAATGGAGGCTCATTATCTCCTGTAAAATATTTCATATTTTAAATAACTCTGAAGTTAGTGGAACAGCTTTGTGTCTTATGTCATCATGTGCACAGCAGGCATATTAATAATGTCTTATTTTAAAAGGAATGAAAGGATGATTATTTGTTGTCAAACAGATATTCACACATTACAGTTTTCTTTTGTCTTAGAATTCAAAAAGCAAGCCCATGCAATATTAATCGTTTCTTTCACACAGGATACAACATCCCACTCATCTTCAAAAGGTGGTGGTGGTGGCGGAGGAGGAGGATTAGCAGCAGGAGTTTACAAGTCTGGATGGCTTTATAAAGGAAATTTCAACAGCACTGTAAACAATAGCATTACTGTTCGGGTAAGGAGACAGCATTATTCTTTCTTTATTCCATTGGGATTTATATCCCCCACAGAGGCACACTTCTTTGCTATTGTCATTTACCTGTTTATATCTCAGGTTTATGTTACTTTATCCGCAAAATAGTGCGATTGAAGTGCAGTTAGGAGTTGCCTTTTATTTAAACCCTGTGAATAAAGTATCAGTGAAAATAATTTGCAGTACAATTGTCTTTTTTTTTTTTTTTCCCCACCTCCCACTTCAGTCATTCAAAAAGCGCTACTTCCAGTTGACACAATTGTCGGATAACTCATATATTATGAATTTTTATAAAGATGAAAAAATATCCAAGGAGCCAAAGGGATGTATTTTCTTGGATTCTTGTACAGGAGTTGTACAGGTAAGTTTCAGTTTATTTCATTGTATTGTTTGGGTGTCAGATAAATTTAAAAAGACAAGTAGAAGAACACATACATTAATGGAATAGCAGTCTCATTACCAGTTTCAAGAAATGAAAACACCATTAGTTTTGCTCCTTAAATTGGTGCAAATGCTCAGACTGACAGGTTGCAAAATCTGCAGTTGAATTATGGTGGCAGACCATGCACATGCTCTCTGCCCACGGCCCACGTGAGAAAAAATGCCATGAAATGTTTCTTTTCACTGAAATTACTTTCTTAGCTGCTAGATTTTACCTCAGGCTTACTAAGAGCATGCTTGGTTGTTGTGGGTTAAATAGACTTGGGTTACAAAGCATCGACTGTTGGGCAAGTAGTAAATGAATCCTGTATCCTGAGCCTCCTTGAAGATCATCACTTTTGGAGGTGATAGAGAGTCTTAATGGCAGCAGGTAGGACAGAGCCTTATTGTTTGTTGTGGCTTGGAAAAATAAATAGCCAGAAATGTCTGACATTTTTTTTTGTTGTTCCTCCTAAGACTTGTCCTTAGCTTTTATCCCCCCTCTTGCTCTGCCTTTCCTCTAATTCTATTAATGTATTTCTTTTTTCTTCTTTTTCTTTTTTCTTTTCTTTTTTCCATTCTAAACCAGATGTTATCTTGAACAGTATGTTACTATGGTTGATCTAGCCCTGTGAGTAACTAAATAAGGAAAGTTGTTTTTTTTTTAAAGCTATACTTTATTCTTCACTAATTAATCAGTAAAGATTGGTAACAGTACTAGTGCAGATTTATTTGAGGGCTGTTTTGAAAGAAACCTTTCAGGTAATGCAAAGGCAGAGGGAAGACCAGTGATAAACACTAGCTTTGTTGGTTCAGAAATCTCTCCTTCACCCCTAAACCCCTTTGGCATAAGAAAAATAATCAGTGAGTAATTCACTCTGGGAAAAAATATTTGCTGACAGCCCCCTGCAGAACCTCATTCTGCACCCAGGAAAGTACCCAGCTCGGTAGGGAATGACTGTTTCCCCAGTGTAGTTCAAATGGGTGTTTCTTTTTTCAAACAGGTGTAGGACCGGATGGAGTTAAATATGTAGGAGGACAAAGTTGTTTGCTGGTGTCAGTCCATTGGCTTGAAAGACCCTAACAGTTAGCTTGGATGTGTAGCAGAAGCTGTAGAGGAGATTCTTACGTAGAAATCCTGTTTAGAAATTACTGTTTGCTCCTGCATGCTGGCAGCATGTGCTTTCTTTAAAGATGGGTCTCAGCCAGAGCTTTAGTTAAGCCCTGAATGTCCCTGTAGTGTGGTTTTAGGTACAGATTTAATGCTATCCCAGAGGGTGTCTCTTCTGCTGTGTTGTTTCTGCTGTCATGGGGTGTCATCAGAAACATCTTGACCGTAAGATTTCTGGCCTTTTTGACTAATCTTTGACAAAAAAAGCTCAAGAAACCATTGAAATCCTCATACTGAATTTTGACAGCTGCCTTCTAAATCTTACAGCGTTCCTGCAAGTTGTCCCAAACAGTTTGAACTGTATCTTCTCGTCTTGCCTACCCCTAGACACTAGTTTTCATGATTGATCTTTGATTGACATTTAGAATGGGATGCAGAAACTTATGAGCTATCTTTGCTAGTGAGTCTTAGCCAAGGGGCTAACAGGGCAAGTATCATCAGCCATCAAAGTCTGTGGTGAACTTGGAATCAGAGGGCTGAAAAAGAAAACCTGGCTTAGAGTTGCCATAAAAGAGATAGTTTTACTCAACTTTTTTTCCACATTCTATAGTCTAAGATTAAAACTGTGATGGGAAAGTTCTGATTTAATGAGGTTTAGTACCGTTATATGTCATTTAACTCTTTGTGAATAACTTCGCTGTCCTGTTTGATTAGAGGTTGGATGTCTTAATTGTAGTAAAACTTCCTGGAAAAATCATCTCCAGATAAAATACAAAATACTTCCAAACCAATTCTGTTATTTTGGAAGAATGACCTGGCAGGCATTAGACTTAGCCTGATGTTTCATTTATAGCTCATCCATAGTTTCGGTTTGAATCTTGTATTATTTCCTTCTGGAAGAAATTTGAAACTTGAAATTAAGTGTCGAAGATTGCAAGTCAACCTCAAGGTCCACATACCATATGGAAGGACTTAAAGAGAAGCAAACTGAGAAATGGTATTTTTTTTATTATTTTTTTTCCCCCTGTTAACTGATCAGGAAGAAAATAGTTGGCTTTAGATTTGAAACAAAGACTTTGCTGTAGATCTCATCTGCTTGCCAGAAGTCTGAAGTGCAGATGGAAAAGTGGATATTGAAGTTTTCCTGCCCTAATGTTCTTAAGACTCAGCATGCGAGATGTATTGCTCTATTAGATAATGTCTGATAGTGTTACAGTACCTGATTTAAAGATCTTGGCCAAGTCTGTGAGGGGAAGTACATAATATAGACAAGGAATGCATTACTCTTTGTGCTCTCTGAAGATAAATTAGTCTGTAGTATTGTTCTTTATAGATTGTATATAAATCCGTATACATAATCCACTTGCACAAATAATCCATCTTTAAAAGTTTTGAATGGCCACTACTTAAGATTCTTGGCATAGTTTTGTTCAAATTCTAGCTCTTGGTCAAGCCCTCATGTTGTATCAGGAAAAACAGGTTTCAGTGAAACTTCAGTCCTTGTTTTAGGTTAATTTGAATGTATGCAGTGATTGGAGGATTAGGGTGATAATGGGGATCAAGAAAAATCTTGAACACCCAAAAAACAATTGCTACAAAACCCAACCCTATTCTTAGCCTGTGTTGGGTGAACTAAAATTTATATTCCTGAATGAATATTCACTTCAATAAAGTACTTGAGAGGCAAACTGTTTCCTACCGAGAGAATTTCCAGTAGCAGAACTAAAAAACAATATATACACACACACAATCCCACGTCACTTTGAAAAGCCAAGATTTGACTGACTCTGTTGACCCAAGTAGCTGCAGAAGAAGTTGTTCAGTCCTAACTGATTCCTGAGCTGGGTCATGGCATGTAATATAAGGACTGGAGCAAGTGATTAACAACAGATTGAGTAGGAAACTTCTAAATCATCTCTGCTGCTGGGAAAAAAAATGTTAATGGAACTTTATCCTCAGTGTCTTGGGTTCTCTATCTCCTCCTCTGCTAATCAGTATCAGATTTTGCCTCTGTTCTTCAATAAAAATATCACTCTCATCTGGCTCAGAAGCTATTCTTAGTAACTTGTTAACTATTTCTCAGTACAGTCCTATATTATGCTGTAGAACTAAAGGTTACCATTGTCGTGTTACTTGTAACTGTTAATGAAGAAAAATAAAAGAGTGGAATCGCTGGTTATGGGATGTACGAATTGTTTTTCATTTCTCAGAATCACTCCAAGGTTAGATGCGTCAACAAAGTGATGGCAGTTTTCTGGAATACTGAAAACAAAATGGTGGTGCTGATGTCCACAGTGGTTGTAAGAGTTTGGTGAAGTAATGGGGGATAGGATGCATCAGTGTTCTTTCAGATTTAAGCAAGGAAGAAAAAGAATTGATGCAACTGCTTCTGTAAGACTAAGATAAAAGCCTCGCTAATTTGATAAATTTGAGGAATGAAGCATATTCTGTTAGATCACGTCACTTAGTTTAATTTTATTGAGCTGTTTCAGTAACTAAGCACCTGTTAATTCTTATGAGAGAAATTGATGGATTAACCATCTACTGCAGGTAAAATCTGCTGATACAGACCAGACCTCAGAACTCAACCTGCTGCCAGTATACTGGGTGCTGGCTCTTATTCTGTGCTTGGAAGGGACAGCATTGTAATGACTGAACAGCACTCACCTCACCTTTTGCCTCCTGCAAAGTATTGTTGAAATCACCTTAATCATTTTTAAAATCCTTCTAAGACAAAGGCAACAGTGGGAAGTACCCATTGTAATTTTTCGCATGGAGGAGTCTGTCCTATTGCAATCTTAGGGAGAGATTTACCACTTAATCTCTATTCCAAGCTTATACTCTTATCATCCAGAAGCTCTTTCAGAAAAATATAAAAATAAAATTATGTGGAAATGTTCTCATCCTAACCACAGTGTTTTGAACTTCGTTAGATGCTCAGAGATTGTTACTTTTATGTAGCCTGTTAGCAGTATCTGTAAATATTTTTAAACAGAAGATGTTATAAATCGTTCACAATTAGCTTTGACCTATTCAGGTCCAACCTCAGCAGTCAGGGCTGGAATAGTCTTTGACCATGTGCTGACTTTGCTTTTTTTCTGGTTTGAATTTGGTGAATTCAGTCCTGTTCCCACTGGGCAAATATGCGTATGATTTGGCACTACTTAGTGTCCCTTTGAGTGGCTGGTGTGGTAGTAAGGTGCAGGAGACCTGAGCTTTAGGGGTATTCTCTCCAGACCGCTACTACTCGTGTAGCAACACTGTGCTTTGCCACCAGAGGTCTTTCATTATTCCACTTGGGAGGTATTCCCTACTGCAGTTTGAAGTGTTATTGTCCGTAGTCTTAGATTTCTGTGGCTAAATAGAAGATGTATATTTGGCCATAGAAGATTTAGAATGTACAAAAAGCCAACAATAAACTGACATGAATTTGCATTAATATCACACTACTTGGATTTTCTTTAAAGCCGCTGAATTTTGCCTGAGTGTTATTTTTAAGGAGTGGCTGTATACAAGTCTGTGTTATGAATGCCTTTTTCAGTACCTTTTTATAGTTCATTCGAGTATTTATTTTTCTTTTCCTTTTGTTCCAACAGAATAACAGGCTTAGGAAACATGCCTTTGAGTTGAAAATGAACGACCTCACATACTTTGTGCTGGCAGCTGAAAATGAGCAGGATATGGATGACTGGATTTTCACTCTCAACAAAATCCTGCAAATAAATCCAGAGGGAACTGTTCAGGAGAGGAAAAGTGCAGATCTCACTGATCTGAAACTTGGTAAGAGTGAATAGTCTCTTGCATTTTTTTTTTTTAATCAAAGCAAAAAATTGAACCTTCAGATACCACTGTTGAATCATTTTAACTGCCTGAGTCTGTAATGGATTCTGCACCTATTGATTTCTGACGAAGCAGCACCAGTCTTTTGGCAATCCCTGAACAATGTCAGCTAACTCCCCACAGATCATTTTCAAAAGGCTGTGGGGGAGGTAAAGCTGCTCCCCACAAAGTCAGCAGGAGCAACGTGGCTCTGCTTTGCATATGCAGCTCTTTTTCAAATATAGTCCTGCCAGTGATCTTGCTAGTACTTTGTGTTTTACTGTCTTGGGAGCCTGAAGGTTTTAAAGAGTTGTGTGCTGGAAAGAGGTTAGATCAGTTCTTTTTTCAGCATTTTTTTTTTCTTTAACAATCTGGAGCTAGTAATTAAACAAACAAACAAAAAAAAAAATCCCAGCTGTGGTGTGTCGCTCTTTCCCTGGAAGCTTATTGACTTTTCATTTCTTGCTTTTGTGAGTTTGCGTATTAATATGCTTTCACTGTGGAGGAAAAGAATTGGATGCTCTGTAATACTGCACTCTTCATGTGGCAGTAACTCATTCCTCCACATAATAAATACATGTTCAGTCTGGATGAACCCCAGCTGAAATTCTAAGACTGAAAACACTTAAAACCTTCATACAGATTTCAACGGCTTGTGCTTTTAGCTGAATCACAGCTTTGAATCCACATATATCTGAATCTTGGGGAAGTTCAATGCTAATTGAAGGCTTTAGCCTGATGTTTATAATAAATTCTGATTTTTGGAGGGACAGAATACTCTTCATATAGCCAAGGATGTTTTTTATAATTTGGAGGCGCAAGAGACTTGCACTTCAGAATCAGAGAAGTGCTTTGGAAGATAACATCCATAAGGGATATTAATGAAACAGGAAGAAATAGGTGCATGAAAGGTCAAAGACATAAGGCTAAAAAAACTGATAACAAGTAACAGGAATGTGCTATGGAGTTAACTTGTCAAAAGATATGATACTTTCTTAGCGGAAGAGCCCTAAATGGCTGTAATTACTTATTTCATGCTGGGATGAATTACCTAGTGAAAGCAGAATGGTCCCTGGTGAGCGAAGTAAAGCAAAGAGATTGCTGTATAGTGCTGTTCTCTGGATCCATAGATTTGCAGCTCATGGAGTCCAGACTGCATCCCTCCCCTCCCCAAAGAGCAGGTAAGGTCCTGCCTGCCTCACTGAAGACTCCCTTTACTGGGACTCCAAAATCTTTTGGCTGAGATAAACTCTCAGTGTTGCCTCACAAGGGACTGGCAGTGCAAAGGAAGGTGTCTTTGGTGTGGGCATGAATATTTGTCATGGATGGATGTATTGGATGTTTTACTGAGTAGAGTCAGGCCTCTTGTTTGAAACCTTAAATATAGGCTAAATGCTAGTAAGCACAAGCGGAAAATGAGGTTGAGGAGGACAGAGCTTTACATCAGTATCTTTTCCATTTTTTAGCCTGTTGATACTAAAGGGAATAAAAGGAAATAACGTGGGGATAGATATTCTTTTTTAACCCAATGGTAACAGCAAGTATAATAAAAACACTTGCTTTTTTTTTTTTCTTACTTTCAAGACCCTGCAGAAGTTTTGGTGAATTATGATTGCTCTCAAGAAGAGACTGATTCTTCAGAAAACGCCTTGCACCCAGACTTCGCAAAAGTAATGGATGTTATATTTATCTTTACAAGTTTAATGGAAAGCGCCACTAGGTGAAAATTGTGTGCCAACAAATGATCATTATATTGTGAAAGGTTTGAAAACGTAGCACAGCCCATCGTGATTTTTAGAGCCATGACAAATGACAGGCATAATTTTGTTTCTAAACAGCTGATGACTTTGTTTAAATGAGAAAAGCTCCACTGGATGTAAACAAAGTAGGTGCTCCCTAGAGTGGTTTGATTTAGAACTGTGAAGTCAGTAAAGGTCTGGTCCCTGCAGATATCTGTGAAATATTTACTCTTTTTAACTGCATTTCAGAAGAGTTTGGCCCTTGGAGAGCCAAGATTTCCTGTGTGATTCACAAGGAAACGAGCTGTGAACGGCTCATCGCCTTATGTAATTTCATTGAAAGATGCCTGTAGTATCGAGGGAGGCATTTTGTCCTTTGGATCTCCTAAAATGCCTCTTATGGATGAGATAATTGTAGACAGTGCTAAGAAGCTTTTTGATGAAAAGCTAGATTGGAAATATTTCACTGCTTTTTCTTGAACGTATGATGTGTTTGTAATCTTCTGTCAGTGAGCTGCTGTACGTACTATCTATCTACACAGCCAAATGCTGTTTGAGGATGCTACTCCCACAGATTTGAACTGAAAGCTGTATATGCAAATGAGAACAGAATTGAGCCTATATTTTACTGTAGGTTGCATTCATACACATGAAGTAGTCACCTAGAATTAAAAAAAAAGAAAACCAAAACAAAACAACAAAAAAGACCAACCAACCAGATAACGTGTAACTGAGTTTATGTAATGAGGACAAGAGTGGTAAGTGATCATCTTGTCTGTGGATAGATACTTTCTAATGATTTAGTTAATGCAGATATCTCAGAGACCACTGGTGGCCTGCAAGGCTAAACTAGATGGTTTGCGTGTTGTGTCTTGTATTGCCCTTTATACGGTTAATTCCTTTTCCACCCCCCTTGCTCTATAGGGCTCGCTGCAGCAGTGATCTGTGGCCTGTCCCTAGTCCATGACAGGTCCAGATCCCATCTCTACCTAAATCAGTACACCAGTCCATCAGGACCTGCTTCTGCAAGTCAGCCCATGCGTGGAGCATGTTAGGAAACGGACATCGGGCTCTTAGGCTTGTGATGCTGCTTCTGCACGTTCCTTAACATGTGTCAGCAGTGGCATGCTGTTGTGAAAAACAAAAAAGATTGAATGTGGCCTGAACAAGAGCATAGCCTGTACTGTGTCAGCTAAGGTTTGTACTCAGTCTTAGGCAACCAGGAATGTTGTGGACTCCATTAATAGTTCAGAGATTGAAAAATAAAGGAAAGCTGAGAGAAAAACAAAGTACAAAGAAAGATAAACATCTTTAGACTGAGAAAAAAAGTTTCAAAGGTATGAGGGATCTGTAAGGGGATGGGAATGTGTAGAGCATACTTCACATGTCAGATGAATGGGCTTAAATAGTGTGGGGGGGAAATTATTGAAGTTAGATGTAAGGATAAACTTTGAAAAGGCAGGGTAGGAAAGCATCAGGTGGCTTCCGGAGGTTGTTGAGTTGGTTTTATCAAAGAGCTTATTATTAACTTAGGCTTGTGTCCATCAGAAATAAAATGGATGTGATGGATCCTGCCTTGTGGCAGAAGATGGATGGGGTGAGGACTCCCAGCCTCACTGTTGGCTGACATGCTGCACCTGGGCGTCTGCCCACCTGTAGGGCCAAGCTGCCCTTTCCTGCTGCCCTTTCTGCCCTTCCCCTGACACAAGGGGGTTTCTGTAGGGCTGTTTGTTGGGTTTTTCCCCTCGACTTGGGAATCCCTAAAGTGGTTTTAGTGCAGTGATCCACCATTCTGACATCTTACACAATGATGATTCTTAAGCAATTCAACGTCATGTATGTTACTAAATTGACCTGGTTTTGGGTTCCTTACAAGTATATCATGGCCTGAAAGTCCCTGCTGCACAAGCATATAACCTTCAAAGAGTGCTTGAAGGTGCTTTGGGATAAGTACTGCAGAAATGAGAAGTGTTGTTACAAGCGAAACATTGATCATTCGTTTAGAAGTCTGACAACTCTATGGATTTCTGTTCTCGTGCAGAAAACTAATTTATTATCTGTCACCACAGTACATCACAGAAACAGAAGAAACAGTGAAAGCCTCTCGAAATACGGAGCGACTGAATCTTTTCTCTTTGGATCCTGATATAGCAGTAAGTCAGTTTATATTTTTTTTCAAGTTCTCAGAAGTTTTAAAAGACGGGTGGTCTGAGTTAACCGGGTTAGATAAGCTACCAGAGCTGGAGTTCAGTAAGCAACAGGGTATACCTAAGACTTCAGCTTTTGAAGGGGTAGGGAAGCTATCCCTAGTCTGTAGAGATTTCTGTACAGAGTCTACTCATATGTGCTCACAGAATGATTGAGGATGGAAGTGACCTCTGGAGGTCATCTTGGTCCAGTCTAGCTAAGCTTTGAATCATTAAAGCAAACTGAAAATACTACAGGAGCAGAATGTTCTCTTGGACTAGGAGCATTACAAGAACAGTCTTTTTATTGTTATTCATTACACTGAATTTGACTACAAAAAAAGTGGAGATGAAAAACAGTGGGAAGGTAGAGCTGGTGGTACAAAAGGCTGTCTGTGTGGAAAAAAAAAAAAGCTTGACATGCAGGAAGTGCAGGTTGCTTTTCTTTCTATCTTCAGCTTGCTTATCATTTAGTGTCAGAGTTCATGATTCAAAAAAATGTAATTCCTTGCACTGAATGTACATTTGTTGGTGATTTAACTGGAAACTTTATTTTAGTTTAAAAAAAGACTTAAGTAAAATCTGTATCAGTATATATTCAAATTTGAACCTGTTGTCAGTCAAATATAGTGCCATTAGTAAAAATATTAAATAAATTGAAATAGCAGTGTGGTGTATAAGTAAGAGGCAAGAAGGGGGAAACCTCTGAAATCTAATCCTAAAATGTGATATTACAGTCTGAAAATATGAGGCTGTTTAATCTATATAAGGAAACAAAAAGCTAAAGTTTCAGACTCGGTAAGTAAACAAAAAAAGAATTGTGGGAAACCTAACTTGGATCCTGAATTCTGCCTCTGACAATTATATATGTCCTCAGGCAATCTTTTTGCTTTGCATCCTAATCTGTAAATTAGGAATAACACTCATTTCCTGTGGTAATGTGAAGATAACAGCAGTGACCAACTTTTTGAGGTTTTCAGGTGCTTCAGTGATTGCCAAGACCTTTAGAAAGCTTACTTAGTTTTGGAATGCCATGCTTTTCCCATGTATAACGAATTGCCCAACTTATTTCAGTCCTTGAATCCTCAGAAAAAGGAGTTTCCAGGGGCAAACTCAGTGATCAAGCCATTTGAAGAAAAGCCTGCAAAGAGGATCCTGATAACTTGCAAATCCCTCAGTTTGAATCTCCAGGCCTGTGTTACTGAAAATGAAAATGATCCTGCAACCAATGTAAGCTTTACTTATTTTCCTGCGATTTTTCTCCTTCTTTCTTTTTTTTTCCCCCTTGGGAAAAAGAAGAAAAGCTGTTTCATGTACACATACTACGTTCACTCCTTTTCCTCTGCCCATCCCTTTGGATTCAATAATGAAACTGATAACTTTTCAATAAACATTTTGTAGCTGATTTCAATTGCAGACTTCTAGCTACAGTTCAATGAGGAATTAAAAATGTTAAAATCCTTGAGGATTCTTAACAATTGCTATAAGAAGAAAAAGTTTAAACTGCCCAGACCTATGTAGGGAGGCAACTGAATATCAGTTGCTGGTGAACTGGTTTTTTGTTTGTCAAAAAAACGCCACAAACCAAGCAGATTAAATTACGGGAGAGAAGGCAAAATAGAAAGGACTGGATGCTTCACCTAGTGGAGAAGCCCAGCTAAAAAAGGACGAAACAGAAAATTTTGCTTATTCTTACTTAAAAGAAAAGAAGCAGGGAAAAGCAAGTTGTAGCTGTCAGTCCATAGCTTTCAGTGAATTCTCCTCTGAAGCAGAAAAGTTTTGAGAAATTAGTGTCCTGGCAACTCAGCTTTCATACATTACATATGAGGCATTGATTTTATTTTTTTTTTTCATTTGACAATGACCTCTACAATGAGTGCATATTCAACATGATGTAATCAATACTTTTTTTTTTTTTTTTTTTTTGGCAGACTGGAATAACTGTTTAAATGAAGTCATGATAACTGTACCAAGGGCATACAGTAATTCGCTACAGAGGCTGAAAAAAGCATAGAATATTGTACTTGCCATGCATTGTTCCTTATCTCCAAAGTTTTAAGGTTCTGATTTCTGGACATCTCAGAAGGTGTTATTCTGAGACTGATTATTTCATCAGAACTATGGAGGCTCTTTGGAGGTTACTTACAGCCATAGGACTTAATTCCCTGGTACTGCATAACAGAATAAGTGGGTGCTGTCAGAGTGGTTTGAATGCTCTTGGTTTCCTTGCAAAACGAAATGTGTTTCCCACAGAAGAATACATCCACACGTTTGTTTGTACCAGTAAACATTTTTCATGTACTTAATTTGTCATCTTTGTGCTGCATTTCTGATGATCCCTGGAAAACCCACCCTCACTTTTCTTCCTTTTGTAATGTCTCTGAATCTACTTTTTAAAAATCCTGTAACGTTTTTCTCTGGGGCTCTATTCCTTTACCCTAGTAATTATCTGTGATAAATACATTATTTTAAAAAAAAATTCTGTGAGTTTGTAAGTTAGCTGTCAATTACTGTCCTGGTGCATTGTTAACAAACTACCTTTAAGAGCCCCTAGAATCACATGGTTGGAAACTAACTTCGGTAGGGGGGTATGTGAGCATGTGTTTTTGCTGCATCTCATAATTTGTAAATAGTGTATGTTTGCTTGCTTGCTTTTTTTCTAGCTGCAGGAACTGATTAAAAGATGGAGTTCACCCCCTTGCTCTCAGTTACCGTATGTTACGTTTCTGATGTTTTCTCTAGGTAGAGCCTTTCTTTGTGAGCGTGGCGCTGTATGATGTCAGGGATGGCAGGAAGATCTCTGCTGATTTTCACGTGGATTTGAACCACACACTCGTTAGACAGATGATTTCATGTTCCTCATTTTCATTAGAAAATGGCACTGTTGAAAATACAGACTCATACAAAATGGAAGAACCACAGGTCAAGGGGTTCCCAGAAGAATGGCTGAAATACCCAAAACAGGTATCCCGTGTGTGACTGCTATTTTGTGTTAGTTCAATAGTAGTATTCATATTCATCAGAGAATTTGTCTGTACTACCAGTGGTTCTTGTTTTCAGTGATGCTCTTTTTTTGCATATCAGTGGTGCTTGTGTACAGACGCTTGATTTTCTAGCTCTCTGTGTAGACTTAGAAACCATTTACAATCAGACCTTTCACAAAAGTTGTCTGTTATGTAGACAAACCACCCATGTTTCCTGTGCTCTTCAGGTTCATTTGCTGACCTCTCCCAAACCAGCCAAACAAAATCACAACTTGAAGCAACATCTAGATGCTGCATTAATCTTGAAGTACTTCCACATTCTTGCTGTTGCTGTTAACCTTACCCCAAAAGGCCATACATTATCTTTTCTTCTCCCTGACATTCCTCTGAGATGTGACTGGTGTAGGCCAGCATTTAAGTGCCGTCCAAGAGAAACAGTTGGGTTAGGTGATGCCAACGCAGTCATACTGCTTCTTGACTTGGGTCAGTGTGCTTGCAAGGTGCTGCATGTGCAAAAGCTTACTTAAGAACTGGCACAACGATTTTATTTTCTGTCTGGCTGTATTCAATATGTAGCGATAATAATCCTCAATAATCCTTTCTGAATTTGGTTTGTTACTGTTTCCATCAACAGAGCGCACTGGTAGTATTTAATTTCTCCAGTATTGCTATATGCTTTTTAATTGTTCTCTCTTTAATCCACAGGCTCTTTTCTCCATAAGCAATCCTCATTCTGAGATTGTGTTAGTGGCAAAAATAGAAAAGGTGCTTACAGGAAACATTGCCAGCAGTGCTGAACCCTACATTAAGAATCCCGATTCTTTTAAGGTAATGTAACAAGAACATCAGTTCCTCCTTTGTCAGCTTCAGCCTGCTGGAAGCTGAAGACACGGCAAATTGTGCTCGCAGATCTCGCCAGTGCGTGGTTGCTGAACAGGACAAGCCCACAGGAGGCCCATGTTTAGGAAAGCAAATGTCCAAGCTCCATTGACTGAATGCATGAAGTACCGTTGTCTGCAACATATGAGTCCACTTGTGGTGCTTTCCTATGCTGGTTATGTCTTAGCAGAGTGAAATTCAGCAATGTTTTAGAAATTATGGGTTAGTGCACTTAGTATACAGGTGACGTTGGAATAGGCACCTGTTTCTCTACGAGATCAGGCAGTGCATCTGCTTTGGGTGTGTTACAGAAAACTGGAATAATAACTGTAACTAACGCAGTTCTGACTGAAGGGATGGTGAAGAGTTTTAATTCTTCAGCAGCATGCAATTCATCTGTGATGTCTTTGCTTTCCACCCAGAACCTTCTGTTATGGGCAGTACCGGGCTAGATTATTTTAGGGACACTATAGCTTCTTCAGCTGAGGAGTACTTGGATGTACTCTGTGCTGTATTTCAGATATTATAATGATATTGATGAAATAATTCATTTTCTTTTTTCATAGTGTGCACAGAAAGTGTTAAAATCCAATAAACAGTTCTGCAGCAAGCTGGGGAAATACCGTATGCCATTTGCTTGGTCAGTGAGGTATGTATTAATTCTTTTTATAATTTTGTAAGTCTCTTATAGCTTATTCTGCTCTTGGACTCATATCCTTTTATTCTTTTCCACTTCTTCTGCCTGAAGCTAAGCAAAACTTTTTGCGTGGTCCAGGATCCCAGAAGATCCTGCAGCTCTATTATTTCATTGCCCTATTTTTCATACAGCTGAACATTGGTTACTTTCTCATTAAGTGTTACTGTCTTAGAATGTTTTCTTCAAGTACAAAGTGAAGTTGCTAGGGAGTAGCAAAAGTGACTGACAGAATATCAATTTATCATGAACTCCACCAGTGGTTTGATGCTAAAAATTACCAAAGATATTCCAAAGTTGCAGTTCTCACAAGAATTTCCTACAAAGATAATTATAGTCTGAAATAGAGTTGCAGTGGCCACTTAAGATATAGGTGCACAAGTCTGAAGCTCTTTTCTTGTTATGATGCCTGTCAGGTTTTAGGATAAATACAACCAATGATTTAGTGGGTATGGTGCCCCTGAAACAGTGCCTTGGGGGTGATATTGAGGGATTATGCTTCAGGTACTCTTGCATTTTTAGTGGTTAGTAGGTGACAGAGAGCTGTTATTTTCTTGTTTAGCAGGTCACTTGGGTTTTATTGCAGGGCAGTGCAGTGGCAGTAATGGATTTTTGTTCTTCCTTTCTTTCCTCCTGGATAATTTCTTGCTGGTCTCACCCTCGAGACTGAGGCATGTCTGTGCCTCATGATCCCCTTCTACTATGTTAACTCACAAAACTAGATACAGCTTTCTTGGGTTTTGTTCTCCCTTCAAGTTTCCATGTTATTCCTTTATCTGTCCTTTCTGTTTTATCCTCCTCAGTCTTCTGGAATTTCCTCAGCTTACTGCTGCTGTGGGATGAGAGCTCCCTGAGACCCTCCTGTCTGTCTGTGTGACAGCTCTCCCTTTCCTTCTGCCATGCATAGAGCAGGGAATATACAATTTTGTATTCCCTATAAAAGGGAAAGCTGTCAATTGCTGAGTGAAAGCATTCCTTCTTGACTACGGCTTCTGTTCTGACCATGGCAGGCCAGGTGGAGAGCTGCCTGCAGCTGTAGGGAGGAAGGAGGAGCGAGTGCTAGGTGAAAAAGTCATGTTGTAGGACTGTGAGGGGACAGTGCGTGCTGCTGGTGCGGCGTGGGGCGCCAGGAGTGCGTGCTTTCCCCTGCCACATGTAGGGGAAAGCTCATGATTTTAGAATATGGTTTTGAGATGGCAAAGGAGAAAATGCACAGTAAGGTACAACCATTTGAAGAGGTCATTTATTTTTTTATTGATACACGTTTTTGTCAATATCCAGTAGGAACAAGAGAAGTAGCTGCATGCTCAAGAGAGAGGCGGATAATGTGCTCTGATCTGTCATCGCAAGCTCAAAGATATTCATTAATATTTACTACTTCGGTGTAGCCAAAGGAGCATTCATCAAAATTATATTGAAGGGTAACTCTTGTGCTGACAGAGCTACTATTAGCATGTAGTGGACCGTACAACGGCAAAAGGTGCAGGCTGGGCTTCAGACCGACTTGAGGGGGGTTATTACGTCTGCCCTGCCTGCCTGTGGTCTGTAGCAGTACTGTCGGTGATATGTCCTGCGACTCAGTCATCGCTGTAACTACCTTTGGGTGGCATGATGATTTTAACTAGTTCAGGGTCTGGCTAGTCACTGATGAACGTGGAAAAGGCTAAAACATTCTTCCATGTATTCAGCAAACCTCATCCCAGAGTGTTTCTTGCAATTAAAAAAAAAATACAAAAAGGTGGTGTTCTTATCTTGAAGGAGGTGCATTTCACTTCTGTAGGATTCTCCATGTGGCATCGCCTAGTTGCTCTGGGTGCAGGGCAGTAGGCAGAGCAGGGTTCAGGCTGGGCTGTGCTATGTTGGTACGCAGATGCTGGGCTGTGTATGTGCTGCAGCTGTGCTGCTCAAGCGCTTTACATAGTACTGTGCCTCGGCCCAAACTGCAGCTGCAGGTCTTACTCTGCCCAAGGAAGTCTAACAGAGATAAATTAAGTTTTACTTCTGTAAGGTGGATAGCATCTTAAATGCTGGTCAAGCTAGGGTGCACTGAGAAAATGGTGTTTTTCAGAAGATTTTTCTTTCCATTCTGTGTTATTTCAGGTATTGTATCATTAAAATACCAGTTGGCAACTCCTTGGTCATCTCAGATGTATTAGTATAACTGTATAAATTTATTTTGTAATAAGAGGCCACATTCTTTTGGAGTAAGGAATAAAAGCTTGAGTAGGTCAAGCTTGACTAAAAAAATAGTGCTCCACCAGATTTATACCTGCATGTCAGTTTTTTGAGTTGTAGTAACATGGTATATAACAGCAGCACTTCCAGTCACCAAAGCCATGCGAGCAGAAGTGTTTTCCATAGATGGATTGCTCTACTTACCTGCCGCTCATATAAGTGGACGACAGCAGTTGCTGATGCTGCACCCAACAGCATGTACTGGGTAAATGAACAGAGATTTCCTTTATGGAATCCCGTGCAGAATGGTTAATTGGCCCTGTAATGCGGTAAAGGACATAAGACAGGATGAAAGCAACAGAGCTCTGTTTGAAAGGAGCTTGTTCGCGTGATGCTCTGTACAGCAGGTATGGGAATATCTGGAGTTTGAGCCTTCCTGAGTCTGTTTCCTTGCAACTTTTTGTCAATGGAAACCCTTGGCTCTAGTCCCATACCTTTTCAGTTTCAGAGATGGCAACTACTTGTTTCACTGGGTATTCTCTCCAAAATTTCAGGCTCCTTTTTCAATATGTAGTCCACAGTCTTAGAAAATAAGATTGTAAAGACCTCTGCATCATACTGTGTTTTTGCTTTCCCTAGGACAGGATCAAATCGTTCCTAAATATGTTTGTCTAGTGAATATTTCTGGCTGTGATTTCACAAATATAAATGGGAATATATGCTTGAGGTGTTAGCAAATGCACAGCGAGTTCAACATTTTGCGGACTACTTGTGCGTGCGCTACACAGGTGGTCTGCACATGGGCAGAGGACATAGCTGGGGTCTGTGGACATCCCTCAGTTCCAGCAGGCAGTATTTTTGGACGGCCCTAATTCAGTGCTTCACTGCCCATACCATTGAAAACTTTCCTCCCATCTGTAGTATTAATTACAGGAAATATACTTCAGTGTGTTTATCAGCTCTTAAATGTTTTCATTATAAATTGCATTAATAGACAACATAGTTGAAATGTCATTGACCAAATACACCATGTGTATGAACTTGTCTATCAGTGATGTTGCACAAGGAATTTATTTAGTTCATTGGGTCAAATTCTGCTCTTATTTGCATCTGTTTATGTATTAACATTACTCAGGACTCTCATTGGTAAAAGCAAAGTATAATTTGGCCCTATAAAATCTATTTCTATTTTCACAGCTTGAAAATAAAAGTTTCCACAGGAGGCTATTGCACTACAGGGGGAAAAAATGGTTTGGCTATGATAAATAGCGAAACCCGGGGTTTGGAAATGTGTTTTCCAGTTATTTCATTCTGGCATTAACCACACTCCTGTTTTTGTGTGGAAATTTTCCCCCTTTAAAGCAGTTACAGATGGCCACAGTGTGATTTTTTTACATGTACATTCAGTCAGCCAAAAGCTTGACAGTTGAGTATGGTGCATGTGACTGAAACTCATAATTAGCTTATGTGACATCCAGTTTGTTAGCATCGTTCAAAAGCGTGACTCAGGGTTCCTCCCTGATTTCTTACTGGCGTTGGTGGGATCAGGTGACTGTATGCTCTCACAGGTATAATTATAGTATGTGTTAGATTTGTCACACTGTAATTCTATCTTCCATTCTCGTACTACTGCCAGAACTGCCAAAGTTTGCAAATATGTGTTTGAGCTACATATTGTAGATGTGGGGAAACATCACTCACAGAGATTAGTTTTTGCACTCTGCTGTTTCTTCAAATCCTCTCCGCCTTCATATACCTCACATTTTAAAGCCTAATACTTTCATCCTTCAACAGCTTGTACAGCTGCTGGTTCAGTTCTCAGGTGGCATAGGTTGATGTAGGTGAGGGTAGCGAGGCTACACTGGTTTACAGTAGCTGCAGATCTCACACTGAATCTCTAACCTTGGAGGTGAGCAATTCTTCCACAAATTGTAAGCCACTACTCTAAAAGTAGCTGTTTCAATGTTAAATTATGAAGATTGTGTAGGTTGTCCGTGCTTAAAGAATTTTTAGGGTTGTGGACTATGAGCTAACAGTGTCAGAACAGTAGAGTCATAGAAACACTTTAAATCCTGAGATGATGTTTCAGCTTCTTTTGTGAAATCTGTTCATTTGTTTTCCCCTAAATTAACACCTTCAGAATCTCTTCAGGATTTTAGTTCTGTGACATTTTTCTTACTCCAATCTCTCTGGTAAATAAATAACCAGCAGTAATGAACCGTTAATATACTAGGCAAGTGTTGGACTCCTGGATTGTAGAAATGGTTTATTACGTTTCCTTTTCTTTGATGTGACAGATATTGTTCTGAAACACCTTTGGGATGTTCACTGTGACAAGGAGCACTCTTGCTCTGTCTGCACCCAGCAGCCTGGAAGGATCTAGTGAAACATGGGATTGCAGTTACTTAACTGTAGACGTAATACATGCAGTACTTGCTGCTCTGGTAGTTCTCCAGCTTTAATGAGCCAGGGAAATGGAGACACCAGTACAGTTTGATCAGCATAAAGCCATCTAACTCTTCCCTGAGTACATATAATATACCTGGTTTTGAGAAGGTTTATCTTGTTTTCAATTGCTCTACTGCAATTTCATCTAAACTGCTCTTGTAGTGGCAAGAGCATTACATAAATGCAGTACTGTGTGTAAACTGGAGTGTAAAAATACTTACCTGTTTTGTACTGCAGATCCCTGGTTTCATGTCTTTGATTTTATTATAGATGTTGTATTTAGGCTGGGATACGCTGCTGAGCTGATGAGGAGCAGTTCTAGAGGTGGGGCATATGATACCCAGGGAGCACTGATGCTGGGCAGGAGTGGTGGTAGGCAGGAAGATTCTGTAAAGCCCTTGTGACTCCAGAGTGGCTGGAGGAGAGGAGGTGACAATGCCAAGTCCCTGAGCCTCCCAGGAGGCAGTGCTCAGCACCACTGACCTGGAGTTGAGCTACTTCCAGCACAGACCTGCTGCTTTTTCTTTTTACAGTATGAACATCCCCAGCCCTTCCTTGGTGAGTGCCCTTACACCCTGCTGTGCTGAGCAGTGGTTTGTTCGGTGTCAGAGCCTGCGCTGGAATTAGTTAATAAGTTCCACCAGGGCCTGGGTGTGCTCAGCATCACATTGGAGAGCCAGTGGCACAGCAGAAATCACTGAATGTTTTAGTCCTCTCTGTTAGTCTGGAGAGGAAAGCAGTGCTGAGTCCAAAAAATATCATAGTGTCACCAATGCTGTAATAATTAGTAAATCTTATCTTTTTTTTTTCTTTTTTTTTTTTTTTTTTCTCTGACAACAGTTTAATAGGATTTGTAAAGTAAGTGGTGGCTGCCAGAAATTGGGTCTGGTTTCTCCCTAACGTAAGATTTTTGACATGGCATGTTGGTGTGGACCTTATCCCCTCTAGCTGCTGGAGGCAAAAATCTAATAGAAAAGAGCTGATTATTCTTTACAGTTGCAAAGAAATGAAATAGTGGTGCTTCTTTCAATTAATTAAGTTAAGACATGGTGCATTTATACTTATTCTTGGGATCCTCTTCCAAAGGTTTACTCCATTATTTTGCATCTGGCAACAATTTGTGCTGGCATAAATTCTTCTTCTCACTGGCAGTGGAACAGAGAAGTAAATTAAGGAAGCAAGATTGGCCAAATGATTCACAGAACAGCACTTAGTGTCGAGAACATTTTACTTTTGTTAAGCAATATTTTTGCATACTACAGTTGAATCCAAGGTTTGCTAATTTGGATAGCTGTTACATTATCCAGCCCAGCCAGCGCGTGTGACCCTTGGGGATATACAAAGGGCACTGGAATGTCTTCATTAAATCATCCTGCCTGTGTCCATGATCAGGAATGGTAATATCTGGGAATATTTTCCCGTGTGCATAGCAGCTGATATGTATTGTTTCCAGTTATAGACTGATATCCTTTTTTTCCATTTCAATTTGCACTTTGTAGATGGTTCACAAAAAATTTAGTCCATGTTCCACAAACTTGTTTTGTGAAGGAAAGGTAAGCCCCAGTGAGCTGGTGCCATTCTCTTGGAGGACATGGAACAAATTTAATGCATGGGAAGATTCAGTACGGGTCTCTAAACTGGCTCTGCAAAAGCATATGTTTCTTTACATGGTGAGATATAGTGGTTGGGATTTGACATCTTGCTGTAATTTCTGTTATTTAAAATTATCATGATTTTCATTGGACAATAACTTCATGGATGAAACTACCTATTGATGGTAATGAATTCTTCAGAATGCTTCCCTGAAGCAAGGAGCCAGTCTCTTTGTTGAAGTGAGGAGTCCTGCCCTTGATACGTGAGCAAGATGGTAAAGTCCCACCAGACCCAGGAGATGTGGCGCTCAGCCAGGGCTGGCCTCTCTGGGGCTGCCCCAAGGGCTTGCCAAGAGGCTGGAGAAGGCAGCCTTGCAGCCAGGGCGACAGAGGGGCAGGTGGGAGCAGAGAGCTGGCTCTAGTGAGGTGCTGGATGCTTCCAGCTTTATGAAGTGAGAGTTAGCTACAGGAGAGGGGGGCAGAAAGGATGGATGCTGAACTGGATGATTATATGTTGTAGCATTAAACTGCAGCAACTCTGAACTGTGAGTAGTCATACTGCACCTGCAGTCCGTGGGGACTGTCTGCATAGTGTAAGATTAAACAAGGTCTTAAGTTTTTGCAGAACTGGGATTGCAATGAAATTAAACTGAAATTGCCTATGCTCCTGCAAATGTACAGCTCAGAAGAGCGTTCTTGTTTGAAGCCCTGCAGAGAGCCCAATTTGTGTAAGAATTCATATCATAACCTTGTTAAAAGATTACATGACAATTTCAAATGTTCATATATATATGTGTGGGTGAGTGTTTATAAACATGTAATTTTTCTTTCTTTATAGACCAGTGTTCAAAGATAATCAGGGAAATGTTGACAGAGACTCACGATTCTCACCTTTATTCAGGCAAGAAAGTAATAAGATTTCCATGGAAGATTTGATTAAACTAATAACAGAATACAGAAGGTAAGGAACAGTTTTAATTTAGTTTGAGAAGGAATAAAAGCTTTATAAAGCTGTGCAGAGTAATTTTCACAGCTTTTTTTTTCTTCATTTAACACAGTGTGCCAAAGTGGCCGTATTAAATTGGTTTTTTTCCATTAGCCTATTTACCTGCCAAAGAGTACTTTGGGTTGGACTTTCCAGGAAAACTGAAACATTAATAAATGTTATAAACTAAAGATAGTGATTCCTTAAATTAGCTTCCATCAGGAGAGATGCAGGTGAAGTAAACAATAAAAGAAAACTATCTCAAGGAAAAAAAGGAGGGAGGGGATGGGGAAGAGAGGAAAAAAAAATGAAAAAGCATTCTTGAATGGTTTCCCCACTCCTTGCTTTTGTTTGTTTGAGTCTCCATGACAAACTGCAGAGTGGACACTGGAGGGAAAACACTTCTCCAAATGTTTAACAGTTTGTAAATTAGTGAATAGCAGTTTGGCTGGATAGTCTTCCACACAGGTGTAAATCAGGATAATTTTAGAGCGGAGTCTTTGTTTATACTGGATAAGTGACTTGAGAATTGAACCATGAATTTCTTCCTGTCTCTTCCACTCTAAATGTGCCTAGGAATGAATTAATCCAATTAAGTTATCCTGTTCCATTTATATAAAATCAAATCATAGAAAGATTGAATGTCAGCTACAGGGATTGGATTGGGCCCTTAACCTCTTGTGCCATCTTGCTGTTACTGGTCAGGAAACTTTACTGAAACTCTGACTATTCTTATTAGCCACCACTACTGGGTTTGTCTGTCTAAAGCATCTCCTAGATAAAAGAAATTTAGCACAGTTTTGGCAATTCTCAGATTGCTTGGGCACGAGGAATATGTCTTGGTCCCTTTTCAGCATGGCCCTTGCAGAAGCCATGGTGCTGTGAACTCCTCTCAGTGGTCGTTGAATTCCTTTTAGAGAACAATTGATTCAGATTTTAGAAACAAAATGTGGGTAAGTTAATTCTCATAAGGTTTGGCTCATCAGTTTCTTCCTTTTCTACAAAATATGCTATAATATTGCTTGCAAAAAGAAGGTAGGAACAAGGCCAAGAAAGACAAAAAAAAAAATCCAAAATAAAACAAACCACATTTGTTTCCTGCTGTTGCATTTGATTTGAGTTTAATAGCCAATAGGTGTATGTTAAATGTGTTTAATATACATTTATATTTCAAATTATGGTCTGTTTTTCATTTTTAGATTAATTCCTGTGATGGGTCTCATCTCCCTTGTTCTAATTTTCTAAAATGTTTTCATTTCTGTCATTGCAGAGCAGAGAAGATTAGCAAAATACAGACTATACCTGGCTGTTTGGAGATTGCAGTTGATTGTGTTCCTTTGGAACATCCAAGTATGATTCCACTTTATAATTAATTATTATAATTAAATAGGGAACTGTCATAGATTTTTCAGCCATAATTGCTGCTTGAGACAATTCTGGTAGAAGAGCCCGTTGAGGTATAGAAAAATGTATGCAGGGGAGTGTTCTTGATCTGTTTTCATTCAATTACACCATTTTTTTTGTTTCATCCTGTACCTGGCCAGATATACCCCAGCAATATGGAACGTAACGTGATGAATCCACATGTGATGGAAGTCCAAGGACCACCATTTTTTGTTCCCTAAGGGATTAGGTCAAAGAACTGAGTGGACTTATGTAGCTTGAAGTTAATAGCCTTGCACTGTTGGTTGGCTGTGATGCTCATATTCTCTGTGAACATCTGGGAGATGCAGCAGGTTTCAAGAATGTAGACTAGGTGGAGGACTTCATTCAGAGGCCACTCTGGCACCAGTGCAGCAGCTGCTAAGACAGATGCTTCTTGCTGGGTCTTTTATTTCTTTTTAAACTTTCTGTTTCAAGGGCCATGCTTCTGTGAGCCACTGTTGCAAAAACTCAGGACCATGGAATTCCCCTGAAGCCTATCATCACACATCTTTATACCATCTTAATATGGTATTACATAAATAACATAGTTACACTAACATTTAAAAAGCAATTTTTATTTTTGAAACTAAAAGAAACTGATGTCTCAGAGTACACAAAATGGTGCAAAGCAGCTTGGGCCTTGTACTGTTCCTTTACTTGGTGTGCCCTGTGGCCAGGTGAAGTCTGGCTTTAAAGTGTATGTGCTTGTCAAGTGCACAGTTCCTGTGGAAAGTCAATGAAAATTTCATCACTCTTTTAGAGTAACAGCTGAAACATTTCTTTGGTATGGGGAAAATTTGTCTTGCTCTGAATAAGGCTGTAAAATAATTTTAAAACTGTACCAGAAAACTTTCGTGCCGTAGGATTCATTAAAATCTCCATCTTGACTTCAGCCAGCTCTGAAGGAAGCCTTGTAATAGCAGTAACCGGTTCTGTTATAACAGCTCCTTCCCACCCAAAGTCAGTCATGCCAGGCTAGTGCTAAAAATCTTTCATTGCCAAGCAAAGCCACTGAAAAGGAAGTTGGCCAAAGATCTTGTCAAGAGTTTGCCAATACAGTCATGTCTCTAGGGACCGACACTACCCTGCTTCGCATTAGCATCAATTTGCTTTCAACAACAGAAGTAGATCTTTGTTTTTATAAGACTTTATTTACTCTAGCTACAACAAGGGCTGGAGCCATGGTGCATCAGGGGATATTGTCTGACAGTTTAACCTGAAACAAAACTTCTGCCTTTCTGCTGCCGGGGGGGAAGCCAAACTCACGTAGCTCTAGCAAAGGGCAAAAGAGGAAAAGTCTCCTGAAGCTCCCACCACATTACTTGTTCTTTGCGATTTCAGCCAGGATTTTACTGGTTCCATCTCAATATTACTTATTCTAAGTAGTAAGGCTGTAAAGCAAACAATAATATGTGATGGTTTTCTTTTCTGTTCTTTTGAAGACTGTGTAACTTCATCTTTTATTCCAATCAAGCCATTTAATGACATAAAGGAGCATCCACCTACAGTGGAAGTTGAGGAGTTTGTACAGGAATCAACAAAATATTCTCGCCCTTACAGAGTATACAAGAACCAAATATACGTATATCCAAAACACCTCAAGTACGATAGCCAAAAATACTTCAACAAGGTACAGTACGTGACCAATTCAGGTAGTTGTGTACTGCGTGAGCTCTCATTGAAAGTACTCATCACCACCCAAGGAGGGGGAAAGGGTGATGCGAGTCATGGACTTGGCTTTTGATCTTTTTTTCAATTTTTGCCATAGTGAAACATTAATATGTTTTTAACGAAATGAATCTGTGGATTAATGTGAAGTTGTATCAGTGATTCAGAGATAATGTGGTAATAGCTTTTTCAAAATTTTCAGAAGGGCTGTATTTTAATGAAATGATGTGCGCAGATAAAAATAATCTGGGTAATATTTTTAGTTCTTAAATGAAGCTTGAGTACTACTTGCATTTTCATGGTGATTGAAAATTAATTAAGGACAAGACACAGGTAGGCGCTGGTCACTTTGTAATCTGCTTCTACACAGTCGGTTTGAAGCCTGGGTTAGATTTTGCTGGTTCTTCTTGGAAATATTATTTCTAGTGATAGCACTGTGACTTAAAGACATTTTAAATGCTGATACACCATCTGCCATCTGCATGTTTCTCGGAGATTTTGAAAAGAGCTTATTTCAGTGCTTTTAGTTTGCTTGTGTTTTTATGGGTACCCCGCTTCTGATCTAAGCTTTAATACATTCCTGTCTTTTCAGGCACGGAATATAACAGTGTGCATTGAATTTAAAAGCTCAGATGAAGAAGGAGCGAAGCCACTGAAGGTGAGCCACAGTGAGAATATATTCAGAGAACAATGTTTCTGAGGACATTACTTAGCAAACCAAGGAATTGGGGCTATACTAACTCAGAACAATTGAAGAGCAAATGTTGTCATGCATCCTTCTACATGTGCACTGTGATTCTCTTTGATCCCACCTAGTCATAATGATTCCAGCTCACACAGTGCCGTTTTGCAGTGCCAGCTCTAACTGGTGGAGGAGAAAGAATTAGACAATATTAGAAAACTTAACCATTTTTTACAGTACAACTTGCTTATTCTAAAATTTACCTTTTACCCTACACTTCTTACTGAGTTCCGGACATTTGATTGAAAAGAGAGGAGCATAAAATTAGAGAAACTTTAGACTTAATTCTTAACTTTGCTATTGACCAAGGGCTATTGTGTAGTATTGTTGTACTGTAGTTTCCCCACTAATAAGTTGCCATCACTCAGTAACCAAGATCCTCCAGACTGGACTCTGCCAGCAAGGAGATTGTTAACTGGGGTAGCTTTTGTAATGCTGAAAAGTCAGTAAAGGCATTGTATTGTGTATTGAACTGCATAAAAGTGCAATTGCTTTTGTAGTTTTTTTCAGAAAACTTTTAAATTGATAACAGCAAGGAGTAAGTCTAAGGAATCTGCATTGCTTAGTAGAGTGCAGGGTAATTTTCACAGAATCAATAGACTTTCACTAGAAGTATGTATGAAGGTTTGATCACTTAAAATATTTCTTTTAATATTTGATCAAAGTAACTATCAATCTTTAATGATATTGTTTCCAGTGTACATGCATATTAGATATACCAAGAGTAGTATCATCATCAGAATTTCACAATGTAATTAAAGCATGTTACTTTTATCAGTGTATTTATGGGAAGCCAGGTGGACCGTTATTTACAACAGCAGCCTACACCGCTGTGCTACATCATTCCCAGAATCCTGATTTCTATGATGAGGTCAGTCTGTTTTTTCTTTCAGTAAACATCAGCCAATCTCACTTGTTTGTCAATGAGACAGAAAAATATGTGTAAAGAATACTTCTGTTACAATAGCTTGTGTATCTGGATGGGCCTGTGTTATGCAGATTTACATACAGCCTCACCTTTTGTTGTTTGGGGTTTTCTTAAATCATCACAGTGAATCCTGTTGTAAGATGTTCTGAGTACAGTTAAGATGCTGTAGAATTAATTAGGAACAGTCTAGCTTTCTAAAATGCACATCTGGATTACGTTAAGGGTCCAGCTGCATCTCTGGATTTAATGGAAACAGTAATTATGATGAAGGGTGGAGCCAAATGTCAGAACAAATCCCTTTCAGATACAAGATCTGCACTGGGGCCTTTTGGTTGATCCGGTGGTCTGAACAGAATATTCAGTGACATGTAGTGGCTGCAGCAAGTCATTTAGCTGGTGCGTTTGAGGATGCAGCTATAGAATAGCGTTCACTCCTGGGCCTTTGCCAAATGTTAGTCCCGTATGCATCTTTATGCTTGACCAAAGCCAAGTATTGATTCCCCAGGCTTTCTGCAGGTGAACTTAGTTCCACCCTTTCAGTGACTAGTGTGTTTGGTGGCCTGTGAATGTCACATGTCTGTTCTGGATTTTCCACTACAGCTCTATGTGTAACAGTAAGGCTGGCAAACAGCATTAGTATATAGCCAGTGTTTTCCAAACTGTTGGCTTGATCTTGGAAAAACTTCCTTTTTTTCAGTTAAAATTTACTTCATAAAACACAGGGACAAGATTAGCAGATAATGTACAACTACCGGTGAAGTATCAATTTTAAGCTTTGTGTTTAGGAGTGGAGGTGGAGCTTCAAGCATTACATCTTCAGAGATCTTGCAGCCCCCGCTACCCCTTTGCCAGCAGTGTTTGGGGTTTTAACACTTCTGAAAACATTCTTCATGTGATGCTAGTGAGCCATCTGGTTGGGGCAGATTATTTTCAACTTGAACAAAGAGCTAATTCAGATCTTAATAGCTGATTTGGCTGGAAGAGGTGTGCACCTGTACTGAATGTTCCTAGTAAAGCAAGTGCAGTTTTTAAAAGAATGCAGTATGTTATCAAGAAAGTTGTCTTAATCTCCATGTCTGAATCCCCATTTCATATCTATGATTATGGTATTAGATTCTTACCCATAAGCTGATTTACATTGGTCAACAATTTCTAAACCTTACTTCAAGCATAGGATTAGCTTGGATAAATGTTATTATAGCTCACAAGGGCGAAGGGTCTTTTTTATTAGTTCTTGTAACATGTTTTGATTATTTTGTATTTTTATTCCAATAGGTTAATAATATCTCAAACCCAATCTGTAGTGATTCATGGATGGCATGATATGGGATTTAAGACTGAGCAGAAATTGTAAATAAACTTTTATTTTTGTGTCAGCCTTTATTACTTGGTCTTTGCCTTGAAATGATGATGAAGCAGTAAGCAGAGATGTTGTTTTAGTTTGTGGTTTGGTCATCCTGAAAATATGAGAACAGTGATGGCTGTTTATGGCTGCTAGAGTGCAGGTGATCACTTCTAAGCTGGGTCCATCACTCTTTAGTTCTGTCCTCTTTCATCTTACACTCTTTCATCATAAATGCAAATACCCATCCACAAGACAGACAGGAAAAAAACCTGTTTTAAGTAAAAGTGATGGGTGATCATCCCAATTTCCTTGAGAGAGCATCTATTACCCATGCACGCAAACATTAGCCAGCAAAGGCAGGCTGTGCTTAGACCTCTGTGTAGAGAGAGATGGCACTCATTTAGACCATCTCTGATGCCTGGTTTAATCGATTCTTAAACTAAAGTGAGGTGTAACATTTTACATTTCAGGTGAAAATTGAACTTCCCACTCAACTCCATAAGAAACACCACATTCTGTTTTCATTTTATCATGTCACCTGTGACATAAATGCAAAAGCTAATGCCAAAAAGAAAGAGGCTCTGGAAACACCAGGTACCTGTAGTAGAATTACTTTCAATTATAAATATAAATTATGTACATTCAAATAAGGATTGCAGAATTTCTGGCTGGATATTATTGTCTTCCTTTGAACTTGAGAAGCTTGTTTTTCCAAAGAATCATATTGATTTGTTCTTGTGCACAGTGGGATACACATGGCTTCCTTTGTTGAAAGATGCCCAGTTAGCTTCGCAAGAACACAACGTGCCAGTGGCAAGCAGTCTGCCTCCCAATTACTTGAGTCTTCAAGAGCCAGTTAGTGGAAAGGTATTAAGTCGTACTTTCATATTATTCAAATGGCGCAGAGCATTTATTTCCAGATGTTTTACATGAGATTTGCATTTGCACATACCTGGAAGTGTAAATGACAGGGTATCTGTTTTAGAATATTCATGTGCATATCATAGACTATATAAACTAAGATATGTACCACTGCACTGAGAGTCATATGTTGCTGATTCACAAGTGTATATGGAAAAAGTGTATTTTATAACAATAGTATACCCAGTTTCTCCAAAGAGTGAATGAGAGTGACCAGACAGATTCTTTTCACAAACTCAGGCCATGTGACATCATTCATTCTGCTGCTGACGTGATCCACAATCATGCTTCATTCTCCAGTTTTGTGGTGTGATACCCTATTTTCCCATTGATCGTGTCCACTTTGGATTGTATCTGCCTCCTTGTGTGTGTTTGTCATGAGGACAGGGTGGGACAGTGATCTGGTCCCTTGAATGACAATGGTTGGGGGCTTGTGCTGAAAAGTGGGTTTGTATTGCAACGGTTCTGTGGTTGTCAAAGCACAGTAGCCTGCACAGTTCATGCACGCACATGTGCAAAGCTATGCAGTGAAAATTTGATGCAGACTTGAATAAATAGGAAATAAGTGGGAAAATGTGGTTGTTTGTTTTTTTGTTTTTGTTTAATAGCAGATTGGCTGTGATGTAAAATGGGTAGATAGTGGCAAACCACTTTTCAAAGTCTCTACTTTTGTTGTATCGACAGTAAATACTCAGGTAAGCCAAATTTCCTCTTAGCTCTGTTACCTGCTTACAAACAAAAAGTGTCAAGGGATGTCTGAAAGATGTTTTAAAATCTTGTGTGAATTTGTTTCGTTAACTTTTAAAGGTTATTTTAATGTAGAAGGGCAAGATGACAATGACAGAACACACATTTTAAGGATAAAAGATAAATTATTAAAGATTATACCAACATAAAAATCATGGAATATCTGTTTAGACAGCAAGAAATTAAATTGTGAATGCCAGGAAGAAGTAAAAATCTGGCCACTGAAATCCCTGAGATTGTAAGGAAAAAAATATTGCTCACAACACTGAAAAAAATTGTGTAGTCAAAGCACCTAGAAATAAGTTATATAAAGCAGCTGTGCTGGGCGATGGGTCCAGCTAAATTAAGTTGATCTGTCTGTCTTGTGTCTGAGGCAGTAGGGTCCAAGTGTGTTCTTTGATATCACAGGTGGTTGCTGTAACCAATTTATGGAGCTGAATTCTAATCCTTTCTATAATACATATTAATTCTATAATAATTCTATAATATAGAATTCTATAATTAATTCTATAATACATAATAATTCTATAATACATATTAATGTGAATGTTTATCGTTTTAGGACCCATACCTGAATAACTTTTTCCATCAGTGCCAGGAAAGGGAAAAGGATCTGTCCCAGCCTCCTACCTCAAACTTTATCAATTCTTGTAAGGTAAGTAACCTGCAGCACAAACTGTGCTGTAAAGTTGTATTTAGGGCTTTCTCTCAACTGATCCATCACTTCACAACTCTAAACATGGCACAGACTTCTCAGGGGGCCATGGGTCCGTGACATCTTCAGTTGGACTTGGTGTGACTGGTCACAGCGCTGTCTCCTATCCCCTCTCCTTTAGAGCACGGCTGCATCTGCCCCATCAGCTTTGATAATCCAGCCTATGCTAAGCCTCAAACCCTGTTAAAGGATAGTGTGATGTTGCTCTGTTGCTCTAGGGAAGTCTGGGAAAAGGAGCTGTAGCCTATGGAGCTGCGGTATTCCTGCTAGTCCTCTCTTGCCTTAGATGCGTTGTATGCTTACCTCCTACTTGGCTCTTCGTACTTTCACTGTAAACATCTGGATGCTCTCCAAAGGGCTGTTTGGGGAAATTTGTATGTATAAATCAAGGGTGCTTGTTGCCTATCACGTTCTGAAATCAGAAGGAACGTACCCTTTTTGCAGAGATGAAATGAATAAGCAAGTACTGCATTAGATGGGACCGTGTTCAGTAGAGGACAAAAGCTGTGAGAAAGGAGGAGTGTAACAAGCAAATTATTATGACGAGAGCATTGTAGTAACAATTGTAGTGACAAGAGCAGCAGGTAAATGTAGGGCCGTGATTCTTTACCTATTCGTGAATGGTGACATTCAGAGTTCTTGCTTTGCAAGCCATTTACCGAACTTTAACAGGAGGATAAACAAGAGGACTGAAGGGTAGCTGTGACACTGTTCCACAGTGCTAGCTTTAAAACATTGTACATATGAGTTTTATTTATTATTTTTCCATTTAGCCGTCTGTAATATCTAACAGGTGTTTGGGGGTTTAGATGTTACCATCATGTAGGTGCTCTTCCCCTTTACTTCATTTATGTTTTCCTGTTTGACTGTACCTTAACCAGATTTTATAAAGCTGCTTGGGAAGAGATTTTTGCTTTAATAAGCAAATATAAAGTTCCAATAAATCATGGCAGTTCTCTGGGCATGTCCCTAAAGGTGGCTACTACTTTTTTTGATAGATGCAGGTAGACCTGAAAAGAATTGCTTTGTTCTTAAATAGTCTTGATTTAAAGAAATGATTAAGGGATGTTTTAAAAAATCAAAGCATCAGACTGATTTAGAGGTTACACCTCTCCAGAATGAAATTCTTAACTATTGATGTTTGGAAAGCCATTGAGCATATTGGACAAAGTTTAGGAATCCGTAAAAGCTTTCCAACTTTCTAGACAGTAAGTCAGTTAAACTACCAAAATTGCAATGTTTTTTACTTGCTGTTTGTAGTTTACCTTTTAAAAAAGATTTCAGTAATTTTATTAGAATATAGAGATAGCATCATATGCAACAAGGGTTCAACTATGCAATATAACCAGGAAATAAGTAGTTTTCCCCAGAGTGTTTTGCTTTTCTTTATAAATCACTAATACCTTTGAAGAAATTCTGGAATAATTTGGAAATGACTGAAATGAAAACTAGGAGGAATACAAATGAGTGAGTTTGGGGCTTTTTTTAATTAAAAGCTCAATATCGTCCTTGATCAGAGAAGATAATATAATGTCAGTTCAGTCAGAGTGTTAGTACTACTTTTTACCAATATGCTTTTAACATAATTGTTTTAGCCAATATCAGGTCTCTGCATAAAAGGAATGTTTTTTCCTAAAAATGTAAGGAAATGCATGTCTTGAGAACAGGAATTAAGTTCTTTTCTTTCTCTTACATACATATCCTTAGTGAAATGTGAAATTTGTGTTTGCTTTCTCTCTCTTTTACCCCTCACCCTTAAGTCAGGGCAAAGCAAAATACTGGATTTCTGAAAAGCAGACAATACCTACAACTGTGTTGATGGTCATATTTGAAACAAACTCTATGGGAAACCAGTTCCGTACTTGGTTGTCCTGTTTTCCTACTGCTATTACACCAGTGGCTGTGCTGCATTTTACCTGCTGAAGCAGGAAATCAAGTTTCATTGCTTGTATTGGAAATCCCTCATTTTCTTTCTTATATCTGTTACAGAATTTGCTGAGGATCGAGAAGATCCATGTAATTATGAATTTTCTTCCTGTAATACTGAATCAGCTCTTCTGGGTTTTGGTGCAAAACAGTGATGATGAAGTTGCAACAGCTGTGACCAGGTATCTGAGTATTTTCTGTAGGAGGAAAAGAATTCACTCTAGAGTGCAAATGTAGATGTTAGTCCAATTTTAGCTGCTCTTACAAAGGTTGACTATGACATTTAGACTTTAGTAGGTGAGAATGCCTGCTTCCCCCTTAAGACAGGGCTCTGCAAATAATGCATGGAAGAGCATGGTATCATGCAGCTGACTGATACCAACCAGGACATCACTGACTATGATGGACCTGTCTCTGTACCCTGAGACAACCACAGGTAAAGGTCTCATTCTTAAGGAGCTAAGTGCTTCCCAACAAAGCTGAATATCTGGTTTGGTTTATGTTTGGGTCTGAGGGATGTGGAGTTGAGCATAGGAAGAGCTTGGCATCTTGCCACATCCAATGCAGAGTCAAACAACCAGGTTACACTGTTCTGGGGCATTTTTTAATTGGAGTGTATCAGCAGTAACTGAAGAGCAATGGAAGCATTTTCCAGTGAGCAGGCAAACAGCTGGAATGATTTGCTGAGTCTCTCACCCCTCACATAATGAAATTGTCTTTATTGATGCTGTTAATCAGGGCAGCAGGGAAAAAAAAAATACTGGAGAGATTATTATTGGTCTCTGCAGGAGGGCAGAAAGTTTCATTGCATTTTCTTTTGACCATAGAGGTGTTTTTGTTGTGCTTCTGCCCATAGCTAAACATAGGCACTACAATACAACTAGTAGGAAAAAATGACAACTGTCCTCAGCAACCCTGTTAAGACTAATCTGCTCTCAGTATATTTTCTTTCTTTCTTTCAACAAATTGCTCTTCAGAATTAGTTCCTGAAGAAGGATTAATTAGGAAAACTTCAATGAGCAAGGAAGCAGAATTCCTTATCTTAGCCTTGGAAAGCTAGTTTCAATATCCTTTATCAAAGGATCATGATACCTTGCAGAGCCAAGTCCAGTTTTACCACACCTAGGCACTAGGATTAGAAGAACCTCTCCTTGTAAAAGTGTCATTTCATCGGTGCATACTGTCTGCAAAGGGAAAGAAGCAGTCAGACCTTTGTTCAGGACCCTGTTACGGCCAACAGATGAACTGAAGTTAAGGCTAGAGAGAATGAAGAATTGTGTCCCAGGCTAGAATTTTGGTATGGGTTAAGTGACTGGAAAATAAGTGCTATAGAAGCAGCAGCTGTTTAAAAAATAGTTTTAATGATTAGGTGGAAAAATGGAAGGATTTTAATTTTTTTTATGCTTCAGATTTGATTATACGCCCATCTGGCCAAAAAATGAAAATATTCTCAGTGTTTTTCTTGTATGTGTGGTAGCTTTCGTGTTGATAGAGTTGATGTCAACAGGAATACACACGTCTGCTGTGTGTGCCATTCATTGATGTGTCCTATATATACACATTGTATTTTGTTCTGAATAGCTTGAAGCAGCTTGTGTTGAACATATTAAAAGCAACAACAACAGAATGACAGCATAGATTGGCTTATGTGTTGGGGAAAAAACATTACTCCTTTTATACTCTCTCAGGGTTATTTACTTGTCTGGAGGCCCAGTCATGTCATCATTTCTCTGTCTCATCTTTGCCAGAACTTATTTCAATTTCAAATCATAATAAAGGCTGCAGAATCAAAATGGGTACAACTAATTTTGTCATAGCTTTTGTGTTTTGCTACAAGTTTTACTTCTACTAACAGCAAGAAGTAAGGTATATGAAAAAATCTGATTTAAAAGAATTACAAAGCTTTTGAATCCAATAATAAGAATTGTACTAAACACTCAAATCACCATACTAGTCAAAATGAATATTTGTATGTGGACCAGAGTCGGGCATATTAACAATCCATTTTAGTCATACCATTATTATGCATACCCCTGAATTTGAGATACAGTTTGCTAATTTTTCACATTTGAGAATCACGAACTGTTTCTTCCCCATTCTTTTAACATAAAAATATAATTATAAAATTGCAGTCTTTTCTATATTAAGTATCCTGAAAAAATGAGATCCCAATGATCTCATGGTTAATCTCATGGTTAAGTTGAAGAATTCTTGCTCAGACCTGTGTTTTCTGAAACAGGATGATCCCAAACAAAGATGTCCCAGGTACAAGTTGAAGATAAAACTTTGCTGAGCACTTGGTCTCAAGTAGCACCATCTCTTCTGTCAGAAGCTGTGTTTGTGACAGTGGGTGCCAGCACGTCCCAGGCAATTTTCTCCCCTGCTGCTGATCACCAAGCTGATCTGCAGAAGCTTGAAGTATCTATGGTTGCACCAAGTGTCCAGCCTCTCCATTCTGCACGGGTGCTATGTTCAGCTTTTGCTCCTGAATGCTTGGGCACTTGGGCTGGGGCTGAGTCCGAGGTTCTGGGGAAACAGGGCAGGAGAGGGGCGTGCTCGGGCTTGAGCCTAGGCTTCTGTTTGCCTTTGATTAGCAGTGCCATCATGAGCAAAGTGTCAGAGCTTTACAGAATTACCAAGATCTGAGAGAACCTGACACTTAGCATTCCCAGAGAAAGAGGCTTTTGCCTCTCTGTTTCAATAACATACTCTCATTTTTCTTATTTCTTACCAACCAAGGTCTGTATAAACTTTGGTTAGTTAATAGTTTTCTTTTGTTGTAATGTCTGTGCAGTTATAATGATTAAAACCGGATGCGTTTTGTTAGATGAATATATAACAGCACAATCCATGCAGGTGGAGGGCCCAAGGAGTGACTGTTTTCCCAGTGGGACGGTGTCTGCGCATGCTGTTTATCATTTGTATCGCAGCCCTCATGGACTGTTTTAAATGAGGTTACAATAGCAGAAGAATGTGATGCATCAGATAGACTTTCTCTGCCTTATGACACAAAACAGCTCTTTTTTTTTTTTTCCCCCTTTTTTCATCTTGCAGGGTTCTTACTAACGTTGTTGCTAAGTGCCATGAAGAACAACTAGACAACTGCATCAATTCATATGTGACGGTATGATTGCTGTTATACCATTAGTTGTTCTATGCCGGGGCGGGGTGGTGTTTGGTTTTCTGTGGGATTTTTTCCCCGTTTACTCTCAGTTGTACTTGTCTGTAGCTTTCTCTGCATTTACATCATGGCTTTTTGCCACTAGTAGGCTGAGTGACTCTGCTTAGGAAACTAAGATTTGGAAGAGTCTGAGTCAATTCTTCACCATGAGTTTCTTGTGTCACCTTGAACAAATTACACTGCCTCTGTGCTTTAAGGGCATCCTGTAGAGCAGTGAGTGTCTTTCTCTAGCAAACTTGGCTGTATCCTGGCTTGCAACCTTACTCCACTGAGGAGGAGGAAGGGCTGCTCCTGTTTCCTCTGCATAGTGCAGCTGGTTTTCCATAGGACACCAGGCTGAGGAAGCTGCAGTGCACTCTTAAAGGGCACTGGGATGGGGGAGGGACAATTCCCCATAGTCAGCTGATGACTAGAACTTAGATTTTAGAAGCAAGACCTTGTGCAAATACCCTTCCACTGAGCTTCTAGGAGTGTAGGCTTAGTGTCAGTCTTTGTGAAATGATGTTAAACTGAGAATTTCCCACCTTGCGGGGTTTGAGGAGGGGGGAAGGAGGACATAAATACATGAAAGATCATGAAACTTTAGCTAAGTAGGTACCAGTGAGAGACATTTAATGTAGCTTGTGTGCAGTCTGTAGCATTCTTCTTGACTGTGATGAGATTTATCACTTCAAAATAGCTGGCCATCTGTATTACACATGCACAGGGTTGCCCTTATTGTAGTTGAAAAGGATCCACAGGTGGTAATTTTTATGGAGGAGGTACTTCTGGATGCTCTTCATGGCTGCAAGATGGCTGCATGTTTCTCAGGAAACTATAGGTTTTTAGCTAAGCTTTTGATTATTTTCTTAAGTCATGATTTTAATTTCGAGATCCTAACTCTTTGCATGTGCTATTGTACATAAATTCTTTTCTTATCTGTTGAGTATAGATTCTTGTAACTGTTCCCTGTTTACTCAGCTGTATTCCTTCATTATTATTTTGAAGAAGAGGGTAGATATAGAATATGTATGGGTATGTTCTTTGTATGGAGTCTGGTTCCAGGCAAGCTTTAGTATTACCTAAAAAACCAAAGGCATGACCTCTTTAATGATGTCCTTGTTATCTGTGTCAATTGAATATCCATTGAATGACTATGAATAATACTATTCATATTCAGCAAGTATCTCGTCATCAGTATATTTGGGTAACAGCTTTATAAGTTGAGAATTTTATGAAGAAAAATGTTTTTAAGTAGAAGAATATATTAGGAGAAGAATGTATTAACTGCTGTTACTGGCATGGACAAGAAAAATTAATAGAAAAATGAATGTCATTTAAGGGTGTTACACTTTTTTTCCCCTCTTCACTTGTGTTAAATTTTTCCTCTCCTTTTTAATTGTAGGGAAGAGAGCTGGAAAATTTTGTTCTAGTCTTGCTAGATGAATCAGTAATGAATACGTTGTAATATCTTTGAGTGCTATGTTTATTAACTTCTTTGTGTATTGCAAATAGCAGCATAGAGGAGAATTGCAGGTTGTTAGAAGAACTGAGGTAGATACTGCCATCACTTTGCCTCTTGGCCTGCTCAGGTTCAGTGGCGACAGAACTAATGGAGGTCGTAATAGCAATGAAAGAATCCCCCGCAGTTGTGGAAAGAAGCTATGAGTGACAAATGTCTGTATGGGCTTCTGGCTGTAATAATATTCTGATTCACTGTGCAACAAGTAGTTTTCATAACATACATTTGTAGATTATAAGTAGTATAAATTACATAAGTTTGGGGGATGGGGGGTGTTGTGGGGTTTTTGTGGGTTTTTTATCAACTTTAGGAATAAAGTGTAAGCAATTACATTCCTGATGAACTCAAACTTTAGCGTGTTCATGGGTAGAATCATGAAAATATGGTAGGAGTTAGGTTACTAAATGGGAAAACTTTTTTAATTTTAGTGTTGACAACTGTAGATTGGTATTTCCATGGTATGGATATGCTTTCATGCTTCGTAGAGGTATGTGTTTACAGGTGATGTATCTCAGCATCTTAGTAGTCAAATTTTAAGTCTCAAGTACTCTGGTTTAAGCACAGAGGAATTTGGCTGAGGTCCAGCAGAACTGTTCAGGCTCCAAAATAAATAACCTATGTAATATATAAATTTAATTAATTACAATAGGCACCTATGGCAGCTAAATATCTTTGAAATAAGAGGTGATTATTAGGCCACACAAAAAGTCCATTTAGTTTGTTTTCCCATTTCCAGCAGCAGTCAAAAGCCAATAACTGTTAATCTCTTTTATCCATCTGTAAGGAAATTAATTCCTACTTTAGAGATGCTGGTTTGGGAATAAGTAAGTTGAGAATTCTGAGTCACTCAGATGCAATAATAATGCAAAATTACACTGACTTAACAACTGGACCCAGAAGTGTCAAACTGCGTAGGGAGAAGCTTACGGCATCTGCTCTCGAAACAAAGCTGAATATTAGTAAGATATTTTCAAGTGATATTCCTTTTACCTGCCTGGTAGAATTAAAAAGGTATTTCATTCCAACTAATGCACTGGCAGAGCTCTTGCTCTAGGGAAGGAGCAATGGATGCCAGCACCAAATCATCAGATTAAAATGTTGAATAAAACACATGCTAGAGTTATGAGTTCTGAACAACTTGGTAGATAAATTCTTCTCTTGAGGGCTTGATTTCTAAAGGGGTACAGTTTTCCCCTTCTGTCAGCATCAGTGGGTGCTCTACACCTTTCAGGATGAAGAGTTGTTACCAGCTCTGACTGGCTGTTGCCACTGGAAGGAAGGTGCCAGTGAAAGGTGGCCCTGACTGGGTGGGTGAAGAACCCTCCGTGCTGGCTCTGCTTCCTTATTTTATTTTATTTTTTTACCCCCTGGTGAAATGCCTTGAAAGACAGTCTAGCAGTGTCAGCACCCTGTGGTCTATTGGAAAAAAAAATAAATCATAGCACTGACTTTAAGCAGAAATTCCTCTTGATTCACATTAAGCTGAAATCAACAGGGAGTTGTGTTTAAAACTGGGATTTTGTAGGGGAGCAGTGTTGTGCTCTTACTGCTAGGGGAATTAAACTTTTTGTGAATGCATTGTTCAACCAAGATATATTTTGGCAGCAAAGGTTGTCAGCTGGTAGTGGTGTATAAATAGTTTATTTTCTACTAAGTTTTTTTTTTATATTTATGTTAATGTACATTTTGATAACTTTTATTTTTCTTCTCTTCTTCAGTATGTGTTCAGGACCAAATCATTTGAAGAAAGGACTGTTCATGAGGAGCTGGCCAAGAATATGACTGGTCTTCTGAAGTTAAACGACCAAGTAACAGTGAAACAGGTTTTAAAGGTGAATGATAGCTTGAACTTAGCACATTTGTAGTTTTATTGGTTTTCTGCCTGAAACTCACTTCTCGCCTCCCCTCTTCGGCATCCTGCCCTGCTTCAGTAGACAGACTCACCAGAGTTGCTACAGTTGCTCAGCGTAACATGTTTCTCAGAATGCAGTGGTTCGCATAATAAAATTCCTCCTTTCTGTTACAGCTCAGCCTGAGTCCGAAACCTAATTCTTACACAATATGATGTGAGCGATTACTTTTAGGATACATTGTTTTAATTTTTATTTTGGAAGGTGCAGGGAAGATGTTCATCTGTAAGTAGGACATCTATATCTGATTTCAGCTGCTGCCTTTGCTTGACAGTGACCGAAATGAGAATGATTGATGTTTCCTGAGGTTTCTTATATCCAGCCAAGTCTAAGAAATTCATACATGTGCAGGCCCCATCACTGAGCCTGTCAGTTATGGGCATAAGAGCTAGCCAGTCCAGCTCGGAGTTCCCGGTGGCAAAAAAAAGTTTAAAACTATTTAGAGTGAACCAGTTCAAATTTTCATGTGCTGAGCCACTGGAGTAGCAAAAATGGGCTGAAAGCAGAAAAGCTAGCTTGCAGGAAACAGGCCATGCAAGGGTACCTACGAGTGTGTTTGGGGGGTGGGGGTTGCTATTTGTAAGCTTTTTGAGTGTGTTTGTTTCATGTATCTTCTCAGATACGTGAGGATGCATTTGTATCTGTTCACTATTGCCAATGGTATTTGAAGAACCCCTCTATTTATCTTCCAAAGGAGTCCAATCTTACTCCAGACCAAATTACACATCCACTGGAACTAACTAAGCAGTTTATTCTCAGCCTCTGTTCCCTGAGGTTCTCTGCATCAAGCATTGCTGCCAGTTACCTGCAAACAAACAGTGAAGAGAGAGCTCGGCAAGAACAGCAGGATTGTAGGAGCGCCGTTTGCAGGCTCCATGCTGCACAGAGCCACAGTGACAAAGTGCCTGAGATGGCACTCAAGGACATGATCCAGTGTTACTCAAATACATGGCACTTAGGATCTTTGATTTATTTGTCACGTAGAGTTTACCATTGTGCATTACTGAGAAATGCAATTGGTCTACAAGGCATGGTAATGAATCATAAAGTATTTGTCAGATAATAATTTTTTCCTTATGTCTTTTTTCCTTCTTTTGAACAGCATTCCTGGTTCTTCTTTGCAATTATCTTAAAATCAATGGCACAGCACTTGGTTGATACAAACAAAACAAAGGTAAGTATGTAAGTGATCTCAACAGAGTAGGCAATCTGTCTCTTAGGGAAAATACACAGTGTGGAATCCTGGGAAATACACATACTTGGACTTTTCTTCTTGACCAGTCAAAAAAAGAAATGCTGTTATACTTTGTACAATATTGGGTTTACCCACAACAACTTTGTATACCTGCTAGGCTCAAACTGATCCTTGCATGTACAGGTGGGCCAAAAATACAGGTGCGTCAGCTTTGTGATGGGTGGGTTAGAATGGAATGAGAATTCTCTAATTTCTGCTGGTTACTCAACAAGTGATTATGCCGGGCAGCAAATAAATGATTTGGCAACTCAGCTTTGAGCAAACCTTACAGAGCTGGAGATCAGTGCTTTGACCTCTTTTCTGTCTGATTATCAAAGATGCTCTTGGTATACTTGTTGTGGAATCCAAGGATAAGATTTCCCACTTTCCTGTGGACCAGATTGTTCCTTTTAGGGTTTATACTCAGAATAGATCCATGGAACTCTAGGAATATTTTTCTTCTGTGTTGAATGACCTGTGTTTTATTGTTTTTTATTCTTGGCCTGAATGTATTTTCAGGTTTAATGTGCAACGTTGTACACTCTCAAGTGAAGATCTGTTCCCTGTTTAGGTTTCTCGAATTCAGAGGTTTCCAGAATCATTTCAAACTGAGCTGGATACACTTGTAATGGTCTTAGCAGACCATGTTGTTTGGAAGTATAAAGATGCTCTTGAAGAAACCAGAAATGCAAACTACAGCACTGCCAAATTTCTGAAGGTGAGACGCTCTGTCATTACAGCATATGCACTTATTTTCCCCATACTTAATGCAAACTTGAGACTATTCTAGTCCAGTCAAGGGGAATAAAAACAATTCTGAGTGAATGATGGCTCAATTTCCAAGTTTAGCATTGACCTATATTTAGTTTTTCTATGCCCTTGAGTCTTTAAGAATGCAAAAGCTTTATCTGTCTGCCTTAAAGCAATTATGTCAAAGAGCCCAAGTCTTAAAATTTTGCCGATTCTTAAATTATATTCAAATAGGTGAAAAGTTTGGTAAGGAATGAAACTGTAGTTACAGTTGAGCTTTGATTTTTTTATTTAAATACTATTGCTCTGAATGACAGTGAGTGGATTAATATTTCCTAATCACAACCAGTGTGCACAGCTTTTACAAACCAGAATAAGCAAACTGCAAGTATTACGTGAAATATTGTAACCTACATTTTTAACTCTTCGATGCCCTTTCACTTCCCAAACGTAAGAAAGTACATGTGTGGTTTGGAAAAGTCACTAAAAGGGGTTGTATTTTATGGTTTTGTCCTGATATTTCTCAATCGTTTTTTATTTTCCCAGCATGGAATTAGCTGTGAAGCATTGGAAAACTGTCATTCAGTAGGTTGTGTGGCCAGATACTTAATCTAGATTTAAACTGGATGCACACACACACATCTTTCCATTAACGGAATGATGTACATTAATGATGTACGGAATATTGTATATAGTACATGCTGAAACGCAGGCTCAAGTCTTTTATGACAAGTTGAAGTACAGCATTAGGAGAGAGCAGTATTCCAGCAATGAAATGTTCCTGTGAGGTTATAAGGAAAACAACCCCAAAATGATGGTGGATTTTTCTCCATTCATACGTAGGAGAAACAAATGATAAACTTGCTGTCTGCTGTGTTGGCCTCTGTTGCTGATACCGTATGGAAGCCCTAGTTGCTGTTGACACACTGATGTGAAGCTGTATCTATCCATAGTGTTACATCATTTGGAAGATGATGCTGGTTTGAGACAGGAGCATAGGTGGAGGGGCTTAGTCGGTAGTTGTGCAGTGTTGCACCTGGGGAGGTGTTGCAGATTTGCATGCTGGTTTTGTGTGTTTCTCAGCTAAACTGGGAAGACAGTAACGCTGCATTATATGATCTGGCATATGGCTGTGTTTTAATTTCTCTTTGAATCTAGTCTGCCAGAAAGAATTACGTGGGTTAGAGATGATACGTCTTTCTGCGGGCTGGCATTGCAGCAGCCTTGTTTGAATGCTATGTGGCAGAAGGCTCAGGGCTTCACTAGTTTTGCAGAGTTCAGGAACACCAGAGAAGGAGGGCATTCCAGATTGTTTTCCCTATCTTGTGGGCTCTCTGCAAGGGAAAAATGTCAGCAGTTGTATCACCAAGGCCCTCAAAAACCTTTACACCTTCTGGCTATTTAGTCTATCTGGCTAGAAGCAAGAGCGGTGCTGTCATCATAACGTAATGTAGTGGCATATTTATTTCAGGAAGATAATGTAGCTCATAGATAGCGAGTATTGTGACTGGATTGATTCCTCAAGAGTCATTGCTCTGTCACTGAAGGAGATATTCCAGTCAGCTGGCATCACGTACCACCTCTGGTGACTGAGTGTTGCAGTACATGAATGACTTCCATCAGATAAGCTTTCTCCTAGTATACAGTACACACTGATAGTTATTTCAGACTGTAGACACAGTGAAAATGGAAAGTTTGTTCAGCTTATTACTACTTAAAACAAATTAAAAAATCAAGCCAGATTCACCAGTTCTCTGGTTTTCATTGCCCTGCTATAAGACTAACTTCACCTGCACAAATAATTCAAGTTTATAGATGATGCGAGACAAACAGCCGGGTAAGTGAGGCCATGTACTGCTTCTTGGCTGCAAAATAATTCTTTTTTCCCCCTTTTCTTAGCGCTGTTTTACATTTATGGATCGTGGATTTGTGTTCAAGATGGTCAACAATTATATAAGTATGTTTGGAACAGGAGATAGCAAGGTATAGTTTTGATTTTTTTTGTTGTTGTTTGGTTTTGTTTTTTTCTGGAGTGACTTGCTAACAGAATATTTACATTGCAACTATTTATGATCTGTTCCATGGCTTCACCGTGCTCAGAACTAGAGTCAGTGAAAGTATTTACTGTAAATACGTGTTAAAACCTCTTGGGTTTGAGCCACCTACCTTCTTTTCTGGGAGTAAATAGCCACGTCCAAACTATTGCTTAGTGAGCCCTGCAGGGGCAGACTCTGCAAAGACTCAGCAAAAGGCTGAGTTTAAGCTGTGATTCTTTGGAAAGTAAGTACATTTGTGGTTTGGTCTATAAATATCAGCAGCAATTGGCAATAATTTTCTTTAAGGAGATTTAAAAGTAAAGACATATGAACAAGTTACAATTGTGTAAACTCCAATTGAGAGCGTAACATCTCTGTTACTTTAAATGAATGGTATGGTCTTATGTCATTGATGATGCAAGAAAACCAATCTTCTCCAAATTAGTTTGTGCTTGCTATGAGGAAAATTCCCTGCAGCCTGGATTTCTTCTGTAATAGTCAGTGATATAGTTTGAACAATAAATTTCAAACTGCAAGAGGTCCTCAGATTATTCAGCTTCACTCCTTTACTCTTCATTCATCAGGGTGAGTCAGAGGCTTTATCTCTTCCATAGCTGGGTTTCTAAGCTGTCATGTGGGAGCGTATAAGACGATAGATAACAGAATGTATTCAAGATATGCACTCTGAATGACTCATCTTTCCCAAAACAGCTTACAAAACTATTAACTTTTATAAATTTTTAATGGTGATCTGGGCATTTGTAGGTAATGAGTGAGATTACTCCAGGTCTGGTTTGCTTTTACTAAAACCAACTTCATGCTGCACTTGCATCTTTCACCTAATCTCTGGAACAGATGTAGAATGGAGCCTCTCGGTATCAATGTTATAGCCTGAAGTCTATAAGTCTGTAAATATTATTATGCAATCTGAAAATTGTTTCCACATTTCAAACTTCCCTAAATACATCCAACCACAAGAACAGATGTTTAATTAAAGTCAGTTAATGGCCAGTGGAAAAGCCCGAGATTAGTCAGTGTGCAGAGCAGAATTTAGCAATGTGTGTGGAAGCGGAGCTGAGACAGATGTACCACTGGAACAGTCTTTGCAGCACTTGAAAACAATAACCACAAAATTAAATTGGAGATTTCTGACCTCGAGGAAAGAGAGGTCTTGCATTGTTTTCATTTCCTTCAGACGCCTAAGCAAGAGTCAGTCATGTAAATGTGCTGCAGAATGTATTTCTGTGCATCTTTTGCTGCTTTAACTGGATTGTTTATGTATCAAAAAGACAATCCTGCAATCTAACCTCTCTCTTCAGAGAATTTAAAGCATATATTGCTGCTTGAATAAACAGTTTGTGGGTATATCAGTCTATAACATTGCAGTTTGAATTTACTGCAATCGTGAATGAAGGACCATAATTTCTGTTCCACAGAAATATCCCTCGTGGTATTCCATATTTTGACATTTAAACATTGTTTTGAGAAATACTTACTCAACAGTTGAAATACCTCATTAGAATTCAGTTCGTTGTTGTATTCCCTCAAAATGTCACAGTTCCTCTTGGGAAACGCATTTCAGGTGCTTCATTTATTTGCCATTAGACCCTGAATTGCATGTCCAGCTGTATTGCTGATGAGGTACTGCAATGCAATAAAACATTTCAGGGAAAAATTCCCCACCATCCACTGCTCAGTAGATTCTGAAAAGTGTATGTTCCAGGTATCCTAGCCCAATGGTGGCAGCAGAAATGCTACAATTTAATTTTAGGGATTGACAGACTTAAACGCAGGGCAAATAAGACCTTTACAAGTGCTTTCTAATGCTAGGGCCAATGTTTGACCTAGATCGATGCAGTGTCGTATCAGTAGTCCTGAATGACTGCTTTCTGCCGCTGAGCAGAGTGAGCTGAGAAGACAGAAATAAAAATTTTTTACTGGATGTTGTGTATTATCTTTATATCTCAGTGGCACATCAATATAGTGGAAATTTTAGATTTGTGAAATAGTTGCAAGGCTCCACAAAAGATCACAAATAGATTCTTGGGAGGGAGATATTGAGGAAATAATACCAAAATTATATAATACTTAAATCCCTCAGAGCTGGAACTCAGTGGCATCAAGAGAGGAAGTTTTCACCACTATCAATAGGTTTTGAATCTGCCCTGTGTGGGTGAAGCTTTGTATTTGGCTGACCAAAAAAAAGAGAAAAGAAAAAAGAAAACAAAAACACACACAAAAAAAAAAAAGGCAGGCATAATAACTATGGCAGTCCCAAAGTTGTGCAGTCTGGAGAAGTTGCTTCACTATAATTGTATGCTGTAGTATATACCATCAAAAGATCCAGCGTAGCTTTAAATATACCTTAAATATTTAGCTTGGATCAAGCTTGTATTTATCAGTCCATCTTCAATGAAAAATCATAGTTCAGGAATCCAAAAAGCTTGTTTGACTGTGTCAAGTTCGTTTGGTAACAGAGATGAAACCCAAATGTTTATTATTTGTGCAGTTTGGCATCATTGTTGGGTGTGATTACGAATTCTGAGGCAGAGCTGAAGCAGTAGTGCAGCTTTTACCATTTTCCCTGATTTAATGTGAACTGAACCATTGCCTGTTCTGGTTTTCAGACTTTACATCAGTTCAAATTTGACTTTCTCCAAGAAGTCTGTCACCATGAGCACTTTATCCCTCTGTGCCTGCCCATACGATCTTCCAACATTCCTGGTAAGGCACCACCCCGAAACAGTTTCTTACAGTGGTGAATTATTGAGAGGTTCAAAGAGCAGATAATAATTAACCCTCTGAACTATCGTGTCTGCACATCAGGCACAGAAGCCCTGAATGGCTTTTCAGGTGTGGTACTTCAGCAGTGAGATAAAAATAACATCATTTCAGTATGCCTATAAATAAATGCGCCCCCTGACAGCCCAGTTAGGCGGCGGGAGGTGACTGTTCTGCTGGAAGCGTTGAGGTGAGCAAACTGGATTCTTTGTGAGGACTAATTGCTAAAGCTGCAGTAGCCTTGGGAGGTGGCGAGCTGGGGAAAGGGGTCGGACAGGTACAGCAGGAAGGAGCAGAAGCTGGGGCAGTGATAAAGGAGTTGTGAAACTGCTGTTGGGGAATAGGCTTGCCCGCTGCTGTGGGGTGTATGACTTGTCCGTGTGACAGCTGCTCCTTTGTGGAGATGATCTGAACCGCACATGTAGCAGGAGTTTGGAAACATCTGTGTCCCAGATAACAGGCCATTGGTACTTTTGCTTCCAGGCTGTCTCTAGAACTGGCAGGCAGGTCCCTTGCAATAGCCCTTTTCTCCCAAGTGCATTTATTTTCTTGGCCTCTGACAAGCCTGAACGTTAATGGTCACCCCATACTGCAGTGTTTTACCTGGAGCAGTGAGGCAAGAGAGACCCATTTCTAATCTGTTAGTTATACCTCCTGAGCTGCTTCTCAGGGCAGGGGATACTGTGTGTAACCCACGTTTTGCAGAGAAGAAAGAACAGGTTTTGCCTGTGCCCTGCCACAGGAGTGAATCCACCCTGCCCATCCCCCAAAGCCAGCAGCCACCACATGTTCCATCTGGTGCACCGAAATCTGTTATTTCGAACCTGACTTCATGGCCAATGCCCAGTGCTGGGTGCTTTTCCTCTTGGTTTCAAAGGTGCTGGGATTTCAGCCCTGGGCACAATTCCCAGTTCTGACAGTTTTCTGTGTACTCGGGGGAGTTCACTTGGGATGTGGTCCTTTAAGTTGCTGAGAGTGGGAAGGTAACTTCCAGTGGAAAGCAGAATCGCCTCTCAAATTGTGGGTCCTCATTTTTGCTGCAGTTTTCAGCACCAAAAAGTGAGTTCAGTTCTGACACTCATGGCTTTCTTTAACAGTAGAAGCTGTTTAATTCAAATTTGAGTCAAATTGGAAAAAAGTTACAAAGCAAATACATTTTTTTGCGCTTAATAAGTTAAAAAAATGCCTGATTTTTTACCTATTTTTGTTTTATATTTATGAAAAATGAAGATCCTGTGACGCCTTCAGAATCAACACAGGAATATCGAACATCAGGTATGAATAAGATGACCACATAAGAAGCAAGCAGAGTTGTGCATCAAGAGCTTTAAGATTTACTTTGACTGCTGCCACCAAATTGTGGCAAATTTAGGCAAAAATTATTTGCCATTTTCAAAAGTGGAATTAAGTCTTGATCACTAGTTTAGAACTTTTCTAGCTAGAATATGGGAACAAAAATTTGGACTCTGTGCTTTGAAGAAGTGGATAGTCTTAGTATGTGCAAAACATTTGAGATTCTCATATGGGAATGTGTATATAAATTGTCTTTTATTAAATTGTAAAAACTGCATGATTTTGAGAAATAATATTATTAGGCTAATTCACTCTAGCAAGTGAGGCAGCAGAGTGGGGCAGTCAGGTCAGGAAATCAAGGTTTAACAGTGGCTTAAATCAATAAAAGCTATTGAAAATTTGGAAAATGGGAGGTGGGGTTATGCAACCCTTAAGTTAATTTAAGCATTCTTGTCCATTCTGTTCCAAGATATTCCAGAGTACACATTGACCAATGAGTTTTGCCGCAAACATTTTCTAATTGGAGTCCTGCTGCGGGAGGTTGGTTTTGCCTTGCAAGAAGACCAGGATATTAGGCACTTAGCTTTGGCTGTGCTTAAAAACTTAATGGCAAAGCATTCATTTGATGATCGATACGCAGAGCCGGTAAAGAAATTGTTTGTCTATTCTTTTTCATTTGCTTGTTCATACAGTAGCTTAAACATATATGAAAATATCTTAGCCACTAGTGTATACTTCATTAGTTTCTTCAAGATTATGTTGTATCTTTTATTTTTTAGGCAAAACAGGCACAAATAGCAAACCTGTACATGCCACTCTATGGAATGCTTTTGGACAATATGCCAAGGATTTACATGAAGGATATGTTCCTTTTTAATATCAATACTTCCAATCAGGTAATTCACATGATTTTTCAGAACACTGAAGGGAATCAAACGGAGGTCTGATCTAGTCAGTCTGGTAGGAAGAGGTCTGAGTTTTATGCTGGTCACAAATTAGCTAAGAAAATACTGTTCTGAAAATGCTGATTTGTGTTCACCTGCAATATTTAATTTGGAAACTCTCAGTTTGCAGAGCACCTGCAGGGCCCTGGGGGTCTGTACAGGCAGGGTACTGACTGTGAATCTGGAACAGACCCAGGGCACTGGTTGTCTTGGGGCTGGAAACTCAAAGTTAGAGGTTTGCAGCCCCAGCCAGTCTGTCCGGTACCTCTTCCCTGGTGCTGCGGGATGGGGGCTGAGGACCTTGTTCCCCAGGCAGGTCCCTTGGCGAGTAGCTGGGAGATGTTGTTAAAAAAAAGCAAAATTTCCATTGCCACAGATTCTTTGGAGAGTTACATCATCAACCCACGAGCAGTGTCACTGGTACAACAGAGGGACCATGAACTCTACCAGGAGGCCAAGTAGCTAAAGGAGTGAGGGCGTATGAACATCATAAAACGTCTTCACCACCACAGAAAATGGTTGTATAAACTGCACATGTGGAGGAGCATGTTTATTTCTCAAAAGATTAGATGTGTTCTAATCGTAGCCCTGCTTTAAAAACTGGAAACAGATTTTTGCAGGGGCGTTGTGTTTCAGTCCCTCTAGCAAATGATCCTGTTCCACGTGATGGTTGCTAACGGCAGTTAATGCTCCTTTCCCAATGCTGTGCTAGGGTTCAAGAAGCAAACACGGTTAAACTTGATCTGTCCTTTACAACTTCAGTTATGAGAGGTTTTCATGTTGCAGGTAACTATTTGGCATATTATGGCAAGCCTTGATCTTTTAAGGCCATCATGTCTGAACAACTGAAAATAGCTTTTCAAGCTCAGTGCCTGACAAAAGCCTGTTGGGTGTGTTGTCATTGTGAAAGTTATGAATGATATAATTTACTGGAGTTTGTTCTGTTTGTTTCGAAATACAGGGATCTAGGGATGACTTGAGCACAGCTGGAGGATTTCAGAGCCAGACAGCAATGAAACATGCTAACTCTGTGGACACATCGTTTTCCAAAGATGTTCTGAACTCTATAGCAGGTATAAATGACAGGTTGAACATGCACACAGGTAGATTTCTGTGTATCTCAATCCATCATGCTTTCTGCTTAGTGTTCATGGAGGATATCATTAACCCGTTTTGTACAATATTCAGGGAAACATGGTGTGCAATGTTTCTCTTCCCTTTGGGTATTTTTGGATTGATTTTTATTTATCTTGTGAAGCCAGTTGTCTTCCACTGCTTCACTTACTCTCCTGCTTTGGAACGATGCCAATATTCAGGCTCTTACAAATCCCTGTGCCTGAATTCATTCTTGTAGCCTCTGCCTGACTTAAGAATAGTTCCAAGGTTTCTGGTGAAAACTCCTGAAGTCTCTTGGGGGCTAGTAGTTTTAGTTTTTTCCAAACTTAATAAAAGGATAGAAACACACATTACTTTGGTCACTTCCTCCAAAACCCATTTCAAAATCTGGGGAAGTGCATGGGCACCTTTCCACTGATTTTTATGGCTTTAGGTCAGGCCTTACAGAATGCAACAGGCCATTTTAATGCCATGAATAATGGCAACTGAATCATTTTACTTCAACTTGTTGCATGTTTTCAGTACTAAACATACCCATCAATAGCTTTGCTATTGGAATTTCAAAGCACTGGTGTCAATCCAGCACGTGACGCTTTTTAAGTTTTCCATTTTCCTTGTTAGTTTTTGTATCCATAAATGTTTTAGTTTAGCATGTTTGCTATGATTTTTGTTTACAGCCTTTTCATCAATAGCTATCTCTGCAGCAAACCATGCTGACTCCAGAGCTTCCTTAGCAAGTCTTGAATCTAACCCAAGTACCAATGAAAAAAACAGTGAGAGAACTGACACGTGTGAAAAGGTACATGTGCAAATGTTGAAAACAATTACCAGAGGTGGAAACCTGTCACTATACTTAACAAGGCCCTTCGTTGTCAATTCAACAGATCATGAGACCTTTGTCTTTGATTGGATCAACTCTTCGTTTTGACAAGTTAGATCAAGCTGAAACTAGAAGCCTTCTTATGTGTTTCCTTCACATTATGAAAACCATTTCAGAAGGTAAAGAAATGTGTACTCACTACCTAATTTATGTTGTTGTAAAATATTGTGAACGCTGGATCCAAACAAATGCTAAATGTGAACAATTATCAATGTATTTCACAGGCTTTGGGTCAAGTTTTAATTCTCTGTAACAGATACATAATGTATTTTCATATCTCCCTTTAGATGCACTGATTTCCTACTGGTTGCGAGCACCATTCTCAGAAATAACAGACTTTTTCAGCATTCTAGAGTAAGTTCACTTGGCGTTTGGTTGATTTTATGTTATGTGTTGATGTTTTAAAGTGACTGCTGCAAATAATTTCTTTTGGGGTTTGTCCACCTAGTGGACTAGGCTGAGATAGCTCTTGTATCTTAGATTATTTTGCCTTAATCTTCTGAAGTCATAATGAGATATTACCATATCCTCCAATACGTTGGCCATTTCCATGAGCAAGGGGTATAAATCTTTAGATGTTTCTCCTAAAAGACATTTTCACAGTAGTTTTCCCATTTGGGATTGAGATTCTATTCTTCCCTTGAGAAAAGAGAAGTATTTAGCTCCCCAAAACTTTCAAACCATACGAAAAGCTGTGTAATGCAGGATTGCCTGCTTTTGGCATCTCCAAGGTAGTTTGCTCAATCCAGTCTGTGTCTGCAGAATCCACGCAGGTAGCTGTTTTCAGAATTTGCTCATTATCTCGTAAGTGAAATGAAAGTTATTTAACTTCAAATGGTGAAGAAGCAATGCTTTTGCAACCAAGTCTTTGTCACTGACTTTGCCTCCTCACCAAGCAGGAATCTTCAACCATGGAGAAAAGGAACAAAGATATGGAAAGTAGTGCCACCTCTTGTGTATCCACGTGCTGGGAACTGCTGCATTCTGCTCTGTTTGCTTTCTAGGAGATGCATATCATAGAATAATTTAGGTTGGAAAAGACCTTTAAGATCATCAAGTCCGAACGTTAACCCAGGACTTCCAAGTCCACCACTATGGTGGTGGACTGTACTACAGGTCTCTTTGAGGCACAAAGATTCAGTGTTTTTTCATTATTAGGAAGCCATTGGTAGACATAAAATGTGTTGTTTTATCTTTCAGGGTCTGTCTGCAAAATTTCAGATATCTAGGAAAACGCAATATTGTAAGGTAATACTCTAGTCATAGACTGTACGTTAACAGTATTTGAATAATACTGCATTACATTAGGCTTAAATTAGGTTAATAGTATATCAGTGTTCTGAAAACATCAGTCTGACATACTGCAGTCAATGTATGCTTCTCTTTTTCTTTCATGCAAACAATGTTATCATGATGTTCTGGACATCTGGGTATATACCTGATGTACAAGATGTGATGATATAACCACTATTGCATTTATAACCCAAAATACTTGGCCATTCTCAAACGTAATTCTGTGTATACACCAAACAAAGGAACTTGGACACTGTGTTTTCCATCCATATGATGGAAAGCATAATTTTGATGGGCACAGATAAATGTTCCACAGTAATAAAGAAAAAAATAATCATCTGTCTCTACCCACTCTCTGAAAAAGTATGAGATTGTGTTCCAGCTGTAAAATGTCAAATGTACGCTTTGTCCCAGTTGATGTTTCATTTTTAATGTTACCACTGTGAACTTGTCTATTTGTCATACTGTAGGAAAACAAAAGGTCACCTGATGAACCAGTTCATGCTCCGTGGCAGGTTTTGTCAGGCCCGTATTTATTGTTCAGAGACAGGCAAAATCAGCATCACATTCCATAACAGATTAACAGTTATTTTCTCTTAACAGGAAAATTGCTGCTGCTTTTAAGTTTGTTCAGGCCACCCAGAATAATGGAACCCTGAAAGGTTCGAGCTCTTCTGGCCAGGCATCGGGTCTGCTCTCGCAATGGTAATGACACATTGTATTATTAACTCCTATAAAACCACAATCTTTGTTGTCACCTCCAGCCCCTGTGCACTGTCACAGTGGTGGCTGAAAAGAGATTGACACAACATAGCACGGTTCAGAGCCCCAAAGCCAGAAATCGTGGAAGAATGGAGCCCTTTTACTTCAACTTGAGTTATAAGCTGTTTAAAATATGTTCAGAAGAATTCTTAGTTACTGTCAATATTGTTAAGTATTGCAGAAACAGTAGCTGTTGTTTTCAGATCAGATCCCTGCTGAATGATAAGCCACTGTTTTCTCCAACCTGAAGGAATCCATAGGTCCACAACCTTACGCTTTCATGGAATTACTGCTTTAGGGGTAACTATCTATGAATTCACTTAGAGTATCAGGGGATTTGTTTCTCCCCAATAACGTGGGCTTGTGGAGGGGGAAGTATCTAGCAACACAGAGTCAAACTTAAGAGTAGATTTGCTTGACAACCATCTTTTTACTTCCATGCTGCTAAGCGTAGTGTCCTTCACTGTTCTGTCCATGTTGCCAGTTAGAGAATCTTTCTTTCCTAGTCTTTTTATTTTTTTCCTCAGTCTTCCTAGTCTAAACATTGCAAGATCTAATCATTTTTATCAACTTTGTGGTAATAAGCTGCAAGTGCAGCGCACCTTTAATAGTATTTTTGATCCTGTTAGGGGAAAGTGGGATCCTTTTCATGTTAATAATGTAAAACCCTAGAAAGAAAGCAAACTTTTGACTCTGTGCAGCCTGTGGTTCTATCTAAGAGCATGGTGTGGAAGTCCCCCTTCCTCATGAGCCTGGGTCATTGATTTTTATCATTTGCATATAGCTAGAATATGCTCACTGTTATAAGCATGTACCTTGGAATGGAACAAAGGGGAGAAAAAAGGTGCTTTCTCTACCATACTTCTTCCTTTGCTCTTCTACTGTGCAGTTGTGATGAAACAGCACTGATTTCATTACAGCAGCTGGAACTGGCAAGCGGCCTTTAGGAGACTGTCGTTTTGTTGCATGTTTGCAGATGAAGCAACATGGTAGCAATCCAGAAAATAAAATCACGTTTCTGTTGTCTCCAGGGCCTTCACACTTTACCTCCTCACAAATCAACATTTGTTTTCGAAATGGCTATTTGCTTGGCCTGTTGTAGTACAGAGCATTTTTTGATGATGAATTGGGAGTTGAAGTGTTGCCAGTAATCAGCTCTAACTTGCACTTTTACATTTATGTATTTCAGTTTGTTGAAATGTTCATATGAAACCAGACTTTCCCTCCAACACCCCCCCCCCCCCCAAAAAAAAAACCAACACACCAAAAAAAACCCCTTGAGATCAAATATCCACGTTTCAAATCCATTAATTTGCCAGGCTGTTCACTCAAATCCTTCCCCTGTGACCGCTAATGAAAGACTTTATCACGTTGATTGGCAGAAGTCTGGCCATCAATTCCTTACCTGTGTTGGGAACTTTTTCTTTTTTAAAAACTGAAATGTTGATTTTCTAAATTATTTTTGTAAAAATAACCAATGTAAAACAGGGTTTAGCTAGGTGCAGGAAGTAATTATGTCCTAGAATATTTTTAAATTATGCAAATTTAGGAAGCTATGGTTTTTTTAAAATAAATTACATAAAGGTGTATTTTAATAATGTTAAATCTTGCTGAATTCTATAGTGGTTTCAAATTCAAAATCCTTTCAAAAATTATGATAAGCATTGGTATTTTTCATTTGAAGCTTCTCATTATAAATTAATGATGTGTTTGTCAACATCAAAGAGAGTTAAAAGAAACACACACATATTTTTACTGTCATTGTGAGCTTGTCACCATTTTTTTCCCCTCATAGAAGCTGTATTAGTTCTTTCATGAGCAGGATGTATTTTTCTTGTATTCTGAGTTTACAGAACTCGCCTCAGTTTCTCCTCACCCAGAGGCAGTTTTCTAAACATCAGCCAGCTATTTAAGCTGATGCCTTTTTTCAGTGCTCAGTGAGTGTCCTGTCTCTTGTGATCTCAAGAAATCACAGCACATCTGTTCGTTTTGTCCACCTCATTGACTTCCTTCTTCATTTTTGTTTCTCTGAAAAATTCGGCATCAGTTTTTTTAACTTAGCCTTTGAGAAGTACTGTAGAAAATTCTAACGTGGAAAACTTCTGTATAGGCATGATCGTTTATTCTTTGTTTCTATTTTTTAATGGTACCTTTCCGTTTCAGGATGCATTCTACTTCTAGTCATGATGGCCATAAGCATCACAGATCTCAAACATTACCAATAATCCGTGGCAAAAATGCACTTTCTAACCCCAAACTCTTGCAGATGATAGACAGCAGCACAGCAAGTAAGTACAAAAAAATATTTCCTTCCCTCTGGTATTCTATGGGGTTTGGATCAGGCTCTATACAATCAAATCTGTTTTCATGAGTGCCAGTGAAAGACAGCCTAAAGAGAAGAGCCTAAACATAGAGCTGCTGACTCTGCCTCTTTTTCAGGAGATTAAGAAATCTGAGCCTAAAATTGGTCAAAGGTCATTTAGAAACAAAATTATTTACAATAAATATTTAAATAGCCTTAATGACAAGTTATTCTCTGCTTCCCAGCATCTCTTGCATCTTTGGTTATGTACCTTGCTGTACAAGCAGATGTACACTGGCTGAAATATTACATTTGTTAGATCTAGCTGTAAAAATTACCTTCTCATGACAGATGGTTCTTTAAATGATGAAATCAAAGTCATCTATCCCACATTCCAATTAGGTTTCTCTCCTCCTTTGGGGACAAACAGAAACAATGAAGGATATACTCGCATCACTGGTGCAGCTGGTGAAATTTGACTCAAATTCTCTCCCTTTTCATCTCCTGTGAGCAGTTTTCTTCAAAATACCGCTTTGGTTACATGTACAGTTAGGACCCCATCTCTGCTGTGCTGAGACCTAATGACCAGATTGCAGAATTACGTCATCTTTAACTGCACTCAGAAGATCATTTGTCATCTTGCTTTTTACATGTTGCAGGCAGCTCCAATGAGACAGACATTGTACAGTACGTAGACACAGAGGCAAACATTGCTACGGAAGTTTCCCTCACAATCCTTGACCTGTTGTGTCTTTACACTCTGAATCATCAGGTATGTTTTGTTGTTTTATTTTCTGCTTGAACTGGTGCCATGTGGGATGTGTGGTGGAAGAAAGGCCTGGGGGAGCAGGCATACAGAAAACCTGAAATGCCAGAGACAGCAGGATAGGAAAGTAAGATATGCCAGTCCTCAATGAATGTATTTTATGAAGGAATTGACTCAGAGTACCCAAACTGAATTGAAGGATGTGGAAGAAGGGCATCCTGCATATTCAGGGCTATGTACAGCCCTGCTTTGCATGAGGGCACCATGCATCTACTAAGACATCACCTTATCTGAATCATGCTTATCCCACTAGATTTCAGAGATTTTAGACAGAAAGCATCTCTCTCTTTTCAAGTCAGCTGGCAGATCCTTTGTCTCTTTAAAAATTGCTCCATAAATATTGGCCCAAATGACTTGCTGAAGATCTCACATCTACAATACATCAGGAAGCTCGTTTTAGTGTCTCCTTTCTGCCATTCTAGCCCTTAAATTTAATGTATACCATCCACAAGTAGGAGTACAGGCATAGGAAAGTGCTCTCCTTGAAAAACTGCAACTTAAAAGGGTCTGCAGCAAGCTGGGAATGCCACATCCACAGAGGTTTTACACTGACAAAAGATCTCCATATGAACATGCTGATGTAAAGTCAAGCAGATCCTTCCTCTTCTATTTACTCACTTTAATAACCCAAATGTCCTGACTTGTCTGTGAACTTTTCAGAGGCAGCTGCAGCAGTCTGATTGCCAGAATGCATTGATGAAGAAAGTCTTTGACACACACATGCTCTTTTTGCAAATCAACCAGTCAGCAGCAGCTCTCAAGCACGTCTTTGCTGCCCTACGGCTGTTTGTAGGCAAGGTAACTATGGTTTTATCCTGTTGGTCTGACCTATTAATATGTTACAGCAAGTGCAGCTTGAGGACAGTTGGGTATGTTGAATGAGTTCTGAACTTCGCTGTATTAATGCCTACTGATGACAAAGATCTGATTTATTGTGATTAAAAGTGAGAGAAGCACAATCTGACAAATTAGTTCTGTTTTGGAAAATGAAAAATTTACTAACTGAAACTTGTAAATAGATAAGCAATATCCAGGTTTGTGATTTCTGCCTTTATCATTGGCTTTCGTGCTTTTACCACCCATGGAAGAAAGCTTGAAAACCTAGAGGTCCATCCATGGTTTTCACGGCAGATACCTGGGTTGCAGAATCCAGCAGTGATTACAGCTGTCCCCAGAGGAGCTAGCAGGAGAGTATTGCATACACCTCACTGAAAGTTCATGCAGACTAATACAGCTTTAAAAATACCTTGTTTTCAACATAGAACAGTTTTTGGAAAAAAACATGCTTATGTGTCAAACATTATTTGCTTGCATGGTACATATGCAAAAGATCACAGACAATTAGACACTTTGTGCCATGTGCAAAAACTGCACGATTTCCAAGGCATAGATTTAGGTGAGATCCTTTTAAAACTGACCAGGACATAACACACAGATAACAATTGCTACGGGGAACTGAGAATAAGCGAGCCTGGCCTGATCTCTCAGATGTAGATCAGTTTAAACCATGGGGCTTCCTTCTGGTGGTTATCTCAGGGCGAAGGAGGAAATCGTGCTTCTCCCAGTAAAGTAGCTTGAGGACATGGGGGAAACAGAGTAAACCATCCACAGACCTTTTTAAATTACTTACCAGCCAGCCAGGGACGGAAGAACTTTGTACAGTGGGGAGGATGAATAAATATCCAGGATCACCCTTTTCATTCATCCTGTAGCACTTGGGATTGAATTCTCTCTTCGTAGTTCTGTGGGAGCAGGCATCAGATGTGGTTCCTGCAGCAGAACCTCTTGGGTGGTACTTGAGATCTGTAGCCAGTATGTACATCTCCCACCTCTCCTCTCTCTGTCGTCTTTACATTCACCCTGCTCATAACTAGAAGGTATGGTTTGGGGAGCCATCCTTCACGTTCTGTTGTCTCCTGCTGTTAAAACCCTTAAGCACTGGAAGTTCGCTGGCTTTGCTATTCAAAGTATTTTCTCTCTCCTGAACAGCTTTTCTAGTAGTGCCGAACAGCACACACGCTTTTCCTGGTTAGCTATTCTGCATTCTCTGCAGCTCTGCTTTCTGCTCGCTGTGTGCCAGCTGCTGTCTGGCCCTCCTGGAGGCCAGTTGGATTGCTGCATTGCATAGAGTGTTTGTCTGAAAACCTGTGTGCAGTTTTTACTTAATCTTAATTTGCACATGGGATTATGTTTAGCCAGTGGCTAATCTTTTCACTAAACCCTGGTGTGAATGAATACAGGACAGTTGTTTTTACTGAAAGCTTAACAGAAAAAAGTATTGACTCCGAATAACTGTGTCAAGGCCTAAGAGTAGCGCTAGACATGTACATGGTGGGTTTTTTTGCCTTTTTTTTTTTTTTGCCAATAGTTCCCATCAGCATTCTTCCAAGGACAAGCAGATCTCTGTGGTTCACTCTGCTATGAAATCCTGAAATGTTGTAACCATAGGTCACGTTCAACCCAGACAGAAGCATCTGCTCTTCTTTATTTTTTCATGAGAAAGAACTTTGAATTTAACAAGCAGAAATCAATAGTCAGATCCCATCTACAGGTAAGTGAAGTCTGAGATCATCATTATTTGACTTTGTGCATTGGGTTTTATCATTAATATTTTTATGCATTGTAGCAAACCAGTTCCTTTGGAGTCCTCAGCCAGGCAGTTCCCTGTGGCAGCTTGATTTTGCTGCCAAGTCTGAAGACATTGGGCTGGATTCTCTGCTGTTCTTGGACTGCTCGGCTCTGTTCCAGGGAGAGACAACAGCTGTGAATGTAGCCACATAGCCAATAAATAGCCGGAGAAATGGTTATTCTTGCTTCGTGTGCATTGCTTACAGCAGTGAGAACATACCTAATGAATGGAGGAACTAAACAGGATCCGATAGCATAGTAACAGAAACGTGAAGTCCAGTAATGACGCACCTGCACTGCAGAATGCGAGCAATTACAGACAGTGGAAAGATTACACACAGTCCTTGCGTTTGTATATGTTATGTTCTTAAGACATATATAAAAGTGCATCTCTGCTACCCTAGTACATCAAGTCATACTAAAGTAGGGATTAAAAACTATTCAGAAACTGTGGTTTTTCTTTGCTAATTGCAGCCTGTGTTTTCTCCCCCCCATACAGCTCATCAAAGCAGTGAGCCAGCTGATAGCGGATTCAGGGATTGGCGGATCTCGTTTTCAACATTCGCTCGCAATTATAAATAATTTTGCTAATGGAGACAAGCAGATGAAAGTAAGAAACATTTTTTTCAATCACTACCTCTTGCAAAATATCAACAATTTCAGAGGAGCAAGTGTATGAGTGAATAAAATTGCTGGCTTTTATTAGACACTGACCTATGCCTTCCTAGTGTGCCTTTTTCAGGCAGCCTGAAATTCACAAAAATGTTTGTGGCTCAGAAGCTTAGTAACTGTAAATAATTTTTAAAACAAAAGAAGAGAGATTTTTATTTGAAAATTACTTTATTTGTATTTATTGCTTATTTTCTTCATTTGTCTGATGGCAGAGAAGATATCGTGCATTGCGACTAAAGAAACACAACTGCAATTGACAGTTTTGAGTCTACAAATCGTCTCTTTAGTCAGTTCAGTAAATGTGCCACAAAAACATTCACAACAGTTGGGTTTTGTAACAGCTTGCTAACGCCCTGAGAAAGGCACTTAAGCTCTTAGATTAGTTATCGTTGCTATTGTATTCATTGTCTGTACTAAAGGTGTTGGAACAGGATTCCAGTTTTTAATTTTTACAATTCCTATCCACACTTTTGTCAACATGCATTTGAATTTTATACTTTGGAGGTGGTTTTCCTTCTCTGAGGGTGACTTTAGGATATAAGGTAGTGTTAGCAAGTTGGTAGATAATTAGCATAAGTAATTTGATGTCTTATTTAATAAGATGCAGTTACAGTTGTATTTGTTTTCAAAGCCCAGCTTTGATTTCCCAGTGCTGCGGTCAGGTCACACTGCTTCTGTAACATGCTTATCTCTGTGTGAGGCAGAAAAGGGAGTATTTAATTTCACTTAATTTTTCTGGATATTTTACTTCTTAAACAAAGGGAATGAGGGGGGGAAAGTCTGAAAATAGAAACTTATTTCATTGCCCGTCTGAAAATGAGAAACTGCAGAGCTGAGTTAAATATGTTGGGAACAGCTGATATGAGTAATACAAGGACTTTGTTTTAATCTTGCACAGTGTGAAAAGGCCAGGAGCCAGACTGCTGTGCTTTATTCACTGTGGTGAAGCATGCTGTGAGTGTAGTTAAGCAGGACTATCTGTAGTGCACGGTGCTGTTCACCAGCAGAAAGTGTATGAGAATCCAGTTCTGGATCCAGTAAGCAACCGAGGAACAAATGTTTCAGTTTGCTGACTTCAGCCGAGTTGTTGCTGATTGCCTGGGATATCTAGAGGTGCTATGAGATATCAGTAAAAAAAATCAAGGTTTTGAGTACAGTGTGTCTGTACGGTGGAACTGTGACCCTGCTTCAAAGCCTACTGAATTAGAGAAGGGGAAGAAGGTCTTCCATAAGAAGGACGTTAGCTCGTTCAGGGGTGCTGCATGTAGCTCTTTGGATGGTTTTAGTGATGTATTGCTTCTCTTTCCCAAAGAACGTTAATTTCCCAGCAGAGGTGAAGGATCTGACCAAACGCATCAGAACGGTTTTGATGGCCACAGCTCAGATGAAGGAGCATGAGAAAGACCCCGAGATGCTTGTGGATCTGCAGTACAGCCTAGCAAATTCATATGCTAGTACACCTGAATTACGTAGGACGTGGCTTGAAAGCATGGCCAAGATTCATGCAAGAAATGGAGATTTATCGGAGGTAATGTAAATAAATTGACAGGAAAACCATTTGTCTTTGAGTTGAGATGTTCTGATGAAAAGGGCTCTGAATATCAAACAGTAGTGATTTAAGAGAATCATACAGTGTTTCTCACATGCTTGAAATGAGAGGAAGACCGGTCTGAAAAACACCTAGAGATACAATGCTTATTATCCCAGTTTGCCTAAATGTGACTACCAGATACAGGCTTGAGCAAGACTTGAAAATGTCTGATGAAGAAGCTACAGTCAGTATCACATTAGCATCGCTGCTGCTTAAGCCTAGCAGGCCCAGTAGCTGTAGTGTAGATGAGGTTATGAGTGGTGCATAACTTTCATGAAGGATTTTCTTCTCCCCCACCATGCACTGGAGTGGAACTTCATTTGTAATGTGTTGTCCTTTTAATGAAAAAAATGGGTGATGCAAAACTCCAGTGCATAGCCCAGGAATATCGGATTTACTAAGTAATCTTAATGGTTTTCTTGAGCAAATCTATGCTTTTACCTAAGACACCTAGTAAAATCAACAATCAAGAAGGATTTCATCATTTAATCCATTATTCTCTTAAACGGTTATATTAATTTTGTCTTCCCTTTTTTGCAGCATGGCTTGACTGATGAAAGTATGCACTCCTTATGACATGTATGCGGTAATTCATACAACGTACTTTAACATATATATGTGTCTTGGTCTCTTATTACAGGCTGCTATGTGCTATATTCATATCGCCGCTCTCATTGCAGAGTACCTGAAAAGAAAGGGTAAGATCAACATATGCAAAAACAATTATATATGTATAAACATTATTGTTGAAAATAATGTTTGGCTGTCCTGCTTTCCTTCCTTATATATAAAGTATTCTTAAAGCTGCTTGAATTCTTTCCAAATATTTTATTTTTAAAATATATCATAAATGCTCGTCTTAGCACTGGAACAATGAAAGTGTGTGTTTTGGGTAAAGAGGGTTAATTAAATGTTTAGTAAGTGAGTGTTAAAAGAGAATGCTTCACTTGTTAGTCTGTCGTTATTAAATATGCATGTATTAACACATACGAGTAGCGGTGTACTAATACCATCTTACACTATCATAGGTTACTGGAAAATGGAAAAGATTTGTACCTCACGTATGCTCCTGGAAGATGGTCAAGTCTCTGATAGTAATGTGTTACTAACAACTCACAATGGAGGAAGTGAGTGCTCTAACCGTGGCTGTTTATGGGTCAAATAACATAATTAGGGAATCAAATTACTGTTTTCCAATTGATCCGGAAAAATATCTACCAAAGCAAAAATATTTATAGTGCATGTTGATGGCTGTAATAGGAAGCAAGTAATGTCAGAAACATTATACGTTACTTTCCTGATGCTCTTTGGCTGGTTTGATGAATTGCTCAGAATCTGTCTGGTTAAGAGGTTTTTCAGCAAGAGAGCAGTCTGCTCTTCATCGACAACAGAAATCCCTCTCATTTCAATTGCTGTTTAGCATGCAAATCCGTGTCCCGTTCCTTGGCGAACCCAAAGATGGGAGGGCAGGGGGGTGGAATTTATCATGTTACGTATGGATAACCAGATATTAAGATTTATTTTTTTTTTAATCTGTGATGCTTATTAGAGAAATAAAGTGCGGGCTTATATTTTTTTAATGCTTCTATGCCAATGGTTATTTAGTTTATGAAATGTATATTTCAAAATAATTATCAGCATGAGATATTTTAGCATTTTTACAAAGAGCAATTTCTAGGGGCAAGGGCACATATCTGGGGAAGAGAAAACATTTAGTTTTGGAAAGGCTGTAGTTCTCCGATTACACTTGGAAGTGTCTGTGGGTGAGGTGAAAAAGTGCATCCTTTTAGCGGGGAGATTTCTGTGCATACCAGTATTTTGGAGATTGTTCACTAGTGGTAAAATACTTAGTATTAATAACAGATCGCAGTAGGTGGAGGGAAGAACTTGTGGGTCATTTTAAACGATTTTCAAAATCTGATAGAGGGGATGGAGCCCCTCTGTCTCAGTGTGTAAAGGTTAGCTTTTTAATTGTGCCTTAGTACGTTTAAATTGAACACGAACCGTGTCAGGATTTCATTGCCCCCACTGGCAGTTTTACCTTCTCCATCCAAGAGGGGTAGTAAAATATTCATGGGTCGGACTCTGCCTGACCTGTAACGTGCAATACCTGTGTAAGTCGCTCCTTCTGCAGCCATTCGCTAAGGCCCGGCTTTGCAAGCACTAACTGTAAGCTCAGGTTTAACCTTTAAGAGCCTTTCCATCGGCCATTGCTGCCACCAGCCTGAGATTTCTGTGAGGGAGCCCCTCGACCAGGGCTGTGGCCACCCACTCACCTGGGCGGGATGGGGGGGTGCTGCCAGGGTGGCCCCAAGCCCGGCAAAGGCGCGTGTGCCCCTCTCCCTGAGCAAACCTGGCTGGTGGCACCAGTGGGGGTCCCAGCGCACAGTGTCTAGTGCCTGCAGGCCAGGCTGGCCGTCACAGCGCTGGTTTGACAAGTATAAATTGTCTCGCCTCTGTCTGCGATGGTAATTCCTGTACAGAAGAGCGTTGCCCGTGTAGCGTTACGAGGCTGCCAGCACAGTTCAGCTAAGGAACCGGAATTCCAAAGAGAGGAATAAGATTGCAGCAGGAAAAGGTCAGTTACCCTTTGCCGGGACACAAGTGGATTTATATCACAGAGAGAATGTGTAATAGTCCCATAAACGCAGTCAGTTCCATTTGTGCTTCTCATCACTTGGGCTGTGAAAAAACTAATCAATCCAGTCAAATAAAATCAATTCTGTTTTAATGGCATCCAATAACTTTTAGTTTTACCTGGTTATTCAGTCATTAATTGACATTGTTATGACTTGCACTTCAAGGCTTATTTTCCATGGGATGGCCTGCTTTTCTGAGCATTACCCCCAACATTAAAGAAGAAGGTGCTATGAAGGAAGACTCTGGGATGCAAGATACTCCCTATAATGAGGTCAGCAGCATTAACATTTATATACTTGTTTATATTAACAGAGTGTTATTTCTAATAGATGTCTGTGCACATTACAACAAATTATAGTGAGAGTAGTGTACTTCACACTGTATTAAAAGGCACGCAGCTTTTGAGTAAAATGTCATAGCTGTTGTACTAAATAGCAGGGGTAGGTGTTTATCTAACCAGAACATGAAGTACCAGAGCTGGAAGTCAGGGCAAGGGGGAGCCCACAAAGCAAACCCATTCTTCTGAATGAGTTCTCAAGTATTCAAATATTTTCACATTACTGTTATTTCAGGGGGTTTATTTAAAGAAGAGCTAGGTCACCAATACCTGATTAAACATGGTGTCATTGAAATAAAACTTAATATAGAAGATACCCACTATTTCATTTTTATTCTGTATGTGCTTTTGCTGCATTGTTATTAATTAAATGCCACCGGCTGTCAAATCACTGAACTATTCGTATTTGTGGAATTGCAGAATATTCTTGTGGAGCAGCTGGAGTTGTGTGTTGAATACCTGTGGAAGTCTGAAAGATACGAGCTTATTGCTGAGGTTAACAAGCCTATCATTGCTGTTTTTGAGAAGCAGAGGGACTTTAAAGTAAGTTGGTTTATTATACCTTTTTCAATTATCTTAAGACAATGGTAAAGATCAAAATTTTTAGGGAAAAATAGGTGCTTTCTTTAAAAGAAATGGGCTTTTTTCTTCCTGTCTGTAATTTCTCCTTTTAATACTTTGTGCTGTAGATAAAAACACCCTGATGTCTTACTTCCTTCTTTTCAGCATCAATACAACAGTAAACAAGCAAAACAATTTCAAACAAACCTTGTGTTAGCCAATGGATTTTTATATGTGTTTTTAAACCAAGAGCATATTTGTGTTGTATTTAGAAACTGCCAATAAATTGTGTGATTTCTTCACAATTCCAGGGTTTCTTTATTTCTTATTTACTTCACAATTTCAATACATAATGGATCACCAGATGATAATCTTTTTTACTAGTTTTTCTGGGTTTAAATTTAAAAAAAAAAAACCAAACAAAAAAAAAAAAAAAACACCAAAGAGGTAGATAGCAATAAGTGGGAGCTGACTGGAGTTGTTGGCACCCATGCTCTCACCAGCAGGTAGGACACGGGTTGTCTGCCCTCTTATTAGGTCCCTACCACCCCACTGCCTGGTGGTGGGCTGCTCGTCTTCCTGTACATGAAGGCACCCACTGCTGCAAAACTGCCCAGAAAACGATAGAAACCTTGAAATGAATTTTTAGTGACTGCTAACAAGGTTAAACTATTCCCTTAGTGTGTACAGCCAACTTTGCAAAGGTTTGGGAATCCGGTGAAGGCAAGCCGTGCTTGTGCAGAGCTGTAGTGGCGTTTCCCAAAGTACTTGCATGCTCTCACTTCACCTCCCTCTCCCTGTTTCTTGACGTAGAGGCTGTCTGATTTGTACTATGACATCCACCGCTCTTACCTGAAGGTTGCAGAAGTAGTGAACTCTGAGAAACGTCTCTTTGGGCGATACTACCGTGTTGCATTTTATGGGCAGGTAAGCCAACTTGCATTTTTTTGTCTCTGCAGATTCCCAGATTTCAGCTATGGTCTTCTAATCCTGATGTATTTTGGGGAAGCTGAAACAAGGAAACACTTGGCAGTGAATTCATGGGGTAGAAAGTGCCTTGTGGGTCAGAATCCAAGCAGGATTTTACTCAGGAGAGCACTCAGTTGCATCTGTGTAAACTGCTGCTATGGATTTAGTGGTGTAACAGAGAACAGACTTGTATGTCAGCTTTAGCTCTTGACTTCATCAAGCAAAACCAAGACTGAGGCAGGGCAGGTTTTTTCAGAGTAAAACTTAAATAAAAACAGATAAGACACCTTTGATATATGGTGCTCTCCTCTAATAGAACTTAAAGCAGAGCAGTATGCAGTAGACGTTTTGTTGTGTTTCTGACTCTGACTTCTGCTTTCAGGCCACTTCTGATTCTGTGCAGTATACCGTAGTTTTATTCCCTTTGCTGTGCTTCAGCATCCTCAAAGCATTATTTTGTGCTTTCTTCCACTACAAACCAGTGTAGCAATCCAGCATGTTCCTTTAAGACCTGGTTTTGGCAAGCATACGATTTCCTTTACTCTGATATCATAAGATGTGTAAACAACAGATTGATGTGAATCATTCTGTTTGCTAATTAGATTTTAATGCAGAAATTTGCTCTTTTCTCCTTTTGATCTTATTCAAGGCTGTGGTAAGTCTAGTTCTTTTGCATGTTTTGTTTAATTCTCCTCACATGTCCTCTATCCTTCCCTGTACTGTTACTTAACATTAATTTTCCTGTGCTCTGGATTCTTTGGTTCATGGCAGATGAAATAACGTTGTTTCATTCATCGTTGCATCCTGCAAACTAACTTTTGTTTGTTCAGTTACCTGAATTACCAAGCTGTATCTGTCGCCATGTTGTGTGTGCACCGTGGGGCCCAATGCCGTGTCATCTCATCTCAGTGGAAGTTTTTCTCTCAGCTTCACTGGGAGTGGGATTGGAGCCCTTCTTCCTCTGTTGAAAAACTCGGTGTAGCCCTAATGCTGTTTGAATGCAGAGCCTGCTTTCCTGGCCTGTGCAGCAGCTGCAGAGAGGCAGGCTCTTGTGTCAGTCTGTGATCTGTGGCAATGGTGACGGGAGCCCTCTGGGCAGGGTGCAGCCACCTTGCTGGTAGTCCCTTGTAGGAGCAAGAAAACTGGGAGTCAGAGGGAAATGGCGAGTCCTGGCTGTTCATACAGATCAGCAAAGCTGAACTTGCCGAATGCGAGCTGCACTTGAGGAAGGGTAGAGTTTTCCGTATGCCTCGCCTTCCTCAAAACGGGAGCAGGGGAGGGGGAAACAGGATTCTCCTACCTGCAACTTCTTGCCAGGGCTGTCCCAGAGGCAGCTCCTCGTTAGCAGGTAATCCAGCTGCAGCAGTTTTGCTGAGCTGGGTTAAAATCTGTTACACTGCGATGACTTTTCAGCTGCCAGTGCCACAAGGGCCACTTCATTTAAACAGCTTTAGTGCTTTAAAGCGTATGACTGTCATAGCTGCATATTGCTCGGACCAGACACTGAGCATCCATCCCAGCTTCCTCCTTCCCTTTTGCCAGGGCGATGTTACGTGGGAGAAAGCGGGAATGTTCTTATCACTCCTTGCAGAGGCATAGTGACAAAAGCGTATGGCACAGCGCAAATAACTACAGGTAGATCATTCCCAGGGGCGTTACTTGTGCCTCATTTACCAAGGATAATAGGAGTGTGTCTGCAGAACGGATTCAGGAGGGCTTACCAGTACACAAAGCACCACAGCAGGTGTGGGAGCTACAGAGGAAGCTGACCTGGAAGGAGAAAGGGAACAGTCCATTCCCATATGCTGGCTCTGCCTGCATATTTTTTCCCTCTGGAAGGTTTCCTTTCTGTATTTCTGTCAGTCCCTGTTTTCCCAAGTGCCACTTGCGTCCATTTTGGCCGTGCAAGTGGAAAGCTGTGAGGCCTTTCGGTCCCTCTGTTGCCAAGAGCATTGCAGGCCTCCATACGGAAAGGAGTCTCAGTGCCCAATTCATTTAAAACATTAAAAGCAATTCCCTTTTATTTTTTTGCTTCTGGCAGACTTTGCACACTTCCTCCCCAAAGCTTATGGTTGCAGGTTTTTACTAGTGTTACACAGTTAAACCAGTGTAAAGCAACATGAATCGCTCTGCTTAGGCCACTACAAAGGAAATGCCACAGAAGGAAACTCGGTGTGCAGGTGTGGGATGCTCGGTGCGCAGGTATGGGATTCCTTTTCAGCATTACACATACACTGTTCCATAAAATACCTGTGAGCGGGTACATATGGAAGCACACACGTATAAAAAGATGTATCATTACACATATGCATTTATTCGTTAAACACTTTTATCAATTGTATCAATAAATATATATGTTTTGTAAAAATGGAACACTGCTGTTCCTTAACTGAAACAAAAACTGCGGAGAAAGCCGATTAAAGGACAAAAGAATACTGCAAATTCTGTTTGCAGGAGAATTTGGGGGGTTCTTAGTGGAGAAAAAATCTGCAGTTGCACCTGAAAACCGTTCTTCAGTATTTAGCTGCTGCATTGCTGCAGGGACCCTCTGGAAGGATGAATTGAGTGAATGTAGTCCTGGGGGAGGATGTAGTTGGTTGTTTTCACCAGAGAGCTTTATTTGCCAGCTCACAGAGCCGGATCTCGCGGCAGCTGCTGTTGTAGACTGCAAATTTTAAGGGCCTTGGGTGACAACATCTCATTGCACCACCAAGTGGCCACCAGCCAGTGCTTATGATTTTATTCACAGAGTGTTTTGAAAAGTCAGTATCTTTCTTGAATTAAAACAAACAAACAAAGTTCTAAATGTGGTGAGTATCTGGAAATTTGTGTGGTGCTGATAAGCAAAGACATTCAAGACTTGTTTTCAGAGCAGTGTTAGGTAAAGGTAGAGCTGAGGGTTTGTTCTCGTATCTGTGCAAGAAGCTGTAGAAGCTGGAGGGCAGATTTTCACCATGGTAAGCTGGCTGCAGGTTCATGTCTGAAAGCCAAAAATGTGGCCCCTTTTCCAAACGCGGTGAAACAGCTGTAGCTTCCTGAGCAAATAGTACAACAGCCTCACTTACCATGGGAGGAGACGTTCACTTGGTACTGACAGGGGAGGATCCATTAGATGCTAATTCTTGGCAGGTAAAGCAGAAGGCTTCACCTCAGCTCGCCAGCTCTGGGGTTGGTGTGTATTCTTCCAGCCGAGCTCAGAGAAGAGGCTGGTTTCCTGTGAGCTCCAAGGGATGTGTCTGAGGGCGCACCGGGAAGAAGGGCCTTTTCAGTGCTCCCACAGTGACAATCCCAGGTTGCAGCTTGACTCTCAGCACATCAGAGCTCAGTGGAAACCAATAACCCACTGTCTGGGAAATCATCTCTCTTCCATTACCTTCAGCTTGTCCATGTAATAATTTTCACCCGTAAAGCTGCATTGTCCTTGCAGGGTAAAACCAGCCAGTATGAAAATAATCTAGGCATATGTATTGATAATGTAACATTGGCTGCTTAATATTTTAAAATCCTGAAAGTGGAGGATATTTGGCTCCTGGAAAGTATTTAATCTTACTTTCAATAGGCTTTGCCAGCCATAGAGCATATGGTAGACACGATTATTTATAGCTTGCAATTAACGTCTGCCTGTCACCCGTCAGCTGAAATATTGTAGGGAATATGTACTTAAATGATGTCTCTTGCATCAGAAACATAACTAAATATGTTAGTTGTTTGTTTTCAGGTATTTTTCTAAGCAAAACCATTAACGCAGATACCATCTTAGTGTGCCAGGCAGCATCAGTACAGAGATTTGGCACTTACATATAAACACATACTTCAGTGTGCAAACATACACAGAATCAGTGTTTAAGAGCATAAACTATAATCTAGCTTGCTATGATTTGGAAAACATGAGGGGTTTTGTTGTAAACACTGAATAGTAACAGAAAACAGATGTTTTGTGACAGAGGCAATCCCAAGTAGTGTGTTTAAGTATGGTTGCATGAAACTAATGAAGTTTTCCCACATAAAGCAGTTTTGTTTCAGTGCGAACAAGACCAGAAAGCAGGTTATGATCCTGCAGATCTTTTCTCAGTGAAATCAATAGAAAGTCAATTGCCTGGCCAGCTCAGTAAATGTTTATAGGGTGTCAGGTTTTGAGCTGTAGATTTGTTCTCTAATTAAACTGTGAAGTTCTTCATATGCCTATGGAGATTAATTGACAATATTGTTAAAAATTGTGCAATGTTAGAAGGTCACTGTGAGACTGATTAAGATACTATTGGACAAGCTGCTGTTAGTCATTGGTTTCCAGTAATGCCCACAGTGCTCTTGGCACTTGCCACACTAAAATTCAATTTTATTGCCCCTTGTCCTCACTAAAAGAGAAGTCAGAGGTGCTCATATTTGTTAATCCCTATTGAAATAAACCTTAGGGATTTTTTCCTAAACAGACGTTGAAATGTACAGCTAATATATTTTAATTCTGTATATTTCTTTTGTGAAGATTTGCCTAGTCAATAATTTTACTGGCCAAAGTTGAAATATGCTTCAACATGAAAAGACTGGATTTTGCATGAGTACCTTCCAAAGATATTTTGGAGTTATTTGTGCGTCTCTGTTTTTCAACAGATGGCAGTTTGCCAGAATTTGCCAGGCATATTGTAGAATTAGCTGTCCAAGCCCTATCATGTTAAGTTCAAAGGGCCTTGGGTTTGACATCATTGATGCTGTCTGCCTTTCCCCTTGATCCCTCCAGCTGCAGGTATTTTCCTTTGGGTCACTTTGTGTTAAGGTGAGAGGAGGAGGCTTTGGGTGCAGCTGCAGTGGTTAACACCGCCAGATTTCATCAGCAGCATATGAAATCCTGGAAGGAGGGCTGGTGTTTCTCATGGCATTGGGATAAATCCAGTCCTTGTTAATGGGGCACCTGCTGCTTTCTGCTCAGCTGGGAGAGCTCTTCTTGGAGTGTTGATGTACATGTTCATCATGTAGCAGTTGAGTGCCTCACCTGCACATGACGCAATGCTGTGTTAATTTTCTGAGGTCAGTTTTTCTTCTGAAGCTTGACAGGTTCTTGTTTAGCTCTTTGATGGAGCTTTTTATTAAAGCTCTGCCAAGTCCATCCAGTGTAATAAGTAAATGACCTTTAAAAGGTTGAGCTTTTTTGCAAAGGAGCACACAGTGTCTTTCTTTTTTTTTCCCTTTTCAAATGTGAATCATTTAGTAATTATTTCTGAAAATGCTGCAATTCCATATGACCTTTCAGGATCTCCATACCAGGGCCCTGTGCATGGCTGTGGGCAGCAGTGGCATGCTGCGTGCACCCCAGCTGAGCTGGGCATCCAGCAAACAGCTGTTACACTCATGTTCTGCTAGCATAGTGCTTCTGATATAGTTAATTCAGCCAAACAATTAAAGTTTAAAGAATTTTTAATTCATTAGGGTTTTTTTTCATCAGACATACACAACAGCATTCTCAAGAAAGCACATTAACTCTTTAAACAGTTAGGTCTCTTACATGAATAAATTTCCTGGGTAACTTCAGAGATACCAGGCCATAAATGCAGATCTCTAGGTATGTGTCTTCTAGGAGAGAGGTAAGCTTTTAACTTAGGTGCTGGAAATGGCATATTGGATGCTCTGGTGGGCATACAGGCAACCTTGATTCCTGATGTAAGCACCTTCTTGAGGCCTTGCCCTGTCTGTTGTGTTCACTGTATCCTTCCATTTCTTTCCAAACAGGGTTTTTTTGAAGAAGAGGAAGGTAAAGAGTATATCTATAAAGAACCCAAATTAACCGGCTTGTCCGAGATCTCTCAAAGGCTGATGAAACTGTACGCAGACAAGTTTGGAATAGATAATGTGAAGATCATCCAGGATTCCAACAAGGTACAAAAGATGTGCGGTTTCTGCATGAGGGGGAGAACCGAGCGCATGGTTCATGTTTTGAGCTGTTTTGAATGAATGTGAACTGAGTGTAGGTGTAAACTATGATAACCTATTCTGCAACCAAAAAAAGATTCTCACTTCATAGTGTGGCAGGTGCTTTATGGAAATGACAATGTTATAGCAGGGCATCACAGTTGGTGGGAAGAGAGCATATTGCATCATACGCCTGCTGAGAGCATGTGGATATTTACCGCAGTGAGGGAGCAAGTTGTTTTCTCTCTCGTTTAGCTTTCATCTACTTCTACCAATGGCTATGTTCAAAAGTTCCACTGTTCTTAGGGGCCTCTTAGTTAAGTATCTTTGCATTAATCTGCGGTCTGAATAGTACATTTGGAAATCTCTGTTTTAATCAGTATTGCTATGATAGATAAAAGTATAAGAAATATAATGCATGCCTTGGAAGCTCATCACACTTAACAGAATTTTATGATGTTTGCCACTGTTGCACAGGTCAACCCCAAAGATCTGGATCCAAAATATGCATATATCCAGGTGACATATGTCACACCTTTCTTTGAAGAGAAAGAAGCTGAAGATAGAAAGACCGACTTTGAAATGCATCACAACATCAACCGTTTTGTGTTTGAAACACCTTTCACACTCTCAGGAAAAAAGCACGGAGGTGTAGAAGAGCAATGCAAGAGGCGCACAATCCTGACAAGTACGTTTGCTCAGGCAGCTTCCCCTCTCCCGTCCCACTTTGGCCAGTTAAGCCCAGCAGCACGTTTTACGTGCCAGGTTTTCCGCAGTCAATAGGCACAGCGTGTTGTGCAGAATGATAAGTACTCTTTTTAATGTGTCCGCTGGCAAAGTATGTGCTTTCTTACTAGGGAAAGTTATTTTCATTTGTGGAGTCATCAGCTGTCTTAGCTGGTTTCCTTGTTATTGACATCTTAACTGTTCTTGCAGTGATGTAATTTGGGAGTGGTTCTGCTTGAGGCAGCTTAGCACTCAACCATTGTTCTTTTCATAATAAAGTCAAAGAAAAAGCAAAGATGTAGGGTGCCTGTTCTGCCAAGAAGAGTAAAACAAAGATACAGATTTTTGTTCAAAGTTGGAGTAAGATAAGTTATATAGAATTTTTTTAAGTGAAAGGTGAGGTTTCATCTCATTGGGCACAATCAGTGTTTTAAGACAGGAACGTCAGGGAGCGCTAGATATGTCTGTTCTTACTGACTCATATTAAACAGAAAATGTTTAGTTCCTTATCATCATTGAAATCTCTTTTTAAAGAGGCATCCCTTGTGAAACTACTACTGGAACTTGACCTTTCTGGATTTTGGCTGAGAGTATGAGAACTGCCCGAGACAGAGGCGTTGTTCTCATGGGCAGCCATGAGCAGAGAGGCTGATGTTCACACCAAAGGCTCCTCAGAGACAGAAAATCCAGTTCCCCACCGACTTCAGTGCATCTGCTTCTCCCAAAGGGCAGAGTGAGGAAAGCTACTTTCACAGTGCAGGCGTAGTCACCTGAAAGTTTTGTTCTGGCAAGTCAAGAGAAAAGCACCGATGTTTGAGGGCATCTTGTTACATGACGCAGCTTTGCTTGTAAGCTCCTTTGTAGCAGCTTGTGCGTGGTATTTGTAAGTGCTGGAGCAGCGGTAGGTGTTTTGAGATGTGTATTGAAGCAGGTAGTTTCACTGACCTGAAAGTGCAGCTGTTAGAGTATGTCTGGCAAAACCAGAGAGGGTTGTTCTTCCAGCAATACTTTCCCTAGGTTATTACATGCTGTCATCAGCTCCCACCACTCTCAGCCAGCCAGGCCCTATCTTCAGCGTTAGGTGGGAATTCGATGACCTTCTCTTCTCCCCTGCTTTTCCCTCTGACACCTGCCTCACCTCAGTGCTTTTCTCTAAAGGAAGCATCTTTTTCTCCCCGCACCCCACCCCTTCGATAAAGTCATATATTTTCATTTGCTTCCTATGTAAAAAGAAGTGCTCTTAGTTTGAGAAGAAAGCAAGGCTTACTGATGTGACTGGAGGAGCAGTGGAAGTTAATCGTGCTTGTGCAGAGGTGCTGGGTGGCTGTAATGGTACCCACCCAGCATCTCTGCTGCAGAACCTGCTGCCTGTGGTACGCAGAGGACAAGTGCAGTGGAGCCGCAGACTGTGGATTGCTGGTGCTCTGCTCTGGAAGTCCTGGGTTTCCGGCTCTCCAAGGAGAGCCACCCTGTAAGCCGGAGCTCATTTAGATCTGAGCTGACTGGCAGCAGACACTCACCAGAGGAAGGCATACGTGGAGTTTGGGAGGCCTTCCAAAGTATGTGGAGCAGTCAGGAAAAGGTTGTTAGCTCAGATCAGGCTTCATGTGCCATAACAGTACCTTTGCCAGACCCCCTGAGATCCGTGAGAAGGCCTTGACTGGAAGGAAGGGGTTTATCAATGGTTTACTCTTCTGTCAGCTCCCAGAGCAGTTATTAGAAGAAATTTTGGGATACTAAAATCTGACAGTGAGAGATTTTAGCCACATGAATGTGACAGAGCTCAGTAGCAAACAGTGACGAATCCAAAAGGAATGCTCTTCCAGTGCCTGCTGTCTCGCTTTTGCTCATTTGGTGATTAAAACTTAATTTGTATGCATTGATAAAGAGATTAACAAGGTCAAAAGTTAATACTTCAACTTAATAGTTTTGCTTTCTTAACTGCTCTCTTGTTGGGTGAGTTTCTCTGATACATTTCTTGCTTTCGAGTAGCCAGTCACTTGTTTCCCTATGTGAAGAAGCGTATTCAAGTCATAAGCCAAACCAGCACAGAGCTGAACCCTATCGAAGTAGCCATTGATGAGATGTCCAAAAAAGTCTCAGAGCTCAATCAGCTTTGCACAATGGAAGAAGTGGACATGATCCGACTGCAGCTCAAACTCCAAGGAAGTGTCAGTGTCAAGGTAATGAAAATTTGCTGCTTTTTTTTTTTTTTTTTTTTTTTTTGTCTTCTGCCTCTACCTAAATTTTTATTCAGGTTTTCATCATTCCAGACATGGTTTTTCTATTTTATATTTCTGGTTATGTCTTGTATTCCAGTGCTGTTGAAGCCCACCCTAAAAATGTAGGGGAACTGAAAGTTTTCCACTGATGTCGATGAGATTTGCCGCATTTATGTGCAAATATTACGTGCAAAACTATTTCGGTCAAATGTTCTCTAAATAAATGTTAAGACCTTTCCAGCAAGACCATCATGTGCCACTTGAGAATACAACCCATCATACAGCTGGGCATGCAGATATTTTAAAGGGAGTTTTGTTAGGATTGGGGTTGTCATTCCCAATTTAGAAAAGTTGGGATTGGTGAGAGGTGTGTGTATTTCTGGTTCCCTTGTTAAAATGTCTTCAGGCATACAGCTTTCTAGATTGTTACCTAGCTGAGGACTTTGAAAGTCCAGCAGGGATCTGCAGTTTGTGCAAGGCTGACCAGCTCCCTTTTCTTCAGTAAAACTCTTCAGATTTCATCCAGGTGACAAGAGGAGTGAGGTGATGTTCCTCACACAGGTTTGGTTGCCTGAGGCCAGTCCCCAAGCCTTGGAACACAAGAGAATATTACAATAAACTGCTTGTTCTCTGCACCCAAGTTGTATGGTTTTCCCCCAGGTAAATGCTGGACCGATGGCCTATGCTCGAGCTTTCCTTGAAGAGACAAATGCCAAGAGATATCCTGATAATCAAGTTAAGCTTCTGAAGGAAATCTTCAGGTAAACGTTCAGTTTAGATTTCCCTCCTCTGCATAGTAGGAGTAGTGTGAGTAGGTGTGACATGGAATCAGGCTGAACTGAACCAGGCTAATTTACATCTGCATTCACCCTATTTTCCAAGTCATTCCCAAGAAAACATTTATGGAAGTTTTGGGTTATCCTAGCAGCCTACATTCCTCTTGATCTGAGAATGAGTTCTGAAATTCATTTCTAACAAGGTGTAATTTGCAAGGGAGAGAAGTACAGTAGGATTTGTGTGTGTTTATATATATAGATAGACAGTTTTTTCATTACTACAAAAATTATGGGGTTGTTTTTTGTGTTTTTGTGCTTGTAGGCAATTTGCAGAGGCATGTGGACATGCTCTTGATGTCAACGAACGCCTTATTAAGGAGGACCAATTTGAATATCAGGGAGAGATGAAGTCTCATTATAAGGACATGCTCAGCGAGCTCTCTGCAGTTATGAATGAACAGGTTAGAGCATCTGTTTTGGTGCTGGTTGGGCTGAATGAGGGTAGCTAATTGTGTCTTCTAGTGACAAATGAAGCTGTAGAGCAAAAAAAAAGGGAAGTAAAACCTGGCAGTGCAACAGTCACTGAGAAAATATAGTTTACTCCCTCCCACCCGACATTTTTTTTTTAAATCCAGGTTTATTATACATAATGAATTTGACTGATCGACAAAGGTTTGTCTTCTACCTGTAGCTACATATTGGAGAAAAAAAAATTCATTAATGAAAAAATTCAAATTCAAAAAAGTTGAATGTTCATGAGGCTAAATGCAGACTGAGGTCTAGAGGCATAGAAAGATAATCAGTTAAACCAGTGTTTTATGGTTTGCTTGCCTTATCCTACAGCTGTGATGTATTTAATTAAAACAGTAAATTGCTTTCAAGATCTAGCTTATAACTGGAGGAGGTATCTTTATAGTTTCTATTTGTATTCAGCTTTGAGAGCAAGAGTTATTTCTTTTTTATCTTTTTATATTGAAATACACTGTCAAAATACATGCCATATATTTCAGCTGTTAGCAGCTTCAGAAGGACAAGCATGCATGGCAACGTTGTATGAAATGCACCCCAAAATACTGAACTGGACTTCAGTGCATACTTGCAGCTACTCTATTGTTGTGTCTATGCAGATATTTTTTATTATGTTTTCTGTTTTAATTTAAATATTGAATGATTCTGCATACTTAGATGCAAATTAAATCATGCTTAATTATTTCTCTGCATGCTTGTGTGTAGGCCACCTTAGATTGCATCTGAGAAATACTCTGCAGTGGTTGCGCTGCGTTACCTATAGCACACATAAGCACTGATTGTGTACAGAGTTACTTTGTTTAACCATTGGTATCAGTGATGGCGTCTCACAGAAGTGTCCAATTGGCACCCCATCAGAGCATGCTGTATTATTTCTCTTCATACGTGAAGAGAATAAGGATTTATCAGGATTTTTGGCCCATTGTTATACTTACTGTGGAATCAAGCTAGTTTTTGACAGGGTGTAAAGCGGTGTAATTGCTTTGAAGGCTCGGTGTATGTCAGGTGGGGGGCTAGCTTGATGGTTGCTCTTCTGAGAGTTGTGCTCCTTTCCTGTTCAGGTGTATAAAGATTTCAGAACCTCAAGCATTCCAGTAATCTTATCATAACTAATATTTATCTCTGTTTGTTACGTAAGTATGTAAATATTAAGGGTATCATCTGTTACTCCGTGTTCATGCCTCTCCTGTGCAAGTTATTTTGGCCGTCCAGTCAATGTGCACAGGCAGTACCTTGTCTCTTGTGTGAGCTACTGTTCCCACAAGAATGGAGAATGCATGGTCAACTTAAATGAGGTATGAGCGGCCCATGAGTTTCAGCATTCATAAAATATTTGGTGAGTTCTATTAAATACTCACACCTGTATTTATATCAGTGAGCTCTGAGTTTTCGTCATGTAAATGAAAAGACTACATAACATAAAATTACTTGAACATAACAATGTAAATATGTAAAGTTAAGAGTTCATCCAGCAAAAGTCAAAATCACCATCTGTTTAACTAAAATATCTGAATTTGACAGTCCACGCTGAAAACCAGTCTCCTACTTGAGCCCTGCGGGGAAGCCTTACAAGTGACAGCCCAGTTTTCCAGGCAACGTGGCTTTCCGGGAAAATTCTGCTCCTCTTGCAATGAATTCATGAACTCCCTACTTCTGAGCACAGCACTGCCTCAGAGGAGTCCCATGCTGTAAACTGTGGCTGAAATATTTACCTTGCAGTTGGAAAGCTTGAGGCTCTCTTATAACTGTGCTGTGTGCTTTACACCAGTAAGATTTGCCATCTTTTCCATTGTCGTATTCAAAAGGGGTTTGTTTGCTCACCCACTGACAGTGACTCTTTCATCACCATATGTTTTTCTCTGTTTTGTTTTGTTCTGTTTTTCTTTTCTGACAGCTCTGTCATGGTCCTTGCTTATACAGCTTCTCTTCTTCCCTGTCTAACATTTCCCTCAATACTATAGCCAAAAGTGGTATGTTCATTTTTCTTACATCTATTTTTTTTTTTTCTTTTAATGTCATGTACTTTCCTTACTTGCTGGTTTTTCTACTTGGTATGTTTGTTCAGTTTCACATCTAACGAATCCCTTGCTCAGGGAGTGAAAAAAAAAAAGAAAAAAAGACAAGGTACACGTGTGATGTATTGTCCGTGAGCAGTGTTGAGGTGCATGTTCTTTAGGATCCTAGTCATGAACTTGGGGAGCTCAGCGGGGCAGCTTGACAAGAACCTCCTAATGCAAAAGCACGTGCCTGTAGTAGCAAAAGTGGCGGGATGGAAGGGCCAGGGACAAATGGCATAGAAAGGTACCAATTAAGCCAAGCCCTCCTTGCCCTGTGAGTGTGGTCCCCTTCTCACAGCCCTGCCCACCATGCTGCTTGTGCCCATACCCTGGGACAACTGGAATGCAGGCTGAGGCCACGCTGGGGTGCAGTGGAGAGTGTGCAAGCCCAGCTGCGTGTGTTTCAGAGGAGTGGTACAGCCCAGCGCAACAGCAGCCGCCCCGAGCTCTCTGACTCTGATGCCCCGGGGGAGAGCGCTGGATGTGAGTCCCAGCTGGGCAGGCAGTGTGCCCCGCAGCCTGCCTGCGCTCTGTCCTGCTGCCCCGCTCTCCTCGCAGCTTCCCTGGCTCTGCTGGGCACTGCCGGGTGGTGCTGAGTCCCAGTGCCGTCCCTCCACCTGCTGCATGGGAGCAGCTCCAAAGCTGTACGTGGAGGCGGTGTGGTCATGTCCGCCCAAGTGATAAATGTGCTAGGGTTGACCTGCAGCCCTGACCAGGGATAACTGGGGCTTGATAGCGTAAGATTAAACCTGGAGCTTTGTGAAGGGGACAGGTTTCTCTTCCACTGCTGATGGCTGCATGGTCAGTGGGGGTGGCCCGTGTCTCTGCTGGGGATGCTTCAAGATAGTGTCCCATGGGAAAAGGCGGGTTTTCAGTCTGTGTTTATAGAAGTAGGAAGAACAGCTATTACCAAGGCTGAAAAGAACTTCAGAAAAAAAGATCTTCCTTCTTGCTAAAGCTTTATACAAAGGACAGGGCAGAACAAGCTTTTGCCACTGCTCCTCCCAGAGTACAGTTCTGCCTGCAGCCTCAGCCCGGCAGTGGTCCAGACCCTGCTAAGGGACGTGTTTCCTCGGCTGCTCTGTGTGAGGCTCGGTGGGGATGCGGCGTGCCCCGAGTGACTGCGTGGGTGCAGCTGGGGCTGGCTTGTACCACGGTCAATAGGTGCTAGTGCAGGTGTCTGCTGAGTTTATAAAATGTAGGTGACTTCTAAGTTGTGTTTGTGTTAGAATTGTTAGAGAAACATTGTTCAGGGAACCCCATGAAGCACCGCTTGGCAGAAGCTGTGACCCTAGCCCAGTCCCATTTATCCCCCCGGTTCAGAGGACATCCTCCCTCTCGCTGCAGCCTCCTGTCACTTCTGGGTCCCAAAGCAAAAAACCTCTGTCAGATCTTTAGCATCATTGTGTAATAAATAAATAAATAAAGGGAAACCCTTGGTTAGACTTTTTTATTCATTTAATTTATATTAATTTATATTAATACTTCAGACACCAAAGTATTCAGATCTCTCTCACTGTTAATTTTTTTCCTTCCCTTTTCTTTTTTATGGAAAGATTGCATACAAGGAGGACTCGGCAAAACACCAAGGGATGGAGCGCACTTACTCACGAGTCATCAATAGAGCCAGCTCGTCTGTGCCAGCAGCAGCCACCCCAGCAAACCCTGATGCTTGACTGCAGCATGGGCAACACGAAGACTTGGGGTGGCTGATTTTTTGGGGTTTGGGTTTTTTTTGCTCTCTGGGGTTTTTTTCCTTTTACATTAATAGTACTGAAAACTTATTTGGTCATGGACAACGCCAGGAAAAGGATTTTTGAGTTATGATTTTAATTTATTGGAATTCTTCATGATGTTATTTTTTAAAACTGCAAGCTTGATATTTTTATTATTTTTTTTTTGCCTGCCCCAATATTTGCACATTCCCCATCTTTTTCAGTGTTGTTGTTGTTGTCTGGTTTTGGTTTTGAACAGCCTTTATTAAGCCAGGCTGATTATGAAATTCCCATTGAACAGATAGGTACACAGCAAACCCTAAGTTTGCTATAAATTATAATATATCTAATACTAAGTCCTAGTATACATATATTTTAAAGGTCAGAGTGGATGTTTTATAACATTTAAGTATATTGCAATTGTAAATAGAAGATGTGTAAAATATGTCATTTTTACAAAATTTAAAAATTATCTTTTTAGTTAATTATGACAGTACTAAGACTATAGATAACATTTCAGTTACCATTATATTAAAATATTTGTGTATGTGTATAAAAGCGTCCATAAAATTTTCTCTTTGAAGGCCTGTGCGTTGGTTCATTCCCACGTCAGCACTTTCCGAAGTGGTGAGATCAGGATGCCTCCTGCATCGCGGCTGTCTGCTGTGTTGCGGCTGTGATGGGGACATTTCCGACCATCTGCAGAACTTGGCTTCAGATTTGCTCCGTGGCCCCAGGCTGAGGCCACCCTGGGAACCCGGGGCTCAGTGTACTCCTGCTTGAGGCCAAGGAAGCTCTGCTCATCCTTTTAAGTTTGTAGCCTCAGAATTTGCTTGGGGGCTGTGGGGAAACCATGTGCCTTCCGTGAGGCGTGTGTTTCAGTTTCCACGTTGTGTTGGGATGAGGTGGAGTGGTTCTGCCAGCTCTTATGAGTTCCCTTTAACCTCAGCACTCACACGCTCCACGTTCATTCCTTTACCCATAGGAAATCCCTGCTTTCAGGGGTCCCTGCTTGTTCTTTTAGGATCCCTCTCTTCTGTGCTTGCAGTCCCCACAGTTCCATTAAACTGTGGTTCATTTTCCCTGGGGAAACCCTGGTGATTCCCCGAAGTCCTCCACAGGCTCAGGAGCGTTCGTTCAGGTCAGAGGCCAGCGCTGTGCCTTGCTGTGTGGGCTACCAGGAGGGTTTTTGCAGTGTGTTGCCTCATTCTGCCCGACCTCTTTGCCTGTATCTCTTCCCATGACACTCCCAGTTCACAACTGGTGAATCTCAACTCAAGTTGTAGCCTGGCTCTGCAGAAAAGAGCCAAGGGTGGCCTCTAAATTCACCCCGTCTGTACGTGCAAGGTAAAAGTGCCACCACCCAGTCTCTGCCTTGCTTGCTGGTACTGCCAGCGCTGGCTGCAGGGTCTCACTATCACCAGATCGGGGATTTTTCAGAAAAAAATCTTTGAGAAGGGTTGAAACCCACATGGTGTTCTTTCCTGGGGGAGGAAAGAGGGGAGCAGTCGAGATGGGCGCTCCGTGGGCTGGGATGGGCCCTGCTCCAGTTAGTCCTGTGGCAGCGCAAGCCCATGCCTGTGACTTGGTGACAGCCCAAGCTCTTGGTGGCATGCTGCGCGCCAGCATGCACCGCGGCTGGAGCAGGAGCCAGGCACCTTCACCATCCTCACCTCAAAACGCCCAGCTCTGCTGTTCAGGCACCGCACTGTTCAAAACCAATAGTCTGCCAAAAAGAATGATTTCTGGCTCAAATTTTAATCTGCTTTATACTTGCCCTAGTTTTGGCATTCCTTTCCGATTCTCCTCCCCATCCCCCTGGGTGAGGGGCAGGGAGTGAGCGGCTGCGTGGCATTTAATTACCAGCTGGGGTTAAATCGCGCCAATACTCTATACGCAGTGGTAGATGAAGTTATTTGCTCATTTGTATATATGGGAGGAACCAGTCATCGGTGGCGACAGTGGGAACCCGCAGGACAGAGCAGGTAAGTCTGAGCATCGAGCCCTCTTGTCCCTTGGTTTGTCGGTCTCACTGGACTCGTTTTGCGTTTACTATGATTTGTGTTTATGGATGGGTATTTCAGAAACGACCAAGGTGATTTGGAGACAGACCATTTCTAAGTAGCATCCACAAGAATTGAGCAACTGAATTTGTTGGGCATCTTTGGGAATAACTGGATTGCAAAAGTGTGGCTCGCACCGGGGGAGTGTTGCAAGCTGACACCAGCCTGGTCTGAAGCCACACTGTGGTCTGTAAAGCGGAGGTAAGGAGATCCCTGGATTGTTTCCTCAATAGCTTGCACACAAAATGAGTTTCATGTGTAACTCTAAGGGTTGTGGGGTTTGGTTTGTTTTAAGCCACCATTTCTGCAGCCTCCTCTGGGACTTTGAAAATCCAGTCTGTATTCTGGCTATTATCTTATTGTTGGTGTTAAAGATGCTCAGGCTTGTGTGTAGCTGTGTCCTTATTCCAGATGGCTCTTCATCTCCTGCTGTGTTCAAGCACTTCCAACATAGCTGCGTGAAAGCAATTAGCAAACATTAGCTTTGAACTGGGGCTGCATCAGAGAGAGAAAACAAAGCATTAAACCATGGATTGTCCCAGTGTTTTGAGGGGTGAGAATGAGAGAAATGCAGAAGGCCTGTGAGGCTGTAGGGATTATTACAAAGATGGGATTTGGCCCTTTATTGCCGTAAAGTTGAGCAACCAAAACTGCAGAAGTTAGATGTGTCGGCACTGAATCCCACATCCAGCCCCCACAGAGCTGCACGGTGTTGCAAAGGCTGGTGCCTGACGGGGATTGCGTGCCACAGAGCAGGCACTGTGAGGAAGGGCTCTTTTCATACAATCCCTGCTTTTCAAACTCTTAGGATTACATGAGGTCTACGCTATTTTTTTTCTGTTTAAAACTCTGCTCTGAGACTCCTTTTGTCTAAGGCAACCACCAGGACACGGGTGGCTGTTCTCGGAGCTGAGGTTTTCTCCAGTAAATTATTTCACAGTGTTTTCTTACAGCTGGGTTTATGTTTCAGTGACTTTTGAAAGTGATCCTTTGAACTTGCTTTATTTCAAACATTAGAACAATTTTAAAACAACCACACAACAAACTTCACTTGTTTTCCTTTACACACAAACAATAAGCATAAGGTGGGTAAAACACACAGAGAAGAGCAGTTCAGGGAGGCAGACACGTCCAAGAGCAAACGGACTTTCCTGCTGCTGGCATCCATAGGTTTTATTTTTACTGCAGGATGGGCAGGGCTTCGATGGCCGGAGCACAGCTGCCCCAGGGAGACGGGCAAAGGTGGCTGTGAGGCATGCTGCAGGCAACATTGTGTTAAATGTGCTGCTTGAAGAAAAGAAATAAAGATGGACAGGGAAAACAGCTGCCAGTGCTTCTTTAAGTAAGTCTAAATTCTTGCTAAGTGTGGAATTACAGAGGTGTTTACCTCTACAGGTGGGACTTTGACAAGGACTGATTTTTAGGCTGTGAGCAAGATTATTAATAGCAGGCGAAAAACAACGCGTATGTGCAAGCGCTTGATTTAGCACTGTTGTTGGTGTCCTTGCAGATGCTCAGCGTGTTCAGCTCTCGCATTCAGATTGCTTGTGTAAGAGGAAAATCTGCATTTTTCTGCATTAGACCTTCACAGCAAATGGTTTCGCATAAGACTTTTAAGTGCAGTCTGAGAAGCTGCTCTTGTGGATTCTCCGAAGAGGAATTTTGGGAGGCAGCAGAGCCAGAGGAGAGGCAAGTGGCAGAGGAGGTTTGGGGCAGCGCGAAGCCATCAAGGGATACAAGGGGCGGAAAGGCAGAGGGCAAAGCTGAGCCCGAGGAGGTTCTCATCCCCCTGCTGCTGTAGGCAAAGCGTGTGAAAGATTCCCCTTCACCTGAGCAAGGAGATCTGCCCGTGCCAGCCTCAAACTGAGCTACTTTAAAAAGTCTTCAGAATGCAAATGAAATTATACATTTGTTATTTAGTGGAAGCTACCTTAACACCCCAAAAGAAGTTAAACGTTATACATATTTTATGTTTAATCACATCTTTAGTGACACCTAACCACAACCAAAGGCTTAAATTTCAATTAGAGGGAGATGTATTAAATGTTTAATAGGAATCATTCCTTACAGGGTAATTATATCTTAACATTCACCAGAGAGATGTTATGTCGGCAACGTGATGTTGATCAGAACAGGGGTGATTTTTTGGGTTGGGTTGGATTGGGGTTGTTTTTTTAATAATACCCAAATGAGAAACAGGAGGATGATCTGTACCATTTGTATTCAAGACATGCTGCCCTTGTGCCACAGGCACGGATCTAGCAAGAAATGAAGTTACATTCACACGTAGTTTTGAACGTGGAGATATGGACCTCAGTGTGAAAAATGTCCCACGTGCTGAGAAGCATCAGGCTGCACATACATTTTGCTTCAGTTTTGAACAATTTTAAAACTGGTAACTGACTACTCGGTATTTCAGCTGTAACTAATATGGGAGGGTGATTCTTCAAGACAGATGATCTATCAAGGCTATCTTATCTGCTATGGATTTAAATGCATTTAGCAATTTTTAACAAGCTTGCTATGCATGCAAGATATTTTTCTCATAATATTTAGATTATCACAAAAATAATCAGTGTTTATGCATTCACAGCAAGCAAATTAAAGCAGTGAAGTGAATTTTGAACCCAGATAGTTAAAGGATGTTAAAATCAAATACCAAATGAGAAGAGAGAAAAGGGGTTTTGAGAAAAGCATCCAGAGCTGTAGAAAAAGAAAAAAAAATACAAAAAAAAAAAGAAAGAAAGAAAGAAAAAACTTCAAACTAGAATGTTTCTCACTTAAGAGAATTGCATTGAGATAAATAAAATTAATCCCAAAGATAAAGAACAGCCAAGCCCATCTAGAACTATGAGCGTTACCAGGAAGGACCTTCAGCTCCACCACTGCTGTATCCCCTCAAGCAGGAGCCCCCTGGCATGGACCCACCGGCCCCGCACATGCTTCCCGCTCCTCCTGTCCTCTCTTTGCTTCCTGGAGGCTGCGGCACGGAGCTGGCAGCGCTTCTCCTCCAGGTCCCCTCCTTGTAGAAAGGGGCTGCCAGAGGATCTGATGAGCTGTGCCGGGGATGTGCCAGAAGCAGCTGAGCTGGTGCCTCTCCCGGGGCAGCCCCTGCGCAGAGGGGGTGGGCGATGGGCGGCTGACTGGGGGGCCGTTGGTGACTGGATGTCAGCAGCGCTCAGGGCATTGCTGCGGAAGCACAAAGTGCTGCTGTGCCAAGTAGCGCTGCCTGCAGTGGGAGGGATGAGTGGTTTGGTTGCGTTGTCTACTTCTACACCTTATTTTGATGTGGGAGCTAGAAACACTGCTGACAATTAATGATGAAACAAAGCACTTGTCTTTGCAGCAGAAATTAATGAGCAAACAGAAGGCATGAAAGCACCAGGGGCTATTAAGGCTCCAGGCTCTCAGGACTGCTGGCGGAGCTGAGTGTGCAGTGGCTGGAGCCACCACCTCCCAGCTCACCCTACAACAAAATCCTGGAGCTTTGCTGGTTAAACACGGCTGCCAGGAGACATCAAGGGGCAGCAAGCTGTACCGACACCGAAGAGCCGACTGAGACAAAATAATCGGAAACCTGATGTTCTTGGCAATTATTTTCTTTTTGTTATTTTGCATGGGGGTTTTTGCTTTTGTGGTGGCCCCAAGTATATACATCCTGACAACAAAGGGCACAGCTCCCAGTCTGGTGGGAGAAAATCTGCTTGCGGGTCTTTCAGGCTGCAAAATTGCCAGGGGTCAGCTCCTCTGCAGGAGAGCGCCCGCTTGGCTTCTGCTGCCAGGTGAGCTCTGTGATGGGGACAGCAGGGCTGCCTGTGCAGGGCAGAACGTGGCTCAGGAGAGAGATCAAAGTCTGAATGCAGATGTAAAACTGCCCAAAGTTAGGGAGGGTGGGTCCATGCGACTCGGAGATGGGACGTGCTGAAGCAGCCCCGTTCCCTGGCTCAGCACCTGCCACGGCCAGGGCATTCGGATTGCGAAGCCTTGGCGTCATTCGCTCCTGCTTCGTTGCAAACCCCTTGTAGTGGCAGTTCATGCAGCACTGCTCCCACTGCATCCTTTGTGGCTAGGTCAGATCTCTCCTGTACTTCAAACATGTAATGCTTCTTACTGGAAAACACGACTGAAATTATTTGCCAAGTCACACTGAACAGAGTAAGTAATTTGAGTAGGGAAAACTTTGGGAAAGACCAAATCAATGTTTTCCTTTTGAAATGACTAAAATCAGAGATGGGCTGGAGTTTGCTCTGGATGAGGCTGGTCCCTCCAGCTATGCCCTCCCTGGGAACACCAGCACCCGCCAGCAGTGCGGCAGCCCCTGATGGAGATGCTCACCCCAGTGAGGAGCGCTGCAAAACCCAACCCTCATCTGCCCAGTGCACGCAGCAGCATGTACATCAGGAGGAGAACACACACTCGAAACCATCGTTGGAGCCAGCCAGGGCTGTGACAGGACAGGGTTGGTCCCTGCATGGACAGTGTGATGATCCAGGGTGCAAGGGTGGGCTCGTGGCCAGCAGCACCGCACGCAGACCCCAGCCTGGGCACCCGCAGCTCTCTTCCCCCCTGGCACCTTCCAGCACATTTTTGTTCACAGTCTGCAGAGAGTGGCTCCGGGCAGCCGTCAGCTCACGGGGTGGCTCAGGGAGGAAATGAGAACATTATTATTCTTTTCAAGAGAGGTCCAGCACGTTTCCTTGGTGAAATATTAGCTATGGAAAAAAATCAAGTAACTTTCCCACCTCCCAGGCACGTGTTGGAGTATTTGAGATGGGGAAAAATAAAAAGTACAGTGAAACCAGCAGTGTTAGGGGAAGCTGTCACAGTGTCTAGATTATCAGGCCAAAAGAGTATGAGTGATTTTAAGGCAGAATGGTAAAAAGCTCATTTGGGAGAACCTCCTCATCAGTAGCTTGTATGTCTCTTTTACACATACAGCCTCAAGATGCAAAAACACCGGCACCCAAGTCATTCTGGCACATGGTGCTGCAGGAGCAGGACCGGCCCTGCGGGAGAGTTGTGCCTAACAGAGGTTTGGGATCCATCCTGGGCAGCCGCTCATGTCCTGTGCCCTTAGGAGCATCCCCGAAGCCCAGCGAGGTGGGAGTTAGAGTAATGAGTGTCCTTCAGGCCAGGAGTCGTAGTCTGTGTGGGATACGTGTGTGATTGCTTCTAATGCTTCACTGAATTGACAGTGTGCAAGTATTTATTGGAAAATTCTCAGTAATGCAGAACTGCAGTCATAATTACTGACTTTCCTGTCCTGGTTGTTGAGAATCTTCGTGCAGTTCTTAATTATTCACTGAAGCAAAGTATCTTGAAGTTCTCAGTGTGAGCATCTCCCCCTGAGAAATACCTAAGAAATTCACCTTTCCCTTTCTTCAGTTAATTACCCCCCAGCTCTATAGAAGATGTGTTTTCTGCGTGCTTTTTAAGCTGTGCTGCCCATATGCTGTTTCAGTTAGCTATAATCATTCATTTGTGTCGGAGAACAGCTGTGAGGGTGTCACTTGCCCTGCAATATGTTTTTGTGACCTGCAAACGCCACGTGGTGTTCCCTATAGTTTTGAGTCATGTTTTAGATGTATTTGCACAGATTGCATGTGGTGTGATATCTTATAGCTACGTAGACACAAATATTCTCACCTACATTTCACGTGGTATGTTTTGTTTGAGAAAAGAAAACAGGGTAAGAAATAATTATTATTTTGGAATTTAGGGTGGATTTTCTGCTTGGAGCTTCTTTGTTAATCATGAGGCTATCTCCCATGAGTGATGGCTTGTTTTAATTTGAAAGCTATTGCAAGTTCTGTGCAGGTAACTATGGGTCCAGTTGCATGCTCCTAGTTAGGAAACCTCCAGCTGAGCGTACAGATTTTCTTGCACAAGGCACGGTTTTGTACTCTGTAGCATATGTTGTGCTTGCAGGGAGCTGGCATAAAACAGATTAATTCTGATTATTCCAGACTAACTTGAGAAGCCATTTAAAGGGAGAGATACTAAGCAGCTTGGAAATGCAACATGGAGGCCTGAAGTGCTCTCTGAAAAGTCTGAAGCATTTTTGTAGCCTTGCTTTGCTGCCAGCCCCGGCCAGAACCACAGCCAAGGTTTTCAGCTGTGAGTCACGTACCTCAGAGTTTCTATTTCCCATGTTCAGGTTAAGCCTGGTTTTTTAAAGTATTGAGCATCCCCTGCTGGAAATCAGCCCCCTTTCAGAAACCTCTGATGCTCAAACCCAAAGCAATACTGGTAAGGTTACTGGGCTGCGGGCACTGCACTGGAGGTTCCATGTGTTGTACGGGTGCTTGGCTCCCTGCAGCCACAGGATGCTCGTGGGGGCTGCTTGTAACAGGGCTCGTGTGGGGGTTTCTGTGCACGTGTTGGGGTTAAGGCACAGTCAAATGGCCCTTGCAAAAGGGAAAGGATGCTTAACAGACATTAACAAGTTAAACAATTACCTGTTAAATAGATTAATCAAATAACTTTGTACCGTGGTTCCCTAATCAGATTATGAAACCTGAGAATGCTTTAAATGTTAATTGATTTTTGCTGTCTTGTTTTCTTTCTGGGAGGTTGTGCAGCTCGCTCCCCACAACGGCCTCGCTGCGCCCGCATGAGCAGACGTGATTAAAAGGGAGCGTTTAATTAGTCATGAGTGTAAAGCAAGTTTTCATTCAAGCGCAAAAAGCAGCCAGTTTTATATTCTCTCACACCCAGCTACATGTGAGGCCTGTGAACATTTCCACAGGGTCTCCTCTCGCTACTCCCCACTCCCTCTGCAAATGTACTGGTTGTACCTGTGCCCCGAAGGCAGCCCGTGTCCCCGTGTTGTCCCCATCCCCCCCTTGCTTTGCTGCCATGCTGCTTCTCCCCACTTCGGTGTGAATGGGGGAGCGCTGATGAAGACTTGCCATCACCTTCCTGGGCTCATCCTGCCAATCCACTGGGTAATTTTCATTCTGCTGGCAGGCAGCTGCCCAAGCATGCTCACAAAAAGATTTGTAAGGAAGCAACGCGTGTCAGGTGCTGTTGGTGGTCTGGCGAGATGCGGGCGGTGGGGCAGGCGGCCCCCGTGGGGGTGGCAGGGTTGGCTGCAGTCCAGCAGCGGGTGGGCTGGCAGGGGCAGGAGCATCTCCCCCTTGGCCGGAGCAGCCACACAGGGGCTGGTGCTGTGCCCCACAGCTCTGTGTGCATGAGGGCACCCTCTCAGCCCTTCTGCACTGGTGAAACGGGGGTTCCCTTCACAGCGCAGGGGGGCTCTGGTTCTGGGGAACATCCCGAAGCAGGGAGGGCAGCCTGCTGCTGGCATGATAGCACTGGCAGCCCACTCACACGGGTGCCCGAGCACCAGCATACCCTGTTCTTGTCCTTCAGAAGGGGCTTAGGAGTAGCAGGTTGCACCTGTGAGACAGTTTGGAGCCAGAATTCATGCTTCTCAGAGTAAGTATGGAAATTTTTCAACACTTGTAGTTGTGGGAGTGTACCAAAATGGGCCTCTGGGTTCCTCTGCAGAGCGATGGTGGCACAGAGGAGAGGGAGGTATTCCTGCACCTAAAACTGGAGACACTCCAAACAGCCCTGTAATTAATGTAGCCAGTGAATGATTAGCTGATTGCTGTGGTGAAGGCCTGAGGCAGTGCTATAGAAATTGGTATGAACTCCTGTACCTGCCTTTGCCGTGGAAGCTCAGCTCCGGCGAGGAGCCCAGGCTGGCCCTGTGGGGACATCCCTCCCGGGTAGGGGCATGTGAGCTGGGAGGATGGGGCAGATCAGCACCCTCCCTGGGGAGTGCATGGCCAGGGCATGTTAGGAGATTGTATTAAACACAGACGTCATCAGCAGACTTCAGAGCTTGAGCTGTTTTGTCCAATTATTAAAACATTTTTTATTTGTGCTGCAAATCTTCTCTGCCAAGTCTTTCTATTGCAAGAAGGATGCATTTCTTTGTATGGCTGAGCATTTGCAGATGAAATTCATTCAAAGCAAGATGTGACCTGGCCTGGTGGAGCAGCACCCCTGGGGACACTGATTCCAGCTACGGCACTGCCAGCATGCCAGGCTCAGGTGAGCAAGGGCTCTGTAGACCATGTCACGTGTCCCACCCATATTCATGCTGTTACTCAAAGTTGCTTGGAAGAAAACACGTTAAAGCAGAGCAGCAATCTCAAACCTTCTGGTGAGCCTCAAGCAATAGGATTGGCCAAGTGGAGCACAGGGATAATTTAGACATCTACATGTCTTCACTTTGAGAAGAGTGAAAATGGAGAAATAGAAATGGAAAACAGGGAAAAATGTAAATTTACCTCTCCATTAAAATCAGGCAGCCACTGAGAATTAAACAAGGAGAAAGCCAATACAGGACGAAATTTTAACATTAACCCTATTAATCCCTTCAGATGCATAGGAGAAAAATGATCAAAACCATGTGTCAGCCAAAACAGAATCAAAGCACTAAAAAACATTTCTTTTTTTATTCATTTTTAAACCCACTGAAATATTCTTTTTTTGCATCCTTAAGTTGTACAGAGAGATTCAGAAGAGAATTAGGCCCTTTTGCACCACAGTGAAGTGTAAAATGTTAAGTCAAAGTCAGAAATCAAGCAAGGACTCAGGGCACAGCAATGCCCTCGCGCAGTGGCAATAGGAAGAGTTTGGCATTAGCCCTGACTGGTGCTGCTGTCAGGCTTTTTGCTTGGTCATTTTTAATAGGATGAATAAATCCAGCATTGCTACCGTTCGTGGCTGCTAACAGCAAACTTCCCCTGGAGAATCCTGCCCTGGCAGAGATCTGGGCTTCAGCTTGGTGCAGGGATGATGGAGCTGTGAGCCGCACTCTTCCCCAGGCTTTCCTGTGAGTCACGCGTCGGGGCGGGCAGGCTGCTGTGCTGCTCTTCCAGCCCGTCCCAGTGAGGCTGGAGATGCGACGCAGCGTTGCTGGTCCTCAGCCAGGGTGCCAGAGCACCAGCGTGACGAGGTGCCTCATGGCAGGCAGGGGTGAGGGTGTGGCACTGGCAGATGCGTCAGAGGGGGAGCAGAGCATCGAAGGGATGGAGGTCTTACGGGTTAGGGGGAGTGTGTGCCAGGTGAAAGGAAGGGTGTTGTTTATTGCTAAGCAGTAATAGAAGGAGACTTTCCACCTCCACATTCAGTCCCGGTCCTCTGCCTCCATCTCCTCCTAGAAACTGAAACCTGTGGCAGCCCAGCCACGCTGTGACCAGCCCCTATGGTGGCAGGGGAAGGCGTGGGCAGCGGTCCCCGCTGTGCTTGTGCGGAGTGTGGAGGTTGCGGCGCTGCTTTGGTGCGCCTTATGGCAAGCTGAAGGCTGGTGCTTGTGCTCTGCCGGTGGGGTTCAGCCCCAGAGAGGGGCACTCCGTCTTTCTGCATGGAAGTTGCTGTGCTGCTGGGAGGCATGACACAGCTCCAGCCGCAGCGTGCCATAGAAAATAGCCACAAATTTACTGCTGATGGATTTTTCAAGGGAAAAAATATTGTGATTTGCAAAGAGAAAAGAAAACTTTGTTTTACTGGAGTAGCCATGAGTCCTTTTTGGTTTTTTTATATCTCTGACCTTCAGGGGAGCAAAAGAGCAGATTTGGCAAGCAAGACAGCTGGAAAAACTGTTCAGCAATGGCAGTAGCTGTGCAGGTGCCAGTTTCTGCTGGTGGCAGGTTTCACAACTGTCCTGATTTCGGCTGGGATCGCGTTAATTTTCTTCTTAGTAGCTGAGGTGGTGCTGCATTTTGGATTGGGTGTGAGAATAATGTTGGTAACACTGATATTTTTAATTGTTGCTAGGTGATGTTTATACTAAGTCAAGGATTTTTCAGTTTCTCATGCCCTGCCAGCAAGAGGGCTAGAGGGTCATGGGAAATTGGGAGGGGACACAGCCAGGAGAGCTGACCTGACCTAGCCAAAGGGATGTTCCATACCATAGAACATCATGCTCAGTATATAAACGGGGGGCAGGGGGTGTGGCGGGTGTTGCCTGGGGCTGCCGATCGCTGGTCAGGAACTGTCTGGGCATCAGTCAGCAGGGGATGAGCAATTGCATGGTACATCACTTGGTTTGGGGTTTTTTCCCCTTTTGGATTGTATTGCTTTCTCCTCGTTACAATTGTTGATAGTAGTAGCGTATATAATATTTTATTTTAATTGTTAAGTTGTTCTTATTTCAACCCACAAATTTTATCTTTTTCCTGAATCTCCTCCCTGTCCCTCAGTGGCAGGGATGAGTGAGTAGCTGCATGGTACTTAGTTGCCAGCTGGGGTTAAGGCACGACAACAGCACACCTTCTCCGCTCATAGTGCAGCCCCTTCTCCAGGGACCCCCTGCAGCATCCACGTACACACACATGTCACCGTTCACACACATGTCACCGTGCCAGGCAGGGAGCTGCAGAATATCAAGTGGTGGCAGAATAAAGAGCTGAGCTCCTCCCAGTTTTGGGTGAAGCAAAGCATCTGCATTTTGTTCACGGGTTTTCTATTGCAACACTAGTTGGTATGCAGTTCGTACAGTCCACTGAAACACAGCACAGGCTCCGGCAGTCGCATATGGGTATTGCTGTGGGGCTGCTCCAGCCCAGCAGCTGCCAGCAACTCTACCTTGTGTGTGGTTATTCTTCCTAGTGGAGAGGTTTGGATATGACTGAAGGTGAATACAATTTTACCCAGGTCCATGTCCTACCAAGCACAGCTTGCCAAAGCAGCTCAGCTGTGAGAAACCCTGTCCTTGCTGTTGAACGACTTTAAGTTGAAGTGTTTCGCAGCGAAACACACGCAGCGATAGGTGTTTGTAGCAGGCACAGGAAGGTATGCTGAACAGCCAGCCAGCCAAAACCTGCAGCCTACCGGCGTGCCGTGGCTAAGAGACACATGGCTAAGAGCCCTGGCCTGGGCTGGCCACCCCACAGGTCCAGCAATGCAGGCACGTGCCTTGGACCCCACCAAATTTATAAACACAAGGTCATGTGCATGGAGCTCTGTCTGCTGATGGGGACACGCTGACCAGCAGTGAATTTAGCTTTGCCAGATTTTCATCACTCAAAACTCCTGACTCATCTGTCCCCCTGCCCATCAGTCCCTGGGCAGGAATCGCAGCAGTACAAGGTTATAAGACAAATGTTGTTGCCTCAGCATCTCTGGTACAACAAAAAGTCCCTGCCTGCTCTAGCCTGGTACACGTAGAGCAGTGGGCATGGGATCAGAGGAGCAAACGTCTTCAGTAAACTAAATGCTGACCTGGCAACCATCCCCTGCCCATCCAAACCTGCCAGCTGCGGGATCAGCAGCAATATTATAATTACACGAGTGCTGTTGCTGCTGTAGTACCTGATCCACTTGCTGGAGAAAGAGATAGAAATATAAATTTGAAACCAACACTGGAAGGTTGTTGCTATGTTTTCAGTCCTTGGATCACTCCAAAAGAGGATTTGTATTTCAGTTCCAGCAGTTTTGCTCACCACACGTTGTCCCTGGCACAGGGGCACCTGCACTGTCATTTAAGCCTGGCTCCAAGCCCCTTTCTGAGCCCAGCTTTCCCCTCTCCTTCCCATTTGTATGTTGTTACGCCCTCAGCAATATGCACCTCTCTGAAGGGAGGAAAAAACTCAGCATAAGCTGGTGCTTCTGGTTGATGTAATCTGGATGGGCTGGAGAGAGGACAGCCACAATCCGCCAGCAGTTTTGCCAAGATTAATGCCAGCACGTCAAGCCCAGGCTGCCAACAGCCCTGCAAGGGGGAACGCAGCAGGGCTTGGTGTGCTCTTCCCCTGGAAAAATCCATATAGCTGCATATTCCTGCAGGAATTCCAGCAAGTCCTACCTGCCCTTGTTAGGCATGGCATGCTGCTGTAGTTGGAGGGGAGGGGGGGAAGCAAGCACAGCATGAACTACAGGAGCCACTTCGTCCTTGTGAAGTGCTTTCTGAGGATGCTGCTCCCAAGGCGGCAGCACCACCCCCACAGGAACATGCCCAAGGGCAAAGCTCCTTGCCTGCATCCTTGTTTTTCTCTCAATTCCAGTAGTTTCTACCCAACTGCCCGGTAGCTGCTTGGCAGCAGCACCTCCTCACAGACCTGACAGCTTCCTCTGACACCCTCTGGAAAAAAACAAAACCAAGTCATCTCTTGTTTTGAGCATCTCACACCAGCTTTCCTTTCTTCCCCCGGGCTCCAGCAGCAAAGCAGTGTGCACACAGCTGGAACGCCTTTGGTTTTTTCTCAGATATTTCTGAGTCACTGCTGAGCTACTGGAAGGGGAATGGTCTCAAAACAAAAGGTGTGTTAAATTATTTTCCCGCTGGCTTTCTGTCATTCTCAGTTTTGTATTGTGAAGTGGTGGGGGGTGGGAAGGATGTTCCACAGGTTTTTTTGCATTTTACTGCTAGCAGAAAGCTCGCTTTAGGGACTAGGTGATGAGAGCAGCACAGAGGATTGTGTTTCCCTGCCTAATGCAAGATTCATGCTTGGTCTGTCTCTCCTTACACTCCTGGGATGCTGGTGCAGGCGCCCCATTCCAGCAAGGGTGCCCGGGAAGGGGCAGCGGGCTCCGCTGTGGCCGCTCAGCAGTCTACCTGCTCGTCCATCACCACTGTTGGCGTCCTTCGTTAACAGCGGGGGGCTTGCACTGTATCAGCTTTCGTTTGGAAATTTCATTTTCATTTGAGAATTTGCTAATTCTTTTCCAGGTGCACAGAGCAAAACAGAGTAACTCGCCCAGTGTTAAGGGGAAGAGGAACTGCAGCCCAGCAAAACGGGACCCCTCCAGTGGGGCGACCGCTGGCCTTCTTGGATAAACCAAAGGAAACAGGCTCCGTCCTCCGTGGTCCCTTTGGAGAAAACCAAAGCCTGAGACAAGCGCGGGGGCGGGAGGGGTTTGTGATGGTGCAGGATACCATGTTGACAGTGATTTGCGCAGCATGCGAGAGGCCAGCTCTGCTCTGAAAAACGAGACCTGAATGAATAAAAGATGGGCTCTCTCCTAGGAACTGACAGCTCAGCCCAGCCCTCCAGGTGGTGGGAGCCAGCCCCAGCCCTGTGTGCGGGGACGGACTCCCATCCTCTGCAGGCTTTTAAGGGCAGGATCCCCCCGCCACCGGTTCACGAGGTCCTCTGCAGGGCGGGCGCTTTGGCAGGGGCACGGGGAGCCCCGCTGTGTGGTGTGGGACTATGGAGGGAAACTTGCACCTCCTCCAAATCATCCGCAAGATGCGTTCCCAAATCAATACGCTGGAGAGGGAAAACAGAGCCCTGAGGGGAGAACTGCAGGCCTGTGGGCAGAGACCTGTGCCACCAGTGAGAGAGGCAGCAGGAGAAGGTGGGAACAGCAACGTGAGGAGCCTCACCAGTGATGGGGAAGGACCAGCTGTCTCTCCAGCATCCCTGCATGGAAGCATCGTGGCTGTTCCCGCTCCGGCACCAAAGGAGCAGACAGGTACCAAAGAGCCAGGGCTGTCCATGGCACCTGTGTGTGCTGCCCATGCAGGATCTCCCAGCCCAGCTGTTATGTGTCCGCAGGGAATGGGAGACGAGCCACTGCCTGCCTAGTAAACTTGATGGAAGTGCTCTGGCCTCCTTCAGCGCCCACATCCAAAATCAGCTGTTGCACTCTGTGGTCCTTTCAGGGGGGTACCTGCATCCCCCAAGCTGAGCTTGCTTTGCTGCTGCTGCTTAAGCAAGGAGTTCAACTCAGAGTTCCGTTTGTCCTTGCTTAAACAGACTTTGACTTACTGCTTTGAGGTTTTGTGGGCACGGACTGTCTTGCCCATGCCTTGTCCCCTGTCTGTTCTAGCCAGAAAAGGACCAACAGCTGTAATCGGGCCGTAACCTCTCTTGCCTTAGTAAAAGATGAGGAAAAACTCTACAAAGAGTAACAAACAGTGCTGGGTCGCACACATCACACCAGATGTGCAGTTTCTTTTTGCAGATAATGCAGTTAGTTTTGGCTGAGGGAGAGAGGGGCCAGTGTAGGGGAATAAACTTTCTTCACGATTTTATCAGAGGGGAAATATGGAAACATTCCTCGTTATAGAAGAGTAGTTGGGACTTCCGTAGGATTAAATGAAGCAGGAATTAGAGCAAAATGTTGTTTGGTGAGAAGTTGTTATCTAGAAGTGGATGTGGTTATTGGCAGGGTCAGGCTGTTTGGTATCGTATGTGCTTGAGGCCTGTCGGCTGCTTGACTGGTGTCTGTGATGTCCAGTCGGCTGGAAAACTGCCTCACTAACGCAACGTCCTGGCGTTAGCGTGGTGTGTGCTATGAGCTGCAGCTGCCATTACAGCCCATGTGCTCCGCAGCGCTGGCGGCTGACCCAGCCTCGGCTCTGAACCAGCCTCCGGGGGATGTCCTGGCCACGGAGAAATGCGCCTACAAGTTTTGACAGAGACAAGTCCGTGAAAATGTATGAGATGAGAGGTGGAAGAGCACTAGTGGACTTACGTGAAGCTAGACGAGTGCTGCCAGGTCAGGTTACTGACCCGAGGGCCTCTTAAACTGAGGCTGCTAGTGGCTATGGGTGTCACCAGCTTGGAACAGGTGGCTGGTCTTTCCGCAGCATGGAAGGTGTGCGGAGTGCCTTCCAGCCTTGTGGCTCTCCCCCTGCAGCTGCCTTCTGGGGAAGGGGGGATCCCCATGGGCTGTACGGCCGCCTCTGCTTTTCAGCCTTGCCCCGTACAAAACTTTTCTACACCAAGAGAAAGTGATTAAAAATACATCAAGGCTATCGGAATTCTCATTATTTTTACTGTTCCTAGCTCTGTTTTTGTCTCTGCTGCTCAGATACCACCATGACCGTGCGGCGCTACACCACGGCATCAGCGGTGCCTGCTCCTTCCAGCGCGAGGGCTCCCCGGGCCGGCAAGAGGGCTCCGAGCCGCAGGCTCCCAGCCACACCAGGCAGTGCCTGGCCACCAGCCCCTCCTGCTGCCACGTACCTCACCGGCAGACAGGAGGAAGGGCTTGAAAAAATGCCAGCCAGCTGTCTTTCATACAGTCGTTCCAGTCAAATGAAGCTGTTCCAGCAGCATGTCTATAAGTGCAGGTAGGTTCAGTTTGCCTTCGCAGCATCACCTGCCTGGGCTGGTTGCAATTTTCACCTAATAACCTGTATGGATGTTGTTTGGGGAGTTATTTCATTATTAGCAGGCTCTTTGTTTGAACCTATATGGGCATGGAGCAGCTGGGAGACCTCTCTGGGGTAACCTGCCCTGCTCCTCCTTGCCAGTGTCGGCAGTTTTGATTTACTACAGAAAGGAGAAGCTGAGGGAAGAGGGTTGAAATCTTCTCTCCATTAAAGCCAGGCAGAGTTTTGCAGATTGATGTGTTGTTCTGACAAGCTAAGCTTGAAAGGGATTTTTATCTTTGAACAAAAAGCATGGAGATATCAAGGAACTTTGAACTACGCTTTTGAAAGTGTGATTAATATGGCTCATAGATTTAGATGCAGTATCATATTTCCCCTGTAATTGAAGCATTACCAATTAATGCTGTCAGCCTTGAGAAAAATACTTTCAGGACAGCTTCTAAATTAAGTGAAATGGCAGCTGGACAAGCCCTGAGCGTCTTTGCTCGTTGATGAGCAGCTTTCCACAGGGCAACAACCACAGGTAGAAGCACCAGTAATGACACTGTGACATGGGACAGCCCCAGTCCCCTCCTGCTGCTGGTATATACACCCCAGCAACCCGTGGGGACTGCTGGGTTTAGCACTGGTCATGCCGCGCTTAAAAGAAGAATCCCAATGGCCTGGAAGTGCGTGCGTTTGGACAGGGAGGAGCCCGTGCGCCCACCTGCCCACGCGTGTCCCAGGGCGCAGGGCTCCCGTGGCTCCTGCTCGGCGGCTGTGCAGCTGCGGGGGGCCGTGTCCCTGTGCTGGCTTGCCCCTCTGTCTGCCTGGCACGTCCGTACCACCCTGCTACAGCAACGCAGCCCCATGGCAGGCCAGTGGGCAGCCTGTGCAAACCCTGCTAGGAGCCCAGCTCCTTGCAGAGGGGCTGGAGGGGACCAGCAGGTCAAATTTTCACAGGCACCTATGTTTTTGTGTAAGAGCATTTGGGAGTCCAATGTTTTACAGCACTTAAACATCTAAATTTAGTCCCTGGCAGGGAACTCGTATGGTTTTCGAAAGCACCCTGACTCTGTAACTCTGGATTTCAGCATATGCCCCGCTGGGTCCAGGGAAACTTAAGACTCTCGGTGCACATAAACACTCGGGAGACGTTTGCCCTGAAGGAGCTCACGTGGGAAGTGAGTGTGCTAGGAAACACAGGGTCAGCATGCAGGAGCAGGAGTGGCAATGGCAAATGCTGCTGCTTTCTCATACAAGCAAGAGAGCTTTCAAAGCAATCAAACCGGCAATGCAGATCTATTGCAGCTAATGCCTTGGGACCTACAGACTTAAAAGCACCAGCTACGCAGCGGACAAAGGAACGGCGCCGACTATTTTATCGCTGCCTTTAGAGCTGCCTTGTCAGCTCTGAACAGCAGTGAGTGTGGCACCGTGACTCACAGCCACGCAGTGTCAGCTGCTTTAGGAGGAGAAAGGGCCATGGAAAGAGCTTTTAACCTAACCCCCTCAGCAGACTGGGTGATACCCTGAAGCGTGAAGCTTTGTGTGTTTCTTATACCAAAAAATGTTAATGCATTTTCTGGTTGTAATGGTGGATGTTTCTGTTATATACACAAAGGTCTAACAGCAGTCTTAGTAAGCTTTTGACGAGTAGGATAACGTGTGGCAATGAGTTCAGCAAGCTAATTAAGCTTAACTTTTTACAGTGATGACATTTGTGCTTCCCAGCATGCTGGTCCATGTCAGGTTTTCCTATTCTTTAACTAGTGTTGTTTTCTCACGTTTTCCTCTAAAGCTATAATACTACATGTGATGTTTGGTATTTTTGCTTTAAAATTAACTCCGTAGAAGTATCACTTTGGATTTATCTAGGCTGCAGTTACATCCAAGTAATAAAACAACAGCACTGCTAACAAATATCACTAATTTACAGGTCAACGTTTTCATTCATATATGCTAAAGCATTATTTATACCATGCAATTCTCACTTTTTTTGTAAATAAAAAAAAAAGGACTAAGTATTTTAATACATTAGGCAGGATAAGAGAGGCTGAGAACTGTTTTCAGGGCTATTGTCGTAAAATTACAAAAGGTACAAGGTCCATTTGGTACAGATGTCACCATTGAGGTGTTTAGGCTTGATGGTTTCACCTTCCAGTGGGACCGGTCTGATTGGCAGGTGAGAAGGGGCAAGGAAATGGTGGAGGTCCTCTGCCCTGCAGGACACCCCCCGGTGACCATCAATAAATACTTCCATAGTTTCATTATTTTTCCTGCCTCATGCTCCTGAAGGGCCTGAGTGCACCAACAGCAATTGCACAGGACAGTCAGGATGAAAAGCAAAGCTCCGCAGTACCCGATCTATGTACTTGTCCCCGATCTATTTACTTGCCAAACCGACCAGGTTTGGGACACATCAAGGAGCACGTTTCTCCCTCTGCTTTCACAGCTAGCGTTGTAATCTCCCGCACACGCACGCACTGCTTGCAAACCACTGTTCTCGCACCCGCCTGCAGTAGCTGGGTGCTGATGCCTACCAACATAAGCCGCTGAAGGACCTCCGGGTCCACGTGGTTCACGTGCACCCCAAGGGGTCTGCACGCACGGCGGGTGCTCTGCACATACGCATCAGGGGCCCGCAGAGGCACGTGAGGCTGGACTGGGAAAAGGCAGATGCTTGCAGCAGACGGATAGACAGGCAGCCCCCATCATGCTTGATCCCTTGGGAAAACTCTGTGAACGGCATGAAATCCTGCCTCCATGCAGCATGCAGGTGCTGGAAGCATCTACCTTTTGCTTGCCCGTTTGTTTGATTTACTTTCTTTGCATGTTTTATACGTTTGTAATCCTCACAATGCTTTCTCATTTTTCCCCAGAGGTAAAGTAAAGGCTGTTAGTTTCCTCTTACCGATGGATATATCGTCATACGCTGCGAAGTAAGGTTCCCTCAAAAGCCCACAAAATCAGAACACAACAGTTAACCACCATCGCTGAGAAGGATATGTGAGCTGGTGAATTTTTAAAGGCCCATCGATTCTCAAGATCAATTGGCCTTAAATGATAGCTGTGTGTCAGGTTCCTTTCCTGCAAAATGCTTTGGCAGGATGCCTGCCAAGAACCACCTGGGTGTCGGGTCACTGGCCCCATGTTTAGCATGGAAATGGAAGCCACAACATAGCCATCTGGAAGCCCAAGCAACGTGATGAAGCCACACGATAGCAAAGGTGCCTCCATAAAGTAGCTTTGCAGAGATTTAGAGTACGCAACATGCCTCAAGGATCCCTCAACTTAGGACTGCTGTGAACAGGGTGTTGAAGCTGGGTTTGATGTGTTTGTCACAAAAAGTGGGAACCATGTCACTGCTTGCATTTGCCGATTCCCTTGCCAGAAAAGTATTTGATGCAAACAACAAAATAAGAGCTATTAAAGAGCCTGTGAGGTTTTCTCCATATGTAAAACTTTAAAACTTCACAGTGCTAACACAGCAAAGTTAAGAAGGTGTTACAGAGCCAGTTAATGCTACTCTAAATCTCTGCAAAGCTTGGCAATGGCTGTTCATGCACGTGTGGGGTTTGCCTCTAAGGGAGCGCAGTGGAGGGTAAAGAATAACCAGTATGGAAGCGCGACTACAAATCTGTTTCCAACTTGGCGTGTTCATCCAGCCCAAGACTAAAGGCTGTACACCATGTTAAAATAGGAAGAACTGTGAATATCAGAATTTTCCAGGAATGGCTTCTCAGCACAGCTCAGATCAAAAATCATCAGCAGAAATTCAGCTAACAGGTGCAAAATCAATGTGAGCAAGAACTACAAGCAGCTTGTAAAAAATTAGGAGTGCTTGTTAGTTCTAGTCATATGAGTAAAGATAGTGTCCCACATGTTTGTTTTGATTACAAGTATTTATGGAACCAAAATACTGCACGTTGCTATTTCTTTATGTACATGAAGCACTGATGATTGAATATTGTAGAAAGAATGCATGAAAAGATGTTTCTACTGATAACTTTAAGGAAGATTTTCATCTCATTGTCTACACAAACTCTTGAGCCTTCAAAAGTGAAAGCAGAGACCTGCTGGAAAAAAAAAATCCCTTCTGGATTTTCTGTGATGTTATACACTTGTATAAAAATCTGTGCTTCTTTTTCATTTTGAAATTCACCATGTTTTGTATATTCAAGTACATTTTTAATACATTCTCACCAGTGAAGTAATGATTTCAATGTCACTGCTATTTTATTTGTAGATTTTTATTTTCAGCTTGGGCCCACACAGAGTTGCGTTGTCATGTCAGAAGTAAGGAATCGATGACTTCCAACAAATGAGGTTACAGTTTGGAAAGTTTACTCAACAGCTCATTTCAGAAGGCATTTACAGGGAAGTGCTTTTTTAAATGTTTTAAAGAAAGCTTCATTGTTAGAAACTAGACACTGCACATGTGTCCAGTTAAGTACCTACATCCAGTTGATTTCACCTAGCAAAGTAACAACAAACATCTTTGAAAATCTGGCCCCTAGACCTTTAATAGGTACCCAAGCTTTTGACAATTCATGTTTGAATGCCAGATTTAATGGGATGTGGGACTCCATATGCTTTAGACAGCTGTCAAAAGTCTCAACTTTTAAGTTTTCTAAGCCTCAGCTTCCATAAAGCAGCAGTGGGACATCTCCCACTCTTTTTGTGTCAATGCAATGTACATATGTCACTGACACTAACACCACGTATTAGTAAGCGTATGACAATGTCAGTGGTAGGGGGCTGCTGAGTCTGATGTCACACAAATACAAGTAACAATGTATGGTCAAGAAGTTAAACTCACTGGACATTTATTAGAGGTATGATGGCCTTAAACTTTTGTATATTTAAGAACAGAAAAGGTGGAAGGGAAAAGAGAGAAAGAAATCCAAGTAGTTATTGACAAATGACGCAGTATATTAATGGAAAGATTTATTTTTGAATATTTTTGCAGTCTATAGCGGTGCCCACAGATTTAAGAATATATGATGATGCACAGGCACATTGACTTTTAAAAGCAGTTGTGCAGATTTGACCTAGCTCTGCATCTCCAGGAGAACCAAATTGTAGCAGAGGCCACAGAGAAACCACTGAACACGCCAGTTTTACCACAGTACAGAATGAAGTAACTTACCATGGAGCACTTACTGGCAAATAGAACATTCCAATAGCAAACATTCATAGATTGTTCAGTGCAAGAAGGGCGGGTATAAGTAAAGCAAGTGTTAAAATTCAGAGAGATGCAGGCAGCAAATAAGCCATGGTCCCTTTCTTTTTTTTTCTACCCAAGAGGATCCATACAAGTTCGGAGGAGCTCTGGGCTTCTACCTAAAACCACTCTGGAATATATCTGTATTAAACCCTGGAATGTATACTGAAGCCTATTCACTGATGGCCAAGCTTGTTGGACAGTCTCCAACTGGGAATCCTTCCTTTCGGAGAGGTGGTCAGTGGTATCAGCCACACAGGTGGAGAGCTGCAGGGCAGCTGAGACAGCATGAGGTCCCCTCCTGCATTAGCGCTGGCCGCTGAGATGTATGCTCACTCCTGTGCCACACTTGTGCCTGGGACTAAGTGGCTGTGTATCTCCATCGGGAATGCTGATAAAGACGGAATCCACCACTGCCATTTGTTAAATGACACGTACTCCGTTCCATCAGCACGACCAGTCGAGAGTAGTGAAACGTGTCTCTAGGTTGAGACAAAAACAGTCTTGTCAGAGTTGATTCTCGACTTATATCAGTGGAATAGCGCCAATTTGAACGTTACTTTACATTTATATCATTGCAAGTGAGAAAGAAATGGGGTGTTATCTTTAGGAAAGTCTTTTTAAAGCTGTGCTCATAACACAGAAGTGCAAAGCCATGCCACTGGACCAGTGAGGAGGAGTTACTAAGGATGAAAGTAGAATTTGGATGTTGTGTGTCTGAGGGTAGCACACAGTCAAACATTTGAAATCTTGATGCCCAATTTAACAATAATAACCCTTAGATTCATCTTCAACCTGCAGCAGATCTTGTCCACACCAAAGTAATGAACAGAGCCTAGACAGCAAAATCCTAATAAATAAATAAATAAACAAACAAATTAATAAATCCTGCCATTTGTAAAACTGCACTCTCCCAGAATGGTGCTGCTCAGCTGTACCATGGAAAGAGGTAATGTTAGATAGTGTCTCTACATCAGTAGTTCAGAGCCAGGAGTACCCTCCTGAGCAAACATCTGCCCAAAGCCACTTACCGTACTTTGTTTCACATTGTAGAACGGTCCCACAGCACACGAGCGGACCTCTTCTGGATGAAACTAAGTCAGAGGATGTGCTTATAGGGTGCTCCAAAAGCTAGCAGGTACTCGGTGTGTGGGGCCACACTAGCCAGCCCTCTGCAATACCTATAAGTGTGGACACCAGCACTGATGGTTTTGCTCTGCGTGTCCTCCTCTACTGGCCTGTACTACTTGCTAACATAGCCAGAGCTGCAGAGCACCTGGACAAGGGAGCTCCTGTCTCACAGATTTTAAAAAAGAAAATCTAACCAGGTGAAATTTCATCTTGTTATGCTATAGAGAGGAGGAGATGCCTTTCATCAGCCTTACCTCTCTATCTGGTGTTTAAAGAGCCGAACTCTTGCCGCAGACACAGAGGTGGAAATGCGATGCTCCAGACTGTAACAGAGGAGTCACATCATCTTCTCCAGTAAGTTCTTGCTCAGAGTTCAAATGGGGCTTGTGCTTGCATCCTCAGACAACAAATGCACGCCCAAAGGTAATAAACTGGTGTGTGGGGCACATCTCCTGTCAGTCACCCAGTGAAAGCACAGCCCACCTACTTCAAGCTCCATTCACAGGAGCAGGAGCACTATTTCTGATGCACTGAATTGTCCGCAGCCTTATATCCACTGTATTTTTGCTCATACATCTTAAATCCCTGACAGCTGAACTTCAGTTTTTCTCTGCCTTTTCTGATCAGACGTAATCTAAGAATATAACAGCATGGAATTAATTCAGCTGAGGAGCCTCTGACACCAGGTAAGTGATGCCGATCTTTAACACTGTTATTTTCAACGATATTAACAACACTAATTCCAGCACTGTAGGCTCCCTCTGTAGTCCTGAAACTTTATTTTTTCAGAGAAAATGAGAAATGATCTTTCAACTCCTTTGAAGGTCTCAGTTCACAGGCCTTGAACAGTCCCTCAGTGTTGTGATGAAATCGATGCTACATAACTGCACTACGTGCATCTCCTTCTACAATCATCTATCTAAGCATAGCAGGGACAGCTGGTTCGAAGGTCGCGGAAGTTTTTTTACTGTTGGGTGCTATAAAGCACACAGAGTATTTCCTCTTCAGGATGGAAAAATACAGGTGGTGTTAGATCTGTTCTGCACTTCTACTGCATAATGCCTTTGTCCAACAGGAGACCTGTTAAGACGTTCAACTGTCCTCGCAGTTAAAACGTAGATGGAATTGTGCTAACCTTACACAGGGAAGGGGCTGGCTCTGCTGAAGTCAGGACAGATGGTCACTTCAGGGAATCTTTCCTTTATGGCAAGCGCTGGTTCGGGTAGGAGTATTTCTAGCTGGATGAGTCACCTCTTCCTCAATTGCTGCATGAGACACTAAAAAGTGATTTTTACGTAGGGATATTTGAAGACATGGCAAAGGCTGAAAAATACGTCTTCAAAGCACGTTGCGGTGGTTTCTTTCTCCAGTGGGAGTATTATATGGCACGTGTAGATTGATTAAAAAAAAAATATCCTCCATTGTTTTCTTTTTGCTGAAAACTGGGATGAAATGTCTTTTTTTTTTCTTTTTTTTTAAAAAATCTGTGGTACTTGATATACAAAATCAGTCCCACAACAGCAAAATGCACAAAACCATAATAAAATGATCTGTTTAATGTAAAAAGTAAGAAACTTAGAGTAAAGTGCAAAAATTAGAGCGAACGTTTCTGTTCTGTGGCTCTTCAGTAGCAGGTTTGACTCTTCCCCGGTTTAGAGGACAAGGACTATCATCCGCCTGCTGGTTGCCATGGAGACTCCCATCACTTTTGGAATCATAAGTTTTGCCTGAAAGGAAACACTCCTTCAGTGTGAGTTTTTAATGACCGCAGGGGCTTCTGTTTGTCAGCACACCACATACTGGATTAACTACCATGTCTAAGCAGGTGGGAGGGGAAGGGAGTAAAATACTTTCTAGCACTCAGTGACAACATATTTAGTCTGTATAAAACCCACAAAACACGTAAACAGAATTATAAGACTTGCTGTGTTAGGTTAGACTGTTATGGCATCAAATCTGTTATGTCTCTCAGTATCAGCTACTTCAAAGGACAACGAACTTTGGTCACAGACACGGGCATGGCAATAAATCCTTCTGGCTCCTGCAGGAGACTGGCCTGAGAGCTGCCAGGCTGCATAGCCAGTGAGATCTCTCTTTCTCAGGCTTGAGTTAATAAGGGCTTCCCTATAACCACAAATAATGACAGCTTTTCTAGGAAAATACGCGTACATGAACAACTGGGTCTATCCACATGAAAAGCTGTCTAGCATGTTATCTGTTCTGTTTGCACTGCCAGAAGGGCTCTGGAATTTGACAGCTATGTCAGCTTCTTCCTCCCTAGTGCACAATTAACACCTGGGATTGCTCTGAAGGTGAATTTGTTCAACCCCAATCAGTGGCAGAATGGTTAGTTTCACCAACGTGGATATGTTGGCATAAATTTCCGGCTTGAGTAAAATGATGGTTATTTAGAAGAGGAATATAACAAAGCTGCAAGAGTAAGCCTCCATTACTTCCTAGTTCTGCTGTCTTTGCTAGATGGTAACTACGTAACTACCTGTTAAATCTGCAATTTTCGCTTGATTTCTTCTTTCGAGGCTGTTTTGTGCATCTGTGGGGCCATCAGTATACTTCATTGCAATGGCTGGGGTCTGGTCCTTCTCTGGCTGAGTCTGAGTCACTGAAAGAAGAACAGAAAAGGATATTTAATTGAGTTTTATTAATGGTCACTTGCTCAAGGAGGGAACAGTACATCTAGTTGACTCTACCTGGCTGATGACAACTTGGTATTGTTTCAGCCCTGCCTTCTTGAAAGGACTGAACAGATTCATGGCCAGAATCTAGGTCTTTCACTGGCCTTCCCATAATCTCATTCTCAGTTGCAGTTTTATTTCTAATGAGGAAGTATGTGTGCATTTTCCCTTTGCCTTTTACTTCTATTTCTCCTCTTTCAGTCATCTCAAAATTCTTGTATTTCAGGCATCTAAAATATCAGAAGCAAAATAACACATGAAAATTCAAGATCAGCAAAAATGACACTGATGTCTTGGAAGAGCTATTGGAATCTAAGTAATCAAATCAGAACAGTCCCGGAAAAAACAGTACTGATCCGTGAACAACTGAGGGTTTGTTTCAACCCTTTTATTCAGGCCTGCAGCGCTTTTATAGTTTTAGACATACAGCCTGATCAGAAATCAATAGATCATATAGTCAAATGCTTCAGTATGGTGGAGGGTTCTTAATGACCAGTAAACAGAAATTAAGAACTGAGGCAGCCAGTATCAGTTAAACAGAACTATCTCCAGTCATTTCATCAGAGAAGGCAATCGGGTTCATCAAGCATGATTTACTCCTGGTAATCCAGACTGGCTATTCCCAGTTGCCTTCTTCATGTGTCCAAAAATGCCTTCCAAGATGACCTGATTTTCACTGGGACTGATATGAGGCTGACCAGCCTTACAGTTCCCTAGCCTGTCCTCCTTGCCATTTTTCAATATAGGTGTAACATCTGGCTTCCTTCAGTTGCTACAGTGCCAATCTTTGTGACCTTCCAAAGGTGACGGCCCACAGCACTGTAATGCTATCACCCAGCTCTCGTTACCTTTGGAGGCAATCACCCAGATCTCGTTACCTTTGGAGGCAAACCACCTGTTCCCATACACTTCTACAGACTGAGGTTTCTCAAAAGACCCCTGATGTGATCCTGTTCTAAGACTGGTACTTCACCTGCTCCTTGAACCCTGACTTTAGGTGCAGGGACCCTGAAGACCTCGTTAGTAAAGACTAGGGCAAGAGAGGTCTGGAGTAACTCTGCCTTTATTCAGGGCACTGTCACTAGATCACCTGCCACAGCAGGTCCACGTTTCTATTTATACTTTCTGCTAACGTAGCTGAAGCTCCTCTTAGTGCCTTTGAACGTTCCGTGCCCATTTCAATGCTAGTCGAGCTCTGGCTTTCCTAACATCATGCCTATGTGCCCAGACAATGTTTTTGTATGCCTCTGTAGCTTGTCTTCGCTTCCACCTCTTGCACACATATTTTATACATACATAAAATTCTTGAAAACATAGTATTTAATTTTTAGTGGCATGAGTTTTAAGGAAGTGGATTACTCACTGCTTGAACAGGATAGTGCATAAATTAATCCTTATTAAGTACAAATAAAACTGTTTCGCCACAAATTGTTGTGCTCAGTCAGAGAGATTTTAGGTTTTGTTACGCAGGATGCCAAATGAAATGTTCTGACCATCTTTCTAGTATCTACATCACTCTGAAGGTACTTCTAAATAAAGTATCACAATTATTTTTTCCCCTGTACTTTGATCTCTAGGATTGAGACTCTCAAACCTCTGACTTCATATACAAGTGCATTTGAAATAATCAGAACAAGTAAAACCCTCTGCTAGCAGTGTTTTCCTTGTAAGTAAGCTACATAAATCAGCAGCTAAAGACAGCACCACCTACATTGAAAGCTGCAGTGGCCAAGGCAGTGTTTTTCAGCACAGCTTTTAACGAGCAAAGTTTCCATCATAGTTACTCACTGATAGGCACTGGAGCTGAGATGAATTTTACTTGGGACACCATGACTCTCCATCCGGGAAGCTATATTCACCGTGTCTCCAAATAAGCAATAACGAGGCATCTTTTCTCCAACAACTCCAGCCAAGACAGGACCTGTATGGATCCCAACTCTAATCTTTACAAAGACATAAAACACCCCCCAGAAATGTCACTTGTTATTTAACATCTTTCTTAATGCTATCCAGTTACCTAAAAGTTCATCTAAGACAACACTGGACACCAGTAAAATATCAAATATCCACAGGAAGAGGCTCTGTGAAGAATGTGCCCATGTGGGCCTTGCCCAAAGTCACAGAGGAGTCAGAAGCAGCTCTTTGGTGTCTGCAGCAAGCATTAACCAAGAAGCCCAACCCAAGAAGCAGACAGACATGCATGCCTCTTTGCGTTGACAACTTACTTGGATAGGATTTCCAGAAACTGGGTTCTGTACTCCTTTAGCTGCTATTATCATTCCCAAGGCAAAGTTAGCGACGCGCTCAGCATGAGTGGGTACAGGCACAGGGACCCCACCTACTACCATGTAGGCATCTCCAATTGTCTCCACCTTTAATTGAGAGGGACAAGCATATGAGCATGCCATATATATCTTCCTTGGATTAGTGCTTTGTTGTCTGGGGCTCTTACCTGCACCAACTCCCCCTTCCTTCCAAAAGATGTTTCTGATCAACAAAAAGCTCTAGCACTAAACTAGTTAAACTAAAACCAGTTAAACTAAAAAGTTTCCTTGAGATGGGGATCCTTTCCTTAACTCCACAGTAAATATTTCAATGCATTCTCTCCCTGCTTACTTGACCCATTTTAGATATTAGTGTGAGAGACCCTAAAGGGTAAGGGACGCTGCAAAAGTGTCGGGCTTTTGCCCTTCCTCTTACCCAGGGCAGACCTATACAGACAGGGCTGCCCCAGGCACCGACTCCGGAGCCGGGAGGTTATCCCGTAGCAGACTGCTCTTACTTAGCTCTAATTCACAATTGGTGTTAAAAGCATATTTCTTTTTTAAAAGATATTCCTTTTTTAAAAAGTCACAATAAAGCAAGGGAGCCTGTTCACTACTGATTATTACTAAGGGATTCACAAGAAATTAAGAAACCTCCAATCTCCAGGATGTCAGAGAATGCAAAGTGTGAACTAAGCAGTTTGGGAGCCTCCTTCCTTACAACTAGCTGTTTCCTACAACATGCAGCCTGAGAGACAAATGCTGAAGGGTTTGTCCTCCTTCAGGCATCCAGTTTCCCTGCAGCGCATGACAAGGCACCTGAGAAATACTTGGGTGTTGTACCAGAGGTTTTGCTGGGAACAGAACAGGCCTGTCAGAAAATTCTCAAATGTTTAAAATTCATTGTAAGAGATGGTTACACAGTAAGCAAATTTTCTAAACTGCTCTTTTGAGACTTCGTTGTTACCACAACCATCAGTAAGTAAGAGATCAGTTTAAATTAGATTGATTGGATTTCTTAAAAATGAACACCAATAGGAGAGCGGGAAAATAATTTCATCTCTGGGTTTCTTCGTTAACATAATGGCTTAAAACTGTTCAGCACATCGTTCTTGAAAAATGTGTTCCTGTTCATGCCTTCTATCAGATAGCCTACCCCATAGTCATGCTAGTAATTTTCTGTAACAAATTAAAAAAAAAACAACTGTAAAAAGCTACTAATGCAAATAGATACTCTAATTATTTTTCAACCATGGTAGGAGATTTAATTTAACAAGATTTATTCATAACTTCAGATGTTTATAAGCTTAGGCCAAGTTTCTTTGATCAATTTCAGTATTTCATTTCCTTCTCAATTCCCTGAAATAGTAATTTCGTCCTCCCTCTCTGTACCCTAGTAACCTCCTTCAATATTAATAGGAATTATATACAGGCATCAAAAGGAGATTATTATACTGACAGATAATTTACTCATGATGGATGATTTAGACAGAATATGATGCTAATTTATCCTAAAATCTGTGGGCCATATCCTGGATGCTTCAATTATTGAATATAGTTCCCTCGCCATGGCAGAAATGCTTCTGATTTCCTAGTACAATTTATTGCAGGGTGAACTTCATACCTTGCCTGAGCAAGGAATGAATGAGATTTGGGTTTCACCCTTTCTTATTTCTGCCTTCCTAAGTATTTAATATGCTGGGCACAGACAGAAACTTAGGACTTGCTCTTCAGCTCGTCAAACCTGGGTAGCTCTGGAAATGTTAATAATGCTATTAGTATGTCAGCCAGGGCTCCGATCTTTCCAGCATGGCTTGGAGACAACACGTGCATTAGTCTAGATCTAATCAATGTTTTTTGAGGTCAGAAGGAGATCTATACCATTGCCTAAGATCTCCATGAAGCAAAACAAAGTCTCGGTATCCACTGGGTATTGTTTATAATTCATATATATATATGATGTTATTTCCTACCACAGGAGACACTTAAATGACATAGTGGCCTATTTACAACAGGTTGGAATAAAAGGACTAGGAAAATTATGCAAACTGGTCCATAAACTAGGATATCCTGTCATGTTGGGTAGGCATTTGAGAGAGGAAAGAGAGATGTATCAACAAAAATGAACAGCCATTCTGGTGTTAGCGTTGTGAAAAGAGATGATGTGGAAGAACACCCATGACAGATGTAACATTCCTGTCTGAAAATCTTGAATGCATTTAATCACACTTCTGCATGTTTTTTAGTTTCTCTCTGTGGCCACTACAAACAGGCAAGACTTTATGGTTTATCAAAAATCAAGCTGGGAGGAAGAGGATTTAACTGCATTTAAAAATAAAAAACCCAAAAAACAACAACAACAGGATCTTTTTCAGACTATTTCTACAGTCTTTATCAATCAGTACGTACCTTGTACACGTCATGCACCGTGGTCAGTCTGTCAAATCGCAGGTACATTGAATTCAACATGAGAACTATCTGAATAGGCTCACATTGGGCACAAATGTTGGTGAAGGTCACAACATCACTGAACAATATAGTGCACTCCTTGAACTCTCCTGTGAGCAGAAAGACCAGCAGTAAGTACCTGTAATGGCTGGACAATCACAACATCTGTCTGAGACTCATTCGCAAAGATTACTTTTTCGTCATCCCTTTAGGAGGTATGACCTATCAGCTGTAATACTCATATAGGGGTGCTGATATGAAAGAGAGATGTTGATATAAGAATATATCAAATATAAGGATTATTGCACATCTCAACAATCCAGGTATCTGAATATATCCATTTGTCCATCCATATTCAGGATGGACTTAGCTTTTTACCCCTGACTTCGTATATGTGCTTACTAAACGGAATTCAAGCATCTTTTTGCTTGCTATCCTTAATAATAATGGGAATTGTAATGCTTCTAGGTTTAGACATACCCTAGAGGAACTAAGAGAATTTTCTAGGAAAAAAGAATGTCTTTGTTCCTTTCATTTTTGGTCCCTCATTTCCCTGTATACCACGTATACATGTATACAATAATATTATATTGTTAAAAAAAAAAATCTCAGGTTACTGTCGAAACACTGAATTTGGTTCCCTGAACGGGCAGCTGCTACCACCTTTCACCTCCTAAGGAACAATTTTGGCAAACAGCTTCCAAAGGTTTGTTTGAAAGAACAGTCTAATCTTTACTATCAGCGAGATTAAGGGTCTGCGGTCGTCCTCCTCCCCATGAATGTCACCAAGTAGAGAAGGTGTTCCCTGACAGGGGCAATAGGGCTGTGCCAACACCCCAGTGTCTCTGTCACCATCACCTGGTGCATCATGACTGCACCTGTTCATTCACCTGCCTCAACTCGCTTCCCCTCTTTCAGCTGGTTGGCCACATGCTGTGGAAGCATGGCGTAGAGCAGAGCTTCGGTCTTTTTCTTCTCTTCCTCCAGGTGCTTCGACAGTATCCGCAGTTCTTCCTTCTTCCTCTCCAGCTGGTTGGAGAGCTCCATCTCTGCCAGACGCTGCTGATTGAGAAGAATCAAATCCCTGGTCACGTCGTGAGGTGCAATGTCTGCAATATGCATCTGTCGCTCCTCCAGCTCATGCAAAGTGCGAAGCAAAGGTGAGCAGAGATAGAGCATGCACTGCAGGGACTCCATCCAGATCATCTGGCCTGTTTGAAACAAGCATCGGTAAGAGTTTTCAGCAGCTTGGACCTTCACATGATGCTCAGTGTTACTGATGTTAATTTTAGGGCATGACTTCTAAGAACAGTGGCTTTTTGTAGGGTCTGGGTCATCACAGGAATTACTCTGTTTCCTGGAATTAGAGGTGAGACTCGTTTGGAGGAGGTACACTAGGCAAATAAAAAATTTCAGGACCCAGAAAGCAGTCACTGACTCATTGCAATTGCTGGGCAGAGCCCAGTCATGCTTCAGGTCCCTCCTCTTCCTCAGGAACCCCACTGCTTGCAACACCTCTCCTCTCCACTGCTACGAGTTCTTGAGCTTTTTCTGAAGCCAGTTAGTCAGCATCATGCACAGGGGAACTGAGACTCACAATGATTAAGTGAAACATTTAAAAAGTTAAATTTCACAGCGGGTAATGTGGCTCCAGTACAGTCAATGGAGCCTGCCCTCCTGGAAGCCGGAGCTTTCAGTCACTAGGATCATCTAAATAAGCAGGTACAGAAATGCCTGAAAGGTAGAAGGGATTTGGGGGGTGGGGGAAGGAAATTGTGGGCTTTTTCCTTTGTTGGTATTTGGTTATTATTTATTATAATTTTCTAATTTTATGTATTTAATTATTTATTCTCTTTGTTATTATTTTATTATTAATAATACGTTTCATAAGTATCTCTTCATTTCTGAACAGCAATCTAGGTATTCCTATTTATTTATTTATTTCTCATCCCATCCCCAGGGCAACTGGATGAACAGCTTGGAAACTTAACAGGATTGGAACATCAGAGGTACCACGTAAATTAACTCTGGCAGCATAAAAGGAAGTAAAATTGCACCTGTGACTAGTTTGAAGTTCCTCGGTTTGGTAACATCACTTTTTTCAAGGTCTCTCTAAACTCTTAATTTTTTTCTGAATCTCAGGAATACCAGCTTTGACACTCATTATGTAAAGGTGAAAGGAGAGAAGGGAAAATTAAGTTGTACTGTGTAGTTCAGAGAAGGAAAATTGAAGTCACAGAACACTTCAACCAAATGTCATTATAGTTAATTACATGAAGCAGAGAATCATTCCATACCCATTCCTCTCAGGAAAAATATAGCAGATTAAATATCTTTTTTGCTAAAATAATTTTAACAGGTAAACTCTTATGTAAGATGGGGGGGGGGCAGGGTGAAGACAGAAATCAGAATCTGAAAATGCAAGTACACAAAAAAAAGCACAGCTAACTACTCTATGTCTATCCACATTTGAAACCCAGCCAGCGGCAAGTAACACCCCTCAAAAGCATAAATTAAGAATGAATCATGCATTCACATTTTAGGCATCGAAATGCATGGAGGCACAGGGAAAGCCATTTCCTTCCTGCAGCTGCAGCAACGTTATCAGGACTTTGTCTCTTAAGCTCTTCCCTCGTTCCCTGCCCCTTCCAGCCCCTCACCCAGCCAGGACCAGGCAGGGACAGGAGTGATGCTCGCGGTGTATTTCTGTGGGAATGCTCGCCCCAGGGGTCACTGTCTGTACGTGCCCAAGATGCAACCCGCGATCTGTGAGCTGGTGTCGCTTGTGCTGGGCAGCTGGGTTTAAAATGTTTGTGCCACGCACAAAGCAGTAATTTCTTTGGCAAAGAAAATTCTTAGCAGTGCGAAGGGATTCTGTCGGGTGCATAGGCTGGCGTGTGATGCTACGGGGAGGTGAGACCTGGACAGTTACTTGCACAGAGCTCCACGCATCTCCATGCTGAGCCCGGTGGCTCAACAAGCAGAACTCTGAGGGCTGGCACTGTGCCCCTTCCACAGGTCCCCAGCGAGGCCGAAGGGCGTAGCTGAGGGCTGGGGAGATTCACAGGGCAATTGGCATTGAATCCCAGACAAAACCAAGAACGACAAACACAATTACATTGGAGGGATCGCCCCAGAGTAATGCCTTGCACTATATATTTGGTTTTAACCTCTGCAAAGAAAAACACACAGAGGGCAGTGTCATGGCGGAGACTCTCGTACCTTCTGTGGGAAGCGGACACGACTGGGCGCCTCTCTGAGGTGCACAAACGTGCACAGCGTGGGCAAAACCCAGGAAGAACTAGAGGTCTCTGTGCAGTTTCAGGGCTACCATGTCATTGGGATCACAGAGGCTTGTTGGGGTAGGTCACCCATCTGGAGTACTGCAAAGGATGAACGCAAACTCTTTAGAAAGGACAGGCAGGCAAGGAGGGGGAGCTTTTGTGAGTGACAAAGCAAGGGAAACGCACAGAGCTCTGCCTAAGGCTGGATGATGAGCCAGCTGAGAATTTCTAGGTAAGGATGAGAGGTCAGACACAGGTGGGCGACATTGTGATGGGTGTCTGCTACAGATGCCCTGCTCAGGAAGAACAAGTAGATGAAACCTTCTTAAGACAAGTGGAGGAAGCCTCATGGTAGACTTTAGCTACTTTGTTATCTGTTGGAACAACGCAGGAGAGCGTTAGCAATTCAGGAGGTTTCTAGAGTCACTGCCACAGGTGAGCTTCTGACACAAGTGACCGATGAGGGAAGGTGTCCTGCTGGACCAGACAATAACTATGGATGTGAAAGCTGGGCACAGCCTTGGCTGTAATGACTGTGATGGTGGAGTGCAGGAACCTGAGGAGAGGGAACAAGGCAAAAAAGCAAGATCACAGCCCTGGACTTCAGGAGACTGGACTTTGTCCCATTCATGGATCTGCCTGGAAGAATCAGGGATAGTGTCTTGGAAAGAAGAAGGGTCCAGAAGAGCTGGTTGATTTCCAAGGACCTTCTCTTCCACCTTCAGGAATGGTCTAGCCTGATGTGCAGTAAGTCAAGCAAACATGGCAGGGGCCTGCACGGATGAACAAAGAGCTCCTGGCTAAATTCAAACATTAAAAAAAAGAGAATACAAGTGGTGGAAGCTCAGTCAGGTCACCCTAGAAGCAGAGACAGGGTTGAAAAAGCCAAAACCCACCTAGAGTTGCACCTGTTGACAAATAAGAAGAAGGGCTTGTGCAAGTACATGAGCAGCTAAAGAAAGACTAGTGAAACTGTGGGTCTGCTGCAGAATGGGGCAAGGGATCTGCTGAGAAAGGATAAGGAGAAGTCCAAGGTACTCAGTGCTTTCTTCGCTTCAGTCTTTGCTAATAAGAATCACGCTTCATTAATCTCAGGGCCCTGAGATCAGTTGGAAAGTCTGGATGAGTCTAGATGAAGACCTACCATCGGCACAGGAGGTTCAGCTTAGTAAACATTTAAACAAATTGGATACACAGAAGTCCATGAGATTTGATGTGATGGATCCAGGAGAGCTGTGGGAGCTGGCCAGCATCATTGAGAAGCCACTCTCAAATAGTTCTGAAAGTCATGGGTGACTGGGGGAGGTTCCTGAGGACTGGAAGAAAGTACATGTCACTCCTATTCTCAAGAAGTAAGGGATGGAGGATGTGGGAGGGCTTGGTGCATCTGTCATTGTCATGGTTAAACCACAATAGTCATATAAGGAGAAGCTAAAAGAGCTGAGGCTGTTCAGCCCAGAGAAAACAAGCCTCAGTGGGAGCTTATCAATATGTAAAAATACCTGATAGGAGGGAGTAAAAAATACTTTTCTCAGTGGTATCCAGTGAAAGGACAAGAGACAACTGATACTAATTGAAATGCAGGAATGCCATTTAAACTTAAGAAAAAAACTTTTTACTGCAAGGGTGGTTAAACTCTGGAATGGGTTGCACAAGAAGGTTGTGGAGTCTCCATCCTTGAACACTGGAGTTGAGTAAATTCTGGGACTCTGGGAATAACTGAGACTAGAGGTGGTTCAGAAAACAATCTGATCCTCCCTTGGCCTTGCCCCTGTTACTCAGGAAACCTGCCAAGATGTGGGGTTTGCAGCATTAGAAAAACACCGTCTTTCTAAGCCTTTCAAATGGGAGCGCAGCTGCTACATCTGACTGAAAGCCTTCAAAATTGGGTGAGGTAATTGCAGAATTTGTTTACAAGCATCCTAAAGTACTGTTTCTCTAAAAAGATCCATCTAATCCTCTCCTCACTGCACAAAGACAAAGCCATTTATAGGACTTACGTGAAGGCGGAAGTCCACAGAAAAGCATTAGTTCAACTCCAGCATAATTCCTGATTTAGTATGAACAATTATGCTATTGAAAACAGTGAAGTACCTCTCAGCTCTAGCATTGGCCGTTGTTTCCAAGACTCTGGCATCATCTCTCTTCTAGTCTGGAAAACAAATTGGCTGTTGATGAATTTCTGAATGCTAGAGATGGTGAAGGGTACTTCTGGGTGAAGGATACTGAAATAGTGATCCAAGCAGATGCCCATGGTCTGGAGGCCAGGTACAATCTTTTGAATGCTCACCCCAGCTTGCTTCACTCTGAGCTTAAAAAGAAAACACGGACAATGCGTTATAATTCAGATCCAGTTTGGGTTCAAACCAAGCTGTAGCTATCACTGTTTATAGACGTACGCACGCTTAGCCTTGCTATGCCACGTGGCTTATTTCTGAGCAAAGTTTCTGTTTTATTAGTGTATTACTGCAAAGTTCTGAATGAGTGTCCTTCATAGCAAGACAAAGCCCCCAGAAAGGAATATTATCCAAATGCTCTTCCATATCAATTCTTAAAAACAAAATAAGCCAAAAATATTTGCTATTACCCTTGCTTGCACTTGTGTAGGTCTAACAAATAGCCCTACAGGTAGCTGCAAGAGAAAATTAGATACCAGAGCATGTCCTGCATGCCAAAAAGAAAATAACTGTGGCATACAACATTGGCAAATACCGATTTTCTATTGCATGCCATGGGTTACCTTCTCTTAACCATTGCTGTGTAAAGGTTTAGTCACTCTCTTTAGCCTGCTGACCATACACAGGCTCTTAACTCCTGCAGAAATGTCCACCCTGCCTTCGCTGCTTGTCATCAGTTATTGAGGCTCTGATGTAGCTACCAATAATGAGTGCAGGACTTGCCCTTTTTCCACACTAGTAATTTTATGAATTATGCAGACTGGGTGTCTTGAAAGGTTTAAAACTCTGAACTTTGTTTAATGTAGACAGTGGCATGAAGCAGACTATGTGCTCTGGAATCTCTATCAGTCAGTGATGACAAAACATGTTTCCTGAGTGGATGTAGTCAACTTTCTTCTGCTGTCCTGTTCTCAGCTTCTTCTTTCTCTGCTCTTGTCTTAAGCTAATATTTGCTGCACAGAATTGGGAGCAAGAGGAGCTGTGGCTTGGTGGGAACCCAGGCTAGCTGGAAACCAGCCACAGGGCAATGCCTGCCAAGAGAAGGGCAGTTCCATTGCTGCAGAGTACGTGTGCACAGGAGAGGAGACCTGATCCTCCCCCAGAAGATAAAAGAGATTTTTGGGTCCAGTTCCTACTAGATGGGGTTGCATGCTGCCCAAGGCAGTAGGTAGCTAGACTTTCCTAGCAGAAGCTTGTAAGAGAAGACTCAGGAAGCAGACAGAGCTTCAGTTGCCAGCAAAGCCTTACAAAAGCCTTTGGATACATTAATAACTGGGAGGAGAGGGTGGCTAGCTCCAAGTACAAAGCCAGTTTAAAGGATTCTTTGTGACTTTGGCACATCCAAGGATGGGAAAGTGGCTACAAACCTCGGAAAATTCTGCTCTGTGTCTGGTAACAGATAGATTGCTGCAATAAACCTTGCTGGCATGTCTGCAGGTGTTTCAACATGGTAATCTCAATAAATTCAAAGGAGATCCTATCTGAAATGATCCAGATCCAGTTAAGGGTGACTTTAATGCATGTCTCTGTACAGAGCACTTCTGCAAATGAGCGTGCACCGTACACAGAGCACACGCAGCCGTGAACTGCAGGGCAGTCAAAACAGAAGAAAATTCCTGTATGGTTTATGCAGACTAAAGCCCTTACCATATGCTCGTCCTACCTCTTTGTCAAAAACCATATGAAAAGGAAGTCCATTGCAAAATGTTTTTGTGTCAATCCAGAGGCTCTTGGGATAAACAGGATCAAATCCTCTCAGGAGCTTACCTGTGGCAAGATAAGTGTGTAGTTTTTAATCAGGTTGCACCTCATAAAACCAGTCTGCATTACTTCTTAATGCTCAGTGAGGCAGGACCCTATCCCATAATGAGTGAAAACAAAGGAAACAGTGTGTGGGTCCAGAAGCATGCATACATCTGTGTGAAATGCTCTGCAGTTTAACACGCAGCTGATTAGCAAATGATCTGGGTTGGCTGAGAATTTAAAACTTAACCACATAGAAAGCACAGAGCATTAGATGCATGAAATTATGTGGAAACAATAAGAACAGACTAACAACTGTAGAAGTTGCTGCTCTATGAATCTGCAGATGTCATAGCAATATAACACAGCTACATCCCACAAAAATGGACATAAAAGTGGATGTAATATACTTTGTTAGCTACTAAGAAACACTTATGGAGAAAAAACCCCAGCATGATCTGGGCTTTAGTCTCTTATACAGAGAACTCTAGTCCATGGCACAAAGACCAAATGACCGTTCGGTTTCTATTTCACTTACCCTGAGGGTTTTTTCAGAATGGTCACAGACCTACAGATCAGATTGCACTTGCTAGTGAAAGATATTTTTGTTAAATAAATAAAATGGGTAAAATAGTCAAAAGGGCTCATCTGACTGAAGCACCCAAAGCCTTTGATCTTCACAGCATAAACTTGGATCCTCCAGTAACCCACACTAATCAAAAGGATGATTATTTCAACTGACCTCTTTCCCCCCGAAGGTGGCTATGACAGTTACTCTAGTAAATTCTGCTTGATAACAAGTACTCAAGTCACTTAGGAGACTGGTGAAAAAGATCACAAATTTAGGACCCAACTTTTAGACTTTTTACTGCTTCAAGGAAAGTCAACATGGATTTTTCATTTTTCAAAGTCTGGCTCTTGCATTTATTGTTAATAGATTATTAATCTTTTTAAGTAACAATGCTACTCTAAAATTTTATTTTTAATATATATTAATTTCTTACTCAATATATCTGCCCCTGTAATGCATGTGGAATTGCACCAGATGATAGCAGGTTCCATTTTTCACTCCTCCTAGAATCCAGACAGCTTGGCAAGAGTGAGCTGGATTTTCATTCCTCTTGGGGAATCAAAAGATCCTAACTGGAAAAAACCTTTCACTTTATGAACATATATAAACACATAATACACAAAGGTAGAAACAGAGATTACTAGATTAGCAGTAGATTTTTGGTAGTGGAGGGTGTGCTTCAGCTTTCAGAATTTACTACAGCTGATAACTTTGGAAAGGAGTAGCAGCTACCAAGTTAAAAAAACACTCTTTTAAATTCATCCTCTTAGACCAAGTGACAGAACAAGGAAGTATCAAATGTACCACACAATGACATTTTACAAAACACTTTTCCGAAGAAAACCCTGTTTAAGAGACAAAAGTGACAGGTCATATTCCATTTATGTATCTGTCATCACTAAGCATGCTTATTATCTGCAATTGTTCTTTGATTACCAGCATCTAACCGAAACAAACTTAACCAGAAATGTTTTGAAAAGACGCAGAGGAAATATGAATGATAACTTCAAAATGGATGGGTGGGTGGAGGAAGGGAGGCTTACTGACTTTCTTACTGAAGAGATTCAGAAATTATGACAAGCTCCATCTGAACGATCTCTCACCTTTTCCTAATGTGATTATTCCTCTTATTGTTTTCCAGTGACTCTTCTTCACAGGACAAACAGAGCTTCCTCTGTCTCTAATTGTATTCTTGGCTTTTTCAAGATCCTGTTGAAATAAATCCAAAGGGAAATGCAAGGGTATTTTTATTTTAATCCTATTTTAATAATACAGTGATAATGAATACTAAAATACCTCTTTATTAAGTTGGTTCTCAATTTGTTTTACAGAGTCAGCAAGATATTGAGGTGAGGAACAAAACTCATTTCTTTCCTTGTATGAAAATACAGGGTTTTGAGTGACAAGAAAAACAATATGTTCCTTTTTCCCAGTTCTTTCTTCTTCTTCTTCTTCTGTTTGATTGACTATTTCCATTGAAATCTCAATGTTAAAAAAATCCAAGGCTGCTGCACCGATGATTCCTGAAGAGGAAACAAAAGACAAAAGTATTGCCAGGAACAAACTCTTTCCATTTTCCCTTTTAGAGAGCCCACAGTGGAATTTCACTGTTTCAGAAATCACTTTTCCAAAGGACTTCTGGGAGAAGAAAACAACCTATGTTGTTCCTACTACCATGAACACGGTAAGAATATGTGCATAGGAGATAAGCTTTAAGGTTACTGTTTCTTTTCCCTTGTCTGATGATAAATGCTTCTTTTCACTAGCAGCAGCTCAGCAGGATATCTGAAGAATGTGTCCAAACAGTCATACACAGCAATAATATGAGTTCCCATTAACGCAAAAAGTGCACAGGGTCTAAAGAAATTCTGCTATAACAATCTATTTCAGTCATTGCAGAATATTTTCTTTTGAAAGGAAGGAATTATCTTTCATGAAGATGCACAATCAGTTCTCTCATTTCTGCTTAGCTATTAGGTGAAATACTGGACAATGACATGAAAAGCTCTGCCTGAAATTCCAAATATTCTGTGCTTCAACAGGAATACGAAATGAGTTTTGACAAAGGGGGTAGTTTTGGTACTTCTAAATTCAGCAGCATCTATGAAAGAAAGGAATATCATCATGCCTTACAGACTTACAGCTCTTTAACCCTTGCATGAGTACAACCATGGAGATCTCTATAAATGCTAGTAAAAGATTCAATTTTGATCAGGGTTTAGTAGCAGTTTTGCAGATTGCATATACTACAGGCTTATTTATTACAGGATGGATGGATGTCTTCAACTATAATTTGTATTTCACTGTAATTTAAAGAGCATGAGTCACTGAGAATTAATCAACAGACACAATACACACCGTGAACTTTTTCTTCCAGGAAATTCTATAGGAGTTCTATAGCAGGAATGGACAATTATGACCTGGGTTGTCATATCACAGACTTTGATTGAAGCTACTGGGAGCTAGGAGTAACCAGGCAGTAGGGAAATACTGAGGTCAGATGTCTGGTGACTGAACTCTACCAGGCTTCAATTCCACGGCCAGTCCTCATCTGAAAACAGAATCTGAAACCTGAGCAAAGTCTAACTGCAGATGTATGATTACTCTGTATATGTACTGTACCACCAGCGCATCTGTACTCTGCATTCCATCTGATTACCTGGCACAATATGGCACAGACCTCTTCTGTCTGAATAGTAATGTAAATGCATTGACCCGTCTTCATTCTTCTCTACTCGAAAAGATGGTGCATTCATCTCCTGAGGAAAAACAAGCAAAACCAAAACCTCAGTATCTTTTTCTGATAAAGAATTCTGGTGAACTCCACTTGTACAAAAGCATCCCACGTCTTAATAAAAGAAGCAGTAATACGAATAAGCTGAAAAACAGAAAATTAAATATGCTCACCTGTGAAGGAAAATCTGCTATGCTATTGGCTATTAGAGCCAATGTACTAAATAATATCTAATATTGAGGTCTACTCAGAAAAAGTTATTTTAAAAAATTGTCTTAACATTTTGGAGTCATCTGTTTCAGAACATAGGAGAGCCTGTTATGGCATGGCATCTTTCTTCATTATTCATTCATACCTTCTGCTGCCAACTCTGGCAGAGTCCGCCCGTATCTGCTCAGTACTCGAACTTGCCTGGTAGGAAAGGGAGAGGTAGCTGTGCAATGCGTCCAGGTTCTCTATGAACTCATAGAGATTCCCACCCAGTGTCCTCAGCATGTGGTCATAGCCTGAGCGTTTACAGAACTCAAAGAAATACTCTCCAAACTCTCTCAGAACCGCGTCGGCGGGAACACCTGGCAAAACAAAGATACTTTAAGGAATAAGAAAGGGTTGGAAGTTCTTGAAATGCTGTCAGGTGGTTTAAGAGTAAATGCAGATCTGCAACATAGGGAAGGCATTGCAAAGAACACAGAAGACTAAAACATGAGCTGCAGTCTCAGGCTTGACCCATGATGGTGTATTTTTTGAGGCACGGTGACACATACCTAATATTTTGCAGGCTTTGTCAATGAGCTGCATTGTGATCTCATCTTTGTAAACCTCAAAAGTCAAGAAAGAATCCTGGACTCCAGCCTGCAGCCTGCAACAGAGAAGGCAATATTCTCGTCTCAGTAGTGCTCTAAATATGACGTGCTTGGGTGACCCTACTGGCATTCATTAAGCACTGTTTGCTACTAACCCACTCCTCAGCCTTCTTCAGGCATTATACTGGAAAGCACTACTTCCCCTGATGGTTTGAGAGTGTTGCTTTGACATGGCTGCCTGGTGGTGTCCACCTCTCTGTTTCTGCTGTTTCACCTTACGTATTACAGTGAACTCTTCCAAGGATTAGGGCATCATAATGCGGTGTGCTACAGCAAGTGGAGTCGCAGTTTGTTTTCTGGTCTGCTGGCTTGTCATTCAACGTGGCCAAAATATCAAGTGTTTGGGTCTCCACAGACCTGACCAAAAACTTCGTGGATTTTGTTTGTTTTTTTTTTTTTATATTGGCTTCAGTGGCTATGACAGGTCTGTATCTAAGTATCATTTATATATCTTTATATCTTGGAAAATACTATGTAGCTTACAAAGACAAGACAAAAGCAGAGAAGATAATGTATTTAGCCGCTTTCCTAAAAGCACTGGAATCAAACTGACTTGATATCAAGGATGTCATCTTTTCAGTGTAATTACTTCTTGATATTGTCACAGTGAGCTGGTGACTCCATTGCACAATTGTCTATAAGACTAAATGTCACCCTTAATTATCTGATATAACAAATTAATTGGGACAAATTAGTATCAGAGTATGATGTGTTACAAGGTAAGAAACTCTTGCTTTTGCCCTGCTAGTTACTTCTGATAATTACTTGAGATACACGTTGGCTGCCATTTGCCGCTGAGAAATTACAGTCCTCCGCTGCTAAATTCCGGACCATTTTCTTTCAATACACAACATTTATTGGGAACATATTACCTTAATCTTTCCCACGTTTCTTCACCATACTTTTCAACCACCAAAGACTTCAGGCATGTATTTATAAATCCATACTGTAAAAGCAAATACACCAACATGGAAAAGCCATACTGATTTTCAAAACACAGCCCGACCATGCCAGCTTTTTAAGATTCCACCGCTAACGTTATATTGCAAAAGAGAAAGTAATGATGTTTGACAGCCATTATGTCTTTCAGCGAACAGTGCAGCGTGTCGTGTCTCGCAGCGTTTCAGGAGCACTCAGCGAAGCAGCCAAACGCTCACCCCCGCCGGGCGGAGCGGGGGCAGCGGGGCCGGGGGTCGGCAGTGGGGCCGGGGGGAGCAGAGGGGCCGGGGTGCAACGGGGGGGGGGGGGGGGGGGAGGGGGCAGCGGGGCCAGGGGGGAGTAGCGGGGCTGGGGGGAGCAGAGGGGCCGGGGTGCAACGGGGGGGGGGGGGGGGGGGCAGCGGGGCCGGGGGGAGCAGTGGGGCGGGTCCCAGCGGCTGGCGCGGCGGCAGCACCGGCAGGTAAGTTGGGATGTGCCGTGACTCTCATGTTTTGCGGTAGCACGGGCAGACCCTGCCCTCCAGGTGGGGGGGGGGGGGTGGGGGGGGGGGGGTGTTAGGGGGATAACCCTCAGCAGCACTATCACGGCGGCAGCAGCCGGAGGGCGGTGCGGCCCCGACCCCCCAGAGCAACGCGGAAGCGCAGCACGCCTGGCCCCCGGGGCCGCCGGTCCCCGACAGGCGCCGTCTCTCCCGACTGCCCCCCCCCCGCTGCGTCCCCGGCGGCTGCCCGGCCCCGACCCTGCCGGGCCCCGCCGCCCTGCCCCGGGGGTCCCCGCCGCCCGCCCGCCCGCCGGCCGCTCACCATCCTGCCGCCGCCGCCCCGCCGCGGGCTCCCGCAGCCGCCGCCGGCTCCCGGCGCGCCCGCCCCGCCGCCCCCCCGCTGCCTGCCCGGGGGGCGGCGGCACGGCCAGGCCCGGCCCCGCTGCGCTCGGCGGGGACAGCCGGGGGCCGCGGGCAGAGGCGCTGCCGCCGCACGGGGACTGCGGGCCGGCGCGGTTCCCGGTCTCCCTCGGCCGCCCGGCTGGCGGCAGGAAACGCGCGTTGTCGGTAGTAGCTGCCGGTGCGTGCTGCGGGCATCGCCTGCGATGCCGTCACATCAGCTGGCGGCGGGGCACGGCGGGTTCCCGATCCCAGGGCCCCGCTGCCGGAGCCTGCGGGCTCCCGGGGCCACCGGGGCGAGCAGCCCGGAGGGGACAGGAGAGGAGGGTGCCCCTTGCCAAGGCTTTCCCAGAGCCGTGCGCCGCTGCTGCGGGCCTGCGGGCAGCAGGCGGTGCAGCCGGGGGCAGGGGGCTGCCGGCTGCCCAGGCTGCGCCTCCAGCAGTAGGGGTGTTAGCGGGAATACAGCGATCGGTTCTCGGTGCAATGAATTCGTGGGGTTTAGAGCCCGGCACAGTTATTTCCCAGGTTTGTTTTTGGAATAATTTTTTGTAGGTCACTTTCGGGAGTGACTCCTGAGTGGATGCGGGGGAGACCACTCGCCCTCCCTGCGTAAAGATGAGCTCCCGTCCTCAGTCAGCGAGCAGGCAGGGGCAGCCCCGTGGGTGGCGAAAGCCCCGTGGGTGGCGACAGCCCCGGCCCCCCCCCCCCGCCGCCGCTTGGCGCAGGGGCTGCGGGACGGTTCGGGGGACCACGCTGCGCCCACCCCCTGTGCCAGCCGGGCAGGGAGGGTTTTTCTCGGGCCGTGGCAATTCCCAGCCACGCCGCTCGCCCCTGTCCCCAGCCTCCCGGCCCCCACGGGTGCCGTGCGCGTTCGGGGGGCGCCGCCACGCCTGGCCGCAGCCCCCCGCCAGCCCCGGCCCCCCGTGTGTCCCCGCAGCCTCTGTGCTCCCCTCAGCCTTTCTGCCCGCAGTCGTTGGTGACTCTCCCGTGATAAACCGGGTTTCTTCTCCAAAGCTGTCCCCTCAGCCCAGGGCGGGAGCCAGGCCCAGGAGAGAGCTACCCGCAGCCCATGCGCCTGCTGCACTCCCCGGGGCCGTGCGGCGGCCCAGCTCAGCACAGACGCGCGCAAGCCCCTCTGTTTCCTGGGCAATATCAAATATTTATTTCAACATACACCTGCCCGGCTAGCGTTAGCCTGCGCTCCCGGCGCCCTGTCTCTCGGCCTGCTGTCCGTACTGCGGCTGTAAGGAGCGCCCGTGCCCGCTGCTGCGCCAGAGGTGGTGCCCAGCCCGCTGCCCCCAGCCACGTAGAGCCCGCAGCCGCCAGCCCCTTAGAGCCCCCTGCCCCACGGCCCCATAGAGCGCACAGACCCCAGACCCACAGACCCATAGAGACCCCAGCCCGCAGCCCCATAGAGCCCGCAGACCCCAGACCCACAGACCCATAGAGACCCCAGCCCGCAGCCCCATAGAGCCCGCAGACCCCAGACCCACAGACCCATAGAGACCCCAGCCCGCAGCCCCATAGAGCCTGCAGACCCCAGACCCACAGACCCATAGAGCCCCCAGCCCGCAGACCCATGGAGCCTGCAGCCCCATAGAGCCCCCCGCCCCGCTGAAACCCCAGCCCCACAGAGCCCCCAGTCCGCAGCCCTGCAAAGCCCGCAGCCCCATAGACCGCTAGCCCACAGCCCCCCGCCCCGCAACCCCATAGAGCCCCCAGCCCCGCAGAGCCCCCAGTCTGCAGCCGCGCAAAGCCCCCAGCCCTCAGCTCCGCAGCCCCATAGACCGCTAGCCCGCAGCCCCATAGAGCCCCCAGCCCCGCAGAGCCCCCAGCCCCCTGCCCCGCAGCCCCATAGAGCCCCCAGCCCAGCAGCCCCGCAGCCCCCCTGCCCCGCAGCCCCCCAGCCCCATAGAGCCCCCAGCCCCCTGCCCCACAGCCCCCCAGCCGCAGCCCCGCCGACCGGCGGCCCCTAGGGGGGGCCTCTCCCCGCCGGAGCCGGGTCCCGCCGCCCCCCCCCCTCCCCGCCGGCCGCGGCCGCGCTGCGTTGCGCGCAGGTGTGCGGCGCCCCCCAGGAGGGGTGAGGGCACCCTCCTTCTAGGTGCCTTAAAAATAGCCTGTCACTTGCAGAGCCGGGCTCGCTGCTTTCCGCAGCCTGCAGAGTAACTAAAAATAATCGGCTTCGGAGTTCATGGCTGTCAGTGCCGTCACCACAAACGTAACTCGCTGTGAGGTTACAGGGGGAGTTGTGTGCAAATTTTACCGCATTAATCTGCTGTTGATATTAATGCAAACAACTTGACACTAGAAATGACAAGAAAATAAAGCTAAAGGAAGTGGAAGCGGAATAAACACAGCATCATCTCAGAATTGTGAGCGTTTGTTTATTGCCTTCAATTTATAAATTAATTTCTATTTATAATTTTCAGGTTTATAAAACCTGGATCACTGGAGGGATCAGCAAATCAAATAAGTACTTTAAATAAAGTAAGTATCCTCTCTTCTAGTACTTGATTACCTTTTCTTTCTTGTTGTATGCGTGACACCTAAATAAGCAACCCAATGATTTTTAGTAACAAAGATTAGCAACTATCTAAAAGGCTTGGAGACGCAATTCAGATAAACTGTCCAAAATTCAAATTAATGCCTGTATACTAAATCTATATTGCACAAGGTAATTCATACTGGAACTGAATTTATCATTATTGCTTTAGCCCTTCTTTGGTTAGTGACTTAATCCTACTATTTTTTCAGGTCTTTTTGTTGTTATGAGAGAAAAATTGAACACAGAATCTTCAGGTCTGGATTGTTTGTGTGCAGGTCGTTGGGCTGCTCACCCTTCACAGTCCCTGGCCCATGATGTGCCCTCGGCCACCTCTGTCATCTCTAGCTGGATAACAGAAGCCTTCCAAGTAAGAGAAAGAAAACAAAAGAAAAATTTATAACACACTTCTGCTGTGACTCTTTTTAAAATGTCTTTATTTCTTTGGCACAATGTAATCAGTGCTTCCTAGAATTTTGAGATCAGCAGCTATTCCTTTAATCAAAGACAGAACACCCTACCCTACACGTTTCTGTATCTCAGCCCACTCTGTGTAAATGAAGACAACAATACTCCCCTTCCCAATCTGTTGCTGTGCTCCAGCGACGGTGTTTATGGTCTCTCTTGGCCCTGCGTATTCCAGTCCCACAGTCTACACTGGACCCCACTGCAATGGTCTGGCACTGACACAAATTGCCACCTGCTGCAAGGGCAGCAGAGCAGGTGTATTTGGGTATGTAAAGGAGAGGATGGAGCAGGATGTCTTTAGTTTCAGCTGGTTTCTTTCTTCCCAGAACTCGTAGGGTGGATGGGGTAAGTTCAGACAGAACCGCACACTGGTGTTCTCCTGGGCTCTGTCCTGTGAGGCTGAGTCTCACCGTGAGGGCACAGGATACCTTCAGTTGAAGTATGCCTGAAAAGTCCTCTGTGGGCTTCACCTGTGCCCAGCCTACCCTTCCTCCCATAACCAGCTCGGTGTCCAGTGCTGAGGATGGGGTACACTACTCATCAAGTGCATCGGTCCCTTATAAATTGCTAAAAGTGATGTGTCTGGAGGCCAACCAGCAGCCTAAGGACTGTGCTGCAAATCCTGTAAAATTCTGCAACCTTGCCAGCAGTTTGCGAGCAAGTGTGTCTTATATTTCTTCCACCTTTGTGGCAAAAGACCCGTTAATTTGGAAGGGGGGTGCTGTGGCCTTGGAAAAAAGATACTCATCTGTACCTGACAAAAATAATCACATCAAGAGCCAATTTCCCCTGGCCTTTTGTTGTGCTCATACCCAGCTAGCACTAAACAGCATCCTTGAGCTCTGTGCAGCTCAGCAAAATAAATGGGCTAGCTGCAAAAACTGTAGATGCTGGTTTTTTTCAATTAGATGAGAAGTGAAAATATGCAGTAGAGCGATTTATAACTTCTGGTTTATAGCCTTGGAGAATGCAGCCATAGACTTTCATAATTTGTGTATGCAAAGACATCCTCCTTTTTTCTTCTTTTTCTTTCTGTTGCGTGATTATTAGCAACAATGCAAAGCCATATGTTAGTTGCCATGGTGGAGGGGCTGCCTCCATAACTGTCTGAGCAGAGCACATTCTAACCATTGCAGTCTGGAGCCCAAAATACCACAGCAGTAACAGAATCCGTTCTCCAAGTGGTTGCTAGCACTCTCTCCTGCTGAAGACCCCTAGGACGCAGTGCTTTTCAGCATACTTCCTTCAAACACAGCCCCACATCCGTTGTTCAGATATCATGTGTTCACATTTGTCTTGAATTAGCCTGCAGCGACTTTTTAGTGACTCGAAGAGAAAAAGCATCTGTCCTTCTACCAGTGGGAACCAAGAAGGAAGTTTTATATATATGTATTGGTAGGCTTCCAGTACTTCACGCTACCAAACCATGAGGACAGCTGATGTAGAGTCTAGATTGGGAATAAAAATAAACACAGAAGATGTGCTGCCCTGCATAGTTTGGATGGCTCCAATTTTTGCAATATATACTTAAAACCCCCAACAGTTATATTTGAATTCTTATTAAAGACCCTGGGCAAAATTAAAATGTTGTTAATGTAGACCAACTCAACAGCAGTGAAATTGTACTAGTGCAGCCTTCTACCCTCAGGAAAGTTTTCAGAACCCCAGCTCCTCTGGTCATCTGTTAAGCTGAGCTGGAGATGGGAGGCTGGGTCAATAGGATTTCAATTGGCTTTGTAAAACTGTCGGGAAAAGTTACTGGCTTGGGTCCAAAACCTTTTCATAAGTGCACTTTACGGCACTGATGGGGAGGGAATTGAGGAAATGAGCGATTTGCTCTGAGAACTGGATGGGCTTTAGCTTTGTTCCCTCTCTCCTGGCTTTCCACAGGTGCTGCCATGGAGTTCCTCAGTCCCTCTGCCCTGGCGCTTTCCTTCCCGGGCACTCATCTCCTCTGAGCTGGGGAAGTCAGGGCTGCATCCATGAAAACGTGTGTCATGCAGAGGAGAAACAGGCCCTGTGGGTGCATCTGGTGCGTGAAAATTTCTGGTTAAAGTCTGCACGTTCCTCTGGTATTTTCTTTAGCTTGCCTCTGGTGTCACTACTGACATTCAAGAGCTAGCATCCAGTATCTGTTTTCTAAGTAGAAAATAGCTCATTACTTGTATTTTTGCTTCTGATTGCTAGTTAATGAAATTTGTTCAAGCTTTAACATCACTGCAACAAGCTACAAAGAATCATTTGTCTTGATTGCCTGGGCCAGGCTCGCTTCTGCGGCAGCTCACAGACGGCACAGTTATCCAGGAGACTGGAAGAATGCAGTCAAGGATAATGCAAAAATGGGTAAAAGTCAAGGCTCATCCATCTTTGGCGCTGTACTATTACATCTGCATTGTATTCCGAGCCACATAGCTCAAATGTATTAGCATATGGAGCTGTTTGGTTGCTTTCTGGTGTCTTGTTCCTTTGGAAAAGCAACTACAGATTTCAAAGTCCGTGCGTCAAATGAAGAAATAGCGTAACAGCAGCTCGTGCAGGCTGCGCTGTTAAACAAGGTTGGGTCTGAGGGGTCTGTGGTATATTTCTCTTCCATCCCACCAGCAGCCCTTCCCAGCGCTTTGAAAAGAGGGCCTTTCAGGTACTACTCCTGTCACCTAGCATCTGCTGTGTAACCCAAAAAACTCCAAGGGCCCACCCAGTTCAAGAACCCAAAGCAATTTAGCGGCACATCCCAAATAATGTCAAACCAATGAGCGGTAAATGATGGCACTAGCTTTATTTGGCTTTAATATTGTGACAAATCGCTGCTTTACTTTTGGAAATAAAAATCCAGCTACCCTCCATTGTGGCCCATTAAATATTTGGGTTTCTGTTCTTAAGGGGTGGAGTCAGGTTTCCTGTGGCTGCATGTCTTAATTAGACCTGTAACTGTTAAATTCCAAATCTAATTGAATACGCTGATGGTTTTACTTTCCTCTTGCCTGAGTTCTGCCCCAGCCTCTGTCACATCCAGCCTTGTTCAAATCAAACAGCTTTCTTCTAGGGAGCTTTCTGCTTGGCTACCTTTTCCCACCAAACCACTTCCCACAGATGCTTTCTTGGTGCTTTAAATGTAACAATCAGCTTCCCTGCTGCTTTTACTCCCCTGAGTAATAATTTGCAATAGTATTAATTACACAGCATGCTTAGATTTCTCATACCATTAGTAACACATACATGTTTATCTTTCCTCGTTTGAACTGAATCTGTGAGCTATATCCCATGTGGCATCTTTGGCTGGAAAATACCTGGATCCATTCTGTGCAAAGATGAGGTTCAACTTCCTTTGTCGTTCATAGGGACAAACTGTTCTACAGCCTTAGGGGAGGGGCACCAGCCCAGCATGGTCTCAGTTTTCAGAGCACTGCAGCTCCCGTGATCCGCAAGAAGGACTGGACCTGAGCTTTGACAGTGATGCACTTTGGGAAAAGGAGGAGGTATACAAAATATTTCCCTTGCTTAAGCAAGAGAAGTAAAGTTTGTAAATAATTAGGGAGTGCTAAATAGGGAGTAGTAAACTGTCTTGGAAAATCTAGGTGGAAAACTGTGATGGTGATACGAGAGAGGTCCAAAGGGCTGAGAGAAGTGGCTAAGGAGCTCTAAGGAAACTCTGGAGATTTGTCTAGTAGAAGGGCTATTAACCAGGAGTTTTTAAATGTCCAAGCAAGGATGGCTAACAAGGAAATTTAAATTCTTGTGAAGTGGAAGGAAAAGGAAGACTGAAATAATGAAGTGCTTGCCTCCGTGCCCAGTGTGTGCCTGTGGGTCTTTAAAGGAGCAGTGGGATAAAGGCTCCTATTCCTCCTGCAGAGGGAGAAATGCCATGATCAGGAGTGAGCAAGGCAATAGGTGCTGGCTGGTTGAAGCTTTATTTTTTGTAATGGGCTCTGCAAGGGGTAAGGGCTTAACTGGAGAATCACAGTGACTCGCCTGTCTGTGGTAGGGTGAGCTGGTGGGATAAGAAACTCAGATACAGACTAGCTGATAGCAAGTAGTAAGAGGTAGCTGAAGGTAGCCTTGTGTTTTCTGCATCTCCACCTACAACTGTAATCTCCTTTATGATCTCTCCTTTCGAAACTGTAGGTGTTGGTGATGACCTAACTAGCACCTGACTCGCCAGCCATCTGTCCTTGGAGGGCTGGGTAGGGATGAGGGCAGCTGCATCGTGTGATGGGGGAGTGGCTGCCACCCTGGCAAATCCCTTCAGAGAACCACCCAAAAATCTCCATAATTGTCCTTTCACCCTTACACCACCCCCTCCATCCAGTCAATGATGAACAGACTTGAAAGGCATGGTCTGTTGAGATGATGTGTAGAGCAGAGAAGGGCTAAGCTCTACACTATCGAGAAAACCAGAGAAATGATCACTTTGATGCACTTTTTTATGTTTATTGTGTATTCTATCTCCCCTGTGTATCTCTATATAATGAATTTATATCGTAATGCAGGAAGGTCCTTCCCCCCCAAATCAGAGCAATATAGCCAAACCAACTAGCATTAGCTCAGGCTGGCTACTGAAAATGCACTGCACCTTTTTTCCCCTCTGTATAATGTACCATGGCTGTCCAATAGCTTTCACAGGTTAATTTGGGGACAGTAACGGTCTTTGTTCTGGTTTTGGATTTGTGCTTCGTTTCACACTGATATGACTACTGGATATAATACAGCTGAGCTTTTGAGGTTTTCAATATTAAATGTAGAGCTACATATGTTTGAGATCTCCAGCAATTCCCGTTGAGATTGGTTTTTCCTCCGATAATTTGTTTTGCCAGATCCAGTGTCTTCCATTCTTGACATGGACCATCTTGGTTTCATCAAAGCTGGTTCTAGATAGCGTGTCTTTGGGTGAGGCTAGGGAATAAACATCTCTCTTATTTTAAGATGAGTTACTTTGTTGAAAGGCTATTTTGTTTAGAATAAGAATGTGTATCTGTGCCCCTCTCTAGTTCACCTGAACTAGTTCTGCCCAGCTGGATGAAGCAGTTTAATTGTAGCTACAAAGAACGTGATGAAGACTGTAGAAGCAGCCCCAGAAGCAGGATAAATAGCTTGAGCTCAGCTCTAGGCCACTAGTAGGATCAGAACTGGCCAGTTAGTGCGAGCGTGTCCCATGCTCCAGTGTAGATTTCTCATACGCTTGGAAACTGGCATTGTCCTCACGATGGACGTAGCAGAAAGCTGCCCAAATCAGGACATGTCATCGACCTTTTAAGCAAATGTTTGCAACTGCAGCTAACCTGTTACTGCTGTGTGTGTGCACCAGCTTTGCTCCTTTTTTTTCCTGACCAGTACTGCTGCATTCACTGCTGAAAGCAAGGGAAATCCAAGTCTTGGTCTTTGATGGAGAGCGGGAGCAAGAGCTAGGGTGGGACATGGCTTTGGAATTAGTGAAGTGGGATGATGTGTAAAACATGTAAAACAGGAGTGGTACTGTAATATGAATTACAGCTCAGAGATGCAATGCTAACTTTGGATGCATGGAATAACACGGGGATAGCAAACACTGTATTTTGTTTGTGTAGCCAGCGAGCACACTGTAATTTGTTTGCGTGCATGTAACAGTTTCAAAGTGTGCAGGATCACCTTGCTGTTTGAGTCATTTGTCTTCTCTGCTGCATGCACAGCAGTGCCTACAGCCCCTCAAGGAGCGTGCTGTGGCTTCGCTCACTTCCTTTGTTTCTGCTTGGTTAGTTTCCCCCTTTCTCTTTTCCCTTCTTTTTCCTACCCTGACAGAATGGCTTTCTGGGAAGGGGAAAGCTGAGTATTTCTGAAAGCACTGCAATGCAAGTAAACCGGCTCCAAATGAACCTTGACTGGGAAAATCTGTGCCACACAGCATAGCCATCACAGTGTGCAGTATGTATCAGCTGCTAGAAAAGACTGCCAGGCTGGTGAGGAGCCTGAAGGACCAGGCATCCTCACAATCCTTTGCCAGTAGCAGTGTTTGGGAGAAATAGATGGAAACTAAGTTGTGAATTAGTTTTAAAATGTTGATTTATCTTTGCTTGATGGGCCTGTACACTGTATAAAGTAAACATCGGTTACCAGAGTATGCCATACCAGCTCTCCAAAGCCTCACACAAGTTATACTTGTAACGCAGGTGAATGGTGGTATCCACATTTTCCTAAGGGAAAACAGAAAAGCAGTGCAACATGCACTGGGGTAGAAGGGAGATGATCCAGCATGTAACTCCAGAGCTGCTGGCCATCAGAGCTATACTCTGGACTTTCTTTTGTTAGCTGAAACAAGCAAGTACAAATGTGAAACTGGAGAGATGTGAGTTTCTAACTGAGAAGCACAACCACCAAGCAGCTAATTGGGAGGAGGCTAGCTCCAACTTGTCCAGCTGTTCTGTCCCAGCAGCTTGCCTGATGGTGTAATACATTAAAAACAACAGTAATCCTGCTGTCCGGTAACGTGTATAGGCTAGTTACTATAATCTTAACTACAGCTGAAAGCAGCGACACAGGAAGGAATATCACAGGTAACGCCGACCCAAATCTATAGCAATAAGCCCTCCAAAGGATTGACCATGGAGATGACAGACTCTAAGTTACGTTGGCTTCCACTGCTGAGCAGATTTCTGCTGCCCCAGAGCCAACAGCTTCATTCCCCGTTTTGCCCTGTGGAAACATCCACTTCCATGCAGTTTTGTGTATGGAACTTGCTGGGGCTTCTAGGGCAACGCATCTTCTCTCACCTCACCTCTAAGTATGGGCATTAAAGAGAAGGTATCATTGCCTGCTTCCACACCTAAAGTGAGAGGATTTGTAATTGAGTAAGAAATACTAGACTACCTTTTGAGGCTGTTTTTCTAATGTAGGCTAACATCCTCAGCTAATATGCCTTGCTTCCCATGCTCTGGGGAAAAGAGATGGGAACAACGATGGACTGTTCTGATGCCAAAACAGCACCTGGCCCCGAGCAGCAAGGTTACTGCTGCCATGCAGGCTGCCTGGGCTTTGGGCTCTTCTGACAAGCACTGCTTATGGCATAAGCATCTGAAAATCTGTCCCATGTTCAGGATCGTTCCTGTGACCCCTGTATCTTCTTGTGCATTGCAAATATTTCCTTGCGCAGTGCTTAAACAAAGGGAAAATGAAGCAGAGCTGTTTGAACAGCCATTCAGAACCACAGCACTTTGCGGTCAAAGCAATCCTAAAGAATCTTTCAAATCCATGCATGCCACCAAAATATAATTAAGATGCAGGATTACTCAATAGAGCTCTTGATTCATAGGACTAGGACTGATGAGCACCAGGAAAGTAATAGATTTTATTGGGTAATCTGTGTGTTTGGACGCACAATCCTTTAAGCCAAGTCATTCTCGTAGGCCTGGGAAATCCTTGAATGACAATTTCTGCCATTGCCACAGAGAACACAGAGCAAAATCCTCTGCATTCCGCCCATCTTGTAATACCAAAATACAAAAACCTGTGAGTAAAAATCCTGCTCTAATGGTTAAATTCCTGCCAACCTAAAGAAAATGTCTTTTTTTTTCCTTATGGCTGCAGAAATGAGACCCTGGCTGAAGCTCCCATCAGCAATGAGACTGATCAAGCACTGCATGCATCTGACAGCCAGCTTGGCACTGCCTCGCCACATGCAGCAGCTGGGCTCCAGTGGTTTTAGTACGCAAGTAGGTCTGAAAAACATATTAATTTTTAATTAAATGTTTAAATATCAAGTTTAGAAGGTCTCCTTAAGGCGTGTGTCAGTAATATGTGTGCTACTATGATTAAGGAGGTAGGTCTTAAGCTATGCACTGTCGGTAAGCAAACTAAAACTCTCTATTGAGAATAAAAAAATGTATATATACATGTGTAGATGTGTGTGTGTGTGTATATATGTATATTTTTAAAGAAAGACATCTGGCACAAGTAATGTCTTTGCAGTAGTGAGAGCCTCCTGCCTTGCTCCAGTTTGCATTAGGTGCTGTGGCAGTTTCAAAGACCTTGATGGCCGGGGCAGGGGCACACAGCAGGAGGAAGTCACAGATGTTGGTGCAAAGAGTTTCGATCAGAAGGGAAAATCCTAAAAATAATGTCATAAGCTAATGCTGATACACATGGAAAGAGCTCAGCAGTTACATAAAGGATTGGTTGGTCTGGTGTAGACTTCTATGCAGGGAAGGCTGGCTGGGATATTTTTTAATATTTTCTTTTGGTGTCAAATATCTAGGAAAGAGGGGAGAAGTAGAAGACATGAAGAGTGAGACAGAGTGTGTTAATGGTTTGAGCTGTGCAGAGATATGACTAGAAAATTAATCTTCCCTATGGGAAGAATTGTATCTATTTCACCACAGGGTTTTTTTCAGCTATTTAGCCCTCTTCAGGCTGTACTGGCTTCCTAGTGAGTGCTTTAAGAGTCTGGCAGAAGGTATGCAGAGCCAGACTTTGATGCTCCTCTCTTCTTTCTGGATGCTTTCCTGCAAATGCTGAAAAGCAACTCTGGAATATCATAGAATTTCTTCTCATAGTCATCTATACATATTTCCTTGTTAGTAAGCACCATATGTCACTCTTTAAACAGCCCAGTACTGTATTTACTGAGACCTGAGTGTATGTGGTAACACCACAGCTCCTGTATATGATGTACCAGCTATACATTACACACAATTTCAATAAACAAGTCACTTTTAATCATTTCTCCCCCATTCAGAAATGCATTTATATATGTGTTCTCCTGCCCACGATGAAGAAGTGTTTGAAATATGTTATTAAGGGTAACAGATGTATTTGAATAAGGGCTTTTTTTTATGTCTGACTGTTCATTGGGATAAGTCTTTGAAGTCAGGGCAATTCCAAAATGTGAAAGCAGCATTAAATAAAAAATAATGATAAAAAAACCCCCAAAACCAAAACCATGCCACTCTCCCTGAGTGAAAATCTACAAGGACATTAATCACCCTTTTAACTAATTGGAAAATTCTTTAGACACGTTTCTGCTATGGCAACTGGGCCAGAATTAGGCTGATTGATGGGGCTTGTGAAATCATCTTTAGGACTTTCCACTTTGATCAAAAATATTCCCAACTAATAGTCCAGCTGGCCTGGAGACAGAGCGAGGGATGTCTTCATAGATCCTTGGGATGTGTTAAAAAATGCAGTCTTTCTTTTAGCAATGTAAGTATATGTAACTCTTTGGTACTTTTCCAGCCACTCACTTAAACTTGACTATGTATTGAGTGCTAGGTGTGAAAGAAATATACATGTCTTTAAAAGCTAACAAGAAAAGGATTTTTGTTTGTTTAATTTAGAAACTGGCGTTCTGCCTCGGGCTTTTTCTAGTTGCTAATAGCAGGCAACTTCAATCTCTTGCTAGGTCCTGAGAACAACTAGAGGCACTGAGTACACAAGAGGACAGGATTTACACCTTTCCATTTGGCTGACTCTGCCTAATTTGGTAGAAGAAAAATCGTTGGCATTCCTGCTTTTAAGAAATCTGCAGACTCAATGAGGTTTGCTGAACTGTTGCCTGATGTCTAGGCGTTGCTAAACTGTGATAGCATTTTGACAATGAAATGGCTAAATTAGCACAAGCATAGCTCCTGTAATTTTTAAGACATCTTGGGACTATCCCAGAATTTACTTGTTTTTATTTTCCTGAACAATCTGGTACTAGAGACAAGGTTTGAAGTTAACATTCATCCCGCATCTCTGTCATTAATGCACACATTTGTTAAATTCTTGTTCTGCTAAGATGCCCACTTGATTTGAAAATAAGATAAAATTGGAAATCTTTGAGGAGGAGAATTCTTGAAGGTCTTTAGCTAAGGTGAATGCAAATCCCTTGCAATTAATTAAGAGCCTTCTTAGGGACAGGCAGATTGATGGCAAGGTCACAAAAGCACACTGCCTTCTTGGGGGGAACTCTGGTGCCTAGTTCAAAGATTGTGTTTTAGAAAATGGAAAAGAAAAAAAAAAGGAAAACCTGCTCAGTACCTGTGTTTGGCTGGAAAGCACTCGGTGCCTGGATCTGGCACTGGACATGCTAAAAACGGCTCAGGAGGTCTGAGACCTGGCTGCCAGGCTTGTAGGTCAGCTTGGGCTTGGTCGGACCCTCTAGAGAGCAGAGAGAGCAGCAGACAAAGCCAGGCACTGGCATACCTTGGCCTCGCCCCGCCGCTGGCTGCTGCTGGTGGGTGCGTTTTGCAGAGGGCTGCAGGAGGGTGGTGGTGGCCCTTCCCCTGCTAACCTGCTGCTGAGAGGCAGGGGAGCTGGACCTCTCTGCCCAGGGGCTGCCAGCCCCCTTGACCCCACCGGGAGGACTCAAGGCTCCAGGGGGAGAGGGGCGTCTGGAGAGAAAGCCCTGCTGCCTCCCGGTGCATCGGTGACCTGGGTGCCAGCATCCCGGTGGTACCCTGACAGCCCTCCCCGGAGGGGACCGGCCCTGCCACTGCACCTCTTGAACTTGGAGGAAATATTTGCCCAGTGACTCAAGGAACAGGGGCTGGAGCCTCTGCAATCACCACTGTTTTTTCACAGGCAAATAGGAAGTGTTGCTAATATATGTGTGTACATACAGTTGTCCTGCACATTGGAGTCGTCAGAAATACCCCTCACAATGGCCTTTCAAGTAAAATTGAAGGAAATGGTAGGTAATATTGACCAAAAATGAAACTGTATCATTTTGAAAATTGTCGAATACTGTGATTGGTTTGTATTTTCACCTCCTTTTTAATTTTTATACTACAGTTCTGAAACCAACAGAAAGTAATAAAGCATATAACTAAATCCATATTATTGGTTGAAAAAGGTTTCTGATGATAGCATGTTCCTGTCCCTAGGTGTTATAATTTCTCAATTAGAAGAACCAGAAAAGTAGGTGAGGGAGATTATACTTAAGCAATTTGCAGGATTTTTTTCATTCCTCCACTCCCACCTAGACATGTCAGGATCCCATTGAACTAAGAAGAAAATATATTCCAGAAACAATTCTTATTGTCTGTCTTAAATTTACTACTAATATTCTCTCTCCATACTGAAACAGAAGTGTTTTACAGATTCAGATTTTCTTTACAGTGGTATCAAACTTGCTGTTTGCTCAAATTAAGGAACACCATGGATATGTGCAATAAAATATTATTTAAGAGTGCTCATTTTCAACGTAGGTCATTTGCATCTTTCAATGAATTTCAGCTTAGCTCATTTGAATAATATTGCTTGGCTTATGCTACACGGGAAGAATCTGCAGACTTTCCAACACCATTTTAAATCAAATTAGTGATTTTAGTAATGACATGAATAAAACATCACCTAGCCAGGTAGCTGGAGCCAAATAAGCCTTGAGATGTGGCCACAAGCAATTTCACTCCCTAGAAAGAATTTGGATCAGCAAGAGACAGTAAGAAATTGCCAACCTGAGTATCACCTGGAAAAGCTGTTACTGTTTGTTCAAATATTTTTTTTTTTAATCGGCACCACAGGCTTGTGCGAAGTACGTTAGTAACAATGCACTTTTGTTAATATATGCTGCATTTCTATTAGGAAGATTTTGCCATACATCTGATACACCTATCCTGGGAGAATGGTCTTGTATACAGATTTTTATTCTAGTGTATGTAGCTCTTTATCCTTTATGGTCTTGGTTTTTTCTGCACTTTGTATTATAATGTCTTGAGAAACTGTAGCCATTTCACGGGAGTGGGTCTGTGCTACCCAGTATTAACATACCATGCCCCTCTTACCAGGACATTATTTATTTAGGTATTTCCTGAAGGTAAAACAACTAACTTATGGGCATCAAAAGCTTATCCTTACCTTGCATCCATGTCATGACAGTTCAAAAAGCCAGGCTCACATGTGGACCTCGTTTACCCAGCCCACTGGACTCTGCATGAAAGACACATGCATACATAGGTGGTCTCATGCATGTTCACAGCAGGTTCAAGTTATTTAGTATGTGATTTTTTTTTTCTTATTTGCTTTAGGCCTCCTTTCAGACTGAAAGTCCAAGAACCATAATCACATTCCTGAAAACACACCTTCCTTCATGCCACACCTTCCCCATAACCTGCCTTATCTACAATTTGCGAGCTGTTTTGTAGAAGAGTGTCTATTTTTTTGTGCTTGACTAGTGACGGATGCGAGTACTGTTAGTTGGCCCTTAGATAACAGTGTAGTAAAGGTAACAGCAATAACCTTACAGTTTCGAGAAGCATCTTGTCTGAATTTATTGTCATTGTATAAAATTTGTTAAAAGATCACTTTTTGCACTGAACTCCAGCTTGTGAGTTGAGAGCTGTTTAATGGCTGAAGGACAGTTGTGTTTTTCATGGATGTTTCACATTTTTTACGATGGTTGTCGTGATGTGCTCAACTGCTTGGTGGTCATGTGCCATTACCATTTCACAAACACCTTTTGACTACTGAAAGTCTTGCTCTGTCTACCTCTAGGAGTTACCACTGGCACAACTCTGCCAAAAAGGTGTATCCAGGGGAATAAATGCAGCTAGTTTGCTTCAGGCCAGTTCTGCTGGGTAAGTTCAACCAGCTGACAAAGGCAGGCTTGCACGAACCAGCATGCTTTGTCTTGAGCAGATAGGAAAACAGCAGCACAATTCCAATTTATGGAGCTATGGGAAGAGCCAGGATTTCTGGGAATGCCCATTCCAGATGCCTGGCATCTTTAGCCTGCAGAGCCACGTCTGGAAGAGGATGTTTACTGGCAGCCTCTAAAATAATGACTGTTTTCTGAGGCTACAGTCACGCGGTCATTGTAAAAATGGCTTTGTGGCACTTGAAGACATCCATTCCCACCATAAAGTGGAAATTACTCTCTTCCTGGTACAGCTCAGATGTCAGAATAAATCAGCTGGGCACTCCTCACGTATTACAGCAGAAGGGCAGCAGGTTAGTAAGTGCCAGTAGGAGTGATGTGAGTTCCCCCACCTGACTTTCCACTGGAGTTTAAAGACCGATTTTTTTTATACAGTCTTTTATGCTATGCAATAGGGCTGTCTGTACAGCTGCTGTGGAGCAATGACAAACACCTGGATGTCAGTCACACCTTAAACTGGCACAGCTGCTTCTCCAGTAAATACCTGACCAAGACTGAAGATTAGTCACTCTGCTGCACAAGGCTTTCTACAGCAGTGTGAAGGACCTGGAAAATATGCAAACTACAGCCAGCTAGAGACTTCTCCAGTGCATTGTAATTTTTAAAACAATGCATATATTTTAGAAGGAGGAAATTCCCATGTGGGAAACTTAAAAAGAGTTTTTACCTGAATCTGAAAAGGCCACAAATGTACAGGCATTTTAAGTATGCAAGGTGACCAATTCTCTGTCACTTAGTGAACAGGAAACGTCAAAATAGGTGAGGCATGAAAGTCAGTAACAGCCACAAATAAAGTAATCTCTGGTGAGTATAACTATGAAAACTCTGAAACATGTTTCTCCCTCAACTTTCAAAGCAACTTCCTCCAGTCCCAAAGACACTGAATAGGTACTAAGAAATGAGCTCTCCTAAGAATAAAAATTCATCAACCATCTCAGAGCAGACGTTCTCCAGGGCCAGCATCGTGAGTGCCACAGCAAAGAAGTGAGTGCTACCAAACACCTACATTACCCACCTGCATCTGCCTATGGTGCCAGGAGCCAAGATGGTTTTACTACTGAAGTGCCTCAGTAAATCTGGAGCTTCTGTTTTGGAAGAAAGTGGTGTTAGCTAGTCCTGACAAAACTCGCCCCGTTCTCATTCTGTCTTGGTATTTAGCAAGTTACTGAGCTTCATTTGACAGATTGAATCATGAAGGATCTGTTGCACATGTAGGTAAATAGTTTCAAGGAATAATTACTTTTGGTGTGGCATTGGTTTTGATCTTGCTTCATTTTCCAACCGTTTTGTTGAACTGTCTTTTCCTACTTGATTTAAATGGCAGTACTCTCAGAAACCACTTTCCCACGTGGGTGCTTTATACACCAAGATCAGGTCACCCCTAACCTTTTGGCAGGTGTTTGTACAGTATGATGGTACTGGCGCCATCTTTTAACTTTTACTTGGGTTTGTGCACAATATTTTCTTCCATGGTTTGTACCAGAAACTTTTTTCCCTGAAAATTTGCCGTGAGTGTTTTAAAGATGGCTTTTTTAGGCCTTCTTCTGACACATGTACACATTTGTTCATCTCTAAGAGCAGACTGTTGTGATGCAGTAGGAAAAATTTCTGAACCTGAACCATTTGTCTAACCTCACCATTGCAGCTTTCACTGTTGACTGCAACTGCTGTAGCATGATTATTTTTTTTTTGTAATGTGAGCACTGCACAAAAGATTTGCTCCAACCAAATCTCCTGTCACGCTCCTGAAAGCCTGTGAAAACTCCCGACTTGGCAGTGAGGCAGCGGTCTCACAGCTAGAAAATGTGGCTGTAACAAGAAGTCTGCCTTTTCTCAATGCAATAGCATCCCCTGTTCTAGCAGTAGCACTGTAGTGAGGACACAGGCATTTATACAGGTACATTGTACTGCTCTAGTCCTTGTTTGACACAGTTAGGGTGCAAAAGCAGCTGATGGTACAGTAATTACAGCAATTGCTGCCGTAAGAGAAGCTGCAGTGCTGGTGAATTACAGGCCATCAGTTTGCTGGTGTATTTTGCAGCCATATTGTGTAAGATGACTGTCAAAGGCATGCATTAGAGATTTGAGTTCGCACTTGAACCCAGACTTGACTTAGTCTGTTAAGGACTTCATTATTATTCGATGTGTTATTCCAACAATCTCGAAGTGGGTCAGGTACTGAAAGGGAAGCCGGTGCTGGTTGGACAGCATTAACGTTGGTTATTATGTGCATTGTCTGGTTAGACCTGTTTTTAAAATGTGCCACTACATGATGCGCTCATTACAGCAACCTCATCATCTCCTGCCAGTCCTCAGCACTCTGCCTGTAAACAGTCCACTCTGAGCCCGCCAGCGCTAGGGGCAGATCTTGTGCAACAAGTGGTGGGGGAGTCTGCTGATGGGACGGAAAGTGATACACAGAGCTCTAAGGGAGAGCATGGGTTAAGCTGTGCCCGTCAGCAAGGGTTTTGTCTGTTAAGTCAGGTCAGTAATAGAGAACATAGGGTAGAGATAGTACCTCGACACCTCTTTTTCTTCCTGCTTGCAAGATTATTTGAAAGTGCTTCAATCTGATTTAATTTTGAAACTGTTGAGCTGTTTAGACTGTCATATTTTAGCATTTACTCTGTTTGTGGTGGCATTTAAATGCAACAGAAATTAAATTTGAACACAGCCCAGCCAAATGTTCTAAGCAATGAGTTTCCATGAGTGAACAAGCAAATGACTTTATGCTGCCTGTTTTCCTTCTTGCCTTGACACTCCACAGCCTTTCACTGTACCCACTGGAAAAAAAAAAACCAAAAAAAAAAAAACAACCAAAAAACCAACAACCCTGGCCCCTGATTCCGGGTTTTAAAAGAAGAGAACTCACTTTTTCCCACCACAATATGCAAAACTCTTTGGTTTCTTTTTTTCTGCAGTACAGTGAGGTCAAGCCCTGAAATGCTTGCTCCTGTGTTTGCAGTCAAGTATTTAGGTGTTCTGTGGACCAGGATGTGGTCATTCGGTTTCCTGCTGTGATAGAAAAACTTTTTTTTTTCCTTCTTTATGCTTGTGTATTTCAGTGGTGAAATACTACTGAGGATCGCAGGGGTGAGGGAATATGTAAGGAAGACCTGAGAATATGTATGTATGATTCCTTGGAAGTGATGTTTACTTTAAAAAAAAAAATACAACTTGGTTCCTGGCTTTGGTGGAGCACAATCAAGCCTTACAAAGGAAAAAGTCACCATTTGAGATAAAGAAATCATATTCTCATAGGTATATAGAGAGAATTTCTCTGCAAGTTAAACAAGAGCCATGTTCCACTTTTAAAGGCCTGATTATAAAAATGTAATTTTAGATTGATTCTAATGTAATGTACTCTTCACATTCTTCTAAAATTTCTTCCACCCTTCAAATGATTAAGGTAAGTGCTAAATCAGATTACAAGAACAGTGTTTAAATAATTAAAATTTGTTACCACCTTCAAGATAAACATGTCAATGAAAAGGGTCATCCTTCTTGCACTGAGATAAAGATGGCAACATATTGCTCAGGTGGAAATACTAAAAATGGATTAGCAGGCACCTGAACAACTTCCACTATTATTTAATGATAGCATCAATACCTAAAATCAGAGGACTGATAGGACCTTAGAAAAAAAAAACACCATGAAATGAGTGCTTTGGATAATGCTGAGCTCTTCCCTGCACAGCACAAGTTATTTTGGGGGCCTTCACACCTCTGCATGATGTTGTGGTTGGTCGAAGATGCATTCAAGGCTGCTGCAACACACAGATGTGAACTTTCCAACAAGGGTGATTGCTCTTCTGCACAACTGTTACTTCACTGCCGGACTAACAGAAGAGATACATGTATGTGAGATAGCTAAGATGACCCAATTAAGCAACGGGGTGGCTAACTCTTATGCTAAACTCAGTTTCTCCACCTGTCTTCCTTCTGGCTGTAACCCACCTAGAGTTAACATTATAAGCACTTAACAAACCTCTAAATTAGTTCTCAGTGTAAGTTCAAAGACTAATTTTTAGCAAAACTTCATTTTGTACATTATGCATGGAAACAGAAAATTTGCACTAAAAAAATAGTAATTGTCTCCACCTTGGACAGTCACAGAACAGACCTCAGACATGAAGGGAGGAGCTACGGATGAATTTCTGTATAGCAGATGCCCTCACTGGGTCATAAATCTGCACAAAGAAAAGGCTCAGACTCCAAATTCAGCTTTTAGTAATAAAGTTACAACTAGCGATACACCTATGCTGCCGTGTTTTGGTTGTAAGCTCACAGTGTAAAATAAAGCTACTTGATGTGAGAATTGTGATCACTTGGTAGGAGAGTGATTTTATTTTTTCTTCAGCATGGTGTGCCAGACTGAACAGTTTCTAAGGGCGAGTCAGTGCTTTTCTGGCTTTCAAATTAAAATGTGCATTAGTAACAACTCTAGATGAAGAGAAGGCAAGAGGCTGGTGGTCCAGGGCTGCTATAAGCATAAGGCCAGCATCGGGAAGCACAAAAGCAGTAATTACAGAAGTTAATCTAGAGCAATCTGCAGTAATGGATACAGTAAGAGTTGTTTTTCTTCTTTCTTGAAAGAAGAAATGCCACTTCCTCAAAAACAGTTTGCAGAGAAATTTTGGTTTTTGAAAACAGCACTAAATTTGTTGAAAAGTACTCTTGTAACATTTCAAAAATGAAAACTCTGTTTCAGTACAAAATTAATTTTTACCTCCATTTTGTAAACTTTTTACAAGAGTCAAAACTAAATATTTTCAGATGACTTGATCTTAACAGTCACAGAATGGAAAAAAAATATTAACATAAGAGGTTGTCTTCATTTGGCAAAGGAATTACTTTGGAGGAGAAATAAGATTTAAATTATATTGAAATGTGGAAGCCATATTCTTCATATTAACAAATGGCAATCTTTCCCTTCTCATCTTATCTTTGTTTTGTCTGCATTTTGACTATACTGTAATTTTGGAAAGGCCTGGTTCATATTGCACAGTCATGTTGCAATCATTGTTTATTGTGTTGCTGTTATGTAACATCTTCTCTAGGTGTGTATACCTAATTCTGATCAGGACATTTAAAAAAGACTTATATGAGCATGCATAGTCCCAACGGGAAGTGGTTGTAACAAACTCAAGAGACAAAAACGGTGAAACTACTCTTACAGTTGCTTCTGTGCCCTGAGGGCACATGCTACATAAAGGCACCTGCAGGAAAACAGTGATGATAGAGGTAAGTGGAGCTGGATGCAAAACGTGCATCACAAGATGCCCTGCTATTAAGAGGACAGTTTAAGAGTCACCTAAAAGCAATTCTCTTCCGGGCTATGCCACGTACTTCCTCCGGGGGATCTTGAGCAAGGCATGTCTTGATCCAGATTTGTTTCATCCACTACATTATCAGTTAGTCTCCTGGTGACTGGGACCTAGATTGTTTTCTGGCTGACCAGCCTAACTTTCAGAGGCACTATGCTGCTCCTAACGCATGGAATTTGACATTTTCAAAACATTCTTCCCCTTTACAGCAACTGCCTTTTCCCGAATGACCTGCATTTAAGCCTGGGCTCTTGTAAGCACTGCCTCAGGTGGTACCCTCATTTCTCAGGCATGCATTGCGACTAAAACACAAACCATAAATAAATAAAAATGTCTTGCATCATGCCATTCTGCCGTGGAGGGCTACGCCTACTGGTGATATGATTCAGAAGGGCAGAATTGACATCCGGGAGACTTCAAAGGGTAACAAATAGGAAAAGGAACAAACTACCTTTCCTTTTTTTAGCTGTGCACAGCAAGGTTAATAACAGGTAGCCAGAACACGGGGTAGTCTGGGGGCCGGCCTGGGGCAATGCCCCGTTTTCCACAGGCCGCATGCTGCTAGGCCCACTCACGCTTCCCCCCGTGGGGGCCGAAACCCGCGCTTTAACCCTAATGAAGCATCTGCCACAAGCCCAAGGAGTGGGATATCCACGGGGGGGGCGGGACAGGACGACACCTGCCAAAAAGTCCCCACACGAAGGCAGCCGTGCCCGCACCAGGCGCCCCGCAGGCAGACCCGCCGCCCCCGGCCCCACCGCCGCCCCTGTCAGGCGGCACCGCCCGCCCGACTTCGCCACGCCCACCTCCCCGCGGCGTCGCCCTCCGCCAATGAGCGCCGCCCTCTCCTCCCGCGCGCCTTCCCCGCCCTCCCCGCCCCGCCCTCCGCGACGGTGACCGTTCGGAGCCGCCCGGGCCCGCCCGTCGGAGAGGAGCCGACGGATTGTCTCGCGAGAGCAGCGGCAGCCTCGCGAGAGCGGCGAGCCCCCTCCCCCCCCCCCTCCCCCGCAGCGGCGCTCCGCCCCGCGGCCCTCCCGCCGCCCCCGCCCGCCGCCGCGGCCGGATCTGTCTCTCGCTGGCTGCTGGCTGGGCGGTGGGAAGGGAAAGGAGAGGAAGGGGGGGGGGGCGCTCGGCCCTGCGCACTGAGCGATGTTTGTCCGCCATCGCGGCGGAGGAGGAGGGTGAAGGAAGCGCTGCCGCCGGAGCGAGGGGCCTGCGCCGCCGCCTCGCCCCTCGCCGCCGCCTCCCCCGCCGCTCCCCCCCTCCCCTTTGGCCCGGCTCGGCCCGGCCCTCCCGCCCTCCGCGCAGCCCCGGGGGCCGCAGCCCGGAGTGAAGGTCGCCAGCGGCCTCCCCCGCCCGGCGCCCGGCCCCCGGCCCCGCTCCCGGGGTCTGCCGCCCCGCCGCGCGTTCCCCGGCGCCCCTCCGGACGGGAGGCGCCGCCGCCGCCGGGCCCGAAGATGTCGAACCTGAGCAAGGGGACGGGCAGCCGGAAGGACACCAAGATGCGGATCCGAGCCTTCCCCGTGAGTACCGGGCCTAGGCCGGGCCGAGCGGCCGCGGCAGGCCCCGGCCTCCTCCTGCCCGCAGGCCCCGCGGCCTCACCGCCCTGTCAGCCGCGCCGTGTGCCCGGGCCCGCGGGGCGACCGGGCGGGCCGGCCCCGGGCAGAGGCGGCCTGGCAGGGGGCGGCGGGTGCGAGCGGTACGGGGGGAGCTGTCAGCCGGCCGGCGGCCCCGGGCACCCCCGTGCGAATGGCGGGGGGCGAAGGGGTGTGTGTGTGTCTACGGCGTTGGGGGGGGCACACGGGGACGTGCGGGAGCCGCATCCCGGGGGAGCGGTGCTACCTGCCGTGCGGCGAGTGGGAGGTGGAGGAACTGGTCCCCGCGATTATCGTCTCCCTCATCAGTCAAGCAAATCAATTATGAAAATCCACGTACGGCATCGGGAGGAGGGGGGGCTGGTTTCTTTGTTTTCAAGGAAAAGGCCTCAAAGAAGGAGTCGGAGGTTATACGCCTACATCAAAACAAAATTAGCTAAGCCTTGTGTGTGTGGGGGGCGGTATTTATTTATGTCTTCTGGAGAGTTTCCTCTTGGTGAATGTATTTCACTCCCTGCTCCGTGAAAGAGGCTATAAGTCGTATGATTGTAGGATTTAGGTGGCATAATGCCAGCTGTTGAGAAGATGTTACTATAAGCATGTTGACATAGGTAACTTTCATGCGTGTTTGGTAGAACCATGAGCATACCATCCCTTTGACTTACAGAAGGGAATGAGCCAGATTATTAATTTAAACTGCTGTAAAGCTTGTTGTGTTTTGACAGTTGGTTCAATTAAAGCTTACAGCAGAATAACAACTACAGTACTATTAATGATGTTGAGGAAGGGGAGAAATAGAAAAGCTTCAGCCTGCCAGAGGATGGCCAGGAAATGTGTATGTGTTCATTGGTGTGTACGTTAAAAAGCAAGATACCTAGTTGAGTCACTGGCATTTAAGGTTTAGTGTTAACTTTTTGATGCTACATCTGATCCCAGTAGCCAGTAGTGTAGAACTAATGTGCCTTGCCTTTACGAGAAACTGGACATACCTGTTTATCGTATTTCACTGACAAGGGATATATCAATATATATGCTTCATCAAAACTCTCGCTGGTGAAATTAGAGAATTCTTTATATTCTCGAAAGCTGACTTAATCATAGCAAAAGCTGACTTAATCGTAGCAATCTGATTTATGCTGTTTTCCTCTTTCTTTTAATCATTGACAGTTGCATTTAGTGGTAAAAGTCAAAAGAAGAAAGTGGGCTATGAAATTATGAATTTTAGCTGATGAAAGGTTTTTGATCTCCAAATTGTATTTATTTCTTTATACAACCTTTTTCAAGAATGTAAGTTTTGTTAGGACGTCTTGGATTGTAGGAATAAAGAAAAAGACTTACTGCAGCATGGCCAGGGCTTTACTAATAAGTAATAGGAAAACTTGTACAAAAATAAAACATTACATATACAGCATGTATGTTTTATAACAAACTACGCCAGAAATATAGCAGTCTTTTAATTTGGTAAACAGATTCATGTATTCCAACCATGAATATGTAGATATGGGTCAGTCAACAAAGGCAGACTTAACAATGGGGTAAACTTTACTCTTCTTTTTTTTTTTTTTTTTTTTTTTTTACTTTTTTCACCACCTTTGTAAATGAGCATATGAAGTCAGTTTGGGGGTTGAATTCTACTCACACAGAGCCCTGCTCTTACATGAATATTGTCATCAGGTTTTTTTCTTCTGAAACTGCTTTTGCTAGCATTGTCTTTCTTTTCAGTTGCTTAAGGAATGTCCAGGTTAAAAGTTTTAAAAAGTCTAAAAATTACCTTCTCCTGGTTAAACCGCAGCACTCCCTAAAATAATTCAATAATAGCCATCAAGGCCTACAGATCTTATATGTTCGATGACATCTGTTGGCAGCAATTTTTCAGGTGTTCCCTTGAACATACTTTCTTTTCTAAGACAATTTGTTGACAATCCTGTTGATAAAGTTGTTTATAGAAAAGAAGCATGTACTTGGTTGAGAGATTTGGAGGGTTTTCTCAGTCATAATTGCAGAAGGCAATAGCTGTAGTTTGTACAAAAATCTTAACGCAAAATTTGTGGAGGCCTGAGTGGTTGTATAGCTTTGGTCCTGCAAATAGAGCCAGTGACTGCCAGTGGGATTATTCATGTCAATGAGGTTGCATTTGTGTGTGGGATAGAGTCTATATTTAGAAAATGTACTGTTCGTACTTCAGCTACTGATCTTCGTTCTTTTATCTCAAATTTGGTGGTTCTGCTTTTCAGTTCTGAATTAAAAGTGCTTCCAGAGGTGACTTTGTAGGCTGCTTCAATTTGTCGTCTTATTGATTGTCTTTCCTTAGCAGGTCTACCTGGCTTAGATAAGTTGGCTTCTTGCATGGATGTAGCAATTTACTATTATATTAAACTAGAAATAGCCAAATCGGAGAGGTAAGGTTCCTGTAACGTCACAATATTATGGTAACCCATCCATGTAGGTTCTGTCTCTTTAATATTTTCTATTTTTCATAATATTTTTGAAATTTCTGTTGTTGTATTTTACAGTAGGTAAAGGAAAGGAGAAATAGTAATTTGCAAAATACTACTACTACTTCAAAGTTTCTTCTTTTTCTTCCTTACTAGAATTTAAGTAGAAATTGACCAAAACATTTGAAAACTACCAGTGTTGTACCAAGAGATCTTAATGTTTTGGAATTATTTTTATTCTAGATCCCTTCTTTATTATTTTTTTCTAATTGGCAGCAGATTATCTGTCATCCCAAGTGTCCATTCATACTTGCTAGCTCCTGTTATGTGCCTTGATGTGTTTTTTCTTACCTCAAGGGCGATGACTTTGAGTACAAGGCATACTGTTTTGCTGAAGTGGGTTGTAGACTAAGCAAAAGTAATTGAGGAAAGTAATTTTCTGTACATTTAATCCATTCTTCTGTTCACAGTAGAGAAAAAAATGCATTTCTTTTCCTAATTTGAAAATTTAGCTTACTAAAAAAATGTTTCCTGTGTTCTCTTGTTGGGCTTGAATTGAAGATGGTGATAATCATTGTATCAGAAGTAGTCCAGATGAGGATGCATTCTTTTTTGAGACTTCAGACTTGAGTGGGCGTTTTTTCAAATCTAGAAAGAATAATGGAAATTTTTAGTGAAAGTTTATCGTATGTTCAGTAGAGAAACTGATGAGCTTAAGCTTGTGGAGTTAAGTAGCCTTACTTACAGCTGTAGAAGACTTCCATTGTGCTACTTTCAATAACCGCTTATGGTACTTTTAATGCCTTCCTAATACATAGTTGCTCTGTATTTATGTAAGGTCTATCTAGATAGCATTTTGAGTTATTATTTGAGTGTTAGAGTAGTTAAAGCAAGAAGTGAAATAGTGTAAGAGGGCTTTTGAGTGAGCGTAGTTTTTCTTAAGCAGTCTTTAAAATTTCTTGTTTCAAATTCATGCACAACACAACAAATAGGAATATGTTGTATTTGGACACTAAAAAAACCCAAAATTTCTGAAATCTCAAGTAATTGTCAGTGATTTCTGTTGGATATAGTTTATAAGTTTTTAAATCATTTGGAGGAGTGCAGTAGTATTTTTGCTGAATACACAGTATGTGTGTTATGCAAAAATGCAAGGATGATACTTCTACAAGACATGAATTAATTGCACTTGTTTTGGAGAAGGATTGTGGTGGTTTTCTTCCTTACCCTGGTTTGAAGTACTTTCAGGGTCTCAGACTGGCTCTCATTGCTTAACTCTCAGTGAGCCCATTACTGCTGGCTAAAGGAATACTTTAAAAGCTCTCAAACAAGCTTGCAGCAAATCTAATTTTAAAATTTAGTTGATTTGTGAAAAGTGGTGCCAAAGAATGCTAGATTTGTACTTCAAACTTTTGGAGAGATGTGATGTTTGTAACAGCAAGCTAGCATGTATAAATCACGTTTCCTGAAAATGTATGTGAACTGTTCTGCTGTGACTTTAGTTAGTGGAAAACAGTAGCGCTAAATGTGTTTTGATGAAAAAGTGGTACCAAGTAAAAAATGCACATTTCTTACAGAAATAAATAGTATTTGAGAACTAATTTTCAAAATTCGTACAAGTCATGTTAAGCTGTGTTGAGTGAACGTTTTTGCAAGAACTCATCCTTCTCTCGTTGCAATATGTCAGTTGTCACCGTAAAATTGGTTGGTGAGATCTTTCTGGAAACCAGCATGACCTGATGTAGGTTATTGGATTTGATCTTCATAGTTGGGTATTTGGGTGGTTTTTTGAGTGCTTGTAATCATTTTCATTTCCTGCAGAGATATCTTTCCTTTTCAGAGCATATGCCAGAATTGCCAGTTCTCAGAACTATTCCAGTGGATCAGTATTATATAGTTACATTATGAATTCTGGAAAGCGTTTAGAGAGATCCTACACATGCACTTGTAATAGAATGAATCTTTCAAGTGCGTGTATGTGTGTGTATATATATATATATATGAAAAAGCTTCACTGAATCATATTATCAGCAGTACTTGTGCCCCAGAAAATTATCATTTCATCCAGTCTTATGCAAAAAGGCAGACAGCGTTTTACTTCTTTCAACCCCATTTATCAATTGATGATACTTCTTCCTCAAATAAACTTCTGTAAACCTGAAGTAAATGGCTTCAGCTCTTCTGTGAGAAAGTATTAAGACTTCTATTTTCATTGCCCCTGCTCCTTTCTCCTGAGCTGTAACAGCCACTTGTTTTAGGCTTTATGTAGGCAGAAGGCTTTTTTTTTTTTTTTTCTCTCAGAATGCTGGCTGCTTCTGTGGTCTGTTTTGAATCTTGGGGAACTGATGATGCAAGTTGAGATGAGGTTTGTTAAATTTATACTTCAACCTGTAATGTGTAGATCTATCAATTCAAGTAGTTGATGTAAATTTTGTGTCTTACCTGAGCATCTTACAACAGATAGACCCTAGAAAACACATTTAATTGTATTTAAATATTTCAGCGTTCAGGTTCTGTAGGCAATATACGTATTTCTGTTTTGGCTTATAACCCTTGGAGTATGTATGCTGTATTAGTGAGTGACTGGAGAGGCATGGTGGGTGGGATGAGGATAGAATTGTAGGCTTTTTCATCTCTGATTAAAATCATGTAAACCCACTGAGTGCTGCAGGACCACCTGGTTAACTTAAGTTTTTACATGTTTGTCTTTGTAAATCTTGATACTTTTATAAAAGTAGGTTTGAAAATATAAAGCAATCTTAGCTATTAACCCATATAGTATATACAGCAGCAATAATGTTCACAACTAAAATTCTAGTAGGTTTAAAACCTAGAAATAAAACAAACCAAAGAACTAAAACACTGCTTATCTTATTCAAAAGAAGGAGTTGTTTTGGTGTCAGTTACAGAAAAATACAGAAATACTGGCTGTTTACTGGACAGTTAATCTTACGAAGGTCTTCCAGTTTTCACAGATCTGGGTTTTTTTTAATGAAATATTATGAGCAGACTGAATGCCCTAATACTACATTTAGAATTTTTAAGAGATGATAACACTAATTCCAGGATAGACTTTGAGTAGTTGTAGGTGGTTTTTTGTTTGGTTGGGTTTTTATAACACAGTGTACATATTATGTTTTAGTTGTGGTCTAACCTAATCTCATTAGAATTTCTGAGCTATGTAGATGTTCAGGCTTCAGTTGCAAATTTTCTTGGTTTTCCGTGTTAGTTGGGTCCTCAGTTCTGAGCAGTCATTTTTCCAGTTTGAATTGAGTAGGTGCCTCTGCATGGCACTGGAAAGTGTACTGCTGTTTGCAGTACCTGTATTTAAAATTTGCTTGATTTTTGTGCAAGAGTATAAAGTAACAGCACTAGGATTCTGTTAATATTTTTATACTGGCTAATTCAGTCTGAGTTTTTCCATGTGGCTGGGTATGTTTCTTCACCCCCTCATTCTTGTGTTGTATAGTAGTACATTATTAAACAGGATTTACTGTTTTTTTTTCCTTGGTAGTGGTAGGTAAAGGGGCTTTATCAGGGTTGCTGTAAAACTGATCAAGAGTTTTTGGTGTTCTACATGAGTTATAATAATAGTAACATAAAAAAATTGAAGTTTTTTTCCAGAAAAATTATTACAACTTTTCAAGATGTTTCTTCTTTTAATTTCTTCTGGGCAGGTAAAAACAGCATAAGTGGCAACATTGCTCAGAATTTCAAATACGTATTCTGAAGTCTTTGGCTTTGATCTGTGGGACATGTAGTCTTAGTGCAGGTGCTTTTGAATTTTCATCACCATGACTGATCTGCAGTGTCTGGTAATCTCTGTATGTGGTGAAAACATTTTGTGGTATGACTGGGACAGATCTTGAGATAAATTTGGTCGAGTCCATTCATAAAATGCACAGTGATTCTGTTACAGTCCAAAATATGTTCCTGACCTTGTGTGTATGATCACTGGATCTTTGATTTCTAGTAGGTACATGTGGAAAACCAACTCTTGAGAAGTGGGGAGCTCATATTTCTCATCCTGAGTCAGTTTTTTGTGGAAACAAGTACGAAAGTATTGTAGTAGAAAACTAGCATGGCCAACCATACTTTTTATCATGGTTGTTTTATTTTTCTGAAGTTCAGTTAAAGCCGGTAGAATTTTTAAATCACAAATGGTTCTTTTGTGAAGGTGCAAGTACTAGCATATTGGCAGAATGCTGTTAGATGACATAAAAGAACTTCTACATCTGCATTTTTAACATGTGCATTTTAGGGAAGGAAAAAAGTGTGTTTAATACCAGAGTACAACAAGGAGGACAAAACTGTAATAAACATTTACATTTGGATGGTGCTTGCTGTGGAGTTGCTTAGGTTCTTCAATTAGTTGTGCATAAAATTAGTGTCTGAGGGCTGAAGCTGTCTTGCTTGTAATTTAAATAAGGTATAATAGTATGCAAAATGTATGCAGATACTTGCTTTATTTGTTTATGATTATGGATGAGGAGCATTTGTGGAAATGCCAATTTTTGGTTTACTACTAATGAGAATAAACATAAATGAAGACAATAATAATTTAGATTATACATATGAATGTTATAAAACTGGACTAGCTTATATCATCAAAAATTCGTAATGTTCATTTCTTCTACTACCTGTGGTCTGAGAGTACATGCTGTGCGTGTCTGTTCCTTACTTTTTGCATGTGAAGAATCTTTATTGAAATAAATAACTTTCTTTTTACTTTCACACTAATTTTGGTTTTAAAATGTTGGTAGCATCTGAGTGGATCTATTTTTTTTTTTATGTTATAGGTGTGGATATAATCTTCCTGTGTAGCTCTGGATTTATTTTTTTCTGTTGCAGTCATTTTAGTGATGGTCTTGTTCTTCCAGGCACTGCTGATTTGTGCATCTGATCATGGTGTATTCACTGTATGGTGCAAAAATCCCCCAGAGAAAGGTTCTTGTCAGCATACAGTGGTATTGATTATTTGTAAATGTGTAAGTGATTTATTAAGTGTATCTTCCATCCCCTCCATGAAGTAAGCTGAGAAAAAAAGATTATCCTTTATTGGCCTCTGTCTACCATAAAATTTAATCTTTTATTTACAAGTTCTCAATTTGATATGCTGTTATTATGGAGGAGGAGTTGTCATCAAGCCCCCAAAACCTCTGAAGACCCTTCTGCGCCACCCCCACTCCCCCTTTATTCCTTCATCCCCCTGTAAATTGTTCATTGTATTCCTTGTTTTGAAATAGCTTCAGGAAATGTGTCTACAGTCTAGATAATCTGATAAGCATTTCATAGATTTTCTCTTTAAATAGTGTTGATTTTTGAACATTTGTAAAATATTGACCTACTTGCAGGTTAATTGAAGGAAAAAAAAAACCAAACCCAAAACCAAACCAGAAATAATTCTTGCGGGATTTGCACTGAAGTTGAGTGGGCAAAGAATGGGTCATCTGTGGTTCAGGGAAGCTTTCTGATTCCAGGACATTGGGGTGGGGAAGTTAATGAACTAAAGGATTTTTTTCACTTGGAGAGATGATACTAGTGAGGAGACTCCGTGCCTTCCACAGAAGGTACAGATGTGCAGTACAGCATTGCTCTTCCCCTTGACAGTTCTTAACTGAGATTGAGGCACATATTATTCCGGCATTATAATGTTAATATTATACAAGTCATCACTAGAAAAGATCTGCCAAAAAAACCCATGAATTTGCCTCTTATTAAATTAATGCTATTTCTTTCTACTTTGTAGCATTAGGATGATGGTCTTAAAAGTAATGGAAGTACCATGACATACTGCATCGAAAGTTTTAAACACTTTTGAGTCAGGTAAAAAATAAATAAATAAAAAATCTGTTGGCTTATAGTTAGGAATGATAGCAGTAGCAGGCTGGGATGTAGTAGTGCGGCTTCTGCAGACAGTGACCTATCATCTGTTACGGCAGTTTCAAGACAACCTACTGCACGTTACCTGGAATGTTGCAGTCCCACACTTGGGTTTCAAAAGGAGTTTGAGAGCCAGGGACCAAAATCCCACTGAAATTTGAGAGTTCCAGCAACTTTTAATCTTTGCTAGTAAATCTTGTGAGGTTATAAGCAAACAAACAACTTCCCTTTCTGCTGTTCAGTCTTTAATAAATTGGAAGTAATTCCAGTGGAAGGGGAATGAGCCACGTTCGTTCTACTGCAGCGTGAGAACCTGCACGTGGCCAGTTATCCCAGGTGAGCTGCTTTGAGGAAATCTGCAGTCGAACTTACTTTGTTGCAGTTTGCTCATAGTCACATAGTCCTCAAGTTTTGAAAAAACATGTCCTTGGCTGTCCTAAGATTTTGTTGCACTGGAATGCTAAATGACTTGTGTGAAATTTTTAGGATCTGGCCCTTGTTTGTAAATGGGAAAGGCGTGCCCAGTAGTTTATAAAAAAATGTTGTGCCACTGTTTCCACTGTCTGCTGCTTCACCTTTGACAAGAGCCTGTTTGACAGCTACAGGGACACAGCTGAGTTCTTGAAGTGCAGAAATGTCTGTCTCTCCCTGTGCCACCTAGACCACCAGGATCCTGCTAATAGATGAGAGAAATGATTCACTCCCAGAAATTCAGCTCTTCTTCATTCCGTTTCTGCTGTTCTAATTAGCTTCAAATATTTTAACACCAACTTTGGGATAGAAACCTGAAAGTGATTGTATTTCTTTCAAGAATTGATTTCCTGCTGCTACACAAGCCTTTCAGATTTTTTTTCCCCATAACTTTTATTTGAGGAAACTTGTTTTAGGATTGCTACTTCTGAAGTGAGTCAAGAGGACTCTGAACTTCTCATTAGTCTTCAAAATACCAATATTAATTTTTATTCTTTTGGGCATGGGAGAGGAAGTAGGTAGATTTTTGGTGTCAAGGCTTTGTATTTATTCCTCTGTTTCATTTAGAATGGATTTTTGAGTTAACTGATCCTGACCTGATACACTTCCCCCACTCCCCACCCCCAGCTGTTACTTGTACCCTTAAGCAATCAAGACAACTACTGAAACAAGCCAAAAACTTATTTCATGTCTGAAAATGCTTCTGATACCTTGCAAAGTTAAACGTGAAAGGTCAGACTTCTTAAATCGTAAACTTAAATCTAGACTTCAGCTCTTAACAGTTTCCAATTTAGTAAGAGAAGCTTCAGAAGTATAGATGGTTCTTCCTTACTATTGTTAAGTTGCAGTGTTCTTAGGAAATAAGTAGTTTCATTATAGGTGTTTTATAATCCTCCTCCATTTTCAGGCACTATAGTAATGAGCGCTGTAGAAATGTCATTGAATGTTTCTAAAAGAACCTTGCTTAATAATACAGGCAATGTCACTGTTTTGGCTGTACAAGCACTTCCATTCTATAGCAGTGACAACTATCTTTTGAACTAGAACTTCCTATATTTAGCCTCTTACCATTTCAGTTCTTCTAGAAGTTTAAACCAAACCAGTTAATTGTTATATTTTAAATACAACTTTTTTAAAACAAGCCTCATAGCCTGATGGCAGGTGGGTAGAAGTTGTACCATGGTAGGGGGAGATTTACTCGTTTACAGATAATGCCTTTTGGTATTTGAAAAGGCTTTTATTTATATTTGTCTGCAGATGCTGGGGTGTGGGGGGGTGCAGGGCAGGGGTGAAGGTAACTTAAAAACTTGGATTTCTGTAGTTTTTAGTTAAGTACTATTCTGTTGTCCTTTTTGGGCAAAGCATGTGTGTAATTCTAGGATAAAGTCCCTAGTGTAATTAGTAGCGTCTTTGAAAGTTTATGTTGAAAAGAAGTTAATTTTTTGTCTGTTTTTCTTTGTTTTTCTCCAGTATCCAGCCCTGCTGGAGGAAAACATCCTAAAGTCATTGCTCACTAAAGCCATGCGTATTTCAAGGCGTTTGGGTCTTGTGGGAAATAACCAGTAAGACAGATAAGTGTGTAAGAGGCAGAGATAAGCTTGTTATACATGATCTTAGATACAGTATTTACTGACTTCAGTTACCCTGTTTTGTTACTTAACTTACTGATGTAGCCTTTATGCAGAACCTTAAAGATTGGTTTCTGTGAATGCATATATATCAGTAAGTGAATGAAAAATGAGGCTGGTGAACTATCATTCATTTTTCATTGCCTTACTCAGACAAGTAATATTCTGCTTTTATCTGTATTAATGAGAGTTTTGTTTTTATCTGTATTAATGAAAGTGACTGTTTGAAGGTGCAGTTTGTAAGCTGAGCATCATAAATTGCAAATTGAACCCATATGTTCATTTATACACAGTATAACATAGTTTGTGGACTGCACTTAACAGACCTGCAGGAGAGGAAAGAGATTGATAGGTCTTGTCCCCAGACTTAAACGTGTCAAGCAAGAGTCTGCATCTCTAATGGAAAAATTGAAAGAATGGCAAATTGGAGAGTCTCAGTGGTATTAGAGAGTAGTGAATACACATGGACCTTCTTTTTGAATGAAGTAGGTGCTCTTACATGCTATGCTTCTGCTAGTTACTGCTGCCTAAATATGTTGTCTTTTACAGGTTGGATATCTGTGAAACTGTTTTATGAAAGACTGTTGACCTTAGTCTTTATGTATATGAAGCATCTTATAGTTGCTCATTAGTAGTTACAAACACTTAATATGAGTTAGTGTTGGGAAGGTGTGTGAAGGTCTGTAAATGGGTATCTGTGTTCACAGAATCAGCACTGTGTCATTTTGTCTTTCAGTTTATATTTAGTTGTCTGCCTCTCCGGATTGTTTCCATTGTTTTTGCATTTTTAAAGAAATTAAAAAGGTTTAGATTATTATTTGCCTTGTGTTTATTCAATACCTGATGGCTGCTCAGTTTTACACAGTTCTTAGTCACAGTTGAAATGAAATAGGTGTTTGGGAGAGTTGTTGTTCTCATTTTTTTTGCCCTTCAGGATATTATGTGCCACAGATTTGCAAGACTGAAGTTGAGGAGGGGCATTTGGGAAAAATGAAGAAATTGTATTAAATAGAAGTTGAAATATAGAAAAACTGAGGTATGTTAGCAGTTCAGGATTAGTCTCATTCTTCTGAAATGGTTCCTAAAATATTGAAAGAGAAATGAGTCTCTGATCTTTCTTCAGATTTGTTCAATCTTCTATACATGTCAAAACTGTTGCTGCAGTAGGACATTTTCTGTTAAAGACTTGTTTTAAACTGTGCATATAGAGTGTTAAATTGCTATTAGATGGTAAAGTTTCTGTCAGGTCTACCTATAATGCAGACAAATGTTACCTCTTGAGAGGAGGAGCAAATCTGGTTTTTCCGGGGCTTTAAGCTTACTAGGAAAGGAAGTTCTTGGAGGATATTATAGTTTGCTGTAAAGCTTATCAAAACTAACCAACCATACCCCTTGCTCTTTAAGCCCCTACCCCAAAGCAGCATGCACTTTGTGATGAGCTCAGCAGTGCTCTAAGACAATGCCTTGAAGGTAGACTAAATCTGTCAATCATTATGTAGGAGGTTCAACTCCCATCTTCTAAGGAGCAATTATGTTTTAATCTACTTACACCTCTTCTGTTCCATGCTGGCAGAATAGCTTTTTGTGGCTGCAGAACCCATTTAAGCAAAATGGAGAAGGAAAGGGTTTTGCCTAAAATCCTGCAGCTCTTGGGTGTTTCAACTGACAAAGAGGATTCCTTTTTTGATTTAATTGAGTGTTCTGCTTGCTTCTGCTGAGTAAAGCCTGACAGCCTGGGAAGGAAAGGTGGATACTGCAGTTCTTGCATTTCTACTACTGACTGTTTGTTGTGATAGAGCCCTGCCTATTCTACAGAGGGTCAGGCTAGAGTTGATTTTACTCTTGGCCTTTATGAGATTACTCTCCACACTGGTTACTCAGCTCATCTTCTGAGCCTGGAATGGAGCATGGTGCAGGCCATGAATATTCCTTGCAGGAGGAATCTCAAGAGGCTTAGTGTAGAGGTTGCCCACCCAAACAAGTGTGAGGCTTGGATGTCAAGGCATGAATGAAGAATAAAACACAAATATTAAAAATGGTGTCAGCATTTAATGTTGTAAATGATAACTGGCAGATGCCATAAGCAAACAAAGGCATAGATTTCCCCACCACCATACACACCCTCTGAGGGAGTGTAATAAATATTATAGTAGGCATTTCCTGACACTCCTAGGACATGTGGGGAATACTGGATCAACATCTTCAGTTGTTACAGGTCACCTAGGAGCAAAAGCCAAGTTACTAGGATCAGTTTTGATAGCGCATTGCTGTGACTTCCCTGTGACTCTTTCAGCAGATAGCCAAAGTTGAGTAAGCTGCAGAAGAACAGCAGTAGGTCAGGGTGCCCCTTACTTTCTTCATGCTCCTTCTCTTAGCTTACAGTAGTGTTTTTTGGTCTGTAACAATCAATCTATTCAGATAACGCTATTGAGGAATTTTGTGCCTGGTGGTTTTGGTAGTTTAGAGATCGGTTGCTTTTATTTGTGTGTTGTGGAGTTGTCTGCTTTGTGACATACTGATGTTTCTTCAGCAGTGAGGTGTAGCCAATGCATCTTCTTCCAGATATGCTTATCGCTATACAGTGATGAAAATCTCAAAATTCAGAAATGTGAAAATGGAGCTCTCCATTTGTCATTAACAAGAGTACATTTTATCAGCTCTGTAGTTGAAGGATCCGTAGTTCCATATATTAATAGGCCATTTTTCAAGAGATATTCTTGGTGCAAACACTAGATAATATATCTCTGTCACTGTAAATTCTTGTCTTTTAAATTAACAATATTGGAAGGGTTTATAAAAATTCAAGTAGTGATTAATCTCTGAGGCAGGAAGTGTGCTGCTCTTGCTCTTTTCTGGAGAACCTCAGCCAAACTTCACCCAGAATGAAGGATCCAGGCTAAGGATGCTGAGTTATTCTGTAACAGGCTATTTAATACCACCTTGATGAATGCCCTTTCTTGAAATCAAAGTGAAGACTATTAGTTTTGACAGCCTTCCTTGCCTCTTGGACTGTGGGTCAGGACCCCTGTGGTGGCAGTTTTAGGTGGCAGCAGTCAGCCCTTGCTCATTTTATCTGCTGAGGGATAGGAAATGGTGGAGTGAGAACAGACTGCAATCACTAGATGCAGATGTTTACTCCCAGAGCTGCTAAGTAACTTTAATTGTCAGTATCCACTTGTTTCCTTCAGGGCAGAGCGTAAACACTTGCATTTTGTAATTTCAGTCGGTTCTTGCTCCAGTGCTCTGGGGTATTAGGCCTAAAGGGTGTCATGGAAAGGAATGAGGCAGGTCATGGTTGCGTTTTTTGAAAAATTTGAGAAACATTGCTGAGCAGTAATAATTTCCAAATTGATCTCTTTCACCTGGTAGTGTGTAGAATAGTGATAAATGCTCTGCAGCTAGTCTGTAGAAAAATTGAATAGTAATGTTTGTGACTTTTTGAGGTAAAAATACCCTGCAAGTGTGTTTACAATATGTTAAAATTTCTGAGGATTAACAGTGGTCTGTTTTGGTTTGAGGTCTTTGTGAGAACTTTATAGAACTTGTCCAGAAACTCTTTGTGCAAAAAGGATGAGAAGCTGTGTCTAGTCACTAGTCCTGTGAGTACTAGTTCATGTGCTTCCTGCTTCTGTTGGTTGGTACGCCTCTGTGGATACTCCTACAGAGATTCTGTAGGACATCTATTACCTCTTCCTCACTTCTTTCTTACCGTCTCTTATTCAAGAAGACTAAGTAGCTACTTCCGATAAAAGTAAGCTGGTGTAAACTGTCAAGAATTCAGGAGGTTCTTAAGCAGTTACAGAAGTAAACTTTTCCTACAATTCATGGTACTTCAAGCATGTTCATGTAAGTAAGAATAGCAAGTTCTGAGAGTTAAGGGCAAAATGACCAACTGACAAGAATATGAAATGAAGTTGCATACAAAGGAGACAGTTGTAAAGGGTAAGCTGTATAGAATGGAAATTACACCAAAAAGTATTTTAATTTTGTGCAAAGTAATCTCGATTTCGAGCAGTAGGTCTGTTTGATGTTCTGCATGAATCTGGGAGTTTTAGCGTTGTTCTTTGTAGTAGGTACAATCTGGGGAACAAATGTCTGGTTCCACTGGTGACAAGCAGCATTTTGTTGCTCACCTTTGTTATCCTGCAAAACATTTCAGTTGGAAGAGTGATACTGGCAGTTTTAATAGGTCACACTTGGTCAGGGAGCCCTGGTTTTCTGGCTTCCTTGGTATACAGGTGTAATGTGTATTACCAAGCACAGAATGATTGAGGTTGGAAGGCACCTCCAGAGCTCATCTTGTACAACCACCCTGCTCAAGCAGGGTCACCTAGAGCCAGTTGCTCAGGACCGTATCCACACAGCTTTTGAGCATCTCCAAGGATGGGGACTCTATAACCTCTCTGGGCAACCTGTGACAGTGCTTGGTAACCCTAACTGTTAAAAAAAATAAAAATCTTACTCCTCGTGTTCAGAGGGATCTCCTGTGTTTCAGATTGTGCCCACTGTCACTGGTCCTGTCACTGGGCTCCACTGAAGCCTGGCTCCCTCTACTGTACACCCTTCCTCGAGGTATTTATATACACTGATTTGATCCCCCTGAGGCTTCTCTAAGCCAAAGAGGGGTGGCTCTCTCAGTCTTTTGTCATGCAAGAGGTGCTCCAGTCAGTTATCTCGGTGGCCCTTCACTGCACTCTCCATTATGTCCATGTCTCTCTTGTACTGGGGAGCCCAGAGCTGGATGCAGTACTCCACCCGTCTCACCAGTGCTGAGTAGAGCTCTTGACCTGCTGGCTACACTCCTCGGAAGGCAGCCCAGGATACCATTAACCTTCTTCGCCTCAAGGGCCCATTCAACTTGATGTCCAAGGAGAGCCCCAGGTTCTTCTCTACCAGGCGACTGGCCGGGTAGTTGGCCCCAGCATGTGTTAATGCAGCGGGTTGTTCCTCCCCAGGATGTTGCAGTTTCCTTTGAACTACATGACTAGAGGGGAGAGAATGATACTTTGTATGATGTTATGTGTTAATACCAAAACTACTAAAGTTTAGCTGTTTGCCCCTTTTGATTTAAGGAAGGCTGATAAAGTTGTTCAGAAGAGGTGGTGTCTGCAGTGTAAGCCTGGGGGAGGGAGAGACTGAGAAGTGTATTTAGGACTGTGCCTAGCGGTGTCATGCTCTTCAGGTGGTAACAGCAATAGATTGCTGACAGTGATTGTTTACTCAGTCTTGGAGCTTTTAAGAGGTTAGACAAACATTGTTAAAGAAAGTGCCTGCAAGTGCCTGATCCTGCACTGTGGCAGTACTGTGGAATAAAGGACCTTTTGAGTCCTTTGCAGACTTCGGTGAAACAATTGCACTTTAATGTACACTGATACTTTAGTCTTATTTCCTCAAGATGTACTTCTGCTACACTTCGAGTTCAGATGTTTTGTGTTCAAGCTGCATATTTGAATCATTAGCATTTGGGCAGCGGTTTCTGGAATTTTTCCAACTAGCAGATTCTTACAAACAGCTATCTCTTCTGCCAGTAACAGACTTGATCTCTCTCCCATTCCCCAAGAAAGGTAATGTTCAGATAAACTGGAGTAGGTTAACACATTTCCTCTCTTTGGTCACTTGCTTGGTATTATCTTGGTGAGTCTGTGTGTAAACACTGCTGAAATTATTTTTTTATTATTATTGCTTCTGAAAGCTTTTCTAAACCCGGGTGGTTGGGGTTTTGTTTTGGTTTGGTTTTTTTCCAAAGCACCAGCAGAAGCAGTAATCTAGTTTCTGCTTATATCTGCAGGAATAGAAGGCATAAAGAAAGCAACTGTATTACAACTGGAGTTCACTTTTAAATTACAACCATTAGAAGAAATCTGCAAATGAGCATGGAAAAACATTTGGGCTTTGATTCTGTATTCATATTTGTGGAAGTGGATGCGTTTTAAATCTGCGTCCAAGCCTGACTTAAAGAAGGGAGATGAAAAGAGATGAACCTGTGAGTTAATTAATCCAAGGGTAGATGTAGTCATTGCATTTCTTCTGTAACTTTGAGGATAATCATGCAGGAAGACCTCTTCTGTTCAAAAGCTAAACAACTGTTCAGCAGTGGAAAGGAAATAATAAATTTTTGTTAAAGCTTTACTTTAGTTGAACTTACTGTCCAAGAGAGTGGCCATTATTTAGAGTATAAGGAGTCTTTGCTTTGTTAGAAAACACTGGTGCAAACAAGGTAGCTATGCTAGATCTTTTTGGAAGATAGCACTCTTCTAACTTGATACCAGGTAACTTGAACAATCCTGTTCCCACAAACCCTCAGAAATCTAAGTCAGTAGCAGAATAGGAAACTGCACCGAGAAGCAGAGTCCTTCATGCTTAATCTTAAAAGGCAGTAAGTTTTCGTAGTACTATTTCTAATGTGTACTCCTTATAAAATTACCTTTTATGGATCTTCCTTGTGCTTCCAGAGCAGCTGGTGGTGAGTTGTTAAGTGGTGGAAAACTCTGTGTTGATGTTTGTATTCAGTGAGTTCGGAGCAAATAAGGTTACAAACATTCCTGGTTTCTTTTTTTTTATATATATATAGCATTTGGATTCAAGTATAAGAATTGCACAGTTCACTTTTAGCTTTTCCTTGAACAGATCTGGATTACTAGAGGTACTGCTTATCTATAACATACAGAAATGTTTACCAGCTGACCAACCCAGAATGCTGTAATACCTCTTCAAACTGGCAGCGGGTGGTTTGCCTGTTTTATGCAGATCATACTTTTTTTTTTTAATACAGTGAGCAATTAAATTGCAGTTGAGATTAAAAATGTGGCATGTTGGCTGGGAGATTTTTGATTAGCAAGGGAAGAAAAAGGCTCTGGGAAGTGTTGGTTTGAGTCTATGCTTTGTTTGAAAACAAAACCTTTTTTTTTTTAAAAAAAAAAAAGGAAAACTGAAAAGCTTTTACTTGGATTGCTGTCCGCAATTCTAAATGGTTGCCTTCATTATCAGTACTTGTAAAATTGCTTGTTCAGGAAGGCTTTAGAAAATAATTTCCCTGAAGAGGCACCAATGTAGCAAATGCAAATTAAAAGATAATAACTGACCTTTCAGTATTATACATAGTAGAATAACCAAGTGAGAGGGAAAATGTTCCACCATTTTTCTGTTACTTTGAGGTTTGGGGAGATAGGGAGCTAAGAATTTTTGAATGTGTTTGTGGTTTTGGTTTTTGGGTTTTTTTGGTGTTAGATATACAGTGACGTGAGTTTTGGGCACATACAGATTAGTAGGCTTATGGATCTGGTATCAGGAGAGTGGAAGAAGCAGTGACAGGATTATTTTTATCATTAAAATCTTTGTACTTAACCAAAATGCCACAAGATGAGGAGGATGGAGGAAGATGTGTCTTGTTTTGATTTTGTTCAGCAATTCAGTTCCTCCCAAGGCACTGAATGGCTTATCTTTATTATGAGGTGTACTTTTATAAATAATGCCTAGAAACTTGATATTTTGAAATTGCACGTAGAAATGTACTTTGAATGAAAAAAGTTCTGCTGATTCTTGTGGTTGATTACTAATGCAGGCACATCTAGTCTTCCATGTCTTTCCTCTATTCACTTAGTGGTTTCTGGGTGGAAGGGGAGGAAGAAGAGGGATAGACGAGTGCTGGTCATGATTTTCCTCTATAATGTCATACCACTATTCTTCAGTCTTTACTACTTTCAGATCTTATTTTCAAAGATGCTTTGACAGTATTGGTAGACTCGGGGTTATTTTCTCTCTCCACAGTAATTCTGGGAGTAGTGGCTTTTTCCCTTTCTTCAGCCTTTTTCTTTAGATATCAAATACTAGATCAGTTCCTTTTTGTATAAACTATATGAAACCAAACTTTAAACAATGCATTTTAAACCTGGTTCAATTAAAAAGTGGTGGTTTTTTTTTCAGTTGGGTGATAAAACTTAGCTAAGTCACAAACTTTAAGCAATACTGACATCTGGTATTTTGTTGCTGTACTCATTTGCCATCCCTGAATCTGCTTTATCTCCAAAGCATCATATTTTGAAGCACCTTTGCATTGATAAAGCACAATTGTAAACTGATTAAGCACTGGACAGTAGAGGACAAAAGTTGGTTTGCTATTGAGACTGTTTCTTACAGGAATTTCTTTCTCAAAAATGACAGCAATAACATTTCAATTTGATGCATTTAGTGAAGTATTTAGTTTCTCAATAAAAGATCAAGTGGATGCATATTCTGCTTAGTGCTTGATGCATATCCTGTCACAATTATTTAACCGTATTTATGCAGTGGAAGTATGTTCAATACAGATGTTTATTTTGGATGTTTGTGAGCGTTTTCAACAACACCTGTAAATATTTAAATTGTAGACACATAATTCTTTGGCCATTAGTACATTGCTGTAAATAAAGAATACCTAGTTAGCTCAAGCAGATGACTAAGTGAGTTTGCTAACTCTGTTTCAGGCATTATTATCTTTTATTGTACAAGTAATCAACTTGGGGTATGGTTAAGCAGATGGGTGTTGCTGTATGATTTATGAGGTGCTAAGTAGCATGTTGGTATGGGAGGAAAGTTAACTGACTGTCTTTGTTAATGCTGGAGGAAGAGACTCATGGCCACGATTACCTGTCTGCCTACCTGCACAGACTCTGGAGTTGTTCTGTGCATTTGCAGGTCTGGAGGAGAAAAGCATTAAACTTTTACAATTATAATTTTCATAAGTATTTCTTGAAACGCCTACTGGTTTCATAAATACTGTTCTTCTGATAAAGTTTGAGAAACCTTGTGATAGTGGAATCAAGAAAATGTGGCAGAAGCAATTACTGCTCCTGGACTTGTTTCTAAAGATAACTTTCTGTAGCGGTCTTTCTTGATTCCAAACAATAATGTGTTGTTTTATTTTTACAGATGACTATGGATGAGAAATATGTGAACAGCATTTGGGATCTTCTAAAAAATGCAATCCAAGAGATCCAGCGTAAGAACAATAGTGGTCTCAGTTTTGAGGAGCTATATAGGAATGCATATACAATGGTGTTGCATAAACATGGTGAAAAACTCTATACTGGGCTAAGAGAAGTGGTCACTGAGCATCTAATAAACAAGGTATGTAATTTTCTGAATTAAAATTGAAGTGTCTTATATGAATTCTGAATAGTTATTTAAATGACAGAAAAAATTCCTTCACTATGTTATGTTGTCTTGTGTTGAAATTGTATTGCTACCCTCAAATTGGTAGCTTAGAGCTAACATCAAGCTTAAATGACTTCATATTCCGGATACTGTTTGTTGTAAATTACTGATGGAGGGCGGACCACAGGAAGTATTTAAAAGTGTGTGACAGGAAACAACTTTAGCTGAAGCATAACTATTGAGAGTGGGAATTTTTGAAAAAAAGATTTGTGGTATTTTGGGACTTTCTCAGAATAAATTTTGGGTTGTTTTTCAGTCAGTTTTTCATCTGTGAAACAAAATAAATACCGATGTAAGAACCTGTTTGTTATGGGCTAATGAACTAGTTCACAAGTTAATGAGAATGTCGTACTGGGATTATGCTGTTTAAAGAAGCAGTAGACAATGTAGAGAAACATGAGCTCAGCAGCAACAGAAGTCCCGAGTAGTCTGCATTCTATCATTTCAGCCTTTTCAAAACAATGTAATTCAGTCAAAATGACATTCATAAAGTTCTTACTTCTGAAGATGTATCATCTGAAAAAAGGGCTCTTCATCTCTGTTAAACCGTTAAAGCACCTCTTCAGTCTTTGTGAGGAAAGTTTAAGGTTGATTAATGAGTATATAATTGAAAAAAAAAAAGTTAAAATTCACTTTTTATGAGTGCAGATAATATTTAGCAGTATTAGAATCCTATGTCTAGGGAAGATGCTTTACTCCTTGCAGTAACATCCATACCTCTCCATCTTTGAAAAGAGACTGCCTCTGGGTCCAGGTGGAATATCGGGGTTTTGTCCTGTTAATACATTTCAAAAGGAAAGTCAGACACCATCATGTGTCTTGGATGATTACTTCTGGCTGAATTAGCAGATGGGAGGTTTGTGTCTATATAATGCTTGGAGACTGCTGTGGCAGAGAAGTGTGTTCTTTCTTTTCTAAAATCTTTTTAGTTTTCAGAGGTGTGGTCTAAAGAAGCATAGAGTATTTTTACTGTTTGCGTGAGAAGAAGCATCCTGTATGAATGGCTCTATTCTATAACTGTAGTACATCTGTGACTCTTGAACACTTCTTTCATTATCTCTGCATTCATAATCTGTACTATTAATATAAAATGTGGCAAATGGCTCAGGTTTTTTGTGTTTTGTTGTTGTATATGCCTGTGTTTACAGTCTGTACTTAATAATCATGACATTAAACTTTTATTCTTACTGGGCTTTAGTTTGTCCTTGTTTGAGGAAAGTGTCTTATCTTTGTTCCTAGCGATTCTGTATAATAAAAATTATTGATACATAAAAATAAGATTTCTAAAGTGTTAATATTGGTAAACTGGCAGAAGAGCAGAAGATCCTGTGAGTTAGTACTGGTGCTGCACTGGCTGAGAGGGTTACACAGATACCATTGTAGAGAAATGCCTTTCTGGCACTTAATGATATTGTATCTGATGCTTTAAAGAATAAAAAATCAAAAGACTTCTCCAATGATCTAATATTCTGATCTTTAATGTGATTATTTTTGTTACCCACTCACACAATTTGATTAGATGACCTAAAGTTTTTTAAATGAAAAGGCTAACTCCTGAGGTTTTTTAGTTAGATGCTGTGAAGTTAAAAAAAAATACAATTATTCAAATGTCTGATTATGCTGTCCTAGAAATTAATCCCAGGAAAAGATTTTAAAAAAAAAGAAAATTTGACTTATGTCAAAAAGTTCTGCGCAATAAAGATGATACCTGTAGGCTCAAAGCTACTCCTTGTCCTTTTTGATGGTTTCCTTTATGTTGTTACTTTGAGGCAGTTATAGATGGAAGTACGGAAAAAATGGTGCATTGTTTCTTAAGAATAGGATCAGTTCTGTAATGGCATCTTATGATTGTGCCATTAGTACTTCTTGTAAGATAGATAAAAAGAAGGTTTTGTTTAACTTCACATTTTATATAACAGAAATTTTAGAGGAATCTTGTATTTTCAGTCTCTCTTTCCAAGAGTAGTTCTGTTAAATGTTAAGTAGCTAATTAACATAAATGCTCTCATCACAAGTCTTTGTAAACTTCTATTCAGAGAATCAATGGTGGATGCTAGAGTTTAGAAGAGGGGGATTTTGCCAACTGAGGTGTTGTTCATGAAATCTGTTAACTCTTATCAAAATGAAAATGTGTAGAAATTAATAGATTTTTAGTAAACGACTACGCTCAGTTCAAGAAGTGCTTCTGAGGAGCCAAAGCCGAATTTTTAATTGCTGAAATCCTTGAAACAGAATTGCCATTTGCTGTCTGTATATGCTCGTTATCTTTCTGCAAAAAACAGATTCCTGTAGTATTCCAGTCATGCTGGTTAATTGAGAATAGGTGAAAAGACTATGTAGAGGCAATGTATTTGTTCATATGTTTTTACAAATAGTTTTCAAGCTTGGAAAGTGAAAGATTTTATTTTTGGCATGGCATAATTTAAGAGTTATATTTATGCTTTATGCTTATTTAATTACTAGATGAAAGTTGTGTTTACTCAGCATCTTCATTAGAAAGAAACAAAGCACCTTGAAGAAAATTATTTAACTTCTCAACAAGAAAACTTAATATTTTGTATTGTTTTTACAGCCTATTTAATTCTAAATAAAATGATAGGTGCAAACATGATCAATACAAGATACAAGCATGCAAGCAAGTATGCTTGGTTTTGAACTTGCAGACCCTAATGGCTTGTAGTTACATTTACCAGGTTCTGGCTGCTTGATGAAGGCAGTAGTAAGCCAGGTAGCTTACTGTACATCATTGACAGGAGCCAGCTGTCTTGAACTACCTTGGTTTTACTATGGGGTAAGGATGTGCTAAAACTTGACTTTGCCTGTGTACTTGACATCATTATTAAAGCTGTAGAATTGAATTTAAAAATACCATTGAATAAGAAGTACTGTAACCTTTCATCTTAATTCAAGCATTTAATTCTTGTACATCTGGCACTTGGTTGACTTCTCCCTTTCTTCAGCATTCTTATAGCTTGATGTGGACACTCTTCTTTCACAGTTTTTGAGCCCAGTCCATTACTACCTCACACAAATACTGTAAAAGTGTTTTTAAAAAACAAACATAAAAAGCTTGTTTTATAGCTGTGTAAACCAATTGATGATAAGCAGCATCACTTGTGTTAGAAGTAAAATATCTTGACATTAAAAAGTTTGCAGGATAATATTTTTAAAATTCCCTTCATTTTTATGAACATTTTATAGGCAGGGGTCCTCAAACTACTGCCTGCCACTTCATCTGCGTGCCGGCCCCCTTTTTAAAAAGTTTGAGGACCCCTGGATTAGTGAAATCTAACCCCACAACATGCAACATAACATGTATACGTTCTGTAAATTGTGTGACAGTTATTGATTGGTGTGTTGGCCAAGCCCTATACAGGTCTGTTGTTTTTTCTGTGCAATGTACATCAGAGACTGAGATGTAAAGGACTGTCCTGAAATTAAATGGGCTGAAACATACTGGTTTGGTGAAAAAACGAAGAGGTGCTTGGGTTACTCTCATGTCCTGTAAGATTTCTTGGTCTTACTGAACACTTAACATTATTGTTTGTCGCTGGCATGCCAGAATGCCTTATGACATGGTGGTCGGCTGATACAACGGGTAGAGTTTGATAGTGACTGTGCATGCTGTTTCAGAATAATAATAAAGGCAGGCATGCAAGAAAACCTTCCGTGAGGTGGGCCCAGAGCCAGGTAGTGTTAAGTGCAGAAGGAATTGCATGGGCTGCTGGTACAAAAGGTCTGGGTTGAAAGCAAGCGTATTTATCCTGGGTCTTACAAACATGTCTAGGATCCTTGGCCAGTTTTAAATTTGCTGTCAGTGTCGCAGAGAGAAGGGGAGAGAGAAGATAGGAATCTCCTACAGGAGTATGAAATTATTTCTGTAAGATCTATGCAATAGGAAGGAATGACATGAGGAGTCCTGTAGGAGACATAATTAGTGAGCATTAGGGTGTACTGTCAGCCTGACAAGGTATGAGATGTTAGCTGTCTTTATCTTTCCGTAATGATGTTTTAAGATGATCCTGTGCAAGTGTGCAGTTACATGGAGGGCAAAAGGATGTGAGAGAATTGCCAGAAAGTAAATGCTATTCAGAATCACTGGTAATCTTCAGTGGGATTTTTTCTTTCAGCAAGAGGGTAGAAGCTGCAGGGGTGAACAGACTTTTCTGGTAAAGTCATAGTTAAATCTGTTAACTTAGTTGGAACTCTAAGAATTTAGAACACTATCTTTTGGACTACTTGGACTTCTGTGAAAGGTGAAGAAATTCCTTAAGGACTGAGACCTTGAGGCCTTAATTCAGAAAGTGCTGTTCTATACTGCTGCTCCCCACAGAAGGTTCTGGCTGTCCTTACAGTAGTGGAAATTATATAATTGAACTATTAGTGCTGCTGCATCAGGCCAGGCACTGTGGAAGAGAAAATACTAGGCTATAAGTCTGCTTTTTGTGCACTTAATAGAGAGTTATTGAAAAGTATTGCAAGCTTATGCCAATAAACTATTCTTAAGAGATTGGTAGGGGAAGGTGCTATATTTCCTTAAGAGCTATATCCAGTATAAAATACAATTGAGTCTGAAATTACATACAAGATTTTATCCTTGCAAATATAAGACAACATTATGTAGATTGTAAGGCTGCTAATTTATTTTTGAGACTGTATATGGACAGTCCTATTGAAGCTGAATATCTGACAATTTACTGCATAACTGCAAAGATTTGTCATAGAAATCACTGCAAGCTCAGCTAATTGAAACTAACATTCTGCTAATAATCTTTGAGATTGAAATTTTCTTAAGGCTTTGGAAAAGTAGCAGCTGTGTCTCTGAGGGGCTTCCTTCTCCATAGAAGAGTGTGGATATCTATGGGTTTTTACAAGTCATTCCACCAAAGTGGTTTAACTCCGTGTCTTTGCATGGCTAAGATGTTTTGTGCATTGTAGTAGTTTCCCTGTAATACTGTTGTATTCGTGGCCCATACAGGGAATGTGTTCAATGCTTATTAACTGGACAGCTGTTGTAAGCAATAATTTGGTTGGGTTTTGCAGCAGCTAAAAGAACGGCTTCCCAAACCTGTCTACAGCTTAAAATAAACCTAGGAGAATGTCATTGAGGAGCTTCACAGAGAGACTCTTACAGTAGTTTTGTTGTACAGCACCCGTTCCTAGATTTAAAACACATTTCCAGAAAGCCACATGACATACAGTGCAGAGCAGGAGTGGTACAGATCTGAGCGTTCCTGTGTCTGCCGGGAAGCAAGTCATCATTGCTACCTGGTGGCAAGCACCCTTTTTTTGCTACCAGTTTATGGGATTTGGTACTGGCTGGTTTAAGAGGATTATTGTGATTGATGCATGTGATTATAAAAGCACACTGCCTCTGTGTTGTAAAAAAAATAATAAATTATATATATATATATAAAAAAATCTTTGATCCTTGAAGAGTTCTGTGATGGCCTCATATACCTGGGTAAAATTAATTCCTACCCTGATTATCTGCGCTTGTAAAGTAATCAGGCTTTTAAGTTTGCTTGGGTAAATTTCCTAGTGTGGGTGATCTACCAAATCCAAATGATGTTTCCAGTGTTTTTCCATATTGACTGAAGAAGTGAAAGCAACCATGTCCTGTTTGTTTCTTTTACTCTGAGAGATTGTGTCCCCTCTTTACAAGTACAGCTGGTGAAGTTTTTAATGCATGCTTACATTTAGCTAAAATCTGCATAGATTGGATGAGAACAGGGCACACATTTGGGAGACCAAAGGGTAAATGATGATCACTATCAGAAAGAGCGAGGCAGCTAAGCAGTACTGGTTGTAACTTATAAATGCGTGTTATGTTTTCCAAAAGCAAGGAGGAGAGGCCTTGCTGGGGTCTGGGGAGTGGGTATGTGAAGGTTTCAGAAAGCTTTGAACAACCTACAAGCATACCTGTATCACCTAGATTCAATAACAACATGAATATTCTGGGGTTATGTTTCCACAGCTTCTTGAGAACAGGTCACTGTGTTCCTGTTACGCCATGCTACGTTTCTGGTTTGCTCATCTAAGTTTATGGAGTATATATAGTCATGTGACAGACTATGAATTTTTTGTTAATGCTGGGTTTTGCCTGATTACCTCATAAAACTTAAATGACAAAGCGAAGCCTGTCAGGTGGTTGCATCTGATGTTGGTGCAGCTTGTGGCTGCTTGTCAGGTGTGTTTTGTTTTCCTCTTTGAATTCTCTATCCTGAAATTTACACTATTGTGCAAGTATAAATGCAGATCTATAAATGTAGAAATATATTCTGTTTGGTTACAACAGCAGGCAGAAAGTATTCTGTATGCTATGTCAAAAGTCAATTCACACATTTTGTTAACCCTGGAATAATTTTTTTTATGTTCCTTCAGGTTTTTTTTACATGAGTTTAAAGCTTGAGCACTGCAGTATATGCCTATTGCATATACGAAATCAAAATATGAAACTGAATGTTCTTTTTTATTAGTAGGGAGTAGCAGTGTCAAAGAAATAAAGCCTGAAGTTGATGGGACAAGTGAGGCAACTAGCAAATACATTCATGAAAACAATGATGACTTCCTTTTGTTCTCTGAAGTCTTGTTGATGATTGTGGACTATTAGTATAAGAGTCTGGTCTTTACCAAATGATTGTTTCCTTTCAGAACTGTTGTTTGCTCTAACTTTATGCTACCTCAGCTTGTCTTTCTAAATGTCATCATGGCCATCATGGCCGCTTTTTCATCTGTAGTTGTTTCTAACAATAACCAGTACTACCCTAAATTCTGAAATTACTTGTTACAGTAAAGTTAACGTTAGTTAAAACACTATAGTATAGAAAATTAAAGCTTTGAGGATTTGTAAAAAAAATATTTTTAACATTTGGGATTTCAGGTGTTGCTTTGAAATTGAATATCCATGTTTATTTTGTTTCTCTTGGGTTTAGCCTGATTTTTCTTACTTGTGTGAACTCTTTTTTTTCCACAGAAGTGAAATACGAGGTAGGGATGGTCAACACCCAGGGAAAAGCAAGAACTTGTTCATAATGTTCAAGTTCATAGAGAAGCAAGGAGGGGTGGGGGGTGTTGTGTTTGGTTTTTTTTAAAAAAAAAAAAAACAACAAAGCTTGTTAAGATTTAAATGATGCAGGAGAAACTGACGGATTTATGACTTTTTTTTTTTTTCTTCAGGTTCGAGAAGATGTGTTAAACTCCTTAAATAACAACTTTCTACAAACACTAAACCAAGCATGGAATGATCATCAAACAGCAATGGTGATGATTAGAGACATTCTGATGTATATGGTGGGTATCTTCTCTTTCACATGTTTAACTTGATACAGTAACTTGTCTTTGACAAATGTAAGCAAATAAGCTGGAGGAGTAAAAAGCAAGGCATGCTTACCAGTCCTCTTCCTTAGACTACTGTCTGTCCCTTATTTTGAATTCCCTGTGTGCATGTGAAACTATTGTGGGTGTGTGACAAATTATAGTTGGACTCTTCTTTCAAGTTAGCTCATTACTGCTTGAAAAAAGGCTGAATTTTGCAATTCTTAAAAAATAAGCTAATCGGACCCATTCTGGCAGGTTATATATATTACTCGCACGTTTCGGTTCACGTAGCAGTGGTTTGTTAATGTGAAAAGCATGACACTGTAAAGTCTCCTCAAACTTCCAATATAGCTGTTCTTTAAGGTTAAAGGTTTGAAGGGGATAACTTCGCTTAGGCATAGTCTTGTGTCCTTGAATGTTAAATTCTCATTGAATCCTTTGCTGTTCATACACTGCCTGGGTACGAGATTAAGCAGTGCACGTAGATGAGAGTGCGATCTGTGGTTGTAATTTTAGATGTAAAAAAAGCATTCCTTACCTGATAGCTAACAGAAAAGGTCTTTTTTGAAGAGAGTGGAGAGGGCATTACATTCTTGTGTCTGGATTGTGTTATGCTTTAGGTGGTTGGTATATGTTTAAATTCCCAGAACGGTAGGCATGCTCTAGGATGGAGGAGAGTGTATTTATTGCATAGCTCCTAGCCAAAGGCTTTAACTTCAGAAGGAGAACAAATGTGTTGTGACACTGTGGGGGTTTTATGTAAAATCTTCTCCCCCCCCACCCCAAAATAGCATACTGAGGATAGTACTTCATGCAGTATTATACAGTGAAGGACAGATAATGGTAGCGTGCCTTTTTTTTCTTTGTCAAAAAAGATGATTAGCTGAAATTGTATGCTTATCTGCTGAACAACTGGAGTCAAGAACTTACCTGGTAGCTTTTAAAGATCTCATGCTATGAAATTGAACCTGTTTGTATTACCTGTGAAGAAATCCATCTTGGTTAATAAGCTACTAAAAGTTAAAGAATTTGGAATAATTATTGTAGTGACATAGCTTAATTGTTTGGGGGTTTGGTGGTTGTTTTTTTAATGGATTTACTGACTTTTGCGCTGTAGATTGTGTGGCTTTTTGGTGGGGTTTTTTTGATTTTTTTTTTAAGCTGGGAAAAGACTGCATATCTAAAGATAGAGGGCTGGATAAAATGTGGCGCTTAATGATGTGTGTATCTTATCTTGCCAAAAGGGAGATTGAGATGTTATTTTGAAGATGTACTGTCTTTCCTATGAGAAATCCTGGAATTGCTGATCTGTTTGTAGAGGACAAATACAAATCAATGGCTGATAGCTGCATCTGGGCAAATTCAAGAATAGGTAATGATTAGAATAATCTACCAAAGCTAGTGGTGAATTTTCAGAAACGTTTGAAGATGGAATCCAGAGCTTTCTAGTGAAGTAGCCGTTGTGTTTTAGCAAAATACTATGTATTATTTCACTACAGGAGGTGCTGCATGCTCCAAGGTACATAGGTGGTGAGAACAGATAATGCAATGTTATCTGCTGCTCTTGAATTCAGTAACTCTTCGAACTTTCAAACAATGTCAGAGAAAGCTGGCTTATCGGCTGGCCCTCTTTTAGTATATTGACCAGTATACTGAGGACCAAGAAGTCTCCTCTTTGTGGAAGGCTTACATGCTTCAGTTAGCACTTCTGGGGGGAGATGAGAGCTCTTTTCTAAGTACTTTTTGTGCTCAGGAGAGCAATGTCTTGATTTTTGTTTGAAGCTTGCCAGTGCTGTTAGAGCAGACAGCCTTTACTTTTCCACCAAAACTCCAGGAGATGGGAGACCTGCAGCATTCCTCCAAGTGCAGATTGGACTTCGTTGGGTTTTAGTTTAGATTCAGAATATAATCGTAAATAAGTAAACTTTAATACCTCTGGAATCATATATATGTCTTTCATGTGCTGTTTCGCAGTTCCAGACAATTTCAAGTGGCTGTTCAGTCGAGTCCTCCGCTTGACTATTTGCCTCCCAAAGGCTTTTTATCTTGTACCAAAATGAGACCTAAAGAAACAGAAAGGATGTATCTACAATAACATGTATTTCTACTATAATAGTAAAAGTAGAATACATTTTTCTTTCAAGATGCTTGTATAAACTTGTCAAACTTGAGCACTGATGTCTGTTAAATATCTATAATGTAACATGGTTTTTCTCATTATACATTTACTCTTTTTTAGTTCGAACTATCTAATGCAAGGAGCTTATACAATGGGCAGACTGCCTCCTTTTCTTTGATGTAAAACAAATTGTCATTAAAAAATATGTGCTTTGATTACATATTACATATTTACATATTTAAAGTATAAGCAGTGATTTAAAACAGGACTAGTGTCAAAGATTTGCAGTTTCACTTTTTTTGTTATTGGGGTGTCCTGTTGATTGAAACGTAATTCTGTTTGTTGGAAAGAGACTAAGAGCAGAAAACTTCTAGTCTTGACTGTGTTAATTCAAAAAGCTTGGAAAAGCTGCTAGTACGACTAAATTATAAAGCAGAGGAACATCTGGTAAAAGACGAGACCTGACTGCTCTTCAAAGAAACAATTTTCAAGAACTTTATAAAATAAGGAATGATTTGTTCTTTATGATGTTGAGGCTGAATAAAATGTAGTTTTATAGTGATATGTTTGTCAGAAGTTGTTAATACCTTTTTATTCAAGCACAACTAACATGATTTACATAAAAAGTGTTTTATCTTAAAAAACCCTCACTTTATAAACTCAGTTACCAGGCATTGTTGATTCATATGCTTGTGTTCCACCAGGAGAAGTATATGCATTTATAATATATTTATTAATAAGGGATAACCCAGTCCTTCTCTTATTTTGTAGGCCGTCCCAATTACTTACCCATCAGTTTCAGGAAAGGTACCTGTTGGTACCCAGCAAGCCACAATCTGGCATCAGTGAAAGTAAAATATTTAACATCCCCTTGAATTCTGATCTTCCTCTCTGCAATTCGTGCTTCAACCTAGTGATTGTACATCTTAAACTAAACTACATTTGTTTTAATGCCGTGTTTGTTTTTCAGTTTATATTCACCCATTAACTCCCATATCATCTATGTCAAAACACTGCTCCAACCCACCTTAATATCTTTCCACTGTTTAATTTTGCCACTTATAAAATGTATTCTAAAAAAGACTTAATTGAATTAATTTTTATTTTAGATTTTGTACAGTGAGGTTTGTGCATTATTGTATTTATTGTTTGAGTTTTATGTCAGGTTTTCACTTTATGTGCAGAACCTCTTCCACAAGACACTTGTAAAGCTTGCCTTAGACTTGCATTTTTAAAAAAGCGTATTACCTTGTCTCTTGTATTGTGGTTGCTGTCTGGTAAAGTCTGCTTGGTTTCAGGTCTGTTGCAGTTCTAGTGTGAGGTTTTGCAACCTTCAATTGCACAGTAAAAGCGTGTGTAACTTTCTTGAGATATTCCAGTTTCCACAATTGAATTTCAAGTTTAATAACTCCACTGCATCTTGTAGTATATGTGCACAATGTCTCCTCCTTTCATTTTATGTTTAGGCTACAGTAATCCGTGCCAGAATAGATGTAATACTGTCTGTAAATTCATGGCGCTGTATGCAGCAAGCAGTGAGGTCATGTCCTAAGCACTAAGTCAAGTCATGTACTAACACGTGTTGACGTAGTGATGTAATGTACTGCATTTGGGCATATCTGAAATTCAGTTTCACTTACAGTTGCAGTACAGGTAAGTGCACATATGGTAGTTTTTGTTTAGCTACTGTATGCAATAGTAGCAGTGGAGGTGCAGTTGTTTGTTCTTCAAGCTCCATGAGCATGAATATTCTTGGAATGTCTTGTGGAAACTAGTCTAAACTGGATTCTGTGGTGACCCTTCTTTACTACTTGTACTTGCTAAATTTAAAGCAATTTCAGGTATGCAGGCACAGCAGTCACACCCCTGGCTGCATTATAGGCATATGGGTAGTGCCAGTTAAACAGTCAGTAGCGAACAATGACTCCGGTGAATACAGCTGTGTATTTTGCAGAGGGCAGAGCATTCCCTTCTCATCTGTGCAGTGCATAAAGCCGGTGTCTTGATTTAGGCCAGCACTGACAGATCAGCTATGTGAGTTTTGACCTCAGGGCATATGACTCTTTGCTCATGGTTTACGCCCAAGGTGGTAGGTAGAAGTGTTGTTTTTATTTCCAGAACTAGGATCAGAGACACTTGCGTTATAGGTATACACAACGGTGTCTGAAGGCTACATCATCCAGGTAGTGCATCCGTGCAGAGATGGGCAAAAAGCAGTTGGTGATATGTTACAGTAGGTAACTTGCTTTAGTTGACATCAGAGTTATTCTGCAGTGTAAGCAGCACTGTAGTTTCTGAATAATTGCTGTCTGAAACTCCACCCTTGTCTCCTGAGAGTTACTCTTTAAGCACCTGCTGCTTCTCCCTGTGGGAAGTGATTGCTGTTCAGTAGCATGTAGCCCTGTCAGTCAAACCTGTTCCCAAATGTGGCTTCCTGTCTCCACAGTTATTTTTTTTTTTTTAGGTTGGGAGAGCTTGCAGTAAACAGTGAAAGTGATCTGTTACCAAGGGTAAAGCAAATCAGCCGTATCAGAAACATTAATGCTGCTACCCTAATTTGGGTATTGTAGAGTGGTCTGGCTTACTAAAGAGGCATCGCTGTTCCGTTGAGAAGAGTTTCTAGTGTAGTTACTATTTCCTAATGGGAGTGTTTAGCACTGGCAGAACAGAAGCTATGCAGATGAGTCATGACCATGGCTTTAATCCATTTTGATACCCTGCTGCCTGTGCTGCTGAGACCTGAATGTTCTTCAGCAATAATATATATGTGTATTTTTCTCCTCAAGTTATAGAGTATATTAGACACTACTTTTAATGTTCTTTCATCTCTTTGAAAATGTATTTTAAGCTTCTCATGCATCAGAATCACATTTACTTCTGTTCTTGATGCAAGTATGCAAATAAGGGAGTGAAGTAAATAACCCTGTTTCTAAATAACAGGAAGAAAATAGTGACATATGGTGGTCTAGATCTTTGCAGTGTGTTGCTTAAACTGACTTCATGAGACCAATTAGTAAACTTTTTGCTTTGAGGCAGAACTGAGCTTGCTTCATGAGCCACTGAGTAGGCATATCTGACCTGTTCCCATCTTGTTTTTTCATTTAAGTGCTGCCGATCTGAGGGAGTGAGTGGGAAATCATTAGTGAATTGTGGAACATGGTGTTTCTTTCCTCTGGTCATTGAGTGTCAATCTGGCATGTAATTAGTATATAAATAATTTTGCCGTGTAAATTTAGCTGCTAAAATACTGAAGGGTATGGAGTCTGTTCCTCCTGATTTTTTTTTGTAATTGCGGAATTTATATAAACTTACAATTTTGTAATCTTTTTTCCATAGTCTGAAGCATGCTTTTATTTTTTTTAATGCTTTCGTTTTCTAGGTGTTTGAGCACAACACTCAGAATTGAAGCATAGTTAAAGCACTTAAGTAACTGATGGAACCAGTGCAGAAGCTAATCTTTATACTCAATTTCAAACATTGACCTTCATCCTTCCTGGAATTTGATTTTTATTTTGTTATAGCTATGTAAATTTTAGGAAAACCTTAGCACAATCAGATCTGTGAGTGGGTACAAAACTCTTTTTAACTTTTTTGACTATCATCGTCCTGAGGCTTAAATGGCTGTAAAGCAGTATTTTTAGTAATTACCCAAACTGTTACATTAGAGGAATGTATTATACCCTGATGGGGGGGGGCAGGATAATAATTGCTCATCTCAGAAAAAGTTTGTAAAAACTCATAGTTTTTCCTACTTAATGTTTCAAATGGTGTTACCTAGTACAACACTACTGGATATTAAATGATTACGCTAATTTTCTGTCTGTTTAGTAACTCTGTTAATAGTCTTCCTTTCTAGAAGGTTGGTAAGTTGGGAGAGAGGAATAGAAAAGGGGGAGACATTTTTGGAGCGTTTCTGTTGTTAGCAGTAAGAAACTCAAAGGTGTCTGCTCAGCAGTGTCTCAGTCAACTCTGTATGTTGGTGTTTGAGCTATACAGACTTGGAATAAAGTTCTGAGGATCAGCCTTGATTTGTAAACATAGGCAGCATGGGGCTAGTGGATAGTTGAGGAGCTTGATCCTTCCTATAGACTGAGATCATGTATGGAGGTAGAATTTAAATCCATATTGAAACATTAAAAATATTCTTTCTTGCCCCCCTTCTTTTTTTGGGGGTGTGTGTATGTGCGTGATTTTAATAAAACATAAGCAAGGTATCAAGATACTTGCTCAGGCTGATTGAAAGTGAGTTTGTGGGGCTGGGGGCTTCAACAGAAGTCCTTATGTACAATTTTTGCACTACCAATCCATAAATGTTTTGGTTGTAACTGTTCTCATTTTGGCTTGACACTTCCTTCTGTTCATCTAATGATGATATTTCAGCAAATTCCACTGAATATTGGGGGACAACTGGCTGTCTAAAATTAGTAGTAGGAAGATTCATGGGAGTTGGGGAAAAATTAATCAATTTTTCCTGAAGAACAAAAAGGGGCAGATGAAAGGGGTTTGAGTAGGTGACTAAAACCTCTCTGAGATGGTGCCATGAATTTTGTCAGTATATGGAGATTACCCTGCCCCCAAACAAAAAAGTGGCTTAAATGCTGTGTTTACACTCTTAAGCAAAGTAGACTTTCTATGTAAAGGAAGTTTTGGAAAATGGGACTGATTTTGAATTTATTCATAATTTCTTTCTATGAAGAAAGGAGAGAAGATAAATTTGTTTGTTTTTGTACAGTGGAAATATGACCAATCTTGTGCCATTTTTAGTAACAATGGGTGTACTGAATTTAAAATTTTATTGCTGTGTATGCCTTCCTTGTAGGACCGTGTGTATGTACAACAAAATAACGTGGAAAATGTTTACAATTTGGGCTTGATTATTTTTCGAGACCAAGTTGTACGCTATGGCTGTATTAGGGATCACCTGCGGCAAACTCTGCTGGATATGATTGCAAGAGAAAGAAAAGGAGAAGTTGTAGACAGGTAAGATGTTTGTAAGTGACATCTTTTGATGTAAAGAATGCCAATTTACATGCCAATTTTAAAAAGTGAATCAAGAACCTATAGAAATAAATCATTACTTAAGGCTGCATTTCTGATCACAAGTAAAATTTCTTCATAATCTGGAATAACATATTTCTTTGTACATTTAGGTTTAGCATAATGGTAAATGGGGAAGCTTATTAATGTATCTTTTAATATCTATCTTGTATTTTTTAAACAACTTTTGTTAAATCTCTCAATTACTGCTGTGTGTCAGAGCATTTGGTTATAAAGCAGAGTTTTGACAGTTCCTTGCCTCTTGCTGCCTTGTATTTCCTCTGTACTGAGAGGCTGTTTAACATTCTTGTACCTGGCTTTTTTATTACTATTTTTGAAGTTTTCTTTTTTAAATCTGTTTCCCTTGCTTATGTTTTGATTTGTCTGTTTCTTGATAGTTCAGTTGCATCTCTGAGCTTTTAAATCTGATACTCGTGTTCTCCAGCCACTTTAGTAGATCTGGAGTTTTGTGCCACACGCTGCAGATATTGCAGTTGAAGTAACTTTACATTTTCAAGTTTTCTTGTGTATCTCCAGTTTCAGAGCAGCTGTTGGGTGTGGAGATACATAAACTCCATGCTGCTTTGGCAGCAGTTCTGTGACTGAGATTGCCCAACATGGATTTATGAAGAGAAGAATACTCCCTGGCAACAGCTGTGTATTGTCCCCTACTGCCAGAAAGTGGAATTTTTTTCTTGGATGCAGTTCTTTTGTTTTCACATTTTATTGATATATTTCTATGCCTAAACAAATGCTTAACTTGCTGATGCATTTTCATTTTGTGGCAGTGTTTTGTTTTAACAAAAAAAACCAAAACAAAACAAAACCCAAAAATAGCCAACAAAAAAAAAAAGCCACCCCAAACTTTGCACTTCCATCTGTGCAGTTGTTTTGAATTGCTCAATTCCAACTTACATGTGCAGTTTTCAGTTTGCTTTGAAGTAGTATTTTTGGTTAATTCCTCGTTTGTTGAAATATATTCTTAATAGTTTTCTGAGTTAGTAGAACTTGAGACCTGTTTTTTCTATCGTTGTATTTAAAATATTTAATAAATATTGTCAGCTCCTTAGTTTAGAACAAAAACAATCAATCTTCCTCCTGCAATCTTCTTGAAAACCTGTCATGTACCAAAACATTTAGGATCGGCTTTTTATTACTACATTTTCTTAAGTTGATATTATGTTCTGAATTGTTGTTCTGCTGTGTACTCTTTGTCTTCCAAGCATGTGGATTTCTCAAGTTGTTAACAACTTACTTTTTGGCAGAGGCGCAATAAGAAATGCTTGCCAGATGTTAATGATTCTAGGTCTTGAAGGAAGGTCAGTCTATGAAGAAGATTTTGAGGCTCCATTTTTGGAGATGTCTGCAGAGTTTTTTCAGGTACATCAATGTTGTAATATCATATTTGAAATGTTACAACTGCCTGGAATTGGGAGAATTTGTGGGGCTTTAACTGCTGCTTATTTGATCTGTATGTCCATCTCTATTAAATTACAGAAAAAAATCAATAACTTGGGGGAAATTTTACAGAACTACAATAATTTGAATGTAATTTTGAGCTATGGGTGCCAATAACTTGTAAATTAATCATCATGCTACTTTTGTGCCTGCTTTGGGCTATTTCATGCAACTTAGTCTATCCCTGCACTGTAGCCATAGTCTTTGAAATCACAATATCATGAGAGGTTCGAACAGTTTCAGGCTGGGAATGGAGAGGGCAGACTACCTGTCTAACTGCCTTTGAGGAAGCTTTGTTTCCTTCGTAGTTTCTACATTTGTGAGTTATTTTTTTTGTAACAAAATGAAATGAGTCAAAAGAAGTCAAGTCTAAGTGGCTGTCCAGTTGTTGACCAGATGCTGAATAATGCATTTTAAATATTTCCTAGAGCTTTTTTGTGAGGTAGTTTCAGGAAAGAAGGCACTTGAACAGTGGTTGAGTGTAATCAAGCTCATCTACTGTTGGAAATTGATAGGAATTGTAAAAGCATGTTAAAAGATACCTAAATAAGATAACTTGTCAGCCTCCCAATTCTTACGCAGGATCAACTGTCTGTCATACCCTCTGATCTCCAAACTTCTTTGAAGATCAGAAGCATATATTGCACAATCATTTAAAAGTCATTGTATTCTGTTTTTCATTGATGCTACATTAAATTAAAAAAAATAATTACTTTGAGGGTTTTTTTCTTAGCTTTGCTTTAAAAAAAATCTTCCTTCCAAAACACTATGCTGACCAGTATGGACAGAAACAGTTTGATGTGAAATAATGTGCTCAGCATTGTCACTAATGAGAATGAGAACTGTTGATCCCCACAACTCATAAATATGCCATAAACTGGTATTTGAAAGGAACTTTTGTCTCTTCCCTCTCCCCATCCTCCTGTTTTTCTTTGAACCTGTGGCTAAAACTCTGGTTGGTAACTGGACACTAGGTTGGCTTAGGTTGTTCTAGTGTGAAAAATACCATGTTCATACTGCATGTACCCCCTTATGTATGTAACACAATTAACATAATAGAACCTTTATTTTGTGTTAAGCATGTATGTAAATCTTGGGGATATAATCATCTTACTTGTTTTACATGCTGGGTTTGATTTGAACTTGCTTATAAATGTTGATCTGAAATAACTAGTATGTGTCTTTTTTCCCCTTTAAAAAAAAGTCTAAAGTATTAATTTATGTTAATCACAGATGGAAAGTCAGAAATTTTTAGCTGAAAACAGTGCTTCTGTATATATAAAGAAAGTAGAAGCTAGAATTAATGAAGAAATAGAACGGGTGATGCATTGTCTGGATAAATCAACAGAAGAACCAATTGTGAAAGTTGTTGAGAGGGAGCTTATTTCCAAGCATATGAAAACTATAGTGGAAATGGAGAACTCTGGGCTAGTTCATATGCTGAAAAATGGGAAGACAGAAGGTAAGACTGCATCCTATGGGAGACAGAAATGCTTACGATACTGCTTAACTGTTTTTAAATATAGGATAAGTTGAGCTTAGTGTTTGTGCTCCTGTGTAATTGTAAAAATACTTCAGTGGCTCTGTTTTGCAAACATCTGAGATTACTTCAGAGACTTTTAGAAGGCTCTTATAACAGAGCCTGTGTGTATAACTTGTTTCTGTTTAGTACCAGATACAGGTACGTACTTGGTAAGCCAAGTATCTCCTAAGAAAAGTAGAAACCTGTTATAGTGGTCTTTATCACCTTTCTTCCATGAGCCATTTTATTACTTTCATTCCTCTAGTATGTAGCTGTCAAAATACATTGATGTTTTTGGCCCACAGGCAGTCATTTAAAAAGTGCTAGTGTAGATGACTTACTAAATGGAAGTATTGTAGGACCTCTTCTTGGGAAGAGGGCTTTATTGCAGAAAGAGTCAGCTGTTCTTAAAGGATAAGCAGCTTATCAAAGTGGTTAAAAAAGAAGAGCTTGGCTTTATTTGGTTTTCCCTAATAGGGGTTAATGTGGGACTGACTGAATGAAACTTACTACGGAAAGAAACAGAACATAAGTTTCTAAAACAGAATAATGAAGAGAGTGATCGTAGTATCTATATTTAGAAATCAGTGCTCATGCTAAAGCTGTGAGAATGGGGACCAGACTTGTTGCTTAGATGAATAGCCTTTGTTCATTAAAGCACCTTCACAACCTACTGGGTAGAGTGACAGAAGCGAGCAAATTTCAGAAAGAGAATTACTGTATTGAAAAGAAAAGTGATGGTACCATACTTTTTTTTTTTTTCTCTTTAATATCCAGTTAAGATAGCCTTCAGGCTGAGTGTACAAGGATGTTGAAGGGTATTCATAGGTGCAGTAATGAGTTTAACTTTTGTAGGCCTTGAGTTTGATTTAGTTAAATTTGGAGAGGAAATAGTTGCTGCATTGTGAACATAAGATTTTACATCGATGTACAAGGATGGACTGCTTTTTCAGAAAGCCATGTTTAACCTAAGCCACTTCTCATGATTTTAGATGGATGAAACAAAGTCGTATAAGATTATGTGGCTGACTTTAAGATAAATATTAATTAAACTCCGATTTTTACCAGTTTTTGCTTTTATTACAGAAACAAGCATCTCATTAACATTGTCCTATTTGCTTTAACTTATATTTTACTTGAGAACTTTTAATACAGTATTTGATTTTGGGGCTGATAATCTTAAAAGCTACGTTCTTAAATATCACTGGAAAACATAATTTTACTGAAGCTTTAGGAACGCTATCCTTTCACACAGGCTTCAACTTTTGCTGGCCTGGGGATCAGCAGTAACAGATTCCATGCTATAGACAACCTAGAATAATGGAATACAATCTTTCAATTTTCTGGCTACTGCAGTCAGTATGTTTGGGGTAAAGGAAAGGGGACATCAGAAGGGGCTAGCGCCTGAGCTGTTTATGGGATGCTTTCGGTGGCTCAGGTGGCTGAACTTTTACTGCCGCCTTTTGCTATGAGATGAATGAGTTACAGAAGTATAACAGATGTTATACTGTATATATATTATGTATATATATTGCATTCTATATATATACAGAAGTGGAGGATGTTCTGCATAATATCTCGTTCTTGTTTCCAGACCTTGCTTGCATGTACAAGTTGTTTAGTCGTGTGCCAAATGGTCTGAAGACAATGTGCGAGTGCATGAGCTCATACCTGAGAGAGCAAGGCAAAGCACTAGTTTCTGAAGAGGGAGAAGGAAAGAATCCAGTTGACTACATTCAGGTAGTTATATATTTGAACTTTCCTTTCTTCCATCTTTCCCACATTCCCCCGAGTAGCAGTTATGATTGATGAGATTGATGAACACACCACGTGACTGATAAGGTAAACCTTAATATTGATTCCAAAGGGATTATTATTATAAGATACATTAATAGTTTTGTTTAAAATGTACATTTTTTTGTGCTTTCAGACATGTTTAGGACTCTTACCTAAGTTGCTTGGAAAGTACATGCTCAGTTCTTGTGCTTTTGATAGCTGGTTTTATTAAACAACATATTCAGGCTAATTACCTAACTTCTGGGAACTTTTTGGATAATCCTAAATGATAGTTGCCTCCAGAGTGAGTTCTACATCTGCTGGCAAATAGCTTTATAGTGTCCATTTTGTTTAATTTTATGTGATGTTAAATGTCAGTGTTTATTGTGACAAAAATCACATGACAGTATTTCATGGCAAGATTAACTATGACTGAGAGGTGAATGTGTTACAAATCATAACAAATCACTTGCTTCATTCTTGGTCACCTGGAGAAACGGAACACTTCTGCGTGTTAAAAGATGTAAGTGTTCTTCCTTGTTCTCCAGCTCTCACGAAGTGATGTGTACCATTAATTTATCAAGATCAGAAAATATACTTCAGGAGTGTTTGTCGTGTGTCATCTCCCGTGGTCTCCGAGAAGATGGTTTTAAATTTGTACATAAAATTGTTAAATTCATTGCACTTTAAGAAAATGCTTTTATAGCTGGAAGATGTTTTATACTTAATACAAAAATGTGTATTCATTAAACATTTGTTTTGTGGTTTTTTAAATGTGTAGAAGTCCTTGTTTCTGGTCTTTATGAGAAACAGTGCTTTATGTCTGTTATCTCTGCTGTTTTGTTTGAAATAAATAACTTTGCTAGAACTGGTTACTATTAGAAGAAGCCATTTGAGTATAAAAACATTTCTTCTTGGATTATTAATTTTCTGGCAATGCTGAAGCAAACTTCTTACCAAGCTTGGACAAGAATCACTTCTCCAGGGATTGTTAAAAAGAAGAGAGATTGCCCTGTGAAATTTATTAGGCTTAATGATTAAGGGCTGTTACATAATTTTTTTTCTTGGTGGTATGATTTATTTTTTTAAAAGAAAAAAAAAAGCAGCAAATGATGTGGAAAATAAGTGTGTGGATTACTTTGAAGCAGTTTTCACTCATTTTAAATCCTGGTGGACCTAAAGGCGTATCATAAAAAATGTAACTGAGAATGAGTTAAAAACTTAATTATGAAGATGCTATTGATGTTTCCCGCTACAAAGGCAAGTAGCATAACGAAGCTGAAGACTTCTGGCCATACTTCATGTGCTTTGGCAGATCTCATCCACTCAGTATGCACCCTAGCTGTCTGATGAAGATGTCAAGGGGGAGGGATTGATGATACTTCATTACTGCTAAACCACCCAGCAGGTTTATCCTCCACTTCCATTGACATGAAGGAAGAAGAGAAAAATACTTGTGAATTAAGAAGCCATCTCACTCTTCCCACCTTGGCCATGTTCATCTGAATCTTTCAAGGACTTAAATAGCAGTAAGAAGACAAAGAAGCTACATTATACCTCCAAGAACAAAACTTCATCATAGTCCAGCACTGGTTCTGCAACGTGACATCACCAAACCCTGAGCATAATTGGCGAGTTAATTGCAAGAGCATTGCCAGGGGGTTAGATTTAAAACTTCTTAAAATAATTTGAAGGGATGTTGAAATGCTGTTGTAATTTAAGGTACTAACAGTTTCTCCTGTTTAACACCAGGTTGTTCAGATGGTGTACTCCTGGAGAGGAGACATAAGCTAACCTTGGTAAACAGAGAGATAGTGGGATTTACTTTGCATTTAAAATTTCTAATACGCATTAATTAGCCTGTCTAAAGACCATTCCTTTAAGTGAGATGGTGAGTTCCTAAGAAACATTACTACTTCTTTGAGTAATTCTTGAATGGCTTCTTTAAGTAACCACATATAAATAAATTTTTAAGAAATCAAGGATTTAAGACCATTTAACCTGAACAGTTTTTCTGGGCAATAGTTGTCCATGATAAATATAACTCCTGAATGAAAATTTTAAACACCATAGCCCACCCCAAACGCTGTCTTATTTATGCCTAAGCCCTGTGCATATCATACATAATTAGCAAGGTGCTTAGGTGATTTTAAGAAGCTTCCCCCTCCTGCACTCGGTGGTTTTAACTCTGAGTGAAGATGGTACAAATCCTAAAAATGATGTTAAGCATCTGATGCTTTAGCTCAGAGGAAGCGGTTCGGTTCAGGGCCATGAACATGACACTGGTAACTGGAGAACTACTGCATGTATCTAAGTTTCGTGCATTCACAGTGACTCTTAAAGATTAGTAAGAAACACATGGTTAAATAATGCAGAACATGTCTATAGATTGAAAGGGGGGGGGGGGGGGGGAAGCCTAACATGTTACATTACGCGCTTGTTGTCGCAGTGTGTTTGCTCCTTAGACTTGTTTAGTAGCTCTAGGGGTGAAGTTAATGGGTGCTTAGCCTCATCTTTCCCAGATCCTGTGTTTGTTATAGTGACTTTGTCAATGCTATTTGAAATAGACACGGCTTAACAAGTGCAACAGATACCTCCTCTAAGTTGTGTAAATCAGCCTGTTGAATAAAGGTGTTTAAAAAAATGTTCTTACTCTTTGATTAGCCTATCACAGAAAACTGCACCAGTATTTGACACCAATACTTTAGCCAGTTTATCTGAAAAATGACTTGTATAAGAGATTTATGGCAGCTATATATATTTAAAATTTCAGATACTTTCTACATAGAGAGCTTTGCAAAATCTCTGACTGTAGTGTGGTTTTCTCTATGACTTCATCTATTATTACTGTTTTACAACTTGCAACTTCAAATCAGTGAGAAGTTTCTGCCTTTTTTTTAAAGGGTTTACTGGACTTGAAGAGTCGGTTTGACCGCTTTCTTCAAGAATCTTTCAATAATGATCGACTCTTCAAACAGACTATTGCGGGTGACTTTGAGTACTTCCTCAACCTCAACTCTAGGTCTCCAGAGTACCTCTCATTATTTATTGATGATAAGCTGAAAAAGGGAGTCAAGGGAGTAAGTATAAACAAAATTAAAAGATCGTGCTATTTCCAGTGTAAACTTGTATGAAATGAAAGTAAGCTACTTTGCTAAGAATCATTTTTATGATACGGTAATACTGCCTTAAAAAAAAAAAGAAGCATATGTGACACATCTGAGCTTATAACGCTTCACACAGCAACACCTCAAAGATGTTGTGTGGCTTGTCCCCCATATCTGAAGCAGTATACCTGCATTATTTCTGGCAGATGCCCCCTCAAAAAAAAAAAAATTAGGTTGTAGTAGATTCTGCAGATCCCTTCCTTCAAAAGCTTAAATATAATTTCCTTAAATATATTCTTATAATTTGGCAATTATTCTCAATACCTAGTAACTTCTTTTGAAAATTGATTCACTTGAGTAGGGGAAACAGTTTGTCTTTGCTTCTTTTTACTGCTTTTACATATCAGAGGACTACTACCATATCTGTCTCTTGTAGCCTAAGTACAACTGTTTCCTTCAGTCTTGCCTCATAGCTTTTTTTCATAAATTTTTTTGCGGTATGGCACCCAGAACTGGACAGGATGATTCAGCTGAGGCCTCAGTGGCTCTGATTAAAGCTGAATATTATTGCATGCATCTTAATGCTTTGGGACTCAATATGTTCTATTTATTTATAAAATAAGTAATCGTTGTATTTGTTGTGGCACTAGGCAGGCTTTGCAAAACGAGTCCTAACATTTAAAAGCTTTCCTTCAGAGCTAACCTCCAATACTCCTGACTGCCATCTGTGCTTTTTTAAAAATACTTAAAAACATATCCAAGAACTTTTACTGTATTTATCCAGGCATTCTACCCATCCTTCGCCTCCCTTCTCCCTCACAATTGTTTTTCCCTGTATTTCAGATCTATTCCTTTCTCTGCTGTGTTGAGTTTGTGCACTGTTCTTTTGGCTCTGTAGTTCACATGTTGGACCAGTTTTGTTGGCTTCTTTATTAGGCTACTATTAGACTATATGCTTGCTGTGAATTACTTTTAAGTATTTAGGTTGTATAAGACACTTGTGCTGGAAGGTTAAAACCAGCAAATTATTTATTTTACAGCTAACAGAGCAAGAAGTAGAAACTATCTTGGATAAGGCAATGGTTTTATTTAGGTTTATGCAAGAGAAAGATGTCTTTGAACGCTATTACAAGCAGCACTTGGCAAGAAGACTTCTTACAAACAAGAGCGTTTCAGATGACTCTGAGAAAAATATGATATCCAAATTAAAGGTAAGTCTGGATACTTTTTACTTCATTTTTTCAGCAATAAAGTTTCTTCTGTTTTTATATAAGGGTTATATAGATAACGTAAATCTCGACTGCTGTTAAACACAGATTTGATTTTAAAGCCCCAACAGAAAATATGAAAGGCTTTTCTGAATAATTCTGTAAATATTGGAAAGCACTTGTGGTGAGAAAGCAGTCTAGAAAACAAAGCTAATTTTATTTAACAAAGCTAATTTATATTTTTTTTACTGAATTTGTTAAGACTTCCCAAATGAAGACAGCCCTGGTTATCCTAGTGACTGGATTTGCGGACAAGAATGTATTTTGTCCTAGATTTTCTGTCATTCACGGTAGAATTCTTTTATTGCATGCCATAGTTGTTTTTTAGTTGCCTCCATCTGCAGACTACTGATAATGTTCAATTCCTTTTTGATTAAGTACTTTGAGATAGATTGGGGAAAAAAATAATCTTCTCATCAGTGTCTGGAAACATGTTTTTCTGAGTTGGTTAAATTTATTGATAAAATAGCCCAAGAGATGGAGAAGAAAGTAAAGCCTAAAGGTGAACAGTCCTTGAAGCAAGTTCTAATGCAGCTTCTTCTTAAGTGGCATGATTAATGGTTATGGAACTTCTGAACCCGAGTGATTTGATCCTAAAATCAAACCTTTAGTGATCCTTGTTTCTGACCTTCATATTCCATCAGTGAGCAAAGCCTGTTTGCATCAAATTTCTCCAAATTACCAGTATTCATTCCAAATTATTGATATTAGTTTCGTCCCAGTTACTTCTCCGCCTCTTCTAGCCTGGTGATTTAGAAGGCACGGGACATACATTTGCAGGATGAATCAGTGGACTGGAATTGCTCTCTTTATGGATTTGCACAGCAATTAGGATGCTGAAGCCAACATGCTTGCCTTTACTGTTATCTTGTCTTAGAAATAGGCACAAAGTCTTGTATGTGCAATTGAAATGCATTTGTTTGTGCGCATGTATCTGTATGTGCATATGTTCCTGATTCTCAAAAGGTCTGGAAATCTCTACATGGCAATCTGCAGAAAGCCATTAAAATTACACACTTTAGGATGACGGGGTTTTTTTCTGATACAAATAAAGATTATCTGTCTTTACAGTATCATGCTAAAAGAAAAAGCAGGTGAAATACATTGGCTTGATAAGCTTTCACAGACTTTTTTTTTTTAAGATGAGATAGGAAGCTAAAAAGATACAAAAAATACAGTGATGGAGAAAAGAGAAGGAAAGCAGGTTTGGATGTGCTTAGGGTTAGATCCTTATATGGAATACAAATGCTAAGTTTTGAAGGTAATGCAAATGGGAATCCCAGTAACCAAATGTACAGTAATAGAATTTTTGAGATTTATAAACTAACTCTTAGTTTTGCAGTTCACATACCAGAAGCTCTGTTTTCATAGTGCTGGCACAACAAGTTATTTTGTGTATTTTCAGACTGAATGTGGATGTCAGTTCACGTCTAAACTGGAAGGAATGTTCAGGGACATGAGCATCTCAAACACGACGATGGATGAGTTCAGGCAACATCTTCAGGCAACCGGGGTAAGAGCATGGGGTTCTGTGTGCTTGTCCTTTTACTTCAGCACAAACCCTAGACCTTTATCATGGCTTGTGGGTTTAAAGCTCTTTGGAATCTGCACATGGAATGAAGGATTTTGTTGGCATGCTCGAATTGTATTTCTTCTGCTGTGTTTCTTATCATACATTGATAGTATTTCCCGAAATACAGAAGTCAGTTCGAAGCTTGATCGACAGCTTGAGTGGTGCCGATTTACTTCCATAAAATCCTGTTTCAGCTCCTCTTGTCCCTGCGTTGCTCTGAGCGGGCCCTGCAGCGGGCGCCCAGCTCGGCGGCCTTTACTGCTTGTGGCCGGCAGGGGGCGAGCTGTGCCCACCCAGCTGTGCCGGCCGCCCCCTGGGGCCAGCTGTGCCCACCCAGCTGTGCCGGCCGCCCCCTGGGGCCAGCTGTGCCCACCCAGCTGTGCCGGCCGCCCCCTGGGGCCAGCTGTGCCCACCCAGCTGTGCCGGCCGCCCCCTGGGGCCAGCTGCCCAAGCTCATGTGGGTTTCCAAAACGCCATGTTACCAGCAAAGTTTCTCATTCTTTAAAAGTAGTCTTCGTTGCAACCCATATTTTACAATAACAGCAAGTAGAAAGTATTCTGTGCTGCAGGGATTGGAAAAACTTACCACCTCACGTTTAACTTTCCTGACACAATTAATACCTTGATAAAACCAGAACTGCCATTTTATTCAAAAGCGCCAAATATGGACTTAGTTGTTCAGTCGGGAAGTGTGACACCTTGGTGTAAAAAGTGGGTGTCTGGAATCCTGCATAACGGAGAGATTGCTTCAATTTTGAGGTATTAGTTTGCTCTGAACACTTTTTTCTATATTGATACTCAATAGCGCTTAATAATAAATAATAAACAGCTAAGTAATTCTGTGTCTGCCGGTAAGTAAGTCTGTATATCAAGCGTGTTTGAAGCAGTTTCAGGAATCTGAATGCCAGAAATATGTTCATGGATGTACTCTGTCCAGTGTCCCTGGTTACACAGGGTGATCTGAAATCTTTGCTGTCTTGAAGCAGTCGGCTGAAATCTTTCTCATCAGCATACTGTGAGTCATCTTGAGAGAAGGAATGGGATCTCCTCAAAGTGGTTTCAGAAAAGGTTGTAGAGGATATGGACAGTTACAAAGGTGTTTGTGGACAGGCAGCTTTACTACTGCTTTTTTTCTTTATAATGTTTTCCTTCTAGAATGCCTGAAATACTAATTTCAAGAAAAATTTGCTAGAGCACTGCCATTTTTTAGGTAGCATGTGGGACTTCTATATGGTGTGTGTGTGTTAATGATTAATGTACTGTACGTGACAGTTTTATATTGAGTGAGTTAATAAATGATGTCTCTTATCTTCTTCTTAGCTATGTACAGCTAATAAAATGAATTTAAAATGTTAACAGATACTCTGCTAGGCATTATTTTAAACTTCATCTTATTCTTGGCAAGGGACCAGCAGTTCACCTGATGATTGCCTTTTGGGCAGCCTGATCATGGCCTTTTAATGAAATTTCTGGAGTACTTATTTATGATAGAAGTGATTATATTTCTATTAGTGTCAATAGTATTTGAGGGGAAATACAAACCAGAAGATTTTGGCAGGTTTGTGTTACTGTTAACTTGCTGGTGATGTTGTGTTTTATATGAAATAGTCCATTCTACTCCTTTTTAAGCCTTGTGTGTACCTTGAATATGTATGGTACCTTCTAGGTGAGTTGGGCATCTGCTCTTCTCTAAATAATCCTACCTGCAAAGTTGCCTGCTTGATCCTATAGCCAAAGATACAAGTAGTGCCAAGGATGGTTTGCTATCAGTGAGTGGAAAGCTCAACACTAATGAAAGTCCAGGCTAATAGATAATGAGTAATTTCTACAACTGTGATCCTGAAACTTCAGTTTGGAGTTTTGTAAAGATTAGATCACTTCAAGGGACTTTCCATTAGTTCATACCGTTTTTACACTGAAAAGACATCTTGTAAAATAAAGTTGTTCCAAAACTTCAAGTCACAAACTGCTCCGCACTGTGTATGTGTGGTGTGAGGCATTCTCAGTGCTGTGTTCTGCTCTGGCTAAAACACTCAAAAAATTAGGAAGTGGTTGCCATGTCAACTAAGATGTTTCAGTTCCAGATAAAGATACTTTCTGTATCTTTCAGTCTGCATTGATGACCTTTCCCTATACTTTGGCTAGAGGGAGAAGACTGTTGAAGCTTTTGGGTTTTTAGGTGATACACAGATCAACTAGTTTTCTGTGTCGAAATGGCTGTTTGAATTTCTCTTGTAAACCTTATGACACTGGTGGTATGAAATTAGAAGCACAGCAGTAATGTTGGCTACAGAGCAAGCTTTATATTGGTCGTTACACACTTTGGCAAATTGTTCCTCTTAAACCTTAATGAAATTCAGAGTGATTTCTGTGTGAATAGTCTGTTACTGGGCTGCCTAGGTTTTTCAGAATTTTGCTAGGCACAAGTTTGTTAATGCACACAGGCATTCAACACGCACAATACAAAAACTCTTCCATAGCGCATGGAAATGCTACTCTGCTATTTAATAAGGAAGGTTTCTGAGTTCATATGACGGTTTTTGATCCTCTAAAATATAACGTACTCTTATTTCCATGTGTTCTTTGAAGGTATTAGTTACAACCCGTAGAGCTGAAAGTAGTCAGTTTTAAGTTTAATAATATTCAGCTTAGTTGAGATACCTCGTGGGGATTATGCCTCGCTGATGTAATGTTTACCAAATGTCTATATATTAGCATTTCAGTTGCAGAATGTTTCCTAACTGGTGCTGAATATATATAGTGATGGCAGTCTTCAGGGAAAGTAGCTAGATTGTGCATGTACAAGTGACTGTTTACATTGCCGTCCAGAGGTAAACTGCAGAAAAAGTTCCCTATGGTTTAACGTTGTATATTTAGTATTTACTCTCTGCTTCCAGAAGGTAAATTTATAAACAGTTGTTTTGAAACTGATGCATTTAGCAACCTGGCTTTGCTAGATGTTGTCAAAAGCCTGATTAGAAAGAGTTGTTATATGTATTGTGAGTTCTGTTTATGATCACGAACATTTCATTCTTGGTTAAGGATGTATTTTATTAAACTCTGTACGATCTTAAATGCTGGAGGGGAATGATGTGGAGAATTTTTGCTGTACCATCTACTCTGATAATGAACTCATTTGTCTGGCTTTGTAAAAACGTTTATAGATATGTCTAAATTTTTTCTTAGTCTGTGAAAATTCTACACATTCTACACTGATAAGAAAAATGGTGAAACATCATCCTGTTTTAAAATAGCGGCTGTTTTCTTCCAATTGTTCTTAGGTCTCATTAGGTGGTGTTGATCTTACAGTGCGGGTCCTCACAACAGGTTACTGGCCTACTCAGTCAGCCACACCAAAGTGCAACATCCCTCCGGCTCCCCGACACGCTTTTGAAATATTTAGAAGGTACGTATTAAAACAGATTTTTAGGTAGAGGTTTTAAGAAGAAACCGTCTGAACTTAACTTACAGATACATTTTACCATTAAAGACAGGCTAGCATACCGCTCTTCTTCGGTTCATGTGAAAATAAGAGAATGCAGTGATCGCATTATGAGGCTTGAGGTTGGAGCTTTTAAGCTCTAACTCTAACAAGAGTTACTGTTTTGAAAAAGCAGAAGTTAGAAATGTCTCAAGAGTGTCCGTAATGGCTATGAGAAGTCTATGTAACTGTTTAAAGCAATTTCCTGTTAGATACACAGTGTGAAATATATAATTGAATTGAAAATTTTATATATTACAGATTTTATTTAGCCAAACATAGTGGGCGACAGCTGACACTCCAGCATCATATGGGTTCTGCAGATCTCAATGCCACTTTCTATGGGCCCGTTAAAAAGGTAAGGTGTCAAGATTATGAAAATACTGTCTTTTTTTAAAAAATGTAAGCAAATACATATTTGTAATAACTTTAGAACTGTGTAAAATAAAAGCTTACCCATTGATAATAGAAGAAATATGCCTTCCCTTGGCTTTGTAGTCTGATTCTTCCTTTGTAGCTGTTTTGTTTTCACTGTTTTTCCCCCCAGTAAATCTAATTTGGATGCATCAGTCAGTATCGTTCTTTGTTAACCTCGCAGAGAAATAGCAATTTTGATCTTAAAGGAACCTCAATGGTTTGAGTGTTTGTGGGGGTTTTGACTGTGAATCAGTCTAAAGTGAAATTAAACTTGTTTCTCTTTAGAGTTTGTTAATGTGAAAGTACTGTTAAGCCAAGTTCAGCCTGCTTTTCATCTGCACAGTGCTAGCAATGTGAACAACATTTTTTTCAAACATGAGAATCTTAGAGGAGTTTAGAAGTACAATGTTTAGTGTTTATGTCTATAAGAAAATAATTTGATGGTGATTTAGACCAGTTTTAAAATGCTAAACTGGAAGTAGTAATGGCGTGATGTTTAGGAATGTATGACAATGCAAAAGGAAAACAAAATTCTTACAACAAAGTATTAATAATGTGCATTTGTGGGGATGTTCAAATTGTATTACTGTAGGGTAAATATTTTGATAATTTTAAAGGTAAGAATGAGAAAACTGGAGGGTGGGCAAGCAGTGGAACAGGGGCCAGCCAGAGAGGTGGTAGAGTCTCTGTCTTTGGAGATGCTCAGTATTTGACTGGACACATCTAAGCATCTTGCTCTAGATGGCCTGGCCTTGAGTAGTGACTCACGCAAAGGTGGGACCTACAGAGGTGCCAGCCTCGGGCACCCTGTGATGCCAGGACAACTACTGGAGAGACATTCTGTTGATGCCACCAGGCATATACTAGTCTGTCCCTTGTGTAGACAGGTCTCCTAGATAAATATTTTGCCATATAGCCTTTGTCTTACTGAGGTAAAATATTTTGCAGTGGAGAATAATCTAATAGTAGTTTTGGAATTTTAAAATAGGAAGATGGCTCAGAGGTTGGCGTAGGAGGTGCCCAAGTAACTGGCTCAAATACACGGAAGCACATATTGCAAGTCTCCACTTTCCAGATGACGATATTAATGCTCTTTAACAACAGAGAAAAATATACATTTGAGGTAAGTGTTGTGGTTTTCTCACTTGAACTGTTCTAGGCACGCTCTTTTCTCTTGAACAGATCTTTGAAGATCAAGTGCCTCACATTCTATTTGAATGGGGATCAGGCCAGTAAATACAGGAAGCAGATCATTAGCAGTGCGCCTGGGAAGCAATCCTAAGTGAGGAAATTATTTGGGAACAGAAGTTTTCAAAAACACAGAAGAGTTGTGTGATTTATTCCTAGGCCATACAGCTATAGAAAAGCTGAAGTTGGAATGCAGCAGGTGGCTCCATTTGCTCATTTGATCTTTGAAAAACAGGATTTAGAGGCCAAAGGATGGAGAAGGGTTTGTTTCCTGGCCTCTTAAACACTCAAGTGCTTAAATTGGCAGGCTGGAGTGAGCTGTGGGATGAATCCAGGAACTGTCATCCTTTCTCTTGAGTGGGTCAGCCAGAAAGGACAATGAAGAATGCCCAGATAGATTCTTAACAAGGAGACTAGAAGGGTATTGCTAGGAAAGGTTCAAGTGGTCAGCTGATAGACGATGATGAAGGCTTTAGGAGTAGTGGAGGAGGATCCTGTAGTGTGAGGTTTGAGGATTGTATTGTTAATGTCAATTAATATTCTTGGGTTTGGCATTGTCTTCTGTTTGAGAGAGCATTGGCAGCCTTGAAAAGCGCTATGGGTGCAGTTTGAAATGGAGTGGATTTCCAGGTTTTTTTCAGCTACTTTTGACTGTGCTATGCATAGTAATCATTTTGCCTTTTTGTTTGGATTTTGTTTTCAGCTTATTTGGCATACTTCTGACCTGTTAATGAAGAATGTTGCGTTGAAACGGTCTCAGTTGGGATTAAGAAAGGCAGGGTTTGATAAGAGGCTCTTAGTAAAATACTCATAGCTCAAAAAAAGATTATTTTAGAGCACAAAGTCCTGTGTGTTGTGAAATTTGTTACAGGAGCATTACAGCTTTGAGTACTTTCTCTGCAGAATACTGGGGGGGTGACAGATGGACATGACTTAACAGCTTATTTTTTCTTGGAAGTTGATGCCGGGCTGGTGGCTACCTTATTCCACAAAAATGTAGGCTTTATAAGTAGTAGAGCCTTACCTGTATATGAATAAATAATACTTGCTAGAGCAGTGAAAAATACATTTTTTAATATATGCTTTAAGTTACAGTTTATATTACTAAGACCAGATGATAGAGCAATGTCCGTGTGCTTCTAGGTTGTGTTTTGTTCAATTCTGGTTTGGGAGTTCTTTTACTCTGCGTCCCATTGTAACTAAAACATTAAGAAGGCATATTTGTTTTGTTTGGTTTCTTTGGTGAAGTGTCTGGGAGTTGTCTTTAACTCCAGCCAGGAAAGCTTATGAAAACTTAAGAGTAGAATGACTTTTATCTTTATTCTTTGGTTATTGAATACATGATTAATTGCTGAGTACTGGGCAACTGTTATTTCTCTGTCATATCAAATCAGTGCTTTTACTGCAACATAACGTGAGAGATGACTTGTGGTGTGTGCTTGTGTAAGCATAAAACTGTCTGATATACAAGTGTTTCTGCAGGTTCACAGCTGAACAGATTAACTGGAAGTCGCTTCAGAGTTGAACAGATGTTGCTGTTTTGTTTTGCATTCAGTGTGATTATTAATTGCAAACTTGACAAGATCTACACAATAATCGTAATAGCCATTAAGCCATGTGATTGAGAGAAAAATGTGATAATAATGATGCAAAAATTATGCATAAGATGCTACAGAAACTTAAAGGATTATTGGTATAGCAAAATTCCTTCACAAAAACATTACGAATTTACTGTATCCCTCCCTGTACAGCAACATTTATATATGCAAAAAGAACTGGTGGCCATATGGGTCTAGGTTAGTGCTACTTGAATTTAAGAGGAAGGATCTTCATACAAGCCTTCAAACAATGCTAATTTTTTCGAAGAATTCAATTTCTTCGAATCAAGTCTCATCTAATACTCCAAATATTTTTCTGTTAGTTTACAGTACATCTCGGTGTTTAAAAAGGTGAAATGCACAATTTTTTAATGATAACATGGAAAATAAGGGGCACGTTTTTGCTTCTTTCTTTAGGTTTAACAAATGAGAAATACATATGCAACTGTGATAGAAATAAAGTTGTTGAATAATTCCACAAAAATGAGAGATTAGAATTTAAAACTGGCTTAACTGTTTTCTTCTCTTTTGCTGATCTCAGCTTTGGAAGATAGACATGTTGAAATCTGTAAATAGAAATACAAATGCTTCCCTTTTTTGTCATTTCAACAAAATGTCATAATGCTTTTCCTTGTAAATTTCTTCTCATTTTCCTTTTAATAAACTTTTTTCTGGTGTAGAACCAGACAGAGGCAGTTCCATACCTAGAATCTTCTCTTTTATAGCCTCCAGATAGAGCTCACTTGGCAGTATTTTTAGAACTAAGGTTGTGTAATCAGTACTGCTCTTGTGCACAACTCTGGTGTGGTCTTTAAAATAAGACATTTTGGTGGTGGGGAAGAAATGTGTGCGTTTTTCACTGTTATATTTTTACATAGATATTTGATGTATTTTGAAAAATTATATGCTACAGACTGAAGGAAAGAGAGCACAGGAACATCTGTTATCCCCGTTTACATTCACAGCTACACTTTTTTTATCCAACTTGAAGTTTTTGCCTGCCTCTGAGGCAGCATATTGCAGTGCAGTTCTTCCTGTGGTTCTTGTTGTAAAGCTAACTTAGAAATTCTGAAACCTAAGTGGTTCACATAGATTGGTGGCTGAGTTAGAATGCTACAGAATGAAGTAAAATAAACACAGAAATACCTAGTAATTAGTGTAAGGATGAGTAGCATCAAAAAAGTCAAATTCCATTTTAGATCTTTGTTTCACTTTCATCAAAAGCATAGTATATCTGTTTCCTTGTAGAAGTAATTTAGATTTGAAAAGATTAATTTTAGGTGTTGATAAAAAAAATCGGAGTTTGAGAGCCTGCATGTCACAGGCATTACATCAGTAATAAGCTGGTTTTGGTTTGTAACCTTGAGGCTTTACATTTACCTAAGTCCTGTAATCTAAGTGTCACCTTCCTTTGGTTTGTTTAAATTTATGCTGATCAGTCCACTTCAGTAAGACTGTTTGTTGTGACCACGTGGAGGATTATAGTGTTTTGGGGTTGTGGGTTTTGTTTTTTTTTTTTAATATTACTTTGTGCTGGATCTAGGAGAATAAAACTGTGAAGGTGAAAACTTAACTAAAGTAACAAATGAAGAAGTAGTAACTTTTCTGTGAGCTACTTGGAAAGAAGCATTTTGATACTAGCAAATAGTTAAAATACATGGATGCACATCACTTGAAATAGTATGAATATTTCTGAATGCATTATGCTAAGGATACTCTTAGATAAAAAATGCTTTATTAGTTCCCGATCATCCATAAGCAGTATGTATCAAAAATTCTGATATTTTTAAATTTTAGACTTACTGATTTTTTTTTATTTACCTCATTCAAATGAATTAGAACTTGTACCAAAATCACATTTTCACATAAAGTCAACGTTGTACATGTGATATTGGGTCTGTAGTTGAAAAGTGAGGCATATTCCGCCTTGGTGTCACAGAGACTTAGTGAGATATTGTGTATGAGATGCGCTGTAATTAATTGCAGAGTCCAAGTAGAGGCCAGTACATCCAAATTATTTTTATTGCGTGTTGTCAGTGGTGGATGACCACAGAAGAGTGGCATTTATTTTTCTGCATTGATTTTTAAAAAACTTGAGCACACCCAAGAAGTAACATAATTTAATAGAACCTGGTTGTACTCTGACGTTTGATTTTTCTGGTCACAGTTCAAAGAACTTTTAACAAGTTCTTTACAGTTCTTTACAGATCGTAGCATTTTGATCACTGGGAGTTGTTAGTGCTGTTTTTAGCCTGAAGGTCGTTGGTATGACTTGTGTGCCATGAGAACTAGGAATTTATGGGGGCAGTGTAAGAGCTGGACACTGGCCTTGGAACTGAAAGTGGAGATGCCGAGAAAGTGACAGCTCTTGTGGACAGTTGTGTGTCTGTGAGGTTTATTTTTTCTATTTAGTAGTTTGATCTTCAGCTGCTAGAGGTCCCTCGAGTCTGAACGGGAATGTGAAATCGGAGATGTCTGCAGTTTCCTCAAAGTAGAAAAAGGAAGAGAAAGGCTAAAATGAACTTCTAATGAATGGGAGCTCAGTAAACAAGTTAAGTTAGAGGAAGCAGTAGTAGTTGGCCTGCTCCTAGAGCATGTTAAGACATCATTCTACATCTAGTATAATCTGATTACTAACTCATGATCACTAGTGACTTACCTAACATACAGCTTGCAGCTGAACTCCTAAGTATACCGACAGAGATGCAACAAGTTATGTGCATGTTTTTACAAACATTCTTCTTCAAAGTTCATACCATTTGATGCACTATGATATTTGGGGTTTTATTTCACCTGGAGAAGTCCTAGCCAAGGGCATCTGGGCTGTAAATAAATTGTTTCAGGTTATTCAGAAAGGAGATGTAATTCATCAAGAGCATCTCTCTCTTACAGTGGCCTTGTTTGCTTCCGTTTGTAAAGATTTTATTTTTAACAGTGCTCCTGAATGTAAAAACGTTTACACAGTTTGTCAGAAATGCTCATGAACAGCATGGATGTTTTCCATCACTGAATTACTTAAAAGGTTTGTTTTCACTCTGTTCGGCAAACGTTGGAAGCAGTGAACAAATCCTTTCAGCCTTCTCAAAAATGACAGTGACATGAAGCAGCTGGTTATTCATTCTTCTATTTTCAACTCAGGATGACTGTTTACGTGACGGAATTTACTGCCTGTGCATTGACCCAGGTGGATCATTTTGCATATTATGTATTGAGACTGTGCTACTGAATTAATTCTAACCTTTCAAGCCCCACAGCTGCTGTCATAGCAGTAGTATTTTGCACACTTGAAGGTGTACATTTAAGCAGTCAGTGCTGCTGTTTGCAAAACATGATGCATCTGCTGTAGCCATAAACTAACTAAGATATCTTTCTTTAGGAAATTCAACAAGAAACAGATATCCCCGAAAGAGAACTGGTTAGAGCCCTACAGTCCCTTGCATGTGGCAAACCAACACAACGTGTTCTCACAAAAGAGCCTAAATCAAAAGAAATAGAAAATGGTCATATATTTACAGTGAATGATCAGTTCACATCTAAACTACACAGAGTCAAGATTCAGACGGGTAAGTGAGCTTTATATTCTACTGTGTTGTAGTCCTAAAACTGCCTTAAAATGTCAAATTATCTTTTGCAAGATTGATGTCTAGACATGTGAACAAAAGAAAATAGTATTTTTTTGTTGATGATCAGTTGCATCAAAATGAAAATTTAAATACTGAGAAAAGCGTGGAAGTCATAGTTAAGCCTTTTACTTTACAAAATTTGTAATTATCTCTTAAAAGGAAATGTTGAAAGAGAAATAAAACTCAGTAAAATTAAAAACATGCTACTGATCGATTTAGAAATAGAAACATTGCCTCATGAGTTGTTGCACTGCTGTGAAACTGAGTGATGTTTTTAGCCCATACAACAGTAATTTGCAAGTGCCAGGTAGCTATAATGTATTTGGGCTTAACAAATAAGAAAAACGGATTGGTATGATACAACTTCATTAGCTCATAGAAATGCTGGTTTGTCTTGTGCATAAGTAATGTTGATACCTTTTTGTCTGGAAAACTCTCTGGAAACAATTTCTGAGTTGTAGCATTGCTGTGGATATACCTTATAGAGCGCTGGAAAATTAGTTCTGAGTTTTAGTACATCTAAAATATTCTCTGACTTTGCAGATCTCAGTACATAAAATATACAGCAGCACTGGCAGTGTTTTAAGTGCAACATAGGTGATTCACGTGCTGTTTGTCACATGTGATATAAGTTCTGTGCATCACTCTGTTCAGGGATGTAAGCATGTAAAACCCGTTAGTACCTACTAATTACATTACGTTGCGTGTGTCCCTCTGCGTGAGTGATAGCTGGGCTCTCCTCAGGCGCATGCAGAGCGCTGTGATGGCAACAATTTGCCATGTCTGCAGAATTTTTCTGGTGAGCAGGGGCGCAGCAGCCAAATGAGGATGTTAAGAAACCTCTCATCAGGACCCAAGGCACTTCCCTGGCATAATCAAAAGTAAATTCTGTGACATCTATTCGAGGTTTAGTGGAATTCTGCGTTTTCATTTCCACTCCGCAAATGTCTGTGAATGGGGAATATGACTGGGGGCTCGGCACGGTTTCAGAGCAGATTTGATACTTGTGGTTTTATTTTTCTGTATCTCTTTAAAAGTGATAAATACTTGGGGGTTTTGAGTGAAGAAGGGTAGGGGGCAAAGTGGTGTAGTGGTGTGGGGGGAGGGCTTGATTATGACAGCTCTTGGGTGAAAGGGTAAGAAAAGCTAGAATAAGGGCAGAAATAAAACATAAATAGGAGAGCAGAATACAAAGAATGTAATGAGTTGAAGAGGATAAAGTTGGACTGTTTCTTCCGACTGATGAACTTCCAAAGTTTGTAACTAGTTTCTGAAGTACACTTTCAATCCTTTTTCTGTTTTAATTAATAGATTATTTGTTATATTAAAGGGAAAAATATTTAATGGAAGCGGGGGGGTTAGTGGTGCCAGTAAGCAGATTTGCATACTGTTCAGATTTTAACATAGCAATAATTAAGTAACAGATTGTTACCTTGTCAGTTGCTATCAAAATATGCCAGAAGGTGTTAATATGTTCTGGTGGCTTTTCATTAAAAAAATCAAGTTTGAGAATGTCAAAACTCAGGAAAATAGAACTTGATGTCTAGATGAAATAAGTAGTGAAGCTAACACACAATGAAATTAATTTTATTTTTGCTAACATGCTTTACATTCTGCTTCTTTTCTTTAAGTTGCTGCCAAACAAGGAGAATCTGATCCAGAAAGGAAAGAAACAAGGCAGAAAGTAGATGATGACAGAAAACATGAGATAGAAGCTGCTATAGTTCGGATAATGAAATCTAGAAAGAAGATGCAACACAATGTGCTAGTAGCAGAGGTATATTTACTCATATGATACGGGCTGGGGAATTCTTCTTGCTTTTCCTGTTAATTCATGAAAGTTACACAGCTCTAATGTGATTCTGAAAGGCTTTTGAGAGATGCTGTATTAAATCCACCCTTTTGTTCTTTCTCCCTGTGTATGTGAAGACATCTAAATCCTTACCCATCAGTTTAGGCTGTACCGTTGGGTGTATCTAATTTTCATTCCTCCTTTTAGTGCTATTATGATGTTACCAAATTCCTTGAAATAAGTTGGCAACAAAAACCATTGTATTTAACATTAATTATTTTCTGATTTGATCTTGTTACTGACTGTTGCGTCCAGGTTTGAGCAGTTTGAGCTCTTGGCTGCTCTTAACTCCTAAGTTCTGACAGCTTCAGGGATAGTTCCCATTGTCCACTTTTGAACCCCCTTAGGGCTCTGCAGTTGAGAGCATTCTCAGGTTGGGACCATGCCTCTGCGGAGGTCAGTACTTGGAATCGTACCCAGGGATGAGCAATCAACTCATCAGGGGCTAACAACTGTCAGCAGTTTGCAGACTGCTTCTTATGCTTCATGGTTGTAGCCAACCCTGTCTAAATATGTTTTTTCTGACTATTTGGTTTGGTTAGGCTACTTAATGATCTTACTTGCCTTGTGGTCTTATATTAATTGGTTTCGATCTTATGTTTTAGGTCACTCAGCAGCTGAAGGCCCGATTCTTACCAAGTCCAGTTGTTATTAAAAAACGTATTGAAGGACTTATTGAGAGAGAATATTTGGCACGAACACCTGAGGATCGCAAAGTATACACTTACGTAGCATAAAATGCGTTCAGAAAATTTGATTTATTCTTGGACTATACTCTTCGCATGAACTGGGAAGTTCTTTTAAATCATTAATATTAAAGACGACCATCTCTTCTATTAAATTACAGTACATGTTCTAGACCATTCAGATCAAGCCTTTTACTCCTTTTGAGAGTTTTCAACATCAATTGATTGAGCTTCAGGCTTTTCAACGTTATCCCTGTAGAGATCATCCTTACAATACTTCGGGAAAATGTGAATGTGCCGCGTTTGTTTTCAATACTGTATGAAAACAGAAAAATAAAATCAAATTTAGAAAATACAGCTCATTTAAAAAAATAAAATTGTTGGAATTTCATATCCCCAGATCTTCAGTGTTGATGTAAATGTGTTTCTGTAGTGTTGCTTAGCACTTCGCGCATTGTATAAGTTGGGTTTAAAAGAAACCACAACTGGTAAGGCAAAATTCCCAGTTATATTGCTCTGCTTCAAATGTTTCTTTAACTAGCCATGTTTAATTTAAATATTTGGTAATCTTTTGAAGACCCAAGAAGACAACTTGAGCATGTTTCACTCTTCCACCTGCACTCACTGTTCCAACAACATGATTTAGGAACTTCTGGGGGCTCAGAAAAGACCGTAATAATTTTGGCTTTCCCTTCTGTAATTTGAGTTCTTCTAAATTAAACTCTATATTGATTAGGTTTGTTCTGGTTTCTTTATAGAAAAAAGGAGAAGATTTTAGTGTGTATAAACTGTATAATAATTTTTGCTGTTGTACTCACTGCTGATAGTGGATTGTACAGGGCGATGTTTTTATTTCACTAAATGTAGACAAAATAAATTTAAAATAAATGGATTTAGTGTACACAAACAACTAATTCAAGTGTTTTAGAGTACAGGGTTGACAATCTCTTGGAACTAAATACTGTCCCCTGGGGAAACATACTGGGATTATATTTTGTTAATAAACATCATATATGGATCTGTAGCCCCAGGGCTTCCCATCATAAGTGCATATTTCAGGAGATTAAAGTGAAACCAGTGTGCACTATTTGTTTTTAAAAATGCATTTTAAATGTGTGCTGGTTTTGGCTGGGAGAGTGAATTTTCTTCATAGTAGCTGGTAGGGGGCTACGTTATGGATTTGTGCTGAAAACGGCATCGGTAACAGAGGGATGTTTGAATTACTAGTGAGCAGCACTTACAGTCAGGGCCTTTTCTGCCTCTCGGCCCACTCTGCCAGTGAGCATCAGGGGGTGCACGAGAAGGTGGGAGGGGGGGACAGTTGTGACAGCTGGCCACAGCTGACCTAAGCAATATTCAGTTGCTGTAATGAAATTTTTAGTTCTTACCCTGGAACTTTTTTCTTCTTGTCAGTGTGCTGCAAAAATACTTTAAAAATCGCAGTTTAGTGACATCATTATTCTCATGGTTAGAAATTGTGTGCATTGTACTGCAGAATTTTTATTAAACAGTATTTTTGATGTTCCAATGCACGTATTACACGCTTTCTCTGCTGTAGCTATTTTTCTGTTTTAATTCAAAACAGTATTTTATTTTATGTTTTGGTTCACATTATTTTCATCCATAGATGCTGAAAAATATAGTTGGGATGGGCTTCCCAATGTGTAGATCTTGAGTTGAAACAAAGAAAAACTTGGTTGTAGAGCACTAAGATACTGCCAGAGCATTTCTTAATTAGCTTTATTAAACAAATACGTGGTGATGGTGTAATGTAGCAATGATTTGGAGAGTATTTTTCATAATGTGTCCCCACTTTCACCCCTCTCCAGCCTGTTAAGATACAAATCCTGTAAATTGCACGGTAGTAGGGTATTTCTCCTACAGAGAGGCACTGGAATTAGGGTGATATTTTAGCATGACTAGTCTGAAGCTTTTTCTGAGAAGCTTTATTCAGTTTTATGGCACACCCCCAGCACACACAGAGACATATATTAGCTTTTATAAGTTATCAGAGGGGAGGTTACTGAGGGATGTTTCTGCCTTTGTTCATCAAGAATTTAGCCCCAAAAGAAAATAGCTGGGCTGTTGGCCGTTCCAAGTATGTATTTGCTCACCCTTATTAAAACACCTGTGTGTCTCTGTACAGTATGTACAAAACCTCGATAGAAATGTCATTTATTGTTTAGCCATAGAACAATACTAAATGCAGGTTGGATGACATCTGGGTTTTGGATTGTCATTAAGTCATCAGAAACTTCTCAACATTTAACTCTGCTCCGTGTACCAGTATAAAGATTTTCTTTTATGCGTATCTTAGTGGCATGAATGTGATAATTGCACGTAAATGCTTTCCCATTGCTCTTCAGGGAGAAATGGGTTCACGTCCTTTTCCTTGTGAAGCTTTTAGAGATATTAGTGCTGCTATCCGTGACAGGAGGAATTTGCCCTCAGCGTTGTGATGGTACTTTTGCTGTGCGTCGCCTGAAGCTTTCGGCCACAGGTGGCTTTTGGAAGTGCTGAGCCTGAATGCTACATGACTGACTGTATAATTACATGTGTAAGGGCGGTTTTGTTACAAGCTGTGTGGGCAAGAGTGTTCTTCAGTAACATGTGCTAAGAGTATTAGTTTCCATTTTAAATTTAATAGAATTTTGAAGACACTAATTATTCAGGAAGGGGCTTTTTCTGAAGCCACCTTTTGGAAATACATCCTTTACCATTGGACAGTGAGGTCATGATACTGAGGATTTAAAGATGAAGAATGTGAAAAGTCTGGTCAGAGAGAACAAGACATCACTAGGACTCTGAGTAAGGTGAGTTTGTTGCTTGTGCCTTTAAGTTGTTTGCATACCTTAAGTGAGATTTCTTTTATAGTCCATAGTAGAATTCTGCTATGCCTTATCTAATTTCATTTTTGCTTCCTTTCTAATTTTCACTTAAAACATCTTTGTAATTCGTTAGAATTTCTCAGTAAGTTTGTAGTTAGGTGTATGAGTGTAGTTATTACTAAGTTTCGTTTCTTTGCATTGATGGGCAGTTAAATGCAGTAACAGCATAATAAGCATGGAATTTAATTCTTCAAATAAAAGTTGGGTTTGAGTTTCATAGCTATTTGGAGGTACCATGGGCATGTACTTTCCTTGTAGACCAGTTTCTTTTAAAGGGTTGAGAGTACATTTACCATTCATAAGAAATCTCATTTGTATTCCTGATTTAGTTCTTGCTCTTTTCAATGTTGGCTACCTTTACAACTTTGATTTGCTCTGTCTTCTAGAATTAATCCGCGCAATTTCCCCATTTGCTACAGAACAAATGAATGTTAAGCATGTCTGCAAGGCAGGCTGAGTCTTGGATGCTAAGCTACTCCTGAATGAAATGTCTCCTCGCTCCCTTTCCTGAAGAGGAACTTTGCCCCGCTGACCCTGAAGCTCTCAAAGTAGTCGTGTCTGTTCTTGTTACCTTTGCTCATTGAGAATTGGCAGCTGCCATAACATTTACTTTTTTGGGGACCTGTAAAAACGAAGAACTGCACTAAATATTCTGGATGACAAGTATTTTTATTCACATGTATTGTAAACAAATTGTACGGTACCTGATAGGTGGCACATACATACATATATATACGGCAATAGAGCCTGTTGTGATGCATGGTTTTGGGGACGTGCTTGCACAGAGATGGGGTTCTTGTTTTGTCAAAAGTAGCAAAAATTGGAGCTACTTGTGGCCTTTAGTTGTATGTCCAAAATGGGTCAGAACCTTTGTAGCTCAGCTGAAAACCCCTTATCTGTGCTTTGCTCGTGATGGTGGTGGAGGCAGGGTGGGCTCTGACCGTTGCTCCCAGTCCCTCCGAGACCCTGGGGCTCACCACGAGGATTTGACAGTCTAGAGCTCGGCTTGCCGGAGTGTGCAGAGCTGGTAAGAGGCGTTTGTGTCAGTACTGGTGTCTAATTTCTGTTAACACTCATTTTGGTGTCTTTGATAGTAAGCTAAATGTGCTCAGTCTGAAGCGTGAGTTTGATGGCTCCTCTGTCTCCTGAAACGTGTCAGGTGAAAGGTTTGTGAAACGCAGAGCTAGCTTTTATCCAGCTTTCTGTTGAATATATACTTCACAGGAGAATAATTCACTTTTCTGTCCTCCAGTACGTTGGGAAGCATTCACAGAGTGTGCCCACAAATGGGATTGGATATTCTGGACCTTTCAGCTGGCTTTCTCCATGTTGTAACTCTGTATCTGGTATGGCAGAAATGAATGTTCATGTAAAAATGTAAAGCTGCTGTTTAAATGAAAACAGTGGCACACCTTTGACAAACAGCTGTGATAAACAGTGCGCCAAACCCACCCACATCGGTGCAGCCCGGCTTGGTTTGCGGGTGCAGCGGTCTCGGTCTCCCCTGCTGCTGCCTTGGCATTAGTACGGGTAGTGTTGGCAAAACGGCATCACTTCTGTCAAGGGCTTGCTTGTTCCTTCATTTCTTTTCCAAAACTGGAACTTTCGTAGGGAGTGAGGCTGTGGGAGCCGGTGTGTGCAGTATCGCCGAGATGAACATGAAGTTTATGGATAGGAAAAGAAGTAACGCTTGACCTTAGAGCAATAATGTTTGATTATTCTTTCTCCTGCAGTTCAAAACTTGGTTTTTTTTCCAGGTACAACAGATGCTGAGGAACCCTCAAAGACTGCTCTTCTGTTCCTCCTCCTCGAAGAGCGGACTGCTGCGGTTCTCTGTGTGCCTTGTCCTTCCAGTGCTGGCAAAGCGCCCACGTTTGATGTGTTAGAAGCTGGAGCTCAAGCTGCAGCGGTGCAGCGAGTGTGTTGTGTGCCCTTGGCAAAGAAGCGTTCAGGCAGCTGAGTGGTGTGTTTGTGACGAGGGGCTGCCCCGCTGGCATGGCAGCCTGTCAGCCGTGGGGCAGGGAGGAAGGTGCATCCCCGGGGAGAGCAAGGGAGGCGTTCCCAGTCCTCAGTGGGGATGGCGGGGCAAAGAGGTGGTTGAACCTCCTGCCAAATGTGGTTTCAGTGACTCGTATTTGTCACGTATGAAGATGGTAAGCTGTGCTGGTAGCTTTGTGGCATCCTGGATGACTTCCAGCAAGGAGCAGGTATCGCTAGGGACGCCTTTTAACCTAGAAAGCAGAGTCCGCAGCACCAGGCTGCTCCAGCAGCAGAAGCCGTGATGATGCCGGCGAGGCGGCCGAGCACACTGCTGCACAGGGGACCCAACGCCTGGCGGGGGGGACTGGGGGGTCCCCACTGGGGCTGGCGGGGGTCCGGCCAGGGCAGGGGCGGTGAGCTGGAGCCCCAGGGATGGCCTCGAGCGGCTGGGGCGCGGGTGCAGCCCCCCATGCTCCAAGGAAGGCTCCCCAGCAAGCGCTCCTGTGTGCTTGCCTGCTTCTCCTTGCCCTGGCCCGAGCTCCGTTAAACGCTGGTAAGGCCTTCCACAAGCTGCGCCTGCAGGTCCTGGCTGGAAGCTTCTCAGGATGCGCTCTGGGATAGCATGGAGGCGGGTGGGAGAAGCAACTTCTCTTCCCATTTAGCGTGAGCTGTTGAAGGATGAGGCAAGCGGCGACTGAGTCACGTACACAACGTCAGGCAATGGAAGGGGATCGCGCTAGGTCTGTAAACTGCACCTGAAGACCGTGGGTTTTCATCCTGGTCCTGGGACACCTTCTTTTTAAGTTATAAAGCGAGGTTTTATATCTTGAATATGTCTCTCACAAGATGAAAAAACTTGGGAGACTTCCAAAGCCCACAGAAGGTGTTGGCGTTAGGTGGTGGTGATAAATACAGTTGTTAGGCTTATTAATTACCTACTCATCTATTTTCCCTCTCTCTGGTGTGAGCACGGTTGGGTAAGGGCTGCGGAGCTGGGTAACCCGTGAGACGTAGCGCACACTGTGGGTCTCGTGCATGCTGAACTTGGAGTGGGATTTAAGGAAATGAATGGGAAAATACTAACAAACCCAGTCTAGACTGGAATCCTGGTGTCTTGAGCAATGTTGTTCCAGCGGCTGGTCTGCAGCTGGGTGATACGACAGCACATGGGCTCATTAGCTGTTGGCTTTGTAAGGGGACAGGCAGGATGGGGATGGGGAGGGAGTTAGCCCTCTCCCAAGGAATACTTCCTGGCCTCTTGGAAATGCCCAGTATCTCCTGTGCATTTCATGGTTTTTGAGTGATGTGTTTGCATAATAAACTATGATTTTGCAGTTTATAGAGGCTCTTAACATCAAGCACTCTGTCGGGCAGCACCACGGTGATGTGTGGCGTGTCGCACCCTTGGTCAGGCAGAGGAGGGACACTGCTGGGTGCCCCATGACGCTCACTGGGTGCTGTGTGGGAGCTGGGCAGCACTAACACCCTAAACAAAGGTGCTCAGGGCAAAGGTTGCTTTCACACTGAGCTCTTGCAAGACCCCTGTAACGTGCATATTCACTACGGGCGCTTCTCTCCTGCTGACACTACACAGTGCTGAAGTTTTATATGAACAGCACTGTAACAGCATGCTGGCCAACACGGTGGCTGTGCTTCGGTGTGTCATAGCCTTCACTGGGAAAAATGCCTACTGAAATCTATAGGAATTCATCCCAAGCCCCAGGCTGCATGATTTAGGGCTGGGTGCTGAGCGGAGAGAGATCTCGGTTGCTTGTTCCCTTGATGGAACTGCTACTCATGGCGTTCTTGGGTGAAGCTGGGAATTGCATTCCTCCAGGGAAGCAGACCTCACAAAGAAGTGAGCATAAACTCTAGTTCTAGGAAGTCTTGATTCAAATTGAGCTGATGGTCTTTCCTGAGCTGGAACCCAGGTGAGGGACCAATGTCTGAAACAGCATTGCTCTGTGCTTGTCTGTTGGTTCGATCCCAGAATAATATCAACATGGAATAATATTTTACACTAAATCTGCTCAGGTAATAATGTCATCATAAAATGAAGAGCACAAGAAAAATGAGGTTTTAGCAAGGAATTGGTGAATAATAGACAGAAAAGAGTGAAAACGCTGTTCCAAAGGGTAGGAGATAAGCTCTGGGTTCTCAGATCACTGTGCTTTTGCTTTAAGCATCTTTAACTTCTTTGGCACCTTCTGCACTTGAGCTGCAGTAACAGTTGTGCTCTGAAAATCCAGTATAGATGTGGCTTTATTACTCGGGGACAATTATGCTTTCTCTGCAGGTGGGCTGTTCGAATAATGTTTAGTCTGGTGGGTTTTTCACCTTCGTTTTTAATCTTAGTTATTATTCTCATTAGGTAAGTACCTGCAGCCTCAACTGTGGTCACATTGTATTTAACCTGTATGTGGAAAGCTACAGCTTTGGTTCTTGCTTTAAGGAACTTAGTGTATTTACATCTAACGTGAATTCTTTTTATTTTTACGACATTTGAAATTAAGCCAAGTTTTGCAAGGACAGCCTGGCTGTTTCGGGGAAGTACACTCACAACCTGTGGCTCTGCAGCATGGTATTTCTGCCTGTTTCTACTCTATGGCTGTGAGGTTCAGGCAGGTGCTTCTGGTCCTTCAGTCTTCTCATACCAAATACAACCTGACCTTTGTTTTCACAGTTCTTGCCTGCAAAGAAAATCTTGCAAATGTGGTGTGGCTGTAACTAGCGCAGCAGTATCTGCCTGGGTCTCCAGACAGCCTGACGCAGTCTGCCTGCTCTCAGCAGTTGTTCACCCTAAAGCCAGAAGGTGTGATGCTGTTTAGGGGAGACTGGCCTGTTTCATCTCCTCGAGTCCTGGAACTGCTGACCTGGATTAGCTGTGGGCAAGGCAAGGAAATTGTCTGGTGAGATGATAGTCTGGGAGCCATGTGCTCCTGTTTGCCTGAGGAGAAGCTGGGAGGGAAGGGGGATCCAGCAGTAGGTGCAACTTCCATTCACTGTTCATGGATAGCCTTTAGCAGTCTTGTTCTTGGAAGGAAAAAATGACAATGGGAAGCCACATCAGAGTCTGATCGTGCCTTACTATGGCCTTTGAGTTCATGCACAGCTTTTTCTTTGCAGAGATTGCTAGAACATGTCCCAAATCCCAGTAATGCCCAAGCTTCTTAGACCTGATACTTGTTTGCCGTTTGGATATTGCTGCTTCTGAAATTCTGTTAAAGATGAGGCTAATAATCTCCTGCAGCTTGTCTGTCACAGCGTTTGTTATCAACTTAATTATGCAAATCCGCACCTCCAACATAATGTGGGACCCAGGCCAAGGCTGGTTTTTTTAAATTAAAATTTGGGGTATATTATTCTGTTCCTCAGGAGGGCTGTCCTCAGGAAAAGGGAGTAATTAGAAGCCTTCACACTGTGTAGGTCTGACTTGTTCCTTAAGCTGGAGCCTGGACTCGCTGGTGAGCTCACCGTCTCCTGGTGACTTGCTCTTATTAACGCTTGGTAGGGTGCAGTTTCTCTTGGCATCCGCTGCTGGCCTTCCAAGAATTTTGCCTTGAGTTGTCTTCAACAATGCTAAATGCAAGCTGATTAAGTGAACGCTTTACTGGGCCCTGCAAGTCTCGGTTTGGTTTAGATGTGCCTGTTTGGTTTTTGGGGGGTTGTTGGTCTTTTTTTTCTGGAAGGCTTTTAATTCAAGTGTAATTTATATTAAAATTGCTAGGTTAAATCTTTCAGAAATAAGGCCCTGAAGCTAGACACTTAAATCCACGTGTAGGCAAGCTGACAGCCCCCTGGTCCCACATTGACCTGGGTGGGAGGAGGGGGCTTGATGCTGGGGATGTGGGCAGAGGGCTCCCAAAGATACTGTCTCGTGTCAGTGCTGGATTTTGGCTCTGTGTAGTCAAGTCAACAGATGTAACTTCAGGTTTTTTCGGTTTTGAGAGTTTTTTTGAAATATTTTAACCAAACTTAAAACTGAGGAAGAGTCTACCTGTCTGCAAGCACCGTGTAACTTGCAGAGGAAACAGCTGAGATTTGACTGGAGCTGCCTCTGTCAGGTTGTATAAATCCAAACCTCACAAACTTCATGTTCGTGCCTGTGGTGGGGTGTCTGTAGCCAGGCAAGGATGTGCAGTGCCTTTTGTGACACATTGGGAATGTGTCACATTCTAATGGGAAGCTATAAAGGGCCAAGTGCCTTCCACAGCTTTCTGGGGTGTGTGGCACGTGCCCATTGCCGCGGGCCGAGGCTCGCTGCTGATGGCCATCAGGACGGGAGCCTGGCTGCCAGCTCTGAGCCCCAAGCCGGCTAGGAGTCTCTGCAAAGAAACTTGGGCATCTTTGGTTACCATGCACTTATTTGGAAGGTTGTCTACTTTTCCCTGTGTTCAGACTGCCTGAATTTGAACCACCTGAATGACTAGAGCCGGCTTTCCGCTGGTCGTGCTTGCTTTGAGATTTCCCATGTGTGTGGCTGTAGTGCCCATCAGCCATGTAACAGGAGGGGTACCAGCATATGTCAAAGGCATCTATATAACCACATCTCGGGCACCTTAGGGCATCAGGAATGGGGAAGCTGACTTAGGCTTCAGGTTATTTGTTCCTCTTCCCAACCTGGTCTTGCTGCTGGCTCTCGTGATGGGGAGGAAAATTGGAAAGGAATGTAAAACTCAACGGTTGAGATAAGAACAATTTAATAGGTAAGCAAAAACCGCGCACGCAAGCAAACCAAACCAAGGAATTCATTCACTACTTTCCACCAGCGGGTGGGTGTTCAGCCATCCCCAGGGAAGCAGGGCTCCATCATGCATAACGGTCACTTGGGAAGACAAACGCCATAATGCCGAATGTCCCTGCCTTCCTCCTCCTTCCCCCAGTTTATATACTCAATTTGATGTCATATGGTATGAAATATTCCTTTGGCTAGGTCAGGTCAGCTCTCCTGGCTGTGTCCCCTCCTAACTTCTTTTGCCCTCACCCCCCATCCCCCACCCCACCCCACCCTCTCAATGGCAGGGCCCAAGAAACTGAAAAGTCCTTGACTTGGTACAAGCATCACCCAGCAACAACTAACAACATCAGTGTGCTGTCAACATTGATCTCACACCCAATCCAAAACACAGCACTGCACCACCTACTAAGCAGAAAATTAACTCTATCCCCGCTGAAACCAGGACAGCCATGATTGTTTTAACCTGAGCTTCGGCAGGGTCATGGTTTGGTCCATCGCCAGTGACCTCCCTCGTCTCTGTCTCAGCGGGGCTCTCCCAGTCTTGCATTTGCACCAAAGTCCACGTTGCTTGAGGATAACTATTTGCTTTACTTCTGTAAATATAGTCACTAAGTGTACAGGGAAAATGTAGTTTGTCCTAGTTGTCCCTCTGACGTTATGTGCTGTAGTGCTGCCAGGCTGCCTGTTCCCTCAGCCACTGTGGCCAAGTGTCGGGAGGAACCTCTCTCATTTTAGTTCGTATTTTATCTCCTGCGAGTCTTGAAACTCTGTCTTGTCTAGTGTAGTGTTTCTCACGGCCAGAGTCTCAAGTCGCTGGGTCCCGTCAATGGGAGGAGTTGCAGCCCGCTGTACCGATGCTGCTGCCAGGTCGGAGCTGCGGCTCCCGCTGCGGCCGAGGGTCAGCCCTCCCGGTAGCTCGGCAAGGTAAGATAGGCTGCAGCCTGTGGCAACCTCCCCATTCCTCTCCTTTTTATAACTTTTTTGTTTTGTTGGGGATTTTTCCTTTTCTTTTTTTTCTGTGCGTATGTGCCTGGATACCGATTTTGCAGTGTGCAGTGGAGCTTTCCATTTTCTGTGTCTGCTGACAGAGCCTTGCTCGATTTCTGCTCTTTGTTAGCTGGTTAAAGAGAAGAAACAAGAACCATTTGGGAGAGAAATATGCTTAAATAAATGCAGGAGGCTAGATAGCTTTTTGGTCAATGGGGTGTTACTTTCCTCCAAACTGATGATGAATTGGAGTCACAAGGTTTGCAGCAAGAGAAACTCTTTGGAAAAGCTTACTGTAGTCAAGGAGACCTTAATCCTCATTTTTGGCTCAATACTGTCTAGGCTGTAGATAATTGTCATCTAGCAGGTTAATTTAGTATTTTTGGCCTGGTTATAGGCAGAGCTTGAGATTCAGGTAAAATAAAAAAAAATGTCTTTTAGAAGTTCGTAATCCCAAGACATCGCATGTATTTAATGAGGCCTGCTCCTGAGATGCTTAGGTAATTCACACCCAGTCTCTCTGAAGTTAATTATGTGCTAGTATACAAAGCCTAAATCCTTATAAAGCAACTTCCTTTCAGATATTACTATGAACTTATTAAATCCTGTGATGCATCGTCAGTCTTGTTGGTGTCAGCGAGAGCGAAGGGCTCTGAGCACCGCAGAGGACTAGGCACATCTTCAGAATTCATTATGAAAAGGAATTTTTAATTATTTTGCTCTGCCTTTCCACTGTAAGACTTTAAACATATAGTAGGCAGTATTCTCTGAGGCTTCACACAGCGAAGTGTTTGTTAGTTGACTTTATTTTATGCAGGGCTTGCTGTATGGGTGGTAGATGCAAGCGTTGGTGCCTGCCCTGCTGTGACACACGGCTGGCGTCCCCTGCTCTGCCTTCTGATGTCTTGCCAGTCACCGCCAGCTGGGAACGGGGCTCCAATGTGCTTTCTGAGCACCGGATCGGAATTATTTTATTTTGTTTCCCCCCCCTCCCCTCAGCAGAGTGAGTCTTCGCTAAGATTGAACTACTATTTTTCTAATCTCTTAATGAAATTGCTCTTGGCGTGTTCAGCAGGTCACTATGAATAATGTGTTTTTCCGTTTGGCAGCCAGGCTGGAAAGCTGGGGGAAGGGGAAGCAGAGAGGAAGGCGAAGACTCATGATGTTCGGGGACAGCATTTCCCTTTTCTTACAAGATCCAGCAAAAGCTGGCACTTTGTTCTGTGGCAGTCACCCCTTTCCCACCCAAGACCTTCTTGGTGCCTCTGTAAGAAAAGCAGTGGGCGAGGAGGTCTGAACTCACCGGGAGCAACAGCGAGGGCCATGGCATCCTGGCTTTAGTCCAGGGTTTAGGGGTCAATAGATTGGAGACAACGTGAGGTCATGAGATACCCTTGTCCGAGGCTGAGGAGCCTGGCTTTGAGCCCTTCCCTGGGGGCCTTTAGAAGCAAAGTGGAAGAGGAGCAGAGTCTTCCTCTACTGGACAGTGCTTAGCTGGTGGTGGGGCTGCCCTCCAAAGGAGGGGATCGGGCAGAGGCTGACGTTCAGTTCATCTCATGCTCCTCATGGTGGGAGGGGGGGGCGCCCCTGACCTGGAGCTGCTGGAGAGCTTATGGATCTGAGGACCAGGCCTGAAACTGTCACCTGGCAGCTCCATCGGATGGTGCCCACAGGTGAGACTGATGCCCCGTCCCACCCCAGTAAGTGGTCACGGAGGCAACCCGGCATGGTGGCAGGGTTCAGGATCTGGCCCTTTCTGTGTGTAGGCTCAGTTTCTTGGCTGTCGTAAAACCTGGAGACACTTGAAGCGGATGGTGGTTACCTCAGACCCCACCTCTGCGCAGGAGAGATGCTGGTCCCCTTCAGCAGCCTCTGTAGGAGGCACTCGCCTATCTGGAAACCAGTTTGGCTCCCAGTGGCTACAGCGGGAGCTGGAGGGAGACGTGGTATCTGCATTGTTTCCTAACACCCCCTCCTCCCGGCTCACCAATGCTTACTCTCTGCAGCTGCTTTGCCAGAGTTCACATCACCAGTGCTTTATCTTCCTCACTATGATGCTGCTGCTCCTGCGGGATTTTAAACAGCCAGGCTGGTGGGATTCGAGTGGAGTGGGGATGGGGGCCGAGAGCTGTGCACGCCTGTGGCCATCGATGGACTGAGCAAGGACAGCAGCGCGGGCAGCGCTCGCCCCCGCTTCCTGCCCGTGAGACAAAGGGCTTGTGGGTGGGGGGTGCCGGGGGCTCTGCTCCGCGGGAGGGGGCAGGTGCTGGGCAGCTCGGTGTAGCAGCAGCCCAAGGGGGTGGTCACCCGGGGGGGGACCGAGCGTGCAGGTGGGGTGAGCCTGCTCACATGCTTTGTGTTCTCGGAGGCAGCGCAGCATGGCCCTGAGCGCACTGCCCAGCCCCTAGCAATCTGGTAAATCCTACATCCCTGCATGGGCGCAGTCATCTTCCGAATTCCAAAAATCTTCTGGTATCACATTGCCTTGTGGCAGGCTTCATGACACATGTGGAGAAGTTTTCCTTGCTGGGAAAGGGGCGTTGCTAGCTGCAGTTGGTTCCCTCGCTGCTTTTTGGGAGGGTCCTTTGACCTATGTCTGCCCTTTTGCCCTCACAGCTCTGTAGCATGTCCTGCTGAGTTCCTCCTCCGGGCTGAAGGTGCTCATCTGCTTGCTTCCCTCACTGAAGTGGCATCTTCCATTGCTCCTGTCTTTCTCCCTAAGTCTCCACATCCATCTTATTGAAGGGCAGCTGGAACAGCAAATGCCATTCAAGATACAGATGTGCTGTGGATTTATAGGGTGCCAAAGTACCTTTTCTGTTTCCCTCCTGCTCCTTCCCTAGCAATAGCATAGTTTCAGGTGGCTGCTGCTGGTGGCAAAGCTGCTGCTTTCACCCGACCGCCTGCTCAGCCGCTGGCAGGCTGCTGGGCTGCATGCAGCAGGCACGCAGGGCGAGGATGGCTTTCCCCTGCTCACCACTCGTATCCCCCGCTTTGGCTCTTACTCTGCTCGTTTGCCTGACCCCAAGGCCGTGCCACCGGGGTGCTGCCCCGCTTTGGCACGGTGCTGCCGTGGCCGTGCCAGGCATCCCTGCCATGCCTCCTGCCAGCACAGGGACCCCGAAATGCAGCTTGTGCTTCCAGCTGCAAACCCAGCCCTGATGGACTTTCTTAGTTTCAGTGCTTTCCTGTACAGGCAAAATTCCCCTTTTCCTCGCAGGCAGGAAGGCGGATGGCTGCTTGCCGCTGCCCTGCAGCAAAGAGTTGATGAATCATTTCCTTTTCCATATTTTAGCAAAACTGTGTTGTTCAGAGCTCACCTAGAGCATTTTAATGTTTTGAGCACTTGCACTCTTCGCTCGCTTCCTGCAATTGTCCGAAGGCTGGATTCTCTTTGTCTCCCAACAGTTGTTACTTGCTCAGGAGTGCTGCGGGTGGGTTAGGCTCTGTTAGTGCAAATTATTTTTTTTTCTCGTTGTCTTAGTCAGCCTTTTTACTTTTATTGTACATTAGTGTCAATGCGGTTTTAAAGCATGAATGTGTATTTCTACCAGTAAGAGCGGTTTTGTACGCAGAGGAGACAAAGCACCACTACTTGTACCTTTAGACCTTGGAGATTTCACTCGGCTGAATATAAAGCTATAAAGGGCTGTATTAAAAAAAAAAAAAGAAGTGTTTTGAATTCAGAGTTTTGAATAACAGACTTACTAGTGCTGGGATTTCTGCATGGTGAACCTCTGGTTTGTGTGCTTGGCTGTTTGAGAGGGAAAATCTGTGAGATGTGTTGCTCTTAATTGGGCGGAGCTGGATACATTATCAGAGGCCCTGGGTCCAATTTAAATACTGGCTGTATAGAAAATGGGGGTTGGCTTAACTTGTATTGCTCCTGGGCTGAAAAAATAAGGAGATGAAAGAGCAGTGTGATTTATTGTCTGGACACTGGAAGAAGCCTGGCAAGAGGTGTATCTTCAGCATTCCTGTTGTAGTCTACACAATAAGCTAAATTAAGTACCAATATGTAAACGTGAGGAGCAATGGAAAAAACCTGGAGTTTGCCTAAGGGTGCTAATCACAGGGATACCTTTGGCATTAAAATAAAAAAAAACACAGGAGCAAAAAGAGGCAGACAGGGCCCTGAAAGGGGGAGACCTGGTACCCAGCTATTATGGGCTGTGTTTAATAACCCAGGAGCTGATTTCTGGCTAGGCAGCAAGCTACCTGTGTTGTGAAGTGTGTAACTAGGAGTCGAGGTTTTTTTCCCAAAGCTCCTCTTTCCTGAGGCTGATTCATATCTGTCCTTATTGTTATCTATTGTGTTCACATGGCTGGGTTTTTTTCTTTTGTTAGCCTGTTTTCCTTCCTTGTTTTTAAAGAATAGCTTATCTGTATGCTCCAGAAGGGTGTGACTCACAAAGATCACAAGCTTTTTTGCAACGAGCTAAAGCCAGCCTGCTGACTACGAGAAAATACGCTGAGGTTTTCAAACACGAGTGCCACATCGCCTTTGCAAAAGGTGGCGATGGCACAGAGATGAGCAGTGGTGGGATTTGGCCAGATCCGGAGTGTCCGTTTCCACCGCTGCCAGGCCGGAGTGCTGACAGCACCACCTCACCCTGGGGAAGCGCTGCCCCTGTGTTTGGTGCTCTTCATCTCTGCTGCTGGTGCCATGAGGGACAGGAGCAGTAGGACACAGAGGTGTTTCTGGACATGTCGGTCGCATGAACCCAGTGACCACAGCTTGGGTCTGGGAGCTGGAGAATGAGCCTTCAGCTGAGCTCTGCCGTCGCGTGAGTCACCCGGGACCCGGCACGTAACACCTTGTCACTCCTCACCTGCCTCCCCATGTGCATTAACCATGCGTACCTGCCTATTTCGTTGGGGTATCGCGAAGCTTGTAGGAGATTGACTTTGTTCTGTCTAAGTTCTAAAGTATACCCCTCGTGTTACTGAGGCTGCAGTAGCAGGAAAGGGAAGGCACCAATTTGTTTTTATTTTTTGTCAGGCACCTTTGCAATGGATGATGGAGCAGACGCTGTGATGACTGTGCATCTCCTCGCCAATTCAGGACACTCATTGCTTCTGCAGCAAACTCTGGATCGGCTTTTGGAGTGGATTTGCCCAGATATTCGCCTTTTCCTGGTGTCTGAGCGAGTTACTCCACTGAAATACTATGAGAGATGTCGTAAGAGAAGCTGCGGCTTTCCTGGAATATCTGTTCTTCTTTTTCTACATGAGGACTTGGGAGAAGAACGGATTTTCCAGATCCACGAGCAGTTCCAACGTCCACCCTGGCGCTACCAGTGTGCCCAGATTGCTAATGGGCAAAGCCACCCCTACGCCCCAGCTCCCCAGGACTTCTATGGCCTGGATGACCAGATGCCTGTGTGGGGCATCAGGCGGGTGCACTGTGGCCCTGAAATCCTGCGTGTCACCCTCTACTGCAGCCTCGATAACTATGAGGATGCAGTCAGGCTCTACGAGATGATCCTACAGAGAGAAGCAACTATGCAGAAAAGTAACTTCTGTGTCTTTGTGTTGTATGCAACCCAAAATATTGCTGTCCAGCTCTGTTTGAAGCAGCTGCCCGTCGGGGTGGCTGCGGAGCCGAAGGAGTCAGCAGCCTTGCAGTTCAAGGTGCAAGAAATCGGGCAGCTGGTGCCTCTCCTGCCTAACCCGTGTATTCCTATCAGTAGCACCAGGTGGCAAACACAAGACTACGAAGGAAATACAATTCTGCTTCAGGTATGTGTCTGTGGTGCTCTGAGAGGAAGGGTTTTTTTATCTTTTTTTTTTTTTTTTTCAAGGAAAGCAGGACTGGTTTAAAATGGAAATTAAGATTTTGCTTGTTCATGTTTTCTTTTGAATTTTTGAATGCAGTAATTGGTAGCTGTCAATGCCGTGATGCTGTCGATAAATATAAGCACAGATCCTTGGAATGTTCTCATATTGTTAAATTAACATCCCTGACAGTGAAAGTATGAATGCATTTTTGAGCAGGCTAGTTTAACATCTTGCCTTCCCTGCTTGAATTAAACAACCATAGCAGCCTATTCATTTTTTTGCTAAGTCATTATGTTATAAATGTTTTTGAAAGCAAATTTTTAGCATCTGAAACCAGATGTATTCTAAGTATAGTCTGGATACAACTGCCTGCGATAGGTTTGTGTGAGTTCTTGAGTCAGTTGCAGTTGGGTGCAAGTGCCAAAGAAATGTCCTAGGAAATCTCTGCCTTTTCTGTTCAGGTGTGTGGTCCAGAGCTTGTATGAACACACACCAATTAAAAATGACAAAAAAAGGCTCTGCTGAGATAATACACAGCGGGAACTACATGTGAGCAGGCAGGCAGTTTAGCTTAGTGTGCTTTCTTTCCATTGTAACAACACCTCCCACCTCTGATTATTTTGTTTCTTGTAATTTGGATATTTAAATATCTTGCCCATCCTGTGGTTTTTTCTTTTTCTTTTAGCTTCCAGAGCTCATTTGTTACGAATCAAATTACTAATTCTGCACGGCCTATTTTTATGCTGCTCTGAACACTAATCCCCCGGGCAGCTTTTGCATGCTTCTCATTCAGTATCGCTTTATAAACTGGTTTCCATCCACTTAGACTGGACAAGGCCCTGAGCATCTTCATGTAGATTTGAAGCTGACCCTGCCTGGAGCAGGGCATGGGGCCAGGTGACCTCCAGAGGTCCCTTCCTAAATTACTCTGTGGTTCTTCCTGCTGCAGGTACAAGGTCTTTAAGCTGACAGATGTACATGAATTCACTGGCAGGATGTTCAGCAGCTTTTTTTGGGGTGTAGCTGTGCTGCACTGTGCTCCTGGTGAAGGAAGCTGGAGGCTGCTTGAGCCTGGGGATGCATCTCCTGTGGCTGCTCCATGCAGGGCGCTGGCAGCCTGGCACACGGCTCCTTGTTCTCCAGTTCATGCTGTCAATCTTTATTCTAAGTACCTGTAGATCATTTATTCTGCCTCTCCCCTGCCCCAACTTTCTGCCTTATTGCAAATCAAACCCAAGGGTCAGCTCACGGACTGCTACCCACGCAGAGCTGTCATTCCCCCCTGAGCCTGCAAGAACTTTTTCTTGGTTTTATTGCAGAAGAGATAACCCAAGCCACCCAGTTTGATAAAGTAGTATATAAACGACATCCTCTCTTTTTTTTTTTTTGCTGAAGTCGCTCACTAATTACTATTCTATTCCATGTCCTTTCTTTGACTACTTACAGGAGATCCCTGTTTAAATTTTACAAGTTTAGCCTTAAGACTGATTTAGGAGTCTTAAGTAGGAGAGTAGGACCATTGCTTTGTAAATAAAGACATGAAACATGTCTCTAGCCTTGTAGAGGATTGGTGAGTGGGTGCCTTGCTCTGGCTGGGGTCCCAGGGGCGATGTGTTCCACGGGAACCGGTGGGACATGTATGTTCAGCCGGTCCCGGTCCCATTGGCCTCGCTGGTCTGACAGGTATCTCCCCCTGGATTAGTCTGTCCGTGTGTTGCCCAGCCATCAAAGGGAATGCCATGTGATCGATCCAGAGCTTCCTGAACAAGTTTCTTTCCAAAAACAGCCAGTCTGCTTTTGCAGACGTGAAGGAGCTCTGGTAGGTCTGATGCCTCCAAGAGGGTTTTGGGACAGGCACAGCTATTTGTGCGTGCGGTGTTTAGGTCACCTGCAGCAAATCTGTCACATGTGTGTGCTAGTCCTGAGATGCCTCTGGAAGGTGGCCACGAGCACCACAGCGTGTGCGTGCTGCCATCAGGAAACCCCCAAACAGAAGTGTAAAGAGCTTCGTAGACACGATGTGGCAATTCAGGTTCTTTGTCTGAACTGGGGTTCAGCTGGGTGGCTGCCTTGGCAGGAACAGCAAGAGGACAAGTGCATGTGTTACACCCCACCAATATACACTCCCAAACTGCCTGCTTTAAACTTGAGGGTCTTCTGAAACTAGCTGTGGTAATTCTTCTTTAAGTGTTTATCTAGTCTCCCCTTGAATCCACGTCACCTTCTTGTATGCAGGGACTTCCCCAGGCCTACTGCCACCTTCCTTTAACTGGAGCTGGCTCCAGCTGGCTTCATTTGATGGCTTCTGCTTCTTGCATTGCAAATGGCAGGGAATGGACAATCCTTATCTGTTTCTCCGGGTGGCTCGTGGTGGTTTAGCCTTTCATCCTCTCCATTCCAAAATGTCTTTTTCCCCAGGATACATGGGTGTTCCTCTACTGTATTTGCAATTACCCTTATCCATTTCTGAGCGTTTCCAGCTCCATGATACCCTCTTGTGTGCTGCAGGTGAAGGACAGGCATCATAGCCCAGCTTTGGGACCAGAGCTGCACCGTGCATAACCATGTTCTCCATTTCATTTGGAATAATTCTTAAGATTTCATTTACTTTTTAGACTGCTTCAGGCACTGAACTGATGCTATCATGCTGCTGTCTGTCACAGAAATGAGACCCTGGGTTACAGTCACCTCACAAGCTAGCATTTTGTGTGTAAAGCCAAGATTATTATTTTTTTTCTATGTGCATCACATTACCTACATTTTCATCTGCTATCACTTAGGCTTGTAGGACCACTGTGCTGTTCTCTAGTGGGGCTCTGACTCATGCTGCAGGCGATTTCAGCACAGTGAGGCTGGGTGAGAGCATCACCACTTGGCCAGGCTAGAACAATCTGTTAATGAGGTTCTCTCTAAATTTTCTTCAACAGGTACAAGAGAGGTCCAAGCCCCATGAAGCACATGTTGGGCTTTCCCATCAGCATAACGCAGGCAATGAAAAAATCCTGCAGGACTCTGTCCCAGCCCCTCTCCCTGCAAAACAGGGTAATCCTGGGTGGAGAAGCCAGGAGGTCAGAGCCGCAAAGGGTAAAATAAAATCTGACCACAGCGAAGCCCTTATTCCTGAGCAAGCTGGCGGTGAGCTCCACAGGCACTTCTGCTCTTCTCACAGTGGTCCAGCAGCCCGGCCATGGTGGGAAGCCACCCCGCTCCGCAGGCGGGCGAGCAGCAAGCAGCAGGCTTCTCGCCAGGAGAGCCACGTCCCTCGGCACACGGCGGAGACCAACGTTGACACCGGGCTTGCCGTGGCCAACGCTGTGAGTGGCCGCTGCCCACTGAACCGCTTCTCCAGGGACCTGCGGAGCAGCCTCTTCCAGCTGCGAGCAGCCACGGATGGGGCCAGCAGCACCATGCCCACCCCGGGCAGGACCCAGCTGCTGTCTGCTGCAGCCAAAAGGAGTAAAGGAGCAGGGCAGAGTGTGGCAGCCTCTCCCTCGCAACCGCCACAAGCCAGCATTGCAAACAGGGCAGAGGATGAGGAGGAGGAATTCTTTATATGACTGAAAACAGACATGCTAGACAAAGTCAGCGTTTCCAAATGGCAGCAGGGTGCTTTTGTGTCTATTGTGCCTCCTCGTGCTGTGACCGCTGATGCTCAGCTTACCTCTGTAGCTGTCACAACATTTCGGTAGTGGGTTCACCAAAGCAGACGCTTACCTTCCATGCAGCAATGCTAAGGAGGCTGCAGATAAAGCAAGAAAAATAACACTGAATTTACAGAAAGCTTTATATTTTTTTAATGTAGAATAGATTGGAGGATTATTGTGCAATGAATAGGAATAAGCCATATGGCTCCTAGAGCTGTTCTAAGATGCTAAAAAACAGCCAGTGACATCTTCAGATGGGGTTAGATGGTGCAGTTTGCCTAAGCTGCCCAAGCCGCTGGATGCCCCCAGCCATGGGGCTCATCGTCCTTCCCTGGGACCTGTTGGAACAAGGTAGTGGCATGGTCACGGTGGTTATGCTGATTTTCCAGTGTGTTCCTTCTCTCTTCCCTTGTTGGTATTTAAAAGCTATCAATGTCAGTTTTATGCAACATGTGAAACGTAAGCATGTTCTTTTAAAATATTTTTGAAGAAAAGATTTGTAGGTGCCTTTTCCCCAAATAAGCACAGTACATGCAAAAACACAATCACTAATAGTTTGAGCTATGTTTATGCTGCAGTAAGACCTGTGGTTGCCTTTTCATGTGACACTTACAAAGCCCACCATGTTGCTGGGTTTATTTTGTTTAGACCAGTGTGGAGTTACCAGCAAGCAATCATAACTGGGTTTTAATTAACAGAAGACAAGAGAAGCTAAGAGTCTTGGAGGGAGCTGCTGAATGCTGGAGAGTAAAAAGTGCAGGAGAAACGAAGTAATGTTTCAGGCACAGATGCTGAAGTAACTCCCATCTTGATCAGCAGTTTTCTTTTCTCAAGCAGGATTAAGTAAATCTCAAAGGGAAAGAGATGGGAAGGGTATGACAGAGGCACGACTTTATTAAATGAAAAGCCAAATCTGATCATACTTACTTTCCAAACAGCACAACATTTTCCCCTTAAATACACCTGAAGTCGACTTTACACAGAAGTGTGAATGTGTCTGGTGAGTGCCATCTCGTTGCCTCTCCTTAGGTCACAACTCAAGCTTGACAGGTGATGACTTCTTGTGGCCGGAGGAGAGGCAGAGGGCGAAGGGCAGCAGCAGCAAAGCCTTCCTGGGGCTGCACAATGTTATGGGTATCTTCTGGTACTCGTGCCAGCTGAGCACAGCTCACACTGCACCGCTACAGCTTTGCTACCTGGGGGGGTCCAACGCCTGCCTATGCTGCGGGTGGGCTGTGCGCTGGGGGGCTGGGGAGCCATGCCACTGCTGGGTCTCCGCTCAGGCTTTGGGAAGGCCCCACGTTCTGGGGAAGTTTGAAGCCCAGTTGGTCTTAGGGCTGTGGGTGGGAGTAGGGCAGTCCCTGCTCTGCACCCCCACAGCTGGTGCTGCCCTGGCAGTGATGCTCACGTACCCTCCAGTGCGGGGCCCGGGACCTGCAGAAAGCTGAACTTATTTCACTGCACACTTACGCACCCCCACCGCTACATTTTCACAAGCTCCATAAATATTTTGGGCGTTTTAATAAATCATACTGTGATATTTTACATCTTTAAAGGGTTATTATTTAATCTTGCCTAACATGCTAGAAATCTAGCCAGCACTTTTCAGAGCCGGAGGAAATGTTTGGACAAGAAGGCAAGCGGCAGAGGGCTGGCAGGGGGGTGAGCTGTCTGGGCTCGCTGTGGTGTGGCTGGGGGCAGCCTGGGAGGGATAAGGAGAGAGAAGGGGGATCGGGGTAGGGCCCTTGGCAAGGTAGTTGCAACCCTGGCAATGGGCATGGACAAGGATAGTCATGAACCCAGGAGTGAAGCCAGAAGTGGGATTCCTGGGAGAAACTGCTTTAGAGATTTCATGGTATTATCTCTATTTTGATGCCAAAGGTACCTATTTGATGCCTATTTAGCATCACCTCATTCTACTTAAGAGAAAGAGGGTGCATAGGAGGTGGAAGGTCAGTATCTAGCATGGGGGAAATGCTTCATCATTTAAAACAAAAAAGAAGAAAATGTTCCATGAGGTTCACCTGCCTGCAATAGATCACAGAAGAGAATGGCTTCAAGTCAAATGAAAACTGCTCTGAAAATACTGCTTGTGACAGTGAATATATAAAGTCCATCTATTTTAAGTGTAGGATACACCTCACTTAAATTCTGTATTACCCAGGCAGCTGTTTGGTCCGGGGGTGCAGTTTCTCCCTGGTTGGATTCGGTAGTGAAAGGCAAAGATTCACATTTTCCATAGACACTTCATATCTCTGCAACCTTTATTTTACAGTTCCTTGCATGCTGTGCCATTTCTTTCGGGCTTTTTAAAAAAGGCTGGTTAGAGTGTGTGCAGGCTGGCAGGGGGCTGCTGAAGCTCTGTGCCCCCAGTAGTGTCCAGGCAGCCTCCTGGGACCGGGCAGGAGTGTGGGGTTGGCGATGCTGGCAGCAGGCTGAGCCGGGGGCTTCCCTCTCCCCTAGCTCCCATCCCACATGTTGGTCCCAACAAAGCACGCAGGGGCAAACAGTCTTGGTGGAAAACCAAAGAGGGAGTTTTGAAAAGTTATGCTTAGAGGTATGATGGCGTTGCAACCCTGAATGAAAGGAAGTGGTGTGGGGGTTTTTTACCATCTGTATGTGTCAGGCTTGATATAAATGATTTAGTCTGGTGGAAAGGGTTCTGACTCAGTTGTGACCATCAGGGGTGATGATGCTGTGGGTACCGAGCTGCTGATTCCTCCAGACACCTTGATGGACAGCAGCCAAGGTGGTCAGCATGGGTTGGCACCTGCTAATCAAGATTTTAATGTTGAGATGTGTACTTTTAGAGGGTGATGGTCATCCTGTGTTGTGCAAGTCTGTTGGGTGGTATCACACCTGGGAGCAGGAGCATGGCCCTGGGATTCCTGTGAGCCATGTGGCTGGGTGACCCCGTTCCCAGGAGGGAGCAGAGATGCTGCTGTGGCTCTGCTCACAAGGGATGATGATGAATGGTCCTGGCCCAAAGGGAAAGGCTTTTCTCCTGGTCTGATTGCACAGCCTGGGTGATGAAGGCTAGAAATCTCTTCTTGTGGGAGTGGGGTGCATGCTGAGAGCGAGAGCTGCTGGCAGCAGGAGTTGGGCAAAACAGGAGAGCTTGCTCTGGAGTCACCTTAAGCCAGCCTGCAAGGGTGGCTGCTGTTGCTTTTCTTGTTTTGGTCCCTGGCTACAAAAGTGGTGTCTCTTGTCTCCTCTGAAGCAAGTGCAGCGGCATTTGTGAGGGACGAGTTGCCAGGAAGGAGTGGGAGCACTCCCGGATGCCTGGATACGGGCACAAAGGCAGGGGGTGCTCTCCCCACTCCCTGCGCCTGGCACGGTGTGGCGGCACAGGCGGGCACCCGGGTAACCTTGGCCTCGGCACGGCGGCTGCTGGAGTCAGTCCTGACACCGCAGGCTTGGCCCCTCATACTAAGAAGAAGCTGGCAAGCTTGATTCTTTCGGGGAAGCAAATGCTGAATGCACTCTTCTTTCCCAAGTTTTGGGCCAAATTCAGCTTTTGTGAATGTCTTGGTAAATCCTGAACTGGTCCAGCGAGCACAGCTGAGCTTTCCACATTTACACTGGTGGGTCTGGGGTGGGAGTTGCTTCTCTCAGCTCTGGCAGGATATTCTCCATCTGTGTTGGTGCTGCGCTCCGTGCCCAGGACAGGCAAAGCTTCACAGCCACTTGGTGGAGGGAAAAAATGTTGCACGTAGCAGAAATCCTTAATTTGTCATAGGGACACGAACCAGAAATTGTCTCTTTAGCCAAAGATGAGCGTGGCAGCCCCAGCTTCTCCGCGGGCTGTGCATGGTGCGCTCCTGGCACCCATGGCCGGGCCGTGGGGTCTGCCTCGCTGTAAATTGCGTGGGCAGGGTGCGGGGCGGCTGCCCGTGGGTCCCTCTGTCCGAGCACGTGTAGCTGCAGCAGTAACAGAAATGTTCTCTGTTGCCTGTCTGCTGTACCGCGTCCAGCCAGGTGGCCTGTCCCCTCAGGTGGGGACACCGGGGGGGTGCCGGGGGGCGGGGGGGCTGCCCGTCCCTGGTGCACCAGCTCCGCCTGGTGCCCGCCGGTGGCATCTTCCCGGCCGCTGCCGCCCCCGCCCCCCGGCAGCAGCGGGGACCGACGGCGCTGCCCCGCCGCCCCGCCCGGGCTGGCACCGAGCGGCCGTGCCCCAGCGGGCGGCCCCGCACAGCAGGGAGGGGGCAGCTGCCGGCGGCCGGGGCTGTGTCCCCCCCGCCCCCCCTCCAGGCTTTGCCCTTCGGCAGCGGCAGGTGCCACCCCCGCCGTGCCCCGGTGCCCCCGGGCTCCTCACCCCGCTGCCTGCCCGTCCTGCGGCTTCCCACCCTCGCTCTCGTTAGCACGGAATTAACCTGGTATAGAAGAAAATAATAGAGATACCAATACCAAAGAAAGCTAACTTAGCTCTCAGTCATTCGTTTTCTCTGCCAGCAAACTAAATTAAGGAGATCTGCCACGTGAGCGACAGGGGTGAATACCGTCCGTCATTATTCCGACGGCAGCCTCAGGCATGGATGCGCTGCAATTCCATATGCAGCTGTTAATGTGTATCTGCTGACTGCAGAGAAAAATCAAGGCACAGTGCTAGCATGCTTGTTACAAAGGCGTTTTGCTAAGAAATGCCATGGCAGATCAACTTTTTTAGCTGTAATAACAGAAAAAAGTAAATCATTAATTTTAACTGGAGGCAATTTTGTTTCAAAGGTTAAAAAAACAGACTTCTCCCTTTTTAGTTGAGCGCCAAAGGATCACTCTTGGCTTGCCGTGAATTAATCCTGTTCCCCTTCGTGGAGGTGACGATCCACTGTGTGATGGAGCGGGGCGGGAAGCAGGACCTTTGCCTTGGTGGGGTGGGGCAGGAGGAGATGCGGGGCGGGAGGAGAGGTGGAGCGCTCTGGGGCGGTGGGGTCATGGCTGTGGTCCCTCTCCGCCTCACTTGCAAAGTGAATTAGGAAGCTCAAAGGCTCTTAGGCTTTGCTTTAATAATGAGGAACTGGAAACTTCTGTGGAAGCCAAGAAGGGGTCTGGGCTGTGGGAGGGATGCAGAGGGCTCAGGGGTCCCCATGGCACACTGCGTGGAGCGCGTGTCCTTCTTCCCCGCCACCCCATGTGGGTCCACAGTTCACCCCTCTCAGCACAGCAGCAACAAAAGGGTGTTTCGGGGTGGGGGGGATTCTCTGTGACCCCCTTTGCCGGGGTGCTGCAGAGCTGCCGGTGGGGCAGGAAGGTCACTGCTCCCTTGTACACCAGGATCTCCCTGCCCAGCCCTGCTGGCACCTCCTGCAGCCAGGCACGGCTTTGCTTGAGCCCAGGTAGTGGAGGTGGGAGGTCTGGCTGCTGGATTTTGCCAGTGAACCCTGAGTGACCACCCAAACATTAGTCCTGTCGGCCTGCCAGGCCGGCTGGCATGAGACGTGCGGCAGCAGAGTGGGAGTGTGTGCACATCGGGGCTGGGGCTCAGCTTGCACGGAGCTACCTGCCCTGCATGTGTTCTTTAAGGGGTTTTGCTTTTGTCCTCTTCTCCAGTAAGTGTTCTCACGCAAGGTTCACCAGGACCTTTCTTTTGTCCTTAGGGAGATGAAAACTCATTTTTCCTTCAGTCTTTTGGGCCATGATGTGGTAAGTGCAGAAGCTGCATCCCTGCCTTGGGATGCCGCTTACTTGCAGACATCAGGGAACATTGGGAGAGGGAACTTGCAGCAGGAGCTGCCTGAGGATGGGGCAGGATGTACGGAAGGAACCGGAGATGCCCTGTTTGGGCCTCAATAAGAAACCTGGAGTATGATGTGCTTCCGTTCAGCAAAGTGCCTACCTGGCTGTGGCTTTTCATCCAGCGTAGGGTTGGCTCAGCCCTGCGGGGGCTCAGTGCCTCAGAGACGCTCTGCTGCTTCATAAGCCAAGTAGCCAAACACACTGGGGAGCAAAAAACTGACATGAGATTAAAAAAATGTCTTTTAAAAGACCTGCCTGAGAGCTGCAGTATAATCCTCAGGGTGGCAAGTCTTAGTCAGGCCCCTCTTCTGCCAAAGGCAGGTGTGCCTGCAGGCTGGGCTTCAGCAGCAAGTGGTGTCCTGGATCTGTCCCCTTCTTGGTGTCAGATGTTCCCCATCGGTTTTACTTTCAGGAAGAGCTGCTGGTTTCCAATGGCATATCTCAGGTGGAACACCTCATATCCTTAGTACCTCATTGAAAAGAAGCATCAGAGGTATTTCTCTACACCCAAAACATAACAGTAGTTATACAGAATAACAAAATATAGCAGCTGTTACAGTGAGCAATTTCTTTCCTGTTCCTGTATAGTGGGTTTCATTAAGCACAGAGGATGCACCTGATCAACCTGGATTAAAAATTCAGTTATATTATATTTTACAGGAGAAACAATGATTGCACCCAAGTTTGGAAGGGTGTCTGGAAAGAAAATTCAATGTGTTGGGAAGCAGTCGGTATGGGTTTGTGGTCCTGGGCACTACCAGGAGGCAGTGATACTCCCGCTGCATTTCCCCACCTCCTCTTTCAGCAGGCTTCCCCTGACACTACCACTGCATTGCAGTTTGCTGCGCTGCTCTTCTAACATTTAATTCTCATTATTTGAGAGAGGTTTTGAGAGGTTTCCATCTCCCATGGAGCACTTGCATTAATATTCCAGTTCAGGATCTCAGTTCTGCTGCTGATTACAGGCAAGGACAGATCCGATTCCTATTAGTGTGAATTAATATTCTTTAAGAGTCCCAACAGCTTTCTTCTCCCCTATCACCCTCCTTCAGGCACTGGCAGCCTGGCTATGCTGGGAGGTGATTAGGTTTGTAGATTTGTTCCTGCAGACACTCGGTGACACCATTAGTTTTCTCATCTCACTTGTGCAGCTGAAATTGTGACAGCCTCACTTCTTTAATTGGGATCATCTTGAGTTGCATCTCAGCATCAGAAGGAGCCTTGTAGGGCACAGGCCTGGCTAGGCACGGAGCAGGCAGGAGCCACTGGGGCTTTTAGCTGTCACAGCTGGTAAAAGGTTGATCCTTGCTTTCTGAAATGGGAAGGTAGGATGAGAGATGCCCTGACAACTGACTGGATGTGGAAGATGTTCCTTGCTCTGAAGTAAGCCCCCTCCTGTTGGCATGGCTGGGATTCAGTGTCTTGGTGTGGAGCAAGAGGAGAAAGTCCCTCCTTCTCCTCCTCTTGCCTTAGGTTTGACTCACTGCTGCTCCCTTGGGAGTGGCAGGAGAGGCATCCTAGCCCTTGTGCCACTGTGTCACATGTGCTGTGTAGTGCTGGTAGCTGGGATTGCCCCTGGTGGATGTGGTGACTGGGTCAAGTGCAGATCCTGCATCATATCTCTGCTCCAGGGTGGGAAGGGGTGCAGCTGGAGTTGTGACTCCCCAAAGGTCACTTGCCCTGTGCCTGGGCCACCTTTGTCTCTTTCTTCACGTGGTGACAGTGAGCACTTCCACTGGGCAGGAGGACCAAAGGTCTCTGCAGAGCTCCACATGGCCCTGAGTCACCCTCGGTCCCTGTATGGCAGGGAACCACCCTGCCACCTCTGCAGGCAGCGACAGTCAGCCGAGTGGCTGCCTTTGCTCTGCCAGCTCCCAAGTCTGCTGTGGGGACAGGGCTCTTGTGCAACGCTGGGCTGCCCTCACTGCTGTCCTAGGACCACTGCTATCAGAGCATCTCTTCCTGGCCCCAACTTCATATTCCAGCATCACCAATTCTCCTCCCCTGCTCCATCTCCCGCTGTCCTGCAGAAGATGCTCATTGGGTCCCACAGCGGGTGTGCAGCAGGGTCCAACTGGGACCTGCAGCGTGGCACATGGGGGCAGCTCCCTGCCCCTGCTGTGGGCTGAGAGCCGTGCCCTGCCACTGCTGCTGTGTTTCCAGGAGGAGGGAAGGGAGTGACCCACTTGTGGGAGAGGTCAGCCTTAAATCCCAGTGTTTGAGCACCAGTAAGGAAAAACCTTGGGATAAACAGCAGCAGTCTCTGCAGTGCCCCTTTTAATCTAGATGGAAGAATTTTTCTAAGGCCTGAGAGTTACCAGCTGGTGGGACAGGTGACTGCAGCTTAGAGAGATACTACATTTATATGAAAAAAAATGTTAAACCGCAGCCTAAGTCTCCCCTTGGATCTCATACTTTATCCGTTCCCATCCACCAATGTTGTGCTGCTTGGCCAGAGGCTGCACGGCAGGGCTGTCAGCAGCCTCCAGCTGCCGGAAGGCTCATAGCCTGCATAGGAGTGACTGAATCAGCTGCCTGGGCCATAAACGCTCATCTGTGATCCTTTCTCTGGGCAGGCTGGGAACCCCATCCTACCACTGGCTCCTCCCAGGCTGCCCTGGCCTCCCCTGCCCTGAGCTGCCCTGATGCGTCTGGAGCCTCCCACAGCCTCTGTGCCCCGAATCCACTGGCTACGTGGGGAGTCAAGGCTGCTTTGGGGGGAAAAAGGGTGGTTTGGGGGGCTGAGAGCAGCCCCATGGTGCCGGCAGCAGGGCTGCTGGAGCTGGGTCTCGGGGCACAGTGCGTGTCCCTGCCGGCTCGGTGGCCGGGCCAGCAGCGTGGGTCAGCCCTGGGCATGGGCACACAGCTGTGGTCGTTAAACTGCTGCCTGTTCCCGTGGGCTGCTCTCTCACCTCGCCTCAGAGGTAAGGCTTTCCTCCTCTTGCATTTATTGCTCAGACCCGGAGCTAGGAGACCATGTATTGAGCTGGAGTGCCTGGGGCACAGTTACAGTTATTGCCCACCCTAGATTCTGGCAATGAGCCCGCCTGGCTCGTCAGACTTCCCTCTTCAGCTAGCTGCCGTGGCTGAGCCAGCGCCGCTGCCAGCGCTGCGCTGGGTGCCCGGCTGTTGGCTCCTGTGGCTCCGTGCTGCTCCGAGCCGGGGAGCACCCTGGGGAGCACGGCCACCCCCTGTGCCCTGCCGCCCCGCGTGGGCAGTGCCCGCTCCGCCTGGGAGAGCAGCAGTGCCACACGGGAGCTATTCACTCGCTGGTGATGGAGAGAGGTACCTGAGCCACGGTGTTCCCACGCTGCTTTTTGATTCTGAAGCTTCACTGGCTTATGGTTGGAATGGAAGCAAGGTTTGTGGTTTTGCTTTTGCTTTACCAGAATTGGCTTAAAGCACCCCAAGGATTTTCAATTAAAACAAACAAAGGAAATTATATTCAAGGACACTCCCAGGACAGTACAAGAGATGTGATTCTGATGTGCAATGAGTACAAAGGGAACGTGTTTTGGCCATCCCAGTGGCTGGAAGTTTTGTTTCCAGCCTGGCAGTGGATCTAAGCAAGTGGATTTTGGTTGTGTTCCTCTCCCTCCTCTATTTGTTGGTCATGTTAGATGGAAGCATCCTTGCAGGGCCACCACATGTATTGGGAACAGCACCAAGAGCAGCTTCCTTCAAATGCAGCTGTGGGCAAACCAAATAGCCACTGTGATGGATGTAAGCAAGTGGGATGAAGTAAATCAGTGTTATGGAACCTTGTCATGTAGATCAAATGCAACATTTCACAGCAGTGATACCCCAGGGCTTCCTTACCCATTGGGCACAGTGGTTGTTGTGTTGGCCTGCGTGGCCTCCTGCCAGTCCAACCAGTGCTTAAAAATGTAGATGTACTTTCCAGAAGCGGGTTGAATTATTGGAAGGTGACTAATCAAATTGGTTCTGGCACCACTAGCAGCATCCTGGTGGATCAGATGCTGAACTGTGATGCCTGGGCTCTGCTGAAGGCCCTGCTGGGCTGCCACTGGCCTTGGCGGGGGTGGTTTGGCCACCAGCTGGTTTCAGCTGTAGGGTCAGTGGCTTCACACTGAGGAGGGCACTGGGCTCCCAGTCCCTCAGCCTGACTCCCCGAAACCTACAACGCCGATGTAAGCCAGGCTGTGAGGGTTTCCAGCCTGTCCGTGTAAGCTGGGAGACCAGAGGGAAGGGGTGGGGTGGGAGCAGAATTTCCCTGAAAATTTTGCTGTGTTTTTTCATCTTGATTTAATTCAGAGCTACTAGGCTTTGTGGAGGGAATAGCTGATTGCAGAAATGTCTCATGCTGATGTTTACCAGATACTCTTTTTAGATGGGAAAGTCATTCTGTGTCACGAGAAATTTTGCAAATGTTAGTTTTTGTTGCAAATCAGAGTGAAACCAGATTTCAGGAGATTTAGACTTCTCACAGACTTGGAGTTTTAGCCACCCTTAGCTGCAGCTCTCTGACAGCCTGCTTGAGCTGCTGAGCCACCTCCTTCAGTAGCACATGGCACAAGGAGTTAAAATAATTGGAACAAGATATGCGCCATGGGAAGCCAAGCATTTTCTATTAAGGAAGAGCAAACCTTCTACTTCTTGTAGCTGTTTTGATTCAGCAGTTGTCTTAGTGGAGACTGCTTTTTTTCCCGATTTCATTGTTCAGCTCTGGTAATAACCACTGTTGTGTTTGCAAGTTTTAAGTGATGACAGGCCAAATGCCTTACCAGCATTTCATTTCTTCCTGTGTGAGTGTGCTGGCTTTGCCTGCCTTCATCAGCACCATGGGCTTTCTCTCTCTTGCTCCACTTGACATGTAACTGAGCTGTGGACAAGCCCTATCTTGTATGATGCTGGCATGGCATACGCAGTCGCTGTGCCTCCCCAACAATCAGTGTCTTGAGGCACCGCTCATCCAGAGGGATTACATTCAGTCTGCAATTTTTTTGGCATCAGCAAAGCGGGTTCTCAGTGTGGGGGTCCTTAATGGCCTTCATGCTCCTTCTGTGCCCTGTGTTGTATTTGGTTCCTGAGTTTAGTTTGGAAAGGAAAAAAAAAAAAAAAAAAAAGTGCTGCCAGGGTGTCGGTGGGAGCAGGGATGTGTGTGGGTGTCAGAGGCGCAGCAGATGTGGCAGGCAGGCTCACGCAGAGGGCTTGGCAGGAGCGGGGATGGTGTTGGGAGGACATGCCAGGGCTGAAAGTGGTCACCTCTCCACGTACCAGAGCAGGCTGGCCACGGCCATGGCATGTGCCAGGAACAGCTCTTCCTCCTCCTCCTCGTTGTCCACATGCGCTGCCGGCACAGCCTGTCCCCACCGAGCCTGCCCGGGGGAGCACAGCACGAACCAGCCCCGCCACAGCAGCCGGTGCCACCCAAGGGGCACCGTGCAGGGCGGCCGGGAGAGGAGACTCCCGGGATTCCAGTTTCAGGGTGGGAGCTGCGAGTCACAGGCTGACGCCAGCCCAGTGGCCCCCGCAACCCCAGTCAGCCCCATCACGGCTGCTTGCACAAGCTGGGTTATTTAAGCTCCCGAGTGATGTGGAAAGCTGTGTCCCAAAGAAAACCTTGTGCGTTTAGCCAAAAAAAGACCCAGAAAAAAAGGAGAGGAAGGGAGGAGGACCCATAAAACATTTTCCCCCACCTTGCAGACTCAGAGCCCTTGCCCCACTTACCTGGCCGCTGGGTTTGAATTTCAGCTGTTTGATTCATGAGAGCGTGTCTCGGAGCCTCTGGAAGCATGTGGACTGCTCCCACCCGCAGGGTGACTGCCCGGCGGCACTGCCACAGCCTGGCTCCCCGGGGAGGGGAAGGGGTGCTGGGGGCGTGGGGGTCCCGTGCCCCGGGGCCCTGCAGCGCTGCCTGGCCAGGTGCCTGCCAGTGCCGTTGGGTAACATGCAACTGTGCAAAACCAGAGCGGGATGGATGTTTTTGTTTTTGTTTTCCAGGTCTAATGTGAGCTTTTCATGGTTCCAATGTAACTGTGAGGTTTTATGGACTCCTGTTCACTGTGTTCTGCTGTGCTTTTATGGCAGGAGCTATGCTCACACCATCACCAAAACCTGTTTGGACTCCTGTTTACTGTGTTCTGCTGTGCTTTTATGGCAGGAGCTATGCTCACATCATCACCAAAACCTGTTTTTGAGTTGTTTGTGATGGAAACCGTACTGACAATGAAAATACTTGGGAAGTATTGCAAAGCCAAGGTTGAATGGAGATCTCCTCCCTCCACACCCACCACAGGGATCTTGGACCTCCAGGAGGCGGGTGAGGACAGCAGCCGTGGCCACCCATGAGCAGCTGACCCACGGTGCACGGAGCGGGTGGCCTCCTGGGTCCTTGTCTGAATTTCCCAGTTGCTATTCTGGGTAGGAGTTGTCTGCAAGAGAATCTGTCACGGTTTTGATTCAATATGCGGTTTACTGCTTGGAGAGGTGATTGAGAGCTTTTGTTCTATGTTTTTCTCCTTTGTGTTCTGTCTTGCTTGACCTATACACAGAAATGCACGTTGGCAACCTCAGCCTATCCATCTATAATCATTGATGCTCCAGCATGTGTTTTTACTTTACAGAGGGTTTCAGTGTTGCTGTTGGTAATGGGAAAGGAGATGTTATGGGCATGCAGCAGGGCCTTTTAACATCTACAAAATCTCAGCCAATTTTTAAAAGCCAAAGCAGTCACCCGCTGTATGTTCTAAAAGCTATTTGTCCATAATTTTAAATTGTAATAATAATAATAACCTTGCTGATGCAGAGGGTGTGTGGAAGAAACAGGCATCCTTGAAAATTTCCTATGAGGCTTTGCCAAGCTTGAAGTGACTTTTTGATATTTTTCCCCCTTTTTTTCATGACTGAAAGCCATTTCTCACAGTGGTGGGTAGCAGCTCCAGCTGCTACATGTCAAAGCCGAGCACAGGATCTGGCTCTGGAAGCAGTGCAGCTCTCTGCTATCCTTTTGCAAAGCGTGCAGGAGGCAGCAATTTCCCCAGAAATGTGGGAAACGAAGCCCTGGATGCAATTGCCCTTCGGTCCAGCAAGGCTGTCAGCAGAGCAGTCCCATCCCCTCCTGGCCCAGCTGTGCGCTGCACATCTGCAGTTCACAGAGTGCATGCTTGGGCTCAGCCTTTCCTCAGCCACCCCCAGTTCACCCAGCATCGAGGCTGAAAAGCCACTGATCTCACTGGAAAGGATGCAATGCACCGGCTTGCTCCAAAGAGGCGGCAGGTTAAAACTTGCTTACCTCTGTGGTACCGTGGAGGTCTCGGCTGCGTAAATGCAATTTAATGCCTTGGAATCCATCAGGCGCGTGGGTGTGCAGGGCAGCAGCATGAGAGCTGGCTGGGTGCTGAGGGTGCCCCGGGCTTCAGCCACCCCCGGGATGCTGCGCTGCGGCACAGGATTGATGAGACTGTCATAGGTGCAGCCGTGCGGTCACAGTTAGGAGGTGCTCCCATCCGCAGCCCCTCTCCCGGGGCTTCCAGGCTCTCCAGAAAATTACCCTGTAGAGCATCGCTTCACATGCTTATTCTTAGCCTAACGGTGTGTAGTCATTTGGGGGTTTGGAAACTGGATGAAATTCGATTCATTTGAGTTTAAAAATTCGGTCAGTCCGATGTGGTTGTTTGAGTTGTTTTTTCTTTCACCTTGTGCTTCATAAACATTTTGGTGGCGGGCATTGTGAGCATTAGGGCCGAAGTGATCTAACCCTCTCCACCGGGCAGGAAAATAGAGTTATTCCCATTTTATTCAAAGGGAAATGAAAATAAAGGGATTTTATACAGCTTGGCCAACACTGCAGGGAAAGTCCCTTTAATAAAAACCAGATCTCTCATCTCTTAATCTTACACGTTAACTGCAACAACATCCTTCTTCCTTAATCTTCCTTTCATGCACTTCAGAACTTTGCACTAACAGTTTGTTTTTATTGGGCATGGCCTTGATAAGTGATTTCTTTGAACAATAGCCAATTCACTGGCTATTGTTCGGTGGTAATGAGCTGGCTTAACATAAAGTCAACAGTGAGCCAAGACTTCACACCTGAATAGGCATCCAAGAGGTCGGAACCGGTGTCTGATATTTGAAAAAAAATCCCCATTACTATTTGGAAAATAGGATAAGAACAATTAAGAAGAGGACTGATGCAGGTGTATGACATAAATGCAAACTGCAGCCATCTTAGGTGCTCAGGCTGGTTTCTCTGTTTTCTTATGCTGGACCATCACTGCCTGTTTCAGTCTTTATAGTTACTCTTTGTCAGAGGGATGGTGAGACAATGATGTTGCCTTTACCCAGGGATGCTGGGGGCTGAGAATGGCTCCGTGAAGGTTGGTCAGTGGTGGGTGGGAGGGAAGGAAGTTTTGGCATCTGTATGAGAAGGGGCTGTGGATGACGGTGAAGTCCTCCTCCCTGCCTGGAGGAATGACGAGCTATTTAGTGCATCTTTCTTCCATCTAAAGTAGGAGTTGGGAGGCCAGCTAGACCACAGTTAAGGCACTTCTGGGTGAATCTGGGCATTCCCTGACAACAGGATATCTCAGAGGCATATGAATGATGGGATCAGAAAGAACTCATGAATGTTTTTATCTCTATGCTCCTTGGCTCTTCACATGTGTTAGTGGAGCTATTTCTGCCTTTTTCCTGCCTTTTGGAGGTGCTTATTACTACAGGCTGCTGGAAGATCCCGGGGAGTGAATGGTCCTACTTTGACAGGAGCATTGATTATGCTTGGAAATTGTTCTGGCAGCACTTAGTTATTTATCTTTTTTCCCCCCGCCCTTCCCCTAGGCAAGAAGTGCTTGTTACAGTTGAGTACTGTACAGTGATTTTGGATACTAGGGAGGCAGATCCTGAGGTATCTTTGCTGTGCTCATCTCTTGCATATTTAGGTTAGTCAGCTAACGTATTGTTGATGTTGCCTTTTAGAAGTTATACAACTGCAGCGGGCTGGCCGCCTGCTTCAGGTGCTCTGGTGCTAAGGAAGCCACACGTCCACCCATGGGTGCTCCCCTCGGCATGCAGGCAGGGCGTGCTCATCCCCCGGCTCCTACCTTCTGGTAGCAGAAAACAGAAGCTGATCCAACTGGGAATACTGGGGCTGCCCCCACTCACGTGTTGCCCTGCAGAGTTGTGTTGCACTGCTGGTTCTGCAAAGCATTACTCTAACTGACTTTGTTGTTACTGATAATTTTCTCCTGGGGTCATAGATTAGGCAGTTTTGGTTTGCTCTTTTTTCAGTTTGGTTTTAATTACTGTTTGACCTCCTTGCTGCTGGTTCTCTTCTGCACTTGCTGTATTGTAGTAACTTTGCTCTGGGCTGTATTCTGAGAAAAACTAGGACATACTCAGTGCCTTTGGTAGATGTTATGCCTGGAAGGTGGCCAGTGCTGTAAGAAATGCTCCTGACTGAGTAACAGAAGCCAAGAAATAAAAAGTTATGACAGTGTTCCAGTTAAAACATGGCAGTACCTCATACAATTTCAAAGTGGCTTAGCCTGTGTCATCACAGTACCAAAAGAAAGGTGCGTCCCGAGTACTGCTGTTCCCAGGAAATCACTGGCTGCATAAATAATCACTCAAATGAGGAGTTTTCAGTGATAGCCTAAAACCACACCTTCTGTCATGCCTGTATTCTTTGCTAGTCTACTGGCAGACAGGCCAGACCTCCTTTATAAGACTTACATGCAAAGGATATTGCTGCAGGCTCAGTATTTATCGAGAGACAAGGTATTGCTGGACTCTTTCTAACGGGTATCATTTTAGACCTAATGTTCTGCTCTGCTTTCTGTGTCCGTACTTATTTAAATCTCTTCCATGTGTGTTTCCCAGAGCGATAAGATCTCAGTGGCACAACCTCAGCAACAACAATTGCATTTAGCCCATCATCTTTCAAAAGCCTCTGCTGTCAGCAGCAGCCAGCAGTTCCTCCTCGCCGGGTGGAGGAGCTCCCTGGGAGAGCTGCCGGCAGCGACATGCTCTGCGGGGATCACGCTCAAGCAGTGAAGTTGGACCTGGCCATCCATGAAGGCAAACAGCTGGCAGCCAGTGATGGAAATGTTAAATGAGGTATGGTTGTGCCTTTTAAACGCTCCTCTGGGTTACATAGAAGGTCAAGTGTTTGTTTGTATAAGGTAAACAAATGCCATTACTCTTAGCCCATGTTCACAGGGTGTGCTGGTCATGACCTCCAAGTCAAAGTTATGGGATATGCAGGTCTTGGTTTGACATGAGAGTTGGAAGTATCCACCTGGAATAACAGGGATCTAGGTGGGTAAAAGCAATGGCAAGAGAACGTTTGGTGGAGATGCCTAATTTAATTGGGATTTGCCATAGGTGACTATTGCCTAAATCAGCCAGGCTCCAATGTACTCTTGTCCGTGTGACTTCTCTTGGCAAGAAGTGGGTCTTCTGCTATATGTTTGTAAAGTTCCTCATTTAACACTGTTCTGACTCGCTGGTGATACCGCTATGCGACGGGTAAATATTGAAATTTTATTGTCTAGTGCTGAACAGGCATAAACTTGCTATTTTATCATCCCTATTGAATTATTATTAGAATGTTGTTGAATAAAATACTAACTTGTCAGCATGACTTCATTTTGATGGTATTTGTTCATTGAATCTAACCTACAGACAATGGTGAACTTTGCCCTGTGCTGTGGAAACGCTCCTATTCTTTGACTTGTGCCCTTTTAAACAAAGTGATCTGCGAAGTGTTTATCTAGAGGCATAAAAGCCCCCCTATAAATCGATGCATATCCCAACTTTATAAGACTTGCATATTAATTTGCTTATTTTCCATCTGAACAAAGGATCTCAGGAACCCACAAACATGGTCAGAATCATCTTGATCCAATTTGCTACATAGTTTTGTTTGACTGCGCAGATGTTTTCTGTGTGTTTGGCAAAAAAGGGGTCAAACCCTCTATCTGGGCCTACTATTTCTGGCATGATCCCTGAAGTTTTTAATCCTTTTTGAACATGAATCTTCTGAGAGTTTATTTTGATTTATTAACCTGATTGTTTGAACACAGGGAAACAATCTGGAACTGCGACCTTCGCTCGGGAAAGTGCATGCTCAAGTATTTCTGCTCTAAATCTCTCCAAGCTCAGTGCAAAGCATGTGAAGGACCCTGATGGCCACAGCAGGGCTCATCAGAGACACGGCTGAGCCTGTGCATCCCCCCTGCAAGGTCTGGGTATGGCTGTGGTCTGCATGGGGCAGTGGGGCTTGCAGTTACCCAAGAGAGTTCTGGTGGAGGGCCCGGGCTGTATCGACAGAGCTCTTCATGGATGAGCAGCCCCAGCCCGGCCAGCATTGCGTGGGGCTTTCTGCTCTGGAGCAATGTTGACAAGGGCTGATCTCGCCTGGAGCCTGCGACAGCGCACTGTGCTGCACGTACGGGCTGGCCACTGACGGGTAGCCGTCTTATCCAGAACAGCTGGGTTTTGGGGGATGTCACCCCATGCAGTTTCATTAAATAACCCTCTCTGTCTCTGCAAAGGAGACCTGGAGATCTTACGTGCTTTGGGAATATGCGCTGACATAGCCTTAGTGCAGCTCCCATTCCTCATTTGCCCCGTTGCAGCATGTGAGGGGTCCCCAGTGTGGGCACTCTATGGACAGGGTGCAGAGATGGACACCATCCCTCAGTGCCTTGCAGTGAAAGTGTATCTGGCCGGTGAGTGGCAGGATGAATAGTGCTCTTAACATTTTCTGCGGAGCTCCACAGCCCGTGCAATGAGGCAGCAGTCATCTGGGTCATTATACCTCCCTTCCTGTTACTCACAGAGTTACTGACTAATTCACACATTTCTGGCCAACGTTTTTCCAACTCAGCTGCCTCAAAGAAAGCACCTCTGACAAGAGCAGCTGGGTTTCAGAAGGTGCTAGGGAGTCCCTGCTGCCAAGCAGAGTCAAATCCACAACTGCTGGCCTACATTTGCTTTATAATTGCAAACTCTGTAAGCCTTACCATTGCAATTGGAACTGTTGGGGTTTTTTTGTAATCCAGTGGAGCTGATCCGAGTGTGCTGCAGACAGCGCGGGCGGACCCAGGAGCAGCGAGGATGTGCAGCAGGATGGTTCCTAGCCCATGGCAGAGCTGTCTCTGCGGGGCAGACCACGGTGCCACGGCTGCTGACAGGGTGCAGCACGCAGCGATGGCTGGGGAGGTGTCTGCTAGATGCAATTAGTGCTTCTTCGGCAAGCCGGCTGTTGGAGAAGCAAACCGATGGAAACAATAACAGGAGCCAATAAGCAGCCTTGTGTACAGCAAACTTTTAAATTCTCCATTTTGTAAGAAACAGCAGTTGTTCAGGGCCAACATCATAAACGCCCATCTCGGAGCGCTGCTCTCCACGCTGACGATGACCAGATGTTTAGTCAAATCTGACTAACCTCTGTTTCACAAGTTCAGGCTTTTCCGGTGCTCTGGGCCAAACCCAAAGCTCACGGGTGTGATGGAGGGCCTCTGTGGGACACAGGGGCTTTGAGATGTTTTCAAAGCTCCAAGGTTGTTTGTATAAATATTGGAAAGTGGTTCTCAAGCAGCTCTCGCTGTGTTTTGAGCGCTGTTCTCTTCCGGGCTTTGCAAATGCGTCAGATGGAGACATCAGTAAAAACCCAGCACTGAGTGGCACTGGCATGAAACCTGGGGATGGGGACAAAGATGATAAAGAAGCTGAGCTCTCACTACTTGTGTTATGTCTTGAATACACTTCTCTCCCTCCCTTCTCCAGAGAGGTCACTGTGGGCATCACAGAGGCAGCTGTGTTTCAGGCCTTAGCCAATGATTTTATGTGCTGACTTAAATTTTGGCCCTTTTGCTCTTTCCCAAGGCAGTGCTGTAACTAGATTTTTCATTTAGGGAAGATTTGCCGTGGCTTTTAATTACCAGTCTTGGCTGATCCTGATGTGGCTTTGCTACCTCAAGAAAGCCCTTTTTGTCACAAAAGCCATCTCCAAGACGAGCCTGTGAGTGAAGTCCAGAGACGCAGCAGGTCTCATGGTCTTTCCTTCTCACTTCTAACCAAGAAAAGCAGAGCTGGCTGGCGGGTGGCACACAGGCGGTCGCTGCCTTTGGCTCCCAGGGACAGTGAGTTATCATGCAGGTGTTTCCAAAAAGCCTTTTCCAGCCAGCAATGCTCTGGGTGGTGGAAGTGGCTCTGAAGGAGGACCTGTACACAGATTTGGATTCATCTCTGTGATGGTCTGATCTGCCTAATGTCCAGGACTGAGACATCCTCAGCTGAGTGGAGACTGGAAAGGACATTGCATTTCATGCCTCAGTTGCCTCATAGTCAGCATACAGCAGCACAGTGTGATTGGCTTGGGCTCAGAGCTTGTCAAGGAAATTTCTCTTTTAATCCAGAAATGTAGGGCACCTGTCAGATTTACTCTGTTTTCACTTATCCCACGGTGCCTACTGTCACATCTTTGAAATATGGCTTGGGGTCCCTTTGACAGTTGTCCAAGGTGTAGGTTCCTCATGGACATGCTCAGCAAAAACCCAGGATATTATAGCACAAAACTTCAATGCCCAAATTTCTTTAACTCCCCTAATTTACATACTCATCTGCAAAATCCTCAAATATTTCCACTTTATTATACTCCCTCTCCTGCCCCCACATTCTCCTCATCTTTTACTCCTTATTGTAACAAAGGTCAGCAGGGTCAGCAGAAGGTTTGCCTATAGCCTTTGCAAGGTCTGGATCTGTAAGCGTACCTGAATTATTCTTCACCCATCTAGGAGTCCTTAAACTTTTTGATATTGCATATGGACACCAAACAGCACCTTAAATTACTTTCTTTTCTATTAAGCTCCAACAGAGACAATCTTGGGGGTGGGATGTACAAGGGTTTTTTGAACTACCATGTGTTTTCCAGAATTGCAACTGTCATGCCTACAGCTCATTTCCAATGCAGGAGAGCCACATCCAGGAGATCGAACTGTGAAGTGACGAGCAGAAGCCTTGCCCACCTGGTGTGTTTCTCCCTGTAGATGAAGATCAGCACAATGAAGCTGGCTGGTGTCTCCAGGTAAGCTAAGAAAAGGTTTAGCAGGTCAATGAATAGCCATCTGTTAGAGAAACTTGGGGTGGAGATCTTTGTGGTAGAGAATGAATCATAAACTTGTGGACTACCCAGTGTTCTTGTCTAAGAAAACAAACAATTTGTTGCCAATCTGGACAAACTGATTTTTTTTGAGCAGGCCTTGTTCTAAGCCAATGATGACAACATGTCTCATCCCAGGTTGTTGTAAGAAATCCTACATTCAATTCAACTCTCTTAATAGACTGCCTACTCATCTGCTAGGAACAGAAATGATAGTAAATGTTTTGTATAACTTTGCCACCCAGTATTTCATATAGCAGTACTGGCACCGATGGCTTGCACCACACTGGTGTGTCCTAAACCCAGACCATAAAAGCAATGTGCTGCTGTTGACAATGACGCTAGCAGGATTTGAAAGGCTGGTTGTTGCTCTTCTGGCAAGCTCTTTCAGATCCCTTGGTCTCTCTGTACAACCCCATCCCCGAAAGGCCAGCTGTTGCCTCTTGGACACATCAGGCTGTACTGGGCAGTGGGGAACCCAAGGGGACCAGAGCTGTGGCCCCTGCCACCTGCCTCACCAGCACCCAGCCTGTGCCTCGAGCCACCGCAGGGCAGAGGAGAGCCGACCTCAGTAGCGTCAGGGGCCACTGGTTCTCACGCAATGATGCCATGCAGTTGTTTTGGTCCACACTGAGCAGTACCAAAGCCTGCAGACAGCACAAGCGAAAAGTATCTCCATGTTCTTCATATGTTGATTGACCGGTGTTCCTCTGGGACGGATAAAGCTGTCCTGTAGGTCTGGCCTGGACTCTCACCTCCTCTTGGCAGAGGGGAATGGAGCTATCGGTATCTGTTTAGTTTCCAATGACTTCTGAATTTACCTGTATCCTATGGAGGTGGAGCCCTTCGTGCCCCCCCTGATGTTAACTGTGGTAGGACGAAGCATTAGTTTTGCTCCTCTCTACTTCCCGGCAAAGTTTCTGTGTGTGGGCAGAAGGGAAGCAGGTGCAGGGAGTGCTCATCCTTCCTCATGCCCACGCATTGGGGTGCACGCTGCTCCCTCACCCCTGTTATAGGGAGGTGTATGAGCTGGCATCACACGTAGCTCTCCATTTCTGTCCATGGGTCTTCCTAAGAAGAAGGATCTCTCTCTTAGCACTGACTGTAAAAATCGGGAAATGCTGGTGTTTTATAGCTTGGCAGGCATGGAAGCTGGGGCCTGACCGCTGTGCTGTGAGGGGACAGCGTGTCCTCCCTTTCACTGTTTAAAATAGGTTGATTTGAACACTATAACAGATTAAGGCACTGTGGGTGTTTAAACTTTCAGGATGATTGATCACCTCTCGGAGAGAGGCAGATGGCACTGTGATGAGTTCCAGATCCTCTCAATTGAGCATCTCCAGGGAAAGCTTTATGGACCAGGCTGGGGGCAGGGTGCTCTTAATTTAATTATTTCTTAAAAAACAATGTAGGATTTCAAATTAAATCCTCTTGGCTCATAAACAGAAGTCTAAAAATTGACTTCTTTTAAAATAAACTGCCTGAGCCAGTCTAGGACAAGGGCCAGGCAAAAGGGCCTCGGTTCACAGCCCCCTGAAGGCTTTGGGAAGGCTTGGCACGGGTCGGACTTTGTGCCATACTTTCACCTGGGTGCTGCTGTGTGGCCCCTGAAGGGAGCCCAGGTCTCCTCCCAGCCACGTGGCCTTGGATGGTGACCGCTGCCAGCTGCTGGGCTCTGCCAAAAGCATCCGCATTAGTGCCCCTGTTTGGATCACCCTGCTTACAGGCTCCTGATCCCTGGGGTAGGAACGTGCTTTCAGGCCCACTTAAATATTCCAGCAGCTGTACTGGAGCCGTTAGCCCAGTAACCCTGTAACGGGGCTGATGCTCCATGAGCTGTCATTGATCTTCATCAGTGAAAAGCAATAAGCAACTAATGAGCAGAGCTCAGCACTTTCCCAAACACATCCCAATTCTCTGCTAGCCTCAGTTGCCTGAGGAGGGGGAGAATTGATTAGAAAGGGTCATTTGCCTTCTTGCTTTCTGGCATAGGTTTTAACACTTCCAAGCAAGGATGCAGTCAGCATTCCCTTCGTCTGAGGCAGGTTCCCCCCAAGCATCCCCTGTGGCTCGGAGCAGAAGCCTGTATCTCCATGTCAGGGGCTGCATCTCCACGTTCCTGTTGGTCCCCACCATTTGCCAGCGAGGCTGGGAAATCGCACACTGGCTTCAGTTCAGGAACCATTAACTGTGTGGGTGTTAAAGGAGCCGGTTAGTTTTTCGAAGGCAGTTTCGGGGCTTTATGGTGATGTAAAGTTCCTCCGTAAGCCAGTTGGCAGCAGCGCCTGGGTAAAAGCCCGTGCTGCGTCACTCTTCCTTGAAGTGCACTCCCAGCCTGCCCAGGCCCCGGCTCTGTGACTGTTTGGGCCGTCTGGCTTGACTTCTGCAATTAGTTAAAGGTTATTGTAGGTTTAAAATGTTGCCTGCTTTGGCAGTATCTGCAGTCCCTTAAGGCAAAGATGCCTGTTTATTGTTATAACACCGCCTAAGCACAACAGACAAAAAGTCCCTGTAGAAAAGAGTATTTCAGTGAAGTGGATTTTTTTAAAAAAAAAAAGTCTTGGCTGGCCTCTGAAACTCAGATGCCATTGGAAACTAATACTAAGTTTATGGTTTTTTTCCTCCATAAATCAATCTCAGAGCTTTTGTTATTCTGCTCTCATCCTGTGGTATCTCCCCAGCGCTGATAAAGAGCACTTAGATGCCCAAGGGGTGAGCAGAACTGCCGGGGCTGCTGGCGGGTTTCCCAGGAGCTGAGCAAGCCCGTGCTTGGGCGCCAGGCATTGCAGGAGGCCGGCGGTGCTGCCGGCCGGGACGAGGGTCAGCCCGTGCCACCGGGACGATGGTCAGCCCACGCTCCCACAGCCCCCCAGCACGTGGTGGTGCTTTACTGGTGCTGAGGGCTCCACTGCCGCCAGCACGTTGGTTCAGTCGCAGTGCTTCTGCCACCCGAGCAGGCTTGCAAACCAGCTTTGCCAGCACCACGTCGAGCTGGGAGACATGCTGGCAAGTGTGACAAACTGACTTTCCGCTAGCTGCCAGTCGGTCTGCACTGGCATCTATCAGCTGTGTTTTGCGCTTTACCCAAGCATCACTGCTGTCAAGATGGTCTGCTTGGGCTGTCGCTGGAAAACGGAGGGAAAAAAACCTATTAATCTCACTCTCCTGCTAGTCCTGGTTCTCTTTAGCACAGCTGCAGGTGGCCGGGGCGGCACATGCGTGGCGCTGGGGGGTAGCATGGCTTTTCTCCCACAAGGCCAGGAGCTACGCTTGTGGCTTCTTGGCACTTGCAGGAAACGGAGGAGACAGCATCGCTCCCTGTGTGCTGGGGGCTGGCCTGTCACCCAGCCTGCTCGGGGCACCCAGGGGTGCCTGCTTCTGCTGGGGGTCTGCTGGGAGCCACCACTGCATCCCAGACCTGTGGGAACAGCTGCTCTGGGGCTTGGTCCTTTCAAGGCTAAACACCCAGCCACCTGAGAGGCCATCTCCAAGGGGAGGAAATCCCATTGTGGGGTGGGCTTGCTTATGAATTAAAAGAAGCAAGTGCCTTGAAATCCATTTTGGGTTTCTCTTCAGAGGAACTGGAAGATCCAGTGTGAAAATCCCTGTATCCCTCAGTGTGAAGCAAGGGATGGCTGGGAAGCGAGGGCCTGTCTGTTTGGCTGTTTCAAGTGTTTGGATGTCTCTGTTTTTTTATCTGTAAGAGCAACACCACACATATATATATAAAATAGATGGGTTGTTTGGCCTTTTTCCCTCCAGCACCCACCTTTGAAGCTTTCCCTGCACTCTACTTGGGCCGTGCAGAGGAGGAGCCAGCCCAGCGTTACTGTGTGGCTTCATTTCACACACATTGACGTGAAGATGCTAAATGACAGGACAATTCAGCCCACCCCCCACTCACAGATGGGTGGGTGCAGGTGGCAATCCTGCTGCTCTGAGGGAGCAATCACGCTTTGCTGGGCCCCCAAGCATTTGCTCATTTCTGATTACTGTAAGCCAGGTCATCCTGGATCTTTGTAATCATACGGACTAGTTACTGAGGCCTTTTTAATTCTCCAGCTCACTGTAGAAGACATTGATGCATCATTCTGATCCTTTCCTACTATTAACCAGCAGGGTAATCACAAGAGAAATGGAAATATCCCTGTATGGATAATGCCTGACTGTACAGCCTGTGTGCTGCCTGCCCACGGTACCTATTGAAGATTTTCCAGTGATCTGGCACATGATGAACTGGAATGATTTCTGATTTCACTCCTGACCCCCTTCATCATGCATGAATAATTTAGCAAGAATAATGGGCTGGATCATCATGTCTGCTATGATGCACCAGCTAATGAAGTGGCTTATCATCTCTGCAGCTAATAGCACGTCCTGGTGCGAGCAGTGGCTTGAATGTCTTGGCTTTTACTGAGAGCGCTGAAACTTCTGAGTGGATTTATTTCACTTTTCTCCTTGCATTTGATGTGAACTTTATGCTAATGCATTTCAACTCTCTTGATGTTCCTGTCAATATTCCAACTTTCACATCTTTGGCAGTGAGGAGCAAATCAGTTAGGTTCCTCAGACTTCACAGGAGTGATGTTTTCAAAGCAACTGCTTGTAAACTCATTATTCAAGGAAGACTATTAGCAGAATATTCATGATTTAGGTTTATCTTCTCGAAGGAAAACATTCAAGCTTAAATACCTCTGTGTGCTTTATCTGCCATACTTTCCCTTTTGGGTCTCTGTAACTACTATATGAGATTCTAATATTATATAAACCTAAACTTCTTGAAGAAAGAGAGATAGGCGAATTATCTGCTTAAATTCTGAATTGTAGTGGGTTTTTTTTCCTGCTTTTTAAACAGCAACTGTGGCTATGATCTTTTCTGAGGATGAGGTTTTAATAGCAGTGTATATTATACCAATGTTTTCCTAAAAGCATGAACTGGAATTTACACTTAAATTATCATTTGATTAAAAGTGGGATTATGTGAACTCACAGTAATGATCTTTCAGCGAGGGTAATTTCTCTCTCATCTCTCTGAGGGAAAGTTGGGAGGAACCATCCTAGAATAAGCAAGGTCACAGTGTTATTGTAAACCTCCCATGGTTTCCAGAAGAACTTGAGACAATATTTATTGGAAATATAGTGCTGATACATGCCTATAAAGCTAGAGTGCATCCATTACCCTTACTTATGGCGAGCTGCAAAAATCCCTTTAGACCTCTTTTTGGTAAAGGTGAGTCTGAATATTGTGACTTATTTTTTTTAAGACTTTTTATGGGGGTTTAAAGATTTTTAAACCCTTCTACCAGCACTGCTGGGCAGCAGAGGGCAGGTTCCCCTGCAGCCTCCTGCTCAGCAAAGCCCACCACTCCGCTGCTTTCTCTGTGCAGTTTCAGGAAGAATCTGTATCTGTTGCCCCTCTGGGTGTGCAGTTTGCCAGCACTGTGCTGCAGCCCCCAGCCCTGGACGTGATGTTGTGGAGCCTGTCGAGCCACTTGAACCAGAAATAGCTGCTCTGCCTTCTTTGGCCTCTCTGGCTTTAGAGAAAAGTTGCTTTTCTCCAGGTCTAGCTGCCATCTTCAGAGCCTCCTCCCTGCCTGAGAAGACCCTGTAGGTAAACGCGCCTCTGGTATTTCCCCTCTCATTAATATATGGATGCCTTGTGTGCCCCAGGCTATCAAAGCAGAGCTTCACTACTTTGTGCTGGGGAATTATGGAATCTTTTGCCATTGTGCACGCTGTGCCTGAGATTCCATCGGGTATCTCTGTCCCACATGCTGTTAATTGACCATGGGACCAGTTGGCATTTTGCAGGCAGCTGGGGGGTGACTACCCTTGCAGCTTGTCGTTCACAGCTCACTGGCTTGTGCTAGGGATGTAGCTTGTTGCCAACATAGAAACTTCTCTGGAAAGAGTTTGGCAGGTTATGTCCTTTGAGAATTATGGCTGTGCCGTGGGCTTTGTAATAAATTAACTTTGATACAAATATTATTTTATTAAGTTTGATGGGAGAACTAAACAAAATGTTTTTGGGGTAGTTATGTCAGCGTTAAGCTGCTTTCCCATGTTAATACCCCATAAATAAAAACCTGACAACATATTCTTTGTTCAGAACCATACACAGACTGTTGCACAATATCCTTGCTTACTGCAGATGGGCTTTATTTTCTATGACTTGCGACTCACCATGGTTGGAGCATGAGCAGCCAGGAGCTGGGTCTGAGCAGAAAACAGCCCCACGGGAGGGGGCGAGCCCAGTGGCTGCAGTGGGGCTGGGACAGAAGCAGGGTGGCCATGGTGGCCAGGGAGGGGTGTGCTGGCTCTGCTGGTGGTCGCCGTTGTGGGTACATGGTGGGAGCCATGCCCTGAGGGACGGGGAGCAGCTCCCTGCGAAGGTGCTCCTGCACACGCCCAGCAGCTGATGGTGTGCGGTGGGAATGGCTGGCCCTGCGGTGCTTCCTATGTCAGTCACAGCTGTCGGTGTAGGCTGGGGGTCGGTGAGAACTCAGGAGGGAGGGGACACCTCTGTGCCCTTGCCAGCTGACCACCAGCCCTTTGCTGTATTGCAGTACCGGTCTGCTGGTGTGCCTCGGGTCCCTGGGGCTTGCTGGCCAGAGCTACATCCATCTCCTTGCTGCAGCGGGTGCTCATGCGGGCTGGTTGTGCCATGCCACCCCCCCGCTCTGCCCTGTGGCACACACCCTGGCACCACAGCCCCCTTCCAGCTCTGCTGAGCTGACGGCTGCTGGCTCATGGGGCTGATCCTGTAACGCTGAAGCTCAAAAGGAACAATTTGACTGCCAGCATTTAGATGCAGGAGAGACCCCTAGTCTTCGCAAGTTCTGAGCAGCAGCAGCCAACGATGGCTGCAGAGTGGGGCCCTGGGAAACAGCTAGCTGACGGGGACATGCTGCTGGCATGAACCTCCTTGCCCTGGCGCTTTAGGGCCAGTGATTTCCAGATTTATGCTGGGGTGTCCCCAGAGTTAAACCACGTGCGTGGAGCTGCTCTTGCAGGCAGGCAGCAGGTTTTGCTCACAGTAAGTCTGTCTGCGTAAAGCTCCTTAAGTCTGTTAGTCAAATTATTTCCATAGTCAGCATAAAAGCACTGAAGCCATGTAAGCACACTCGGGCGTTAGAGGCAACCCTAGGACCTTGCGCAGGCTGTGACCTCAGATGTCACTGGGGTTTTCAGCTCATTTCTTGTGCTTCAAGTAAATGCCAGAGAGTTGAGGGACATGGACAAAGTGCAGGAGGATACCCAAATGAGCTGCCATCACCTGTGCGGTGAAGCCTTACACAGGCAGCGGGACCTTGCTGTGCTTGCAGGATAGCACGGCTCTGATGAAGGGATGGGTTGCTCCCTTTGCTGGCTGCTGGGCTGCTTGCCTGGAGATTGTTAACGTCCTTCAAGCGAAAGTCTAACAAAGCTGCCCTCCCTGCTCAAAAGATCCCAGTTTGTCGCTGCTGGCAGCATGCTGCTTCTAACGGGAGCTGGTGATGCCAAGCACCGGCAGATCTCATGGCAGTGCAGATGGAAAATCCAACGGGGGGGTGAGCACGTGCTCTGTGCCTCGCTCTCCAGCTCCAAGCTGATGTGATTCAGCTGCCAGTGCCAGGCAGAAGCCAGGGAGAGCCTGTGGCTCGGAGGAGGCTGAGCCGAGTTTCCACAGGAGGGGTCCAGCAGGCTGTCCTCCAGCTCCTGGCACCGCAGAGGCTCCCCAGTTCCCACTAACCTTCCCGTGGTGTTGCTCATGTGCTACCCCAGCCCCACAGCCTGAAATGCAGTTTGTATGCTCTGCATATTTTGCTTCTTCCCACCATCCTTCAGCTAGTCCTGGAGCAAGCAGTAGCAGAAGGCTCCCAGTGTTTCTCCCGTGGGCAGCGGCCGGGAGCGATGGGATGCGTGCTTCTCCCTCAGATGTCACAGGCAGCTGTGAGACAGCCAGCTTCAGGAACTGGCTCTGTCTTTGGGGAGATACGCAGTGATGATGGCTCCGTCCAACCCTGCTCGTCCCAGCTGATATCCCTGTGCTGTGCTGCTTTCCTTCTTATCTCTGCATCCCAGATTTCTCCTCCTAGCTCCCTGTCTCTCCCGGTTTCACACCCCGTCCTGCAGTCGGGAGCCAGCTGCAGCAGTGTGACCGGGCTCCTTTCTGCAGAGGTGTAGGACGTGCTCTGCTTGAAGCGGCTTCTTGCAGAAACACTGAAGGCTGCTGAGACCACCCCTCCAGGATGTCAAAATGCTGCTCAGCATCCCGATAAACCACTGTAATAAGTGAGCCAAAATGAGGAATTTTCCTTTTCCTTCCCATTCCTGGTACAAACATTCCCACTAAAACCTTCATGAAAAGCTCAGCCTCAGGGAAACACCTGGCTTGGGGAAAAAAAAATCTTGATGTGACTGGTTTCAGTTGCTCAGCTTTGCAAGCACCTCAAAAGGAAAGGTTTGGAGGCAGAAAGTGCTAGGCAGTTGGTGGCTGCAGCTACCCACAGCACCTGGGAGTGATGGGGAAGCAGCTGCCGGCTGCACTGTGCTGCTTGCATGGCAGCAACGGCCGAGGCCAACAGCAGAGCTCCCCCCTGACCTCCTCAGGAATTAGACTGAAGTCAAATGCTATTAAGTTTCCCTTTCTAATTTTTGCTTTTCAGGGGGCACACACAAATAAGCGTTTAGCATACAGTGTGCAGAGCTTTTAGTGCCTTTTGAAAGATTTCTTTAATACCAAGCCTGACTGGAAGTAGGTCAAGTGAAAAATGAGTAAATTACACTTGTAAAAATGCATTAGGAGCTGAGGTGTGCATATATCTAGCTGTCATTTAGCAGAGGTCCTAACAAATTAGAAATTAAAGTTTTAGATAGAAAAGTTTTCCTGGCTACAGTAGGTGAAGCAGCCTCTGCTGCTGGGCTCTTTGCCTGCCCTGGTGTTGCTCTTCCACCTCACTTGGAGACCTGTGGGAGCAGTGTGTGGGGCAGCTCATGACATGGCTTTCTGTGCCAGATGTCCCTCTTTTTTGCTTTTAAGGTTGGATGATTCTATAAAAACTTGTTTCTTGGTGCACTCCTTATAAAAAGGACTAATGATGCTACCACTAGCAAAGCCCTGTTGAGGGATGAGTGCTGGCACTCTTCTGAAAATCAAAACCTGCAGCTTATGTTGAATGGAATTTAGGCATCACCAGCGTTTTGAAGGTGGAATCCTTCCAAATGTTTCCAACCTCGGTCACTAAAAAGCCAAACTCTAACTTGTGACTCTTGCTCTTTTTCTTAATGGTAGGGCGAGTGGGAAGGGGCTCATGGAAATACAGTTTCAGCAATGTAAATGTAACTCTTGTTTTATTTTCTTTTTAAAGAAAAAAACCCAAAACACATGAAAACCCACCCTGTTAAAACTATAGTCTGAGCATGCTCATCCAGAAACACCAGCAAATCTGTTTCTCAAAGGACGTTCTTTAGTCTCTAACAAACACATTAAATACCAAGTCTCCAAGAAAAAGCAAAGCAGTTTAATGTAAATATGTTGGGTGAACTGTGATAACAAATACTTTGAAATAAGCATTTTTTTGAAATAAGTATTGTTTTCTTGTCCTCAGGCTTATAGTTCCTGGGCCAAGCACCCTCAAACTGCAGAAAACCAAGAGTTTTTTTCCTCTCCCTCTCCTCTCACCTAATTTGAACATTGTTCTCTTTCCCTCAGTGTGGTGGTTCTCCTGCTGTCTGCCAGGCATGCCTCCTCCTCCAAACATGTGATGTATTTAAAAACAAATGTCTGTTGTGCCCTGGCACCTATGCTCATCCAGCTCTCAGATTCATTTGAAGGGTAAGAAGCACCTGATTTTCTTTAAAAGGTAGCAGGACTAGCAGTCAAGAAAATAGCTTTAAAATGCACCTCCCTTCAAACACCGTTCTGGGTGCTTGTTTTACCAACCGTACACATCCTCAGATAGCCAGGTAGGGGATTTCCTTCAGCCTGGGCTGCTGAAATCAGGTAGATGAGCAAGTTTAATAAGCGCTCATCTGTACTGCAGATATACAGTAAGCACTGTTGCTGGGGTGTCCCAAGTGTGGCCAAGGGCCGTTGGAAAGGAAGACTTTTAATTGCTATCCAAGTTCATCCGATACCTTTTTCACCAGCAGTAATGGTATGTAAGCCTGGAAAGCTTCTGTTTAGTTCTTCATTGCTGCTAGAGCTTCCGTATGCTTGCAGGGTGAGAAATTTCACCCCGGTACCACAGAAGGCAATGTGAAAAACCCACACTGCTGTGTTAAGTCCTCTTGTAAAGCAGAACCATGATTTAAAATGTTAAGAGGCTTCTTCCTTGTCTGTCTTCATCTCCTCCTCCCTTTCCCCAGCTGTTTGTTCTGCAGTGAGTTTGTCACCCTCCTTCTCGCCGCATCGATTTCTAACGCAGGGCTGCAGGGTGATGCACCGCTGCAGTCGTCTTTCTGATCAAGGGGGAAGTGTTTAGCTGAGTTTTGCTCACAACAGCCTAAAAGAGAAGCATACACGAATACTGCAAAGTTGTTTACAAGCGCAGCCGGGCTCCTGGATGTAGCATCCCTATGACCCTGAAGAGCAGGAGCTGCTTGCTTTGCCGGAGCGATGGTTTGTGTGCTCTTTGGAGTCCCGAGTGCTAAATGTATGATAGTCAGCACCCGAGTGAGGAAACCCAATTACAGCTGCAGAGATTAATGTCCTGCCAGCTCATGGGATTGCTGTGCTTTGTAACCGTGACCCACATGAGGCAATGAGGCCTTGTAATGAAGCTCAGTTGCTTACCAACACCCTGCTGTCACCTGTTCTCTGACGCAAGCTGCATTTTTCAGCAGAAGCTTCTACTTTCACTGTCTTGGGACCTTGGTCTGAACTTCCAAAATACCTTCTTGTGCCTGAACCTAGGGTTTGTATTTGTTTATTTCATAGCTTTAGGGACCCCCCCTGGTTTTGTGAGGGTGAGGGAGTACCCTGCACAGTTGTGTTGTACTGGCTGTCGAGCCTATATCTTTGATTTTCCACAAAACCATTGAAAACAAAATGACAGTAATTCTATTCCAGGTTAAATGCTGTCTTAAATGCAGGGAGGGAATTACAGGTGTAGACAGCTAGCAGTTTGATTGTATTTTAAGTGCATTTTCTCCCACTTTTAAATCTTTTATTAAATACCGTGTAGGTATTTCTATATCTCTTCTTGTTTTCATGCCAAAACATGTATTTTGAGGCATTACTGTATGCACTACTGAGACAAAGAAGAGACAGGTAAGACTGTGTTATGATGCAGAAACACTTCTGCATCCTTAACACCACCAGCAGAAGCCAAGGCCTCACGGAGGGTCCAGTTCTGAGCGAACTCGGCACATTCCTGCTGGGGCTGGAAGGGAGGCACGTTGCAATGGGGTTAAGACAGGGCTGTGTACCAAGTCACACACGTGTTGCCAGTGGGTGTTCATCCTTGCTTTAACTGGGGTTTTCAGCCTTGTTAATGGAAAGTGCACTGAGTATTATGAGCGTGTAGGAAGAAATAAACCCCTGCCCAGGAGCTTTGCTGGGGCCTGAGCTGCAGGAGGTGGCTTTGGCCAATTTATGGAGAGAGGTAAATGAATGGGAATATTCTCCGACTTGCAAAGGCTTTGCCACAGGAATCCCTCACAGGTCTGCAGCTCTTTGGCAGCATACAGAGAGTCTTCAATCCGTAGACATATATGTGGCAGATGGCCGTGCTTGTGCATTCAAGGCATCTTTCAAAATCACTGCAATGATTAAGACTTTAGCTGATGGTTTCCATATTCCTGTGTCCTGGTGGGTCCTGCCTGTATAATGGAACAGGATTGTCCTGGGGAAGATCGAGATAATGGCGAATGAAAAAGCAGTTTTGGTGGAATACAGCAGAACACCTGTCTGGAAAGATAAGCAGTTCTGCAGCAATCAACAGGGTCAGGCTTGTGTACCAGTGACATGTCAAGTGCAGGGCTACGGTCTTCTGGTTTCATTTTGTTTTAAGCTTTTAAAATTGCGACTTTCCATCTCCTCAGCAGCTGTAGACTAGCACAGCTCCACTGATTACCATGGACCTCTGCTGATCTGAAGCGATTGCATGTCGTTTTGCTGAGGAAGACAAGGGCAAGTGCCGCAGGGGCACCAGGAGCGTGGTGATGGTCAGCGAGACCCCAGCCCTGGTCTGCAGCCCTGTCCCCCTGCCTCGCTGCCTGGCTCTGCCCCGTGCAGCTGGGGCTGGCCTGATAGTTTGCTGGGAAAGTTATTTGTTTCCCTCTGAACAGGGATCAAGGCATGGTGGTGCGGTGCTGATGGCACTCTGGATGAGGACTGGTCTCTGTTTGCCTGTTTCTTTTTAACAGTCGACACTCAGAGCCTGTTCACAGTTTCAAAGGAGCAGAGACAGGCATGAAACCCATGGGAGCAGCTTTCTTTTGTGTGTGCCAGTTGCTTATTATTATTATACGTTTTGTCACTTGAATTATGCATAATCAGAAATCAGAGCCAAGCAAAATCAGGATATATTACCACAAACAAAATAAATGGAATATTTGTCTTTGTGTTCTTTTAGTTAACCGTTTTGCATGAGGTATTTCAACAGAGCAATTTATTCTCTTCGGTTACTCAGTATAACTCTATTGGCAAAGGCTGGGGTAATGATGGTTAATGATGGGTAAATTACTGTCCAAGCTGGTGAATCCCACATGTTTTTGTTACCTATTAAAATTTATCTGTTGAATATTCCTCCACAGGGGACAACTGGCCCTTCAGATTCAGAATCAACCATCTTGTGTCTATTATCAGCAGAGGCTGCGCTCTACTTAAAATCTAACATTCCAAATGTCACTTCCAGATGATCCAAAGAGAAGCGCTTGCAGATGCCCGAGTTGAGGAAAACAGCAAGGGAAAGGGCATTACATGCGTCCATCTCATCAGGAAGTTTTGTCACATTGCCAAAATCTGAAAACATTTGAGTTGCCAAGCGCAGTTTCTCTCGCCCTCTAAAGCAGTTCAGTATGCCATGCAGGAAAGCAGTCTGAACAGCAGTGTCCTTGAAGGAGCTAGTACGGCTCACTTATTTTTAATTGAAAATAACGAACCAGATGTTCAGCATATACTGGGAAACTCGAAACACATGCCTACTGCTGCAGGGCCAGACCTTCACTGATGGAGTGGGACCACGTGTGGCCTGGGGCACTTTTCTCCCCTGGAGCTGCTGGGTGTCTCCCTCCCCTCCCTGCCTGTTGTCCTCGGCCCACGGTAGGGCTGGGTGTTTGTGCTCCCAGCCTTTCCCTACTGTCCCTACACCATCCCGCACAGCGTCACCGCCACCGCTGACCCTAAGCGCAGCACCAGGGTGACTCAGCTCTTCTGAGGGCAGCTCCTCCTGCCCCCCTCCTCTCCGTGCCTGACCTCACATACACTCAGATGCGCTTGGCTGTTGCATTTTATGCTTATTTGGAGTCAGAAAAAGCCTAAGTGGAAAAATAGCCGCTGTAACAAGTTACCTGACTTGTCCCTTTCTGTGTGGCTTGGCTGCCGCCCCAGCTCTCGGAGTAGTGCTCAGCAGTCCCCGAGCCTCCCAGGCTCTGGCATCTGGTCGGCTTTCAACGGGAGCAAAAGCCAGCCATTTACAGAGAGGAACGGGTGTTTGTGGGAGATGTTTGCATGTGGTAATGTGCTCAATGGCTCTCAGTCTAAGTATTGAAAAATGCAAAACACCCTGGAAAAACTGCTGGCCTTTGGTACTTAACTCTTTGGTGATCGTGTAACAAGCAGCTAATAACTGTAGTAATTTGGTCAGAAGTACAACTGGCACACCACAAAAACAAAATTCATTTGTTTCCTCTTTTACTGCTTACTTAAGAGAGAAGTTAAATCTGACTTCCCAGCTTGTTCAGAAAACCTTTGTAGACTTCTTTCCTGGTCTGCATAAGAGATATTGCTATTTACTACACTTTTTTTTTTACTCTATTTCAGGACATCCTAGAACTTCTTGATTTACCATGAGTCATTAGGAAGTTACCAGTTTTTAGGTCCTAGCAAAGATTAGTCAAGAGACTGTTTCACAGCACGCCGCATTAGCTTGCTCCATCACGTGCTGTACCTGAGAACCACTTGTGGTGAGATTTATGTCAGGTGACGGTATCTCCTGTTCGCAACCCAAAAGTGGTCCACAGATTTGTGTCACCAAGGAAGGGTGAGAGAAGAGCTGAGAAATGGCCATAACATCTCTATGGCTGAGGTCTGGTGGCAAGCCAGGCCGTGGCTGGGGGGAGGGGGCTGGCGGCAGCCTTCCCACCACCTGCATCGCCAGGCAGTGGCAGCGGGGGAACCTGGAGCATGGAGGTTAGGTTAGAACCAAAACATCTGTGAGAATGTCAAGGCCCAACTAGCAATATCAATTTTGGTAAATGATTTTTATGCACAAACACATGTATAATAACGTATATTGTGAAAACATGTTATACATTCCAGCGTACATACAGGGCGTGTGTACCACTAACACCTTAGCCCTAGTCTTCTGTGTGAAAATGCACAAGCTCCTCTGTGAATTTCAGTTGATCTTTAGTCCTTCTTCTAGCAATCAAGTATATTGTTTAAATTTTTTTGGACAATACACAGATCACTGACGGGCACTTCATTAAGATAGCTAAATCCATCCTTGCAGGCTTCATCTCTAATTTTATAATGTGGTTTTCTTTGTCAGATGACTATGTTTTTTCCTAACTCTTTCAACAAAAGTATCCAGCATGATTCAGGTTTATTCTTTTATCAATCGTACGTGTTGTGCATTCAAAATAACCAACTCTGTCATCTGGAGAGCTGTACAGTGCTCCTGAAGCAGCAGGTGAGATGCTTTAATCTGAGATACCCATTACAAAGCTGGTGCAATCAGTCCGTCTGACTCCTTAAGACTTACACTGGGGGTTTTTCCCCCCGCTCCGTGACTAGGAGTGACTTATTGACTGCAGCATCCCTGAATTGCTCTGGAGAAGCAGCCTGCTTACTTGTGATACTTGCCCCACTTCTGTCTCTGTTGCAGGGCGAGTGATGGGCCTGCCCTGCTTCCCCTGAGGCTGGCTGGGAGGGCAGGGAAGGTGCGGGGCTGCTGCTCCCTCCCCTCGGGATTGCCCTGTGCCAGCCTCACCACTGAAGAGCTGTCGGAAGCAACTTGTTGAAGAGGTGCTGCACTTTTGGTCAGTCTCTTGGCGCTCAGAGAGCCAAAGCTTTTTGCTGCTGTTTTTTTAACCATGTTTTACTTTCCTCCCTGTGCACTCTTTCCTTTTGCGAGCTCAAAAGCAGAAACATTCAGAAGCAGCTGGGGCTGCTGGGTGAGAAGAAAACCATATCAGCAGTTGATTTGAATGGGAGTAACAGAGTTGTAGATGGGAGGTCAAGGCTATGGTACATCATGTCTAACCAGCCTGTTTACCTTCTATAGTTCTTTCAAAATGTTTCTTCACTTTTTTTTTTTTTAAAGTGGAAAATCTGGGGGTGGTTCTTTCCCTTCTGCTTGTAACCTCTGGATTTAGTTAAACCCACAAAAATGCTGAGAGAAATTGCTTAATCTCACTGAAGTCTGTCATCATCTTTCAGCTCGATATAAATTTTTGTTTGATTTTTGAGGAAACTGTCATTTCAAGTGTTTCAGGCCATGACAGAAGATGGTATCTGTATGTGTTACGGAAAGGTTTTTAGTAAGTACAACTAACATATTGCAAAACCAATGTTCTGCACGTTCTGTTTTTAGAGGTAGGTCGAGGAAATGTCCTAGAGAGTCAGGCTGAGCAGGCTCTGTGTGCTACACTCGAGCTAGCACAGCTAGCCACACGTGTTTCACCACACGTAACTACTAACAATACATATCTGTGAGGGTTTTGCTTTCTGCTGTTTTATGCTTTTATATGTCAAAGACCTTGCTTTTAGCACAAACCTGAGCTTCCAGGCTTTATGGCATTGCTGTAGCCTGCTCCAAAGCAGATACTTACGATGTTCTCCCTTGTTACTGCTTCTAAAATCACCTTTTTTTTGAAAAATACATGTTGTGTTCTGGGTGATTACAAGTTGGATAATTATGTGTCTACACACTTGGCAGAATAAAATAGATTTATTGATGTATATAGCCCCTGGCTTCCCAGGGGAGTTATCGGTAGGAACCCTTTTTTTGGCCAGAATGTCTATGACTCAGCATCCATCACTGATCTCTGAAATTCATCACTACATCTGTCAAACGTTCAAGTTTTTTTCCATCTTACAAGTTTCCTAAACTGTTGTTGTATAAACAGCCTTTTAATTACATCTTTCTTATAAGTCTGTCAATTTACTAGAAGGACACTCTGTACTATCTGAATGAGCTATCACTCCTTCCCTTTGCCTTCCATCCTTCTAAAAAATCTGCTCGTAACTGTGGCAGGTATTTGTGTTCAAGTCATTACCTGATCTAGAAAAATGAGATCTTCTTGTACAAAGCACTTATGTCCTGTATTTCAGACTTATGGCTGACACTGAACTGAACTTGCTGTTGAACTCTCTGTCTAGCAGCCTGAAAACATCTGGTCTCTTGTGACTGAATTGAATAAGCAGCAAAACGCAGTAATTCTTTTTTTATTATTTTTTCTTGACAAGTTTTAGCACAAATTCTAAGAAACTTCTGTACCTTTCATATTCTGAATGGGGTCATGAACCTTCCTTGGCTATAAATGTGCACCTGCTCTTCCACCTTGCAGAGCAGAACAGCAATAAGCTGTATTTAATCACTACCTGTGAGCATGCCCCCCATGAAAATGGCCTTGCGGGGGACTCTCAGCTGGCTGCAGCCCCCAGTTGAAGTGGAAAGCATCTCCCCTCCATCGTAGGGCTGTGTGGTTAGGCAATAGGGGCATGGGGGAAGTGAGAAGCAAGTAGTAGACTTTGGGTTGGAAGAGCATAGGAACTAGAGCACCATCAGCTTGCTTGAAAAGGTGTGTGATCAAAGGCTGGCATCCCCCCCGTGTTGTCTGTGTCTCAGGGCTGCTGGGCAGTAGGTAAAGATTGGGCTTTTCTGCCTGGTGCTACAAGTATGAAATGACTCCTCATTGTGTCCCTGTACTACTTCTTGGCTGATTTTCTGTTGGCTGCGAGTGTTGTGGGGATTCACTGGGGGCTTTGCAGCACTGAGGTGTTCCAAAACAACTGCAGAAGGTGTTCCCTACAGCTCAGAGGAGCTGTGTAACAGCATACAGCTGGAATATTTTGCCTTAGTAGGAATCATACACCTGGGTCAGAACAGATAAACCAGACTTGATCCCGTGGGCAAGCAGAAGGCTCCCAGCATCACCCCCACTACGCCCCACTTAGAGGTTTGAATAGCAATGAAGTGCTGTTGTACAAATGCCCTTTTGCAGGACAAATAAATGAAGTTTCTGTATAAAGGAGTAACATAAAGCTAAAGCCCTACTGATTCCTCTTGAAAATTCCATAGGAAGACCAACTGCGGCCAGCTCTTAAAACTAACTTCATTTACAGCATCTTATAAAATTATGTGATAGATGAGGAACATGTGTCCCTTTTTCCTGTTTTATTCTGCCCTACTTTAGCTCCTTTCTTTCACAAAGCCTGTCTTAGCTTGATGTAAGGGCTCCTTCTCAAATCTGCATTGTTTCCACCCTAGTTAAGTGTGGAGAAAATATTGCTCAACACAGCCTAAAAAAATGAGCGTAAGAAAAGACTCATCTGGATAATTTTTGATTAATTGGTTTTTTTCTTTCCCTCTCTTTCTTTTTTTTTTTTAATTTTATTAACTGAACTAAAGTGGTCCCAACTTGTATAAGCTCTTCTGAAAAAATGCAGCCAGCACGAAATGTGATAGCTGGGAAACACCCACTGCAAGGCTGATGGTGCTGATGGTAAAAGCCTGGCAGAAGCCAACACCAACGTGCTATTGGTATTTGTAGAGGGAGTGCTTCTCACCCCGCTCAGCAGTCAGAATTAGCTCCTGTGCTCCTTCCTGGTGATGTCTGCCTCATGCCAGCTGTAAAGGCAGGATGCTGGGTGGCAGAAGCTAAGGCAAAATGTACTTTTGGGGGCTTTGGTGTCTGAGGCTGAGAAAAAAACACCATGACACAACGAATCCACTGAGTCATCTGCCCGGGGAACAGTGTGCTCTGTCACTGGCTTCTGGAAATTTTTATAGCTGTTAATTTCCCAGGACAATCCCCCGTAGCAGTTCATTTGCCCCAAAAGGAATCATTTGCTGTAAATTCAGGCAGAAGATGAACAGCTTGTATTTCGAATCAGCAGGACCAGAGTGATGACTCGGAGGAGCAGCCCGAGGCCCCTGGGGCTGGGTGCAAGGGCAGCGCAGTGGGGACCGAGACCATCCCACTGTCTGGGGACAGATGCTGCAGCTCGGTGAGGCCATTAGTCCTCGTGGCATCTTCCCGGCTTCCCAGCAGGCTGCATTTAGCTGGTGTGGAGAAATGAGCAACTGGGCACCGTGCACCCCTTCTGACAACCAGATAAGGAACCAAAACTTGAAGCTGCTGCCATCAGGTTTTGGTGGGCTCCAGCTGCACTGCTGAGGGCGAGTGTCCACCTTCAGGGCCTCAGCAGCTGGCTCCAAACTGGGCTCATCCAAAGCTCTGCTCCCGCTAAGAGAGCATGGATCAGCTTCAAGGCTTTGTGCACCAAGGAGGTCTTTAGCAGGAAGGAAATGAAGGGGGAAACAAAACTCAGGCTTTCAGAGCAGCTGAAAAATCCCCATGATCCAAGCGCCAGCATTAGTTGTGCCGCCGCAGTGAATAGGAGGAAGGAGGGATCATTTCCTCGGGCCTCCTTTTGTGCCTGTTAAATCATTAATGCCGCTCTAGGTCTCTATGACTCCTTTAAGCTTGAGCACCTGGAAAGCTCTGGGTTGCATGTAGGCCAAAGAAAACATGTTTTTGCTATTAAAAGCTCTCTTATTTTGTCTCGTCAGCCTATGCATTTCTTGCAGACCATGCTAACGTGCGCAAAAGTGAATTTCTCTTTTCTCTCTTCTCCTTAGATGCAGCTATTTCATTGGAGAACACCCGACCTCACTGGAGAGAAATGTCCCATTCAGGGTACGGAAGGTAAAAAAATCTCATTTAGTTTATTGCAGCTCGTGTCACGTCCTGGAACAACGACACCCCTGAGACAGCACTGATGTACAGCTCTGGGTGGCTGCAGATTTCCCCACCAGACCTGGCCCCCCCAGTGGGGCCATCAGGACCTGATGCTGGGAATCCCCAGCAAAATTTCTGAGCTGACAGTAAGAAGACAGATGCCACTGTGGGGAGAGAACTGCTCTGTTACGAGATGACAGGAAGGAAACCTCAGGTTACTGCCAATAATACAAGGACAGTACTTTTTCATGATGAACTGAAGTACAGGTGGGGCCAAGAACAAGTCCATCCTTTTTTTACCCCCAGTGTTACTTCAAAGAGCACTTGTAAAAGATACGTTCTTCCCCAGAGTTTGTTTTTCCATAATTTAGAGGAATTTGTAACAGGGAAAGATGACCCTGATCCAACTGGTTAATTGAAGGATGTTCTCTCTGTAAACCTGTTCTAGTAAGATGCCAAGAAGGTGACTTACAAGCAGGTGAAGGCTGTTGGGTGCTGTGCTGCTGTCGGTGCACTCCTTTGCGTAGTTCCACACTTGTCCTTCACTGAGATGCCGGTAACAGAGCCAGGGTTCTGCTGGCAGAGCCTGTGCCCCAGCTAACCCCCTAGCATTTTATGCAAGGTGAATCTTTATCTTTGCCTTTGGGGATTGATTGGGTTTTTTTATTTCTATGGTTTAAGAGTTAATACTCTGTTTCTGTTTAATATTGGTGAATTAGCAGTACAGTAAGGAAATAACTTGGTAAATTAGCTCTTTCAAACTGATGTGATCCAGAATTACATACACAGTGTAAGGACTTGATTTCCAAATGCTCTGGAATGCATGTCAGCCCCGTTTTTCCTTATCCTTTCTGTGTGTGACTAGCCTTTGCCATCCAAATCCGAAAGCTGTAGCTGGAGACTAGCCGGAGCAGTGGCGTGGGGCAGGCGGAGGCGGCTGAGCCAGCCCAGCAGCCAGGCTGCGGAAGGAGAGGAAGGACCTGCAGGGCACGCCATGATCAGTGCTGGAAGGGAAGGGAAGGAACCTGAAGCTTCTCCATGATGAGCATGGTCTTGGGTAGCCTGTGCACAGGAGTGATGCCGCATTTTCCCAGTGACCTTGGGAGCTGGATGTAGTGGTAAGGGCGGCAAGAGTTTGGAACAATAACTGCTAATGCACTACAAAGGGGGGTGGGCTATGTAAACAAACTGCTATGATTAGATTTTACTTGGTTCAAAGAAAATATTCCCATTCCTTTTAAGTTTCTGGTAACATCTGGGCCATCTGCAGGCTCCGTGGCAGGTGATGTTTGCCAGCATCCTCCCCTCGCCTGTATCCTCTTGCCTGTGTTTATGGCAGAAGAGAAAGATGTTAAGGAGAGAACCAGCCTTTAAAAAACCTATATCTCCAGGTCTTTTATTCCCATACCCCCGACAGGAATATTTTCTAGGCTTTTCAGGTGTACAGCTGTGGTAAATAGCCCTCGCTACCCCAGCTGTTGATTTAGCAAGCTAAATCTGCTCATTTCCCTTAGCCCCTGGAAAGCTCACGCCGAGGGCTCTCGGTGCAGTGCTGGGACTGGGAAGAAGCTATCCGTCTTTTGATTATTGTTTTCTCCTGCGGTGTTTCAGCTGGGAACAGTCTTGTCCTGCTCTCCTAAACAGGGAGGACTTGTGGTTTTCCTGCATGCTTGATGAAAAGCAAAATCTGCCTGGCATCTCTGGGGGAGCTGGGGGGCAGCCGCAGTGGTCAGAGGAGGGAAACCCAGATTTCCCCACTTAGCCAAAACCAGAGCTAATTGTAGGAAAAGGCAAGGTCCGGGGGGTGGGCGGGGGGAAGCGTGCCATGCTGCTGCACCCCAGCCAGCCCTGACGTGCTGGGGTGGGCAAGGCTTTTGGAGCACTTGTGGCTCCCTGGTGCCCAGCTGGGAGAGGCTCAGGGAACACGGATCCGACAGCCTTCCCGTGCCACTTCCCTGGGACTGCAGGCAGAGCCTCTGTCTTGGGAACGGCTGTAGCACGGAGTTACTGCAGGGCTTAGGAGTGCTTGCCACGGCTCGCGCTCCCAGCTGCACCTGCTGCTGTCAAAGAGGAATAAAGAGAGATGGTTCCTGCCCCCAAAAGAGTGAACCTTTATAGTTTTGGGGGATTTTATCTGATTAATGGAGCTGTTCCTGCATTTATTCCTACAGGGTCAGACCATTTGTTTTCATGGGGTGTGCTAATATATTTTTTATTTTTTCTTAGCCATTGCTTTTTTAAAAAAAATATCTTAGAGGTTTGTTAGGGAAAGTGTTGTAGAGGTACTTCCATGTGACATATTTATACATACCATCAGTGATGTGAATTCAGCCCTGCACTAAAGTAATAACCGATAGGTTGTAATGTTTATAAACATTGCTTTGAGATTTAAATTTAGAAGACAAGCATAGGAAATAGAACTTATCACAACACACTGTAACCAAATAGGGTCTCAATAAAGAGAAACAAAGAAAACAAATTCTATACCTGGGCATTTACATTCTCCCAGATGTTGGGTACCATCTGCCAGGACTTTTTAGCTCTAAAGTAAGCTGCATTTATAACACCTATAAACCCGGTGATTTCTTCCCATCTTTCTCCCCTGCCCACACTTTTGGAAGAGAAGGATGTACAGTATAGTAACTTGGGGTGACAGTTTTCTGTTGGTGTATATGGAGAACAGCACAAGCATATTCAGGGGGACTTGGCTCCGTGAGTAGGACCAAAAGGACCAAAAGGTTCTCTTTAGCAGTGGGTGGGAGAGCCGTGGCTCCAGCTTCCCATCGCAGGTGCTATGAAGGTGCAGCTGCAGCCAGGGAGGAAGGTGTGTCTCCATCGGGATTCCCACCTCTGAGCTACCCCGACCATCAGTGCTCCTGGGAAGGACTTTCATAGCTGAGGAGGTTTTATCTTCCAGCGCCTGCATATTTAGGATGCTCCCAGTTTATTCTGGCAACAAGGCTGCTAACTTTTATTATTGTTTTGAAAAGATCCACACAGGTGTTATGTGTATTTATGTACAGTTCACATGTACTACTTAACAGATGCTCGACATCTCAATTCCGGCCTTATTGCTGTGTGCTTGTTGTATCAACAGGATATTTAGACTCCCTAGAACTCAAGTTTTTACTGGGAAAAAAGTCAGGTTTTACTGAAATATTGAAAAGTCTTATCTAGTTTTGTTTTCATTCTGAATCCCAAGGATTCCGCACAAAGGTGAGATTTATTAGAGGCTTGAATGCTCAGTTGTGTGCATTATTTCCATTGGATTGGGAGCAGATTGAAAACTGGAGAACTGGACATTCACATGGTCCAAGAAATGAAAGGTACAACTAGCACTGGGTTATTTTTTTTGCTCTCTGAGTTATACTGACAGCAGCCATAACATTAAGGCTGAAAAGTTTATTTACTATATAAAGGCCATATTTTCCCTTCTTATCCCAGCTTTTCTTGGCTTTCATTGCTTGGCAGTATCCCCTTAACCACTAACACCCAGAGGCGTGGTATGAAACTGGGATGAAAAATGAACATGCAGAAGAATATTGGAGATTTAAGTGGGTATGGCTCTAAGAAAACCAGTGGAAAATATGTTTACTCCAAGCATCTGTAGCACCTAATTGAAGCAGTGATATTTTCTGTAAGAACATAGGGAATGCTTTTGTGCTTTCTCTTTGGCTTTGAATTTCACTTTGAATCAATGTGACATAATCCATGGAATTATTTTCTCACAGCTGCAATGGAAACTTTCTGCCAATAGACAAGGATGTGTTAATTGGGATGAAAAAGCTTACATTCAGTCCAGCTTTGTTGCTTTCTGGAGTCTTTGTTAGGAACTGTTGCTTCCTTCTAATTTATTGAAATCTAGTATACAGTAAATGCTATTATTTTGAAACTATTAATGTTGCTATAAATCTGAATGGCTAGAAAAGGGTGGCAGATCATGATCAAAAGGGAGCTGATCTACAGCTGTGTGTGAAATCTTTGCTGATACTAAATGTGACAGAGAATGAAACACGTATTTATGCGCCCATAAAGGATGATGCAGTCCTCCTGGGCCTGCAGCATTAGCATCGCTAAATGAATTTCTGTGAATCTAATTTAGAAGAACATAAAAGAACCCGTATCACCTTCAGGGCATCTGCGAGTGCTGCTGATTTGTTGTTTATTCATATTACTTTTCCCAGGCACCTCTCATTTGGAGGTTGAGTTCCCCTCGGGTGGACTTGGTGGCACCCGTGGGGGCACGCAGCCCTGCCAGGATGGGGGCCCAGCTGCTGGCTGCCGGCAGCGGTCCCAGCTGAGGGAAGGCTCCCGGTGCAGGGGTCTTCCCCTGGAAGAGGCGGTGGGGTACAGGGCGGCCCTTCATGGGAAGGCTGCCAGAGCGCTATGCACTGCTCCCTGGGCACTCCTCGCTAACGCCATGCATGTACCGGGGTTTTAATTACATACAGCTAAGCCATGGTCAGCAGTTTTAGCTCATTATGGTCCATTATTGGTCTCAGGGTTCTGCAGTGCCGTTCCAAAATAAATAAATAAAAGGCACTCTGTGTGTTTGATGGGAAGACACGGGCAGAGAATGGCCTTTTCTTTCCTGCATCTCCATGCCCCCCTTTTTTGAGGCAGTGGGGTCCTGCAGCAGCCATCTGTTCTAAAAGCTACAGATTTAAGCATCCAAATCTTTTCGACTACATTAATCTGTATTTATACAGGTTACTTACCTTCCCAGGGACACAAAATGTGCAGGCAATAAGTCTGCCCACAGTGCCCTTGCATCCCCAGGGAGCCACAGCAGTCCCAGACAGGCAGGGGACCCCCCAGCCCTTCCCCTCCCTGCAGCTGCATGGCCAGCTGGGCTCATCCCACCGCTCAGGCATCCCCCAGCATTTCAACTCACCATCCTTTCACTCCTTCCTCCAACCCCCTGAGGAAATGCCACTCCTGCCAGAGCTGCCCGGGGCCCCCGCTGACAGTCTGGTACTTCGGTTGGACCATGGCCGCTGTCACCAGGTCAGACCAAGCCTGGAGAGCTGCCTGCTGCACCACCGGTGACTGCCCCAGCGACCTGCCAAAGAAGAGAAGATGGGTTCCCACACCTCTCTGGTCAGTCTGACCTCCTCTCCCTTGCCTTTTGTTGTATGTGCTTAATCTGGAGCTGTTTCAAAAATGTATTCCCTCCCCCCCCCCCCCCCCCCCCATGCAGATTTACATTTTCCAGAGGCCTTTGAAGACATAAATCAAACAAGATAAATTTTAAAGCTCTTCTAATCAGCATCACAGTCCTGGTTTGTGCCATATGGAGGAACAGAGGAACAGACTGGAGCTGAGAGTGTGAGGTGGGGTGGGTGACGCACCAAACAGCCTCACCAGCAAGTGACAGCAGCAGAGATAAGCCCAAACAGGGAGATTTGATGGGCACTGTAATGTACATGGTCATGGCCATCACAACAGAGCATGACAGTGCCATCAGGGCAGCTGGAAAAAACTGTTTTTCCTATTTAACCAACTGTATCATTTTACAGTCATGTTTTGGAGATTAACAACAAACAGCAGAGGCTACTAATGCAAGTGCTTCAAAGAGGGAGACTTCATCCTGCAAAAGGCTTATCGAAAACCCTGACTGAAAACAGCAGGACAGTGTTCAGGCTGCATGAGCAGGGCCAGCAATGGGCTTTGAGTAGAGGTAGTTTCATGAACGTACCTGTGGGGAAAACGGTCGGAGCTGAAACGGCCCCAGCTGCCTGCTGGAACTGCTGCTGCAGGCAGTGCTGTGCCAGGTGGTGCCTGGCTTTCACGAGCCTTTGCAGAATGACAGAAATGTAATACCCACCTCATTACGGGGACCAGTTTCCAAATCTTTCTCAGTGAAGTTGCAAGAAAAGCTAATGTTCCTTCCTGGACAAAGCTTTGCAACTCTTCTTTTGGCCAACTATCAGCCTGAGTGGTGGATGTTGCCTTGGGTATGGGATACCATGCCCACGAGGAGGTGGCTTCACGGCAGGCTTACAGCATTTCATGTGCTTTAGGGATTTGCTTAGTCTGGCAGAGCGGTGCCTTGTGACAGGAGGGGATGGGCTGGCTCCTCCTGCTCCCCATCGCTGCCGGTGTCACTCCGAAGCATTCCATGGCGAGGTAGCTTTCAGCCGGATGAGCAAGGTGTGATGTGCTGAGCGGCCATGTGGTTGCCAGACCCCTAGCATGGGGCTGCTTGAGAGAGTGCAGGCTGCAGCAGGGATGGGAACAGGACCTCTTGCTCACCTGAAGGTCAATTCTCTATCTTCTCACCATGCAGAGCAGGGCTTTATTCCAGGCTTAGTCCCTGAGTACAGGCATGCCTCCTTAAGGCAATGGGAGCAGGATGGCACAAAATTCAGCTCCGTGGGATCTCCGTTGGTGTGTGCAAAGAGCAGGCAAGGGGAAAGGGCTGTGGTACCTCACGCAGAGCAAAAGCAGACATGAAGTTCTTGATTTGAAGGGGGCTGTTCAGACTTTATCTCCAGCTTCCCATGCATTCAAAGCTGAGCTGTTCCCTTCTCAGTGTTAAAAGTTCTTCAAGCCCTGCCTGACTCCAAGCACAGAAAGAGCCCTAATTCTGCCACTCTTTCCCGCCTCTCAGACCTGTTGGGAATTTTTTTCTCAGCAGGAGTAATCAGAGTGCAAACCGACGGGCTGAGAAGGGCAGAGCTCTTCCCCAGCTCTCACCTTTGCCTGCAGCAGAGACCTGTGCCTCCTACCTGTGTCATTGCAGGGCTGGCTGCTGGGGAACTCGCATGGAGGTGACAGCTGGGCGGTCACAGCTCTGTAGGTATCCAAGTGTTGACAGGGATTTCTAAAAACCGTTTTGAAAAAATGTATTTTTGCCATCGCAAGTCCCATCAAAGGAAGTCCACAATGTTAAGTACTCAAATAGAAAACATTTATGGAAAGAACAAAAATGTTATCATTCCTTCTCTTTTCCGGTGAGTGTAAATTAATGGCAGTTCAGCGCTGCACTGAAATAAGCAGGGTGAGGTTGTGGGAGAGCTATTTTTAGGCCAAAAATATTCAACAGTTTGTCACTCGCTCATTCACTTTTTAATGTGAACAAGGCTTCAGCAGGCTCCAAAAAGCACGTGCCTGCTGCCCGCACCGCCCTGCTCTGCAGCGGCCCTAGCCAGGGGCCTCCAGCGTGTCCACAGGCAGGTTTTTACACAAATACGAGATCACTGCCCAAGGAGCCAGACGCCACCTCCTGTGTCTATGACGGTGGCTTATGAAAAAGGGCTCCCCGCTTTCCAGTGGTGGTAAGCTAGCAAAGGAAAGTTGCTAGCTTAGCCCCCTGCTCCATCATTTCCCATGAGATGTCGCTGGGCGCTGATAACCTCACCAGCTCCCGTGGTGAGGATGTGCACGCAGAGCCACCACAATGCACTGTCATGGAAGGTGCTCAAGCTTTGGGCTTTTTCTTCCCCAAATCTGTGATTGTTTTTGGAAGGTGAAGGAAGGCTGCTCTGTATCTGAGGGTTTTTCAGAATCCTCTGCAGTGGCCTAATCCTGCTGTCACCCATTTCAGCTGGGGAAGAGCCTGGCCGCTGCTGAGGATTTTTGGAAGTGAGGTGCAAACAGTAAGTGATGCCCCCACATGGGAGAGGGGCTGGCCACCCTGGCAGCGCTGCTGGTGGAACTCACAGGACTATGAGGCCCAACAGCCCCCCAGGGCCACCTCCAGTTCTATGTTGCTTTGTATCCATAGGCAGATTTACCTCGGGTGTTTGCAAGTTACTATCAGGGAAATGGAATAATATTGCTCTACTTCACCTTTGCGTTGGAGTTCAAGCACCATCCTCAACCCCATGCAGAGACCCACGTCCTGGAGCTGTAGTTGCACCTGGGACCTTCGCACAACATAATGCAGAATAACAACCTGACAACTCTGTGTGTTCAGTCAGGATCAGACCTGCTGTCCTCCTTCGCAATGAAACTACTGCTGCTCAGCTAGCGTTGGTTTTCCAAGTGTATCCTATGGCTTGTTATCAATTGGAGCGAGGCTTAATTTTGATTCAAGCTTTCTTCTGAAATATCCAGCAAAGCCAAAGAAAGCCAAAGCCAGGAGAGTGAAGCAGAGATAAATGCACCTTAAAAAAAAAAAAAAAAAAAAAAAGACCCAGGGTTCTCTTTAATTTGCAATTTATCTGCAATTTAAAAGAGTAAACACAGCCATGCTGAAGATGCATAAACACAGCTTGGAGAGCTATTGAAATCTAGGTCAGGGTTTCAGCTCTGCCTGGGGATCTCATTATGTGAATCAGGGAGACTCTGCTGCTCCAGGAACCAGGTGGAAGATACTTCTGAACCAGTGTAATGAAACCAGGTAGGCTTCTGCTCAATCGACAGCAGCTCCATGCAGGCTGATAAACAGGTCACAAAGCCATTGCTGAGCTGAAATTGCTGAATTATGACCGAATCACAGTGTTCAGTAACGGCGAAGGAAGCCTTCCTTTTACTCTCTAGTGGCTTCGGTCTACAATTGTGTTCTGAGGAGGACCTGAAGCATTTGCCAGCAGTAACCAACTCGCCTTCCAGATGCTTGAAGTAAAGTATTGAGCTGTCAATCTGACAGCTGTTAACAAAATACACAATTTGGGGGGAAAGAAAAAAAAAAGCTTGCATTGATCCACATTCATTTGATTTGCAATCTGAGCATATGACTTTTGCAGAGCATGAATCTATTCTGTATTTGAGACCCAGCCTGTGTTTGTATTTTAAGCTAGTCTTCCAAGCAAAACATGTGAAAAGAGAACATTTAAACAGGAAGGGTTCGATATTTTTTTTCCTCTCATAAATTTCTGTAGGTCTTGTTGCTGCTAATTACTGGAGATCTCAGCACAAGATCTTTTCTTTCTAGTAAACCAGCTTCTCATGTTTCCTGCCCTTCAGTTAATCAGTTATAATCTCCTGTTCTGTTTGCTTATTTAACTTTTAAAAAGCTAATTGACTGTTTGTGACATGAGTCGGCCTAAGACTACGAAAGCAAAGTGTGTTTGCGTGTACCCGCAGAGCAGATGGAGGGTGGGCTTTGGCAATGCCCACAGCTGGCCGCTGCGTCCTCTAGCTGCTCCTTCCCTGATGCCCAGCGACCACCGACGTGCAGGGCGGGGGCGTTCAGCCCGGCTGGCTGGCTCTGTCCCACCATGCCTGCCCGTGCGCCTGCCAGGGAGGTCGGCGGGGCTGGCTGGCAGCCCAGCACCCCTGCAGGTAGGGCACGGGCAGCTGCCGGGGATGATGACCTGCAGCCTTGCCCAAGCGAGGCAGAATCCCAGCCGGCGAGGGTGGGTTAGGGTCGAGTAAGGCAGGGATGCGCAAGGGAGCCTCTGCAAGCCTGGTCCTCTGATTCTTCTGGAGGGGCTGGGAAAGCGGATTAGAAAGTAAAAAAATGAGGAGCTATTGCAACCTCATTTGTGCCTCTGCTCTGTTAATTGAAGGAACATGTTTGTGGTGGGAGTGGTGGACTTGTGTCCCCTGTTGCTCTGCTGTCCCACGTCCCCTCCCTGGCACGGGCATGCTCTTTGGAAACCTATTTCGTTTGGTACCTATTTCTCTCTGTGAACACGTAGAGCAGGACAGCAGCTGCACCCGCAGCTCCTCACTCCCCCACGCCCTGGAGCTGGACTTCACAAGATGCAGACCAGCACGTATGGGTGCCAGGGCTTCTCTGCAGCCAGTACTGGTTTCCTTGTTTACGTAGTAACCATGTCTTCAACCTGAGTACCAAAGAGGTCTCTTCCCAGCATGTACTTCCCGACGGCTGCTGCCTCCACAGGCAGCATCTCTGGTGGGGCAGCCCAGCGTGTGTGAGGCTGATGTGAGCCACCTGGGCTGGGACGTTACTAATGGTCTATTGGATCCTCTGAGCAAGGTTAGGAGATGGCTTTTCTCAAAACGGTATTTAATTGATTGCAAGTGAGGGTTTTTTTCGCAGTGTGGTTTTTGCCTTGATCATGCAAGAATAACTAAGCCACACTAAATCTTTTTTTTTTTCCTCCTCCCTTTAAAACAGGTCTCTAGATCACACCAGCCTTTGGCCCCCTTGCAGCTCTCTGTGGCATCGCATGGCTACAGGCTCAAAGGATACAGCCAGTGGAGAAGTCCTCCTGCGTAAGGTGAGTTTCTGAAGGGATGGGTCTGCTGTGAGGTATCTTAGCCATGCTCATGCATGCATATTTTTGCTGCAAAAGAGATTATTTTTTTTCTTTTTTGGCAACTACGTGCTCCTGGGATTGTGTTTCAGCATGACAGAAACAGGCTCAGAAGGTCCCACTTGAGTTCCTGGTATGACAAAACTACCTTTTAACGTCAAGCCATCAAATATGAGGCACTCTTGGTTTCTAAAGTGATTTGAGACATCATGCACAGTTCTATAAAAATGCAAAATGGGGCTGCTATATTACCTCCCATGGTTCAGGAAGTCTGGAGGAACTGGTTCAACATTTATTAGCGAAAAAGCACTTCCTTAAAGCCATGGCTGCAGCATCTTCCTTTGCAGCAGGCTCTTTATTTTTGTGCTTATAACATTGCAGTTTATTTCCGTGGCAACAACTATAATGCTATAATTCACATCCATAGCCACTTCACTGTTATTAGAAAAGGTAAACCTGTGACAATAATTTTAAAAAAAAATTATCTGGGTCCAGCTGAAATAGCAAACTATAAAAAAAAAAAATTAAAACTAAGTGAATTTCTGGTGCATTAAATCATGAGATACTGAGCTGAGCTTATGATTTTTCTCCTCTCACTGCAGAAAAGTTGTCTGCCATACCAAGAGGTAAGCCTGCGTAAGCAGGCTGAGAGCTGTGGCTGCAGATGAGGGAACACACAAGCACTCTCATTTGTATTTTACTTCAGCTTTACCAATGTTGTTCTGTGTTTTTCCTTCCTTGAGGACTCCAATTACTCATGTACTGTTTTCCTTCGTTCTAATAAGTGATGCACAAATTGTTTCTGCATTCCAGGTTAGTTTCTGACGTCCCTCTCTTCTGTTTAAATGTGGATAATGACGATGCTGCCCTGCTCATCAGGAAATGAGTAGGCTGCTTGACCCCAGCCTGAGCTGAAGGAAAGAAGCCACATCTAGGTCAGTGGAATCACTATGGCTTACCACTAGCCCTGAATCGGGATTTGCCCCTACTTCACCAGTTATTCAGTGTTTTTGAACATGTTCCATCTTTCACCTGTGTCCAAAGTGTCAATGCTGTCCTTCACTGACAAGTTTAGGACATAACGTGGGCTCTGCTGGGATGAGCACTGCACGCAATCAGTGAGGAACTAAGGGAAAAATTGCCTTTCCCTTGGTTCAAATTCCAAACCAGCCGCACGGTGTCCTTCCTAGTTCTGTCTGCTGTGGGTTTTGCTTGCTTTAAATATTTTTAGAACATAGTAAAAGGGTTTTTTTATTTTATTGTGCATGTGTGCGCACACGCACTCTCATAATTAATCAAATAAATGAGAATCCTGCCTGTATGATGAGACTTGCCTACAGAGGGTGTGTAGGACTCCACACTTGTCTGGTCTTCATTGCCATGCCTTGATTCACATGATCTTCTGTTTTGATGGGTTGATTTAATCTATTTTAACTGAATACTTAGTAGGAGTCAGGCTACTAGTAATATTAAATGAGCTAAGAAAAATACTGTACGTATGCTTTCCTGAAAATCTTTTATTTCCTCCATAAATAGAAATATAAAAGCTGGCACTGAGAGAACACAGCAGGCTATCAGAGGGGTCAGTTTGGCTGGTGTAGAAATTGCTCTTCAGATGATATGATTTTCCATTAATTACTGACTACATAACCAGGTTGTGAAGTTAGACTTGTTTGAGAAAGGTGTGAGCCATACGAACCATTTGGTCCCACACGTGGTCACGAGCTCTTCATCCTAGCTTGAGGCAGCTGGGTGAGCGAGTATCACCTTTCCTAGTTGTGTGTGATGTGGGTTGCAAATTGGCATTACGAAACAAACCTCCTCACCTGCTGCTTTGTCTCGTTACATTTCCATAGGCCAAAAAGAACAAAAAGCCCCACATTCAGTAATGCAGGTGTAGGCTCGCCTGGGCGCTGTGTTCCCTTGCCAAAGGTGGTGTGAGGTCTCTCCCTGGCCCCTGAACGCTCCCAGGAGATGACCAGCAGCTCAGCTGGCCTGGGTCTGCCTGCTCTTCGTGCGCACTCCTCCTGCACGGGGCGCTCACCTACACTGCTACATGGATTTGACACGTCAAGTTTGCGGCTGTATATAGACATTCTGCAACCTGCTAATTAATGCGTGGCCTTAATCAGAATACAGTTATGAAGAATTGGCTCTGATATTGGGTTTCGCCAAGTTGGATAGGCCACATTTGATTTTTGCTTTCTTTTAAATTTCCTGCTTTTCCTGTTGCATGTTATTGCAGTCTTTTAACAGCTATCAGAGTCACCACGATACGTGCTCCTTATTGCTGTGTGTGTTTATTTTTTGCTTCATGTTCAGAGTATTATCAATATTGATTCTCAAGATGGTTCTTGTGCCTTTTCTAGGGCGACATGCAAATGGAGCGACTTTCCATTTAATAATAACTGAAACACTCTGGAACATTATCATCTGCATGGCAACCACCAGCCCATCTGCGGCTAACATCAATATTACAAAGCAAAAAAGCCTGCTTTTACATGGTAAATACACATTGTGAAAATCCTTATCAGAGCTGAATGTGGGCTCGGTGGGAAAAGCCATCCTCTCTGTAACACTAACAGCAGGTCACTTTATATTTCAGCTGTGAACAATGGACAGCAGTGATTCACTCCGCAGCTAGTCTCATAAAAGTCTACTCCTTATTCTCTGAGATGAATAGGAGTGATATTTTTATAGATGAGTGTTGTTGTTGTTAAGTCTTTTCTAGGTCAGTTTAAACCAACACGTGTAACCCCTCCTGGCTGACTCCCACCTCTGTGCAAACTGGCAGATCCATTCAAACACAGGCAGGCGCTGGAGCGGTGCTCTGGAGGGGACACGCTGGACAAGCCACATCATCAGAGTTGGGAATTGGGTACAAAACGGCACCTAAGCCAGATGTCGAAACTCAGGAGTGCTGGACTCCGGTCTTTAAGTGAAAAAGAAGAGTGCCAAATGCTTGCCAGGGAGGAAGAAGCCTGTTCATCTGGGCACCAGCCAGAGAGGACCTTCACATCTTCTGATGGTCCTCTGCCTAGGGGTGACATCAGTGCAGGCTCCCTGTTTGGGGTTGTGCTTTCCCTCAAGTTAATGCTGCTCTTCTGCTTACAAAAAATCAGCACAGTATTAATTTCACTGTGTCTTAATTATTCCATTTCTGGTTTTATAAATATATAGCTGCTTTTATGCTTTAATGCAATATTTTCCATTAAGCAATCCTATACGGTACAACAAAAATAAGCACTCTTATAACAACATGTGTAAGATTAAACTATTAAACTCACTCAAAGTACACAGTTCATAAATTAAAAGTGCTTATGCTCATACTTTAGTATTGATTGCTGAGTTTATAAAAATAGAAGAACTTGCCCTTAGGAAACAAAAATCATAGTTCCTTAAGCTTTTCTTTGTCAGGAAGCCAAAAAGACAACATTACATGGAAATGTCGCCATTTGTTCATGTCAAATGTAGTTTATTCAATTAGATATTTTATAACTCTACTGAGTTATACGAAGGAGGTTAATATTTTTATTGTTTTTCTTCATGCTGTGCCTCTAATACACAGAAACATAACTTAGCCTAGTAAAATATACAGTGTAATTTGGTAATGTGTTTATTGGATTCCAGTAAAAGACTACGAGAAATTACTCAAGATTTTTGCATCTTCAACTAAAATTATCTTTTTTCTTTCTGCCCCTCCCCCCCCCTTGCAAGCTTTTAGCTTTTTGTTTTCTGAAAATGCTTTAAAGAAGAAATTGCTAGAAACAGTTGCATTTTTTTCCTCAAGAGTCAGGAAAGAAAAGACTTTCTGGAGAACAAGGTCTTTAATTACTCATGTTTTTCAAAATTTAATTATCTGTGGTTCTGAAACATATCTGACATCTTGCAGAATGATAAATGCAAGAGGACTCTCAATTTACAGTAACTTGCTTTTTGAAATTGTCTTATGGAGGGTTCAGATCAGTGATGGGTTTATGGGTGTGGTTTTGTGGTAATTCAAAATAGCCAAGAAGTATTCATTTTTCCTGTGGACTTCATTTTCTGCCAGATTGGAATCTGGAGCTCCATTCAGCTCCAGGGGTCAGGTAAATGCCACCATCAATGTAGGAAGAAAGATGGGAACATGCAGCCAGTGCAAGGAAAAGGAGAGGACCAGAGCGACATCAATTTTAGGTTCACTTAACCAGTGATGGAACTGCAGCCTAAGCAGCTGGATAAAGCTACAGGCATGCTCATGAGTTTTACTGAACTGGGACAACGGTACCATGCCCCGTGCAATGGCCTTGCCACATATGCAAAGAAAAAGGAAAAGCAGGGCTGTTTAGCTGACTTTGGGCTGAGAATCACATATGTGGTCCATGGTCACTTCCTAAAAGTTCCTGTAAGCAATTTCACTATGTGACTCTACAGGAGGTGATGTTTCTTGAAGAGACCAACGCCCTCCCTGGAAAAATATCAGAAGTTCAGAAAAGGTGAAAGTTGAATGCTGCCACCCCCTTCCTCTTGTATAATTTGATTAGCTCATCCTCTTGGGCAGTAGAAGTTGCCGTCCCCATGGTGTTGGTTTTAGGGCTTTTTTTGAAGTCTTGTGTTGTATTAGGAGCTGCTATCATGTTTGAACTCAATTGAGGACATGAAACCAACTGCAGTTTGGCAAGCCACATAGGCTGGAGATAATTTTTGTTCTCTGTTAATTTACCTGCCTGTGGTTTTTTGTGCTGCCCAGGATTTAACCACAGCTTGCTCATGAGATGCTAAACACGTTTGTCTGAAACTGTGCCGGCTGCTGACCAGCAGCAGCGGTGTGTCATCCATTCTGGTTCCTCTTCCCCATGGCCAGGCACAGCTGCTATGCTGTGACATGGACAGACCCCAAGCCTAAGGCTTCCCTTGACTGCTGCATCCCTGAGGACATGGAAGGAGCGTTGAAAGGGTCTTTCACAGTGGGTACAGTTCTGGTCTGCCCCGGCTGGTCAGGAGCTAGTGGGGCTGACATGCAGACACTCTTCCATCCAGCTTACGGGCTACGCAAAGAGAGCAGAAGCGCTGGAGATGACAGTGGACTGTGGCACATAGTTTGTGGAGTGGCCTCTGGGAGAGACGCTGCAAACTGTGATGACTAAGAGTGGCCTGGAAGCTAAATCCAGTGTAACTAAGGGTTACATGAAATGCTTAATCCAATTTAAATGCAAACTGCTTCCAACAGAGATGGCCTCCCCGCATCCCACATGTGCATTCCTGCCCTCTCCCTTCTGTCACCTGTGGGTATCCTCGGGCTGTGGGCTGACTTGGATCATGCTGTTCATCCAGCACAAAGCAGGCGACGTTCTGTGTGTTACAGGTTCAGTTTGTGTCAGGCCAAAACTATGCATGTGCCAATCTAACCTGGGAGACCCCATCTGGCAGAACAGAGGGAGGAACACTACTCCGTTTGGTAGCCTTCAGTCAGACTGGATTGAGTAAAAGGAAACTGGGCTGCAGGGAAGCCAGTCTGAATAATGCTCAGGGCTGAACCGGTTTCAGCAGCTCAGGAGACTGGAAAACAGAAAGCCACTGGACACTCCTCTTTGCTACCTCATGCAGGACCCACACAAAATCTGGAGCCTTCCACCAAGCTCTGGTGAGCAGGACTGCAGGCAGAGGAGCCTTCTTTTGGAAGAAACCAGCCAGCTAAAGACAGTTTGATGGGGCTTGCTGATATATTTATACAGGTCAATAGTCTGGAGGTCAGAAGGAGCTCTGGTTTCTAGATAAAGGCCTCTCTCCTGTTCACTTTACTACTGGTCACAGCTCTCTCCCATTCATTTTGCTGCTGTTTTTCTCCCATTTCAGGACAGGGATGTGGCAGGGTTTGAACAGGGCTGGTTCACACAGTTGTGAACCAGGGCTGATTGAACACAGCACTCACACAGTGGTGCAAGGGAACAGAACCAGGGCATCACCCTCCCACTCCACTGGCATCCAAAGTAAACACCTTTTTATCACTGTACTTATGCTTTGATTTTAAACACAGCTTTTCCATTCCAGATGTAAACCCTTTCCAGGATTATCACCTCCAGTTTCTGTAAATGGACATTTGTTTCAGGAAACAAGTGGAAGAGCAGCATACTGCCAGGGTAAGTTCCCTGAGCATGAGGTTGCATCTCAGTGTTGAGAAGCCTGTGGTGATTATTTCTTCCAGTCTTGTCAGATGAATGTAGTGGCGGCACACTAACAAAAGGTGCTATGGGACTGCTGAAAGGAGCAGGGGCTCAGGGAGGTTTTGGGAGGTGCAGGTGGGAGTTGAAAGTGAGAGATATGGAGGGAAGTGGAAGAGATACCATTCCTGGAGTGTGGCAAATATTTGGTAGCTGTGGGAAGGATAGAGAAGACCTCTAAGTTTTATCTGTAATGCAAAAAAAAAAAAAAAAAAAAAAAAATATCTCAGAGAATTCAGGACATAAAAGTGGAGATAAAGGCAGAATTCCAGCTTCTACTTCTCTGTCCTGCTCCTTCTGTTCTCTCTATGCTTGGTGTTGGCGTGTTGCTGCTCTACATTCTCGCCTGCGGTATTGCTGTGAATTCTCCACCCGTCCTCCTCCCCGTGTGGATCACAGTGTAGGTGCTGTTGGGGGTGTTTTCTGACATGCACAAGTAAAGGCTTTGTCTGGGTGGGTGCCCACCTCGGGCAGGTGGGTTAGGAGCCCCTTGCATTTCCAGGAGAAGTGACATGCCTACCAGCCCAGCACCAGGCAGCCAAACCAATGTGCGTGCAGGATTTGTGAGGCTTGTGTGCAGCAGAAGCAGGGCTTCCCCATGCCAGGATGTTGTGGCTGAAAGTCAGAGGATGATGAAGAGAGGTTTGGGGGCTCATCTGCTGCTGAGACAACACACCTTCCCATTTAAGCTTGTGGGCTCTACCGCAGCTTCTCTGTCGCAGCTCAGGGATGCACAGCTTGGTCATCATGCCCTTGCCTCTGCCACTGCCAGCGGTGGCACAGCTCAGTCCTGCAGTTTCCAGCCTCACAGAGGGACAGTGAGGGGAATAAGAAAACAGCACAGAGCACAAGCCCTGGCAGACCTCAGGAGAGGGCTGCACAGGTACTGAGCAGTTTCTGGTCTCTGGACCATGCTATCTTTACAGTCAAAGCCATTACCGCATCAAGTAAATACAAAAAATTAAATCAATTTACGTGGCCTGCTTTACACATTAACATACTGCACATACTGTCACTGAAGTGTTTAATGAGTTCCTTCTACAGTAAATTCTGGTCTTTTTTATTATTATTTTTAATTCAGCAGAGTTCCAGAAATGTCATCCTATTTCCCACTGTCATACAAAGTGCCCGAGGCGAGGCCACGATTGAAAAATCTTATGAAAAGACTGATATTCTGTTTCTAATCTGATGCATTTCTGTCTTTAGAGCATCTGCTAGTTTCTTTTTGCCTGCATGCCTTTTCTATTTTGATCTAACCTCTTCCCTTCCACCCCCTGTTGCAGTACCTCTGTCTGCAGTGCCGGTTTCTCCTTCACTTCACTAGTTAATACGAAAAAACTACCTTGCCCCATACCTGGGCAGGTCAGCTTCCAGCACTCCTGAATCCCAGCTTCAGCTGATGTTTATGGTGGCTAACAATGAGAAGATTTTTTACACTGAGGATAATGGTGTATTTTGCACTGTAAGATAAACCTTAGATGTAAAAATCATTATTTATTTAATATGAACATCAAAGAATACCACTGGAGAAGGGAACTTCAAAGTTTCACAGAATAATCAGAATTCTGCTATTATATGAGGTATTTTTTTTCTCCCAACTCTATAATAACAAGTAATAAAAGTGTAGTTATCAGAAATCATTGAAAGCGTTACTAGATTGAGCTGGGGAAAAAAAAAGGAACTAAGTTTCCTTAGAAGCCAGAAGTCTAGCAAGCGACAGGACTGCAGGGCTAACGAGAGAAGTCTGACTTGGGGCAGGCTGCAGTGCTTCCAAAACCCATTCCTGACCCCAACACAAAGATTTGATTTTGGGGAGAAGGAGAACTACCATTGGGAAAGTTCGTTGCTCAATTTCCTACAGGACTTGCTTTAATTAAATGCATATTTAAATAAGCAGGAGCTCAACAGTGAAAGTATCCTATAGCATCATTATGCATTGTGCTCCAGCGGTACAGAAGCACCACTGAGGGCAGCCCGGTCCCCAAGCATTGCATATTCTAGGTAGAGAGTGTCACAGAAAAGACATCCTTTGTGGCTCTCCCGCTACAGATTTGTCTGAACGACTTTCTAAAGCCTCTGATGACTGACTGTGAAACAAGGCTCCAGTTGATTAAGGAACCGAGTGGCTTGGCAGAAGAATGGAGTCCTTCAGTTTAAATTCAGCCTAGTTTCCGTTTTCTTAGTCCTTTCCATGACTCGCAGAGAAATACCCCACGATTTTTTAACCCTTTGCTCTGCCTGGCTGAACCCTGGGAAGATGTGGGCTGTGTGGGTGACCGTGAGCTTTCTTTGTTGGCATCACCTCACTGCTGGACCGACCCTGTGGCCCCCGTGAGACCCCGCGTGGCAGGAGAAGACTTGCCAGGCAGGGCTTGGTGGAGAGATGGGTCCACTCTCCTGGTGGGCAGAGGGGAGGAACTGAGGGGAAAAAGGAGGCATCCAGCAGGTGAAGGAGCATTAAGGTCCAGGTGATGCAGTCTGTGGCTGGGAGAGAAGCGCGATGGTCTCTGTCAGCCCCAAGCCCACATGCAGCTTGTTGACCCCATCTGTGATCTGCCCATGTCTATGAAAGCTGGGGTGGAGAGTCCTCTGCTGTGTGTGTGACATTTGGCGAGCAAGCATTTGTGTTTGATGTTAATCCACTCAGCTATTGCTCCAGCCCAGGCATGGTTGCGGCCACGGAATTGCCAGGTTTTGACAACAGCCTTGAAAGGTTTCTTCATCCTGAAAGAACAGGGTTAATTTCCTATTCCCACAGTAGGTGCATTGTTTGCATGCATGCGTGTAGGGAAGGAAGAATAGTTTCTAAGTGGGTAGGGCAACAATCAAGGTCTCATTGGACCTGGCTTCTTGTACCACAGCTGTCGAGGGTCTGCTCGATGGCCCCCAGCAAATCAGCTCACCTCCTCATGGCTCAGTTTAGCTATTATGAAACAGAAATGAAGGTGCTGACCCTTGGTAAAGTTCATACAGTGACATTCATTAGCAGAGGGTATGGGAGGTTATACCAGTATTATTATTACAATGTGCATAAGGAGAACAATAGACAGAATTGGAACAAAACCAGATGAAGTGGAGGAGGAAAAGGATGGAGCTTAGACTGGAAAAGAATATTTTATAGCAGTGACAGCAGGCAGGAAAAATAGTTAGGTGGGAACATGTCCTGTTGACTAAGAGTAACCCGTGCTGTCTCTGTACGTTAGGAGACATGGGTGACCTCTTGGTGTCTGTGCCTGATGTCCTCACCAGGGGAAGATTCCTTGACAGTAATGTGTGTATTACAAAGCTCTTCCCAGCCTTTGGTTTCATTGCTTAGCATTCTCAGGCAGTGCTCCACAGTCCTCTGTAGGCAGCTGTGGCATGCCCAGCCCACGGTCCCAGCTCGCTGCTGGCTGCTTGTGCTGCCCTGCTCCCCAGCCAGAGTGAATGAGCCCTGTGAGGGCTTGTGGTGGCTCTCACACAGGCACGTGGCTTCTGGCTGGCTCACAGCATGGCTGTAACTCACTGGGGTGTGCCTGCACAGGGCCTCCCAGGGCCCAGATGGGATCCAGCTTGCCAAATGACAACTACTTTAAAACCTGGCTGGTGAAAAGTGGTGACACCTCCAAAGGCAGCTGAAGCTGTGGGCAGGTAGGCATCCAGGAGCTCCAGCCAGGACATCGCCCTGCCAGGGATGGCCAGTGCCATCGCCAGGCTGACTGGGGGCTATACACGTCATGGGAATTTTCAGGGTGGACTGGGGAAGGATCACCGAGTTACACATTTGGAGGAATTGCAGTGATTTGGGCTGTGCAGGAGAGCCATGCCACATCTGATGTGGCAGGAGACCATTTATCCTTTCATAACTTGCTCAGAATTGTTCCCTCTAACATCACTAACCAATGTTTCCCTTCTTATGGGTAAGGGACATGGGTGATCCGTATTCTTGGCTCAGGCAAAAAGTACTTTTTTCCCTTTTCTTCACAAGAGCAAAAATTGAAAGTTAGTTGAAATAAAACCTTTCACTTAGCTGTTTAGAAGGAGGACGGGGGGAAGCACTCACAGTAGACAGTGGCTGTTGCAGTTGCTCCCTTCACCCATTAGTTTAACAGCTGGACTGTTTACCTGGGACATGAGGGATGTGGCTCTGATTCCCTCCTCCGCTTCATACAAGTCCCTTGGCAACACCATCACCACTGCAGCGCTGCTCCAGTCCTCCTGCGCTGCTGCCCTAAGGCTGAGCTGAAGCAGAGTTGAGTACCCAGGGACACTGCCCACAGGGAATGTCAAGCTGGTGGGACAGTGAGTCACTCCATCCCAAAGATGAGCTCAGGATTTCACGCCGGTGGAGCCATGCCACACGGACAGACTGAAGAAGGCTTACCCAAAAACACCATGAGGAAAACTGAGCCTGAAAAAGGGTGAGGAATGGAGGCAATGGTTTTAGGTGAGCAGCACTAGGAACTAGGGAAACACTCAAAGGAGAGCCTGACAGGAGTAACACTCATCGTAGGACAAAGAATTTTAAGACATGCAAAATAGTTGCAGCATTTATGGGCGTGATACCTGGGAGAGAAGGCAAGGGACTGCTCACGGATTTTGGCAACATATGGTGAATTAAGATAGAAGGTTGCCTAAACTACAAAAACAAAGCTGGTACTTGGTAAGCTATATATGATATAATTCTGACGTTCAGAAATAGTTTTGAACTTGCAGATTTTGACAAGTTGCATAAGCTGTTTTCAGAAGGGAAAAGAGTATAATGGTATAACTGAAATGGAAGAATATAAATGTCCCAAGGTCTTGAATATTGTCTATGTACTTGCAGATTGTATGAAAAGGGTAATTGATAAGAAGAGAATATACCTCTTGTCCCAGTAATAAACCAAATAAACTGTTCCTACATAAAGTCTGATTCCAGAAGTATATGCAATGTTATAATAAGTACTTTAAAGTAATATCAGATACAAAAGTGTATATTCCTTTTTCATAAATACTATATTGTTTAAAAAAGTCTGTGGTTCTAGTGGTCCAAAGTATATGACATGTTCCACCCCCAGACAGTGATGGATTTGCCACAGAGTCCTTCCCGCACGGAAAATGACTCCTTCTTGTGGGATGTGCAAAACTGCAGGAATGCAAAGTTTCAAAGAATATTGATCTATGTATAGGTTGCGAAGATATTATCAGTTTAATTTTAGAATCAATACAGGCACTTGTAATGATTCTTAATTGCACGAAGCAAGCCTCTTACATCCTTTGGCATTGGGGCTGGTGAAGTCAGGACAAGGAACTTAAGTGGGAGCTTAGTACAGCTCTAACCATGCCAAAGGACAGGAGAGCAGGGCCAGAGTTGCATAGTGTGGTTCTCCACTGGAAGGATTTTTTACTGGATCAGGAGAGGTAAAAAGGAGACTTATCCTCAATAAGAATTTGAGGATACCATATTGAGGATATTCTCAATACCTCAGTACCTCAATACAGTATTTTGGGAAGAATTAATATTAACAATGATAGCATATAGAGCTGTCATAAGGACAAGTTTTTGTGGACCGACTTTAAGGAACAGAGGCTGGACAAAAAAAAGCCCTGAAGTAACATGGGTGATAAATATAATACCTTCTTGAACCTAGAAAGCAAAATAGAAAGGCTGGGAAAAGCAGTACTCTGTATGAGATTTGTGGTATTTTTGTGGAGAACTGACTAACAAGCACATGATGTGCAGCTTGGAAGAGTGGGGGGGGGCGGAAAGTGCTGGGACAGAAACCTGAGCTTTCAGAGAGATTAATCTCCCTGACATTAAAACAACCTCACTTCCCACATTTGTAGGAGAAAGACTCAAGTGCCAGATTTCTAATGAAAAGGTAGCCATGATCAAGCCATGAATAGCAAAAAGGCATGGCAAAGGTTTTTTTAAAAAAGGGCAACCTATTCAGGAAAAATCTATATGAAATATGTTGGCTCCAACTGCAATATTGAGACAGCTGTTGAACTGCAGCCTGAAAAAGCGTAAAATATTGAGAACTGGTAACACAAGCTCCAATTCTGAAATAATTGTGTGACAAGCAGAAGAGAAACTCGTTAGGCAGCTGAAAATGTCACAGAACTAATTGTTTCATTTTGCTAGCTACCTTCTGTTACATGCACATCAAAAACCACTCTGTAAGATGGGAATATTCAGTTTTGAGGAGCAGTAGTAGACTCTGTGTCATCCGAGCACTTCCATGCTCCAAACTTCTGTTGTCTGGCACTGGAGTAAAGAAATGCCACTATTCCTATTTTACAGTCAGGGAGGTAGATCAAAAAAAATGAAGTGATTTTGTAAAGATTGCACCAAGAAACTGTTGGCAGGTCAGGGACTGAACGCAAGTCCCCAAAGAACTAGACAAATCTTTAGCCACTGGGATTTTTTACCTGATTTGTGAAATGGGTCATTGTTAATAATCCAGAATTGTTATTCTTTTCTCTTTTGACAGATTTAAGGGCTTTCATGTGCCACCTCCTTGTTCTCTCGCGTGTTTATATAGAGCATGTACTGCATATTTGGCTGAAAGCCAAGTGTGGCTCAGTTCCTCATCTGCTCTTTTTATGTTGCAACTTATCTGCCATCCCACCTCTGCATTGTCTTTTATAAATGTATCTCTAATCTCAAGCAGCGTTTAACAAACCGAGATACCAATGTCACAAGGGGTGACTGCAACAGTAGTGCTCCTAATGGTCTCCACTAGTGCATCTGTGGAAAACTTGAGCAGCCCTAGGAACAGATCACTAGGTGTTTGAGATTATTTTCAAGAACCTTTGCTAAGTATTCACCAGGAATAGGGAGACAGCTGTTAACACTCCAGAAATACCAAGTGAAGGTTTGAATGCCAATCCAGAAAAGGAGCTGAAAATACTGTATATGATTTATCAAGGGCATATTGGAGAAGTGTGAATAGAGATGGTGCTGTCATGATGTATCTTACAGTGCCTGATATTGGAATGACTGCTTAGAGATTTCCAGTTAGACATGGCAAAATTTATTATAATTGCCAGTGTTGCGGAAGTCTGTGTTAAATGGGTACCAAAAGGCAAAAAGTGGAAAGCCTGGGGACAAGGGAATTTGTTAAGGACAATGGAATTTGGGTGGCTGGGTTTGTGGTCGGGTTTTTTTAGGCTTTTCTTGGGTTTGGTTGTGCTTTTTTTTTTTTTAATGTTCTGACAGAGGTTATTATAAAGAGGTAAGAGGAAAATGGCATTTTGTCACCATCCCACCGGCCACCAGTGGCAGCTTTCCCCTCCTTAGCTCCAGGAATCAAGGGATGGGGAGAGGGCAGAGGTCTGGGGAAGAAGCACTGAGTGCTGCGTTGCAGTGTGGGTGGTAGGGACTGAAGGAAGAGCATCTGCTGCTGCTGTTTCCCCCACTTCATCACTGCTGGTTTCAGAGGCAGCTGGGAGGTAGCCAGTCATAGGAACGATGTAACTTAATCCAAATAATAGGCATTGGCAATAAAATATAAAAGGATACTTGGCAAGAGGGTTGTACAAAAGAAGAAATGTTTTCACCTGAGGTGTGAGGTGTGAATTGCTGAATGCAGTGTGTTTAGGAAAGGTGGACACAAAATCAAAGGAGCTGCTGGCACTGCTTGAGTGATATGTGAGCTCGGGTTTGTCTATGTTACTCGGAGACGGCTTTCAGCTTCTGCTGCTCTATTATCTGCACTGTTTTGACAGTAACTTCATAAAAGTAGGAGCCGACTGTCCTGAGGGATCTGTGTGTCCAGCCTGGGTGTTCAGTCCAAGTCCAGCCGGGTGTCTAGCTGGCCATGTGCACCCACAGATGCCACTTCTGTGCACACACTTGCTATCTTAGTGCAAGAGATGTGGCATGCACTATTTGTGCAGACATGCAGGCAAACAGGTAACTAAAAAATCTAGTCTTGAAAGTATTATGGATATTCCCAGAGATGTAGTTCACCTTGAATCTGCTTAATAATAGCATTTTAGAATGAGCCCACCCTAATGATTACAAAAAGAGTTTGTCATCACGTGTTCCGTTCATTTTGAATATACTGTATGGATGCTAAGCTCCAATTCTCTGCCTTTGATCCTCAGGTAACTATTTATTCCTACACAAACTGGACTCTAAATGCTGCTGAACTGGAATTCAGTTGTTTTGTGTTGCCCTGCTGGTGTGAACAAACCACTTCTGAAAGGTGAGGGAGCTCTGTGGTGTTTGGTGGCTGCCTGACACCAGTTTTACACGCCTGTGAAAGGTTGGGGGGGTCAGACTCGCTGTCTTTGACTGAAATACTCAGGCTTAGTAAAAATGTCTCTGTTTCACCTCTGAAAGGAAATTGTATCCAGTAGGCAGCTCTCTGCTCTTGATGACAGTGAACACTCAGTAGATTGCTCAACACTTGATGTGAAAAAAAGCTTATAAAAATTGGGTATGTGAAGATTTATTGAGATAAACTGTGGCAAGCTACCAGGAATTCTTCTGTGAGAGAAATAACCACCCTAAGAAAGTTAAAGCCTAGAGCACCTCTGAGGACTGGGCTGGCAGAAGTGACAGTGAGAAATTATTTCTCTGGAAGCAAAGGGAATTTGAAGTGCTTTTAGAAGAAATGGATGGATATGAAAGGCTGGTGCCTTAAGCTGTCTCAGAGCTACTTTGAACCTAATTCTTGGCCTTTCTCTTACAAGTTATTAAAAACATTGGTTTGATATACGCCATTTATGCAACACAAGTGATTGTTCAGCCTGAACAAATACCAGTAACAGAGGGCAGGCATAAAGGCACCCGCCGAGATCACTACCTTTCGACTAGTTTATGAACAAAGTGTGAAGTCCTAAGAAAAGCTGAAGGTGCTTTATGCAGCGCATTGTCATCTGGATTACCTTCCTAGACCTTCTTGATACCAGGTAAATTGCCAAAAATAGCTTCCTCTGGTACTGTAGGGCATGAGAACCGGTAACATAATGCCAGTGCTAATACGTATGCCTCCTTTGCTTCACACACCTTTTGCCCCTTTGCCCCTTCCCTCCTGGGGCATAATTAGAAGAATACTTTATGTGGGGACTTAACTGCAGTCATTTTCATCTGGGTGGATGTTTTACATGGTCTTCCATGACTTCTGAACCCCACAGTACACCTTATGAATTATAGATATTGGCTGCTTCAAGGCATTGTGACTAGAGGGAGGTACGTCCACACTTTACTACAGAAATACAGCTCTTGGTGTCAGCTGCCCAGGAAATTGTGAAGTTAGAAACCTTAATCCACATATTTATGATCTTTGAGTGAGTAACTCTGGAGATAAGCTGAAACAAGCTAGCATTTCTGCAGTGGTCCTTTCTCCTCGAGCACTGACAGCTTTCCTGAGTGCTGTCATCTCAAGGGAAGGCGCTGGGGCTACAGCATCAATCGTTTCAGAAGTGTTGTCAAGCCCGATGGGGCAGAGCAAGCCTGAGCTGGGACACTGCTGCCAGTGTGCTAACTTTCTGACTTAAAAGCTTATCCACTGGGCCCAAATGGTGTGACCGGAGAACAAAGCAGTAAAACTCTAGCTGACAAAAGTGGGTGGAGGCAAGCCAGGACTAGAACAAAACCAAAGCTGCAAATAAAATATAGATCATCTCAGCCCAGTTTAAAAAAAAAAAAGTACTCTGGTGTAGCCAGGGTAAGTCTATGCACTGACAGGCACAGAGTGGGCTTGGATATTGATTGATATCCCCTCTTATAACACTGAAACATGGTGGGCAAGGCATGTCTGCCCACCACAAAAAAAGAAAAAGTCATACTTGTTTTCCCTTAGAAGGAGGTGACGTGAGACAACCTCCAGTTCATTGTGTCCTGCCTTGGTTAAGAAGTATCTTTGATCTCTGGTCTGCTGGGCTATGTGTGTTTGAGGTGAAAAGGTCCTGACTCAGGGAAGACCTTGAGAGGGAGACTTTGGTGCAGAACTGAGGTTTTCTTAGGCTAGCCCATGAGCCCACCAGCTCACATGTGGTTTCAAAATGCAGACAGTGGACACAGCTTAGAGATAGAAACACATCCCTAAGCACTGTTATGATAGTTGTGGAAAAAGCAGTCCCTGTCTGCAGAGCCACAGCAAGACAGATCACTGCGGCAGCATCCTCTGTTCAGGAAGGAGCACTCATGGTGCTCGGTCGCCAGCCAGAGGTCCAGACTTGGGAAGGAAATGTGCTCCACCAGAGCCGTTCAGACCCACAAGATGACTTCAGTGTGCTTAATTGCTTCTAGAGGAAACCATTGGCTGGTGTAACTAACTGTCTAGCTTCCTAAGCTGGCATGGTGAAAGGTCCCCAGCCTGGGACAGTCTGATTGTCTTCCTTAGCTTTCCTAGTGATGCTGTAATTCATGGATGGATCCATCTGCTGAAGCCTCAGAAAGAGATGGAGCTTGTGCCAGTGCAGCAGCGGAGGAAACTGGCAGGGCAGCCCTGCGCATGGCAGGGGCTGGCCTCGGCCATCCAGCTGGGGCTTGACCTGGCACTGCCACCAAAAGGGCCAGAAATAAATGAAGCAGATGGGAAGTTGTGGTGGAGGCTAACCACAGGGCAAGGGTGTGGGCTGCATCTGCCCACAACACCCACATACCATGGGAATGGCCCTGCTGACGTCTGGGAAGCTCTTCAGCATCCTGTCTGTCCCTCGCCTCCCTGTGTTTTTCCTTGTGGTATCATTCCCTGAGAGCACTGACCTGAGCAGATGTAGTGTATTTAAGGTTCTTTCTGAAGTTTGGTTACAGTAGCATCTAAACCTTGTCTCAGAAAGGGTTTTGACCCTTTTTCACCCTCTCCTTAATCTACAAACGCATATTTTTACTTCCCAGCAGCAGTGCGCTGCAAAAGGGCCCCGTAGACTTGAGGGCTGAGGCACTGCGTGGGGACATACACACCACGCTCGCCAGAGGCAAGGCTTCTGTGTCTTCCCTTGGTCTTGCCATTACCAGTGTACAGCCCAAGGTTTCAGCCAAAAAAACCCCACTTAGGACACTGGCTGCAGCTGCGTAGGAGTACATTGAGGGCAAATGCGGTTTTGTTCCTTGGCAGCTGTTTAGTTGTACAAGGAGAATTCTGGAGCTTTCTTGGACACCTCTGTGTGAATAAGGACAGAGCTGTTTCTGCCCAAAGCTCTACTTAGCTGTGTGTACTACTCTTGTTATTAAAGCTACTTGTTCTGTTATTGGTAGTTGTAAAAATTGTTTCCTGAACCTTACTGTTTCTCCATATTTTTTTTAATGGAGTATCTGCCTTCCATAGCGCTACCGGGCTTTGCCTTTTAATTAAAAAAAAAACCCCAAACTTAAGGTCATATATGCTTTTATATATATTTACCATGTATTGAAAATATGTGAAACTTTTCCTATAGACTGATAGTGGGCAGTTGACGTTTTAGTTCTAATGCACAGTAGCAACTAAATCTAAAGAACTGTATTTGTCTTCATCTTTTTTTTGTTTGTTTTGTTACATCCTGTCAGCCAGCCCTCCAAAGCAGACTGCTCTTGTACCTCAGCAAATTGAGACATTAATTCACGAATTAGTCTGGTGTTATTAAAAACAAACCCCACCCCTTTCTGAAAACATGGGTTTGAACTGTGAACCATTTAGTCTACTTCTGCCTTCAGAAACTGAAACTTCAATCACTTCAGAAACTATGACTTAAGAAATTGTTAGCCTGAACTCCCACTTTAAGAAGGGGACAGGGGAAAGAACCTTTCCCACCCTCTTTCAAATGATCATGATATGGCTTAATTCTTAAAGCTTTGAACCAGTTAATCCTGTCTTCATTGTTGTTGCAGCACAAACTGACACAAGGGGATGTCTGGATTAAACTATAGGCAAGAGAAGTTAAACCAGATCTCTCCTACCAAGCAGAGGGGACATCAGTCCTGGAAGAAGCTGGTGCTGGAATGCAGAAGGGGGTGGGCAAACCCAAGACACTGAGGCATCAAACATACCAAACATAGTGGGTAGGGGAATAAATTGGGAAAATAGAAAAGGAATATTTATCGACAGGTGCTTTATATCTCAGAGAGAGAGAGAAACAGATAAAACTTCACCTTAACCAGAGCTGAGCGTTTAACTGCTAAGCCCTAGACACCTAGAGAGGTCATGATAAGCATGACAGAAGCAACAGAAACTGAAGATCACATCAGCATAATCAGAGTTTAAGTGCAGGCAGGAAAATAGAGACTAGGAGGAAAGCATGAAATACCTTGCCAAGAAATAGCAGGGTTTTCAAAGCAAGACCTGAACTATGTTGATTAGTTGAAAGGCAAGAATCCTTTACTGCTAGCCAAAGACTGCCTGATCTGCCATCTTCTATGTTATTTTGGCAAAATGAGCAAAAAAAAGTCTTCTGTGAGTATTACTGCAGCTTGCAAACTCAGAAGTTAGCTGTTGTTTTGGGAAAAGGCAAGCTAACTTGAGATGCCGAAGTTTAGCTATGGTGCCAGGTCTAGTGCACTTGTGATGATGGAATTATGCTCCAACAGAAAGCTGCAAGGCTTGCTTTTTGGGGCCAGCTGTTGCGCTTACCCTGATGCACAAAGGAGAAGCCACGTTAGCTCTGGCAGGCAGCAGGAGCAAAGTACATGTGTGTTGTACCTTGGCTGCCTGTTGCTGGGTTTCCTTCCTGCCGGTAAATCAAGTGATTACAGGCTGCAGCTGCTAATTATTTCAGACAGTGGTTTGAACCTTAGGGGAATCAAAGCCATAGCATTTCTTTTCTGGACTCTTAACTTTGTACTTTAGATATTTACTGACCAAGCAGGCCAATAGCATGTTCTCTTGCATAGACTTAGCAGCAGCCTGTTTTATCCAAGCAGGTTGAAATCAAAACCCGGAACCGTGTTCGTCCCTACAGGCCTCTGAAGGAGAACAGTAATCTAAATTAATTTAATATCTGTGGGCTGAATATAGAATTTCTCTTTAGACCTTATCCTCAGTGGATATAAAGTAATTGTTAGCCCCAAAGTCACTTAAGTGGGTGGAAAAAACCACCACCAACAACAAATAACCCAAAACAAAAATCTGAAGTCTTAATCTTTAAATCCCTGGGGAAAATACTAGCTTTTTATTGTTTCCCTATCAATAAAATGCAGGAAATAGTCCTAACTGCCCCACCTCTACAACTTCCCATTACTTATCATAAAAAATGTCCCTTCTAGGCTCTTTGGTTTACTCCTGCAAATAGATCATGCAAACATATCCCAGAATTCAGCGTACGGAACAGAACAGATCCAAACGCTGTTCAACCAAATGCGAGGTGCCTTCGCGTGATGCTAGTTGAGTGTGAGCTAACCACTCTCGGAGAGGGCAATGCACTGTATTGTGTTAGGAGCTGAGAGTATGAAAACACCCAGGCAGTGCCAGTAAAATGGCTAATCAGAAAGCATTCATGGAAGCTGGCAGGAAAGCACGTTTTGCAAACCATTGTTTTATAAATATTTATTTTTAAAATCGAATTTTGTGAGTTTTTCAATAAAAGAAGCCCTAAAACAGTGAATAGAAACTTCAAGCTTGAAATTCTTGTGTGCTGATTTAATTTTTTTTATATATATTCCCTTATTTTTCAGTTTGAAAGAATCAAAGAACTAAAATCTAAAAAAACACGTCTTGGGCACAATGCAGAGCCAAGGCCAGGTTTCCAGAAGAATGAGTCAGTAAGAAAGAAACCTACAGCTAGTAAGCAAAACTCCTCAAGTTGTTATCATTAAGTTATCTTGAATAAACTATGTATTGTGTATTTCCTGAAGAGCATGACCAAAAACTCACTGAGAGCATAGATCTCCCAGTAGGTTATGGCTAAAAGCCCAACTAATATTTTAAGCCTCTTTTTGGTTCATATCCAAAAGGATTTGTTTGTTTGTTTTTACTCATTCCTTACTCATTAAAAAAAGCCCCAGTGAACTTAATGGGGTTTGCAATAGAGAATTCATTTTTCACGTGTTAAAGAGCGCTTTCTCCAGACTGTAGAGAAATTATGTCCCAGCATAGAAAAATCTGTACTGATGTGGCTCAGATTTAAAGTTTAGTAATGTGTTTCCTCTACTGAGGACATTCTGAACTTTCTTATGGCAATGAGTCATTCTGGTGGTGGAACCAAACTCAACTTATTTACATTGAATGGCAAAACAACAACAAAAGCTTCCCCAAATTTTTAAAATATCACTGAAAAAGATTAAAAGCACAATTTTCTTCAGCCATTATGGCTGCCCTAATTTGAATCACATGGGAAACTGCTTTGTTAATAGCTTTCTTCTTTTACTCTTCATTGGCAACAAACCAAACCAAACCAAACCAAACCCCTTTCTTTGTTCTTTTTCCTTTATGTATTGCTTTTCCATCTGTTTTTAGGAGAAGCTGGTCCTGTGGGTTAGTAATTATGTTGAAACACTAGAGGTCTGGGGTCATTTCCACAGACTTCCCGAATAGCCATGGATTGACCACTTTACCTTCACTACTATTCTTCAAAATGGGAATAATTCCACTTTTCCTCACAAGGCTGTTGCTAGAAAATCTATTTATTGCTGCAAGACACCCAGCCATCACTAGAATATTCCAGGCATATATATTTTGTATTTTTCCTTACAAGTGTGTACTGTGTAGCGTTTAAGCTAGTAAGTACTGATGATGATTCATGATGATACAATGATTCATAAGAGGAACAAATTTGAATAGATTTAAATATGTACATGTAAAAGAAATTTGTGCTGCCTCCCAGCACTCTTTGAAATCTAAATGTGAGAATTCCTTTAGGTATAACAGTGGAAGCCTTCACATCAGACTGTACTGGCAGGTGCCAGGCAGAAGGAACCAGCCAGAAGGACTGATTTATTCAGCTTTCTGCTGGCAGACCCCAAAGGCTGCAGTCCCACGTTACTCCAGACTACGGGGCAGGCGGTGGGATGTGCACAGCTAATGCCATCATCTGCTTTTAAGCCCAAGCAGAAGGCTTATTCCTGTCTGTTGGTATGGACCTGTGGTTATTATTTTTTTTTTGTCTGCTTTTCTACACCAGCAGAACTTCTCCAAGTTCTGATTTTCATTTTATTCCCCTTCTTAGAGTATTATTTACAACCGAATAGCAAAATGGCATAGGCTGAGCAGAGCGGGCACTATATATCGCAAGAGCAGGGAAGTACCCCACTGTAATCATCTTCTGCTTTTATGTAGATACTAAATGATGGGCCACAGAGGGAATTATCGTTCGTCTCTGGGAAATGCATGTTACAGGAGTTTAAGCACTGCATCCTGCCCACACCAAGGAAAGGTAATTTCAGCTTGACACAGCACTACCGGCTTTTTCTAGTGCTGAGGAGCTGCAGACGAGACCTTTCGTCCTTCAGCTGGGTGCTGAGAGCCCATGTTTTAGAACAGGGTGTTTGCAATAGCAAATGGTAGCATTCCCAGCCTGGAGTAACAGGTAAATTTCAGCCAAAAAGCAAGTGGCATTCATTCACATCATTCCCCTCTGCTGACCCCATTGCCGACATATGCCTCTCCTGGCCTTGGGAACCAGGCCATGCCTTGGTCGGTGGCTCAGCTCTGCCACGCCAGGGCCTGGGCCAGCCTCAAGGCTGCCATTTGCTTTGTTTGTGCTTTGGGCTCATTTCTCTGACTTGCCTCCCCCGAGCCAGCTGACTTGCCTGTGCTTTTTTCCCTCTGCCAAGTCTGCTTTGCTGCCTTCTTTCAGGTCTGGAGCTGTTCTGCTGCCTGCTCTTTTTACAGCTGTCCAAGTGAGCAGAAATAGTTGAACCAACAATAAAACTTTGCCAACTCTGGTCAGTTGGGTCCTACAACTTAAACACAGCATGCAAAAGCTTAAGCAGCAGCTTTGCTGATGGGGCTTAGCCCCAAATCCGCACAAATCCAAGGTAATCTGGAAGCAGCTCACTGCCTTTTCTTTGTATTAGTGTCAGACGGCTTCAGCTGAGATGGGAGCTGAATAGCCTGGAAGCCGTGTGCGTGCCTTGTCAGAGAAAGTTTGCAATCTGAAGGGTTTATAATCTGCATATTGAAAACTGCCAGAAAGTTTAGTGCAGCAGTTCTGCTTTTACCCCTGCAGAGCTATGGGGCATGGGTTAAGACCCAGCTCCAAGAACTGTCTGAGGTATTGCAAAATGCAAAGGAGCAGAGGAGATACTGAGTACAAGGCTATCGGTTAAATCTTCTGCCCAGCCTAAGGGTTGTTCATGTGTTTCATCCACTGGCTGATTAACGTAAAATACAAAAGCATTCTCCCCGGCAAGCAGGGAGCAGAACTGCAGTCTCCACCCTCCCAAAGGATGACTTAAATATGAAGCTACGGTGCCATGCTCTTCCTTTCCTTCTGCCTGATCAAATGCATTTTTATTCTTTAATGCAAAGAGGAAGGCACCAAAACAAGAGCTGAAGAGCTCGCTCTTGCTGCAGGAAGGCCTCAGACAGGGTGAATAGAGACCTCTCCTGGGAACACCAGCAACTCTCCTCCTGCCTTTGGTAGAGTTAAAATCACACTCCCCATGTTCTAAGTGACTACCTGACCCCTGAGGTGCACAATGGAGTGCTACCTCCTCCCTGGCTGTGTGCTGGGTACTGTGGCATTTTGTACCCAGGTGGTCTCGGCAGCGGCCAGTCACCCAGCGAGCCAAGCCACTAGCCTGATCGTACAGGACCTGTGAACAAGAGCAAGAGCACAGGTTTAGTCACCCAAGGGATATTTTCTCTTCATGGTCCACTGCTGGATTTCAACATACTTTAGGAAGCCACTGTTCAGTAAGAATTGTGTTATGCCTTTCGGACTGTGTGAAACACAGATGAACATAGTGGTGAATATACTGGTCTTCCAAAAATAAAAACTGGACACACTGTTTACTCCAGATGTCTATTCATTACAGGCAAAGCATTTCAGAGTCACTCCTGAGGAGCTAAGATCACTTGCTGCGATGTTTCCATCACAGGCTTGCTATGACCCAAGTCACTGATATTTTCTAGTTAAATCACTTCAGATTAACACAATGAAAGCTAATAAATAAACAGGAGAACTGTTGATGGGAAATGTTTCCCTGTTGCTGCCACCAATAACAGCAGCTGGCAATCTGCTCTGTTTGCAGGGTGAAACAGAGTACAAACTTTTTAATTGTCAATCCAGAGCTCACCTAAAAGATTTAGGGCCAAATATTCCTCTTATTTACACCAGTGTAAATTTAGGGAAATTTCATCTGAGTTACTGTACCACCAGGTGTGGGATTTTGCCTCAGATTTCATTATTTGTTGGGCTTTTATTTATATTCAGCCACTGTGTGTATACACATATACAAAGCAGTGATTTTTGCCAGCAATGAGAAGAGAGTGGAGTTTGCTATATAAATCAGTATTTCTCAGTCAATATGTTGCAACCCCTGAAGGGGTTATAAAAACCATCTGGGGACTTGTAAAGCACTGAAAATTTTATAACAATCTAAAGCAAAGAAAATGTCATTTCTTCCACTCTCCATATAGCAGCACCATTCTCTTGGCAACCTGTCAAAACCATACATGAAACAATAAATTCTATAGGCTTATCACTTTTACCATAATTTTTTACTTTAGCTTTATAAAACACGTATGGGAACTGTGAAGTTTCTCTTACTTTTATATAGGATATCCAATCTGAACTGCTTGAGAAATGGTGTTCTAAGATTTTTGGCCTGAAAAGGTGATACTTTTCATTACTGGCCTCCGCCTTAGTCTTCTCCTAAGCTGCTTATTAAAACTACAGCCTATTTTGTCAAGCTTAGGCTTGTTTGTGTTGGAGCCAGTTCTTCTCTTTCACTGCGACTTTCTGCCTGTCAGCTTCCTCTTTAAGCCTAAATCATACAGGGAAACATCAACATTTCCCTCTGTGGGAAGAGATATTTTGCTTCAAGTGGAAAAAATGGTTATTTCCTGTATCCTCATTAGCAACTTGGTGAATGGTTTGAAATCTGCCCTTTCTAAGGTGAGATACCATCTGAAGAACCTCTGTGCTTTTAAGTATAGCCTCACAGCACACGCAACTTGTCAGTGAATTTTGCTTTCATGTACGCATCTTTCATCTCTGTGCACAGGTACTTATCTAGGAAATTAATTTCAGTAGCAACCAAGTGTCTCCCACATGCACCCACCTAAAGGAATCTATGCCAGACCTTGCACTGTGGCTGAGTTTTTCTAGCAGTTTAAGCCAGTCTCTCTCCTGGCTACTTTGTTGTTCCAGTGGCTCCAGCATTCATCAAGCCCCTTAGATGCCTTCTTCAGAGAATAAATTCAGAAAAAAAAAGCTCAGTGTTGTTTTTCTCCCCTGCCAGGATGAGATGGGTCACACAAGGGCCTTGCAAGCAGCAGAGCTAGTGAGGCTCTGAGACCCTCAAGCGGGGTAGGGGAAAAAGGGGGGGATGCTAGCCTTCCCCTTTTGGCAGCTTTAAGTTGGGGGGGCCAATCTCACGCAGCTTCACTTCAAGCTCTTCTTGACTTCAACAATTTTTGCCTGATGCTTGAATTTCCACAAAGGAGTCCTTTGCTGATGATAAGTACTTAATAGTTGTGATGCCTCACTCCTTCCAAAACCAGTTAACTGTTTAACAGGTACAAATTTGGTCACTTAAACCATTTGCTAACAAAGAGAAACTGTGACTTCTTGCCTGGGTGAGAGGTGATTGCCCACACCTACTTTGGTTTCTAGCTGTGGGCTACGTGGCAACAAGAAAGGGAAGGAACAGCATTACCTTCTGGCTGCTACTCTTTAGCTCCAGTTTCACTGGACTGGAACTGTGCTGTCCAAACTGGGTGTAATCAAAACTAAGCCTATTTCGTGATCATTTGTTTGGAACATAACTTCCCTTATCCCTGTCCTGTTTCTACTGAAGACAGACTATGAAGTCTGTACCTGCAAAGGCTGGGTTCAGATCCAAGGTGAGGGTATCTGGGGGCTTGGCTGATGGCTTAGATCTTCAGTCTTTCGGGCTGGAGCCAGGATTCTTGCCCCAAGATCTGAGTGCAGCTGGCTAGTCATGGTCTGGCTCTTCTGCCTCCTTTCCGTAAACCAGATTGTACCAAAAGGCTCCTAAAAAACACTCCGTAACATTTTTCCATGTGGTTTTCATGATGTTAAGCAGTTGGGCAAGAGATCTGACAAATGTCTACGTAGCTTTCTGTCTTCATCCATGACAGCAAATGGATGGATACTCAAAGATTGTCCCTGCTAATATGAAAATCATGCAAAAGGTGGGGGGGTTTTGTTATTGTTTTTAATTCATCTCTATTCTGAACACAGATCTGCATTTGTAGAAATGATGGTATGAAGCATTTTGGGAAGATGAAAAGCAAACAATTTTTAATTAAAACAGCAAAATCAAGTTAGTGAGTAGATAGTCTAAGAAACATCCACCTCAGCTGGCACTGCCCGTAAAGAAACCATTCCTCGACAGCCCAGCCTGCTGGTGCCAGCACCTCGTCTCAGCCAAACTCCCCTTGCCCAGGTTGAGGCCGAGCTCCTTGCCGCCCCGTACTGCCGGGCTGTGCCACCTCCGTCACCCCGCCTGCCAGCATTCCGGTCTCATCCAGGCACGAGGGCTCTCCACCCAGAGCCCACCTCAGTGGTCACCAGGCTTTCCACCTTAAAGACCAACGGTGGTGGCCGCCACCGCTGCTGCTGCAGCTGCTGCCAGGAGATGGGTTGTTTTTTCTTTATCCAGAAGAGTCCAAACTCCTGAGGGAAGAAATGTGGTTTATTGCATACTTGTGCTGTTTCTCCAAAGCCAGAGTGCGCCACACATGAGAAAATTTTTGGAAAACGGGCACAGAAAGGATGACTTAACAAGGCAGTGTTGTACTCTGCCAGACCAACGCACTGCCTGCTTCTCCGGTGTTGTCAGCAGCACCGTGTAGGTATGAGCAGCGGAAATTCCCTCTTGTGCTTTGTCAGCTGAGGAGTTGGGGGCTGTCAGTTGGTGTTAAGGATCACATGTGGTTTCCCAGGATTACACTTCTGTCCTGTCACGCCGCTGTGCCTGTGCCGTGATGCCGGAGCGGCAGCTGGTCTCCCTCCGATCCCCCTGGCAGCATTTGTGAGGGGTCAGACCCCAGCACCGTGTGAGGGGACAAGGCCGCAGGCTGCCGGCTTCCTTGTCCTGGCTGCTGAGGACATGGGCACAGCGGCCCCAGCCGTGGGGGCACGGGAAAGGCCAGGGCGGCGAGAGGTGCCCTTCTGGCCAAAATCCTTGGATCTGTCACGCCACGCTGCCAGGACAGGGCCACATGGCATTGGAGGATGTTGCAGCCTTTGGCCTCACTGGCCTCCATCCCCTCACTCCCCCCCTTCATTGGCGGCCCTGCCAGGCTGGGCTTAGCCCCCGTGGGCACCATGGCAGCTGGCTCCGCTTCCCAGTATCCCATCACAGCTGGCTCTGCTTCCCAGTATCCCACCACAGCTGTCTCTGCTTCCCCGTATCCCACCACAGCTGGCACCGCTTCCCTGTATCCCATCACAGCTGGCTCCGCTTCCCTTTACCCCACCACAGCTGGCACCGTTCCCCTTACCCCACCACAGCTGGCACCCTTCCCCGTATCCCACCACAGCTGGCACCGTTCCCCGTATCCCACCACAGCTGGCTCGGCTTCCCCCTCTCCCTCCACGGCCGCCGCCTCTCCCCGCGCTGCAGCAGAGGGGCTCGGGCTGCCGGGGGGGCTCGGGGGGGCGGCTAGGGCAGGGGCACCGGCGCGCCGGCGGGCAGATCTGGGGCGAGGGCACGCAGCCGGCCGTGCCCCCCACGACCGGCCCTACGGTGGAGGCACCGTCGCGCCGTCAGCCCGCGGCCGGGCGGGGCCGCTCCCCTCCGGCGGGCTCGGGGCCGGGCCGGCGCTCCCCGCCTCCGCACGTCCCCCCGCCCCGCTCCGCAGGGGCGGCCGCGGGCAGCTCCCCCCGAGGCGGGCTGCCGCGGGGCTCGGCGGAGGGGCGGGCGGGGCGGGGCGGGCCGGGCCGCGGGCCCTATAAACACCGGGCGCCGCCGCGTTCTGGCCGAGCGGCGCGGTGCAGCGCAGCGGCTGCCGCGGTGGAACCGGGCCGAGAGCCGCCGAGGGGAGGTGAGCGGGGGCCGGCTGGCCACGGCGCCGTGCCGCGGGGGCGGCGGTGGTGCCCGGCGCAGCCGCTCGGCGCCCGGAGGAGAAGGGGGGTCGGGGCGGCGGGCGGGCGGACGGGAGCCGAAGTTTCGTTGCTGACAACCCGGTGGCGGCGGGGGGCCGGGCCGGGCGGTACGCGGGTGCCGGCGGCCCCCGGGTGCTGTGCCTGCTGCCTGCTCCCGCCAGCCTCCCGGCGCCGGCTGCGTGGGTGCTTCTGGCGTGGCGAGTTTTTTCTTGCCGGTGGCTTTTTTCGGCAAGCGAGGGGGTGGTTGTGTTTGCCCCCCGGGAAGCGGTGTGCGGGCCGGGAGCCCCGCGCTGTGCCGGGCCGGGCGGGGGGCGCCGCTCGCCGCTGCCACCGACCCCGCGGCGGCACCTCCCTGGCACCGGCCTCGTCGCAAGAGCTTGGGAGCTGGAAGTTGCTCACTTTGCTGGTGCTAGACGGAGCTTGCTTTGCTTGTAGTGAAAAAAAAATTGACTTAACTAAGATTTTCTGTATTGAGTAACAGAGAAACGGGAGAGACGTATTCACAGCCATTGCGGTTCGGGGAGGAAAGGGTGCGTGTATTCTCTAACTGAAACAGCGTTTGGGTAGTGTTGGTGCCATCAAATCGTGTGTTGGAGCAGAGAAGTGGTCAGCTAAAACTCCTGGCTCCCTTCTGGATAACGTGGGAGCATGCTTCGTTTGCGGAGTGCTGGGAGGACTGGGAAATACGGAGTGAGCCTGGGAGAGACACTCCTGGTTAAAATTATGTTCAAGGGTGTGCAGTGTGGGAGGAGCTGCACAGAGAAATAAAACCTCTGGAGATGCCATTGTGCAAGCAAATAGGTGCCGAGATGTCAGATTTCCCTTAAAACTCGGGAGTACCAGTTTATGGCTTAGAGGCCTCAGTGTGATTTTTGTTTCTCTTCCTATTTTTCATGCCTGCGTATGGTTCTGAAACGCGGTTTGGTTTCTGTGGTTTTAACTGCATTCTTGGGCAACTTCCTGGAAGAGAAACCTGGTGGACTGATTATTGTGTTTTTCACTGCGCTGAAAAAATGACTTCTCCCTTCACTTTCTCTTGTGTGAATGTTTAGTAACATCTTACCCCTTGCTGTCCACGGGAACTCATTAGAAGCCTGGTTTTGTAGGGACTATTCAGGAAACATACGTAGGTGTGAGCAGCTGTGCTGTTAGTGTAGCTTTGAAAAAGGGGACAAGCTGCAGAAAACCAACAGCAAAGTGAAAACCAGCTGCATGCCTGCTGAGTGATCAGATAAATCTTTTAAGTGTGTGAGGTGAAGACCAATGCAAATAAAAAGGCAGAGTGATTAGGTAGATTGATTCAAATACATACAAGATGTGCTAGCTTGGAGTTCTAGCACTTTATGGGGTGTGATTAAACCTGTGAGAATAGCAGCTGATTGGCACAGGAGTAAACTTTGAGTAATGAATGCTAGTCCACAGCTTCTTTACAATTATGGACAAATTGTTCATCAGGCAATCTGTCAGCAAATGTTGTCGCTGCTCTTAAGATGCTGAAAAGCTGTTTTTCTGGACATCAGCCTTGCATCTGCTGCCTAGGTATCAGGATGTTATAAAAACTCATCTTTGCTTTGGACGGTGACATGGCCATCACGATAGACAACTGTCTGTATAGCTCAGTGTCCCTCACGTGGGAGGTGATACCACCTCATGTCAGTACAAAAAAGAAAGCAACAGGGATCTGCAGTGGATTCTGTTTCAAGGTGTACACAGAAGTGTTGAAGCTTCTGTTTGGTGTTGTCATTGACAACCAGGAGAATAGCATGTCTTAGTGGCATGCGGAGACTTTTAGTGTGGGTCTCTAAATTGCACAGCCAGAAGTGTGTTCCAGTCCTAAAGCTTCTTAATGGCATACTGCTAGACAGAAAGACATCAAGCAGCGAGCCCAGTTAAGTTGAACTAGGCATTTTTAGCCTAGATTGAACTGTATGTATATAAAAATAACCACCTCACCGTATTGCTAGGAATTAAAATGGAGACACATATAAATTGCATTCATCTATAGTAAGGGAACAGTTCAGCGGGACCTCTGGCTAGAGAGTTCTGTGGTGGTGGTGGTGGACTCCATATCTACCTGGCTTGTGCAGCCGGTTGCAGCTTTTAATACTTGCTGGGCAACTGCTGTGTTCATGCTTGACAAAGCTGAGGCTCAGTAGAAGGTTTTTCTTGGAAGTTGGAGTTACGGTTGTCTAGACCGCTTGGATTGCTTAATCATGAGCATGCATGAGACAGTATGCTTTTGTAATATTAATTAGGGGGAAATCCAGCCTAATCATCAAAACGCTTCCAGTTAGTTGGTCTGTTAACTGGATTCTACTATTTTTGTAGGGTCAAAGGTTTTATACATGGGAAGACAGGAAAGATGGATTAATCATCACTAATCTGTAAAGTGTTGCTTGATGCAGTCATCTTTGTGTGCCTCTGGGCATCTTCCTAATTGCCTGTGACATAACTTACAAATCACGTTAAACAGCAAAGTGTTAGCCTGTAAGTACCATGCAATTCCTATACTAACCATAACTAACCTTTAAATAAGCGGAGTGATACAAAATACTGCCTTGCTCTAGCTTTGGAGAGCAGGTAACATGGAGTAGCTAATCTCCTACTTATGAATTTAAAGATTGACAGCGTAAGTTAGAACTATGAAAATATAAAATTTTAAGTAAATGGCTTTGGTGTATGGAAATGGGAAAGGTGAATATGTACAACCGTGTACATGTTCAGGTGTGTCTCCTCTACAGTGGTTAAAATGAGGGGGTGGGAGGAGACCAGAAAGATGAAAATAAAGGTAGTAGCATTCTACAGCTGTAGCTACACAAACATTTAGGCCGGCATGCTGTGGAAAAGAGCTGTCCTGTGTTCTGCTTTCTCCTGTCTCCTTGCTAGTACTAGGATCTAGTTCAGTACTCAACTACATGAATGCTTCTGTAAGCATAGAGGAGATCACTGCTGAAGCTGGTGATCAGGGACAGGAAGAGGATGGAGCAACTTCAGTGGCGATGCTAGTATGAGCCATAGTTTCATGAGCTGTTTGTCATGACCTTGAAATACACTTATATGCAAACTGAAATGCTTTATCTGTCCTTTAACACCTCTTCTTGAGCAGTGTCTGTGGAAACGCATGAGTTTTGGCAGCTACTGTATCTTGCCTGTGGTCTGGTGTTCACCTTTAATAGCCAGAAACATGCTTCTGCTTGCATTTCCAGGCTGAAATCAGGAGATGACTCATGCTGGGGCCTGATACTTAAACCACTTTGTGGCATATTTATGAAAGCATGTTCATGTTGTGGATTGATCTCCCCATGGTGGGAATCTGTCTTGCTGGCCATACTCGGCAACATGATGAAAAAACCATGTGCTTCAGGCATTCTCCTGTTCTCTTGCTGGGCTTTAGAAGCAGTGGCTCTGAACTTTTTAGTATCTTGGGACCTTGAGAGCAATTATAGAAGACATCAAGACTGACTACCAGCAGGCTCTGAACTGAAGACCCCCGCTCAAGGCTGTGTATGTAGCGGCCTCAGCACGCAGGTGGAAACTTTCTTTTTGAGCAATATTAGTTGTCAACAGACTCTAAGCTACAATTCTAAGCCACATTGGGGTTTCCAGCAGTAGTGCTGAGAAATGCTGGTACACTTTAGCTCTGTTAGTCCAGCTGAGATGCAGATTGTAGCTGATGAACGTGAATTAATACATAGCTTTGACCAAGCTTTGTTTTCTTCTTAAATGCTGTTCTTGTTATTAAATAATTTGAACTTTAAACACCCATTCCTGCAAAAGGGCATGTTCTGGTATTTAGTGATGGTCCTTGCTGTTTCAGAGATGGCTGTGTCACCTGGTCTGAACTGCAAGCTTCTGCTGACCAAAGGTTTTGAGTTGTTTTTGAGGCTGCTTGTTTTGTTTTAATAGGGGAGGAGCAGTCTCTGTTGTTGGCTCTGACAGGTTACAGATACAAAAGCAAGAGGAGAATTGGATGTTTCTTGAACTCTTCTTCCATTCTGGTATCTTCTTACTTTACATCTTTAAGCAATCTAAAAATCCTGCTTAGAAGTTGGTGGATTTATCTGTTGGCTATATGTTTCTCTCTGGCTGTATACCTTCCTGTTCCAGAAGTAGTTCATGGAGCTTTCTCAGCAATGGAGTGGGCTTGAGGCCTCCAGCTGCTCTGGCAGCTCAGCTGAAGAGGCTGCTTTCCCAGCTAATTGCCTGCTTCCTCTGAGGTTCGTCATCTGCGTTACAGAAATAGCGATGGACTGTGCGGAGGCTTCTCAGCCAACGCAGCTCACAGCTCAGCCTGCAAACTTTCAATCTGAACTGAATCAGATGGTTGAATATACCAGGTCATGACCTGCTCTTGCAGGATTCTTGTGCGTAGTTCATACTCAGTTGTCCCTTTTTTCCATGGAAATTTAGGTCTTGCCTTTCCAGAAACCTGGAAAGTAAAGTCGGTGGGATTAATCGGAAGTGAACTCAGGTTAATGAAAAGAGTATATTTTCTTAAATACAGGTCTTCTAAAGAGCTGTTAATTCTCTTGTTAACTGGTTAACGTAAATAGTCTTGCAGATGACTGAGGAGGTGTCTGAGAGTGTACAGTTAGGTACCCAGCACAGTGCTTGATTCCCGCATTCTTCCTGGGCGCAATTCCTACATCCTTACAGCTTCTGTGACTTTGGATGCTTTTGTAGTTGACTGGTTCTGCTTCTGACATTAGCAGGGGCAGGGAGAGATGAACATAAGTAATCTGTATGCTGTAAAGAAAAAATGTAAATATCCTTCTTGGGTACCCTTTAAACTAGTTCTGAAATGGTTGAGGACTCCACTGGAAAATGAATATATATATGTGAGCTTAAGTCTTTCAGTGGTGCTGTCCTGGAGGCAGAAAATCAATATGCTTTTTTCATCTTCAACAACTTTAATCCTTGACTACATTACACTAAGAGCTATGCTTCTTGCCTAGTATTTCAGACAAGAACGGGGTTTCTAAACTTACTTGCAATTAGGAAGCAGTTGTTTGTTAACGTTGTACAGTATGATTGCTAAATAAAAGGCTAGTCACCTATCTGCAGATCTCAAACCACAAGTGCAGTAAATGGTTAGAACAGTGTTCCTGATCTCCCCCAGTATTTTGTCAGATGGTAGCAGATCCTAGTTACAAATGCTTTTAAATTTAAGGTCTTTAGATATCAATGAGTTTCTGTAAGTAAGTACAAGTCCTTATAAAAGCTCTTATTATTAACAGAGAATACTGGAGTTGTTCCAGCTTATTTTTATAGTGAAATGAGTGTATCAAATAACTCTAACTTTTACAGAACTGTCAACACTGTTATTACCATACTCTTACCTCTTGTAGGAGGAAGAATAAGTGAAAACTTAGTAGTACTGAATTAATTTCATTAAGTGGGGTTTCTTCAAGGCTACTTGGAAGACTGAGAGCCTGTCTCTTACTTGTTATCAGTTGGGTATCTCTAACCAAAGCCAGCATAGGCTTTGGTTAGGTATCATGGGGCTGATAAGTTCTGCCATCTCTTAGCTTCCTAGAAGTACAAAAATGTTACTACTACATAGAAAACTCAATTTTCAGTTGTGCTGGTAGCCCAGACCAAACCATAAGGTGTGGAATGGTAGGAACTGGACTTCATAGGGTGTTATCAAATAGGAAATAAAAGTACTTCTTTTGTAAACTAAACAAAAAAGGTGTAAAATCTAAAGGCAAACAGTCATCTGTTTTCTCCTCTGCAGCAGCTCATGTGCCTTGTGAAAATTTCAGTAAAGCTTTGACTATTGGTTTGAGGACTCAATTCCATGTCTTCTAGCTTTCATTATTTTTTACAAACATATTTTTTTTCTTTGCTTGACAGTTCTCTAGGTCTGAGTGTTACAGCTAACAGTAGCTTAACCCTTCTAGAAGAAGGATATGTACTGGGAAGTTCTTGGAGCAGACTGAACATCAAGTACAGGTCTCCATGCAGTCTCCAAGTGGCCATCTCAACAGGGCTGCTTCTACTCTTTCAGCCTGGTACGTGCAGGAGATGGGGCATGTGTTGCTGGCCAGCGGATTAAAATTTACCCTGGGAGAAGAGCAGCAAGTTTTTGCTCTGCAGGGGTGTAGAGGTGCAACAGTCCTGGTGTCAGTTGTGTCCTGCAACAGGTGGGAATGAGTAAGTGTACTGGATTTCCCTTTAATATTCTTTAGGGAAGAAAGAGGGTCAAATACTACAGGAGAAGTGAGGGTTAAGGTAAATGTGATGGTAAAGTACCTAAGACACCAGCTGGTGTTAGTCCAGCACCTTGTGAAATTAATTCATAAATCTGTGCTTAAGCAGCCCATTACCAAAGAGTTAATACCCTGTACCTCATTAATGGGAGCTTGCAGTCCTGTAGGTTTGCTGTTGTTTCTTAATGAGCCTGTACTTGCATAGTGAGCATTGTTAATGTACAGTAAATGTGGGAGCTGTGGCTCCATGAGGCTTTTCTTCCACAAAAACTTAAAATGGGAGCAGGTTATGGACCTGCTGCTACGTTTTAAGAAAATGCTTTAATCATTGAACCATTGTTCCCTTCACAGGGGTGAATTGAGAGCAAGAGGGTATAGCTTCACTGCTGTGTTGTGAAACACCACTGTGCTGCATCTTTTTGGGAAACTGGTTCTGCAGCATTAGTCATGATGGGCTGACTGTCCCATGCTGTTTCTTCATTATGTTAAAATAACCACATTGCATAAAGAACTTGTAATCAACAAACCCACTTATTTAATAAAGGGGCACCAGTAAATTAAAAATACAATTTTCTTTAATCTTCCTGATATTGTGAGACTTGATAATAGATCTTAGAGGAAGAAGGCTGTGGAAACTGCTTTAAATACAGGAGTAAATAACACATGGAAAACTTAACTATAGTTGTTGAGCCTACTGTAATGAACAAACACAGATAAAACTTGAAAATGGTGGTAGAACTGTAAAGCCCTAGAACTCTCTGTAAGCCCCCTGCCCTGTCATTGCAGCAAACTGTATTTGCTTCATGAAGCAGAGCTAAAGTTGTCTCTTGAAATTATATATAAATGAGAGATGTAAGTAAAAGCAAAGGATAAATAAATGCCTATCTGTGTTCTTGCAACTCTAAACAGTGCTTGTGTAGTTGTATGGTTACAATTGAGTGGTGAAATTAAAAGCTGTCTCTGGTCAACTTTACAAGGACCAATTTCACATGTAGTGAACCACCATGTGCAACCACCAAATGCTGGAGAGAGAAAACCAGTCCGGCTTGTGAACTGAAAACTCTAGTTGTGAAGCTACAGTAAGTTTAAATGGAGCTTGTCTCTCTGTCCTTCATGCTAAATGGAACCCCCCAAAAAGTGGTGGTCAGGATTCTTCATATAGAAGCACTAAATTCTAACTTTCTGCTCATGTGGGAACTGTGCTTGGACAAAGAGATGGTTCCTATCTGGGGCCAGCCAGTTCTACAAGCTGATGCTCTGCTGGGAAATTCCCCCTTGGCAGGGGAGGCTGGTTGGACACAGTGAAAAGGAGGCATTCCAGATGGAGGCAGTCCATCTTGAAACAAACACAAATGCACTAACAAAAGAGAGAGAATTGGAAATAGTGAAAAGATTAAGGGTGAGAGGAAAGCCTCAGAACTGGTACCAGGTTTTTTGTATGGTAACGTTGGAACGTTGGCTGTAGTGCCTGAGGTCAGACCAGTATCTTAACATACAAAATGCTTTTTCTAAAAAAACCTTCCAGCTTATCTCTGAGATAAACAGAAATTGTGCACATATTGACAGTAGCTTACCCCTCTTCAGAGCTCTGAGTACTGAGCTGTTTAACAGTGTTTAAAAGCTAGCAATCATCCTTAGTGACGCTCTGCATGTACTAAACCTTCAAGGTATTGAGTAATAAAAATCTTTTGTTGTTAGATATTTTTCATGTGACATCACATGTTGATACAATGTGGCTTTTATTTTTGTGACTGTGGGGTTTTTCTTTACTACTTTAAAGCAGAAAGCACTGGAAACAAGTTATTAGATAAAAGGGAAGAGCCAACATTCAGGATGTACCAGAAAACCCAGAGGAAAACAAAATATTTCCCAGCTCTGTCTTGTGGAAGAAGTCACTTCTGAACTCACCTGCATTCAGACCAAACCCAAAATCATGTTTAGATGTAGCAGAGGCCAAGTGACATGGTAGGAGAGGATGCTGAAGGCTTTAGGATATAAGAAGCTTAGGCAGAAGGGGAGTTGTGAACACCTGTGATGGGGAGAGAAGCCTACCAATGGGCTTGAGTGTTTTAATGTACTGCCAAGTGTGCATCATCTGAAAAACAAGACCCAGCATGTGACCTTCCCATTGCAACTAGAGTGGTCTCATTGCTTTGGAGAAACAATTGCTGTGTGCTCAGCCGGCTCCTTAAATGACTGTTAACAAGTTTGGTTGAGTATTTATTCAGTCCTGCTGGAGAGAGTTAGTTAAATGCCTGAAGTGAAACTGCTTTCTTTGAGCTTGCATGTCAGTTGAAGTTAAGACTTTAAAATTAGTAGCACAGATGGCACTGACGGGGAAACATCAACATCTCAAGCTTTGAGAAGTCCCTGAATGTTTGTTCCAGGCAGAGTTTCTCCGGGCATAGAGGCTGCCCAGTGCCTGCCATGTGGGTTCAGGGGCTCTGAGTTTTTTTGGCTCAATACAGCAAGACCAGCAATGCTGCAACACTGCTTTTCAGTTTTACTCTGTTCAACTGTGCCTGCTGCTCTTTCAGTTACAGCTATTTGCAGAAGTGAAGTCTGGTGTCTAAACTTCCTTATGCTTGATACATCTTTAAAGAAATTGCAGAATCAATCTTGCAGCTGTAAGAATGAGCCTTTTGCTTTATACCTTATTGCTGTTGAAGTCAGGTTTCAAAATAAACACTTAGAGGTGCCTCAGAATACTAACATATTAGTGCAGTGGGTGCAGATATCAAAATCTATATACAGTGAACTATTTCTTCCTCAATTTCCTCAAAGTGGTCTTCAGTCTCTCTGAGACGGGTCTTTTCTCTGCCTTGCATTTTGAAGTTGGATATTTTTTTATCTTATGGTTTTGCCTCTGTCTCTGAACCAAACTAACTTCTCTTCCTCTTGGGAAAAGTGCAGCAGCTCAGTCTGGCTCTCTCAAAACAGTCTTTCCTAAGCTAGTGCTTTGCTGTAGGAGAATCTCCATGCTCAGCAGCTTTTTGTGCCTGGGGCTGAAGACTTGACTTTTCCCTGCTCCACCAAATGCCTTTCTAGACCCAGATCAAACAGTCCATATTAATGTAACTATGTACTGAGCATTCTGTAAATGCAGGCCAAAAGCATTGTGTCCTTTTTGTTGACATAAATACTTCCATAACTTCAGCCAAAAACTTAACTATGCATTATGTGGGTGATCTGATTAGCTGAGCCTAGTGCGAGTTGAGTAGCTGCCTAGCATGTATGAGGACTAGTGTTTGCAACACTCTAGAGGCTGAGGTCATCTGGAGATTGGTAGCCTGAAGACATTTCGTCATCTGTCATGAAACAACACAAAACTACCAGCACAGATAAGACATGCTGTGGTGCTCCTCTCCTGCCTTCCCCAGAGCTCTCTGGCTGGACTAACTGTCTCAAAATATGCAGCAGCTTAAACTGGGCTCTGCAGTTGGACACGGGTAGTAACTACTAATTTAGCATGGTGTACAGGACTTGGTATGGCGCTGTTCAGCAGGGCAGATGGACGAATGGAGGTCTCAGTATGCTCGCTGTAGACAAGGTATTCCTAATGCAGCTGAATACATGATACTGTCATCTGTTTTGTTCAGAAGTGTTAGTGTTAGGAACTAGATTTGCGTAGCAAATTTAATTTTTTTTGGTTTTATTACTCTAGGTGCATTTCTCTGTCAGTATTTCCATTTTCTATTTAGAATTTTAAGTTGTGGGATGCTGTCCTTCCTATTAGTTCTCAATCTAAGAAGCAGACAGCCTACCTTGAAGAGGGATTATTTTTTTTAGACCAGCATCTTTCAAAAGCCCACATTTATGTAAATTAATTTGCCTATACACCTTCCTCCTTCTCAGTTAACTTTGTGAAAAAATATAAAGATCATAGGCAAAGAAATGCCTGGCTTGTGTTTTTTGTTTGGCTTTCTGAAGCATTAGATTGAAATTTAACCATCACGATGTTTTTTAGCCTAAGCATTATGAAAGCTTGTTGAAAGAGTGTTGCTATTCTGTATAGCAGGTCAACTGTTTTCCATCCTACATCCTTTTGGATTTTTTTTCTCCTTGTACTCTACTTTGGCTCTTTCTTTCAGGATATGCAAATGTACTTCTTGTTTCTGAACTGCATAGAGGCTGGATATTCTGAAATACAGAAGCATTAATAATGTGAATGCCAGTTCTGCTCGAAGATGAAATTGGCTTCTCAGTTAAGTGGTTAAGCTGTGCAGTGGGCATGGCAGGGCCAAAAAGTGACTGCTCTAATGCTGAAAAGCATTTTTACTTTTTTCTCCCTGTGGTCAAAGCACTGCACAACCTTGTTTCACTTACTGAGCAGGTGTCTGGTAGAGATTGTGCTCCAAAATGGAGACCAGCTTGCCTTAATGGTGCAGCAGGAGGAGAGGTTAGGCAAGCATGGGGGAGACCTCTGGGGAAATCAGGTGCAGCAGGTAGTAGTTTTTTCCCTGAAACAAAAAAAAACAAAACTAAAATCCTGTAGCAGTGGCCTTGGGAGCAGTTGGGTTGTTTTGACAAGACTTCACGCATGTGTCATAGGGAAAATACAAGGCTGCTGGTAGCTGTCACCCTGAGTTTGGCAGGGGCCTTCACCAGTGAAGTAGAAAACTTGGGACTTGCAATATATTGTGGTAGAGGCAGAAGGAGAAATATCTGACTTCAATTAAGCTTGTGCAGATGCAGTAGTACATAAATGACAATGAAACATTGCTTTATTTGGTTTCATAGAAGTGTCACTCCTGTCTCATAATACACTTCTGGCAATGTAATAAGTCAAGGGTGGATGCACTCAAAAGAGCCTGAACTCTTCTGGGTTGCTGGCTGGATCAGATGGAGCTGTCTCAAAAGCAAGGTTTTCAAATTACAGCTCAAATTGTGCGCTTGGTGGTTGTTGCCTGTCACTATTCGTGGTCCCATCACTATGTCAGACAGGCTGTATTGCACCAGCATTAACTTCTTCCCTGTAATCACATTTACTAAATCTCTAGTAGTTGTGGGGCTTTGTGGTTTGGGGTTTTTTTGGCCAAGTTACTAGGTAAAGGTAGAAGTCTGATTAATATTGTGATTAAGAATTTTTGTTTAAACTGCCCCTTGCATCTCTGGGTAGGGAGGAGACATGGTCACCATGCCACCAAAGAAAACTCTTAAACCTAAAACCTAGCTTTTTGTGGGGTGGCAAGTCATACTTGCCTCCTGCAAGGCAGCATTGCCATCCGTGTAGAGCTGCTGCCTGGGAGAGAGCAAAGCCTTCCCCCTAAGAACAGAACTAGAGATTGATTTCATGCTAGTATCAAAACAAATAGGAATATCCTTAACATTTTTTATTTTAAAAGTGCAAGTTCACTTTCCCTGTTAGGCTGCTGGTCTTGCACGCAACCGCTTCCCGCTGTAGGCAGTGTGGGCTGCGGGACAGATGTAGGAAGTGATTTGTGTAACCTGCTTCAGGGGCTGAGGTGGCATTTGGGTTTTGCTCCAGCAGGGCTCCACTGCAGCTGGCCACAGCCAGTCTCGTTCTCCGGCTGAGCTTGAGTAGTGCCAGTTGATGGCTGGTATGGAGCACCTTCGGAAGGAATTGTACTCCAGTGACTCCAGAACTGCTTGAGGGATTAGTAGGTTGATGGGAAAGACTTAATTAGTGGGTGTGCTGTTAAACTGCTTTGTAGGACAGCGTTTTCACTTTTTCTTGCATAACTTAAATTAGTCTGACAGGTTCCTCAGGTCACAGCTATATTAACAGTTGGGTTGGGGGGAGGAAGATGCCTCAACTCCTGCGCTGTTTCATGTTCAGCATTTGGTTTATTCTGTGCTGCAATGGCAAACTGACTAAGCCAGTTCTGTCCCCTGAAATGGCACAGAAGAAAGTAGAAATGCTGTATCTGTTACTTTCAAGTCAAAGTACATGCTATAAAGATTACGTGAATCTGCACAAACACCAGCTGGTTTTCTGATAATCAAGTACTGCGGCACGGTTTGAACTCCCAGCGTAGGTAGGCTGAGCGATGGCAGAGCTCCTTGGCGCGGGACACCCTTTTGTGGGAGTGGGAGGTGGCTGGGAATAATGCCTCAGCTGAAAGGCTCTGCCCACCTGAACGCTGCCTCTGTGCTGGCCTCTGGCTCAGGCTGCTAGAGCCAGAAAAGCAAGTGTGTGGTGCTGAGCAGAGGGCTCAAGGGAAGGAAACACCTATTTCTGGTTTTTTGTGTGGTATGCAAACTGCATTTTCATCAGTGGTATACTGTCTGCAGCCTGGTTAGACTGCACTGAGCTAGGGAACTAGTTGACTCATCAGTATGTTTGAGAGACTAATGCTGAAGTGTGCTCTTGGAGCACCAGAGTTGGCTCGGTTGGTCTGGAAAGCGAAGTCAGGACTCTTGAACTGTGCAACTGAAACTTCTTAAAACAAAAATGTTGTGATTGAACCTTTCAAAAGTGAGCTGGGAACCTAATTTTGTGAAATAGGATTTTATTGCATGACTGTTCCTCTAAGTACCTGTTTGCACTCACAAAAAAGGGTTTTGAACACACGTCCATGAAGAAGAAATACAGCCTAGTAGTTACAGCACCCAGTGCGTAAGATTTGGGCTTGATTGTCTAATCAGTTGTTGAGATGTCCTGGACAACCGTTGGTGCTGCATGTGCCTCAGTTCCTACGAGGTCATGGGTGTAATGATACTGAATTCTGTTAGGTGTTGGATCTATAGATTGGCCCATTTTTGAATGTGAATTTCCTTCTGCATTTATTAGCTGCTGAATTTTCTTAAATGGAAAAGTACAGGCTAAAATCCAAAACAAACTTTGCATTTTAAAAATCTAAAAGTCTTTCTCTATTCCTGTTATGGAAAATGCCAGTTATGCAGCTAACTCTTATTATTCTAGACAGGTGTAAATTCCCACAACAGAAGGTCTGTTTGCATATGTATACATGCTTCTGTTCACTGCAGAAAATGATCTATCAGATGTACTGTACATCACACTTTAGTGGGCGAGGACCATATCATAAGGCTCTTAGTGCTAATTTATCCTAAAGGGCAGTTCAAATAGAATGCCAAGACGCCAATTAACTGAAACATAAAACTGAACTTGTATATGGTGGGAGGTAGTCTCCCAACTTGGTGGCTTTTGTCCTGTTACATAGTCAATGATATCTGGCTATTTCATGGTTATCTCTGCTTCTGGAAACCCCTAGACCTAAAATACTGGTAGCAGTAAAATGCAGCTGTGGGTCCTGTTGCCAGAGCTCTGTGAATGGTGTGTGGAGCATGTTTACCTAAAGGCCAGGCGAGTCCTACACAAGAATTTAGGCTGAAAATAAAAATGCTGTACTTGTGAAAGCTGACTTAACTTTCCCCTCTTGTTCTCTTACAGGTAGCTCCAACCAGAAATCATGAACAGGCACTTCCCACTTCTCTTTGTTCTTGGGACTTTAACATCTGTATGTTCCCAGTTCAGTTTTTATCCTTTGGAGGAACTTAGCTCTGATGTTGGAATCCAGGTCTTCAATCAGATAGTGAAAGCTAAGCCTCAGGACAATGTTGTTGTTTCTCCTCATGGGATTGCATCAGTCCTGGGGGTGTTGCAGCTGGGTGCTGATGGCAAGACAAAGAAGCAGCTGACAACTATGATGAGATACAGTGTAAATGGTCAGTGATTCCTAAGGTGGTTTTGGGTGTGTTTTGTCAGAATCCTCATGCTGTTTTGAGATGGCTTTCAAAGTGTGGTAGATTGCATCATAAACCAATTAACTCTGTTTACCAAAGCACAAAATGGTCACACTTGAAATTAATTGGCGATTTTAATATTGATGTGTGCATATACTTGAACTGGCTTATAAGCAGCTTTGTTTATGACTTCAGGGCCCTGGCTAGGACTGCCTTCATCCTTGCAAAACTGATTTTCCAGAACAGTGTGGATGGCAGGCCAGTGCCAGCATGATGCGGGAAGGTTGCAGTACCCCGTTTGAGGCTGTGCTGAACAGCCCTTAATGTGCCACTCATAACAGATCACATTACCTCATGTTGAAAGTGATGCAAACTCTAACCATACGATTGATACTTCCACTTTGATGTTCTTCAGCTTTGTTCATTTGTGTTTCTGCTGTCAGGATCCCTGAATCTGTAGTTCTTGTAGTGCCCTCTTCTTGAAACAGCCGTTTCTGGTTGTCTCTGTGCCTGACACTGCATGCATCTGTATTTATATTCCTCTGCCGATGTCTGCCCCTTGAGAGGGTGTAGGCTGAAGGTTCTTGCTGCTTTACTTTGCATGCTGAGTATTTCTGTGAATGTTTGCCAGCAAGACTTAACATCTTAGTGCCAGCATTCTGCCTTACTTCCAGGAATAGGAAACCTTCCAAGAGGTAAGTGCACGTTTAAATCTTGAGCAGTATTGTCATGTAACACATCCTGTCTTCATTTGCTTTGCTGTTTTGGTTCTGGGTTTGAAGTACAGCAAAACGATTTGTCAGCTTAAGATCTAAGTGTTGTAGATTGAAATCTCTTCATGGGATAATCAACTTTAGGAGCATTTGAATACTCAAAATATAAATACTTGCAAAAATCTTGAAGCGATATACCAACTGGTTCTATTTGGCCTGCAGGCTTTCTGATCCTAACTGTAAGACACAGAGGTTCTCAAACTCCTTAAAAGGTAGCCAGTACCTTCTTACAGAGACTTGTCATGGGATGCTACCTATCTCTTTGCACAGATCTCCTCTACTTTTGTTAATTATTGCCTTACATTCCCTTTGGCAACTATAGCAACTGCTTCTTTGGAAAGGTAACGGTTGAAAAACATTTAATTTATCTTTAGCTGTCTTTTAATGCAATTTAGCAGCAGGAAGCAAAGAGGAGAGCCAGCATCATGAGACCAGCCAGCTCTCCCCGGACCACCAGCAAGTGCTCCGTGGACCACCAGTGGTCCACAGAATACAGTTTGAGAACCTCTGTTATGGTATGTTCTCCAAAATAATTTCTCCATAATACTGGAGAGTGAACATATAGAAACTTATACAAATAGTACTGCTAAAGCATTCATGATATGTGAAACAGCAAAGCCATCTGAGGCTTTTTCTTATATGCAGCTAAGAGAATAACTCTGAATTAATTTATTCACTTCATATCTCTCTGATTTCAAGTTTGTCTACATAAGGAAGCAGTCTGGAAATGTTTCTGCTTAAATTTTACTGGGAAACAGAGGGAGCCCATCAATAACTGCTACAAAACCAGCCACCCAGGGATCCTGTTCAGTGTAATGGTTGAACATGAAGTTGCCTGCCTGGCGATAGCTTTCCTGTGTAGACAAGCACTCATTCATAAGCTGTAACAACGGGAAGAACTGGCTATGGTGAACATAGCAGTTCTTCTGTGCTGCCATATACCTTCTCTCAGATACGGTGAAGGAGCTAGCAAGCACTCAATATGAGCTGCTTTCAGGTCCTAAGGATCTTGACTGTAAGCACTGGTACCTACTGTTTTCCCTTTTTTTCTGTTTTTTAAAGGCAAGCTCATGTGTTAAGGGATTGATTCCTGCTTGTAGCTAATTTAGGCCAGGGCCTAGTCTTTAAGGAACCTAAGGCTGCCAAGATTTATGAGGTTCGAGTAAGGCTTCCTTTATTTTCCAGTAAACGGGAAGGAAAGATGATGAGAAAACAACTTTTGCTTTGCACTCTGAGGTTCAAGACCACCTGTATAATCTTGCAGAGCTGTTGGGTCTGAGTGAGCAGGCTGAGCCCTGGACTTTGTCACAGTCACAGAAATGGCAGGTGACCTGGGCATATATGATACAAAATACACTTCAGAACAGTCTGTTCTATGGGAGAGTGTGGTTAAGTAGCTCTGCAGTAAGACTTGAACCTTGGTATTATCCCCAGCCTGTCTGTAGCATTCCGAGCAGGCAGCTAGAGGGACAGCTGGCATAACAGTGAAGGTTGTCTTTTCGCTGGGAAACAGTAGTGTGCTTCAGATGAGATATCAGAAATGGGTATTTTGGAAGGCCTCTCAGAATGCCTGCTTTGGTCTCCTTTTCTAGTCTAGCGCTTAATGTCTGACCTTTCATGTAATTAATAGTTGCATATAAGCTAACTGTTTGTTCATCATCTTATTCTAAATTAAACTTGCTGTTCTTTCCAACTAGGAGTTGGTAAAGCGTTAAAGAAGATAAACAGGCTCATAGTCTCAAAAAAGAATAAAGACATTGTTACAATTGCTAATGCAGTGTTTGCAAAGAGTGGCTTTAAAATGGAAGTGCCTTTTGTTACAAGGAACAAAGAGGTGTTTCAGTGCAGTGTCAAGAGTGTGGACTTTGAAGACCCAAATGCAGCATGCGATTCCATCAACCAGTGGGTGAAAAATGAAACGAGGGGTGAGTATTGGCAAGTGCTTTCTGCGTGTGGCAGGGTGGTGTCCGAAACATCTCAGACTCGCATGGAAAGATGGGGAGGTAGAAAAAGCTCTATTGCAGCTGAAAACAGTCTTTAAGCTGGCATTAGTGTAATGTTTTAGAACTGGTGAGCAGGAATGGGCAGTCTCACTGCCCCAACAGGTGTGCCTGTCTAGTGGCCTTGAGGATTGTACATAGTTTGTGTGTCCATCTGCCCATGGTATCAGAGTTGCTTCTACTGCTCTTTGCCTTCATACAACTGGTGAGAAATCCAAGCAGAGTTCTCCTGGGGCTGTGCTTTCTCAAACATAAATGTGCTTTCAAGCAAGTCAGACATTTGACTCAGTAAATCAGACTCATGGAAAGCTGTAGAGCAGTTCAATTTTTGCTCTTGCTGCCCTAAACCCTTACAAGGTATGGCAATGTTCTTGGGAGTCATGTTTAATAGAAGATTGTTAATTAACCCTGCTGTGACAGAATTCCTCCTGGTTAGAGTCTCTTGGCATCTAGTTGTCAAGCTTTACATATGCTAAAGCCAGAGATCATGTTTTACAACATATTCATAGTCTAGGTGAACTACATGTTAAAACCGGTGCCTCCTGGATGTGAGGAGTATGTTAATGATGTTGGATGTGGTATTTGTGTATTTGTGAAATGGGGCAGTCAAAATTCTTTCTCTACCATATCACCAGTTTTGCATAGCAATGTTGCAAGCAGTGTGTGAATGGGGAAGTGCTTCATCTGAAACTGTTACTGCTGTAACATAGTCTTCGATATGCTCACCTGCTGAAAAGTGTAAGGCCCTGTTAGTTACAACATCAGCCTATTGATTAGCAAGGTATACTTGCTTTCTAATTATCCTAAAGGTTTACTTTTTGACAAAGAATACAGCTGGCTTTATGAACCTTATATGTGTTGCCCTGTGAGGAGTTGGCACCCTAACAAATCTAGAGGCCTAAAATAGTATGTGCTTCAGGTTCTTAAAGAGCAGTTGTCCAGTGTTGACAGCAAATACTCAGACTTTCTTTTTCTTCTAGGTATGATTGATCAGGTTGTAGCTCCAGATGATATTGATGGCAGTTTGACCAGACTGGTTCTAGTAAACGCTGTGTATTTCAAGGGCTTATGGAAATCACGATTTAGACCTGAAAATACAAAGAAACGTCCATTTTATGGAGCTGATGGGAAGACCTACCAAGTTCCTATGCTGTCCCAGTTATCTATCTTCCGCTGTGGTAAGCTCGGTAACTCCCACTACTATCAAAATGATTATAAAATTTTCTTTTTCTTCCAACTGAAACAAGTTTGCTGTACATGTGGTTTAATGGTATTGCTTATTCCAGCTGATGTAGGAGGGTTTGTGTTGAAGTATCTCATACTGCTGAGGTATAGATGAGCTTGCTGTGCAAGGTATTTAACAGTTGCTTAAAGCTGAATACTCTGTCAAAGTACTTGCCTTACCCTGTTGTCCTTTAAAAAGGAAAATCTGAAGTACTCAAACTGAGAAGTTTGCAGTAAGAAGAAATCCTTATTTTTTTTAAGAGGTGAGAATAAAGGAAAACTGCCAACAGGAACAGAACCCTGAGGTTTATCTGGTGATCTGTGTATGAAAGAAAGATTGAAGTCGAATCAATCTGTAGTTTACTGTATAATAAAGAAGCAGGACTTGCACTGTCTGTAGTCCTGTGGGAGCCAGAGAAGCACGGGGTTAGCATGTTGGCTATATCTCTCAAGGTGTGAAGCTGCTCTTCAAATTTAAATTGAGTCACTAGTGAAAAGAAGTTCAGCAGGTTCAGCCAGACTTCCATCAGAGACTCTCAGAGCTGACATAGGCGGCTGGATGTGACTGACAGTGTGCTTCAGCACTTCAGCATTGCAGCCCTGTGGGGATTTTATTGGTCAAAGATTGAAGCTGTGATAAAAGGACGTTTTCTCTTGCATCCTTCCAAGAATAGAGCAGTGCTGCCTGGAACTTGCTTCCATACGTGCTAAACACAGCCTGAAAAATAGGGCTGAGAATACAACTTCTTGTAAGTCAAAAAACAAAGACCCGCTGTGCTTTTAAATGCTTAATTTTACTGTCAATAGTGCTCAACTAATACTATAGACTTGTGTTGAAAGTAAACAGCTGTAACACTGTCTCAAACCCATGTATTAAAGCAGATATAATGTAATACTTTGAGATAATAGCTGGAAGCATTAGCTGGGCGAGGTGGGGAAGCCTATGGCAGCATATACTAATCTGTAGAGTTTGAAAGAAGTTCATAGCTTAAGACAGGCTTTGGCAAGACTATTATCTTAAAGGCTTTTGGCTTTGGATTCTAATGCTGGGTCAGCACTATGTTGGCCTGTGTTTAAGCTAGAAAAGCTATTTAGGCTAGAAAGGAACAAGAGAAATATGGCTGAGTTAAGGCTCATTTTAGGTTGGGTATCTCAGGATTTCTTAATGCAGGACTTCTATCTTATTAACGCTTGCAAATGGGTCTGTAAAAGCTTAAGCATCTTAAATCCCATCAGTTGACTGTGAAGATGAACTCCCATCCTGTTTGATATGCCATGGTAGTAACAATAGTAGTTTGCAGCACATCAGGGTACTTTAGTGTTGGATAGTTTGCCTTTTGTTACTGTCCTGTAGCTGACTTATGCAACCAGTATTTTGATCTGTAGGCCCTTCTCTGAGAACTACTGTCATAATAAAAAGAAACAATCAAACTACCAGGCCTGACACGATTACTGTAAAAAAAGTGCAATGTTGCCAGTTTTCTAGCAATATGAGCTCAGTCAAGGCAGGTTGCATGGTGCTGGCAACAAAATTAAATTCCTAATGAAGATGTTGATTTGTCAGCCTGGGCTGACAAGTGCAGGCTTACATGAAGAAAGTGGAAAGATAATAAGATCTTATTGCTATCCAAAAACTCTCCCAGAAACCCTGTCTGTAGTTAAACTGACAAGTTTTCACTTGAAGCTCCTATAATTCTTCCCAGTCATGTACCAGAAATCCCACAGTAAGCAAAGGGAGCTTGGAGGAGAGGGTTGCTCAAAGACAGTCTTCCCAGCACTTGCTGTAACTCTTGGAGACATTGCTATCCTTCTCATCTAACTGGCCTCCTGCACTGCCTCAAAGTGGCTGCTCTCCACTACCTTGAAGGGCTGAAGACTGCTTCCTAACGAGATCCTTATTAAGCAAGAAAATGAAGTAAATGCAACAGACTACTACAAGCAGGAGCTCTTCCAATAACTCCTAGAGGAAAAAGATCTTCTCTACTAGTTCTCTTCAGTTTGGAAAGATGGTCTGGGGTTTGTTGCTTCTTTTTGTTTCTCAGTGCTCAGTTGGTTCTGGAACAGTTGGTATCTGAAGGAGAGCTGATTTACAGACCTTGTCATTTCTGACATAGCTGGCTTGCCACTCCGGGCAGATGAGGTTTGCTTGGGAAGCAGTATGTGTGTCAAACTCAAATGAGTATTTGCTTCATGGTGTCATCCTGTCTTTGCTTTTTGTCAAACTAGCGTCTGTACAGAGCCCATACAGTTAGAAGTGTTGCCTGCCTTCCTGCTAGGCAGTCTTGACTTTTTAGAGTCAGTTCTAATACGTGGGCAGAGCTTTCATAACAGACTGTTATAGCAGTAGGTATCGGAAGGTAGAATAGAAATTTGAGGCTATAAAAAAAAAAAAACCAAAATGATGGCTCATCAGCTTTGCTTATTTTTTTAGGCACTACAAGTACTCCAAATGAGCTGTGGTACAATATCATTGAGTTGCCATACCATGGTGAAATGATAAGCATGTTGATTGCTCTGCCTACTGAAAGCACAACGCCACTCTCTGCTATCATTCCCCACATCAGCACAAAAACCATAGGAAGCTGGATGACCACCATGGTAGCAAAAAGAGTGCAGGTTATTTTACCCAAGTAAGTATTAACATAACCAATTTCTCTTTCAGGGAATGTTTTGGGGATCATATACATATCTTTTCTGATATAGAAGCAAGAGTGCTTAAGATAACTTTCCTTTGTGATACTGATGTGGTTTTTTGTGTGTTCCAACAGATTTACAGCAGTAGCAGAAACAGACTTAAAGGACCCTCTGAAAGCACTTGGTATTACAGATATGTTTGACCAGTCAAAGGCAAACTTTGCAAAAATAACAAGTAAGTTATTTTTTTGGAATCCATAGTGGTCCTTGTTGATAGTTTCTGGCACTGAATAAAGTGCTGTTTTTACCAGTGCAGTTATTGGTTTTGTCTTGGATAAGTGTTACCATGACATTGGAGCTAAGTTCTATTTTGTAGCCAGCCAAGCATGGCTGCTTGCTTCTGTTGAACTCTGCAGTGGCTTTTTTCCCCTTGTCTTGCATTAAAGCAATAAATCATGTTGGTCAGCTTCATAAGACTTGTTGTTACAACCTGAGGGTCTCAAGCATTGTCTAAAATCTATGGCAGGACTTCTAACAATACTGTACTTTAGAGCGTAATAAACGCTGCAACTGCAGTATTTAACTTCTCCCTCAAGTATGTTTGGTGACTTTCTTGAACTGTAGGAAAGCTCAAGGACTAAATTCCCAGTCTAAGGAGCTGAACCAACACAGAGCTGTAAATAGTCTGAAAACAAAGTGTACACTTTTTTGAACTCATGGCTCTAAAATGCCATTTTACTTCTATTCTCTGCTTCCATTAAACTCCTGATGAGCTTCTACAGAGAGATCTAACAAAAAAACCCTGCTTCGTGCTGGTTTAATTTGAAAACAAATTCCTGTTTCATTGACAGCAAGGTGTCTTGCTAGTGCTTTTTTCTCCCATGATGCTGAGATAAATGGAATTCAAGTAAACAAATGACTGAAAAAATATGCTAATTAAAAGTCCACTTGCATTTTTAATTTTAACTTAAACCATCAAATAAGAAAACCTAGTAAATGCAGAGGAGTAAGATGTTGTTCTCTATTTTTTTGTAATTACAAAAAATGATTGTATTCAAAGGTATTACTAGCAGTGTTTTTTTTGCTGCAGCTTCAGGATTTTGGCAGGATTGCAGTAGCTTTATTATTCTGAGCCATGCTAGAATGGCTACTAGCCACGGTGTACGTCGGGACTCTTGCAGCTAGCTTTACTGAAAGTGCTGGTTTTGTTTGGTTTTTCAGGAACAGAAGGTCTTCACGTATCTCATGTTCTGCAAAAGACAAAAATTGAAGTTAGTGAAGATGGAACCAAAGCTTCTGCAGCAACAAGTAAGCAACTGTACCGATAACTCAGACGCAGGAAAACTGTATAAGGCTATACCACTAAGTGAAGATAGCCCACTTTGAGACCATTATGTGAATGTGCTCTGACTTGAGATCCGTTGATTTTTTTAGGCAATTCCTCAGAAAATCCCAACTTGCCAATACTGATCAGACTATTGATATACTCTAAGAAATGTAAACAGGCTTACTTTTTAGAGAAGTGTCTTCTGATCACTAATGGTTTGGCCACCAATGTAATGTCCTGGCAAGGTGGCAAAGAGGACTAAGCTACCACATCCTCTGGGTGACAACCTTCCTTCCAGCTTTCTGTGGGCTTTGTGTTGTGTCTTTTAATACGGTTCCTATAAGAATAACATGTGACCTGTGTGGCTTTAAATGTCCAGGTTGGAGGGTTTTAGGCATTTTATCTCTACCTGTGCAAGCTTCTAGTAAACACTAGGAAACCTCACTTTGACAGAATATATAATGTGTTGTTACTTGTTTCTCTAACTTCTAAACCTTCTCTTTCCTGCAAGCTGCAATTTTAATAGCCAGGTCATCCCCTCCTTGGTTCATAGTAGATAGGCCATTTGTCTTTTTCATCCGGCACAATCCTACAGGTAAGGAGCATTTGTATGTACTTTTTGGCTTAGAAGTTGGGTATCAGCTATGCAATAGGAACAAAAGTCTGGAGCTACTGAGTAACTATTGCCTTAAAAAAATTCTGCAAGTATTTTTTTATGCCTTTAATACTGGGTTATTTTACTTGGAATACAATTCAGAACAGGAAAAAAACATAAATATTGGCTGCCAAGTTAACAGAAATAAGCATGGCAGGTTCATGGGTACAAAAGAACAGTCTGTAATAGTCATAGTTTTCCTGAATGGAGAGGAAATAACTGAGTGCATTGGTGAATAGGATCCAGCTTTCTGATGGACAGTAATATAGTGCTAGGGCAAAGGCTAGAATAGGGGCTTCAGGGATCTAGGGTGTTACACCAGCCTGTTGTGAACAGAAGTCAGTGTTCAGGCAAAGAAACCATGATCGCTATGGGTTGACTCTCAAAGAGCAGAGCTGTCCCAGTTACTTTGAGTAACTCTTCCGCTTCTTGCAGTGATGTGTGGATGATACTACTAGTTAGTAAGGAACAAGATGCAGCTGCCAGCACTAGGGGAAGAGTAGGCTCCTGGCAGCTGTCCCCATCCTGAGGCTCCACAGAGCATCAACAGAACTGTGTGTCTCTAGAAATATGAGCTGGCCACCTATCCAAACATACGCTTCCCTGGGCTCACAGACTTGAGGGAGGCTAGACGAGACTGTGATGAGGTAGCTCAGCTGTGCTGTGTGACTTTGTTAAACTTTTCCGTGAAAGAACAGTATTTACAGACTGTGGTAATCCTTGTTTTCATTTCATCCCTCAGGCACAATCTTGTTTATGGGACAAATAAACAAACCTTGAATGTGGAAAAGACTTTCTTCAAGAAGTAAACACTCCTGTGACACACCCCAGTTCTGTTAAATATTTTGTACGCTACTCTTTGACTTCACTCAAGAGCTAGTTTTAACTGCTGACTAGGTTTTGAAACGGGAGTCGATGTAGTTCTGGCTTTGGGGGGAAAATACAGATTGAAAACTACGGTATTTCTTCAAAATGTCTAAAAGATTCTCTAAACTACTGAATGGTTACCTATGCTAACAAACTTTTGAGCTTTTTCTGTATCTACTAAGAATTTTACGTATGGCTTTTGTGAGAGGATTTTAACAGAATGATAGATGTTTCTATTAATGTTGGTTTCTTGTGTGTGGAAAGTCTAACTTTTGTAATACCACTTATCAAGACTACTTTTTGTTCTTGAGTATCTTGGTACCTGGATATTCTTGGTAGAAATAGATTAAAGTTCTAGCAATTTTTATATAGTGCATGTATCACTGAGAGTTTTAAAACTAATGTGGTGTTCGATACACATCGCATTGTCTGTCTTATTGTAATGTAAACTTGTCATTGCTAGTATACACTTTCTATTGGATTTAAATTTTATATTTGTTTTTGTACAAAGGAAAAAATAAAAGTGCATTATGAACAGTCAGTATTGTGGATCATGGATGTGCATGTGCCAATGGGTATTTGGGTCCAGAGCCCTGTGAAGTACTTGTCTGAGCCTTCCTTCCAAGGAAGGTGAAAGGAGCGTTGTTTTGTGAGTTTTGTTGTGTGGGGTTTTTTCAGGGTGACTTTGTGTAGGTTGTTTGTTTGGTGTGTTGGGGTTGTTTGGTTTTTTGTGGCAGGGTTTTTTTTACTGCCTGTGGCTGATTTCCTTTTCTGCTGAAGCCATTCTGTAGATGAATTATCTGTAGGCTCAGTATCTGAAGAGCAAACTCCTTGTATTTGCTGTGCCCAAGTTACTGCTAAAATTGCCATGTGAGGACATCTCAGTGCACCTTAGGGGCCTTTCCTCCTGCTCCCTGTGGGTATAGATTATGTGCACATTTGTATTTCTTCAGGTCCTTGCAGAACTCCCCTGAGTGTAAAACTCTTCAAAAGGCAAGGAGTAAAAAGCCCTTTGGCTTGTCACAGACGGTTCTTTGTTTGCAAGCTTGTTGTACTGCTCCTGTGGCAACCAAGGGGTTTGGATGGGGAAGGTAAGTCTTTGATATTAGCTGCTTCACTTAAGGGCACACTGGAAGTGAGAGGAGGCTGGCTAATGGTGGGTTGTGGGGAGAATTTCCTGCAGTGTCTCACAGACTGCCCTGGTGTAAGTAGATGACTGTCGCATGCATATCCATAAGCTGGAAGGTGAGGAAGCACTGAGCTTCTTTGTCAGGTAAGAATACAAAATGAAGTGAAAATACTTCCAGCAGAAAACTGCCTGAATGTGTCATGGATGGCCAGTCCTAACCCAGTACAAAACACAGGATGAGATCTCATAATGTACTGCCACAGTATGTGATGGACAGGTGCTAACTTAGTAAGGGGGACAGGAGTAGCAGAAAAGCTCTTTATTCTATGGGAAGAATGTCTGACTCTTAGCTGTTGGTGCCTCTTACTGCAAACATGTCAAGAAGAATAAATCTCTCTAGCTGTCTTTTATGGGATGGATTTGCTGCCTGCCACCAAATCCTCCAAAGCTAGGAGAGAAGTGCTCCTGCTGCATGCTTTCTTGTGATGCTGTATACAAAGGGCTAGGTCTCCTGCCCTTGACTCCAAAGAGGTGAATGAAGAAACCAGCATGATGCACTTTTCTTCCTGTCTCATTGAAGAGAAAATGAGCTATGCAGGCAGGAAAAACAAAAGAAAACAAACCCAAAAAACTCCAAAGTGTGACTGATGTAACCAAAGATTCTGTTGCTGAGCAGGAAAGCTGTCCTGGCTAGTGTAGCCAGGCTTGCCTTCAATTTCTTGCATCTCACGAAGGTAAGGAGCAAAAGTAATAACAGAATTGGTAGAGTACTGTACAATGACAGTGCCACTTGCATTGGTTTGTCTTGCATCTAGCTTGGGGTATGGCTCTGCAGAAATAGAGGCATTGCCTCAAACTATATAGCTAGGACCTGAGCTGGACTTTAGAAGGCATGATGTGTGTGAGAGGTGACTACTGGGGTACAAGGTGCCTTCTTAACGCTCTGGAGCAGCATGGGATTGTATTTCAGAGTAACAGTATTGCCATTTTTATATGAAAATAAAATTACAATATGGGAATTTTTTGTTGCTTCTCTTTGTTTGTGGTAAGAATTCAAATATTAAGGGGCTGGTACTCGAAGCAGCAGTGTGTGCTCTGCAGCAAGCAGGCTTGGGATTAGATTTAGGCAAGAAAAAAAATGCGATGATGTAGTTTCCAGGTTTGCCTTAGCACAGTTTTTCTGTAAACAACTGTTGGTCCCTTCTGTTATTCCTGAAATAACTTGCAAAATAAGATGATTGCTTAGAGCACTGAACAAAGAGTAACTGTGGGTGTTTTCTTTTTCCCCCCTCCCCAACCAGACCAAAGCTGGACAACTAAGAATGTGGCTTGGCAAATGTGAACATGATTATTTAGTGTGATGGGGCTGGGGCTACCTGCCCAAGCTGAGCTCTGAGCAAACTGATGGGGAATGTCACATGTAGCAGCTATGTGGGAGCCTCAGGGTTCTGCAGTACATGGGTGAAATATATCACCACTCAGAAAAAGGGCTTTTTTTTTCAGCTCTATCACTTCCGACATTCCTAAGCAGTAGTCTTTTTTTTCTTCAGTGCTGGGAAAGAAAAGTTTAACAAAAGCAGGTTTGAACTAAGATGCTAATGGTATTTGCCTGTACACTGGGTAAAGGAGATCAGGATGGAGGGAAGTGAAATAAGAGCCTGGGAAGGAGAGGGTTAGGTTAGCTGTTGAAAACTTCCTTTTCAGTAATGCTGTAAAAACACTGGCTGTGCTCTTCAGCGCTGGGAGTCTATTCATATCAAATTTCCAGTCCTGCTCAACAGAGTAACTAGAGTTCAGCATGATGTTTTAATGTTAGGCTTGTGCTTACTGTAGTCTTATTAACCCTTACTGTAGCAGTCTGGCTACTCTTGAAAGGTTCTGGGGTCTGCAGAGGTTGCTGTTGATTTCTTTAAGCTTTCTTTGTCTCCAGGAATATCAAGCAAGGTGAATGCTTGTGCTGCTTGGTTTTGCTTTGATCTATTTTCTTCCTTTTCTCCTGACTGCTTTGCCATTGATCACTGTCTTTGCAAGCTGAGGTGGTTTTGGGCCCCTGAGCCTTGCAGAGGTGGCCAGTCCTGCCCTCTGTCTGAGGGCAGGAGGGCTGGGGAGGAATTGTCCTCAGGAGGAGCAGTGATAGTGAGACCGAATGTGTAAAGCTTGTAACTTAGTGATGGATTAGTAACTTCAAGCAGGACTGTAACTATGCAGAATTGCAGCTCAGTCTCATTCTCTGTCTGCTGTTGCTGGCTGCTTTCCCTAGGTATGCCTCAGTTTCTCAATCTTTAAAAGTGGAGGTAACACATACTTCCTAAACTTTTCTGAGGTGGAAAGCCCAGAGAGACTGCTAGCTCTTCAGTAATATGAGACTGAAGCCCTGAGCAGGGAATGATTGTGGAAAATGCTTGTGGTTACAGTTGCTTTAGCCTTAGAGACTAAGTAGGGAGGAAGAGTTTGGTAAAACTCTCCATATGCTTCCTGAGCCAGATGATTTGTAATGAAAAAAGTGGTTATTCATGAAATAATTGGGAAAATAGCAGGCTATTAATCTGCTAAACTGTGTCTCAATTTTGTTTTCATGACTTCACAGAGCTCTAAAAAGCCTGCTTTTCTTTTACAACTTCCACATTTCATTAACACTTTGTAGTTCTTGAATCTTGTTTGCTGGACAGAGTAGGGAGGGGCCAGATCCTCAAGGCTTCTGTAAAGGGATAACTGATGTTCATCCCCTGGCATCATACCAAATTTCCTTCTGGCAGCAGCCTCTCCTTTAAAAACATGGCTGTGTTGCCTCCCAGCAGCACAGCAGGTTAATAAAGATGAAAAAGAGAAAGAAATTCAAATAACTCTTTGTAAGCGTTGTTCTAAAAACTCTCCCTTGTGCTTCAAAGAAAGAGAAAGCCCTTTAGCTTAGCCTCATCAATTTAAACTGTGTATTTATTAGTAATGCTACTACTACCTGTAGTGGTTGAAACCTGTCTAATGGTAATAATTTTCATTATTACTGTGGTGCCAGGAGGCTGTGATAGTCTGGCATGCTGGATGTGACACCCAGGAGACAAGCCCCTGCCAAAGGCAGTGGGGAAGATGAAGGCAGAAGCCACAGAGGGTGATGCAGTCTGGCCTCCTCCCCAGGAGGCTGGTGCTGCAGCTGATGACAGACTGCAGATCTCCTTGCTCTTGGTTTGCTAGGCTTGCTGCTACGGCCAAGTGGGCACTGATCACTTCCCAGATGACAATTTTCTGTGAGCTCTTGACTAGTGATGCTTTTTGTGTGCTGCGGGGACATGGAGTCATGTTAGGTGGGTACTGCTAGCTTGCTGTAACAGCCGTCTTGGTGCTGTGCTGTCTTTAGTCATTCCTGTCCTTCAGATCATTCTAGAATTACCAGGAATGCCATTCTTGCGTTCAAGGCCTTGGTGGATATAACTTTTGGTGTGGAAGATTGGACCCTGTCTGGATGTATGTGACATGTATGTGCATTAATGCTGACATTTCCTTTCCAACAATACCTCCACTGCATGATCAGCCGTGAGCCAAGGATTACCTTCCCCAGGCCTCTCCTGGCTGTTAGGCCCATGCCATCTCCCTTGAATATTGGATCTGGGCTCCTGATGCACCCTGTAATTAAGCATACCCACTCCTGTTGTGCAATAGGAGTGAATCAGGTGCTTTTCCTTTGGGCACAGAGCACCTGGAACCTGTGGCCATCAGTTAATTACATGGGCTGTGAGCCACCCTGCCCTAGACCAAAGGGCGGGCTCCGTCTCCTCGGTTCACAGGCACCATTTGTTTTGCTCCCAGACTAATTAGCGCTGGCTGGTTTGGAGCTGGATAGGTGCTGGGGAGCAGGGAAGGCAGCACTGTGGCTTTTGCTGTATTCCACCTTCCCAAACAGTGGAGGCGAGGAGGTAGCTGCCCTCAGCCTGGCCAAGGGCTCCCTGGGCTGTGGGTGCCTGTGAGGACAGACCTCTGGCCTGGCCTGGGCCGGCCACTGCCCTCAGCAGTGTCGTGGGGCTTCTGGTGGCCCAGGGGCAGCGCCTCTGAGAAGCAATGCCACCCTGGATGCTCGTCTTTGTACTTAAGAAATAATAAAAAAAAAAAATCTGAGGGGAAATGATGGAATTTGAATAGTTTTGTTCTGTTTGTTCAGCTTCAACTAGCTCTTAAGGCTGACGGCCAGGAAGCAGGGCCGAGCAGAGGGCGCGCAGGGCGGAGGTTCCTGCCCCGTTGGCGCCTCCCCCTGGCGGCGGTGTGGCGGGAGCGGCCCTGCCCGCCGCCCTGCCCGGCCGTGAAGGGCTGCTCGCTCGAACCGGCGTCTCCACTCCCGGTCGCGGCAACCGCCGCTGAGAGCGTTCCCCGCGGCTGCCGCCCTTCCTAGGAGGGGGCGCCCCCCCAGCCACCACCCCCGCCAGCAAGCTCAGGCCGGGGCCCCGGCACCGCGGGGCCGGCAGCTTGAGCAGGAAGCCCCGCGGCGGGGTGCCGGGATCCACCGGGAAAGCCCTGGGCCGCCGGCTCCCCCCGCCGCGGCGGGCTGGAGCGCCCAGCGTTGCCCTCCCCGGGTGCCTTGTGGCCCCTGTTGCTGCTTTGCCGCCCGGGTTGTCCCCGTGGGGAGCTCTGGTGTGAGGGGGCACGGCGGAGAGAGGGGCAGGCTGTTACGGGGAGGTCCTTCACCATCTCGTCTCGTTTTCAGGGATGCCTGATGCTGTGCTAATTATGCCTGGCTTGCGCGGTAACTCGGCTGATGGCTCTTTGCCTGTTAAGATGGGCCGGGAAGTCAGGTCTTCCCACCAGGCCGGCGAGGAGGGCGCACCGGCAGGGCATTGCCCAGGCAAGGCGTGCTCCTGCTAAGGGCGAAGGAGATGGGATGTGCCATGCCGTGTTCTGCCAGACAGGCATGTGGGAAAATCACCTGGAGGGGGGGAATTAGGGAAAAATTACAGACCTAACAGAAGTTGTATTAGAACAATATTGAATAGAAGGGGGTTTATTTTCTGCCAGATTACTCCATCCCCTTTAATGCTATGAGCTGGCAAGGAGCTGCAGAGGAGGAGGAGCAAGGGCTGGCACAGGTAAGGAGTAATACAAATGTCTTTTCAGGGAGTAGCTCTTATGACAAAAGAACAGCTTATGCTGGACGTGGCTTTGATGCTATTTACCTGGAACAATATGTTTTAAAACTAGACTGACCATCATGGCATGCTATGGCATGGGTGATTTGTGGGAACACAGGAGGGAGGGGAGGAGTGACAGTGCTCTAGTTGGTGCCTGTGTGGGAGGCAAAAGGAGGCAAGCTAGAGAAAAGGAAGAGGAGGGAGAAAGGTTTAGCAAGGAGGATCCGGTAAGCTGCGATTCTGAAGGTGGCAAACACAAGGTATTTTCATATTCCCTGCTCCTGTGAAGGAGATGGAAGAGCTGGTAGAAGTATGTACCTCTGAGCCAAAATGCATTTCCACTGCAATCCCAAGTCAAGGTCAGCAGGATGATGAGTACCAGATGATGAGGCCAGAGGCAATGTCTTGCGTGATAAGAAAGGAAGATTAAAAACAAGGAAGAATAAAAAAAGCTCATAACCACTCGTTATCAAATAAAGTTCTTGAAAACATTTCCTTGTGGATATGCTATCCTATAGCTGCACGTTGAGACAGGGTCCCTGCTGTGAAGTCTCTGCAGGGGGAGAGCACTGCTTTTCCCCTCTTGTCTTTGGGCAGAGAGCCATAGTCTCACCGATAACTAGCATGAGCTAAGCAGGTCAGGTTTAAAAAAGCAGAGGAATAGGTATGTATGAGTCTGACTGGAAAAGAGCATTGGGCAGCAGGGTGCTGCTTGGATTATGCGAGAATTGTTAGTTCTTGTTATGGGTATGTCCACTGGGCTAAGCACTGTATTACTGTTTGCAAGCACAGGGAAACCTTGCACAGCAAACGTGGTCAAGGCCTGAAATACTGTGTTTGGAGGATTTTAGGTCCAGCTGTGCCCTGTATTTTACTTATGTGGTCATTGCCTGTTGTCTGTACTGGGCCGATTTGCTAGACCAGACCTGGAGTAACATGCTTGTCCTCAGTGACCAAGTCAGGCTGCCGTGCACCAGGTGCCCTCTTATGAATGGGATTCAGGACAGATTCTCACAGCATTATAGACCAGCACATTACCCAATAAACTATTAATCTTGCCCACGGAGATGCTGATAAAGGTGGTCCTGGTATGAGGAACTGGTAAATGATTACAAGTGTTCCTGCACAAGCATGTTTGTATGCAGCCAGCACCCACGAGTATAAGAGGGATGACTGAGCCACTCTGCTGGAGCCACCTCTGGAGCAGGTATTGAAAGCTCCCTGTAGGGTAGAGCAAGTAAGGGCTGTAGACATGAAGATTGGGAGCCTCAAAAGGAGTTAGATGTTTAACTCCCCTAGATTCAAAGGGGATTCAGGCACCTGGCTCCCTCTGAGGTTCTGGGCTGGGCTTTTAGGGTAGCTCTGCACAGAGTCCCTTGTTTTGGAAACACTTATTTCCTCCACGTGTTCTTCTGTGACCTCTCCCTGTGAAGCCTGGGAAAAGGCTTGCACAACCCTGGAAGAAGTGAACATAGTCAGTCCTTTGTTGCAGGGACTGTTATCTTGCCAGTTCATCTCATAGCTGAGTCTCATCAGAGCCATGGGAGGCGTGAGGTGGCGCAGGGCTGGACTGACATGCTGCTTGGTTTGTTTGTGATGGTAGTGGTGCAGACAGGGTGATGGAAAAAATAGGTTGAGGAAGGATAAGAAATGGAGAGAAAAAGCAGGTTATAAGTTTAGGAAGCGGACCAAAAGAGGAACGCTGGAGAAAGAAAAGCACTGTGACACAGGCATGAGCTGAATGAGTGGGGAATGTGCAGGATGTAGGAGGGGTGGAAGAAAGGTGGACTCTGGAAATACGGAGGAATCATTAAGAAACAGGGAAAAGCTGAAGGTAAAGTGTATTTAATCACAAGCATTTTTAAAACTTCAAGCTGGACCCATTCTTCCAGTTTCCTTTGCTGTTTAGTCAATAGCTGGGAAACCCAGCAAGGTGAAATTCCTCTCTTGGGGCAGGTCAGGGGAAAGGTAATTGCTGTCTGCTGCCCTCCTGGAGCCTGCAGAAGCCTGGTTCAACCTCCCTGACTGCAGGTGTGTGAGGTGGTCTGTGATGGCTTATCAAATGGTGTGCTCCCCACCACCCCGCTCTGGGAGGTTTGTCCTTACTTCATCTTGTAGATGTCCTGAGCAGAAATAGCTTCACCCAGCTTGCAGTTAGGATTTTCACATAGACTCAGTGTGTGTGTTTGGTTACATCTAGACACGCTGTTCAAATATTTACATATTTGCTAGACCTGGGATTAGAAACTATATCTCTGCCCACAGAGACGGGTCTGCCAGCCCCTGGCTAGTCCTGACAAGAGTTGCTCTGGTTCAGGACTGGGCTCAGAAGTGTCAGCACCACCAGTGCCATGGGCACAGCAGCTGCCAGGGAACCAGCACTGAGAGGAGAGCACACGTTCTGCTGTGGGTTAACCCACTCCGTGGGCAATATGTACGTGCACTGGCCACAAAGGCAACAGCCAATGCAATCTAGCTGCTTGTAAACTTAGAAGCAGCTGTAAGCCTTTGTGCTTTTAGTTTAAACGACATAAAGAAACTAGCTAATATATTTCCTGTGACTACACCTCCTTCCTCAGTCCGTACCTTTCCACTAATTATCCTAGGGGGGGTACAGCCTTTTCTTTGCTGCCTTGTTGTGGCCCTAGGCCAGCCGGGAAGGGGCAGCGAGCTGGGGGGCTCCTGGCCCCCCCGGGGTGGTCATAACTGTACTTGGCAGCAGTGCTTTCCCCGCGGTTTGCATGCGGGGGAGCGCAGCCTGCCCCGCCGCCCGAGCCGCGGAGGTTCGCGTCTGAGCCCAGGGCCGCCTTCCCCTCCCCGGGAAGCCGGAGCCCGCTCGGAGCTGGCGCTTTCCCGGCTCCGGGAAGGCTGCCAGGGACCCCCACCGGAAGCCAGATCGGCTTTTTCTGCTCTTCCAGGATATACGGTCGTGCGGCTCTTCTATTCGAGAGGGTACGGCTGCCGCCGGCCCGCCCCACGCCGGAGAGGGCGTCTGACGTGTAGGGTTGCGCCGCTACACAGGGCACCTCGGCCTGGCGGGGCGGCGCCGCTACACGCAGCGTTACGGCGGCCGCCGGGCTTTCCCCGCGCCGTCAGCTGATGGGCGCCGGGCCGGCCCCGCGGCAACATGGCGGCCGAGATCCACTCGCGGCCGCAGAGCAGCCGGCCCGTCCTCCTCAGCAAGGTCGAGGGGCACCAGGACGTGGTGAGCGCCGCGCTCCTCATCCCCAAGGAGGACGGGGTCATCACGGCCAGCGAGGACAGGTAAGCGGCGGCCGCGGCCCGGCCCGGCCCGCCGAGGCGCCTCGCGGGGCGGTGAGGCCCCTCAGGGCCCGCTCGGCGAGGGGCTAGGCCGGGGCGGCGGGGGCGGGCGGGCAGGGCCGGCCCCTCGGCGGCGGGGCGGGTCCCCCTCCTCTCCCTCGGAGGTCTGCGCTCCGTGCGGGGCTGGGGCTGAGCCCCCCGGTCCCGCAGCCCCCCGAGCGAGGCGCAGCGGCGGCGCGGCCCCCGCGGAAGGTGGCGGCCGGCGGGAGCTGGCTGAGCCGGGGAAGCGGGGCACTGGGGTGGGGTGCGGGGGGGAAATCGCTTTTTAGCCTGTAACTTTGCCCGGCGGCACGCAGCCACGACTCTTAGCCTGGAGTCATAAGGAAATGACTGAAGCTGCAGTTCGAGGGAGGGAAACGGCATTGGCCGACCGGCGGCTATGGGGGCCGGCAGCGTTCCGCTCCTGGTGGGAAAAAGCTGCTGTGCTTCGTGCCTGCGTCCCGGCCCCTCCGAACTAGCTGGAAAAGTACAACTGGTGTGTGTGAAAGGGTTCTACAACGGTTATGAGCAGAACGAAAAACGTAGGAATACGTTTTACTCAGTCTTCAGCTGGGTGAATCACTTGTAGGTACGTTGCTGCTCCCCGGTCTGTCAGGAGGGTTGAGGCTCCCCGAGCTGCTTCAGTCAAAACAAGCCCATCCTGATGGCTCAGTTTGAAGGTCTTCAGCCTGTTTCGTTCTGGCTGAAACAGCTCAGGGAGTGAGTTGGCAGATCTGAGGGGAGAGGTGGTGATGAGCTGCTGAGGACAGTGGTTTCTGTCTGGAAGGGAAAATGTCTTCAGAGTCTAATCCTGATCCTTGGCACTGGTGCACACAGCATGTGAAACATCTGTCACAAAAGCTGGTAATGTCATTAAGCAGTTACTCAGACGAAACAGAAGTGAAAATAAGGAAGCAAGTAGCACAGAGGGTTGCTGGCTAGGAGAGAGGTGAGGGGTCTACAATGGAGTGGTGAGAGCTGGGATTTCCCCTGTGCTATGTGGAAAGTGACTTTTAAATATGAAGAGGGGTAGGAGATGCTTCTTAAGAGCTCCTGTCCAGAACTGTGGCAGTGTTTGAAAGAAGCATGTTAAAGTACGAAAGTGCCTTCTTTGAGATGTAGCTTGGTGGAAGGATAATTTTACTGTTATAATGTATAACTTTTAAAACTGAATTTGCGTTCATTTTTGCATTAAATCTTATCTGAAAAGCCTGACCTTGTGGGAGTATGAGTGCTGAAAATAAGTAGAGCTATGGTGTTACCTGAACGGGTAAACAAGGTTTTCTGGTGTTTATTTTTAGGTCAAAAAGAGCAAACAGACCAGCTAGCAATGCCACATGCTAATTTCATAAGCATAGTCTTAGCCAAGGCATTCAGGATTTGGGAGGGGGACAGATTAAGTGCAAAGGATGTAAACTTGTCCTGGTTTAAGTGAAGTTTACCAGATACTGTTAGTTTTTCATTAGCTGGCATTTAAAGTGACAAAATTTGTATAGGACATGTCATGGTGCTGTTATGCAGACCAGGTAGAAACACTGACAAACTTGTCATACTTCGCGGTGACGTGGCAACATAAATCTGTTACTAAAAAATGTGAAGCCATAGCTGCACTTACTGGTGCTGATTACCAGCACTTCTGAGAATTCAGGAAGTGCTAGTCTTATCTTTACTTCCACTGGAGAGGTGGTAAGAATGTATTTTTCATTGGCATTCCAAGAATTGTTTTCAAGTGCCAGTTGAACTCTTTAGAGATCAGGCAGAAGTAGTTGAATTTGGAAGGGGAAGACTTAATTATGTACTACTTTAAAATGGCTAATCAGATTCCACCTCCCCACTCCGCCACCCCCAAAGATTAGCACACTTAAGTCTTAGGTGAGCTATCAATTATTGGAACTGGAGTAAAAACTAATCACTGATTTCTAAATGCCTGAAGTACAAATGCTGTAAATTTGGGGTAACTATAAAGGCAAAGATTTCCCTGTGTTGTTTAAAGGCTATTTGAAAATATTTTTCTGAAGTACTTTGAGTCAGACTCCTCTTCCTCAAAAATATTTTTTTCAGCCATCAGATTGGGTGCTTATTGTAACAGGCCATCTAAGAGGTGCTCTTAAGTGCATTAATATTAGTGTTAGGATTATCCATCAGCTTCTATAGAATGTGACAGATATCTTTCCCAAGCTTCCAGAATGCTGGAGTTCTGGGTGCTGGAAGCATTCAGCAGAGTGTTAGCGGGATCAGAGGATAAAAGGTATATGTGCTTCTCAAACTATACAATTAGATATCGATGTATTAAATATTTTCATGCTCTTAGACTGCATGATATCATACTGTGCAATGTGTGCACTGGAAGGTGGGCAACAGAGGGAAACAGTTCTGTGACTTCACAGAACAGCACCTGCCTCTTCAGAGCTTCGTTTTGCCACTTAGTATGGCTTCTTTAGAGTTAAAATGCAATTTTCTCCCTGGTAAAGAGGTTAACAGCTTCCTTCGCTGTAGTAATGCCTATGTAAAAGCAGCAGGATTTGAATGTTGACCCTTTGAAGCAGTAGTACATACTACTCCTTGTTGACCCATGGCAGCAATTGTACCTAGCTTGCAGCAAGTGGTGACGCTTGGATGTGTTAGGTATGTTTTCTGGCTTTGATTGCAAGACAGACTTGGTTGTCTCTTCTCTTCCTGTGGAAATGATTTTCTGTAGTACATGTTGGGTAACAGGTTTTGGAGGAGACTGAGCAGCTTCCTTTTTATTCCACTTTTATGTGTGGTGGTTCTGGTATCATAGTCCTGTACAGGATGAAGTTGGTGTTTTGGGTGCCAGTGTGGGCTAAGTGTTAATATGTTTGTGTTTAGTTTGTTTTGGTGCGCTTCCTGAAGGACAGAAGAGGGAGAAGCAATTTTTACAAGTTCATATCCGAGTTAAACCTGAACAGACTTTCATGGCAGAGGCTTGCCTATAGCAGACGACGCCAGCCTTTAAGCTTAAAGATCTGATGCTGAAGGTAGCAGTCTGCATTCTTGTTGGTAAGAGCCAAGGATGCAGCTGCATCTTCATCTCTGCAGATTTTGATACCAGATACAGACCTGTGCAAGGAGAGCCAAAGCTGTTGCCTACCTTTGGTGTGTGTAAATTTCTAAGAGAAGCTTTGGACTCAAGGCTAAATTTGTGGTGCCGATCTTACTATGAGAGTTTATTTAGATCCTGAAACTTTCAGAAACTGGTGTGCTGTATTGTCTCTAATCTGGGATACCTCCTACAGCACATCAGAGCCTACTTATGTATCCTTCACCTCCAGTTTAATGTGTTATCAAACTTACTGCGGTCCTGTTTGTTCACTAAAAACGGCGTGTAGGTGTTAATACTGCGTAACTGATTATGCTGCTAGCAGCAAGCAAAGTACAGAGTTCAAGAAGTGAAAGAGCTGTTATGCACACCAAAAGAGTAGGGCTGAAGTATTTTTGATTATGTCTTAATACAGCTAAGGCTGTCAAGTGTTTCATAAAAACCAGTCAGAGGCATGTGTTTATAAGTTGAGTGAGGAAAACATTGGTGCACAAACGTTCTGCAGAAATGTTGTAGATTGTCCTTCTCTTAGAGGGGTTGTAGTTCTTTCTGGTTTAAATTATGTTTTCTACAATGAGAAGTAATGGTAACTTTTTTCCTTGAGGGTACAAAAGATGACATAGCAAATACGTGAATGCAAATAAAAATCTAGCTCTTTTTTATTTAAAGTTTTGAAGCCAAAATAGGCAGCAAGAATACCCGCAGGAGTGCAGTAGTTAATTTTCCCAATCAGACTTTTTCACAGGATAATTTCCATCTGTGAAGCTTTCTCAGAATTTACCTAGAAAGGATGATTAACTCAGTGTCCTTATGAGCCTCTTGCCTGACCCTGGCTCCAAGACAATGTTTGGAATTGTTTCAGTGTGTCTCTCAGCCTGGGCAGCTAGCTCAGGTACCAGCTGTGAGTTGGATCAGTCTGCTTGAGGCTTGCTCGTGTTTTCTCAGAGCTGAGATAGGCCAGTGTGGGCTGGACAGGTCTGTGATACAGTAAAATCTCTGGACATAGCCTTATTATCTTTGTTGTCAGCAGACAAATAACTAAAGCAAGAGAAGTGTTTGCCAGCTGCAGCTGGGAATGCTGAGGGATAATAAGCTAGTGTACAAGACCGTAAATGCAAGGTTAAAGTACAGTATTTACCACAGGCTAACAGGATCTGTAGAGTCACTAGCACATCTGAATGCTGCTGTTCTGTAACCATCAGCAGCTGCTATTGTGTTGGAACTGCTGCTGCTGATCACAGAACAGTTGTGGTATTAGGGGTTTTTTTGGTTATGGAACTTTAAATATTGGTCAAAATTAATGTTTTAGTGAGGCTAAATTTGATAAAAAGCATCAACTGCAAGTGATGTCCTTGAACTTGTATCACACTGTAATTAAAAACCAGATTCCTAATGCTGTTTTGGGAACACTGTCAATAGCAATCTGAATACTTCTGCTTTATTTTGACTACCAGAAAAATCCAGTCTTCTGCTCTTGCTAGGAAAACAAGTTAGTGACTGATTTCAGATAGGAAAGCAATTGTTTGTGGTTTGAAGGTGTTGGGAAGATGCAGTTCTTGGAACAGGCTGGTGTAGCCATGTAGTACTTGCAGCAGTGCTTGTAACACATTTGGATTTGCCTGTTCGTATTTCATCAGTTCTTTCTCCCTGCCATGCGAGCATTTGGCTTTTAGAGGGCAGTTTATGTGGTATGAGCACAAATACTGTTGGAATGCTGAAGGATTTTTCTCTGCTCTCAAACCCCAAATTTTTTCTCCAGCACTGTTCGGTGCTTGACTCTGTGAAAGAAACAGCAACTGAGAACAAGGGAAATCCTTAGTAATTGGTAAGGCCACACTCAGTATTGCTTAAAGATTACTTTTGTATGCATTGTTTCTTTATATTATATTTTAAAAAAACCAAACCCCAAAAAACAAGAAAACAGCCAAAAAACCCCTTTCAAATTACTCTTCTATAAATATGTATGCTTTCCAGCTGAAAGCAACTTTTGGTTCAATACTCAGTTAGGGAAGTTTGGAGGTCTTCTTTAATCTTGTTTAAATTCCTCTTGCTACTCTCAGATGTCTGAGTCTACAGTGATTGAAAGTGGATGTGTCTAGCTCTGGGTGCTCCTTAATGAGTTTCAACATTTTTACATCCTTACTGAGACTGCTGTCAAACAAACCTGTATCTTTCTAGGCCCTTAATAGGGAATGCTTGAGGAAAGATGAGTGGTACCTAGCACTTAGGTACTGAGCACAGGCTTCTTCATTAAGTAAAGACCAAGTTTTGAGAAGAATGTGGAAAACTCTAGGATTGATATGGTGGTTTACGTAATAAAACATTTTCATGGTAGGAGAATGTGGAAGTGGCATTAGTGGAGGACTTCTCTAGTCCTTTAAGCTAGAAACGGTATTCCATAAATTATTTGGTCCTAACAAAAGTAGATACAGTACAACAACAGGTTTACAGGAGAGAAAAGTAGAAGTGGTATTTTGGCACAGGTTATTTGCTGACTACTATGAAACGTCTCTTTTCAAATTTTGCTCAGAGCTTTGTATAATTAGATATAAAGCTGTCTCACAGCTTATCTTTGGCAGCGTGAGGCTAGCAAAGTCTAAATCTTGCTTAAACCAAAATAAGAAGCTTTCAGAAGTTAATTTTGCTAACTCTTGCAGCTGTTTGCCTAGACGCTCAACTTTATTGAGGGACTGTATTGTTGATGATCAGTGTAGAAATCATACTTCCAGGAAATAATTTGCTTAGAAAAAGCAAATCCTTGCTTCCTTATATGAATTCCTAATTCAGTATAGTTGACCAGAATACTGAGGGGAAACAATGTCTACTTTGGGAAAATCAGCAATGCATCTCAATCACTATGGCAACTCTTAGTCTTCATATAAATACATATATATATATATATAATTCCATGATTTTGGTTAGAAGTGAAAGAGATTTGTAAAGGTAGAAGCTACCGTCTGAGACGTTTAGAACAGTTTGAGTATGATGGAGCAGTTTTAAAAAGCAGATTAAACAGCTGCTAAAAATGCATAGGTGCTAACCCATGCTTTTGCATCATGAAAATGACTTCACAGCATTGTGGCTTTTTTTCATTTTCTCATGTTACCAAGAAATAACTGCTCTTCTGAAAGTGTTAACTTTTTGACGGTGAGGCAGGGTGTCAATTCTTGTAAAGAGGAAGTGATAGCTTTTAAGAGACAGTCTTAATGCAACCTGTTTAATGGACTGGAGTAATGTGCATTTGTCACGGAACTGGTGGAAGAGTGGTTTGATTCAAAACCTGAAAATCATCGTTTTGAGGCAGTGTGTACTCAGCTATATTGATGTCAAGTTTTAGAAAAGGAAAGGAGTACATTAAGGGTGGGTGTTGTCATCTTTGTGTGGTCCTTTAAAGAAAAGCCCTTAAATGGATTACAAAATGAAAATGCTACCTATATTTCTTCAACCTGCAGAGTTCTAGTTCTGATGCAAGATACTAGTCCCCTCCTGTACTCTTTTTATTGAACTCTTAGTGGCAATTTTGTATGATGTTTAGCAAATCTATCCCCTAGTTTTTTTCTAAAAAATGCTAAATATCAGATGCATTGAGGTGTGTTTGGTTTTGTTGGTTTTTTTTTTTTTTTTTAAAATAGAACAACTCATCTCAATGAAATCTCTTGACAGTGTTGCCAGGTACATGGATTTACAGATCATTTAGGTTTCCATTTAAGGAAGGAGGAAGTTGGATTTAAACAGTGACAAGAAGTCAAACAATGGTTTGGAGAGGAAGTTTCAAGTAGGCTTAAAATAACCTTAACGCTACCTACTGTGTCTATGTGTTCTCTTAACTTCTTGATGTAGATTCCCTTCAAGTATGCCTATTGTAGGAATGTTTTTAACTGACGATAACTTTCCACTCCCTTGCTGATTCTCTTACATCCCTCCTCCCAGGATTTGACAGTCATGGGAGTGTTACAATGCTAAATGTTCTCAAGACCATTTTTCCTTTCCTTCCAACGCTTGATTTGGAAGGTTGCAAACTAAAAACAATTTTATAAAGAGCCTTAGAATGCAGTCCAGGTAGTCTTGTCAGCTTCTTTCCATTTCCATTTGACGGGCTAATCAATTCTGTTGGTATTTAGGCCAGAGGAGCAGTGCAAAGCAACAGTACTACTAACATTGATTGTCCTTTGTGTTTGTACATGAGGGAGTAGAAGTGTGGATTAGAGGGAATAGTGCTGAACTAGATATGAGGTTCTCCATGGATCCATACATCAATATTTGGGGATGGAGATGTCAGTAATATGCTGGTCTGGAGAATGAAGTGCTTCTGTTACTAATATTCAGCATCTGGCTTGCTGAAGGATGAGTTGCGCAGAGGAGCTGTAAAAATTCAGGAGTTCAGGCTTCCATAAGGAGTGATTTGGAATTCTTTTTTTAAACTTAATCTACTATAAAGCAAGCTGTGGCTTCCTCTGACACAGCTGGAAAGTTCCTGCAACTTGAATTCGACTTAAATCAGCCAGAACCAAGGAGAAAGAATTAAAGGGATGCAATATGTAGCAATGTCTGAGGTGAGCTGAAATAGTATTTCCATTTCATGTTTAATGGAACTTGTATAAATAGATTTGAAGAAAACTGTTCAGAATCAAAGGGTAGCTACTCTTAGTACCATTATTCTTGTTATGTTAGTAGCGTTGGAGTACTACTATTTTTATTATGTTGTTTCTCTATTACGTTTGAGTAGCACAAAAGCTGAGAGGATTGGAGCTGGTATATAAGTAATGAACTGGTTCTGATGGTGTGCTTACAACTGTCTTCTCATCACTCTTCCCACAACACAGAACAATACGAGTATGGCTGAAGAGAGACAGCGGACAATACTGGCCCAGCATCTATCACACCATGTCATGTAAGTACAGTGCTGGAGATGGTAAGTGATGTCCAAGCACAGCATGAGTTTTGTACCTGTGCTCTGTGTGGGGCTGACTCCTTCCCATTTCCTCAAGTGCTGGATTCACTCGATGATCTTGAATTTGGCAATTTTGCAGCAACTTTAGCTCAGACTTTAATTGCACAGTGCATAAGATCTAAGGCAGTGTTCTGTCAGAACCAGATCCTTCACCAGGTAAATCACTGTGTGGATCTGCAGCTGTAGGTGCCTCAAATGCTGGCAAATAACTTGTCTGCCAAAAAAGTTAGTTTTTCAAACCACAAGCTGAAAATTAAGACAGAAGAATATTCTCAGCTTTCTAAGGTGTGCATTTTTCCCCCTACATTTATATTATTAAGAAAACAATACTGAGTAGCAGCTTCAGTATTGGGTAGATCTTGAGTGTCAGTGTGCTTTTTTTGATTTTGAAACACCACTCGGCCTGGGTGCTTTGCTGTAACTTCTTTAACCTAGACACATGCCATGTACAAAAAGAGGTAATACAATGACAAAACAAACCATCACACAAACAAAAGATAGTCTTTGGAATGTCAATTTCTGCAGAAACTTACATACAAATGTTAAATGAAGATCGAAGAATTGGACTCCTTGATGTTCTGTGTCTTTTCAGCTGCAGGCTGAGTAGCCTAGGATCTAGATCAGAAATGCCAACTGTAATCTTTTTTTTTTTTTTCTTCAGTAGTTGGTCTAAATTACAACACTTGCTCAATTTATCAATTTTCTGAATAGACTATTTAGACTGCTCTATAAAGGTTTATACGAAATCAAGTGTGCCTTTAGGTAGTTCCAAGGGATGGACTTGTCCTGATGTAATATGACCACTGTAATATTCCAGACTGTCCTGTCTGGGTTTGAATTTCTAAAACCACCTTCAAGGCCACATTTTCTGATGGTCTTGGAGAAGGAGGTTTAGAACACTGTATCTTCATCCTTGTAATTTGGAAGTTTAGTGGGGCCACTCTTCAGTGAATTTTTTTTGCAAAATTTTCATTAGGACACTATTGTAATTTTGTTGTTGTTGTTTTTCACGTTTATTTTAGCTCTTAATTTCAAAAAGTGAAGTAGGTCTTTAGAGGTTTTCTGCTGAAATAAATTGTATGTAATCTCAAAAACATGAGTCTCCTTAAAGCTGCAGATATTGAAACATGATTCCATATGAAGTTGGCATGCAATTACTTATTTCTGTCTAGCGCTTTACTCTCTAATGATACAGTCCTCAAATGTAAAGAATTGGAATATTGTTCTGGTATACAACTCGGGACTCTATTTGAGATAATTTTAGTGAACTCAAGTTCTTCCGTGTAACCATCTGCACATGCTGTTGCTGCTGGTTAGGCTTTCATCCTGTGTGGAATTCCTTTTACCAAGTTGCACCTTGTGGCAGGAAATGGTGTTTGCATATGGTGCCTAGTAGTATATCTGAGTTACTGTAGTAGTGTACCTTTCTTCAGTTCACATATGGGAATTTAACTGTCTTACCAAGGGACATTATCTCTGCAGACTAATTTCTATCAAGCTACTTAAACAGCTTTTTTCCTGTATGAAAGAATTGGTTTTAACAAAAGTTCTGTGTATCCTGATACCTGTATTCCAGTAACTCTAATGCACTTGCTTTTTTTGACAGCACCGTGTTCAGCTATGGCTTATCATCATGACAGCAGACGAATATTTGTAGGCCAGGATAATGGAGCTATCATGGTAAGTTGCTGTGACTTTTCTTCAGAATGTAGATTAGAATTGTCTAGATTTTCCGTGAGCACCAGGTGTTGCTGGCAGCTGATAATTTTTCTTTCCCTTTTTGGAATGCAGCTACTACTAAATGGCTGAACTTCTTGGCAGTTCATCTGAGATGTACATGGGAGGACTGCAAATAAACAAGGGTTCTTCTGGCCAGGTGGGAGCCAGCTAACCTCAAGAAGTCACTGCGCCATTAGTGTAGCAGTGGACCCAAACAATGACACTTTGTCAAGGAATAATTTTGAGTACATTAAGCTGGGCAGAGTGCTGTGGTGGTGCACTAACGGGTTGTGAGCTGCAGCTGGCTTGCATCTGGCCAGAAGTATGGATCAGCCTGTGTCTTGCCATGCAAGTGTCTCTGGATTTTCTTGATGTAGATCTTTTTATGATGTGGAAATTTCAACGCTAGCTCTAAAATTACAAGAGGCAGGGTTGGTTTCTTTTCCTTCTGGGAAGTCTTCCTTCTGTCTCTCTGTACTCTGGGAGAGGGTGAGCAATTACAGCAAGAGAGCAGATATATATGGCAGAACAGAAAGGGGTCTGTATTCTTCCCCTCTTTTCTTGGCAAAGGAGGGGAATCTTGTGATTCTCCCAGATGCTTTAATGGTTTCCTTTCTTTATGAAAATAAGGTCAAAATAATAACTGACCTATAACTGAGCTGGGGTACTGCATCAGTGTCATAAATAGTGATTCTACTGATAACTCCTGTGAATAGTGAATGCAGTACTACATAGAATAATGTTTCTAGTGATAACTACTTGAAATTGTAAGATAAGACTTTTAAAATTTCACTAAGCCTAATGGATCAAATAGAGAATACTCTCGCTTAAATCTGTCTATTATGAAAACTCAGATACTTGAATTTAACTGCGAGATACAGTGTTACTTATTCCTGCTGGGGACAGCGAGACCTTACCTCTTCCTATAATCTCCATTCAGCAAACTCTTTTCTGAAAGAATGCTCCCTGTTGAAAATGTAGTTCACTATTAACCTTAATTTACAGTTGGTGTGTCAGTGTGCTACACTTCAGTCTCTGAAAATGCTAGTTTTTCATGAGATATGTTGCTGCTAAGCAAATTTTGTTCTGTGAGGTTACTGCTCTCTTTTTTTTTGTATCAATATTGCTTATGTCAGTGTGGTATCTTTTCTAATGATTCTGCTTTGCTTTTAGGAGTTTCATATTTCAGAGGACTTTAATAAGATGAACTTTGTGAAGACCTATCCAGGTAAACTGTTGACCAGTGACTACACTAACATTTGTGTGAAGGGGAGGCATCTAAAATGCTTGGGAAACTGGACACTGTCACAGACTAATCAAGTCCAAATATGCTTTAAATCTGACTGACCTTCTAGCTGTCACTTAGTTAGGAATAACTGCCTTAAGATAAATGTTCAGTTACTGAGTAATCCTCAGTCATCTGAGTTGCAGTCATTATCATTAAGTTCAGTACATCATTAGCCTGTGAGTGTAATGAGCCAGAACTAGTGGTTCAGATTTTGCTCTTCAAGTGGAGTAGTTATTCTGCGTGAGGGTAAGAGCTTTCTACATTTTGGTATTTGCAGTTTCCATCCTTACCTTCTGTAATCACTGGGCTTGGTTACTTCTAGCTGAAGATAACAGTCCTTGCCTTCTCTGTCAACTTAGGAGAGCAATAGGGATGGAAAAGGTCTTATTTTTTTGGTACGTGGGGAATAGGCATTGTTCTAATATCTATGGAGATGCTAATTTCAGCATTTGTCTGCACATCCTTAAAAGAAATACAAAACTTGATTGCTGGTTGAAATTGGAATATTAATGTAAAAGGCCTGAAGGAGGCTCATGAAGACTGCAGATTATGTAGTGAAACAAAGTGCGGTTTGTCTTGTGACTCCCTGACACTGATAGAAGCAATGTTCTTACGTAGGAGAAAAAGACCTTGTTCCTAAAGCAGCAAGCCCTGCCTTTATCCTAAGGAAGATGACTTGACAACTCAGTCCAGGGAAATACTTGCATCTTGGGGGAAAGGGGGGACTTCTTTCTAATGCTTATGTAATTTTTTGCTTAGTGGCAGCATCCTAAACAAATCTCTGTGGGATTTGGTTGCTGTCATAGGTAGCAGTTTAAATGGCATGGACTAGATACACTGTCAGGTGCTTAAAAGCATGCATCTGAGGATAGCTCCCCAGGCATCAGGAAAAGAGGCACTTAAAGATGAAAGTTAAGGTTTTTAGATGCATTACATTACTTCCCAGAAGTACTGGCCTAACTAGAGAAAGCTGAGGATTTGTCTGCCCCTTAACCACGGCATCACCAGTATCTGGGCTGAACTCAACTTCTTTCTCTGGGATAAAGGGTTAAATTAGCAGACTGACATGATCAGTTCACTTAAGCTATTCAGAAGGCAAATACTACACAGAACAATGCCAGCCTTTTAATTCAGCCTAGAGGCGAGTATAGTATGATGGTAAGAACATCTCCCTAGGGCACTGCTTAGGTACCATCTTCAACCTATGTCTCTCTGAATTAGAACATGCGAACACATCACTTTGATTTTTAGGAAAAACTAGCCAGAAACTTTTTCTTCCCACAGCCCATCAGAATCGAGTGTCTGCTATTACTTTCTGCCTGGCATCAGAGTGGGTTATCAGCACTGGCCATGACAAGTGTATCAGCTGGATGTGCACCAGGAGTGGGAGTATGCTGGGGAGACATTACTTCACCTCTTGGGCTTCGTGTCTACAGTATCCTTTTGAAAAATGATTGCTGCCCTGAAACCAAAGGAGTACTTTGTTCCTTTAGCTCCATTTGTTCCCTCCTTTAATAGTGAAATCTCTTGCAAGTCTGCAAACCTTTATTCTGATTAGATATTTAATACCATTATTTCTGTCAGGGGATGTTGTGACCTTGAATTACAGAAATTGCAGTGTGTATTAGTTCCAAATGTTGAGATGTTTGTCTGTGGGATCTTGTGGAAGTGACTAATAACTGTACCTACATCCTGGCCTGTAAACTTCCTAGGCAAGTCACTTTGTTCAACAGATACCAGTGTGCTCTAGAAGGACTCAAATGCATAAAACATCATAAACCCCCTTTGGATTGCTTTAATTTTTCTGCCTTTACTCATGTTAACCTTTTGTATCTTTAAGCTACAGGGTACACTGTACCTTTATTCATTACTAGTAGTAATTTGTCTGTGCAATTTGCTTTCCTGCACATTGCTTTTAATTGCAGCATTTGTAGCTTAAGAACTCTGGTTGTCTATTCAGCTGTGAGTACTTCCGGGCATTCTTTACCCTTTGTAAAAAACTTACAAATCCAGTAGCTTAAAATGTAGTTCATATATCAAAACTTCTGAGCCTGAGTTAATACTTTAAATTCTAAAACTGTTTTTTGGCACTTTTTAATGGTGACAGTTTAGGTGTGGCTAGACAGTAATTGGAAGTACTGGTTGGTGTATGAGGATTAATGGCAGTAATGTTGTAGAAGTGGCGTAATTCAAAAGGTGAAAGAGGTCAGCTGCGTCTCTTGAAAAAAATACCTCTCTAAGAATCGCTATATACCTGTGCAGTACTAAGAAACCAGGAGGAAAGCAAACTGCTTGGTTGTTGGCAGCGTGTGTAGCCTTCTGAGGTCTCCTATTTTTGCAGACACTGCCTTGCTGACTGAAGAGCTGACAGATTAGTATTGTTGTACTTACACTCTTTTTTTGCTGTCCTTGTTTTAGTGTTCAGGGTGATGGTGTCCCAGAAAATATTTCATGTACAGCTCACCTCGGCTGCATGCAGCACAGAACTGCGTTAATACTGGGGGGTGTGTGTGTTTTAGGAGACTACCTCACAGAACAGTCTGGTGCCTCTGAGCCTCACTATTTGAATGCAGTGGGTTCTATAGCTAACGCTATTGCAAATAACGGAACAGTTTATTATGAAAATGGAGAAAAGAATATCATCTTTTCTGTCAAGATAAATTTCCAATGAACAGCATGATATTTTAAAATGCACTGTAATTGATCCTGCCTTTGGACTTGTGTTTGGAAGAATTAACTTTCTGGTGTGTGTACTAGGTGCTTGGTCTCCCTGTCAGGAGGTTCCTTAGGAGTTAGTTGTTAATGATCCTCTGTGTAAGCTTCTAAAAAACACATCAGAGTGCCTTTTCTCTACTGGATTAGTGGGGATAAAGCTAGCCTGAATTTCCAAGATGTAGAAAGGATCACATGTTCAGGGACTTAGTGGATTTGTTGAAAGTGAAATGTTTATCTCTATTCTGAAGGCTTAAGAGATTTCAGAATGTCATCAGATGACAAAACCTCTGCTTTTTCACTTGTGGTGGTGGGCTCTTTGGTACACTGACTTTTTAAAGTTAGTCTTTTCTGTTGCACAGAGTAGGCTGCTTTGCTGGCTGCTGCTTGTGTGTTTGTGTGGCTCCAGGAGGACAGGTAAGTTTATACACAACTCTTGGGTTATTTGGTGTCAACTGTATAGGGTTTTTGTAGCTCTTGTTTACATCCTGAATAGCAAAGGTCTTCCAAAGGCAGCAAATGGTCTAGTTCCATCCAGTTTGCTGTGCTTTAGTTTCTGGAGACAGTAGTTACAGTGACAAAAACTGAGTATCAGAACATGGTTACGATGTATAATACTTTTGCCAAACATGGCACCTTGTTAGTAGATCCCATGTTAGGATGTGGTGTGGCTTGTATGTCAGTGTTAAACGACAGAACCCTTTCTGAAATACTGTTCAGTCTTCAATACTGTGTTTAAGGACCCACATCAGTAAATTTGAAAGTGCAGAGAACAGAAACTAGATGGTCTCACCTTCTCAGTAGCTACAATGTTGGGAGTGTACTTCCACTGTAAGGTAAACTAGCTGTGGTGGGTTAACGTCCTTGTGTCTTAGTTTTCCTATTCTGGCAGCATCGACTAGTATAACATGCTAGAAAACTAAGTTTGTAGGAGGACATACTAGGTAGGACTGAGTGCCACCCAATGTCCAGTGAGGCGCTCCTAACGGTAGCTCTGCACTGCAAGAAGTAGCCTGAGGAATTCTGGCATCTCTTGTAGAAGATCATGAGAGTATTCTGTAAATTTCTGCTAGAGATGGTCTAAATCTACTTGGCTTGCCTTAAACTAGGGGATGTGTTATCTCCTGGCTTCTCCAGTGGCTTTCTAAAACTTTTCATATTTATTTTCCATACTGTGTTACCTGCACATGTAGGGAAGTGTGGGGAGAAGAGAGGAATGAAAAACGTTTAATTATGGTCTCCAACCCCTTTAGAAGTAGTTACATAAGTATTTGTCTGGCCTATTAAAATGTTCCATTCCAGTTTATTTAGTATATTGCTAACAGCTGTGCTGTCTGTTTCAGTCCCATAAAATACTCTTATGAGCAAATGAGGCTTCTCCTTGACTGGTGTTCAGATATGATCATGAAACTCGGCATGCCTTTGTTGGTGATTATTCTGGACAGATCACTCTCTTGAAGCTTGAGCAGAATACATGCTCAGTTATCACAACACTCAAAGGACATGAAGGTAAGTAATTCTTCATCTTAATTCCACTTGACCCGTACTACAGTACCTCTTTGTAAATTGCAATGAGACGTTCAGTTGAGGATCTACCCCTTAAGGATAGATACTGGATAAACTACTAGTGCAGGGCAGTAGTTATCAAAACCTGTTCAAAGCTGTACATATGACTGTCTCTTAAAGAACAGACACATACTTGCTGAGGGGAAATCTTAACCTTATAAATACTGACAATATTTTTCATCTATAATAAAAATACAAGGTAAACATATGCATTCAATTAACACAAGTTATCCACTAGATGGCCACCTTTAAAAACTTTTGTTTCCTTAACATTGAAAAGAAAGGACAAGAATATATTATATTTTTTTTGGTCTGGAGGCCTTGTAGTACTATAATAATTCCTAAAGCAGCTTTAGCAGCCCCCAGTCTGGATTCTAAAAAAACACTTAATTCTTTCCAATGTGGACTTCGCTGTTCTGATCAGTCTTTATGAGAGTTCCTATTAGTTCAGTTTCCTATGTTTAGCTGAAACTAAGCTATAAGCAAGAAATCTAGAGAGCCTTTTAGAATCAAAACTGTCTAGCCAAAGACAAATGTCTCACGCTGTGTAGTATAGTTGAAATCCTTACGTCGAACAAAGAACCAAATAGTCTGTGACATGATATGGAGCCACTCTCTGCTGTAATGAGTAAGGCAAGAATGCAAATCAGAGGAGAATGTGTAATTTAATAATATACTGAGAGAAATAAACAAGACTTAATGCCTCTTCCCATGTGGTACTGGCAACTTTCACATCAGCTGACTAGTTAGTATTTGGGTAGGGGTAAATTACTGGGTCATGAGTCTCAGCCCCACTGGAAAAGGCTGTCTTGTTTAATAGCTGTAAGTATAGAGTAGACTTTGTTAAAGCTGGGTAGACTCCTGATTTACAGATGACTGTAAAATGACAAAGCAGGTTTTGAATGTGGGAAGCTGGTTGAGATTTTCAAATGATAAATGCCTCTTCTGCTTTCAAGCAGAATTTCATATTGTTTCAGTTAAGAGCAAAATAATTTTCTTGGCCCTAGGGACTCCTTTTCCTAGTCTGTGTTCAAGTGCAACTCCTTGATAGATACTGTTGTTAGTCTGAAAGCAGTATGTCTTGATGTGCCACTACATAGAGCGTGTATTCTCTCTATTAAGTTGTGGTGGGTGTCCAGGTACTAACTTCAGCAGTGCTGTCTACATAGCAGACAACTTTGGCTTATATATCAGTTCACTAAGGGAACTGTGATCCTCAAAACAAGAATTGATCTAGTACAAAAGATGATTACATTTGAGGGGCAGAAACAGGTTTTTCTTCAATTGGTGTAATAGTAGCTATTTCATCTTGTTTGCTTTTTGGCTTTTTTTTAAAAGCAAAACAGATTATGTGTAACCTTTTTTCCTCCACAGTATTTGTGTAATATTCTCAAGGCCTGGTAACTAAATTTAAATAACATCTAGTTCTTCTCTGTGTGCTCTTTGCCAGACTTCAGAAGTCTGACTTCATCTTGTTTCCTTTCTAGCTCTTGCCTTACTGTGACTTCATAAGCAAGCAGTGTTTGCTTTGCAGTTTGAATGGTTTTAGAGCTTGCCCTTCAACAAGCCAGTTTCCAGAATTCTCCATGTTTAACAGCCTACTGTGTGTAGGCTGAGTTAATACTCAAACTGCCTTTTATGGCACAGATGCTCACTGTTCTCTGAGACAACTATTCCCAAATGGGTCAGTCTGAAAACAGTGTAGCCCTAAAGGAGGCAAGAAAAATCTCGTGCTCCAGAGAGCTGGAGAGGACTAATTTAGGCTGTAATTACCATTCATCTTGCTTTCAGAATAACAAGGCTTTTGATGACAACTGAGCAATGGAATGATGCTTTAACGGGAAGGATGTCTGTAAAGGAATAAAACATCCCTGCAACTTCAAAACTATAGGTGGCATGAGTGACAAATTTACTTATTTAGTATCCTGTCTACATTATCATGCATATGGGCTTAGTATAAGACTGCTGCTGTCAGATGACTAATTTCTTTTTATGTCAGACTAATGAGGTGCACAGCCAGGTTGGGCCTTCTGAAATCTCATTTTGTAATTTAGTATGTAGTGGCCAGATTTGCTAATAGCAATGAAACTGTCACTTTGTTTCTTATTCCAACTATTTTAAGGTTGTAAATGGTCATGTAAGGGAGTTGGTTTACCTGTGAACACTGCATGCTGTCCTGCAACCACTGACCAAGCACCTTACTGTATTGTAGATATTAGTCTCTGCTTGGCAAGTTTTAATACTTTTCATCTTCCGAAGCTCGCAGAGCAGCCTGCTGACTCTTAAAACAAACTACCAGTTTACAAGGGGCAGCAAGCTGGTAATCAAACTTTCTGGCTTATGCTTTGCATCTAACTTTCATCTTGGGGGTGTTTTGTTCTGTTGTCAAATGCTCTTTGCCTCTCTAGCAGGACTGTATCTTGCTGTTGCATGCTGTCCTTTGCCTTAAGGCTTTCAATATCTGTTACTGTAGTAAGGGCATACCTCAGGTTTCACTTTAGTGACCCAGAAGAGCATCATTGTGTTGGGGAGTGGCTCCCTTAGGTCTAACTGCAGAATGTTCTTTCCTAGGAAGTATTACTTCCCTGTGGTGGGATCCTGTTCAACGACTGCTCTTCTCAGGTGCCTCTGATCACAGCATTATCATGTGGGATATTGGTGGAAGGAAGGGACGAACACTGCTTCTCCAGGGACATCAGTACGTAATGGTGTCTTATTTTTCCTACATGTTCTGTAATGAACACAGAGTCTGAGGAGGACTAAGTAGCATGGCAAGATATTTGAATCTGTGAATAACAGGGAAGATAACTTTTTGCAGAACTCTGAGGCCTTTGAGGTGGAAGAAGGATAATCAGTACTAGGAAAGCATTACTGATAAGTCCTTTTTTTTTTTGCTCATGTTTGATACTTCTAAACATGGGTAATAACAACATAACATAGAAGTAGGTTATAGAAAGAGGTGTGTAAAAATCCTAACTCGTCTTACTTGGACTTTATGTAGAAGTTACATGCTTCTGTATTGCATATCCTTCACTGAGTTGCCTGTGAGTGTGGGGCTAGAAACTTGACATACAAGCATGTTTGTGTGCCCATGTAGAATAAGCTTTAGTATGTTCGTGTTCTCTGTCTTGATCAGCGAGGTGATAAACTGATTGGCCAAATTACAGGGAGGTCTCTTGACTTCCCTGTATGTCACATCTCCACTGTTCTGTGGATTAGGTAGGTAGTTGCCTGTATTTAATCAACTCTTTATTTTTACGGAGACACAACACTAGCTGCCATTTTTAAATCCAGGGCCTTTATTCAGTCTGACAGGCAGTTCACATTCACCACTCAAGATATATTCTACTTAGAAATGCAGTGGTAGTAGAGATCTTGTTTATGTTTAAAAATGTATTTGTATAGTGCATTCTCCTCTTGTCTAATTTCATAGATGCCTTCATCCATCTTTGATCAACTGATAGCCTTAGCCCTAGAACTCTTGTTAAATCTTGAGGATTTAGTTTTATGGCTAAAGAACTAATAATAGAATACTTGTTACAAAAAAGTAACTGAAGTCAATGACTGGAGGACTTTATACTGCTTTTACTGCTGCATCATGTGTCCTGGTGAAGACTTGTAACAGTGTTAGTTTCTCTTCAGACATCACACTTAGCATCAAACTTCATACTGAATGGGAAAGTAAGTTCCTCTGAGAAGCAGAATGGCTTTTTTAATTCAGCTTAGATGTTGCAAAGCAATCTAGTAATGTTGAGATCCTTTGTTTAGTTGCTTAGGGTAGACTTTTGTTTTTCTATTTTATTTAGGATTAATTTGTATTATTGGTGTATGCATGCTTTGCTTTGCAGCTATAGACTCACTTATTGTAATTTGTTAGAAAAAATGGAAGTTCCATCTGCTTCCTAGCTGTATATTGAAACAAATTATTTCTCTCTATTTTTCCAGTTGTCTCTGTTTTGATAACTGGCTCCCCTTGCCAACACAGACAAGTATTGGCGCGCATGCTGAGCCAGTTGACACTCAGCTCACTGTCAATGCTTACTGCCAATAAATACTAACGTGGAACTATACCTCTGGTATTCTGGTCAAGCCTGTAAGAACTGTTCTAAGCAACATCCTGATGCTAGGGTACTGCTTAGGTGACAGTACCTGTTCATTCATTTTCATAGCTCTACTTACTAGTCTTAGCAAAGTGTTTGGAAATCAGTTTTGGCTTTCCTAGGTAGCTTTGCAAGGATAAATTGGGGTTTGCTGGGAAATTAAGCTTAATTTAGATACCTGTGGGTAAATAATGTCTATTTTGTCTGCAGTGATAAGGTGCAGGCTATCTGTTACATCCAACTGACACGGCAGCTGGTATCTTGTTCAGCTGATGGGGGAATTGCTGTTTGGAACATGGATATCAGTCGAGAAGAGGTAAGATCGTGTCCTAGGTCAAAGACTTTTATTCCATCCCCCCTTTCAGAGGCTGATGTGGCTTTGCTTAGTCAGTTGTCCTCATGTTGCCTGAAACTTTAAGGCTGATATTATCAAAACCTGCTCTGTTCTAGTGGCTGTCCATACTGCATTGTAGTAGGTGGATTCCCAGGTCAGGGGAAGTGCAGGACAGACTTGGGAGTGCTTAGAATCTTAGTGAGACGCGCTCGCTGGAATGGCTACAGACCTTGCTGCTGGACACTTTAAAGCAGGCAAACTTTTGCCGTAAAGAAACCAATGGACTGTGCTTCAACAGTCTTGGGATAAGTTCTCAACTTGTATCGAAGCAAGTAAAGTAGTGAGATGCTGTTTTTGAGATGCAGTTCAGAATGTAGAGATTCAGTCCCCAGGTAACACTTTTTTTTTTTTTCTTTTTGTTTTTTTTTTTTAAGACCTCAGTACACAGCGACTGAGCCTGCCAGGTAGATTCTTTCTGCATCAGTTCATATCCATGATAGGAGCTGAGAAGATGTATGTTACTACAGTCTTTGGTTAAACCATAGTTATAGGAGTTTTGGTTGCCCCCATAAAGCGGTATTTAAGGCTCGGTCTTCCTTGCCCTGTTGCTTTTTGTTAAATGCAAGTGTCAGGATTAAGAACTGTTTTCTGACATGTGTTGAGCTGTCACCTTAAGCATACAGAGTGCTGTATGTGATGCTCCTGATGTTTTCAGCATCATGGTCTCCTCAAAACTTCTGTGATATTATGAAACTTCGTAGTTGCAAGGAATTGGCTTATAATACAATTGGGAAAACAAGATGTAGCCATTTCTCTTCTTGATCTGCGTGCAATAATTAAGGGATCTTCTAAATAGTAGACAGTTTTAACACAATTAAAATAATATGGTTAATTTAGAACAGCCATGATGTCTCAGAGCTCGTTGGAAAAACATGATCAAGCCCAATCCAAAAGCAAAGAAACTAAATGTTTGAAGAATGATGAACATAGTGCCTCTGAAGCATTAGCTAGCAAGTTGTGTTATGGGGTATCTTTAAATACGTATGTAAGATTAGAAGACTGACTTTTTTGATTAGAAGGAATAGCGACTCTACTGACAGCTGTACTGTTGATGTTGGGCAGATCCAGCTGTGTGTGGGTAATAGCACTGGTAGTGTTGGCAGGTTTTTATCTCCTATCTAGTGCTGAAATTAAGATGAGAATAATAGGAAGATACCCCGTTTTTCTGTTAGAGGGAGCCAGAAAGGGGATTGTCTTCTCAGAAATGCTACATGAAGATGTAGGAACTGGACATCTGGTATTAATAAATACTCATGGTGAGATGATTGTTTTATTACTATAAGCTATGGATATAAGTGAATTGAGGAAAAAAGTTTCTTTGTTGTTCCAGCTTTCCTCCAGTCCAGTTTCAGGGAGACTCCCCCATCAGATGAATTAGAACATGTATGTTCTATACAGCTTTATACAAGTCTATGTACTAAAAGCATTGTGCCTTTCTTTCTATCCCCTACAGGGATGCTCAGTTAAAGTGTATATGAGTGTTGAAATGTGTGAAGGTTCTAACTGTTTTCACTTGGCCTAGTCGATTTATGGCAGGAAAAATACGTGGGTGGGAGAAGAGTTGCTTAATGAAGATGTGGGCAGGATGGAAAATGCAGATGAGTTCTTAATTATTTCAAACTGCAATCCTAGGGAAGCAGAAAAGATATTTACTTCTGGACACACACACACACACCCCCCCTTAGATGGGATGACTGCCTCATAGCTTCTACAATTTGGATTACACTAGCTCTTAAAAATCACCTAGGCAACCAGAGCAGCAATCTTTGAATGCCTGCAGCCAGTTTAATAACTTAGATGTTTGAATTAGTTTTCTTATTAAGGCAGTAACGTAACATACTTCTGTGGGCTTAAAAGGTGTAGGAGGCATGTAGGTAATAAATAACTGTAGTCCTGGGTTTGGGGGTTTTTTGTACTAAACTTCCTATGTACTGTACACTCGGCGATCTATTGTAATGTCCAGAGCTGAGACAGGGCATTGTTCCAAGTAAAACTTTACTTTGGGTTGGTAAAACCAACTTCCTTGGCTGTTGCATGAGGAGAAATAATTCTGATTGCTTACATCTCTTGCTCTTTTGTAGGCTCCTCAATGGCTAGAAAGCGATTCCTGTCAGAAGTGTGAGCAACCTTTCTTCTGGAATATAAAGCAGATGTGGGACACAAAGACATTAGGGTTGAGACAGGTGAGATTGCTGGTTTGAGTGCTTAGCTGTGCTTCAACACTTAAGCAAAATGCAAACAGAAACCACTAAAGCTGTTAGATCTTTTAAACTGTTGGTATTTTTGCTGCTTTGAAGTGAGGGTTTATTGAGAGGTCACAGCTTCCAGTCAGTGCTAAGAAATTTCCAAATTCTACAGAAAGTGTTGCATCAAACTTCTATCATAGGGGCAAAGCAGGCTGTGCTGGGAGTGCTCTGTTGGATTTCTCTGAATATTTCTATGCACTGGAGCTGTGGACAGCTAATCCTTAAGTGCTGTGTGAAGTGGCACACAGTGTCCTGTAACTGAGCAAATTGCAGCATAGCATATTGTAGGGTTCTCAGTTCAGTGAAACGGTGATAGCCCTGCTCTCACTGGGCTAGAATGTGACAGCTTGCTTTTTGGAGGGACTGGACAGAGGCACTGAGACACTCATCTGTTTCTGGCTTTTTTAGACTGTTATTTCCTTGGTTGCTTGTTCAGCCCTCTTTTTTCCCCTGCTCCCAGAAGGAGCTTGCAAGGAGAAGAGGATGGGCAGGGAGAATATGGAGGTAAACCCATTAATAGCCAAGATGACTATTCAGAACTCCAGAGTCCTTGGTCCTTGGTTGAAGTAACAGAATTCTCTTCCTAACAGGTTGCTTCCTATGAGGTTGCAAAACAGAAGCTTTGTTGCCGTTGTTCAGTGAACACTGGTTAAGGTGCTCAAGTGGCACAATATAGTGATTTTCTTGTTTGTTTTTTTTTTTCTCCATGAAGCATCATTGCAGAAAATGTGGGCAAGCAGTGTGTGGCAAGTGCAGTACCAAACGGTCAAGTTACCCAATCATGGGATTTGAGTTCCAGGTCCGTGTCTGTGATTCCTGTTTTGAGTCAATCAAGGATGAAGAGTGAGTATTAAGGAGTAATAAATTCAAGTAACACTGCTGAGGTGCAGAAACACTTGTGCTTGCTCCACATCCACGCACAATGCTACACAAACATGCCAAGCTGACTCTGATAATAGGCTACCCTTTCCTTGGGCACTCAAAGCACTGCAATGAGAGAGATCCCTCAGCTGGCTTTGCAAGCTGATTTGGATCATAAGTGGATTACAACTTTTTTATCCACTTTATTTCTTCTTTCCCATGAGCCCAGATCTAGAGTTGAAACATACTTTTCTCAATATTTCTGTTTAGGAAAAGGCTATCGATTGCACTCAAAATTGCTGAATGGATGCCTGACAATGCGTCACAACTGCCAGGATGTATATGTATTAATTCATGTACACTTACTGAAAATTGTTTCTACAGGAGTATTCACAGCCCAATATTATTTTCCTCATGCAAGGAAATTGGGTTAAACATAATTTGCTGTCTCTTTAAACTCTTCTTAGCAATGAAGGAACCCCCTTTTTATCTTGATGTGAACAGCACTTCACTGTTCACTGTCTTTTCACCCCCTTGGACACTGGGATGTTCAAGGATCAAAGTAATTTGATGCGAATTTTTGAGATGGTTGGTGGTGTTTTTTATATGTTTTGTGGTTTGTTTTTGTTGGTGGGATTTTTGGTTTGTTTGGGGTTTGCGTTTTTTTTTTTTGAAAGGGAGGTGCTGTGCCCTAGTTGACTCACTGTAATGAGCAGGAAAAAATGTGGCTGAGTTTGAGTTTATAACCCAAGAGTAGAATTATTTACTAATGCAATTTCCCACTTCTGCTCTAGTTTTATTAACAGTCAGCCTGCAGAAGGCCAAGAAATGTGACAGTATAACTGCACAAGCAATGGGTTAGCGTGACTTGCTGATTTAATTCTGTCCACTTTTATGTGGCACTGCAGTTCTCAGGACTGATTTATTGGTACTGAGCAATTTAGTTTTCTTGTAAGTTTATTTTGTGCTGCTATAATGATGCCATCAAGCTTCATCTGATGGCTGCCTTTCAATTGAATTGTTCTTGTGCAGCCGCACTTCCTTGGCAACCTTTCATGAAGGAAAACACAACATTTCACACATGTCCATGGACATCTCCAGAGGGCTAATGGTGACCTGTGGGAGTGACCGGATTGTGAAGGTATTCAAGTGCCTCTTTCCTGCATTTGAGATATTTAATGGAGAGCTAATGCTTTTTTGTACTTTTTTCTTTCTGACAACTATTGCTACAAAGCTAACTTGTTGTGGGCAGCAGGAATCGTATTTGTTGCAGACTGTCTTCCTGCAGCTGAATGAGGAAATGAACTGTAACTCCACTGCATGGGGTCTAGATGTCAGGACTAGTTACTGTTGGTGTCCTCTGGACAAACAAAGCAGGCATCAGCAGAAGGAGGATATGCCAGTGGCCTTAAGGACACAGACATGATGAAATGTGCAGGCTTCCTTCACACTGAGCTTTCTGGTTCTTGGAGCATTGCCACTAAAAGCCCTGTGATGTGGAAATCAGACTGATGTAGAATCTTGCTGTACTTAAGCTGTACATCTGCCTTGCTTGCCAGAACTGAGACTGTTCCAGTCTGTCCCTGCTTTTCTGTAAGCATGTTTATAACAAACTGCATAGCATTTTCTAAAATACAGAAATGCTAAAAGCCCTAAGTTTGGCTTTTGGGTTGTAAGGCTGGTATAACTCTTTATGACATCTTCCTCAAGTATAGTTTAAACAGGATTTGTTATCTTGTGCCCAGGAAGCTCTTCATGTTTGCTTCTGTCCTCTTGCAGAAATACCTTTTAGGTCTTATAATAATGCTATATAATTCTCCACAATATTTTCTTCCAGATCTGGGACATGACGCCAGTAGTTGGTTGCAGCCTTGCAACTGGCTTCTCTTCACGCTGATCTCATACGTGACAGGTTTATGCACCTTATGTACAGCAATATGCACCAAATGAATGGGATCCTTCGTAAGAATATTACCGCAAACACTGGTTGCTTGATTCTTCTCCTGCTGCTGTTCCAGGATGGACAGTCACCTTTGTAGAGCACGGCTTTTCTGTTGGGCTCACCAGGACTCTCCTTGGTGCGGAAGTGCAGTTCCGCAGGCTCTTGGACTAACGTAAAATGGCTTACCTGCAATATGACACCTTGATGAAAGGACCTCGGTTTACATATGTAGTGTTAACAATGTGCTATCTCTGCTGATATATCTTGTACAGATACCTTGTAGCTAAAACGTTACCAGAGTAAAATGAGTGTAGTAAATTCAATTTGTGCAAATAGTAAAATAACTTATTCTCTCTTCCTTAAAAGCAGTTCTGTAGAAATACTTTTCAGCAGTCACTGTCTAAACTGCCTCCAAAAGATACGTTGGTTATTCCTGTGGAAGGAGGAGATACTTCAGAGCAGCAGGTAGCTTCTTTCAGATGAGATAGTAAGGGGACCTTTGATCACACAAGATTTCCTTTACTGGCTTTCTTGTAGTGTTTGTCTTCAAGTCCAGTTATTAGTGGAATCGCTTTTGTGGGACAACTGTTTAGGTAGCTGGTGAGTCTTTGAACAATTCTAGGGTCTTTAAGTAGTGTTTTAGCATAGCTAATAAACTTCTGTTGTTCTTACAAAGATGTGCAGCCCAGCTACTCTAAAGAGAGGCTGTAGATATGAGCCATATACTTTGACAACTCTGTAATGCTGTTAGAATGGGAAGCTAAGCAGATCTGCCTTGTTAAATGTAATGGCTAAGAAAAAATGGCCAGCTAAATTTTAGAGACCTGTTTGCTGTGGAAAGGCTGATGTTTCTTAAATGGTAGGGAATCTGCATCTGCTGAAGTGCAGCATAAATTCAAATACTGCCTTGATGTTGCTTAAATAGATAAATACTGAGCAATAATTACTGAGGTACAGATCAGCTGCTTTTTTCCCTGCACCTAGGTCTGCTAATCCTGAGATGAGATATCTATATTGATCCTTTCCTGTTTCAAAGCTGAGAAGTATGGAGAAGAACAGGGAGGCTTTTATGACTGTGCAGTTGGCACGTACAAGACATAGCTAGTGAGATTGTCAATAAATTGGACTGTCAGTTGTGTGATTCTCCTATATTTGAACACTGTAAGGAGAACTTACTTTGAAACTCGGAAAGCTAAGGTAATATGTCACAGAGTTTAAGCTTGAAGCTGTTAAGATTTTTCTGAAAACCGATGCATATGTGTGAGGATAAAAAATGTGGGTAGGTCAGCTGGGCCAGAATAGCTGGTGTTGCACAACTCTCAAAGGTAATAGTCTCTTTCTGGCAAAGGACTTAGAGGCTAGACTGTCTTTATTTACAGCAACAATCAAGTGGTGCTATGAGTGTTAGTGAATTCAAGTCATAGGTGTGTAACTTGACACTAATAATCTGCATTGGACCATGCTCTAGGCTGAAACAGATGAATAGATGAAGATCATGGTATCGTTAATACATAATGATTCACTCACGTTTTAAGCCAAAAAGCTGATAGTCTCCAAAGGGCATTAGAATCCAGAAAATGTTAGTTGCTGTTATTTTGGATCTGGCTTTGTCTGCCTGTCCATGGGCCTTTTCTGGAAGTTTTGCAAAGAGTCTTTTAATTTGCTAGGCTTGTTGGGCCACTGAAGAATAACCCCTCTTTTTGGGGGGAAAACTTGTCTTGCCTTCAGTTTGGGATTTAGCACTTGTCACACTGATGTGATTCATCCCTTGATACATGCTATATAGTTTAGAGGTTTTGTGAAGGCTTATTTCTAAGCTATTGAGAGAAGATGAGCTTGTACTGGAAAAAAAGTTTCGGCATTCTGCTCTGAAGACCTTGTAAATTAGGAGGGGAACCAAGTGGTTAAAGGGGTGAATAAGCCCTGATAATGCTCTGCGTTCACTTACAGACTACTTGTTGTCTGGCTCTGGAAGAGAATGGAAGCCTTCTTCCTCACAGCATGTAAGGGAGATCATGAGTTACATTGCTAGAACTGTTTAAGGTCATACTGTGGTAGGTAAGGAGGATCTAGGGTAACGAGTTAAGCTGGGAGATTGATGTAGATGTGGGGTGAATAGCATATTTTTCAAACCAGACGTTCTGAAACTTACACCAATGATACTGAGGTGTAACTCCCTTGCAGTCGGCACTCCTGAGCTTCAGCTTTTTTAGTTCTGGTTAGTCAACATGCCCCCTGCTGAGCATGCAGCTCCCGCCCCTTCCCTGTGAATACTTCCTCTGCTTCTTTACATTACGGTTTTGCCACTCGATAATATATTCTCTACTACATATTATTAAACCTAAGGAATCTATTTTCTATAATTGATATACTTAAAGATAGTGTCGGTTCAGATATAACAAGACAATTATGGCTGCTAAATCATTCGTCATTTAAGTATACTCCTGGTGTTGAATGAGTAATGCTTACAAACCACTGAAGAGATAGCGATTTGGTTTATAAACAACTATTTTGAAGGCACATACTCTGTCGTGAAACTGAACATCAACTATGTCAGTCAAGTGTGCAATTACTGAGAAGGCTTGATTTGAAGCATTACTAGTCTCGCTTGTATAACCTCCACTGGGGCAGGGAAGGGGAGCAAAGGGTACTAATATGTGCAGATTCTTTACTAGTTGTATTTCTGTACCCTGCATAGTTAAGAGATGCTAGATAAGTCTGTCCCTTGCTCCTTCTTGTCTGTTTTTTAAACTTTGATTACATGTACAATAAAATATTTCTTGATATTCACTTAGTCTATTTGGATGATCCATTTTTTCTTCTGTGAGTGCAGAACCCCAGTATACATATATATATATATATATATATATATACACACATATATATATATGCGCTCTGGCTCCTCCTTTATATGGCCCGTGTCCAAATTCTAGGCTGGAGGTAGAGCTTGTAAGAGGTGGTGTATTGGAACTGGAGAAGCTGCAGCAGTGGGGTTAAAGGCCCATGATGAACCAGTGAGCTGAGAGACAAACAACTGTTGTGTGGTCCCAGCTAGGCATGTATAACCCTATCCTGTGTCCGACTTGCTAGATTGTACAGACCTCTTCTCTGATTTATCTGGTTCCCTTTCAGAGGTCTGTGAAGGTTCTTACAACATGGAGGATCAGAGGGTCAGTCCCTTCCCAGAGATCCCTTGGACCTGTCTGAGGTATTAGGGAAATATTAATTTATGCTGAATGGGATGAGCAGAGTCTACAATATGATATATACAGAGGACACAAACTGCAACCACAGGAGGTGATTACACTTGTCTTGTGACGCTTTCTTATGGAGAAGGGATGGGGACAGGCTGGGAAGCATCCTTATCCCTCACAGTTACACAGCCTTCACAGGCTCAAATACAGCACTGGCTGCCTTTGTAACACCTGGAATGCCTGAATGCTGGCCTGTTAACATGTAGTGTAGCTCACTGCTCCCTGGGGTATTCAGGAGCAACAGAAGGAATCTGAAAGGGTTTCACAAACTCTTTCCACTCTGAAGGGTGGCTGAGTAGCCTGTGTGGTATGTAATACTGTAATTTTTTTCTTTTTTGACAAACTATGTCTCATTTTGATCAGCTTCTCACCTTTCCCAAGGCAAAATGCCCTGATTTCTAGTTCCAACAAAAACTGACTGGAAACAACGAAGCTGTTGCTTGTCTGTAGTCGGAAAAGCCTGTTTAAATGTCTGTGTACACCATCTTATAGACTCTTTTAAAAAAATAAGGCATATGAACTCTAGTTATGTTTGAAAATGTTTGGGAACTGCAAATGGTGTTCTTGTAGTAAAAGCACTAAAATACTTGTATTTGTTTTCTAAGTGAAAATGCATAGTTAATCACTTCTTGACATTTCTTATGTCCTAAACTTCATTTAGATTTCAGCTAGCTGTGTGGCAGGTCTTAGCAATGAGGTTTTTTTGGTGTGGTGTCAACTTTACTCATTGGAGAAATTTAGAATTTGCTAGATGCAGGAAAGGGACAGGGTTTTATATTGATCAGATTTACTACTACTACGTACTTCAGAAGGAAAGCTCTCTAAGGCTTTTTGTCTCTGTAGACTTAAGTCCTCAGTGCTGAATGACCTGGCTAACAGTGAAGTACTATGATCAAACTACACAGCAAATGATGAATTTCTGCCAGCTTAATATTTAAAAAAGTACTTTTGTTATCAACTAACCAACCATCTTTCAGTGAGTTGCAGCGTGCCCTTTGAAGGCTTTATCTGCTTCTCTCATGGGTATAACACAAGCCTTCCCAATGATCTTTTAAGATACTGCTACCAAATGATCCCACATAGTTTTCTGCCACTTTAGAGGAAGTAAGGGCATGGTCTCTAGGTAGCTCTGTATGGTCTACAAAAGCTAATAGTTGAACAGATTCAAAGACAGTGTTACTGGTTTTATCACTTTGGCAATGGAAGAAAGTATCAAAAGATCAGTAATAAAAATTACACATTTTTTTTTCATGAAATTAAATATAAAATATTTTATCAAATAATAAGATGAAGTATGTGGGGTCATTAGAAGCTTTTCTTTCTGCTTCTATAGCATGAGCATTTTCTCCCCAACATACAGGCAGCTCAGAGTTGCTCTAACTAACTGCCCTCCAACTCACTTGTGTACTCAGGGTCTCTTGCCAGTTTTACTTTATAATCTGTGCTCACACAGAGAAGTTGAACCATATGCTTTGACTTACACTTGATGTGTTATACTAATTTGGGTGGGATTGACTGGCTTGTCTTGCAGAATGTTTGGTACATTTGCTTTTTGTCACAAAGATGTCAAGGGTTGCCTTACATCCAGCTGTTGTAACTGAATTACTAAGTAAATCCTGTCAATTTTGTTTACAAAGGCCCTGGTGTGCTATGAATCATGCTTTCTGTGAGACACCCAGAGGCTTAGGTATCTTTGCATTTATCCAGCTCAAAACCAAGATAAATTTAGGTAGAAATAAAGGTTGGCTGTAGGATTTCCCATTTGTATGTTTACACGTGGTCTTCCCATTTTTCCTTTAAACTGCTTTATGTTACTTTATGTTCTTCAGGAAAGTGGCTTGCAATAACAAATGTTGTGGAGGTGCATGCTTTTCTCCCCTTTTTCTCCCCTTTACCTCGTTTATAGGGAAAGACACAGAACAGGATTTAACTTGCTCCTAGCTTTGCTACCATAGTGGTCTTTCAAATAAGGAAGATACCATGACTCTCACGATCTATATTGATTTTTCTTTTTGAAGCCTGTTTTCCTTATGGCTTCAGCTGCTCTCAAAATCTATATGCATGTATCTGTCAAGTTTTCATGAACTGAAGTGCACCCCTGTGTTGCTGATCAAGGGTGGGCACTGCTTGCTAATACTCCTTGATGTTGCTGCTAAGCTATAGCTATTTTTCTGTTCTAGTACTGTCCTTTGTCTTTTCTCTGTTCTCATTCATTTCTCCTTCTTTCTCTCTTAGTTTATGGCTCCTTCTCCAGGTTTCCTCTACAGCAGCATGTCCATTTTGGAGTTCGGCTCCGTGAGGCGAGCGATGGCAGCTCTTGAAGCACAACTGAACTGCTTGCCTGAGCCTCCTGATCTGTTAGAAGGAGCTGGTCTTGCAGTGGTGGAATTAAGGACGACTGAGGCAGCAGACGGGGAAGGTGAGTGTCTTCTAGGGTACAACCTAGTACCTCATCCTCAGTTACAAGACTTTGTCCTGTTAAGCACCCATAGCAATGCAGCCATAACTTGTTCTGTTTGCTGCAGCCTTTGCAGGTTGGAAAAGAACGCTGTAAAAGCCACTACCTCTTACAAACCTGACTGTGCAGTGTCCCAGCTCAGTGGTGGATACCAGAGTTTTTAGTCTTGGTGATTGGTAGGGAAGGTCTGGCACTCTGGGATGCGCAGGACTGTCAATAGTACTTAGAGGTTTTGGAGAATGTCAGCGTGATTTCTAAGGGTAGAGAAACGTTACACATGTCTAAATGATGTCTGTAGGACAGTCAGTTTAAAACTTGATCTCATAGGCATTATCTAGAAGAAGGAAACAAGGCTGTAAATTGTGTTCATTGTGGTCCTTTTATGGAGAAGAAATGCTGGGAATACAAGCATGCTTATAGGCAACGAGGGATGTTTTAGTCCTACTCCAAAACAGCAGTTCTCTCGTTTTATGGTGTATATACCATGCAGTTATATCTATATGTATATATACCAATCAAGCACTCTGCTGTTTCAGAAGCATGGTCTGAATACACTTAGATTTTACAACCAGGATGGGACAAGTCAAAACATGAACGAAACTGAGGGAAGGTGGAGAGGGCAAAGAACCGAGTGGCAGTGTGGTTAAAGCAGGCAGAGCCTTAACTTAAGGGGTTGTAAGGAAGGACACCATGGATCCAACAGCTGTGAATCCAACTGAACACAAGAGGGCTACACTGACACATTTTGTGTTGATAGAGAATTCTGGACGGAGCTTTATTAACGTCTATCTGCCTTGTGGCCTGCTCTTAGTTTTACACAGCTGACAAACAAAATGCCACTGGACACCCTTTAAAGGTGTACTTGTGTACACCTATCCCTTCAGTACAGGCTCTAAGGATTTGAGACTGCTATTTTTAACTCTTTTCTAGTACTGTAAACTGCTTAAGTGTTGGGACTGCTTACTGAACATGCTATTGCTGCTGATAAGGTACCAAGAATTGTGGCACAGATACGTAATTCAGTATGTTCTCTAGTGATACGAATGCTTTGTTCTGCACTTAAATTGTGGAGAATCCAGACTCTGTGAGCACATAAGGAAAAGGGAATGCACAAAAAGCAGTGGGAAATTGTCTGGAAAAGTACAAACCCATGCCTAGTAACCAAAAGCAAGTGTTAGATTGCTTCACTATTGATCCAAGTGCAATTAAAAGCTACCTCCTGCAGCTGATTATAGATTGGGCTTTCAAAGTTTTACCTTTCTCCTATGGACCTGGTATCAAGTGGAAAAAAACGGGCACAGCAGGTCTCCTGTAAAATCACCAAGTGGACTGTACATCATCTGAACTCCTTGGTTCACACAGGGCTACTTATCAGTAGTAGCCTGTGGCTCTGTGTACCTGGCCGCAGCTCAGTTTAGGTACTGACAATGACACCAAGGTATGTGCTGGCTAGAATCGTTGTCAATGGCCAGTGTTCTGCTTCATTTGTTGTGGTGCTCAATGTCAGTAAAAAGGCTTCTTTCTGCAGTAAAGAGGTGGGGCTTTTTCAGAAGGAAATTTTTTGCAGTTTTTTAGAAAGAAAGGAGAATGTTGTATCTTGTTCTCTCCCTGCTGTTCTTTGGTTTGTGTCTTTTAATTGGAGCTGTCAGGATTTGTTTGTTTCCCTGGAAATGTACGTTGAACACAACTTCCCAATCGATTGTAAATCGTTAGTGAATGTATAGCTTTACTTACATGGTCCAGGATTAGTTTCTGTAGTCCATAAAGCTTGCAGAGATTAGGAGGGTCTAAGACAAGGCTTGTTGCAGGTTTAGGCATCTGACATTTTATCAGTGACTTCTTTTCAAATAAATAATGTCCAAACTCACCAAAATTTATACCTAAGAGTTAGAGAAGCTCTTACCAGCAGCTATAGGCACACAAGGCTCACTAAATCCACTGTAAGTCTCAGCGTGAACATTTTCTACTTCTGAATGCGATAGAAGAATGGAATATAAGCAAAGAGGATGCAATGTCCAACAGCTGTTTGCCTCACTTAAAAGCCTTTCAAAGGGTCCTCAAGAAAGGAATTCATATTGTGTTTTCTTTCAGGCAGAGACAGAAGCCAAAAGAGAAGGGTCCCAAAGCCTTTGCAGCCCCTTTTGAATTAGAGAAATAAATTTGCGTTACTTGGCAAGCTTTTGTGTTCAGATTAGTTAATTGGGCCTAAGGGAAGGACCCGAAGGAGTCCATGGTATGGCATTTTGCTGGCATAAGATCACCCCACCAGTTCATCTGGCACAACTGTGTGCCACAGCTGTCTCCACTTGCTCCCTTTGCTGTGTGACACTGATAACCATCAGTGGTTGCTAGCTGGGAAGTTTGAGCTATCTTCATCACTTTTGTGGGCACACAGCGCTAGTGGTGGAGAAGTGGGGAGGGAAGAATTCCAACTCCTTACCACTCCTAGTTAGCCAGTCATTAAGTACGCCCTGTCTTTCTGTGCTGGAAAGCATCTAATTTAGGCATGATCCTGTATCTGCAGCCTTGTTTCTGTTGGGCAGCAAAATTCTCTCTGCTAACCTGTAAGATTGGCATGTTGATGTGTTGATGTTGGCCACTACTATTAATGTACGCTGTATGCATGATGTGTTTGCTGCTGCTTATTTTTCTGATGTACTTGCAAAACCGCAAAAGCAGCAAGCTAGTTCCCTTGCATTCATGGGTCTAAGTAAGTAAAGTCTTTGCATAGAAAAGATTATTGGGAGACTGTTGTTAAGCAAAAAAATATTACTGTTCATCACTGGAGTAAATTACATAGCAAGGTAAAATGTAGGCCAGAGTTGTTTTCACAGGTGAGGGGAATGTTCATTCCTTAATTTTGAATTCATTTTGGAGACGGAAGAGTTGAAACGTTGATGCCCTACATCTGCAGTACGTCTGCACTGTGGTGTTTGCATATTTGGCAAATCCAGTTCCCAGCGTTCAGAGGCATGGCTTTCCCAGTGCTGCGGTGGTATCTGTGGAAATCCCCCATTCACCAACAGTGAGGAACATTTGGGGTTCAAGCGCGCAGCCAGCTCTTGTTGCTCTGCATAGGCCAGGGTAGGGTAGAGCTGGGGGCTCCAAAGGACAGGAGCGTTGGCTGTGGTTGTGGGGGAGCCAGATGTTTACCTCCTGGGGAAGGCAGCATGGGTGCTGTGGCACTTCATTTGGCCTGTTTACTCATCCCAGCCGTCTTTCAGAGAATCTAGCAAAAGGGTTTGGTCTATTTTAACAGATGCTGATAGCAGTAAGCATGTATTTAGCAGGCACACCGAAGGCAAGGTAGTGCCCCAGCAAAACCAGTGGGGCCAGTCCTGTCTTGGAAGCATGGCGTGGTGAGTGCTGCACCACAGCTGTGCAGTAAAGGGTGTGTGTGTCCATGCAGTCTGTAGATAGCACTGCTTTATGGGTCTGGGATATGTGCTCAGGATGCGACAGAGGCTGGAGGCAAGTGAGCAGATGAACTATCAGTGAGATCTGTAGGCAGCTGGGACTCTTCTTGTGTTGTGCACTCCAGAAGCGAAACCAGGGCACTCGGCAGCTGGCAGTGTCGCAGCACAGCATGCATCATGCTGCTTGAGAGGATGGGGTTGGAACATACAGAAACCAGAACTGAGCAAGCAGCAGCGAAAGGCGCTATGAACACTGTGCCTGTGTAGACCAAATCGAAGCTTATGGAGGGCAGAGAGGAGTAGGATCATGTGTGCTTAGGGAAATGTGGAAATCACCTCCACACTGTTAAATGAGTGTAAGGAGCACACCCCTCCATATGCTCTCTGCCCTTGCAAACAAGATTTTCCAGCTGTGAGTGGATTTCAGCCCAGCTGCCCTCTCAGCCATGCATGCAGGATTGCTTTTGAGTGAGGGACCTCTCCTTTGCTGAAGCCAGAGGCTGAAGAGGGGTTCCACCTGTGTCAGCCATTGACATCACTGTGTCCCCTGGAGTCCCTGAGCTCATTCAGATTTTGCGTTCTCACTGATGGCTCTGATGCATCTAGCACTGCACATGGGAGCAGGGCACAGCTCTGCCCAGGGCAGGTGGGAACCATATCCTGAATCCAGAGAGCAGCGCTTTGGGCTAGGTGATGCTGTGTGCTGCAGAACGGCTCTCCTTTAGACTACAAACATGGCACTTAAACATCCTAAGTTGTCTTGTTTTGTGCTCGTGTGGTAGTTTGCATCTGAATCAGACTCCTGGTAGGAGCTTGAGAAGCCTTAGGCCTGGATTTAGAGCTTTAGATTCAAGTGATGAGCCTGTGGATGTCGCACATGATTTAGGCACCAGCTGCTTATCGGCAGATCCCTGCCGGAGGTTACAGGGATTCGCTGCTCTACCGGCGGCGCTGCTCGTGTCTTGCTCCCCCAGAAAGCACAGCTTAGCAAAGCCCAGCCGTCTGCGGTGGTTAGGGCGAGTTTCATTGTGGTGGAGGTGGGTGCAGAGCCGTCGCGGCTGTGCCGGCAGCGTGGCCTCATGCCGGGAACGCTCGGCAGGGCTGAGGCGAGCCGCTGCGGGAAACCGGCAGCGTTGTTGTTAAACTGGGGTCCCGCTGCGGGGAGCAGGGCGGGCCCACAGCCCGGGGGCACCCCGTGTGCCGGCAGGGGCCGCCTGCCCTCCCACATGCCGGGGCCTGGGGGGAGCTGTGTGCGGTCCCGGCCGAACCCCGGCCCGCTGCCCGCGCCCTGCCTCCCTCCGCCGGCGGCACAGCGGGGCCGCCTCGCGCCCGCCGTGCGGGGCCGCCCGCCCGCTCCCGTAGCGGGCGCTGCCGCCGGGCCGGGCCGGCCCCCCCGTGCCCTCCCCGGGAGCCGCGGCCCGGCGGGGGAGGCGGCCCGGGAGGGCCCTTTCGGGGCATTGTGGGAAGGCGCGATGCGGCCGGGCCTCACCTGGCGCGGGGCGGGGAGGGAGGCAGGGCGGGAGGGAGGCGGCCGGCAGCCACCCGGGCCGGGCCGGCTCCCAGCGTGCCGCCGCCGCACCATGGTAAGTGTGCCGGGGCCGGGCGGCTGCTGCCGACCCCTGCCCGGGTGCCGCAGCCCCCCTCGGCGGGCGCTCTCTGCGCTTCCCCCGCCGGGGCTGGCTGGAGGCAGGGCGGAGCGGGGCTGCCCCCGTTGCCCTCGGTCCGGCGGGGCCCGCGTTCCTGCACCCGCCGCGGCCGGGGGAGACCCTGCGCGGGGCCGGCTCGGCGCCCAGGGGCCAGCCCCATGGTGGGGCCGGGCGCTGTGGGGCCGCGCCGCTGCCCCGGGCTCCGGGCCGCCGTGCCTGCGGCAGGGCGCATCCCGGGACGGGGCGCCAGCGGCCGGCTTGTGTTTGGGGGAAAGAAACTTGGATTTCAGTGAAAAATCATCCTGCTGGAATAATCTGAGTTGGCTCTTAACAGAGGTACAACGTGTTGTGCAGGACGTGCGTGCCAGCCTGCCTGCTGGGGCCGCAGCGCACCGGCCGGGGGGCTTGGGGCGAGGGTTGCACCTTTGCAGGAATGAAAGTTCTGGTCCTTCCTTGTCTGTCTTCTGGCCCCGGGGTGAGCTGGGGTCACGCCGACAGCCGTTTGTAGCCAACCAGGAAAACAAGGCTGTTAAGAGAGCTTTCCTGCAGCCTTCCTGTAACTTGAGGAGCCGGGGTGCAGATCAGCTCAGCTCCAGAGCCTGGAGAAAGATCAGGTGTGGCTTTGTGTGGATCTCTTGTCCTTTGTCTGGCTCTTCTGTCAGAGCGAGGTGGTGTCAGGCAGTGGGTTTTCTTGTGATGGGCACATTGGGAAGAGCTTTTTCCTACCTGTATTCCCTGGTGCCAGGTAAGTGGGCGCAGCGTCCAGCGGTGCCTTTGCTCAGCTACCTGGTCTCATGGGGGTCAGAGGAGCTTTGTGCTGCCTTTCCATCAAGTGACGTGTCCGAGAGACCCGCTGGGTCTGCTTCAGTTCCTTGTACGTTTTCTGTTGGCAGCCACGTGTGTGACCTGGCTCCATGGCTGGGCAGAGGCAGCAGCAGCAGCTTGGAAGGGGGCAGCAGCCCTCCAGGTGTAAGGGCTGACAGGCAGGATCCTGTCGTTTCAGCTCTCCAGTGCTGTGCTTGGTGGTGGTTTGCTGGGATCAGAAAAGGTTGCCATGGTTATTCTCGTTTGTTAAGCGTGATGACCAATATCCTCAGAATAATGGCTAGATTTTCCCTGAGGAGGACTGTGGGCTGTCAAGCAGTAAGGTGGTCAGTGATGCCTCTTAATTGAGAAACCATCTTACTGCCTGATAATTCAGACTTGGGGCAGGTTCTGCGAGCGTGCCCTGAGCTGCTGTCTTGCACAGTTTGCCTACTGTGTGCATCCGTGATACCAGTTACTGTCAGTGCAGCTGAACAGAAGTCAAAGTCTCGACTCCTTCATCGGAGGCCAAGCTTTGTTGTTTGTCTCTATCCTCAAAGGCAGAGCTATGTTGTTGCTTTTCAGTGGCTTAGCCAGAATGCTAAATATGTGTTAGTCTAGTGTATTTAGAAAGGTGACCTGTCATTACGTTTGCAAATAGAAATGTATAGTACTGAATTTACAGATGGCAATGCAGTCTGCACACCTTAAGTCCCCACATAGATATAATCTTTACGGCTACACCCCGAGACTGGCCCTACATAGTCACTTCCCTCGGGTAAAGCTTGTGTAAACAACCAGAGTTCCTATTTTGCCCTTGAAGATCAGTAAATACAGGAGCAGATTTCAGGGAAGCTGATCTCAGAACTCTCCCTGATACATGCGCTCCATAAATGCTAGTTTTCAAAGCACTCATGATGGTCCCGGGGGAGCGCTGCTTATTGACAATTTGGAGACGATCTACTGTATTGATGGTTATAATTTTATAGGGTGAGTGTGCATTCTTACAGTTAATAATTTTATTAACGAGTGCTGTTGAAAGGGTGCTTTTGTCAGGGTACTCTTTTGGTTAAAATTACTGTGTCTGTCATCCAGTCTCTGTGAAGGAATTGTTTACGCTAAGTTACGTGTCAAGAAATAAGGGTTACTGGATGACAAACCAAGAATAAGCCTTACTCAGGCTCATGAGCGAAGAACTTTCAACAGGTCATTTAAACTCTTCGTAGATCCACTCCTCTAGCTTGGAATGACACAGTTGTGCTTGCCACCTTTTTTCTGTATTTTAAGATCTGAATGGAAGGTACTTGTGCAGATGGTACTGTATCTTAGCCAGTGGGTTGTTTTGATTGCTTGCTGTATTGCAGATTTCCAAGGAAGTTTCAGGAAAGAGTCTGTTTAGCAAAGCTAACTTCACATCCTGATGAGAAAGACAGCTTTTCTGCCTGGCTGCTGCTTTGTGACATGTTAAAAAAAAAAAAAAAAAAAAGACTTTTTAGAAAAGAGACTAAATTCTGCTCCCTGACACATATATGGGTGCAGCAGAGAAACACGTCCTGAAGGATTGCTGTCTCAACAAAATCGAAGAGCGGAGAGAGAGCACATAGGAGAAAACTCTTTCCCCAAAGACACATGTTGCTTTAGTCTTTCGTGCCTGTGTTGCAACACCTTGATCTTACTGCCACCTCAGTGTTACCAGTGCAGAACTGGTGCTTGCGTAGTAAAGGGTCTGCTTCCCTCCTACCTGTGCTGCTTTTCAGTACACCGAGAAAAATTAGTACCTGTGAGCGTGATCTGAAACCCTGGAAGAAGATCAAAAGAATCCCATTGACACAGGGGCTCTAAAAATGTACTTGGCCTGAATAGAAAAGGAGTTGGCAAGCACTGTTTCCACTTAGCGAGACATTTGATACCAGTCACTGATCTAGAAGCTTGGGTGGAAATACTAGTTGAAGCGACTGCAGCTACTGACACCTGCCCGGTGTTTTGAAATGAACTCTCAGCTATTCTGAATCACTAACAGTCTCAGTGTCCGTAATTGTTAAACTAGACACAGATCTGCAAAATGTTTTCAGTGCTGCACGGAACTTACTGTCTACAGGTTAAAGAATTAACTGCTTTTTTCCACTCTGTAATACAGCTGTGTATTGGTCTAGCAAAGACAATGAACCTTGCCTCTAGGCATTTACCTCTGAAAGACAAGAAGGGCGCAGATTAGAATAGATGAGGGAGGGAGAGAAAATTACAAATGGATGATTCTTGTTGTTTTAGGCAGTGTTCTACATGAAAAAGAAAAGTCCGTGTGGTATTTCTTTGTTTATCTTGTAGTGAACTATTACTGTGGGAGTAGATAATGGTAATGCAATGGCATCCTATTTAGAAGATTCTGAGTAGACAGACTTTTCAGCTTGGAAAGAGATGACTGCAGGGGAGGTGATAGAAATGCGTGAAATCATGAATGCTACAAAGAATGGTTGCTGCAAGAAGAGTCAGGATACATCCTGTGAAATTTTTAGGCACTAAATGTAAAGAAAACAAAAGGGAATGCTTTTTCACACAGTGTAGATGAATGTTTTTAATCTACTGCCAAGGGTGTTGTGGGTGTCCTAGTGGTTTGGCATTTCTTAGAGAATGGGTCCATAGGTGCGTTGTCTGGATCCTGATTCTGGCCCTGAATCTTTAAACCTGTGATTCCTGGAGACAGGACTACCAGAATGGTTTTACACATGCCCTGTTACTTGTGCTGTCCCCTTCTGGAAGCTGCTCAGATCAGAGTACTGCTCAGGAGGTGATCCATCATCTGGCATTCAGTTACTCCCTGCCATTCAGTTGGACTTTTTAATACCGTTTTGTGGGATTTGCTAGGAAAAATGTTTTTTTGGGGTTCTTCTCAGGAAGTCTATAATCTCTGACTGTCGATGTGATCCTCTTCCAGTTTTGCATGTCTGTCTCAAGTACTCACTGTCATGAGTCACTGTTGTACTAGAGACCGCGCTGGACTGCCTGGCTGTGCAGTCATTGCGATGCACACTTTACTGTCTCTGGGTAATATGCTCATTTCTGGAAAGCGGAAGAAATGATAGATCATCTGATGATTCTTTGCTTAAGTCATTTTATATATTTTCACTCACAAATAAGAAAACTGTAGGCTTGTCTCAGAGCCAGGCATTACTGGGATGTGAAGTGCCTGGAGGGCTTTGGAGAAAGCCATGGCATCTGAGGTAGGCAAATGGAGGGAGAGAGCTAGAGGAGTAATGGGCAGCGGTGGCTATGAGGAGGCAAGAAAATGCTGCCAAGCATGTGAGCCATGTAAAATGTTTGCTGCTTTTCTTTAATTACTTCAAAATCCCGTGCTTTATAAACCATCCTGTAGATCTTCTGCCTTCTGAAGGCATCAGTTATGTGCAAGGGACAAAACAGTGAAAGTATTGAGGAAACTGATGGGTCAGAGAGGGCAGGTAGAGCTGCTCCTCCCCAAAGTACTTACAAGATTTATGCTTTGGCATATACATCAGGCATTTATGTGAGCCAGTAGCAGTCTTTCCAGTGATGCCTAAATTAAAACCGTACTGCTCCTGTAAAAAGAATTCTTTCTGTATCACATATGTACAACTGCTAATTACCATCCCTGCCCATTCATTTCCCTTTCATTTCCCTACTGTCCTATTTCTAAAGGCTGTCACATGCATTTCCTTGGCTGCTTTGGGTATCTGCTTTCTTGAGGGGCCAACTCTGGGCCTTTGTGTTTTATAGATGTTGCAGTTTAGAGAGGTGCAGGGTCCAGTCATGCTCAAATGGTGTTTTATTTGCAAGTAGGAATATAGCATGCAGAGTCACCGGGGTAGGACGGGAAAAGAAAATTTACATTTGTATGGTTTAAGGCAAGCTTGACGTGCCTTTCTTGCCAGACATGTCTTTCTGGCCTAGTATGTCCTGGATTTATGTTTCTTAATATGACAGATATAACCCTAGGTACTCCATGCACCAGTCTTTTTTTTTTTTTTTTTTTCTTCTCTAACTTGCAGAATTTGTGAGGATGTCCATTTGCTATTCTCTGTGTAGACCTGAGAAGGGAAGAGAGGGCATTAAAATCCCTCTTCACCAGCCGGTAAATGCCTGTTGCTGCCTTGCTGCTTGAGCTTGACGGTAGTTTTTGCTCAGACACTTGCAGTTCTCGATGACCCATTAACCAGTGCAGGAACCCCTGTATGATGATCATGTCCCTCTGCCTAGTTCCCTGAGGCAAGCGATAGACACATAGTGCAAAAGAATGAGAAAAAGAATCATTTTTGTTTGAAGAAAATGCAGAAATTTACCAGTTTGTGCCTTTTGTCTTGCAACATTGCATGCTGGAAGGAGAACATGTGAAGTGTTGGGTGGGTGTCTGCCCGTCTGCTCTGAGCTCTGGAAAAGCCATGGGAATGGCTACATGGCTGCGTTAAACTCACAACTCAACAGCCACCAGGCTCAGGAGACGGGGATGGGGAAGGAACAGGACCTAAAGCATTTCCTTTCCTCTGAGTCTCGTGACAAGACCCAATGTATAGCAGAATTAATTTTTCATACACTTTGTCATTCTGGAGGCTAAATTTTGGGCCAACATAAAGCATTTTGTGAGATCCTGTGCTCTGGCCCTTTCTTCTGTAAACAGCAGTTGCTTCTTTAGGTTAAGTCCATGTCAGTTCTTTACCTTAATGAAAAAAAAAATGCCATTTTAAAAGGGAAAACCAAGAGTTTATTGAAAGTGCCTAAGTGGAACGCTGCAGTGTTTCAAAAGAATTACTCCAGTGCGCTTTCAGAGTCATTCACGAATGTCATCCTAACTCATGTGAATCTTTGGTCCTTTCAGAGCTTGAGTTTTCCTTGAGTGTCTATGTTGGGAGCTGGAGGAATGGGTGTGAGACTGCTGCAGACCTGCAGTGTTCCTGCGCCGCCAGACATGGCCTTCCCAGGGCTGAAGCACTATGTCAGCTGGCTGAGGCCCCAGGGAAACGCATCACCTTCTTGTGTGCCTGCCCTGGCCCAGAGCAAAGCTCTTTAACTTTGCTCCCTGAAAGCTCAGGGGCAAGGGAAGGGCATCACGGTGCCTTCACATAGCAGAGCTTTGCAAATACCTGATAAGACAAATGGGAAATTAAAATAAAAGAGGCTGCACCTTTTGCTAGAGTCTATTGGGCTAGATTTTAGCTCTGTTTCTTCACCGGCTGTCCAAGTAGCAGGCTGGGAAAACAGCTTCTTGTGACTGTAAAATACACTGGGGCTATAGCGAATTAGAGGTAGTTCTTGGCAGCTTGTTCAGCCTCTCCCCTGGTCTCCTCCTGCTAATAGTAACCTAATGAAGATTTCCACTGCCTCCCAAAAGCGTATAAACAAATAAAAACACCTCTGAGAACACAGGAGGTAGAAGGATGTGATTACCTGGTTAATAATTGTTCTGAATGTCTTCAAATTGTGCTGCTTTCTGTAAGGTCAGCCAGCTGGTGTCCCTGCAGCTGTCTGTCCCTGGAGCCAAGGCTGAGGATGTGAGTGCTGTCTCTCTGGTTCACGCAGCTGCAGTGTGGTCACTGGCCTGCTCTCCACTGGTGAAGTTTGGGGAAGGTTTTGTGCAAACTCCCTGCCTGGACCTGTTCTTGCTTATTGCCTAGAAACTGGGGTAATTCCACTTTGTGGGAATAAAAAAAATCACGGATTTAAGAAAACTGAGACGAATTATCCTCTGTAAAAACTGGATGTCGCTGCCTGCATCTACATCTTAGGAGCTCTGTTGGAAAGCTGTGCTGTCTGTCCTCTTTGGAGAGGTGCTGGAAACCCAGCTTCGCCATTGGTGGGATGCCCAGCAGCCTGCGAGGAGGAGACCCAAGCATGCCTGTACTGTAGGGAGGTGGTTGTTGAAGGAATTTTGCTGGGTTATGAGAAATGAGCCAAGGTCAGGAGGACTAGACCTGCTAGAGGCAGTGATAAACAGGAACAGAGCTGGAGGGAGCTTGCGGGGGCCTGAGCATTGTTTTCTCATCCTTAGGTAGGGATCAGGAGCAGGGAGCTTCAAGATGGTTTTGATTCAGAACTTGAGATCAGCTGTAGTGTTTTGATTATAGTTTTGTTTAACTCAAGTGAGGCTCTCAAGAAGGTTGTTGCCTGGATCAATATTATATGGTGTAAATATCCTTTAAATACTAGAATGCTGGTCAATTTAAAATCTTCAGTAATAAGATAAGGGCAGTTTCTGCATCACAAAAAGCATAAAATCAATGTGTAACTATAGTCACGTGTGCCTGTAATGATCTGGCACAGCTTTTATTGCATGGACTTTGGATGTATTGTTTAGGGGAAATTGTTCAGAAATGTTCCTAATGGAGATTAAGTGAGACAGAATTCTGTGCCAGTTGGGCAGCTACTTTGGTATTTTTGTGTTGCAGGTTTTTCATTTATTTTCTTTTTTTCTTATTTGCTTGAATCATACGGACTGAATATGCATTTGAATTTTTAAAGCTGAGATTCTACGGTATTTAACAAATACCTGTCAGCTTCTGCGTGGCTGTGAATAACAGACTAACAGAGTAAACAAGGAAGGCAATATTTTCAATAAAGTAGCCTGTTCTGGATTTTACATAATTGCTTTAAAAGTCCCTAAAATCCCAGAGTGTATGTATTAAAGGTCAGTAGCCAGATGGGGACTCCGTGCAGCAGCAGAATACCGAAATACTTCAGTGTGTTGTTATTCTGGCTTTTCCTGATGTAGCTAGATTGTTAATACATTAGGTCAGTAGTTGTCCATTCAGTATGTCCTTCTCATTTCGCCTTAAACACCTGGCATTCCAAGCCATCTGTGTGTTCACAGTATAGCTATTCTTTTTTTTTTTTTAAAAAAAAAGTCAGTATTTACTTTCCTCCCTTAAAAAAAACCACTAAACAAAGCAAACACTGAAATGAATTTTTTTTATTCTTCAAATGTTTTGGAGAAAAAAACCTCTTCGGATAATTTGGATGCTCATACTTTTTAAAAGAAACAATTTCATGAAGGTAGGTTTGTTCATTTTCAGATGTAATGTGAAATAAATACTAATAAAAAAACTCTGGACACCTGTCGATGTTGGGAAATACATTCTTTCATTTGGAGGAAAGAATGAAAAATAGTAAAAGATAAGCAGAATATGAACTCGACTAAAACAGTGCCAGAAGATCAAGCAGACTTCAAGGGAGTCAGAATAAGTGAAAAGAACTTTATGAAAAAAGTTGCTTCCTCTCCACTAAGTACAGCCAGTCAGGCTGGTTTTCCCCAGGTTTCTGTCGGCAGCTGTTGGCACGCCATCAGCCAAAGGTGTGGCTTTTGTTGTCCCACTTCCCTTTTTATGTGGTCCATCAGTTTTTCTTTATTAGTATGTCATACGTTGCCTGTTCCCCTACTGGCAGCAGCAGGCTTAAAAAGAAAGCTTTTAAAGAAAACCTAAGTTTCCAAGTTCTGCCAAGCTGTCTGTTTCAGGATAGTAATTCCTAATTGCAAATTTTAGTTAACTTATGAATTTCAGGAATCTTTCTCTTTTATAAAGGTGACTTTGATTTGGGAGGGATTTAACTGAATTCCAAAAGGTTACAACTGGAGCAGAGTCTAAACCCAATGCTGCTGGAGTGACAGAGCTGCCTAGCCAAGCAAATCCTTGCCCAAACCAAGCACCCAGGAAAGAGAAGGATTCTTTTTTTTCAGTCTTCCAGCTGCCATCTCTTCTGCCATCCCTCCCCGTAGGCTCCTTGGAGTCCTCCTGTTTCCCTGTCCTCTCCCATGGAGGGACCTGGAGCAGCCAGATGCCACAGAACAGGTTATGCAGGTTGAATTACAGGAGGAGGAGAAGCAGCATTTCTAGTGCTCATTCCTCTCACAGCCGGGTGAATTAGAGCCTTGCTGCGTTGACCCCTGGAGTTCCCCTCACAGGAAGAAGTGTGGCATCTTTTACATGTTTATGTCATTGGACAGTAAACTGGAGAAATGACTCTGGGAGTCAGGAAAGCTGCTTTGCCTACCCACGTGGCAGTCTTTTTTGATACCCTTACAGGTGGTTTGTTCTGTATGTATATGTTAAAGTCTGGGGCCCTTTAGGCAGTTGTACTAAATGTTGGAGTTCAGATAAAGTTTTAAAACCTCTGTAAAAGCAACAAATGAGCGCAGTTCAAAACCAGTGAGCCAACTGTAAAGTGTTTGATTGGTCTGGAGTGCGAAATGGCTGCACACTGGGGAAGGCTGCACGAAGGGGACCTCTGGTCTTGGCAGGGAGCAGTCTAGGAGACAGGCTTAGGTGAGCTACTTCTCAGACCATGGCAGCCCATTAGCAAAAGGAGAGAAAGGTCTCCCAAGGAAGGTGGGGAAAAAAAAGTATCAATTGTGCATTTTACATACATCTTTTATATTTGCTTTTTATGAACATGTAAACCTTCTGTATTTTGCATTTTCAGTGTGTGGTCTATTTACTGCTAAATTATTTCATATGAAAGTTTTTTGTAGCCCTGAAACTAAGGGGGGTGGTTGTTAACACTGGTGCAGTTTTGTAGATCTGGATGAAACAAAAGGCCTTCTAAGTTTCTGACCTGTTACACAACTTACAGCTGCAGTTGATTCAGAAATGCATGAGGAGGGGATAGAATTCAGGTTTAGAAGTCCGGTTTAAATGCTTGATTTAAAAAAACAACTATTTTTCCAACTAGGAAATTATGGCTTACAAATACAAAATGCAGTCATTTAGGCTACTTACTGACGTTTGTGGAGATAATTTTGCATAGTGCTGTAGGTGGTTGGGTCTGATTCAGTAAAACAGGCTAATAAAATTACACTCAGCTCCCAGACCAAAGCTTGTCTCCTACAGACTCCTCATGTGAAGGCAGCCGATGCTCTCATAGGAACTGCACTCCTCATCCCGACCCACTCAGGCTTGGACCTAAATATTCCCACTGGCATCGCCCCTGGGTCTGGTGATTGTTAGTCACAGCCAGCACACCCTAGAATGGAAGCAAAAGAAATCAAGCACTCTGCTTCAAAGGTATTTTGCTTGAAGCAAGTCATTTGCCTTTGTTTTCCTCTGGAATTAGAACTTTTAAAGATGAGTAAAACCTAAAACCAGGATAATCTACCTCTGTTCGTAGTTTGGCTGCTGAAAACTAACCAAAAATTCCTTAATCAACATCCATCTCACCGTTAGCACTATAGGAAAGCAAATAGGTTTTCCCAGTCAAGGAACAAATGAGCTATTAATTTGTGTTTGTGCAGTTCTTCAACATTTCCAGGTTTATTGATGCGTCGGCATCTTTCCAGTGAGCTGTAACAAGGGAGCTGGGGCAGTGGGGAATGTGGTGTGTCGCACTGTGTCTGTGTGGCTGGGCAGAGCGATGCTGAACTGCCTGAAACAATGTCTGTCTATAGCAATGAGATGCTCACACAGGAATTAAGCCATTTAACCTCTTGAGAATGTAACAACATTTACCTCTTAGAGAGTTTCCCAAATTGAATGGAATTTAGGAAAAGGAAGAAGAGTCAAAAGAGAAAAAAAGCCTACCGTATTTTCTAAGTATCTGCAGCTTTCTAGTGCATTATTTTGTTACAGGAGCTCTGAGCTGGCCGGTAATACATACCTAGGCTTCAGGGCACATTATTTTACTGCAGACTGTAAAATTAGAAATGGGCTACGGTAGAAGCTCTTACCTGTTTTCTAGCTGTATATATTTCTATAATAGTAAAATCGCCTTATGAGGTATGCAGTTATATTCTGTATATGAAGCAACGTGGGATAGGAGACCCAAAAGTGGGATTTTTGAAACTTGTGTACAAATCTTGATGCGTTTAAAAGTGTGTTAATGGGTATTTTCTGATTGCAAAGAATGTTCCTTCTGCTCATGAAAGGGGTGGTGAAACATCAACTGCATCGTTACAAGAAACAGTGGAGTTTTCAAAGCAATTTTAAATGGAGAGCAGCCAGCTTTCCTATGGGTGAAGCATAACACCCTGAAGTAAACTAATCAGCAGAAAATGGTGATAATATTCACAGTAATTCCCTGGCTTGCTGGTATTTAACCTTTTAGAGGCGTAAGGCTGCTCTCGTGCACATACATGGATTACTTGCAGGCACTCAGAGTTAAGGTCCGTTGGGTCCAACAGCTGAACCCAAACCAGAACACCCCTTCATTGTCTTCCCCTATTGAAGCACGGCAGGCAAACACATTTCTTCCTGAGGATCTCTCAAACTGCACGACCTTGTTATGCTGACCGTGCTGCCAGCTTTTGATAGGAATTCATTGACTAATTCCCTGCATTGTCAATCAAATCTAATCACCCTTTCCTATCTGATCCACCATATTTCTAGAAATTTGTTTATCAAATAGCTGCTACCTGTGCCTCGTTACTTTTAAATGGACACCCACTGACCTTCTGCTCTTGTGTGCAGGACCTATGCCCTGCTTTTCAAAATACACTCACCTTTACAAAGGCTTTGGAGTTAATGAGCTGTGCAGCACGCAAAGTAGTCTTTCATTCATTCATTCAGCTCCTCTCAGCGGACCAAGTGTATGGACACTAAGTACTGTCCCTTCATCTACTGGGCCGGGGTAACCCTGACAGCTGGAATGTTGTCAAAACCCAGTTGGTCATATGAACAGAGAAAGGCAAGAGCATGGTGCTTTGATCTTCACTGTAATCAGGCCATGTGTACTGCTGGCAGCATAATTTTTATTTAGCAAGCTCATCTGGAGAGTATTATAGGACTCAATACAAGGCAGCTACAAAATCCTTGTAATTTTATCAAGCACATTAGACTAATGATGGCAAGAGCCATATTTCCACCAGTAGATCCTGCCACAGGCACATATGAATAAAACAGTCCACGTTTCCTTAAAATGATCCCACATTTAAAGTCTTTCTCAGTATAGTCAGAACTCTTATCTCTGGATTACTCAATAACTATGTGACTTAAGAGCTAGAGCGTGGCTCTGAATTATGAATGATTGCTTTGTTTAAAATCGGTAGCTTTTCTTTTTTTTCTTTTATGTAGAAGCTTCCCTGGTATACTCCTCTGCTTGGACTTTACCAGAGCGTAGAATGATTTTTGTCTTTATAGAAACCTGCATTTTAATCTTGATAGTAATAGTGAACATTAACTTTAATCCTTACTGGGGAGATGGAGCAATGGGGAAGTAAAGGTGCAGCAATAAGCTGGAGTAGAAAAGAGGGAGAAGGGATTAGGGTGTAGACTGGGAAACTATAGGGAAGGGTAAGGCTAGGCGAATGGGAATGGGATGTGTCAAGGGACCTGCCAGCTCTTCTGCTGGGGGGCTCGCAAGGACTGGGAACAAATGAGGAAAATGAGCTGTGCTTCTCCCTGGTCCACCCAGCATCAGAGGAAGCCTTGCCTCTGCTTGGGCAGGTGGTGGTGTGCCTGTCATGGTGACATGGCCGTGACTACGGTTAGACATCCTTCCTGCAGGTCCCTGGCCTTCAGGCATTGCTACTGGTGAGAAAAGCGATGGGGATGCCTGTCAGGAACAGGGCAGTTCACAGTGTCTTCAGCCACTGGAAGCATCTCTATCCCTGCTAGGTTTTGGTTTGTGGGTTTTTTTCCATTTGACAGATGGTGTCCCATTGAGATGGATGTCATCCTCAAATAGATTTCCTGCATTCTTAAAGCCATTGCCATGCTATGGGTAGATGGCTTACTGTACTGCTTAAAGACTTAGTATGGTCATTTATTTTAATCTGCTAATAAAAGCATTTGTATAAATGTGAATTGATACTTTTCTTCCAAAAGCCAACTGGCATTTGAAAGTGAGCACTTCTGTATTTCAATAATACTGCTAACGCTAAGCATGAAAAAATCATGGGCCAAACTGTGGAAAATTATGACTAGACTTAAATTTGAAATTTTAGAACAGTGTACATATTATGCTTTATTTAATGTAACATACTTGGTCACTGAGGTCTGTCCTTTGTCATCATAGTCATCTGTGTTTCATAATCTGGTGATTTCTTTAGTAAAACTAGTCAAGCTCCCTTTCCAAAGCAGTTGCTTTCTTCTGCTCCTTATAGCCTCTTCTAGGAATGTGCTGCTTTGTTTGTGACCTGAGATTGATCAATACCAAAATTAGTGATTACTATCTAGGTATTCGTGTTTCTGGTCTTGTGCCACACTGCATTCTTGGTCTCCCTAGCCCCTAGCCTTGTTGTGTATAAGTCTTTATTCCCTTCACTAAGGTGTCTAATCTTGCTGGAGGAGGCTCTTCTCACAACTGCAAAGTGGTGATGCTCCTCCCGTTCCCCATGGAAGTGGTAGAGTAGGAAGCAAAGCTGCTGTTTGCACGAGGTGAGGAAGGAGGTGGGGAAGGTCGGGTGGAAGAGGGTGCGAAGGGGAGAGGTCTCACAGAGAGGAGAGAGCTGCCTGGGGAAGAAACAGGAGAGAAGAGGGATCTCTGCTGCCCCGCTCAGCCTCCCCCAGACCTCACTGACGCCACGTCCAGACATCATGTCAGGGCTGGAGATGCCTTCGCTAGGATTTCACAGAGTTCCGGCGTGGGGCAGAGGAATGCTCTTCTCTGGCTGTGGCCCCAGTGTTAACCATGTTGCTTTGTTTACTCTAGATACACTTTATACTGCTGTTCAGTCGGCAGGGGAAGTTAAGGCTTCAGAAATGGTATACGACGCTACCTGATAAAGAGAAGAAAAAGATCATTCGAGAAATTGTTCAGATTATTTTGTCTCGCAATCAAAAAACATGTAGTTTTGTTGACTGGAAAGACCTCAAGCTTGTTTACAAAAGGTGTGAGTAATTTTGTGAGAACGTATGATTACTATTCATATAAATAACGTGCCAGAAGAGGGAAAATAAAGGCTTTCTTCAAGAAAAGCAGCAAACAAAACCTTAAGTGCTAGACTAAGCTAGTCAGAGCCTGCCATCAGTGATCTGTGTATACCAGCACAGTGTCCCCAGATAAACCGGCAGGGTAAATTGTGGGGTGCAAAATACTTGTACAATCAGTTAAAGGAGAGAAATGGGAGTAACATAATAAGTATTGGTGCTTGAAATTCTGTGAGAAGGCTTTAGGCTTCACTGCTCCTTCTAATTCCCCAAGGTAGCCTGCTGAGATGCATGCTGAGCTTTATCAGGCTCTTCAGGAGGCTGCAGGAGCTATTCTGAGGCACTTTCAACATTTTGTCAAATTTTGTCTGAAATATATGTTCCTCTGGAAAGTGTTAATTTACACTTCCTTTTCCAAACCGATCACTGGACCCCAGTTACAGGATGCTTAGCATTAACTGCCTGTTCATTCATGTAAAGTTGGAGCAAACAAAAGTAGCATTAAGGTATAGCACGCTGTACAAATTAAGCGGCATCTCCCATTTAGCAAAAATGGTGCTCCATGCTGTGAAGCGATGGATATAAACATCTGATCAGATGCTGTGACAAGTTGGGCTTCCAGCCACAGCACCAGAGAGTTGAGGTAGATCGTTACTCCCATCTTGGGTTGATTTAAACATAAAGTTTTGCTGCAAGTTAGTTGTGAAGATTGCTTGGTCTAAGCAGTTTCATGCTTTCAGGCCCTATGTAAAACACTGTCAGTTACTTGATAGCCAGCAGGATTGCTGGGATGTAACTCCTTCCACCTTGGTTTTTGCCTTTATTTTTTAATAAAGAGCAGTAACTCATTAATTAACCCCACTTACTGTAGTGCTGTTGCAGCAGCTGAGGGAGACCTTAGAGTACTGCTGATTTACTGTTTTTTTTTTTAAGACCGGTGTTGGAGGTATCCCACTTTGCCAAGGGTGGAGTTTGTTTTTCTAACTAAATTAAGAATTTGTTTAAATTATCTGATCTTTTTAAGCGTTCTCTGGGACATTGTAAGAATGAAAGAAAATGATTATTTTAGAGACCAGATAGACATTAACTGTCATTTGCATAGCTGTTCACTCATGGTTTTGCCTTTGTTTCCCTAGGTATGCTAGTTTATATTTCTGTTGTGCAATAGAAGACCAAGACAATGAGCTCCTGACACTAGAGGTCGTTCATCGATACGTAGAGCTTCTGGACAGATACTTTGGAAACGTAGGTTTCACTTTCTCCCCTGAACTCCATTCCTGGCTGTCTGATAAACCGTTGTCTGAAGGTGTTTTGCTTCATGTTTCCATCTGCACTGCTTAACTTGTAGACTCTCTTAATCCAGAGCGAAATGAATTATTAGAATATTTTATAAAATAGAGCTGAAACTATCATAAGATATTTTTTTTTTATCCTTTCCCCCCTCCCAATTTAATCTCGGTGCTTGGTATGTCTGTCTTGGAATAGAATTTGAGGGGAAAGCTTGAGGAAAATTACTTTAAAAAACCCTGGGTGAGTGTACTCTGATTCTCTCTCCTGACATCTTCAGATATGCTCATTTTGTTTGTTTCACAATATTGTGTAACAATTAAGGGCATATGAAGAGGAAAAAGATAAAGTGGGTGGTTTTTTTAAAGCAAAGACCTGAAGAAGGTCCAAATAAGTCTTTTCAGTAAGTCTTAGAAGACTGCAGGAGACCCATCTTTTCTATGAACATTTTTGAAATTGTTCCCACTACCTTAATACATTTCTTATGTAAATCACTGTGCCGTTTGTACCACCTCAAAACAAAAAAGTGGTCCGTGACTGTAAGATCACTAGGGCAGGGATTTTGTCTTGCTCTGTGAAGCTGCATGAACATGTGTAACCCATATTACAAGTGCTATGTAAGACCTATTACAAGGTTAGTGGGCTAGGAAGTCAGCTTTGTTCTCTGAAAACTACTATGAATGTAATATATTGTATAAAATATAGTAAGTGGAATATCTTTGCTGTAAGTATAGGCTATATATGTGAAGAGAATACATGCAGAAGCTGCAATATTACAGAATATGCAGTATCTTTCTTTACCCTGCTACTTGCCACAAGAGTGGATATGTTGAATAAGTTTGATCATCTTACAACTTTTGGCCTAGTAGTGCTTATAATGCTGTAAAAATTATTTAAATGTGGGGTGTCCTTTTGTTCTGGCAGGTGTGCGAGCTGGATATTATCTTTAATTTTGAAAAAGCTTATTTTATTCTTGATGAGTTTGTAATCGGTGGAGAAGTTCAAGAAACTTCAAAGAGGTCTGCAGTGAAAGCCATAGAAGACTCTGACATGTTGCAGGAGGTAAGGCAGAGGAAAACAAAAGGCAAACCCCTGATCTTCCTCCGCCTTCTTTCATCTTCCTTGTTTGACAGGAGCTTAAAATACAGCTAAGCACTTCTGGTATTTAATTATCCAAATGTGTCTTACGTCCAGTTTCAATAGGTACAACAGTGCAGTCAAGGTAGCAGTTATATAAGCTTTCAATTCAACCCTCTTGCATCTTGCGGAATTGTCTGGAGGCTCTTTATATAATGCTCTCTTGCAGTTTAACTGCTAGAATTTCTTGGATATTATATTAAGAAATAGCTTAAGATGTATCTAAGATATTTATATAATATGAGAACATAATCTAAGGTTATATTTCATTTATACGTACATATATATGGATACAGAAGAATCTCTTCTGTTTCACTAATACATTGGAAACAGATGACCTGCTGTTAACACTTAACATGGGCAAAAGTTCTTGCTGGCAAACGAGTTTCATTCATAACACCTTCGTAGTCTTTCTGCAGGGCACAGATATGTAACTTTATTCAGAACCCTGCAGGAATTCTCTTGTTGTAACTTGTAATGTAACTTGTACCATTGAGCCAGGAGTGGCAAAAGCAGCTGAATGTGATGGATTTACTTCATTTTTTCCTGGGTAGCGAAGGACCCATTTTAATGCTGGAAGAAAAGCATGCTGGTAGAAGTAACTAGGGGCACGCTATGTCAGTCCAACAGTTTTTCACAGTGGTCTGGCATTTGCACGTGAAACTACACCAGCTTTGTACAACGGCCAGCTGGATGTGATGAGTTTGGCCACAACCGTGATGCCACGATTAGAAGAGCAGATTCTAAAATGCTCTGAAAGGTTTTTAAAGCAGAGTTATTTCTACCTTTTAGTTAATTAATTCCATGCAAAATTACAACTGTCTTCAGAGAGGACGAGAGGATTTGTTTGAATATTACTGTACTGCTTATAATGCATCAAGTTTTTGTTTTGTTTTGTTTTTCCCCCAGACAGTGGAAGAGTACATGAACAAGCCTGCATTTTAATGTTAAAACTACCTGGAGAGAGAACTGCTGTATGCACCTCTAAAATGCACTTCCTGAAATTGCTTCCCAATGTGCCAGATCCTCAGAGAAATACCAAAACCCAATAACTGAAGGGGTTTGTTTGTATAATGGTGAAGATGAAGGTCAGCTAATGTAGCAGAGGGTTTAACAATTCTGCACTTGTGTTACTCTACAGATGAGTTTCTCAGAGTTGTTACTACCCTTCGTCTAGTTTCTCTTCTCCTAGCTGGGCTAAACACTTGTTTTGTACCATGTCTTTTAGCTTCAGGTTTTGTCATCATAAACTGTTACTGACAGTACTTCGAAGAGCTATTTTTACTAGTTTTGGTCTACTGCTGACCGTATGACTCTACTTTTGTACAAATGTCCATTATTTTGAATGTAATGATTATTCTGCTCTAATAATAATTTTTTTTCTAAAAGCCAAATGGTTGTGGACCCTGATTTCGCAAGCTTGTTTCGAAAATGTAAGCCACCTAGTATAAGGAGAAAGACACTTCTTTTTGGACCAGCCTCTTTCTTTCTCTATCTTCCTTCTATTTTCTGTTGTAGTCTGGTAGCAGGACTGCTCCAACTGCTACTAGACTGCACTTCGCACCTTAGGAAGACTGTTGGCTCAAGATGCTTCTGCCAGGTTTAGTGTATTCTTTTTGCTGCTGCATGCGGGTGGCCTGTTTCTGTCTTTCTTCTCATTTTGCTGTCCCCTTCCCAGATCCCCTGGACCTGGACAAAGGCTGCAACCTTTGGAAGTGTGCAGCTTGAGAGCAGGAGATATCCTGAAGAGATTAGTCTTTGATATTGTAGGGTGAAAATAATCTCTTATATCTTTTGGTATCTACTAATAACCGTCTTTCCCAGTAGAGTTTTCCTGTCCCAAATTCACACACCTATTAGGATGATCAGCTTTCTAGTAGTTGAGCGTGGCCCATTTTTGTGAAGGTTGGACAATTTAATCAATCTTTTATAACTTTGCAAGCTGCATAAAGGGAAAAAGAGAAGAATCAGCTGGGCTGTGCATCTTACTGTGTATTATAAAACATTGTAGCTGTGTGTGGGGAGCCAGGTATGTTAACTTGCAAGTCCGTCAGTGCAATTTGGTCTCTCTAAACTGATTGAACACTTCCTTAGAGAGATAATTTCCTCCTTTAACAGAATTCAAAGCTCAGAGAAATTCAATTTATCCTAGCCCATAACCCATAGCTGGATGCTTTGTCTCTGTCAAATCATGAAACTGTCCTATAGAAAAATCAGGTAAGTTATCAGAGACATATGCCAGAATGATCTGAGCGTTGATTCACATTTCCCTTCCACATATTTTCTTTGATTTCTGGAATGTACAGTCAGTATTTTCCTTTAGGGTTTTTTCTGATCTTTAAGTGTCCTGCATGCTTGTTCTGATTTTTTCATTGCTCCTTTCTCTCCTGTCTGTCTGTATCTTCCTGGGGGGAAGGGTTTTGGGGGTTCTTTTTGGAGGGTGGGAGCACTTTGAGACAACGTGACAACTTTGCTAATTCTCAGCCCACTTTTCTGCCTGTGTTATCTGGTCTGTTAGTAAAACTGTGACAAACTGGTTCATAGCATTGTGCTGCTCTTTTTAAAAATTACTTTATCCATCTGTTTTCTCTGTATTGATGTCAAAGGCATACTTTCAGCATTGAAAAAATAGTGAAATTGCTGAAGGGCTTTTAATAGCTCTGAAGACATTCCATTTAATAGTAAATTAATGAAATTGTATGAGTTGTATATTATTTTCGCATGGTTTGAAATTAAGTTTTTTGAAGTAGAGTGTTTAATTGATTATGAAGCCACTTCAGAATGTGCAAAGAGGCTCTTTTTGCTCTTTGCTTTTATAAGTGACTTCTATTCAGTGAAATCATCAGTAGTTTCATTTGCTTTTACTCTTTTTCTTTTGGAGCCACGCTGTGATTCTCTGACTCTTATAACTGTCATGTTGCTTGAATTGTGGAGTATTATCAAAATAGGAGTTCTAAAAAGAAGATCTCTTGGTATGAATAACGATACCATAAGCCTGTTTGTTTTTTAGTCATTCTAAGAGCTGTAGGACTTCTTTCTCTCTCATTTCAAATAGAGAAGAGTTCCTTATGGAAAAGAATAATACATTAGCTAGGATTACTTATGCCAACCATATCAATTCTAGCATCTGAAATAAATAGTATTGCCAAACTGATGTATCCAATGTCAGCTTGAGAAGTGTGAGAGAATTAGTATGGTTGCCTTGCCCTACTGCACAAGGTCATTGAGTATGGCATGCCTGCTGTGCCAGCCACCTTTGTGCTACAAAGTGGGATGAAAAGCATGTGTTAAGCACTCCAAAGAACTGCTGAATTATATTCCTGCTCTAAGCAGCATCTACATCTTCCTGTTACTTTTGCCTACACAAAGTAGGCAGTTGAGCGTTACTTAATGTGACTTTTGCAAGTGTCAGCCTGTATGTATAGCACACTTAAGAACAGATTGGATGGAAACATAAAACTTGTATTTATACTTTTTACAACCTTCAGTGAGGCAGGGGTCACTCACCTAAGCGGTGTTACAGTGGCAGTTCAGCTCAGTTCTTTCTCCAAAGGGAAAAAGTCCAAAAATGAAAAGGCCCAAGTGAAACCCAGTTATTTACAGGTTACCTTTAGGTCACTGTGTCAAAATCCCTGTGCCTCCATCTTTGTGGAACTCCATTGCCATTGACGGGACTCTACATAGGTTAGTGCACTGTGGAGTATAGCTCATCAGAAGATGGTTGGCTCTCAGTGTCTTAGTTCTTTGATTTTTCTTAAAGGAGGAGATACATATCTCTTTGTATATGTTCACGAATCTCTCATTTAATGCCCGTTTAATTTGTGTTTGCTGTTGATGTTTCTATTTTCAACTTGCCTGACTATTCTAGGCGATGCTCAATGTAAAGTTTTCTAAGATTACTTCATGAAATTATAATTAAAAAAAAGTGTTAGAAAACAGGTGCCTTAACAGCTTTCCTGATCTCACCAACATCTTTTGTGGTTATCTAAACTCTGACCTCGCTGACAAGCTTCAAGCGCATGTCCTAGTTTGCAAAATTCCAGTTACTAAAATAACCATTAATTGTGGTCATGTTGCTAGCCTTGATTGCCATCCTTGCTTTTGCCAGCTGCATCTAACAAAAAGCTTTTTTATTTCCTTGTTAGCATCTCTGCCTGGAGGATTCTTACGCTGATCTTACTGCTTACCAGTTGTGACAGGGCTGGTTATCTGTCACGCAACTATTTGCAACTCTTGAGTTGTGACATCTTTGAACATACCATGACAATTAAAGAGAGACAGACAGACTGGGATAAAAATAAGTGTAATAATGTCAAAAGGGATATTGAAAGTATGACAAATCATCTTGTGTGAGAGGCAAGAGTGGCAGGATCTCACAGGATTCATGAATTCTTACAATTTCTGTTTCTGTTTTCATTATGCATTTCTGAGTGTTGTGGCTCATTAAAAGGTGTCAATTCTTACAAATAACTGTAGGACATTTGGCATTTAGGTTACCTTGGTTACCTCCTATCAGCCTTTGTTTAACAAAAAGCCACTGAAAGTGAATCTTCAACACCTCCCCTGGCTGCTCCTACAAAAAACCCATGTGCTTTCAGAAACCCAGGTCGGAAACTTACTGTATAGTCTAGGTATGGTTCTCTGTCTGAATTTATGTTGGACAGAGTAATGCTGTACTTATGAAAAGATGAATTGCTATTTTGTAATTTATTTTACAGTCCTTTCAATAGAGAACACGTTTTTTTTATCCTCTGTGTAGCACTGTGCTGCGTTGGAGTAATACAGTGTGCAATAACAGTACATTAGGGGTCAGGAGGGATTGGTTTATAAGGGAAGATTAGAAGAATTTAACAGTGTGAGTGAGGCTTTCAAAGATACCCAGAGACGTTCAATCAGCAGTCCCCGCAAAATAACAAGGCTCAATCTAGTTCATAGAGAAAACTCCTGTCTGTGTCTGTCTGTGACATTCTACTCCACTGAAAATGCATTTGAAAATGTTTGTTAGCACAGCTACTGCCTGAGTGAGATGTTGCTCTCACCCTGCACAAAATGAGTAAACCCAAAGGTCTCAGTTCTGCAGTTAATCCCTGTGGTGGGATTTTTATTAACTCTGTCTGATGCCTTTGTGAGCATGGAGTCTGCATCATCAGCTTACATCATTATATTTTTGCTTTAGATGGTTGCCAAGAACTTGTGAGCTCAGACCAGGTAAAAGCATCCTTCTGGGGAATTTGATGACATTCCTGCTACATTCAACATCATCTGTGTTCCTCAGCAAGATGATAGTACAAATAAGATATCTGTTGAGTTAAATGTCTGTTAGGATTTTTCAGGGTAGGTTTTTTTTTTTTCTACCGTGAAGATAGCTGGGCTAGGTTGAAGTATAGTAGCGAAAGCTTAGTTTAAAGGGTTGCACTGCAAAACTTAATGTTTGCTGTCATGGAAACCTGTTGCCTTGGAACATGACTAATGAGACCCAGGCTAAGGGAAGGGAAGAAGCTGTTCTTGAAACTATTGTTCAGCAAACCCTAAGGAAAACCAGCAATATACATTATCATAAATTACAGTTATTTCAAGTTCTGTTGTCTAGTCCAGTTAACCTTGTCTTTTTATTTACTTACTTAGCAGCTCTTGTAACCACATGTTTTCATACAAAGAACGCTGTAAAATAGTTCGGAGCTAATTCTTTGGCTGTCTAGAAATAAATAGCATCTTATTTGCTGTCCTCTTTCCCAGTACACTACAAAATTTGTCCAACTTTCATGGAAAGAACACACTGAAAGCAAACATGTGGCTGGTCTGGAATGCCCCAGTAAGGGGGGATAGTCATTCAGCTGAGGATTTTTGACTTTGGTTGTAGCTGTATGTTTTAAAGATAGTCCAAGTATATGAGGTGGGGAACATTTCTGTGTACATAGCCATGTGGAAAAATCTGGTTACCCCTGTTTATCAGTGTGGGAGGATTGCTGGTCTCTAGTGCTGAAAGGAAGCTCGGCAGAGGGGGGAACATAGGGAAGGTATGGTACTCGGCAGAGGGGGGAACATAGGGAAGGTATGGTAAAGTTTATTTTACCCTTCTGTCATCTCTGTAGAATTTTTGCTGAGAATTTTCCTCTTTTCTGGAGCTTTATGCTCCAAATCCGGTGTGTATCGTTACACACCATGTTCTGCAGTGGAGAAGAGAGTGCTGATGGTTTTTTCCTACAAAGGTGAATTTTGTCTGTCTGTTGTAAAAAAACACTACTGAATGTAGAATCCTTAGTTACACAGGCTGACAAATTCATTAGAGCTTGCTGCGGATTTCAGCTGCTCTCTGGACCAGGCTCCTGCATGAATAAATTGCCAGCAGCTGTGTAAGTCTCCCTGCCTTGTGGAGATCACGATTCGGGGTCCTTCTGGAAGCTAACAGCGAGGAGTCAGCGTGGCTGAGCAGAGCTGACAATGACAAATCACAGAGGAACATCTTCAGAGAAGTTTCAGGTGAAAGAATATGTTCTTTTCTATTTCTTGAGAGGGCTTGGGACGTGGTCCTGGGTGAGTATTATGCTGGATAACAGCTCTGAAAGAGCACTGTGACAATGCAGCAAGAAAGGAATATTCTGGGAAAAAGAACAAAGAACTGGCTGGGTTTGTGAGCTGACAGCTGCATTTGGGGCGAAGGAGGATTTTTTCTGGTGTCTGTTGTCGGTGACAAGGTGGTCCTTGTTCTCAGAGGAAAAACTGGCTTGGGTAATCCGTTCTTGTTTGGCAAGGACTGACACAGAGCGTTCTGTTGGTAAAAAAGGTACTGCAGAGGGCAATGACATATTTTAAATTGTTTTTAAATACAATAATAAAACATTGATTCATTCTCATTGGGTTACTGTGAGGAAACCGCAACATTTAGCGTGACAGTTCTGCCTGAATGATGATGAAAATAACCAGTATGTCAAAAACGTTATGTCATGATGTATAATCTAGTATTTATCTTTAAGCCTGGATTAAGAGTGGAAAGACTAGGACCTCAAGAAATATTTTCATCCTTGTGTCCCAGGCAGGATCAGCTGCACTTAGATTGTACCTGAGTGATGTTTTCCTAACTTCTTTAAATCAGCCTCTGGTGGAGATCCCAAAACGTTCTTGGATCGTCTGTCCTGAATCTAGCCCCTCCCCCCGTGTTGAAATGCTCTTCCTAATGCCAGCTCCTTCACTGCAAGATAAGCCCAGTACTACTTGTGATACCGAGCATAGATACAGAAATACCTTTGTTATGTTTCTCTTTGCAGCAGCCTTTTAGGGTTTAGGGGGTTCTGAGTGGTGGAGCACAAGGACAGCTGTGCCTTCAGTATGGGTGGCTTTAACCTTGATTCTGTTGCATGAACCCTAGTCCTTGGTAGGTGGTCAGAAAAGGTAAATAGCAACTAAACCGATGAAACCCAGAAGCATAATTCCTTTCTCTTTCTCCTCTGTTCTTACACGCTGTAACTGCTCGTAACAGCTGTGCACGAGGCCTGTATTCAGCAGGCGCTGCGGGGTGTCCTCTGTTCCAAGCGTGTAGGATCGCTCGGGCTGCTTCAGCCCAGCTACCTTCGTGTTTGAGGTTTGAATTAATCCCCCTGCCTGACGGGCTCAGCACTGCGGAAACAGCTGGGTTTTTTCAGATGTAGAAAAAGGGGAGCTCCCTTCATTATTACAACTGCGGAGTCATGCTTTGAGATAAAATTAATGAGAAGGAAAGCTTGTTTGAATTCCAACAGGTGATGGCTGTGGGTGGGAGGGTTTGACACATTTTCCAGCTGGAAAGCCGCAGAAGAGCTCACCTAGGACAGGCAGGGGTCTTCTGGAGGGGAGGGGAAACTTGAAATTACGAAACTGGGTGTGTGTTGAAGGCATGGCAAACAGTGAAGTGAGGCATTACAGAAGGGGTGATTTCCACCTTGCCTGGCTTCTCTGCTGGAGTGCTGGGGTGAGCAGGGCTGGGGCAGTCAGTGATGTGCTGCAGGTGTGCCGAGGCAGGCACAGCTGGGCACATCTGTCCTGCGGGTGGGTGCGGGAGCTCAGCCTGGTGCCCGTGGAGGAGAGGAGCTGCACTCGCACTGCTGTGCCTGTCCTGAGGGCAGGGTGTGCAGCCTGCAGCAGACCCTGAAAGCGCTGTGCAGGTGGGGTTGGTGCCGGGCAGCCCTGGGCAGGAGTCGCTGGTGCTGGTGCTTCGTGCCCAGGGCCTGCAGAGCATCCCACCTTGCAACTGCAAGGGCTGAACTAGAGCTTGGTCGTGTGGTTTAATAAGACATGGCTGTGCTCCATGTAGGACTCAGCCTTGAAAAAAAAGTATCCAAATGCTTTTACCCTGAATTGTTAGTGTTTCACTGCATGGAAGGGCTAAAAGCACATGGAGACAGCTGATCCCTGAGAGAGCATGGCAGCTGGGTTAGCCCTGTTCAGCATATAACTGCCCAAACGGTGCCCCAAGCCGTTGCATTAGCTTCCAGAAGAAATGGGAAATTAAATCCTCGGGGACAGCAGGAGGAATGGAGGAGCGGGCTGGGAGACACAAGGGTTTGCTGATGGTTGACCTGTCCTGCCACACGCTAACGGGCAAAGCAGCCTGTGCAGCCTGTGCTAATGAGGTCATCCCAAATATTACAGCTGCGTTGGAGCACCCAGTTCTCTCCTAAAGAATGGGAAAAATCTGAGACCCTGAATATTCCCAGATTACTCTGGTAAAAGGGAAAACAGAAAAGCAAAAGGATGCTTAGAAAGGGGGGAGAGCCTCAGTTTTCCTTCTGTTCCTTGATGCAGATACATAGACCATATTTGCTTACAAGATGGTACTGATGGCAAATACGTGGTTGTTGAGGGGTTTTCTGTCTTTTTTGTTTTTTAAATAATGCCTTTCTGCAGCGGCGAAAGGCTGTATATGTGAGGCCAAGCAGTAACAGTGCGGCACCAGTAAACAGGAGGGAAAGTGCTTACTGCTCCCTTCCTGCTCCAGGGTGATCCTGGCCAGAAGGAGGGGGGTCCTCCAGGGCTCTGGCACGACGCTTCCCCTTTGCACAGCCTGGGGAAGCAGGAGATCCCTTAGTCAGGGATGGCTGCCAAGAGCATTAGGGAAGTGCTCAGTGCCAGCCAGTGGCGGTGGCGGGAGGGATGGCAGCCTCTCCTGCTTTCAGCATCCCCGTGGGAGTGGGGAGCAGGGCAAAGAGAGGGTGACCTGCCCTGGGGGGTGAGGGGGGGAGATTTTCTGCAAGAGGGAGGAATAAGAAAGAGAGACGCCCTTCCAGATGTAGTCTTCACTGCATTCGGAGAGGAATGGTGTCGGTAGCATTACCCGTAGCTTTCAACTCTTTCTGCATGGGCTGCTCCGCCCATACTCTCATTACCACCTTTTTGCAACCGTTCCAGGTTTCCTCCAATCTCATTTTTCTTCCTTTCCTTTTCCGCTGTCTGCTCTTGCATAAACTCCCCTTCATCTCCCATCTCTTCCTTTCTCCACTCACTTTTAACTGACTTCCCAGAGGGAACGGCAGGGTCTGTCTCACCAGGGGAGGTGGAGCAGCCGGAGCCCAGGAGCCACGTTCTGCTCAGCCTCCAGCTCCTGCTGCTGGTGCTTCTGCGACCTTTTCCTCTCCTCTCCTTTGGTGTTTGTTTCTGCCAAGAATGCAAAGTCTTTTGGAAAGCCTTGTTTGAGGGATGACCGCGTTTCTGGTATTGTATTCCCCAGTCCTCCTGCTGAAGTAATCACAGCGCTTGGTCTGGCTCCGATGAGCTTTGCCTGGCACCGTGGGCCAGGGTGGCTGGGTAAGGTGGCAGCTAGGGGCTTTTTCAAATTGAGATGTTGTTTAGGGTCTAAACTTGAGATAATGAGGCATGTGCAGTGTTCAAGTCTGTTAGCGCTTTGTTGCTAATTGATTCTAGAAAGATAAGCAGTAAGAGTATTTGCACTCCCATTTTAGCGTGCTTGGCTGTCCAGAGTTAACTCGGATACCCAGGGGGCATTTCTGCTGTGCACTTTCCATCACTTTGCTGCACATCTGTGGGAAAACAACTTCTGATTCATGCTGCAGGTAGACAGAGACCCCATAGAAAAATAAGCAATCAGACCAAGTCAAGGCTAACACTAACAGAGCCAAAAGGTCAGACCCATTTCTGCAAAATGACATGATGTTTATTTAGGTTTTTTTCTTTTGATAGAAAAATGTGTTGGGCAGAGATTCGTGTCATGGTAACTCTCGGCCTGTGTATCACTGGTTTTTCTGCCCCTGCTATGTTATATATGTTTCGTCAGTCATTTCAGCCATCCTTGGGCTTTCCCATCACCTGTGGCCTGACCACGTGTGGTGGGAAGGAGCGCAGGTGGGAGCGCTGCCCTACTCAAGGAGCATTTTCCAGCTCTGGCACAAACCCCAGGTGTGTGGATGACCCCCCCATTGCCACACTGTCTTCCCAAACCTCCACTTTACTCCCTAATTGACTGCCTTTGGTGAGGAGACTGGGCTAACAGCAGTATTTCTACTTCCATCCCTGCACTGGGGAAGTCAGGAGTGGTGGGCTGGAAGCGATGCTGCCCTCCAGGCAGCAGGAACAGAGCTAAATATATCTCCGGTCCCCTGCCACTGCTGCTCGCAGCTGAAGAGTGAGCAGCTGCTTCCTGGGATGCGCTGCCGCGGGAGCTGGGCTCTGAGGAGGCTCTCCTGCCTCTGCAGCCTAAAGCTAGCAGAGAAAATAAAATATCACAGATGCTAGTAATTAATCCCATGTAAGAGCTAAATCTCAATTTACCTGGTTTGTTCCCCTTGCCATTGTCTTGCAGATTTTTCTGGGTAAAATGCAGTGTGTCCGTCTGACCGTGAAAATCTGAATTAGTAACTCCAGAAACAGCCCCTTTCTCGACTATTTCTTCTGCTTCTAACTTTCATGGCACTGGGCCCAGGTTTCTTCACAAAGACTGGGAATTGTGGCCGTGTTCATGTATGATTTTTTTCACGTCTGCACATTTCAGCGCAACCTTAGCGAGGCATGGATGCAGCGGCGGTCATGAATTTGGCCGTACTGGACTTGATGCTTCTCTCCAGGTCCATTTGGGGACCCTTATCAGGTGTTAACTGAGATGTAGTATTTGGGCAATTTCAAGAACTGCTTAACAGCTACTTTGGGTTGTGTAAACGTCTTGTGAAAGTACTCCCACCTGGCTCGGAGCGTGGGGAGAGCTAAGGCAGGGTGCTCGCTGCCCTGCCAGGCTCTGCTGAGCAGGGAGGCGTTCCTGCGAGATGCACAAGCAAGGTGTACCAAAAGGCCCGATGTTGGGGTTTTGTTGTGATTTTTGAGTCGGTATCTAATAGATCAACTTGCCTGAGGAAGTACGTTTTATGCTGTTAGTATTCAACAGAAAAGTTTACCCTTTGAAGGAGCTGTTGGTGCATACGCGTGGTGTAAGTCTCCAGGCGGCAGCAGCAGCAGCGGAGATGACCCCTGACCAAGCCCCGTGTGTTTGGGAGGAAGTTCAGGCTGTTATGTTGATACCTTTTTTTATCTTTTTAATGAAACCTCCTTCCTGCCATTTCAGAGGAGAGAAGGGTTTGACGTCATGTGCTGATGAGTCACTGCTTTTAACAGGCCAGCAGGCAGGGATTGAGAGTGCTGTCTGGAGCAGCTGCTCTGTTAATCATTCACAAAAAGCCCAGAGAAAGCTCAAGGGGAATGCTTGTGAATAATTGAATTTCTGTTTTCATTATGAAGATGCAGTTGATTTACCTGGATCTGCTAGAATCCAGGTATTGGGAAGTGAGGGAGGAGGACAATGATCTCATTGATACGACTGTAAATAGCTTTTGGATAGTTATTGGTATTAGTCAAGCATATACATGATTTAACAATTTCATGCAAAGCTTATGTAATGCAGCTCTGACCGTCAGCTACATCTCATTTGCTGCAACCACTTCAGCCATACTCGTGTCTTCTAGAAGAGAGTTCTTGGGGAAGCAAATGCCCTTGATAGGGCAAGACATGAATTTTACTGGAAGGCTGAAGATCTGGCACCTCTCTTAGCCTAAAGTCATGTATTCTCAAAGGAAGCAGAGTTGTCCAGGTTTGTTCACTGATGGTTCTCCTGCTCATATACACCTTCTGAGGATGACTCCATCATTTTGGTTAATGCTGAATCAGTATCTTGACCAGATACGTTGCACTCATTCTTGGTGTGATGAGCTTTAAATTTCAGTTGCCAACATGCAATGATCAGAGAGTTCATTAGATTCTGCTTTGGATGAGTAGGAATCTTATTTCAGCCAAGGTCCAAACTGTATAAATTCTTGCATGGTGAATTATTCACTGCTCAACTCTTCGTCTTCTAGGTTGTTTAAGTGTCTTGGATGAGGAGCTGCTGCCTCTTACTCGGAGGCAGAATAAGGTGGGCAGTTTTACTGCCAAAGCATCCCTGTCCCCTGAGCGGTCCCCTGAAGCTGCCTTAGAAGAGAGGCATGCCACTTGGCTTTGACAAAGTTTAAATCTAGCTTTAAACTTCACCTACCCAGTTGGAGTGCTGGGACTGTTAGGGGAGTGGGATTGCTTACAGACATTTACCTGAATTACCTATATAATGCCAGTGAGTATATAGTAGAATACTTATATAGATATAAGCCAGTTGTTATTCTGCCTGACAGAGAAATAATGAGAAAAAGCCCCCATGCTGTGGAACAATTTGAGTCTGAAGAACCTTTCTGGTTTTGGGCATTGTTTTCATGGATTTACGATATCCCCACCAACGTGTAGGCAGAACCTAATTAGCCTCAGCCATTGGAAAAGTAAATTTTTAAATAATTTGTTGAAAATGGCGTATGGTTTTCATCTTTCAGCACTGTGGCCAATTTGCTGTGGATTTACTTTCTTGAATTGCTAAGTAGAAAAGTTTAACTGATGAAATCACCTTCTCCATACGCACATTAGCCCCAAATTCTAAAGCTTCTTACCAGAGTAAAATGCACTTATTCAATTGGCTGCGCTGTTCTTGACAGATGGAAAAAAATGTTGATAGATGAAAACAAATACCCCCACTGTGGAAGAGAGAGCTGTCCTAGAAATGCAATAGCTGATGATTTGCAGTTTCTGTAATGAGATGGTTTCCAGAGCCTGCTTCTCGGTCTGCAGATGCGATGGCCAGTGTGGGCCCTTTCAGAAGAGTTGCCCTCCCTCCCTGAGCAGGTACGTGCCTCCGGGAAGGGTATGAGAGGGGGGTGGCTGTTTAGATAGTTAGGGGGACAGTGAAGGACCAGCAGAGATGATACCTAAAAATTTTATGGGGGAAGCAGTGTTGAATTCTGGGATGTGGGCAACAGGCTGACTGTCCTGAGCTGGGAACCCAGATCCAGAAGGATGAGGAAAGTGGTGGACTAAACAAGAAGCTGAGCTGTAGCTTTTCTGAAGAGCAGCAGAAGCAGAGCTAAATGAAGGCCAGAGGAATGTTGGAAAGACTTCTTAGCAAACCTGGAGGAATTGGCATTGGTGGAGAAAGCAGGAGGTCCCCGCTGAGGAGTTCAGAGGGCAACTGGGCTGGGTCTTTCCCCAGGGGACCAGAGATGAGCCTGAGAAGTAGTAGGTGCTGGGACCAGGATAGCTAATGTGTCAGTGCTGTGAATTTGGAGTTAAGGTTTGTGTGCTGCCTGTAAGTAAATGAGAGATGGGAAGTGTACCTGGGTCGTCACACAGCACAGGAGACTAGCTATGGAGAGACTGGGAGCAAACTGGGACTGAAGTGGGAGAGCAGGATGAGGAAACCAGTAATGCTGTGCCCTTTTCTCGAGGGTGACCTGATATCTACCAGGGGACACGGGAGGGAAAATTTCAGACCTCTCATGGCAGGACAGAAGCACTGAAGAAGTTGCACATGCATGAGTTGTATCCAGCTTTTCAGATCATTGCCGTGTTGCAGTGGGTAGTGTTGCTCATGCAAACCCGTGGAAGGTGTGACCAGAAGGAAGTGAGGTTTGCGTTGATTTGACAGTGGTAGAGCTCGATGTACAGATGTTGGCAGTGAGAGGATGTTTATATACCCCGTCCTGAGCGATCAGAGATCATGAACCACGTATCTTCCCATAGAATCACAGCCTGAGAAATAGGATGCCCAAGGATGGTTGTTTCGTAACTTTAGTCCTGCGGCACATCCTTCCTGGAGCTCTTCTTGTGTGACTTCTGCCTTTTGAGCCTTTGAGATTCCATATTCCAGTTCCTATTAATTTTAAGGCTTGGAGAAACTTGTATATTGAAAGCTGTGATTCTAATAAATTAATGACATTATAAGTATACCTAGCTTTGCTAATAACTCCAGATATTCTGAGATTTTAATTCTCCAGCATCATGAGCTGCTGAGCCTGGGACATTGGACAGAGCCCAGCTTGAATATCACGGTTTAGGGTGGTTATTTATGCTGGAGGGAGAAAGGTATCAGCAAAGCAAATTGTGTTGCTTGCACATAGGGCATATTTTGTATGGCATACAATAATAATGAAGGTCATCTTTAAGAGCAAACTTGCTGTTGAAAAGTTGAGTATTGAAAACAGAGAAAATCAAACAGGAGCTTATGAACTATGAGAATAAAACAAAATCCAAAGGAGGAAGGCAGTTAAAATCTAAAAAGAACGCTGTTTCTGAGGCCTTGCGTCAGATGTTGATTCTACAAAAGATGCTTTTTTCCAGTTGCTCATTAAAAAGGGTCCTACTGAAGAGTTATTGTTCCCTGAGAAATCAGGTGCATTGTGTAGTCAAACATCATATTAAAAAAGAAAAGGATTTCTGGAAAGACGTGGGTACAGGAAGGCAATAAAGCCTGAGGAGGTTATTAAAAGCCACCCAGAGAAATTGCCCATGTGAGTTGTGTTACAAAACTGAGAAGCAATCAGCAACAAGAAATCTTCTGGGACACCAAAGCCTAAGCCTGCACGTAATCCTGAGCACTTGGGAGCCTCTGCTTTCCCTCTCCTGGAGTCCTTGCCATGTGGGTGAAGACAGCTCAAGGCCTTTGCTCTGCCATCCCTGTGGCTGGAGGGAAGGGCTGGTAGGTTTAAAAACAAGTTTGAAAATTTTCCTTGTTCTTCAGCCACGTTTTTTTCTCCTAATTGCAAAGTAAGTGTAGTTGGTTGTTGTTTTCTTTTTTAAATAACTGATTCAGCCAGCCATTTAATCTCTTGTTCTCTGTACCCAGTAAAAAAAGTGTGAGTAGGTCTGGAAAAATAATAATTGGAGAAAGATTAACACAAGGGACCAAAATCATCTGTGATTAAAGGATGGGCTCTGGAACTTTTCACCAGCCTAGGTCAACAGTAACCAGAAATCGTCCATTGGGTTTTCACATGAATCGTGGTCTCAGGCCGGTGTCTGGGGCTAAGTACCAATCCTGTGACACTGAAGGGTGGGTATCCCCACCCCCCCCGGGGCTCTCATCAGAGCGCAAGCCTGTCTGCTTGCCTGCCTTGGTGCTCATTAGCCATCGCAGCGTTGTGGGGCAGGAAAAAGCACAACTGGTTGTTGATCAAATAATCAGATTTCTTCCCTTGCTTCTGGCCTCTTGGTTTGTGTTCGGGAGAGCTCGAGAGTTCGTCTAGACTCCTTGAACCTGCTGGCGCTCCAGGGCAGCAATCAATGTCTTACATGGCAAAGCGTCAGGGAGTTCTTGTAATGCCATAGCCTGTTACATTCGACGTGTCATTATTAATTATTGACAGAGCACTCAAAGATTGGGTTGTGATGTTTCTGTTTTGTGTTTCTTTTATAAGAAAAAGAATAGTTTCTAAAGTTAAATTTAAAAAGTTTGAAACTTTAAAGAGATGCCTGTTTGCCCATGCTTGAAGGATAGGTTTGTTTTCTTCAAAGGTCAGGAATAAATTTGTCTTCCAGCTTCCATCTTTGATCCTGCGCCGCGTGATTTACAAAGGGCTCTGCGTCCCGTGTAAGCCAGCATGGCAGATGACTCCAATGCCTCAGCCACAAGCTGCTCTCACAGGTATGGTACTGATGTAAGAATTATTTGTGCTAAGAAAGAGAGGGGAAAATCAAAAGAGTAAGTATCTATAGTGAAAAACAAGACAGAATTTGAAAACCAGAAGATGTTAGTTAAATCCTTACAACCAGTTGACAAAACATAGCCTTGGGAGAAGGAACCGGCACCATAAATATGTCAAGCTGGGGCACAACAAGATATGCTCAAGGAGAACCAAATGGTTAATGAGACTAAACAGAAAAGTACTGGAACTATGCGTGAGCTATCCTAATTAGCACAGTAGAAGATCCCTGTCAGAGCCCCACGGTACCTTTATATGGAGACCAGGCTTGTGAGAACCCACGAGAATTAAGTGTGACTAAATGTAGTTGTAAACAGTTGTTCAAAGTGTATAAAAAGTTCTGGTATGTGCTCAGCAGGGCACTAGCTTTGCGGATTTACCACCTAGCCCCGTCCCTGCGCAGGGGCGATGAGCGAATCCCTGGGCTGTGTACCTGGATGGGCTCAGGCACACCGCGGGAAGAGCCCGGGTTCGGGATAAGGGTACCCCGGGCAGGAGAGCAGTTCTGACTTTGGCGCGGTTAGTAACTACTCCCTGCTTCCCAGGAGTGGCTAGCAGGCATCCTCAGAGTGGGTCATGGCTCGAGCCAGTGCTTGTAAAGATGGCAATACTTGTTGCACCCCCTGCTCCAGCAGCCTGATGTTGCCTGTTGCGAGCCCTGTCCTTCCGTGCCGTGTGACAGGGATTCTGAGCGTCCCCATGAAGCTGTTCTGCATTTCGAGAGCATGGCACTTTGTCTCCTCAGAGACACGAAGACGTGCCTTTGCCTTAGATCCCAGCCTACTGGAAAACAAGGTCAACCTGACTGTTTTGGAACAGATGGCTTCCTTCCATGTAGTGGCATTTCCCTGGCTAAATGGAGCCTGACTGTACATAAATATCAGATGCAGCTATATGTGGATTGGTAAGTATAGTAGCAAATTACATGGTTAGGAGAATTTAGAGCTGCTGAAAAAAATGACCATTTTTTTTTTTTTTTCCAAAAAATCAGTCAGCACTTTAAGTTACTAGGGTTGTTTTTTTTCTTTAACAGTCATCCTTTAAACTAAGCTAAGCTGGCAGGTGACAGGTTACCCCCGTCCCTCCTGGGGAAGGTTTTCAGTGGAAGATGCCTGGAAGCAACTGAGCAAGAGCTTGATATGTTCTGAGCCATCTCCCCCAGCAGAGCGAGGCTGTATTGGGTCCTGTGGAAAAGTGAGCTAAACCAGATCTGATCTTGATACTAAAACACGGGATTGACTTGTGCAGCATGGGTAATGAGGCTGGAAGGAGTGCAGGTGGATTAACTGGGCACAGAAAGACGAACTTACTGTTCCCAAGTGAATGCGTGCTGATGGTTTTGCTTGGGTTTTTTTCAGAGTATAGGGAACGATGGTGCCCTAAATTCTTGTCTGTCTGTATTACAACATGCTCGGGGGCAGGGGGTAGGGGGAGCGACCTACATGTCTTATGCAAGAGAGCGTTGTCTTGAGATTTCCTGTTTTTCAGGATGTCTGCATTGCTTTTCCTGGTCCCAAAGAACTAATTTAGATTATATTAATTAATTATTTCACATAATATTGTGCAGGAGAGAGGAGGACCGTATGACGTCTAGAGGCCTGTTCCAGCTCTGTTTTCTATAGTTTTAAGAAAGTGGGTGCCACCAGCCGTGGACATCACTGATGCAGGCTGTGTACCCCTTAGGCAAAAGGGTAGCCCTGGCAGTGTGCGGAGAGCCCTGACTCTCCAAGGGTAGCATTCAGAGCTCTCCCCTCCAGCTTTATCTCATCAGCTCTTTTCAGAAAATGCAGCAGAAATATAATCCAATCACTTTAGCACTCGGAGGCCCGGGCTCAGCATAGGCACTCTGGCTCAGTAAGGAGAGATGCTGCTTCATGACTCATTTCCTCTCCTTGGCCACTGAGTCACTGTCCATCCTTATTGCTAAAAACTACCTGAAAGAGTCTGAATGGATTCCTGGGCACTTGGTGTTTTATCTAACTTTAAATGTGGAAGAAGGCACTTAAAGACATGAGAGTTTGTCACCTCCTCCAAAACACCACGAACTATGTTGAAATAGAGATTCAGCAAGTGTGCTTGAAAGCCTGGCTTAAAAATGTAGAGGTTTTCTTTGGCATGTAGGTCATTGCTAGAAAAGGGCTGAATCATAAATACAAGGTCCTCAGAGAGGTTCACGTATGAGCTAGAGCTGGAATTCTGCTTTGTAGCTTGGGCTCATTTCCAGAGCAGACCAGAACTCAGATCTGGATTTTAAATACCGTCAGTCTTGTAAGTCAAGTACCCAGTTCAAGTGTACAGCCAAGCAAGGACCTTGACCGACGTTCCTCTGCTGCACCTAGCCGTGGTTTATGTGCCTTTATACTTGTGCATCTCTGCAGGAGGGGCATAGCCACCTGGAACATCTCCACCCTGCCCGGCTGGCAGCCCGTCAGCTTTCCTCAGCACAGGTTTCTTCTTTTTAACTGCTGGTTCTGCTTCCAGAAGTGCCCTCAGCACAGGTTTCTTCTTTTTAACTGCTGGTTCTGCTTCCAGAAGTGCTGCTAGCTCCCCACAGGTTTGTCTTTTCCATCAGATTTCCTAGTGCTCATGCTGACTGCATCCCGCAGGTCTCCCTGGTCCAGCTGTGTGGTCCAGAAGCTGATGCAGTCTTAGGACTGAGCCTGCTCAGCCTCTCCTCATATAAATTGATCCACACATGGCAAGAGATCCAAGGTGTTTTAAAAGCAGACCCACTTCCTTACAAATTAGAGAATTTTCTGAAACAAACACTTGTGTTTCTTTTAAAGATTTTTTTCTTTCTTCACTCAAAGGTTTTTTTTTATTTAATTGATATTAAAGTCATCCTATTTTAAGACATTTAGATTTTTCTCTCTTAAGACGGAAACTAATTTAGTACAGTAAACCCCAGTATTCTGATAAAAATTGCTCACTTGTTTAAACCTCTTTACAAATCCCAGGGAACAAATCCCAGCGAAAACCCTGATAGACTTTAGTGAAGCTAGATGCATCATTTATTTTTCAATAAATTAAGGCTAGCTACCCTCCACCCCCCAAATTCGTATGTTTTCATCCTTTATTTTGTGTGTGATTTGGTTATCTAACATAATAATTACATAGAGATGTAATATGATGTAACATTCCTTGTATTTAGTTCTGGTAGTTCCAAAGGAGACTTGCTTGGAGCGACCTGCCAGAAGGCACTCATTATTCAGAGACCTGCTTTATGTCGACGTCTCTTCTGCTCCCAAGTGAAAGCGATCCTAGTCACGAGAGTTGCTGACCCCCTCTGAGATGACTCATTCATCAACCCAGCTGTTAGTCCAGAACAGTTTGGTGGGTTTTTTAACTTTGCTAAGATCTAGTGAACATTCCAAGTGACCCAAAGAGGGCTGGAGCCCCTGCAGAGCTGCTGGCAGCCTTCCTAGTCCTGTACTCCTGGTGTTGGTGTCTCACCTACTGCACAGCCATGGTGGCAGCAACCAGGAGCTTGGGCTGAGACCTTCCTTTACCCCAGTAAATTGCTACATCCCCACTGTGATAAACATGCTGAGCAGAATATTGTCATAAGTAGGGCCATTATATGAGACAGCTAAGAAATTAGGGGGAAACAAAGCAAAACCTGGCTCCATAAAATTTGATTAGTAGTTTTTGCTAGAAAATGCTGGCAACACAAAGATTTTATTTCTGTTGTTTCATGGGGATGGGCTGAGACTAAATGACTGAGGCTGAGCAAGGACTGACGTATACGCTTGATTTGTATGTGCTCTGGCCAAAACAATCTTGATGTTCATCTGCGAGTTTAAAATGTTCCCAAAGTCTTTGCAAAAGCAAGTGTCTGAAAATTAACTTTCAAAGACTGGAAATTTATTTCCCAGAGCTCATGGATATTTAAATCCCTGTTGTTTGGCTTTGCTTATTATAGAAACATAGAATGGTTTGGGTTGGCAGGGACCTTCAAGATCATCCATTCCCAGCCCCCCTGCCATGGGCAGGGACACTCCCCACCAGACCAGGTTGCTCCCAGCCCCGTCCAGCCTGGCCTTGGGCACTGCCACGGATGGGGCACCCACAGCTGCTCTGGGCAGCCTGGGCCAGTGTCTCACCACCCTCACAGGAAAGAATTTCTCCCTAATATCTGATCTAAATCTGCCCTCTTCCAGCCTCCAGCCATTCCCCCTGTCCCGTCACTCCATGCCCTTGTCAGAAGTCCCTCCCCAGCTTTCCTGCGGGCCCCTTTAGGCACTGGGAGGCTGCCATAAGGTCTCCCCGGAGCCTTCTCTTCTCCAGGCTGAACAGCCCCGACTCTCTCAGCCTGTCTTCCTAGGAGAGGTGCTCCAGCCTCTGACCATCTTCGTGGCCTCCTCTGGACTCGCTCCAACAGGCCCATGTCCTTGTTACGTTGGGGGCCCCAGAGCTGAAGGCAGCACTGCAGGGGGTCTCACGAGAGCAGAGCAGAGGGGGAGAATCCCCTCCCTCGACCTGCTGGCCACGCTTCTCGTGATGCGGCCCAGGATACGGTTGGCTTTGTGGGCTGCAGGTGCCCATTGCTGGGTCATGCTGAGCTTCTCGTCAGCCAACACCCCCAAGTCCTTGTCCTCAGGGCTGCTCTCAGTCCATTTTCTGCCCAGCCTGTGTCTGTGCTTGGGATTGTCCCGACCTGTGTGCAGGACCTTGCACTTGGCCTTGTTGAACATTGAGGTTTGTACAGGCCCAGCTCTCAAGCCTGTCAAAGTGACATCCTTCTTTCCTGATTAAGAAGTTTATGAGATATGTACGGCCCGGTAAGCACAAATGATGAGATTATGAGTAGCCCCTTAGCAGCTCCCACTGCTATGCAGTCTTGATGCAGTCTTGGTGCGGTTTGGGTTGTATCTCCTGTACAACTGCCTGCAGTTGTCTGTACCCTCATTGCAGCTCTCCTTCTCCTCTGGGAGTGATGAAAGGCCATCCCTGAAGTCCAAACTCGGCATCTGAATTTCTGCACTCTCTTAAGTCTGCTTTTATTGGTTGTGTTTGAAGCACATCATGAAGGGACTATATCGCTGAATACTGGGGCTTCTTTGTTTAGTTTTAGTTCTATAGCTGCATTTTAATTAGTCCTCTTTTTCATCAAGTCATATTAAAATACAATGTATATTTTGGAACAGAAAATTAAATGTACCAAAGCAATTTGAAACTAATAGCTATATCAGGAGCTGAATTTAACTCTGTGAGCAGCCTAGGGGTTTGCTGTTCTTGCAGACAAGTTTTCAGAAAACTCTCTGGGTAGGATGCAGAAAGGTTGCATCATTGCCACGGCTCTGGCTGGCAAAACATGCCATAAGAGGAGAATCCTGTTGCTTAGCGACTCATGAAAGATGATTAACCCTTTCCAAACACTGCCCAGTAGTTGTACCAAGGCCCTCCTGAGATGTCTTTGTGAACAATAAGTGAATATGAAGAAACTAACATCTTTAGGTACTTGATGTATTGATTTATTCATCATTAATGCTAAATGAAGGACCATCTTAATCTTACCATTAGTTATTGAAGGGGATCGCTTAATCAGAAGTTATTCTTCCATAGTATGACATGCAATTATTGCAAAGGAAGGATCATGTAATTACAGTAAAGATGGACTAAGAAGTGATTAAAAATGATTTGGGGATGATGCTGGTTAATGCTACTGCTGGTATTTCTTCATGTGAACTCAAGTATTTCTAAAGCTTCTGCTAGATTTAAACACTGCGTCCACATATTGACATTCTCCTTGCACAGGGTGCCTTAAAGCAGAGTCTGGTAGCAACAGTAGCTAGGGAAGTTCCTCACCTCTCATCTCCTTCTAGTGCAACAGGGAAATTATAAAGGCCATTTCAGTCTGAAAGTGCTCTTTTTAATTAAGAATGGAATCAATCTCTGAGGTTGATGGGCTGCTGAATTTCAATTTCCTTCTTCAAAAGGTGCCTGAAATGCAGCAAGAGTTGACAGGCAGGAATGCGTGGGTGTGGTGGGCGCATTTGGTTTTACCTGGTGTCACCCTTTCACAGATGCTACGGTGCAGAAATTTTCTATATGGTTACTAATACGTTCCAGCACTTGGGCTGACATGGTTTTTCAAATGTGATCGCTTTGGATGGTTGTCCACCCTCATCCAGCTTGAGCTGTCTTAAAATTGGATGTGGAGCCAGCCTAGCCTTCTACAGTCAGAGCAGGAGGCGCAGTTCTGACGGGTCATTCATTACGTCTCTTTCAAACATAGCCCTGGCTGGGCTGAACTGCCCTGGTTTGCCATCTTTTGCAAGCAGCCTGGAAAGCACGTTGCGCTCAGCCTGCAGCCGGTGCTGCGTGAGATGGGCCCAGCCTCCGGTTTTAGTGGTGTCTCGCGTAGCATTATTTCCACCAGGATGGCTTTCTAATGTTCAGTGTGCTGCTTAATAACACTGACAGAGCAACACGGTTTTCAATTGCAGCCGTGGAGAAAACCTCACTTGGGAACAGAGGTTAAGGCATAGATAGAGGATTTTAAATTGCAGTGGCCTCTCTTTGTGAAATTAGCTGGTAATAAAGGCAAGAATTCCCCTGGAGCAAGAAACACTCTGGGTTTCACCTTCTCCCCCTCCCAGTTTCCAGCAGCAGCAATTAGTTTCTGTAACTACTGGCCCTCAGTTCTGGGAGCCTGGGAGTAGGTCGGGGCTGTTGACTGCAACAGCAGCTGCTGCATACGCTGAATCTGTGCACAGCAGCAGCCCAAGCATCTTTGCATCTGTGCTGTCATCAACACAAAAAACTATCTGAGCTAGAAATATTTTGTATTTGGTAGTGATGAGATTGTGTTCTCCTCTTGTTTGCGGGTGGGTTAACTCTGTGACCTTAGCAGAGGCTTGTAAGGCATTAGAATCAATCCAGATGACAACTTGCTGCGAATACAGCCTTTCCTGCGACGTATCCAAATGCAGTCCCTGCGTTTCTTAATCTGCCCTTATTCAGTAACATGATGTGTGCTCCTATCAGGCAAATACAGAAGCTGTTGCAGATCTTGTTTCCCACATGTCTTCTCCTGATGCGTTTCAGACCTTTGGCTCCAGTTAGCAGCCCGTGTGATAAACAACCGACTGTGTGCCACGTGGTGCTGTGCACTGCTGCTTTTCCTAGGAGTCTCCATGCCACTGGAAGATCCCAAGGGAGATTTATATTGTAACAGAGGCACAAACCAATGCAGATATTTCTGAATTGTTTAGGCAGATTATTTACTGCTGTTTTGAACATGCTTTCTTAACTCACCAGCAGCAAAAAGAAAGTTGTGCCACTGATAGTTGAGCTGTTTTCTTTCGCTGCTGTCAGTAAGGAGATGGAGCTTGCAAACTGGGGTGATTTGGTGTTTCACTAGGATGGATGGATTTGACTTGTCTGAAATATGGTTTCTCTTGGTGCCTGTCCGAGGAAATACCCATCTGCCTTGCGCTGTGCTAGCTGGCGTGTCACGCAGTGGGGACGGCGTGTATTCTCAGCCCAGCTTTGTACCTCTCTGGCATGCGTTAGTCATGCGAGTTGTGGTGGTTTGCTTATGAGCCAGTAACCCTGCGCTTGTGCTTCCAGTTTTATTTCTGGGCACAGACCAGCCTGGGAAACTGTAACGTAAGTGCTCATGTACAAAAACGCCCAGCAGTCCGCTGGGTGCTCCAGAGGAGAAACAAGAAGTACAGTGCTGCTCCTGGGGCTGAGGAGGGATGATGGGGCTGAAGCACCAGTACCCCAAGCTCCCTGCCGAGCCGTGGTGAGAGGGCAGCACCTGCCCCCCTGCTCCTTCCCCCTTGCCCGCTCCCTGGGGCTGGAAATCAGACTGCGGGCACACCAGGAGGCAGCAAGTGCTCGCACCACACACTCTTCCTAGGCTAGAGCCTAAATTTCTGTGTTCTCCTACGTGTGTTTTTAGGGGGAGTTTTCACAGAGTTGAGATGCTGGAACTCAATAATATGCTTTGAAGAGAAACAAACTTCAGCCAGGATTTTTGTGGACAATAAGGCCATAGCAAAGTAATATGTGTGGATGATTTTGTTTGCTGATGGGAATGTTTTTTGTGCTTTTTTTTTTTTCTTTTGGTACCTTTCTGGTTCAGATTTTGTGTGTAGCTGAAGGCCTCATGATTTTGACGATCTGTGTGCTTTTGTCTCTCTAGGAGAGTTTGCGGTTCAGAAAGGCTGTGACTTACTCTGATACGGAAACATAATGGCAAATGGTGTGTTGTGGGGGGGGTCTGTGGGTCTCAGGGTGAAGGGTGGTCCAGAGGCTAAGATGCTTCTGTGGGCTAGGGCAGAGTGGGACCGGTTCTGAGTCCCCCACAGACACCATGCGGGAGCACATCGGGTGCCTGGGGCTTAGGCTGTCGTGAAGCCACAGCTATTTGTAAAGTACTGTCCTCTCCCCTCGCTCCCTTCCCTGCTGCACCAGGGAAGGGGCACTGGGGAGGAGGGAATGCTCAGACACCCTGGTGATGAGTGAGGGGAATATTAGCACCTGAGAGTGTGCTGGGGACCTGCCCATACCAGCCTCCGTGCACTCCAGGTGGGGTGGACCCGAACCAGCGCCAGTCCAGCATCCTCAGAGCTGTGTTAGCACTGTGCTGGAGCTGCTGCTCGGCAAACACACAACTATACCTGCCCACAGGGGTCAAAGTCTCCATTTCCCATAAATTCTTTAATTTAGGGGGAAAAAATGGATGTGCAGATATTCGTTAGGTCAAAAGGTGCTTCAGCCATGAATTGTGAATAAAAAAATAGCACATGAAAGTCTAATCACAAGAATGGAGAAATAAAAGGCAACTAATCTAGAAATTATTGATTTCTTTTTTTTAACTTGTTCTTGGTTAATTAGTCACCCCTAGCTGTGCTTGAACACAATTGCAAACAGAATGTGAGACAGGCAATAAGGAGTGGCTGGTCTCATTTTAACATCCTTTAATTAGTGCACAAAGTAGTTTGTCGACCATATCTGCAGTAGAAGGGCTGCACACTGAAGCGTTCACCAGGATGAATTAATGCGTGATTCCAGGTGAGGCTGTTCCTTTCAGTGCTGTCAACAGTGAGCCCTGGGGACCTTGTTCTTTCCAACCAGATGACAGCTAGTGACAGATTTCTTAATATTCGTTACAGTGTTGATGCCTTTAACTGTATGGCACATCAGGAGAAAAGGATTCACTGCTCTGAATAGCTGAACCTGGCCGTTTTGTTCTCACCATTTGAGTTTAATGGTATAGCTTAAGATGTAAAGCCTGTGATAGGAGATTATCAGAAGTTAATTTAGTTAGGCTATGAACTGCCGTATTTTAAATTGCTTTAAATTCATCATGCTTCAGAGCTGGAATGCACTTTAATGCCACAGCGCCATACAACACAGAAATGTTTGCGGGTAACTTCTGCCCAAAACCATAAAAGGCTGTTTTCAGGCATGGTACAGGGGGCTATTCTGTCACATTTCTCAGTTTTTGTGGTTTATTTTGAGCAGTTTTCTACCCTGTGAGATGTTTTCCTTCCTACCTCCCTCAAAACTTGCTGAAAATTTTATGCCATTTGTTGTCCTAAAGGGCCCCCCAGTCTTGAATGCCCAATGCTGTGATGGGCAGGGAAACATATGAGCTGCAGAGAAGAAAACCAGGAGAAGAGAGGCTAACTGAGCTGCTGAAGCCCCTGCAGGAAATCCATGGCAGATCAGGATTGCTCTTGGTTGCCCCGCTAACCCGGCGTGGCCAGCCTTGCTCTCAAACCTGCTGTTTGGACCTGTGTATTAAGGATACCTGGTGCTGCAAGCATGGTGCTCTGCTACTAGGAACAAGCCCCATGCCCAAGCAAAATGCAACACATTCTGGAAAGAGAAACCCCACGACTTTGGGTGGAAGCGCCTTCAGATGCAGTGCCAGAGTGACAGGGTGCCCCTTTCCACCCAGGTAGAGATACTTCTGGGTGCCCGCGCAGCCTCCACAGCCAGCGTGGCACTGCTGCTGCACGCTCACAGCCAGCAAAAAAAGGAGCAGCACCTGGAGCCCCGTCGCAATCTCACTTTGGAAAGAGCAAATGGTCATTGTGGTTTATTTTCATCTGTTTTATTTTCAGTGACTGGGTAAATGTATTGCTGTAGTCTGTGTTACAAAGGAGAACCTGCTTTCTGCCTAGGCTCTTCCTCTGGTAGACTGTCATGTGCTAGCAGAGACCTAGCAAGAGCAACTCTTAGCAGAGTTGTTTTTCCACTGAGATGGAGATAACTGGGGAAGGATGGTTGTAGGTACTCGGGATGGTTGGACCTTACACGCACAGACGCTATGCACAACCAGAAAGGCTGTAATTGCTGCTAAGTTTCTGCAAAGTCTCCATCCAGTCCAAATCCCTTGGCTGGGACATGGGTGAGTATTGATGGAGAACAACTCTAGGCTTTGGCTTCAAACGTTAGAGAGCAACTGCTAGGTGTCCTAGCAAGTACTTTCAAGGTCTTCCAGCCCAATAAATGGTATTGCAATGCAATAGTGTTTTGCAACCATTACTCAAACTGCAAGTTAGGAACCTTTTCATGGGTATGGAAACCAGCTCCATTAAAATGGCTTCACTCTCTGGCTTCAAGAAGTTCCTGGTGATGGTAAGAGGCAAAGATGGTCACCAGAACCAGAAGTGTCCCAGTTACAGATATTCAGTGCCCTTCTTTGATCACTAGTTCCATCTGATAAACATTATCTTTAGTTTGGCAGTGCTTTTCCCCCTCTGCTCCATGCGAACAGTTTGGTTTTCCTGGCCCATTTGTAGCAGCATGTGACAGCAAAGCATGTATCTTAAGATGTTGCACTGGGTTTTATGTCCTGGGATCTTGGCTATAGGTCACAGCTTGGCACATCGACAGTATCCAGTAATGAGGCAGTGCCATGTTGGATACAACTGGATGAATTATTTGTAGCGAACCACTGATTTAATTTCTTTCCTTAAGTTCCTGAATGAGCTACTGTGAGGTTTTGACTGCCGGAGATCTGCGTGTGTGAAATGACAATGACAGTTTTATGCAAATAGGTTTCATGCTCTGGATTGCCTATCAGCTATTCAGAGAAATTATTTCTCATTATTTGCTATTTTGGCTGAATGACAGGCCTTGCAAGTCACGGGGCGTTGAGTCTGATCCCTGAATGAGTAGCTTCCAAACTCACCTGGAGCTTTCAAGATTGATCTTTCAATAGCGCCGTATGCACGCTCCGAGCATAAACCCTCGTGCAAACAGATTTGCTGTGCTTTCCTCTTCCGTGTGGAATTCTTGTCCGTGTCTGTTCACTGCCACCAAGGAATGGGAGTGCCGCTTAGCCTGTAGGGCGATCAGTTCTTGTCTTCAGATGAGCTTTGTGAGTCCTTTTTGGCAGCGTTTTCTGGATTGTAAGCAGGGGACACTGGTGCAGTAAGACACGTTTGCACTGACGAGCAACGTGGCAGCGGTTAGTGGATGACCTGGTATGGGTTTGCTGGTGCCACCACAGGTGGGTTGAGCTGTCCTGGGGTGCTGTCGCCACTCCTACGGGCAGCCCCTGGCACGGCTGGGCTGCCACGCTCATACAGCCCGGGCTTTGTTTCTGCCCGGGAAGCAGTCAATGTTTGCTGTGTTTCTTATGCAGTTTTTCAGCAAGAGGTTGTACAAGAGAGAGCTACATCATTTGTGACAGTTGTAGCTCTAAATAGGAAATGATTAATATTTCATGATTATTTTTCTGTAAGGCATGATTCTTGGAGAATGCATCAGTCTGGCTTGCTGGAGAGAATGAGCCTGCCTTGCTCAGCTTCAAATCAAAATGTAGTCAGGCACTGCATGCTAATATACCTATATTAGATGAAAACTCTCTGGCTGTCTGACTAATGCTCTGCTGCCAATACGTCAGTACAAAAGTGAACACAAGGTTTAGAAACTTCTATTTCACTCGTCAGTCTTGCAAGTTAGCTGTCTGTCTGCCTTTCTCTTGTGCACCTTTAGTCTAAGTTTTAAAATAGTGCAAGAGGTCATGAATGCCAGCCAACTGCATCAATTGCAAAATCTTTGATTCCAGTCTTTGCTTTCTTCTTATGTACTTATTTTTCCCTTTCTTAAGTCATAAGCAAGCCTCCTTCAAATATTTCAGGATTGCACTAGAGAATAACAAACAATCAAGGAAAGTCAAGGAAATGTTCTTGTAACAGTGATACAACTTTTCTGTGAAGGTAGCTGTTCAAAATGCCTGAAGGTAAAATGTATTGGCAAGTATCTTACAGAACTTTTGTTCTTATAATATTAATAGGATGGTCCCAGAGTTGCTGTTAATTGGCAGCTAGGCCACCAAGACTTTGACTTTTGCCCTGGACTGCTCCCAAAGAAGTCTACGGGAAGGTCATGGAAAGGTTGGTAAGAAAAGGGATGGGAGCTGCTCCTCCTGCTCTGCAAGCTGTTCCATAGGAAGACTTATGCCGTATTGTAGTAGGATGCTGTTAAGTGCTGCAAATCAGGATGAAAGAAACAGACAGATTCCTATTTACATATAGAGAGTCTATTCTTTAATCTGAACTAAGTCAGACCAGAAGAAAATGAGACTAGAAGATGATGTATGTTCCCACAGACTAGTATAATGGCTTAATCCTTGTGCAAACAGCAATGCAGGAATACAAATAATTCACAGCAGATTCTGCTGGTCCCAACCAGGGTTTCATTCTGTTAGATACAGTAGAGAATATTATAAAAACATGATAGAGAGTTAAGATTGCAAAGAAAATATATGTTAGGAAGTATCCATGTTAAGGTGGTCTGTGAAATGTTAGTTTAACATGCACACCCCTGTCAAGTGTTCTTAATTACAGTCATGCCTGCCTGCCCTGTCTGCACAATGGAGGGGATACACTTGCTATAACCAAGCAAAACAAGGACTCCTGGTTCTTTCTAGGATGCTATTTTAGAGTTGGATTTGGTTTTATATCACAGCTGTTTCCGATTTTTTTTAAGGGTTGTTGGTAGCCTCTAAAAAAGGCAGAAAGGAATGTGTAGGTATGGCAACTACTTTGAAAGACAGCTCTGCTTTTGCAAGACTCTTGAAAATAAGTTTTGGAGAGGCAAGATTTACAGCATGAAGTACTTTGAGACCTCATCGAGAGACAGGGTCATCTCAGAACTTTTGTGTGCACTATGCAAGGATTCAGGGACTTAGAAAACTACAGAGCTGAATTGCTTTTCTGTCTAAAAAACCTGATAAAACAACCCCTTTGGTGCATATATAATTTTCTGCATGTGTGGTTATATACTATGGTATTTGATGATCCATCTTTTTTAAGCTAATGCAGCTGATGTCAGGCAAGACTTGCTCAGCATTATTAAAATTCACATTGCTTTATGAACTTAGGACTTACATCAGCACAATGCAAAGCACAAATTCAACAGCTGCTCTGTAGGTCGGAGTAGACTTCAGATAATAGGCAATATAGCCATGGGAGGATGTTGCTTTCGATGATTAATGTAGCATTCAGATTTGCAGGCTTGTTGTACAATCTGTTTGCCTGAAAATTGTTGGTTGGTTGGTTGTTTCTTGGGATCTTTTCTCTTAAGTGTAATTGTTTGGTAAAAGGAGTGGTAGGACTCGGTTGTAATGATGATAAAAGGGATATTTGGTTTTGTTCTGTCTAATGCCACTGGCACAGAAAAGCCTCTGCAGTTCTCTTTGGTGTCCGAGTTGACAGAGTCTGGATGCTGCTGACTGTCTATAGAGGATCTCTGAGCCCTGGCTGGCTAAGCAGCTCTGAGAAGTAACAACATAACCTTAGAATTAAGAATTGTCAATAGTAATTAAAAATCACGGTTAAGGGCTCTCATTCAGCAAACACTGACTGCTGCTCAAAGCACTTATGTATATTTTTAATTTTGTGCATATTCCAAGTTTATTTGGTCTTACTACAACCAAGGCATATGCTTTGAATTCTATTGTTTTATGCTTTTTTTTAAATCAAATAAATTACTGTAATTCATAGATGTACTTGGTGGGTAAAAATCAGGGAACGTAACTGCAGCTGTACGTATGGATTTGCTTTTGGGAGCAGGTTCTGCATTTCTGCTTCCCTGAAGGTTAATTGTGCTGGGATTTGCTCTGTTACGCTTCTCACTTCAACTTATTTTTCCTAAGATTTCTTTTCTATTGTAAGCCTCATTTCCTACATTTAATATCACTGTTCATCAGCCTAATTACCCTTTGGTCCCACCTCTTTGGCACAGACCCTGAGAAAGAGACTCCACACTCCGGCCCCAGCTCCTGCACCATCTGGCCTTTCCAGCTGGAAGCCTCTGGCCCTGGTCTCCCTCCGGAGGAGCGTGTGTCTCCTCGGCTGTGCTGGCTCACGTCTGGCAACTGAACTTTCGCTTCCCCGTTTCTGCTCGGTCTCCTCACATGTTGCAGTTCTTCCTTCCCATTTCTTCCTGCTCTGTACAGAATACCTTGGTTCTCCAGAAAATGTAATAAGACGGGAATTGGCATCCTTGGCAATGCCTGGCAGTGAGAAAGGGAGCCCTTCCACCGGAGCTCGGGGAGGAGCGCTCCTACACAGCACCCCATCTGTGCCCACCAGCCACCACCGGCTCCTCGCAGAGGAGAGGATGAGGAATGAGAAAAGGACCTTCGTATTCCAGGGTGGAAGCCAGCCAGTGGGGGCTTGTACAAACGGCCCCTGCACCGGGACAGCTGCTCCAGCCGGAGCCTGAGAGATGCCAGGGCTGTGGGGCAGGTTGTGCAGCACTGCAACACGCGGCAGCACAGCAGGAGAAGCTGAGAAGACACCGCTTCCACGAACAGGCAGGCATGGCTTCCTGATTAGGAGCAAAAAACGTCAACCCAGAAGGGCTCTGTCTGGTTTTGTTTGGGGTTTTTTTTTCATATAATAATATTGTGAGACAGTTAGGTAAAACCTCATCAATATCACATCTGCAAGAGATGGTGAAAACCTCCCTGCATGGACGAGTAATCCATTTAGTTCTTCAGACAAGATCTTCAGTGCCAGACGTAGTATCTGGCCTTTTTGATTCAGCTTTGAGATACACTGGTGGAAAACCACAGGCAGCCACACGGCTCCTGCTGACCCGACGGCTGTGCAGGAGCATAGGCAAGGCGCGCTCTGGGTAAGGCTGACACTCATCCATTGCCGTGCTCTGCCCCCTGATTTTAAACAGCTACAATGAATTGCTTTTGCCTTGAATTTCAAACAATTTATTTTGGGTGAACCAGAACGCCTCTACGGGATCCGGCATCGTGCCCAATGTAGTAGGTACAGATGACAGGATACCTGTCATTTTTCAGAAGATGGCCACCGAGTCCTTGGGGGATGCAGCTTGGATCTGTGAGCATCCCTGGGCTCTCCCGTGTGTGCAGAGCCACTGCTGCTGGGGCAGACCTGGGGCGCGGTGGTTTGCAGCGCAGTGGCCGTGCAGCAGCAGGGCTACTGCAAAATAAAGGTGAAAGCTGCAAGCCTGGTGGAAAATGTATTGTGCCAAGCAGCAGCCTTGGGGCTGGGCCCTTCTCAGGCACTTGCCAGCAAGGTGTACCAGGCAGAAAGGATTTGCCTTAGGGGAAAATCGCAGCATTTTCTTCTGATTATATGGATTTTACTTGCCAGTCAAGGCTCTGATAGCTGAGGGAGAGATGCAGGATTGCTATCTAAAACAGTTTCCAGGTCCAAGCAAATGTTCTTCCCAGCTTGCAGAGGAGTTACTAGTTGTCATGTAGATTGCAGCCTGCTTGGGGAAACAATGTCACTGCTGGCATTTTGACTTTTGCTAGAGAAGGGGGCAGCCTACTTAACACTTTCTTCCTAGCCCAAGAGAACTTTTCAGGATTGGGTGATAAAAAAAAAGCAAATAATAGATGTTGACAGAGCTCTTAACCTTTTCAGTGGATGGGCATGTTGTGCCATGTCCCCCAGCTGTGGTTCCCACCCCATCCCACACTGGATGGCATGGTGGCACTTACACAGGGAGGCAGCTTGGTGCTCCCAGATGCTGTTGCTTGCTTTCTCTGTCTCTTGCTGTTCAGAATATGCCTCCTGCATGTCCAGGCGATGGCATGAAATCCTCACCATCCAAGGAGTGCCTCTGCCGGTCGATAAACGGGCCATGCTGGAGTTCTGCTCAGTGGTATGAGTAGCAGGGCATACCTGGAGCAGCAATGCTGGCCGGGCAGGAGGCTGGTGCAAGGCTGGGGGTAAATCATTAACCCTGTATCTCTTCTGCTTTTTGCACCGAGGTTCTGGACTGGCATTGACCCTACAATTGCTAAACCAGTGAAGCTGACGTGGAAGCCAGATGACTCTCCTTGGCTGTATGTCCTGAAATTCAAAGTCAGTACAGTTCAACCCTAAAAACATAAGCTCTCTGCTTTAATGCTGATGTGGCAGATACTACTAGCTATAACCGCGTGGGCTGATATAAATTGTGGTCTTGTTTTGATGCAATCTCTCGTTTTTATATTGAATTAACTTTTAATTTACTATACATTTTTTAAAAAGGGCATGACACGAAGTGCTTCTGCCTTGTCCACGTGAGCCACCAAATCAAACTGTTTGCCCTCTTCTTCATAGAAGTTGTCTCCAGGAGGAAATTCTGTAATGTTAGCTCTGTGCTGGGCCTTGCAGTGAACATCTTTTTTTCTATTTTAGTCACATTCATGGCCAAATACTAAATTTGGTTGTGACCCAGATCTGTATAAGTTACTGTAGTGATAGGGTTTGAACCTATGTAGGCACAGACTTACTAAGCAAAGAGGGGCAAACCTATGGCCACAAAAAAGGCTGTAATGGCACTGGTGGAACTAATGACACTAGCAAAGGTGATGCAAGAGAAAATTGTGGAAATGCTTTATGGCCAGGAGTCAGCACGGCTTCTCGCCCTCCTGGCTTCAGCAGATCGGTTCTCACTCGCTGCATTGCTAAGGGACCTGTTGCCCTAATGACTCAAGGATGGAAGAACACTTGCCCACATGAAGTGATGCAAGCACACTAGTTCATGCTTTAGCTACTCTGAGTCCTACCCTGTGCCAGACAAGGCAGCAGATAACAAAACTGAGGTTTTCTGCCAGACACGGGGACATCCAAAATCACTGACCTTGTTCATGTTTGAGTGATGAATGTGAAAATTAATGAGTCTGTAATGTAAGTAAGGGATAGAAATGGCTTAGCCCCAAGATCGTGAAGTTTCTGCAGAGCAGAATTGCTGAAATGATTTAGCAGTTACACAATGTAACTAACCTTACACACAGCTGTGAGATCGTTTCTGTTTATTTTAAATGAAAAATCACAGAAATGTGTGTACGCATCACTGTTGTGCCAACTTTTTTCACTCCCATGTCAAACCTTTGTGTTCTCTCACAAGAAAACATCCCTGAAGGTTGGCTGACCCAGATGACCAAGGTGGCCCATACCCCAGGTCAGACCCTCACACGAGCCAAGGAGCTTGACATGGGAGGCGGCACCTCACCCAGGAAAACAGGGGTAAACCAGTTTTGCTCTCTGCTGCTCGTTGCCACAGCTGCTCTGAAGGGCTCAGAGGTTTGGTTAAGTAATCTCCAATGATTTTGGGGGAACCTGTGCAGTTTATCCAAGTGCCAAACCACTGTCGCTTTTTCTCCTTCCCCCGTGAGCCAGCAGTGGGGTGCGGTGCAGCTCCTCGAAAAGGTACGACCTTGTTATAAACCATCATCATTTCTTTTGACTCAGCTTTGGCAAAGGAGAGTTGGCTGGGGCTGAAGTACGGACTTCATCTTCTGCATCCGGATGACGCTAAAAGTTGCTGGGTTGTGCAAAATCTTGTGGGCAAGATCTTTCATCCTTAAAGCAGCTTGTGAGCAGCAAAACTTCCCTGAACACAGCGAGCCCCACGGCTGAGCTCCGCTGGGTGCCAAGGAAAGGGGAGCCTGCCCCACGCTAATTAAAACTGTTTTCTCAACTTCTTCTTGGCAAGGTGCAAAGAAATCCTCTTTTCATGCTCAACGATTAAAAATAAATCCTATTTTTGGGTTTCAGAAGCAGCCGCATGACTAAAATGAGCCGTTGGTTTCATTCATGTTTGCTGTCTATTAATCTGTTCTCACCCTCAGCAGGGGATGACTCAGGGCTTCGCATTGTCTTCCTCCCTAAACTATCTGTGTTTTGACTTTAAATTCTGCCGTCTGACGCAAAGCAGTGCTGAAATCATGACAGTTTGATCCAGCCAGCTCCCAGGAGGCTCTTGATCTTTACTGGCTGGTAAATGTAGCACTCGGAACAGCTAGGCAGAGCAGATACTGATATTTTTGCACCAAATGTTGGTAAGCAGATGTCACAGGCTTGTGAAAAGCCTTGAAACTCCACGGAAGAAAATATGTGAGTACGTATGTGGGAGAGGCCTGGAGATAAAAATAGTTTGGTGGTTATATGAGAAGACATCTATTCCTTAATCTGTTGGTGTTTTGCTATTCCTGTTTGTGGTACTCAAACTGGAGGCTGTGCTGGAACAAGCGTAACGGTGAACTCTCCTTGTCGATCCATCTGCTGCTTTTCCAGGTGCCTTCCAGCAGCTTCTCTCCTCCTCTTGCCCCAGCTGGGCCGGTGGGTCCCGGTCACCTGCCACCAGCAGAGGGTCTGCGCGCTCTGGTGCACCCCAGGTATCCCAAGATTGAGGCGTCCTATAGTCAGCGTAGGTCATTGGGTAGGGAGGTAGGGACAGCGAGACCTCCGGGTCACCGGAGAAAACAGGAGGTGCTTCCAGGAGTGACAGAGCCCGGGGGCAGGACTGGCAAGGAGGCACGGCTGAGCCAAGGTGACCCAGCCCTGGTGCGGGAAGGCTGAGCCGCTGTGGGGTTGTCCATGGCAAGCCAGCACCAATTTTAGTTTGCCACAAGCAGCTGGGCAGCCAGGTGGCTCCTGCGGGCAGGCTGCAGTGCAGGGCGAGGTGCCCGCATGGCTCTGCCATGGCACGGGATGGCCAGTGAGCCCCCGGCACGGCACGGGAACGCACGAGGCTGCCGGTATGGCCACCTGGTGAAGGTGGACGTGTGAGTGTGTCCCAGAGGCAGTGTTCACATCTTGCCCGAAGGCTCCTCTTCCTAGTTCATTTTTTTTCCACGTGCAGGCAGAATGAAATCCTGAACATGTAAGTATTGGGTAGAAGTCAGGGTTTGGGTTGTGGGTTTTGTTTTATTCTTAGTTAAATCTGTTCTTGAAATGTCCCTACAGAATGGGTAGCAAACCTTCAGGTAGGCGTGTGGGTCAGGCTGGTGCTGAGCAGACTTCATCTCATTGCGGCACAGGATATGTCCACCAGGCGCTTGCCTTGACATCCATGCATTTAAAGGACTGTAGTTACAAACTGCAAAGCCCTTACTCTTCTTTACAAATTTAAATTTTCCCCTCCCCTTACAGCTTTGGTAATGAAATTTGAGCCATTTATTACATACTAAATTTAGGGAGGCCAAAAGTATTTGCATACAAATATGTTTGATCTTTCAAGTGTGCAAAATGAGTACAAAATAACAAGTCTAATGTTGGACGCAAGCAGAGTTCAAGTATTTTAAAATTAAAAGAATTTAAAAGAATCTATATCTGTGATGGTAGATGAGCTTTTTCTGAGGTAAGAAAACCTCCTCCTTCTCATTACATATGAATAAATGCAGATATTCCAGTCAGATATGGACTGAATTCTAAATGTGACAATGGCACTTATTCTGCAAGAAAGGCCGTGTCTGTAATGAATTCAAAATTATTCTTAGTTGCCACTGGAAATGGATGGGGGGCGAGGGGGAGGGATAATCAATATTGACACAACCCCACTTTGTTTTTAAGCAGTACTGGTCTCTGGTGACACCAATTAGAGGAGGAGAGAGCTGGAGCTGAAGTGAACTGCACAAACTGCAAACTATTTTTGTGTTTAGAGAAGGAGCCATGGCAGCCAGATGTGCTGCCTGCTGCTGCTGCTGCGCGTTCCTGCTGGGATGGGTCTGCCACCACCAGCATTGTTTCATCCTCTCACGTGAGTTGGGCACGTGTGGTGGGAGGCAGGTCTCACCGGGACACCACGGTCCATGAATGGTGGTGGTTCTCGTCACCATCGCCCTACCTGTGCTGTCGCTGTCTCGGCGATGGGCACAAGTGCAACAACACCAAGCCCCACGCCAGACCTTGCCATCTCCTGAAGTCAAGTTGTCTGGCTTTTCTTTCTCCATTAACTTTAGGGATGATGGTCTTCTAGCTGGGCATGGCCCCACAACACAGTGGGCTGGAGTCCTTTTGCCTCTGTTTGCTGCAGTGAAGTTCCCCCACCCACCCCATGCCATCTGTCTTAGGTGAAATTAAGTAACATTTCTTTGAAGCTTTACTTTTAAGTTAGCATGCAAGATGCAGGGTTGATTGATTAAATTCTACCTTCTCATGATGCATAACTACGTAAGGCAGAGCACATGGCAGGACAAGCCGTTCAGAGAAACCATTGTGTTTATTGCTGGTCTGTTCCCAGGATCCAAAAAAGAATGCAGAATGGTCAAAATGCACTCAGAAAAATGAGATTACCAAGCTCCTCTGGTTAAACAGTTGATATTGAGCTAGTTCTAATGCAATTTCCTAAAATTCAGAGATGCCGTGATGTGATCTTACTCTTGTATAAAATGCCACGGAACTTCTAATGACAGAACAGATCAAATTTTCTGTTGCATGACTCATTCTGAGGAAGAGAATGCCATACACTCAAAAAAAAAAAAAAAAAAAAAAAGTACATTCACTAAGGCCCTCCTTGTAGGACTATGCGGATGCAATCAATTGTCAGGACAAAGTCCAGGCAACACTTTTTGATGTAGAGTAAAATTGGCAGCTGAATTGTGGATACCCTTCGGTAAATTTTAGCCACTGAACCCAAAATAGCCGTGACAGAGACCTAAGCCAAGTGTCCGCCTGACTTCACAAGCTGTAAATCTCAAGTGAGTGGTTCAGGAGCAGAGGAAGGAATCGTGCTGATGTGCCAATTAATCTGGGTTGTCTGAAATACGCACGGATGCTGAAGATCAGGGATAGACGGATGGGGACAGCAGGATGATTTCATGGGAAAGAATTTGCTAGATAAATGTTAGGCATTTGGTGGCAGAATGCACAAAACAAGAGTCTGTTGGAAATACCTGCAGAGGCACAAGAAAATTCCTGAGAAGCTGATTTGAGCACTTTTTCTTCTTGTTTTTTTGTTGTTGCTGTGTTTTGATCATGATGACTGTTTTCTCTATGGACTAAGATGTACTAGCGATAACAGTGCCTGCAGCTGTATGTTTTGTGGGCATTCAGAGCCTTGCAGAAGGGGGATGTGGTGTTCAGCAATACAGTTCCCAGCTGCTCAAGGGCAATTTGGACCTTGCTTTCTGCTTAGATACCCGTCTGTTTCCCTTCTTCAGGGATGCTGTCATAGGTCCTAGTGTAACCTTTCTTTTGGGTCTTTTCTTCCTGGGTCCAGTGATGAAAGTGGGCATTTGGGATGGTATCTGGGGCCTGAATAAGGCGGTTGCTGCTGAATTTCACCATAAAAACTGGTCTTACATTTTACTCTTAAGTCCATGTAAGGTGAAACAAGAGGCTTCCAGATCTGCATTTCAACTACAACAAATGCAGCAAGGATAGGCCTTTTATCTTTGTTCATGGCTGCAATCGTTTCTACCTTGCTGTTCTTATGACAATTTAATTTTGTAACATTTATTGGTTTGGAAGGTACATTCATCGTAGGTTTGTGGTTGGTTTTTGGTTGGGTTTTTTTTTATTATTTTGTGCTGTAAAAGGTCAAAATTGTCAGGAAAGATTTATTTTGGGGAAAAAAGAATCCTTCTTTAAAAGCCCAAGTAAAATAACCTTTCTGGAATAGAAAGGAGGGCAAAGGACTGAGCTAAAACCGAGAGCAGCAGCTGAAGCAGCAATGTGTTACATTTCGTGCTTTCTGATGTATGGCACAGTGCTATTTACTCACCCTAGTGATCTAGGTGTGCACAGGGAGCGCTGAGGCTGGAGTTATAACTGCCAGAGCATCACCAGCGGAGCCCAGCAGTGGTGCCGGGGGCAGTCCCTCGGCCCTCGGGGGAGCAGGGTCGAAGGCAGGAGTGCTGGAGGAGTGGGGTGCCTGCCCCCTCCTGTACTGCTGCTCACGGGCCTGGGGCAGGGACCTACCGTGGGGGGAATCCTTCTGCCATATCTTTCCCTGACGTGCTTCAGTTTTTTCCATTGATCTCAGGCGTACAATGGAGGGGGTGTCCTGCCCCTCGGCCGCTCCCCATCTGCAGGAGCAACCATGAGCAGGTTTGGAGCTCCTGGGCCTCCTGGTGAGGAGGCCGTGGATGCCGTGAATTGTCCCTACCCTGTCACAAGGCCAGAACGGCTCGTTCCATGGATTCCAAAAAAAAACAGAAACAAAAAAACCCACCAAAAAAACCCCACCCGCTGCTGACCGCAGCCACCGAGCGGCCAGTCCAGCTCCCGCGCAAGGCAGGGGCGCAGCCGGGCGCACGGGCGCGCACACGCTGACTGCGCCCCGCAGCCTGGCTCACGCTGCCCGCCGGGGGCTCCGTGCCCCCCCGGCTGGCCCGGCACCCCCTCGCCCGCGGCGCTGGCCAGCCCGGTACCGAGCCCTCGCGCTGCTCCCCGCCCCGCGGAGCTGAGCCGCGGCTGCCTGGCCCCCGCCTGCCCGTTTTAATTCGGTTTTGCCCCTTTTTTTCCTTTCCCCCCTCTTTCTCCCCCCTTTCCTCTGTATTCCTTTTCCCATCTTTTTTTTTCGTCTTTTCTCCTTTTCTCCCCTTTTCTCCCCTCCCCCGCGTGCCCCCCAGTTTCCATTTGCCCTTTTGATACCCACCCCTTGGCGGGGAAGGGCGGGGCGGGGAAGGCGATCCTCCGTCCGCACCTGGGGAGGGTCCCGGTGGCCGCCACCGGCTCCGGGCCCGGCCGAGGCTCCGCCGCCCGGGCGGGGCGGGGGGCGGGGGAGCGCGGCTGACGTCAGGCGCGGCGAGGGCGGTATAAGCGGGCGCTGTCCGGGTGCTGAAGGCGGCAGCGGCGGCGGCGGGAGCGGCGCGGGCAGGTGGGGGCTGCGCGGGGCTGCGCCGGGCTGCGCGGGGCTGCGCGGGCAGGCAGGGGCTGTGCGGTCAACGCGGTCAGGCAGGGGCTGCGCGGTCGGGCAGGGGCTGCGCCGGGCTGCGCGGTCAGGCAGGGGCTGCGCGGTCGGGCAGGGGATGCGCGGTCAACGCGGTCAGGCAGGGGCTGCGCGGGCAGGGAGGGGCTGCGCCGGGCTGTGCGGCGCGGCCGGGGTGCGGGTCTGGGGGAGCCCTGCGCTGTCCCCCCTCGGCTGCCCGGCGGGGCTCGGCCGCCAGCCCAGCGGGAGGGGTTCGGTTACACAACGAGTTACGGCGGAAAGTTGTTGGGGCTGTAGCTGATGTTGCAACGAAATACCTGTCTGTGAAGTACAGCCCTGTAACTGTATAGACAGATGTGTGCGTACCGGCACGGCTCCTGGCTGAAGCCGGCAGGTGCAGCCCTCCTGCTTGCGGTTGTGTTCAGGCGCGTCAAAATACCGGCTGAGAGGTTCCCTTGGGTGCAAACACCACCTGACTAACTTTCTGGATGTATACGTACAGAACCAACCGTTAGATTCGTTCAGAACTGCTTGGGGGTTAGGGTTCTTTTTTCCCTTCTCCTCACCCCGTTGCTATTTTGTTCATGTTTTGAGTTCCTTGCACAGGGTTGACCCTTTATATATATATTTATATATATATATATATATATATATGTATATATATATATATACACTGCAGTCATATTATTTATTGCAAAAGTAAATGGGAGGAAAAGCATGGAATATATTTCTTTATTTTCATTACGGTAAAACTGCTGTCGGATTCCCCCTCAAACTCTTAGGGCAGGGACTCATCCATAGGAAAGCTTTTGAATTTTCATTGCCAGTTTTCCCTGGAAACATTACATTCACATCAGAGACAACTGCTGAGTGAGACTCAGCGAGCCAATTACTGCTACCATGGAAACATCCCAGAAAGAAGATTTATATTTTTTTTGTCTCTTTTGGGGGGAACTTCTGTCAGGCTGCATTGTCTTTGTGCATGCGAAACTGTGAACTTCATTGCCTCATTTTATAAACAGGAACTTCTACATTTGTTGGCCAAAAGGTGATTTTCCCATTTGTTAGGTGCTAATAGAAGAGAAACCACACTCCCCATCCAGGCTAGCTTCACAGTCGCCCATCTGCAGACAAAACAGCCATTTTAGCGTATTGCCCCAGAGGCACAGCGGAGAATGTTTTACTACAGGTCCTAAAGGTAGTCTAAAATGTCCTTTGTTTCCCCCAAAATATGGAAGGAAAGTCTGAAAGACTAGGGAGGAGTCCTCTTACCCTAGATAACACGTTCTGTTTAATGAGAAGATTTTATGACCTGAAATCAAAGCTTTTAAAAGGAATCATTCCCAAACCCATTTGTCAAGGCTTTCAAGTATCATCTACCACTAAATTAGATGTGAATATTGATCTAGAGACAGATGCACCCAAAATATGTAGAGAGAACCCAATGACCTGTTATCCTTGCAAAGGAAATACCCAGCTGAGCAACATCCTTGTGGAACACAAAACTAAACTTTGCGTGGAGATGTGCATTTTGATTTTAATGGGACGCTGACAGCTCTTACAAAGGCTGTAACAATACAGAATGCAGCGAAGGAGGTTGAGTTCCTGGTCTCTGTGAGTGGGAGGTGCCTGGCAGATAATTATGGAACAACTCTCCCTTCCCCCACCCCTCCGAGAGGACAGTTTCTCATGCACTAATCAAACTAGCTCTGTTAATAACCAGTCTCTCTGCTGGAAAAAGAAAGTCTGAATTTCATTTATTTGCTACAATAAGTAGCAAAGGGCTTTTTTTCCCCCCCATGGAGATATACATTTCTGTATAGGACTGGTGCCTTTTCTGTGACAGAAAATAAAGCGATGCGTTGGCTTTGTTTCAGGGCAAACTCAGATCTGGAGGGTGGGACCTTCTAATCAGCTGTTCCAAACTAATCCTTTGTGAAATCAATGCTCAAACGCATCTGGGCTTGGGTGGTCAGAAATGTTGGGGAAATGGTTTGCTATTACAGCTGTTAGCTTGCCCAGGCATACCGAGGGGGAAAAAAGCAGCCCTCTGAACTGATACTGCTTTAATTATTTAGTTAAGCCACATTATGTTAGGAATGAAAACTAAGCGGAAAAATCTACGAGTGAGCTGAAATGACCGTACCCACCCTCACTTTCTACTTAGAGCAACGTGCAAATAGCGGTATACATAGCTCTTTCAGTCTGTCATGAATTGCCAGCATCTCAATAGGATGCTTTTACCGAGCCAAAACCCAAGGAACCCAAATAGGTCAATTAATCAAAGCAGTTTATATCTTTATCATTTCTTTCTCATTATTGTACTTTATTTGTTAATGTAACTGGATCAGAAAAGAGTCTAATCTGCCTCACGGCGCCAGCGTATCAGTGCCTGAGCATCTCCTAGGAGATGTGCGATGGCAATTTTCCCCTTCACTGGGTGGAGGGTGCTCAGCTCCCCGCAAGACTGGGCTTGTGTGGCTTTATACTCACACACAGCAGCGCTGTGATCTTCATTCAGCCACAGGCATATTTTTCCCACTTCTGTTCCAGAATTTATTGTTGGCTACCATAAGCTGGGCAGACAGACTAGGCATGGGCTTCTACTGATCTATTCTAACTGAATTTAGCTCACTTTTGCCAATGGCCACGTTTCTGCCTGTCCTGGGACCTGATTCAATTTCTGCTGAAGTGAACGAATGAATGAAATCATCACTCAGAACCTACCTACTTGAGCTTATTTCCAAGATGGGGTTTAAAGGATTAAATAAAATTATGTTGTACCTTTAGGATAAATTGTAGTTTGTCCTTTATATAGGAGATCATTGCTCTTAGGAAAATGGTTCACTCACAGAAGATCTTAAGTAAAATTCACCTATAATACAAATAATGTATTATTTTTTACAAAACAGCAAAAAAGGAAGTAATAACACTAACAACAGATAAACTTGCAAGTCATTTTATATGCCATGTTCTCCACTTCATAACATTAATTTCATTGCAGTCTAGCATCATTCAGCGGTATCACCCTGGCATGAAAGTAGATGCCCTATGGAATAATCTTACAAAAAAATTTTGTATGCAGTTTTAATATTAATATTTTGAGCCACATTTAAATATATGGATATACTGATTTCACCATTTGAATATATGGATATACTTATTTTACCATTTGGGTCCTTCATTTTCATCATAAAAATGTCATCCAGATTCCTTTATGGGGATTTCATGAGCTATAATGGATTTCTATTTTATACTTTCCTACTGCCATTGGAAAACTGATGTTCATAAAGTACATTGAGCATAGAGACAAGCAATTTATAGCATAGGAAACAAATAGTTTCCAGTAAACTGAGGAATCATAGGAACAATTCAGAAAATCTCAAATTTCCACCAAAATACATGGCTTCCATATATGAGTAATATTAGGTTTCCATAACTAATACACAAGTGTAGCACTGGTGGTATGCTTCATGAGGAGTTCCAGTTTAAAATAACAATTGCTATTTTGCTTCTTAGTTTCCTAAGCCTGTCTCCATATGTTAACTGCTTCTTTTTTCTTCTTTCTTCTTTATTTCAAGGAAATATTTTAAACATGGCAGAAACGAAAGCCTTCCAGCTTGGAGCAGCCTACGCTCTCACCTTTTTCTTTGTCCTAATCTGTTGGGTTGATGCAGCTTCCTTCCAGCAGCACCAGCTGCTTCAGAAAGATCCAGACTATGTAATGAAAAACTTACAAAGGTTCCCAAATCCCGATATGATCAAAGCTTTGGAATACATAGAAGATCTTCGCAAGCAAACTAACAAGGGAGAAAGCAGCCCTGATTACAACTCTTATCAAAGTGTCCCGTATCTCCTGCAACAGAAAGAAAGCAAAGATCAGGTTCATCTACCAGATAATTTAAGGGATTCTTTGACTGAAGATGAGTCCCAATGGGTTAAGGTAATGTTGGAAGCTTTGCGGCAAGCTGAGAAAGAGTCGAAAGTTGGCCCAAAGGAGAATAAACCTTATGGTCTGAGTTCGGATAACAACTTTCCAGCTGGAGTAACTGACGATTACGAGGCTTACAAGTGGCCTGAGAGGTGGCAAAAATATCTCAAAATGCCACTTGGGCACTATGAAGACAGCTCAAGAGACAGTCCTTTCAAGCGCACTAATGAAATAGTGGAAGAGCAATACACACCCCAAAGCCTTGCGACACTGGAGTCTGTGTTTCAGGAGCTGGGGAAGATGGCAGGACCTAGCAACCACAAGAAAGAAAGGCTGGATGAAGACCAGAAGTTATATACGGATGATGAAGATGATGTATATAAAGTGAATAACATTGCCTATGAAGATGTGGTTGGAGGAGAAGATTGGAATCCCATAGAGGAAAAAGTGGAAAGTCAAACCCAGGAAGAGATAAAAGATAGCAAAGAGGAAGTTGATAAACATGAAGAGGAGATTGACGACGAAATAAAAAGATCAGGGAAACTCAGCTTCCTTGAGGACGAAATAAGAAGAGAAAATAAAGATCAAATGTCAGAGGATGTTTCAAAGCTAATGAATTACTACCTGAAGAGGCTGATGGACGGTGCTGGGAATAGGAAATTAAGGACTGGTGGGGTACCTGAGGAAAAAAGAGCACCCACATTTTTGGATAAGCAACTCGATCCTCAGTCAATATCTCAGCTGATAGAAATCTCAAGGAATTTACAAATTCCTCCTGAGGATTTGATAGACATGTTGAAAGCTGGCGAAAAAAAGCAGCTTCAGAGTGAAAGGCTGGAAGCTGAGCAGGAAGTAGAATTCCCAGAAGACCTCGATGAGATCGCTGAAACCAATCTAGGACAGAGTGACATATTTAAAAATAACATAAACTCTAAAAATGGGTACATGAAGCAGCCTCTTAATGTTATTCCAGATAATCTACCTGAAGACCTCAATATTGAAGATATCGTCAGTCTTCTGGGAACTGACAACTTAGCTAATCAGAATCCCTCCTACTTACTAAATCGTCTTAATCAAGAAAATGATTTGCCAAGACTGTCTTACATTCCCAGAAGACTGAAAGGACACCTGTTTCCTAAAGCTACATGGATGACCGATTTGGAAAGGCAACAAATAGAGTATGAGAAACTGAACAAGAAGGATGAAGAGCTGGCTGATTACTTGGCAAAGGTGCTGGCAAAATATCCTGAAGTTATCAACATGAACCAGATGAAACGTGTCCCTGTTCCAGCTTCTGAAAGCGACCTGCAGGAAGACGACCAGCTGGAGAAGGCCATCAGAGAGCACCTCAGTCAGCTGGGACCACAGGAGGCTGCGAAGTTGGCTTCGCTCAGCAAAAGGCTTTCCATGACCGGGGAAACTGACGAGACGCAGAACAGGCAGTACCTGGATGAGGATATGCTAGCAAAGGTGCTAGAGTATCTAAAACAGGAGAAATCAGAGCTTGAAAGAGATCACATTACTAAACGGGCAATGGAAAATATGTAATTGTTCCCCAAATATTATTTCTCTTCAATGTGTTGACTTCTATCCCAATTCAGTTGTGATTTATTCCCACTCTCCCACTAAACAACCTATGGTAGACTACTTACCATTGAACAGTCTGCATACCTTTCTCAGAGCTGTTATATTGTTTATTGATATATATGTCATAAATTATGGGGCAAACAACAAATTGCTTCAACTGTTTTAAGAAACAATTTAATGAAATCAAGTTAAACTACAATATGTAAACAAACCACCTTTGCATTGTTAATAAAACATGATAAATGAAGAGTGACAATTATAAGTTGAAATTTTTAAGATTAATTGGATTATTTTGTTACTGTCTGTAGTGTTTTTTGTGGAGTACTGAATAAAGAAATAAAGCATTATATATATAGTTTTATTTACAAGGCTTTTTCTATTCAGTGTTTTATTGTTGATGAATAAATTATTTCTGGACAATAGACTGTGTTCCTTTGTGGCAGTTGATAAAGTCTTACTAATTCGGAACGGAAACATGTATTTTTGCTTCTACAGACAACTCTTCTGGAGTGTATTATTTTACCATAGAATAAGTTGGTCGCATATACTTCTGGGTTTCTGCGCTGTAAGAACACCGACTGGCATCACCTTTAGGGCAGTGTGTACATGAAGAGCTTGCTGAAGTCAACCAGGGAAGTAAATGCATTAACTTTTCCAAAATTAGGCCCCACATAATTAATGATTATGTATCTTTTGGCAGCGGGAGGAAGATAAACGGTCCGTCCAGCTGAGACAGACTCTATGATGAAGCTCTAAAATAATTAAAAATTAAACTTTTGCAGGCGAGCGGCAGCAGCTCTGGGAAGCTGTGCTGGCGCAGCTGGGAAGCACTGCCTCTGGGTGCCTGGGTGCCTGGGCACCTTGCACGGTGCTGCCACAAAGACAGGATGGGCTCCAAGGCCAGGCAAGCACAGAACACATCCTGTGGGGAACATCGCGTTTTTGTCTAATAAAAACATTATTTCCCATTTCATGAAATGACCGGTACATGTATACATAAGTATATATATTATTCACTACATTACCTGGACACTTGAGATGTCTCCTGAGCTCCAGTTAAGACCTGCAGTGGATGTTCTAGAAAAGCTCCGGCTCTTTTACAGAAGGAACGGTGCTTGTATAATATGACTCAGCCATGACTTTCACTAGGACAGCTCAGACATAGGTGTTTCCAGGATTATAGTTTAAAAGTGGCTTTCCCTGTAGAATTCTTCAGCTTCGTGGGGTGGGGATGCTTTTCGGTGAGGCAATGTCTAATGAGCCAAGTACAAAGGCTGCAGAAATAAGACTTCATCGTCAGTGTCACCGTTACCCCGAGCAAGCACAGACAATGGGAGTTCTGTCATTGCTCTTGCTCTGGGCCACAGCAAATCCTTCATTTTCCTCTTGCATGGATGAGTCAAAACACTAAACATGAAACAAAAAATACAAGAGTCAAAATCACTTATGTACATCAGGGAAGGACAAACCTGTTGCCCTTCGAGACGCACTTGGTTGTGACACTAAGAACTTGGAATCACTTCATTTTACTCAAAACAAAACTGTGCTTTAAACAAATAATATTATTTTATCACTTTGATTCTTAATACTGTTATCCTGCTTGATCCTAATACTGCTCGTGCAATCCTCATAGTCCAGAAAAATTTATTTTGGTCAAATCAGTAACATTTCATACTTAAACATGTAATGCATAAAACCGGGGAAGAGTAACAAAACCAAGAGTACTGAGACTTAAATGAATGTTTGCCGTTTTCAATGAACAAGTTTCACAATTTTATATTTCCCTTCTAACAGCATATTTTAACAGGAGACTTGACTTAGTGCCCTTACCCACACACAGAGTGCCAAAGCCTAACGCTGTAGCCTACTTGCTAGACACTGTTTTTTACAGGGCTGTAGATAAATGACTTTTTTTTTCTTTTCTTATGAGAGAAAAATAATTAACTCATATAAATATTTTCATAAAAGGAAATAACGGGCAGCACAAGGCTGTGAGACAGCCCGAGATGCCCGGCCGACACAGGCGTTGCTCCGCAGGCGACAGATGCTGGGAGGGGACTCAGCAGCTGGTGCCATAGCGTGGGCTGTGCATGCGTCTGGCTCTGCTGGGCGTAGTGAGGGCATCTTCCCACCGCTTCATCTCACATAGCAGGTGAGGAATGGCTTGCCAATCTCTGCAAAATATCTTTCCCAGAAGAAGAGGGGTTTTTTTGGAAAGGCCGGCTGCACAGTTTCAGCTGCTGTCCAGGAACAACAGCCCCTCAGGAGCAACCTGCTGTCCCGTGGCTGAGCTCTGCGAGGGACCGAGGGCTCCATGATGTTGACACAGAAGAACTTGTGTTCCTGCAGCCTCCCAGGCCCAGACATCTCATCTCCTGGACATGCTGCAACCTGCGTGCTGCAGCGTGGGGCTGCCACTGTGGAGCAGCAGGAGGTTGTGCAGGACCTCGGTCACTCACACCTTCGATTACTCACAACTTCAATGGAGGCGTATAGTGGTTCCAAACACTATCATGATACCAGACTAAATCAAAATACCTTTGGCAGGCCTTGGGCAAAGCTCACCAAAGATAACAAACCTCCCCGGCCCTTGCACAGGCCCTGAACAGCACATTTCTCCTGCTCAGACAGCGCAGGACGAGCAGGACACCAAGGTGGCTCTGAAGGGGTTTTCCCGTGTTTCCCTCTTGCAGCAGCAGCCTTAAAGCACATGGGCGTCTGTGTGCCCTCTGCCCCAGCTCTGGGCAGAGAGTAAAGTCACCCATCAAAGCTAACACCTTGCACTGCTTGTGCCACCACACAGCCATGGTACAGTGCACGTTGCTGGTTTTGTCCTCATGGCTAAAACAGATGAGTTTAATTTTCACTGTGAAAAACATAAGATTGCATATTTTTTTCCTGTTTTGCTGCCCTCCTTTCTTTCAATGGTGTCACACCAACCTGGTGAAGTTCCCACTGACTGGAAAAGTGGAAACATAGCCCCTGTTTTTAGAAAGGGAAAAGAGGAAGACCCAGTGAACTACAGGCTGGTCATTCTCACCTCTGTGCCCAGCAAGGTCATAGAGCAGATGTTCCTGGAGACTATGCTGAGGCACATGGTGACAGCCAACATGGCTTGCTAAGGGCAAATTGTGCCTAACAAATTCGGTGGCCTTCTATGACAGGGTTACAGAGTTGGTGGATGAAGGAAAAGAAACTGACATCATCTACCTGGACTTGTGCGATGCCCTTGACACTGTCCTGCATGACATCCTTGTCTCTATAATTGGAGAGACATGCATTTGATGGATGGACCACCCAGTGGATAAGGAATCGGCTGGATGGTCACACTCAAAGAGCTGCAGTCAATGGCTCGATGTCCAAGTAGAGACCAAGTGGTGTTTCTCAGGGGTCAGTATGGGGACCGGCACCATTTAACATCTTTGTCAGCAACGTGGACACCAGGATTGAGTGCACCCTCAGCAAGTTTGCAGGCTTGAGAGCTGGGCCTGTACAAACCTCAAAGTTCAACAAGCCAAGTGCAAGGTCCTGCACACGGGTTGGGGCAATCCCAAGCACAGACACAGGCTGGGCAGAGAATGGACTGAGAGCAGCCCTGAGGACAAGGACTTGGGGGTGTTGGCTGACGAGAAGCTCAGCATGACCCAGCAATGGGCACCTGCAGCCCACAAAGCCAACCGTATCCTGGGCCGCATCACGAGAAGCGTGGCCAGCAGGTCGAGGGAGGGGATTCTCCCCCTCTGCTCTGCTCTCGTGAGACCCCCTGCAGTGCTGCCTTCAGCTCTGGGGCCCCCAACGTAAGAAGGACATGGGCCTGTTGGAGCAAGTCCAGAGGAAGCCACGAAGATGGTCAGAGGCTGGAGCACCTCTCCTAGGAAGACAGGCTGAGAGAGTCGGGGCTGTTCAGCCTGGAGAAGAGAAGGCTCCGGGGAGACCTTATGGCAGCCTCCCAGTGCCTAAAGGGGCCCGCAGGAAAGCTGGGGAGGGACTTCTGACAAGGGCATGGAGTGACGGGACAGGGGGAATGGCTGGAGGCTGGAGGAGGGCAGATTTAGATCAGGTATTAGGGAGAAATTCTTTCCTGTGAGGGTGGTGAGACACTGGCCCAGGCTGCCCAGAGCAGCTGTGGGTACCCCATCCCTGGCAGTGCCCAAGGCCAGGCTGGACGGGGCTGGGAGCAACCTGGTCTGGTGGGGGGTGTCCCTGCCCATGGCAGGGGGGCTGGGAATGGATGATCTTGAAGGTCCCTGCCAACCCAAACCATTCTATGAATCTACCTCTTTAGCTGATCTCATTCTTTCCTAAAGGAATGATTCCAGCAAAGGGACAGAGGTTCACAGGTCCCTGTTTCAGCTATTATTCCTTGAACATATGCCAGGCAATAAAATATCTAATCTACAAGGCATACAGAGGACCTAGAAGAGATGCCCCACAAAAGAAACGTGGTGAAGCGTGGTAGTTTTAAATTTCTCAGCTTCATTTCCCTTCTGCCACAGCCCACAGCACTCCCTTCCCCCGGGCCACCCCGGCTCCCATGTTGACTAACGCCCTGGGAAACTTCATGGTATAAACGCTGCCTGCAGACTCTTACCCAAGAACAGCTCAATGAAAGGCGTGGATACCAGAATGAATTTGCATCTGAGGAACAAGAGGTACAAATTTACCCATAAAAGGACAGATTCTTTCAGAGACCGCGTAGAAGAAGAAATAAGCCTTGGAAAATCCAAACCTTGGCATGAGTAGCTACATCACTTTTTAGAAGACCATCTCACTTACAGGGCGTGCAAGCCATTAGGGACTTTGTTGGTTTTGGTTCATCTTCATAAATAAGAAAAGGGTTTTGGAGCTTGAAATAACAGATTTGCATGTTGTATAACGGAACTACGTGGAAGTTTCAAGCTGATTTCAAGCTAAAAAGTGACATCAATACCCTTTCTTCTTCTAGTCACAGAAAGCAGACAGCTAACCTCCCTGTGAAGTGCCTTATTTCTAACAAATGAATCTTCAATCCCGTTTTGAAATGAAATGAGCAAATATTAAACAGCAGCCCCTTGGCGGCTATAGCTGCCTCTTGCTATGTAACCAAAGCTCCTGCAGAAGAGCAGATAGTTATATCTGAACATGCAAGACAGCATTATCAAAATTTACATAGTTCACGAGATCTGCTCCATTAAAGCACTCCAGAGCAGCCCCCTGGCAGAGAGGCTGTGTGGTGCTTAATTGTTCTTAACAGCCACAGCCACTTCTGCTTTCATTTGTGTTTTGTTTTCCTTATGAGTGTAGTGGGACAAACAGTCATGATGTTAATAATACAAACAGAATACATAATCTGTAACAGATACACTATCAAGCTTATTATTATAATTATATACAAAATAAAGTGGCCACCCTGCAATTTTTACTCAGGCAAAGTAAGGAGCAGATTTTTAATTCCTCTTTTGTGCTACGATCTGACAGCATCCCAGATGCAGCTGGCTTGTTCTCTCTGTTTATCAGTGGCTTTCGTCCAGCAAAAAAAAAAAATGTTTCTGCTCCTCTTAAAACCTACAGTAAGCTTGACTGCATCCTCATATTTCAGGTCCTCCCCAACAAGCATATTGAACAGGAATTCTGCATTTGGTCTGAATATAACAAGTTGCTGAACACCTTCCTCAAAACCCAAAGGATTTTGGTTTTCTACATATACCAGAATTCATTGTGTTGGCAACCATGAGTTAATATCTTTTTGGTTTTGCATTAATTCACATGCTACTGCAAGTGTTTTGTTTACATCTGCATCTTGATGGCTCCATTATTTTATCAGCTGGGGTTCTTAAATGAGAACATTTTTTGATTCAAAAATTAATGTAAGCACATTACCTCATCTGAAAAAATCTGATTGTTGCAATTGTTTTTTTTCTAATAGGGTACTTCCACATTGCAGTGGAAGGGGTTTGAGTCACATGCAATATGACAGTCACTAGTATTTCTCAAAGCACTTTACAAGATACCTTGCTTTGCAGACAAAGCGACATAAGCCATCTATAATTTTCTCAGCACGGCAAAGGGCAAGCCGAGACTGGAACCTGGGCGACCTGAGCCATGCATTGCCTCACAGCCTTATTCTGCTATTCTTGCTGTTGCTAGCTAACGAGAAGACTTGTGGCTCAAACCTGCTTCTCCAAGCAAACCTTACCCAGACCAATCTTCCATTAATTAAGGTCAAATATAGCATTGTGGGAGTGGAGGACTTCTGTGGACAAGAGTCGTGTGCAGTGATGACTGCCATGTGGGAACGGCATTCCCTGGGGCATACTTTACCTCCCCCCAAGGCACACAACACCAATCAGTGGGTATTTACCACATGATGCATAAATCTGTACAGACACAGCTGGATTCCAGCTGCACTTTGCATTTGTTCAGCCACCCAGTTGCCTCCAGAGAGGCTTATCTGAGCTGCAAGCAACTCCCGTTAGCAGCAGCAGGCAGGTGCACAGCCTCTAGTGCATAAAAAGTGGAAAGGAGAAGCCTTGAATCAGAGCTGATTATCTGAAGGGCTACGTTATTCCTGACTTTTGGATCATTCAAAAACATTTGAGATTGTTAATAATTCATTTGCAGATGTTGCAGAGCTCTAAATGTGGCTGATTAAATGCATTTGACATTTCTCTTGAGAGAGGCTGTTATTCCAGGAAACCACTCAGTATCTGCAAATGTCTTGGAATTAGCGTACTCAAAATTACAGATTCACTTACAATGTTTTCCCCCAGAAAGGAAACAAAAGTGACCTCTGATTCCAAGTGTAACATACACTGGTGAATAACTATAGGACAATTATTTTACATTCAGTAGATCTGCTATGTAATGACTAGCGGTCCAACGCAGAGAGCTCTGCCTTCCTCTGCTAAGACAAAAACCTGCAGACAATGAGCCATGCAGGTCCTACGTGCCTGGGGAGGAGAGAGAGAAAATGGTTGTTTGGCAGCTCCCCAGCTCCTACAATTGCTGCTCCTTGATATGCTTCCCAAAAACCTTCCTGGCATCTGCCTAAAAATAGGGCCCCTGGCTTTACCCTGGCAGAAAAGCCAGCCTCTTGTGGGGCGGCTCGGTGGGAGTACTGCAGAGCAGCCAAGACCTCTGGGCTGGATAAGCAGGGTACAGGGCAGGGTCTAAAAGAAATAATGAGATTTATACCACCTTTGTGGCTGCCTGATTATGTCACCAGATCTGAGTACACCAGAGTTGTTTGGCTTCATATGTAAACCAGAGTAAACCTCTCCTGGTGTAGCTGTGGGGTGCAGTCTGTGCCACCCCATTTAAATGTTTAAATGAGAACTAAGCCTTTGCCCAACACTGAGCATGTATTTTTCAAGCGGGTGACCCACATCAGGACAGTTGTCCTACTACTCTGCTTACTGCAGTCAGCACCACTGGGGCATCTCATCTACTGGAGATGGTGGGATCCATCCCTGCCAGAACTTTGCTCAGGGTCACCTTGGTAGAGCCTTTTTTGGGTTATTTTCCTCTTGCCTTAAGCTCGTGCCAACACACAGAAGAGGAGGCACACTGTGCATGTCTTGAGATTTCCACGTAAAACACACGGTCATTCTTTACTGTCTATCAAAATTCTTTCCAAAACCATACTTCCTTTAAGTGGAACTTTTTTTCCAGCTCGAATTTTAGATTCCATTTAGATTCACGTTGTAAATCTGTTGCCCCTAAGCACAAAAAGAAACCTCTCAGTCCTACTTCCCTGCCTCCTCTTTGACTTAAGAGGTGTCAAACTGTTTGGATGAGATGCAACATAAAATTTCTGCAAGGACCACATTTTCCACCATGGCTGTGTGTTTTGCCACCTGCTAAATAAATGTCAAAGCAGAGCAACAAACCACTTAGACACTACCAGTACTTGTACTCCCATATTAAGTATGTAAAAGCCAGGCCAGGAACGCTATGTACAGACACAGAAAAGATAAAAATAAAGATAAATCATTAAATGGGATAAACCCAGCATTCCTTGCTTGTCATTCATGTGGCATAACAAGAGGAGGTGCATCAAATCACTGCAAATAAGTTTTGGGATGCAAATGTAATCTGACAGGAAAACTGTTTCCCACAAGGTTAAATTTACTCAGATCCAAACACAATCAATTGATTTTCTTCTTACAAACACAAGTGCAACAAGGTAGAAACTTTGCATGAGTGACTAGCACACTGAAGGAGACCTAAGAAAAAAAATAAACCTGAAAATGTTATTCTGTATGTAAGTCTGAAACCACCACCACATTCCTATTCCACCAGTTAATTTAGACAGCAGAAATGTTGTTACTGAACAAACTCACAGGTCCTTTAGTTCCACCCGTAGCCCTGGCCTTTGCTTTCCTAGAAACAATAGTCAGGTTGAACTTTGTTTACATGTATTTTTGGCTTTCTAATTTCAATTTAAAAACCACCAGCCCCCCTGGCTTTCTCCTCACCAGAGTGCATGGGCTGAAGCTGGTGCCACCACAGTCACACAAACCTTTAGGGATGGCTGGGGCACAGCGGCTGCTTTAATACCACAAGGTTGTCTTCTGCAGTCCTGAGCCTCCCCCTCACAACAAAGGAGTTGTTTCATCCAAAGGATCTTTAACTGCTGGGAAGAGCTCATGGATATTTCTATTCTAGAAAAAAAATACTGTTGAAAATGCCACAACTATGAACAACAACAACAAAAAAGAATTGAAAGGCAATTTATCAAATCCTCAAACTTTGTAATGTCTTTCTTACTTGTTGGAAAAAATACAGGTTTTGTTTTAGTTTTACACTGTTTCTCCTCTGCCCCTTCCAGAGTCAGCACATCGTGCTTTGCTGATCCTATGCAAGAATTCAAAGCCACCAGCTGCTTCCCGATCTCGCAACACCTTTTACATTAGTCTTATTTATATCTGACACAACGCAGGTGAATCTAACAACTCCACATAATTCTGTACTGTATAGAGCTATTTGTTCCTATGCCGGTAATTTTTCTGATATCCCATATAATGAGGCCATATTTAAGCTGAAGCTCCTCCCCAACACAACCAAGATGCAGGAGAAGAAACTGCGAACCCAGCCTCCACTGCTGATGGACCAATGTTCCATGCAGCCTTTGCAGCCCCATCTCCCCCTCCCTAACGTGGGAATAATCAGGGACACCCGTGTAAATACATTGAGACATGCTGACAAACGCATAGCTAACTCATATAGTTCACTATGTAATTAAAACCCCCACTTTGCATAGGGAGCCACAGAGCAAGTCTGATTTTCTTCAGCATTGCTTTGGCCATGAAGTTCCTTTAAGGTGAGTGTAATATGCCCTCTGCGGAGCCGATTGCTGCTTCACGCATAGATGGCCACATCACACTCCAAATCTCTAGGCTCCAAACTAAGATGCTATTTATAGATTCCCCCTTAGCCCTCCCGCCTGCCTTCCAAACAGGCTGAAGTATCACCTCTGAAATACAAAACTCTGTTCAAGCACAGAGATGAGAACAGAGGGGATGCCAAGTAGCCTGGACATTAAAAATATGCTAAGATAAATTGTTGCAGGCAGATCAGGTCCCTGAGGAACAATATTTTGACAACCTTCCAAGAAAATTCTGAAGTGCAGTCAATATAATCAATACTATGCTCAAACACCTCTTCCCATCCATCCGATCTATGAGTAGACTGCCAGAAAATTGGATTAGCCTTATTTCATTAACCCTGCTAAAGGCAACGTTTACATTTTTAACTCAATACTGGTTGCTCTCCGAAATGCTCTCCAAAGCCAGGTGATGAATGAGCCTGGGGAGGCCTCCCATCCCTATCACTTGGCTACCACCACCTGCCACAGGGAAGATAAATAGTAATAGTAATAGCGTGGCCGTGTCGCGGACCGATGGACTTGCCTAGGGGAAACAGGACCGGCGACTGCCTGCAGCCCAGCGGAGCGCCGAGGAGCCCGGCTCCCTTGCACAGCCTTAGGCTTCAGGGAGCCTTCCATCTCTGAGCTGGCACCTTGGTGGTGACTTTCCTGGCTAACTCATTCGTTAACCGAGTTGTGTCATTTCCTTTTCTTCCATTTACTATCCTCCTGGCTAAGCTCAGTACATGACTCAGTAAGCCTGGCTTAATCATCTTCATTTTAAATTCTGAGTCTATTTCATTGCTGATGAAGCTCTTGCTGACCACCTCCTACAGATACAAATATCCAGAATGGAAAAAAAACTGGCATTTCGCCTTTGGATCATGGATATTTTTTAAAATTAACTCCTACGCTACAGCACCTTTCCAAAAAAGTAGCAAAAAGCAGCAGCAGACTGTCTTATAAATATATAAAGGACATGACCTTTCAAAAATACATACTTTACATATCAATCTGTGAAGACAGGGTAGAATTTAGTTGTCCTATGCCAAGAGTGTTGGCATATTTGCCTTCTTCCTAAGGAAATGACTTTGCCTTGTAACTCACCTTTTATAGTGCACACTTTTCTGCCTGTGTAATTCATTACCCAGTACTCGAACTCCTCAATACTCTAATGCCAATGTCCTTAGGAAATGAATGTTTTAATAGTCTTCTTGATGAACACATGTTTTGTGGCACCTGGAAATAGATGTACTATACTTCTAGGCTAGATGCATATTTTACCTATTGAGTTGTATATTTCAGTAGCTGTGGCTTTCTTCCTATGCATTGAGATGGAAAAATAATTTACACAGTCATTTGCTTGACAAGATATGATTATTTGTCCTCCTACATATCCTATGAGTACAAAGTTGGATTTATAGCTTCCTCTTTTACTTTACATCTTTCAAAAGCCAAGTAACGGGGAATGCATTGCTGTAGCAATTCTTGGGTGAGCACAGGAACTGTAATATGCGTGTGTGTATAAAAAAAAAAAATATATATATATATACACACACCCCTTATAACAAAGGCTATTGGGATGTACAAAACAGCAGGTGATTTAGTTAAGGTGCTGCTACAGACAGGGAAAAAAAGATGGAAGGTGAGCAAGCAAGTCCCTGCTCAGCATTCACAGGTTCGGAATGAGGTGTGGGGGGACCTGTTCTGCCACCAGATGTGACTTGGGCAGCAGATGGGTCTTCAGCTTGACTTTCTCACCAGGAAGGCACCACCTCTGGCTAATCAGTGCTTCCAATACTTATGCAGGTTTCTGGTAAAAGAAACCATAGCTAGGAATATTATTCTCCCAAAAATATTATGAACTTTGGAGCTGTGAAATAATTGGGCCGCCTGAAACTGGGCATCTACATGAAAACAGCTCATCTTTCAAAGCTGCTGTGCCTCAGCATATCTAAGAAAACGCTGAAAACACCAGTCTTTGTTTTTCCTTATAAATAGAGACATTGCATACTGGGGCAACTTACTGCACTCTGCTGACTTCATCGAGCACAGAGGATTTGGCCATCTTGACAAATATTTACACAGAGTTAGAATATCCTACAGGTCTATTCATGTTTCAGAGTGTGACAAATGCACGTGCACCCAGCATCTCTGGTGAGCACCCGTCCCTGCCCAGGACAGCTTGCCGCCTCCCCTCATCCCGCCAACAGCAGGCAGCAATGACTGACATGGCATGGGGACACGGCTGCGACAGGACCACCTTCCCTGACCCAAGAAAGAGGAGATCCTAAGGGGAAAACAGCTGAAGTCTCCATGAAAACATCAGACGTAGCACAGTTTCACTAGGAACACGCTTGCACGGCTCCTTGAAACCCATTCATGTCCTCCACTGTGTTCATACACCTTGTGTAAACAGGTAGGGCCCAACTCTCCCGTCTGGTAGACCTGTGCCATTCCCACTGAAGCCTGTGGGAGCTGGTCTTTCTCAGAACAAGCCTGGGATCCTGATTCGGGAATCTCACCTGGGAGTGCGGCGAGGTGGGGAGCACTCCCAGGGGACCGGAGCTGCTGCCCCAGCCCTCCCCTGCCATGGGTCACTGCCTTCAGGCTGGCTCTGCAAGTTGCCTTTCTTCATCAGCCTGATTAGCTTCATGATTACCCAAGTCTGGGGAAAACAGAAGGTAAGTGGCTGGGGCCACAGAAGGACAGATTTGCTTATAGGTCATCCACGTTACATTTTCTCCGATGCCTATATGAATCAAAACACAAAGACTCTCCAACTGACAAAACCCCAAACCCTTCATTTTACACAACACAAATTTTTACACAGATCTTGAAGCTGTTTTTAAAGCTCTTCTATAAAAATGAAGTACAAGCTGAAGGTAAGAACCATATCAAGATGAAATGGACTATATTCTCTTGAAAATTCCCTCTCTGTTTAGCTTCTGAGGGTTTTTTTCTTTTTCAGGAATCTGCAGAATGCTTTGCTCTAATAGGACTTTCCTTTTTTCAGCAAAAATAATATCTTGTTTCAAGAAAAGAAAAGATCACCCACCTCTTTTAACCTAGGAAGCAGAAAGTAGGATCCTCTTCCCAGATGTTTCTGTGGCCGACAGCATCTGTAACAGGCTTCCTGCTTTCCTTCTTCCAAGAGAATTACTGAAGATTTAAATATCATATAAACATGGTGAGACACAGCCCTACACAAAACATTCTACATCAAAAATAAAGTATCTTCCCCTGCTGGAAAGTATTGTGATTCCAGAAAAGTCCAACAGGGATCATTAATGATTACAGCATATAGCAGCCATAGTTCTGTTCCCCAGAACAAGCCAGTTCACTTTCTTCACCTGTGATTTGAAATTTGCTGTAATTTTCAATTTTGTGATGCTGGGAGAGCAGTTCAGCTGACTTGTAAGGCTCATTTCAAGAATACAGTTCGATCTAGCAAGTAATTTGCAGAGACCATCCCCCTGATTGCAGTATGTTTTCCTGGCCATTGCAGAAAGCACAAAGGGACGAGGAAGGCAGAGGCATTAGCGACCCCACATAATCCGCTCTAACACAGAATGAGATTGTAAGTGGATATATTGAAGTGCTGAAATGCCAATTAGCTACTTTAATGTATATTATTCTTTTATTTATAGGGTGGTTCTTCTTTAGGCCTGAAATTGCTGTCGCTCTGATGCTAGCACCGAGTCATGAGAGAAATGACTCACAGAGCCAGATTACTGCGTCTGCAAAGGATGGCGTGTTCTGGAGACTAACCTGATGCTACAGCGCTTGCAGGAGATCTATACATACGTGTGTGTATCTGTCAGGTGAAGCAATTCCCAAGGGACTTTTTGGTGAAGCATCTCCAACATGCTCACAGGGCTTGAGAGCCACTCATACCAGCAGCTACAGCTTTGGGTAAGCATCCCTCCCCTTCTCTGCTCTTCCCGGCAAGTGCCGGAGGCCCCTTTCGGTGAGTTCACCCTTTCCCAGGCACTTCAGCAGCTCCTCCAAGCCCCGGGTGAATCCCATCTCAGTGGGGTGGGCAACACAGCAGTTTGGTGGGGGAAATGCCGTCTGGAAAGCTTATCCATCTGGTCCTGCTCTATCAGACTGTTCCAGTCACTGGTGCTTATGTTTCTTGCCTACCTTTAAAAAGCCAAGTCTATAATTTAGCAAACATGACCCAGCAAAGAGTAAACAGGCCGTGTTATCTTTAAAGAGAAGTAGCTGGAGGCTTTCCAGAAAAATCTGGAGCTTTTTGCTCTGTTGTTTTCTTCATGACACCCCAGCTGAAACCAAACCCACAGGGTCAGCTTCATGCATGGCCACACGAGCTTTCCCAGCCATGCTCCCCATGGCCCTGAGGAACACAAGCTTTTCTCACCTGTGACTCAGCACCCCGAAGTGCTGCTCTCCCCTTTCTTCATGGGCTTCCCATGCATCCCACCAGCACCAGCCACAACACCCCCCCTATCTGGCTCCGCTGGCAAGTAGAAAACGGCATCTGGGAGTCTGTGGGCTACTGCAGAGGATACATGTCAGTCCAGGAGAGAAAGAGGTCCATTGCTGACCAGCCTGACCAGAAAGTGCTGCAGTCCATGCTGACGTCAGAAAATGGCTAAGAGACCGCAGACTGAGTAAGAGGTGATGGTATGCACCATGCACACAGGCAGAAACAGGCTGATCAGTTCTTGGCTGAGATCATATAACACAATAAATACAAAAATAGGATCATAACTGCATCAGACTTCGTTTTTTCAGTTCAGGTTCCAGGGGTGGAAATACTAAAAGTACTATGGTCAATTCGTTACCAAATGTTTTTGCAATATCTAAAGCAACTTCACATGTCCATAAGACAGCTCACAAGTCCTTTTCTGGATGGGGTTCAGAGTATTTGCTGTTACTGGGAAAATACTTTGATTTAATTACGTTCTTCTTTCATCTTTTGCAGAGCTGTAGCAGAGTCCATTATCACTTGCCTAGCTGTACTCTGCTAATAGATGTCTACAGAGAAATTTATGGTGAAAACCTGCTTGCACTGAGCTCAGTGGGACTCCACCACTGTCAGTATCTCCTGGACTTTCCTGGTCTTTAGTGACAATGCCTGTGAAATAGGTCCTGTCCCTAAGGCAACACTCTAAAGCTCCCTCCTGTTTCTAATCCTGTTCCTAAGCTTTTAAATCTTATGTTAAAATCTGCCTTAACTGGGCATTACTTCCAAACCCTTGGATCTAGAAAAGAATTTGCTGTGTTCCTACATTTAAAATAGAAAAATTGCTCAAGATTTTGGTACAAACAACGTAGCTGTATCAGGACACTTACAGCTACCAAGTGGGAGTTGATGTGATGACACAGACAGTTCCAGGACTGGCTCCTGGGAAGCTCTCTGCACGTAGGTAGGGAGGTACAGCTAAAGGAGGATCATTGGAAAGCAACAGAACTAAAGGGCACCCAGCATATGTGCTCACCTCCAGAGACTCCAGGCAGTCATTACCTTCTCTTGATGTTTTCCAGCATGTGCAAAGAGGCAGGCTGGTGCTGTACCAGTCCTGATGAGATACTGGCTCCTGTTGGCAGCAACACCTGCCTCTGCACCATTAGTCACTCACATGGGCATGTGCAGAATGACTCTGGGAACTTAGGAGAGATGGCAGTATAAACTGTTCTTCAATTTCCAATTTTGTTATCATTGTTCACCTGGTTTGCTTGCTTGTCTCATGTCTCCGAGGCCTGATCTCGAGAGCAATTTTTCTGCTGGGTGATTTCTTTCTGCAGAACCATTTGCCTTTCTCAGGCTGATTGTGTGCGTGGAAATGAAATTCTGTTGAAACAAATTCATTAAAAGAAGATTAGTAAGATTAGTTGAACTATAATTGGTTTGTGCCTTCCTTGCTGAATGCAAAGAATTGTGCTATATAAACAACAGAGCCAAGGGCCAGCCCTTTTCTGGAAGCGTCTGACATTGCTCCATCTATTCTGGCTCTATCCGAGCTATCTACCAGAAAAGGGCTGATACCTTCTGCAAGTTCCTGTTGCTATACATTCACACACGTGCAGGAAAAAAGGACTTTTGTGGCAAGAGAGAAATTTCAAATTTATACAGCGCAGCACTGCTTTGTTTCAGGAAGGGGGGCTCAGGGTGACCGCTCTCATCAGCACAGCATGCCAGGCAAAGGGGAGCTTCATTTCTAATGCGCTGAAGCTGTGCAACCACCAGCGATTGTTCTGTGCCGATAATGGAAAGACAGAGGCATTTCTAGCTTCCCTCCCCTAAGACTGCCAAAGCTGGCTTCCAGGAGTGCCTTAGCTACTCACAGCCGCTCTCTGAATTGCTCCGGCAATGGGTTTCCCACCCCAGGGCTCTCTCAGAGCTTCTGGGACTGCCTGTGGTACTCAGCCATGCATGAGCGCTGTGACCTGTGTCTTCTCATCCACACACAAACCCATTAGCTGGAGCACTGAGTACCCTAACAGGAACCGAGCATTTTCCCTGACACCAGAGCATCAGCTCGGCTCTGGGCTGGGCAGAGGGAGGGCAAGTTCTAGCAGTGCTTTAAAACAAAGGCAGGAAAAAAGGGCTTATCACACCCGTGCTGCCCCACACATCCCCTCCTCTCCAGCCTATGTCATGGGCTGCTCCTGCTCTGCCCAGCCAGCCTCACTGCCACAGTGCTCTCTGCCACCTTCTTGTCCCTGGCAGGAGGAGGAATGGCAGCAGATTCCCAAGCTCAGCACCAGGAGAAGGAAACAGAGGGTGTCTGGGGACTGGAAGAGGCCAGGCCTAACCGGGAGCTATGGATCACACAGGAAAAAAAATCCTCCCAACTGAATCGTGCTTACCTCAGCTGCACTGGAAACCGCTACTGCGTGGTTGATGCTAAACAGGGTTTAGCTCTTTATAGAAATAGCTGTGATCTTCACCCCCTTGGATTTTCTGCTGCCTGCTTTTGTTTCCAGCTCAGGGGAGGGGGGAGGGGGGGAAAGGCAAACAAGACAACAGCAAAGAAAGAACAAAACCAAAGCACAGCAGGTCAGGAAGAGCAGAGAGAAGGCAGATCAGGAGCTCCTGTCCTTGCCATCCCAGAGCACACAAGCAATCAACAACATTAAAAGCAGCAAACACAGAACTGGGGCAAGGAAGAGCTGTTTCAAGGAACATGTAATTAGATGAAGGAACACAGCGCTGCGGATGGACATTCAGGGCGAGGACATAGCAAAATTTGAACAATTATCTGTATAACAAGAATAACAGAGTTTTAATAGTTAATGACCTTGTGCATGTGGAAATGATGTAACATGGCATGTTCCCCAGTTAAAGCCATTCAGGATTAGGAGAAACCCTATTAGAGACGCAGACCAGCCCTAACAGCCAACAGCAAGGTTCCCCAGGCCTGCCTGGGAGGTGCTTGGAGCTCCAGGTTTGCTGAAGCGCCATTTGACAAGATGGACCATGGGCCCGCTTTGCCGTAGCCACACATTGCCCTATTCATCGTTATGTTCCCGTTATACCTACGGTGCATTGGGATGAGCACAAGTGGCCACAAACCCACCCAGCCCCACCGCTTGCCTGCCTGGCCGCACACCGGTGCCTCTGGCTGCCACCAGTGCCTGGCTGCACCCACCTTTGGGAGGGAGAACAAATCGCGGATATGAAAACACTTAGGAGAGTATTTAGCAAATAGATTTCATTACAGTATATGCAAACTCCATTTGCAGCTTGAGCACACAAGAGTATTTATGAGAGGAATTTGCTGCTGGAGATAATGAGCCAGTTTTCACCAAAGTGTAAATCTGCCGGCTGCTTGTCGAGGCTCGCAGACTGTCAGAGCACAGATCATAGCTACTGAGTGCTCTACTAATAGCGTAAACAGTGATGACATTTAGAGTATTGTTTAACTGAGGGAGGAGATTTAAGTCACTTCTACAGTAATATCTAACCGGGAGTAAACCTCTACAGATCATAGATCACAACTCTGGCAGCAGTCTGTAATGTCTTTAAGCTACATCTTTAAATTATGAATAATGCTTATTAAAAAATCATAACTCTTAGTTGTGGCAAGCATCTCTGGGTAAGATGTCAGAATGATTAGAGCCCAGATCATGAATGCAGTGTCTGTCCTCATCCCATGGAACAGTTTGTAGGATGGACACACCCATTATAATAGTTTACTGCACCTCTTAAAACCAACATGCTGCAAAGTGCTTCCCGCCAATGATCTTTCCACTTAGGAATTGAGTTAAGCCCCTCCAAGTCTACAGCTGAGCAGCTGAGAACATGAGAAATGAGCAGGATGCATATTTTAAGGGAGTCCTTTGTAACTTTGAGAAAATTGTTTCCTCTAGGCAAAGATTTGCTTATCTTATAGCAAGGTAATTCATTTTCAGACAATGTGAGATAAACATAACATCTCCTTTCTGTCCCCACAGCCAAGAGAAAGTCCTCCATCTGTGCCTCTGAAACCAGGGTCATATCTGCGTGTTTATTTCTGCAGCAGTGCAAGAACTGTGAGAAAGAAAACCTCTGAGCAGCACCAGGTTATGTGAAAATTTACTAGAAGCCAGTGAGTTTCACTTTAAAATTAAAGTTAGTTTAGCCTTCAAATTAAAGTGCAAACAACTCCCACGTTGCTAAAGTCAACCTGAGAGTTGTGGCACGTGTATCCCTAAACTTCAGTGAGAGCAGGAACACGGTGCATCCTTTTGTACAAGCTTGCACTGGTCCAGCCCGTCTCCCCTGTGAGGCCAGGGCAGCACAGGAGAGAGCGAGCAGAAGGCTGGTCGGATGGAGAGGCTTCCCTAGTAAAGCAGTATTACTGAAGAGTTTGTGAGGGCTGAGCTGGGTCCACAGAATGGTGGTGGGACCACTGGGGTGAGGGACTGGAGGGGTTTGGGTTTCTGAACTCAAAAGTGCCATCCAGCACTGTGGGGCACGGACACTGGCATGGTGGGGAAGAACTAAGGGCTTGACCACAGGGATATTTCTTCTCACAGAGTGTGTGGGACTTGCAGGCTGCAGTGATGGCGGGGAGAAGCACGGTGGCTCTGCTTGGCCCTGGCCGGGGAGGGGCTGGAGAGCAGGCACAGTGGCAGTGCCAGTATTTCTCTCATCACGCACACCAAAAATAGCACCCAGATTTACTGCAGGCTTTTTCTCCAACCACTTCTCTTCTAATCAGCTGCACAAGGGTCAGCCACCATCCGTGCACCACAGAGCAAGACAGAAATGCTGAACAAAACTGCCAGGTCACTTATTTAAGCTCAAGAGTTTAGTCTTCTGCCTCCCTGAGGGAGGAGCGGGACAACCTGTGGCCAGGTTAACACCGTAAGTGAATTAGCAGCACCATCCATAGGCTTGTAGAAGGAAAGAAAATCACCCAAGCAGCACCACATGAGGAGAGGAACTCCTGGCAGCTTAGCTCAAGCTTTCTGAAAGAGCAGCAGGCTGCAGGCAAGCAGAGCAGTCACAGAAAGCGGCAGGTATCATTTGCTAATGCATTTTGCCCCCCTGACAAATATAAAGCTTGTTAAAGGTGGAAGACCAACAGTGCTGAGAAATACGGGAAGAAGGGAAACTGGCAGCAGCAGCACGAGATTTCATATACCTCTGTCTAGAAGCTTTCCTCAATCTCAGAAATCCCACTCCAGCAAGAAGCTGTGATAGCCCCCTTTATATGGGGTTAGCTCCTGCTTGCAAGGGCTGCCTAGCTGCGTGAAAGCCTGTTTCTAAAGCCCTTTTCCACACATAACAATGTTTAGTAAACAGCCATTCTGTTGGACCTTGATCCAGCGCACTGGTGCTGGTTGGGCAGACTACGCTCGCTGTGGCCTGAGGTCTCGCACAATGGCACCTGTAGCACTGGGGGATCCCTCCTGCACCGAGCCTGGTCCTCTGGTGTCCCAGGCAGCCACTTTGTATAACCCCATTCATCAAATAAGCAACCACCAGGTCCTTACAGTGAACCACAAATGCAGTAGGCAGGTCCATCTGAGGATGGACCACAACACTCCTCCAAAGTGAGACCAAACCCCACATGAACATCATGCCCACCATCTAGAAGGACATGTGTCCTTTTCTTCTCTCTTACCTTTTCCCACCAGGGATGCACCACTGCCGACAGAACGTGGTTTCATGTGCAGGAGCTCTGTGCCTCCCAAATTACCTCGACCTGGAACAAAGGTGAAATGCTTTCTTGAGAAGAAGTACTGGGTGTTCCGCCCTGTGCAGGTGTGGGAGAGTCAGTCTTCTGTGGAGTGCTCCAAACACCAGACTGGCATGTCCAAAGGCATCACTGGTGGTACCACCCATACCTTGGAGCACTGGGTATGAGATGCAAATGCCTCTGGGTTTCTGCAGCACACACAGAAAATAGACCAGCAGCACTGTGGGACCATTCCAGGCTGCTGAGGAAGGTGCTCCATGGGTCTTGGGTATTGGTAAGCCTCAGGGATGCCAGGATTTTTGGATGTCTCATGTGTGTAGTCACAGTCCCAGCCTGACTAGTGTATTTTTCCTGAGGGTATGGAAGTCATGTTTACCTCCCCACTCTCTGCTCCAGCTGATGAGGAAATGCCTAGAAGGCAGCATGAGTTTTTGGGGTGTGACAGAAGTTTGCAGCTCATCAACCTATGAGAGCACACCTATAACACGAGTATTTCTCAACCAACATTTAATAGGTTGCATTTACCACAAACTACTAACGTTAAAACAAGACAAACTGGTAAACACACCAGCTGCACCTCCCACTCTGCACAGCATCCGAGATGGCCAGTCTTCCTTTCTAGCAGCTTATTTCCCCTGAAGAAGCCAGCTGCCGACAAATGTCAGGCTCATCTGTTTTGAACATTAACTCTCTAATTCTCACTTTCTTGGTGGGCCTTTGCCATAGAAACCTTCCTTAGCAACAGGGAGGCAGAGCAGCAGCATCTCCAGCCAGAGGCATTAATGAGACAGCCTGGGTCCCTCTGCATGGCGCATCACCTCGCGCCCTGCCTCCCCAGCTTACCTTTTCCAGCAGGGCATAACTAATAGGTGAGAATTTCCAGCAGAATCGGGGTGTGGGGCAGGAGGGAAACAGCTGTGTGGGAACACCGTTTGGGGCCACTTTGAAGTCAGCCTTTGACAAAGCGCTCATGGTGTGGTTTATGACCCAGCTCGCCTGAGGGAATTTCTTGCATCTGTACCGCCCCAGAATGCCAAGGGTGATTTCTAATGTCTGTGGCCACGGGCACAGTGGGTGCCAAGAAGAGCCAAGAGGAAAGTGGGGAGGGGATGAGATTTGGAGCATCTCAACTCAGGCTCAGAAGCCACTCTCCCTAAGTGAGAGAGAAATAAGTAGAATGGCTCAGGACACTGAAAACAGCCTGGCGAGCTTTGTGGGAAAGGAATACCCTGACCACAGCCCCGTCCTGTGCCATCTTCTGTGATGCTCACTGGCCAGCAGGCAGTGGGCACAAGTGTATCTAAGACTAGGGGTAGCACGGCTGTCAGATTGATGCTCAGCTGCTCTGTCTTTATTCCTGCCACTGATTTCTGCTGTATCTCCACTTAACTGTTATTTCTTTTACTGGTTAAAAAAATCAGTATTTGCCTGTCTGATGGGAGGGAGGCTGTAAAGAGAAAATCAGTAGCATTTGTGATGTGCTGCATGCGTTAAGGGGCAATCCCTCATCCCTGTACCACCACTGGTATGTGGAAATGCAGGCAAGAAAAGCTAGCATATTCTTATTCCTAATCAAATTCCTAACCAAGTGGCATCCAGGCTGCAAAAGAGGTGGTGAAGGATCAGGGACAGTGTTGTTATTGCTTCTGTATCATCCTCCCCCCAGGTCTGTGCCTTTCTGTTCCCAATAACTTTATTTTGACAGACAGATAAAGCAGCAGGCGTGTTGCTCTGAATTTTCCATTTTTTCAGGGAAATAGCTGACTGCTGCTCTGCAGACAGGGGCAAGTTGGCTCTGCCTGTGCTTCAAAGCAGGTCTGGAGTGAAAACATCTTACCAAGAGTCCAGAGCCAAGCTAAAGCCAGTGATATCCCATTTCCCCTGCAGAGCCTGCTCATGTCCAGCCACCTTAGAGGTCAAGTGTCCTAACAAAAAGCCTCCCCAGCTGCAGCTTCTCTGAAGAGCCAGCACAAGGACATGCACATACAAATATTGAGATGGCCAGTAACCGCCAGTCCCAGCTTAAGGAACCCATAACTTTATCTTTCCATTCCCTGACTCATCCTGTCACAAACACACCACGCAAACACTGTGCTGCTACCAGCATTACACCGTGACTCACTGGTAAACCTGCACTACTCTCATTTCCAAGCCTCCCTGCCAGGTTTTTCATTATCTGTTCTGCTGCCTGTGGGATCATCACCTGGAGGACGAGCCCTGGTGGTCAGCATCTCCAAACACCTCTCCTCTGCTTACCTGGCAGCACCAGGACATAATTAACTGCAGGCAGCTGACCTGAGTTCACAAACCTGGCTTGTAGGGAAGAGGGAATGACCGACTCGCCCAGCCTGCCCTGTTCAGTGGGAGCAAATACTTCTATCATTATGGGTCGCAGAACCTGCAGAATTTTTATTACATATAAAATTACAATTAGGCAAGAAAACAGTTTTCTGTTCCTTTTAGTTTGCTACTTTGGTTTCACATTTTATTGTTTTCTAACTTTTATCCAGTGACCAAATTTCTGCTCTAAGTTGAGAAAGCGTTTGTTTATGTCTCTGACCAAGTCTTTGGCCCTGAGAGGGTTTAGATTAGAACATATTCATTCAACACCAAACTGAAGAGCAACGGGCTTGACTGAATGATTTATTTGACATGTTTGATCTCAAAGACATTTGGAAACTTGATTATATCAAAGCCTGCAATTTATGAAGTCCATTTTCTCCTACTGTAAAGACATGAACCTAAATTTTTAGATGAATGCTTCCTGAACAAAATAAAGGAAGCCAGTGGCTTTTAAACACACACAAGTATTCTCACACAGAGCTATGAGTAATCACACATAGAAAGCACATGGAAAAAATTCAAACGTGCTAAAAGGTAACTGTAACATATTTTTCACCAACAAAGACAGAAAGCTTCAAGACTTAGAATATTCTTGACAGAAAGTCAAAAGTGAATTCTTTTTTCCTAAGAACCATGCCGCCACCTCAGCAATAAGGATAAGATGCACAAGACTGAGCAGGGCCTAAATTCCCAGGAATCTGTTACTGGCCCATGCTCAGGTAGCTCCATTCAGGTGCAAGTAATTAAAAAAAATGGAACTGCCTTCAAATCTGGTTTACCCCCGGGGTCTCCACTACAGCAGGTAACCTGAGCAAACCTTTGTTTCTGTGGAGGAAGGGAGCTCTGCAGAGCCACGAGTGTCCAAGGCAGTGCTTGCTCTCGCAGGGAGCCAGGCAAAGAAGGCACAAGGCAGAGAGAGCCAAGAGCTTTGTTTTCTGCAGGCAGAAAAAAAATCCAGAGACCTGTTTTATGTACAGAATGAAAAAAACTGGAAACACGATCCAACATAATGCCTTAGTGCTTTGTTCTGATCACAGCCTCCTGAAAATGTTTGGTTTTCATTTTTTCCTATGAAACATAAAAAAAAAGAGTGCCTATGAGTGTGTTTGGAAATAATTTCTACCATTTTCATTCTGATAAAAGAAAAAACCACTTTACTACTTTATTCCTTATATTTCTGGCTCAAGGAAAGAATAATTCCTGGCTTGCACATAAACTGGCAGGACAAAATCATCTTCCCCCTCTATGAGTTCTAGTTTTTCCCTTTTATCTTTTTTTTTTTTTCTTCTTCATCACTAAGCTCTCTGAGCTTACAGGCACCTAAGGTATCAACAATGGCATTTTCTCCTTTGGTATGCCAGCTGGTAAGAGCTGTATCTTTATGGGGGAATGAAAACAAGGTCCATTTTCCTCCATTCCCATTTACCTTACTGGTGCCCTCTCAGAGCTCTACAGGGGACAAGCTCTTGCAAGTCCTCTCCACTGAAAGTCTCCACACAAGACAGGAGAGATCCCCCACTGCCTCTTCAGATCTCACACGCTTCTTAATCACAAAGTAAGATGACGTTTGCCCTCCTAACACATTGTTTTTTGCCACCAGATTAGGTATCATAACTGGGGTCAAGCACTGATTTCCAATAGGAGCGCTGGGAAAATTCACAGCAACCTACAGCTTCTGTGCGCGTGGCTCAAACTTTCTCCACAGGCTGAGTACCAAATAAACAATTTAAATAGGATTCCAGTGTAAACCTGAGTAGCAGAAAGGAAGCTGAAAGAAAATGGGGCTCACAGATGTAACTTTATTTATCTCTCAATTCTGACCCTTTCAAGAGATGGAAATCACAGCTTAATTCATGGCAGCACTGATAGGGCTTCACAATGACTGGAGCATATCTCATGCTGGATGATGCTTACAATGTCCCTTCCATGCATCAAACCTCACGCTAAATAGGAAATCTCACTCCTTGGAGATTTTGATAACCAGACAATCACACTATGTATTTGCGTGTAATAAAAAAATTACACTGATGTCTGCCTGACTTCTTACTGTCCTCTGCATATCTATCACTCGCTTTCTCAGGCATCATTTTATTTAGAGACAGCTACAGTTGTTGCACCTGCATAAAGCAGAGCAGCAAAGCAGCTAGGGCCCACGTGCCATGGTGAGGGCATCAGTGGAAGGGTCTGTCCTCTCAGCAAGAACTGCTTGCTCCGTAACAGCTCAAACCAGTCTGCTGCTGTTCAGCACATTCAGCAAAGTCCGTCAGCTTCTGCAACATGCTAAAAGGACACAGGTCTGCAGGGAAAGAGGCGGTAGACATAGCCGTGAGCCTTTATATTGTAACCAGTGGTTAAACGGGCAGTTAAATTGAACAGTTTGCTTTAGAAACTTCAAACAAAACCCAAAACCCCCCTAAAATGAAGTCCATCTATTAATGCCTTGGGAAGAACCAATTTTTATCTCTTGATATTTTTTCTAAGAAGCTGTATTGAAGACATGAAAAACTTCTACATCCATGCTACTCCAAACTACTCTGGAGCTTCTCTAAAGAGCAGCTTTTCTGCAGCCTTCCTGGCGTGCTAAGGAAGAGCAGATCCCCTCACCACCCACCTGCCAGCCCTTAACCAGGCTACAGACAGCTCCAAGATAGAAAATCTTCCTTGCTAGCCAGGAGGCTTGCTGGAAGGTGAAAGTAAAAACCTGAAGAGCACTTCAAAGTTGAGTTTGACTTCAAACAGCCCTGTTGGGGGACCTGCACATGCAGCTTTTCATGTTTTTGTGCTATGTTTGACTGTTTATCATTAAACCATTCATTCAGCCAGCTCTGCACAATAAGCCTTTTAATGAATCTTAGGCTGAAAAGAGTTCAGCCTGCAGACATAAAAAGTAAAAGTGTAATCTGTCCTTCTTAAAGAAAGCTTTGATATACCTTAAAGTACCATGTTTTTGGAGGTAGTTATATATTCAACCTTCTTTCCTTCCTGTGGGCTTTTCAAGACTTAATAAATTTATGAGCTCCTGTTGACCAAGCACAGCAGGTGTATATATATTTGAGTGTTTTGCTGGAGTCTAGGATAAGAAAACTGGCTCTGAAAATCTACTGTTGGAGCACCATGCACAGGGTCACATGGGAAAGTCTTCCTCTCACGTATCTGTAAGTCTAGGAAGCTCTAATCATAGAAATGCCTGCAAAATTTTCAACCAGCCTGATTGTCAATGGATCAGTGAAACTCCTGATTTATACCATCAAGAATTTGGCTCAGCCTCATTAGACTCCAAAACCTAAACTGAAGTATGTTAAAAGCTTTCTTGGCTATCTGCCCATCCTTGTTATATGGCTTCCATTACCATAGTATTAGAGTTCTTCATGATTTTTAACATATTTTTGTTCACAGTACCCGCACTGGGATGGAAAAATGATGGTTTCTTCCTTTTATAGGCTGGAAACTGAGGCATAGAGAGACTAAAGAGTCTGACCCATCAGAAAATACAGGATCCATAAGAATTAGACTCCAAAAACGAGACCCTCAAACTCACACGTTCAAGTGTTCCTGAAAACCCACAGAGTCCTTAGCCAAAAGTTTGTCTCAAATGCTTGGCACCATCATCATACCTTCTGCTGGAAAAATCACTTATCAGAAGGTCAATGCTCAGAATAGAAAAGAAGTCAGATGCTCTGAAATGATGAAAGCAAATCAAGTCAGAGAATCCCATTTAGGGCAATGGGGCGCATACGCATTATTTACCCTATAAATAGGCCTCTTTGGACCATGCAGAGATCTCCTGACTTTCTCCCTCAGCATCAGCAGCACCCAGGCCTGCATGAGTCTATTGGAATATTTTAAACTTGCCTTACCTTCTCAAACACTTAGTGGGCAAAAGTAACAGAAAGTTATAGATGAAAGGGATATTATGTGGTTGCGTGACTGTCACATAATGGAGCGCTCTCTCTGAGTAATTGCATACAAAGCAATTTTGTGGGTTTTATTGAATAACTCAAGATAATTTAAACCTCCATAAAAGGATAGTGAAAATAAAAAAAATAACTCTTTTACAGGAAGACACGTCTTCACATAAAGAATGCTAAAGGCAAAACATTTATGAATGTGTTTTAATTTTAACTTTTTCAGAAAACATTGCAATGTTTTAAAATGAGTGGCTTTTGTTCAGACAGCCAAATCATTTATATAATAGCGTGCAAATTTTTAATGTTGTGCACATATGTAGCCGTGTACAGTATACAAGTGCTATATGTAGTACCACAGAAAGGAAAAGCCTGGTTCCAAAAAGTATGCCCAGCCTCATAAGAGAAGGGGATAGGCAATAGGAAAGACTTCTTTGTGCATCGTCTGTCTCCTTGCTACTGTACACAGCTACACCTACACCACCTACCTCCACCCATACACTTACCAATTTAAAAATCAGACAGATTTTTGCCCTAAATACTCCTGATAGAGGGCTTTGCAGAACCACACCAGGGACTCATCAATGCCACCTAAAGAGCCAAACACCTGAAGTTACATACAATTAATTTTTTTTTTTTTTTTTTTTTTTTTTTTTGGAAGGGGAGCAATAGCATCAAGAATTCAACATTTATCCTCATCTACCCAGGATCTCTGTGGCAGATCTGGGTGGTTGATTTTGGACCTCCTGCCTCCCAGCCCTCTGCTTAGCCAGGTAATAACGGAAGTTATCAAACATGCCACTGAAGATGAAAGCACTGAAAACACACTCTGAGACACAGTGTCCAAATTTATGGACTGTTTGGTTCTCTGATTTTAGTTCCTTTAGTTTTCCTTTTTCAAAGGAACATCAACACTGAATCTTTCTCAAGGTGAGGATTTTGTGAGCAGCGTTATTGCTAATCTTGCTAGTGAAAAAACCTCAAGCAAACAATGACAAGCATAATTCAGTTCAGTTCTCACAAAAACCATATCACAGTGGCAGGGAGCCAGTTTCTGATCTCATTTACACTGGGGCAAAGCCATAGCAACGGCATTGCTGAAGCACGAGAGCAGCTCCTGCTGTACAGGAGCTGGGCAGCCGGCACAGCCTCCCTGGGTAGCGGTTTGCAGCACAATGCAGCCTCCTTCAGCAAATAGGGAAGATCCAGATTGCTCCTTGGAACTAGCAGCAATGTGTTTATGCATCACAAAAAGTTTTTCCTCTCTCATTTGAGCATTTTTCTGTCAAGCTGTTCAAGCAAATTCTCGAAAACCCAGGTAATGGTTTGGTTTAGGCTTTGATCCTGTGTTAGAAGGTTTCAGGAACGTGTGTCCCACTCTTTTCTTCTTAGGAAAGCAGGCCATGAGACACCAGGGTACTTACGCACTCTCTTCAGCCAGGTGTCAGCAAGACTTTGTCAGGTGCTTACATGCAGAAAGATGTCAGGGTCCACAGCCACTTGCTCCCCTGCACAGGTGCTTGGCTAAAGTCACCCAACTAAGCTTTCACCATGGTGCCCTGCAGATTGAGCATGTTTTGTCTTGGGCAGTGACTGATGTCAGTTGTGAGATGTTCTGGGGAGCGTGGCAGTGCTCAGTGCTGAGTCAGACCGAGGGGGAATGACTCACCCAGAAACATCAATGAAAGACATTATTTCTCCTCTCCGGGCTGCCCTTGTGCCTGCTTTCATCCTTAAGAGCAGGGTCCCTTTGCACCTTTCTAGAGAGCAGCTGAACAGTTTTTAACAACACAGAGTTTCAATATGCTGTTCTTGATGTTTCTCTCATAGCAGATGCTTCGTTCTGTGCCTGTGACAGAAGACACTTTGTGCCATTGCAACAGCAGCCACCACAAAGGCGGCTAGACGTAAACCAGCAGCAGGTCTGGGAGGGTAAGCTGGAACAGCAGAGAGCCAACAGGACAGCCTGACTCCCGCTTTTGCACAGCAAATGGCTGCACACTTGTACCTCTCCATGCCTCTCCAAACCACCCAGTGATTTGCTGTTTGCTCTAGGTCTGAGGTGGGAAGAGAGAGCAGGTCATTAAGTACACGCAATTATTATGTGAACGTGTCTGATAGAACAAGTCAGATTTTTTTCATACCTCATGCTTTTAAGAAATCAAGCTTGTGTACCACTGCAACAGAAAAAACACGAACACTTTCAAGAGATGCAGATACTGTCATTAACTTGTCCCCTCAAGTAGCCTCACAGTAGTCACTACATGATGGGCTTACCTTTTAGGCTCTTTGTTCCTGAGACTTTGCACATACTTCCCTGTGTTTTAAAAGATGGAGCTTGCATCCATCTGGGTCCATCCTCTCAATTCAAATAATCTTCCAGGCTTCCGAAGGTGATAACTTATTTTTAATAGCCTCATTACATCAATATGTAGCATTTGTTCATGTGTGTTTCCATCTACACAGGTAAGGGATATCATCTGCAAATACAGTAAGAACAGGAGAGCTACATAAGAAACAGAAAAAACAGGAACTGAAGAGGATATGTGTGTCACGAACAGGGTTGTAAATCACAGCTTCACTCCTAAGCCTACCAAAATAGCTGAAACACCTCACTGGCCCACACTAAGGTAGCTGTATGGCATTGTTTCATGACCCGTTTTACCTAACAGGTCTGCAGAAAAATCCTCACTGAGGTCAAGGTAGACAACATCCCACTGCGCTCCCCTTGTCTACCCAGCCAGGCATTCCATCATAGAAGGCTATCAGGTTGGACAGTCGTGATTGCCCCTTGGTGAATCCATGTCAACTGCTCCCGATAACCTTTTCCTCCACATGCTTAGAAATCACCTCCAGGATGAGCTGTTCCACCACCTTTCCAGGGGGGAGGTAAGGCTGGCTGGCCTGCATTTTCCTGGGTCCTCCTTCTTGCTTTTCTTGAAGACTGGAGTGACATTGGCTTTCCTCCAGTCCTTGGGCATCTCTCCTGTCCCTCCATGACCTTTCAAAGATGATGGAGGGTGGCTTAGCAATAACATCTGCCAGCTCCTTCAGCACTTGCTGTGCATCCCATTGCTGCCCATAGATTTATGGTGTCAAGTTTGCTTAAGTGATCTCCAATGCGATCCTCCTCAGCCAAGGGAACTTCTCCTTTCTCCAGACCTCCTCTCTTGCCTCCGGGGTCTGGGATTCCTGAGGGCTGGACTTAGCACTGAAGATTGAAGCAAGGAAGGCATTCAGTAACTCCACCTTCTTGGTGTCCTCTGCCACCAGGGCACCCACCTCACTCAGCAGCGGGCCCACATTTTCCCCAGTTGTCCTTTTACTACTGATGTACTTGAAGAAGCTTTTCTTGTTGTCCATGACATCCCTCACCACATATAATTCCAAATGGACTTTAGCCTTCTTCATCATCTCCCTGCACGTTCTGACAACATTCTTATATTCTTCCCCAGTGGCCTGTTCCTTTTTCCACATCCCATAAACCTTCTTACTCTGTTTGAGTTTTGCCAGAAGCTCCTTGCTTAACCATGCAGGCCTCCTGCCCCCTTTGCTCGATTTCTTACCTATAGGGATGCACCGATGGACTTCTGGGAAGTGATGCTTGAATATTAGCCTGCTCTCTTAAAGCCCCCTACCTTCCAGACCCCTAATGGGATTCCTCCAAGCAGGTGCTTGAAGAGGCCAAATTTCACTCTCCTGAAGTCCAGGGTTGTAACCCTACTTGTGGCCCTGCTTCCTGCATGTAGGATCCTTAACGCCACCATCTCATGGTCACTGCAGCCACAGGTGCCCCCAGCCTTCACACCCCCAACAAGTCCTTCTTTTTTTGTTAATACACGGTGCAGAAGCACACCTCATCTTGTTGATTCCTCCACTACCTGCATCAAAACATTACCATCAATGCTCTGCAGAAACCTCCTGGACCATGTGTGCCCAGCTGTGCTGTCTTTCCAGCACATACCAGGGTGGCTGAAGTCCACCACGAGAAGCAGGGCCTGTGATCATGAGGCTACCTCCAGGTGCCTGTAGAAGGCCTCATTGACTTCCTTTTCCTGATCAGGTGGCCTGTAGTAAACACCTACAATGGTGTCACCCATATTGGCCTACCCCTTAGTCTTTACCCATAAGCTCTCAACATGTTCTTCACCCACCCCTAAGGAAAGCTCAGTACATTCCATTTGCTCCTTCACATAAAAAGTAACTTCACCACCTCTCCTTGCTGGTCTGGCTTCCCTAAAAAGTACACATCCATCCATGACAGCGTTCCACTCATACAAGCTATCCCACCATGTCTCTGTAATTACGGTGAGATCATGGCCCTACGGCTGCACACAGATCTCTAATTCTTCCTGGTTATTCCCTAAGCTACACGTGTACAGACATTTCAGAGAAGTAATTGAGCAGGTCTCCCAGGAAGGCTGCAAGAAGATCCACCATAGCCATGCACACCCCTCAGGTGACCAGCCTTCTGGTACTCACCTTGGGAGGCAGCTAAGGAACATATATTGCTGCTCTGGTTGGTGTTGCTTATTCTCCGGTTGGGTGTGATGGCGCGACCATTGCCACTTTGGACCGCTCCCCCCAAGTCCTTCAGTTTAAAGCCCACCTCACTAAGTTAGCCAGCCTCCTAGCAAAGATCACTTGCCTCTTGTAGACAGATGGATCCCATCCCTCCCTAACAGTCAAAGAATGTCCCATTGTCATAGAAGCCAAAACCCTCATGACTGCATCAGCCACAATGTCGTGGCTTATTTGAGGCAATCCGAAGAACTGGAAGCATGCCCTACCTTTCTGTCGATACTGGGAAGTTATTTTTCACCAAATTTTAGAGGTGGTGCAAGGAACAAAAAAAAGTGCTTGCATAATTGCATCCAGAACAAAGGAAAGAGCATTCAGTCTCTCCCTTCAAGTTGTGGCCCTCGCATGTACTCATGCACTATAGCACACCAAGAGACATTTAATCTTTCCATGACAGCACACGACTAGGCATTCAGGGAATGTTCTCTTGGTCCCTACACTGACACCGAGAGTGTACTCAAGCCTGGCCAGTCAGGGGAGGAAGAAGAGACCATGCCATGCTGCTTGCATTCTCTTATCTTTAGTCTGCTCTCCTTAATTTAGACAGACTTGCAAATGTGTGCTCACTGTGGGTCACACCTACCCAATAACACATCGTTGGGATCCAGAGATGTTAGTGAGTTTGTGTGGATAACAGCATTTTCCTTCGAGAAGACAGAAATAGTTGACATTTTAATGGTATAATTAGCCTTCATTCCAAGAATAGTCACAAGAATCAGAAATATGAAGTGGGAGCTTATGAAATTTTATCAGTTTTGTCATCTCTTTGGAGAAAAAACTGCCAACTGGCCTCAATTAATCATTCAAGGGTATAGTAAATGCTAGAAAATACATTTTCAGAACAGTTTTACTCCAGCCTCCTTAGAAATCGAAACAATTTTCTGTTGCTCTCTCTTTCCACAGCAAAGCTGAAGTATGTCACCAGAAGTAAAAATTTTCTGGTTAATTAATGAATCAGTTCATTACACTTGGCTGCCATATCTGAGCATGTAAGTACAAAGCAGCAGCATTAGCTTATAAATAGATCCAACCAGGGTATGGTACATGTACATTTGCATAAAGGATCTAAGAAGTTGATGAGTATTACCTGGCTGTGGAATTTGCACAGGTTCATTACAAGCAAAAATTTTCTACAGATACGGTATAGAATTTGGGGGAAGAATCAAAAGTGAACTTGCATCCTTTTTACCACAAAGAGCACATTTTGCAACCAAGAGTCAAAATTTAAATCCAAACTTAACTTCGCTCCAGAGCAGTGTCCTTTTGCTGCTGCCGCTTGGTCGCATGCTGTGGGGCTGCCCCGTTATCCATCAGGCAAATTGATCATTGTCCAGCCTAGTGAAGAGCAGCTTGCCAGACAGCCCTGCCATGCAAGCTTTGCTCCAGCACAACGCAAAGCTCTAGAGATGGTGACCTGCACATCCCAGCACCAATGGCTATTGATCTGTGGTCCTCTGCTTCATCAGTGCACTACACGGAGCCTGCATAGGTCAGTCAAGCCCGTCAGTTTTTCTAGGTAGCCTAAAACTTAGGTACTTCACGTTCAGTATTGCAATGTACACATTCCCTTAGGTCCATAATCTTAATCACCCTTCTAATACCGTGCTGTTGATGTGGGATTTAGGTTTCTTTATCACTTTTGTTCTTATCTCTGCTGTTCAGAGTGGGTAAATGCTTTTGGATTGATCCAAGTCACTGCTCTTTTTCTTCACAGCCTAACACCTATCTTTATTCTGTCCATCTCTCTCAAGAAAGGATTAGATTGTAGATTTGCCTGGCTTTTGCACAACAGTTAGGTAAACACAGAGAATACAAAAGAGGCATTCCGCTGCAATATCTTACTTCTCCCTTTTTCCCATTGGGACATGCATTTTCTTCAGGACACCATGTTTCTAACTTACAGGTCAACCCTTGATCCAGGCCTATGCTGAAAATAAGGTATGGCATAAGTGAACGCGAGCTTCTCAGGACCCATACATCTGCTCATTCTCCCAGCTGCAGAGGTACACACCCATACAACAAGTGAAGCGTAGGTCCGCACTGCCTGCCATTTGCATCCGTAAGACAAGCAACATAGATCACTTGGAAAAAAATCCCACAAAATGGAAAAGAAATGAAATAATAAACCAGTTTCATTATGGTGGCATCGAATTCACAGCAAAGCAAGGAAGCTTTTGGGAAACTATTTTGATAGTTAGGAAATAGTCTTTGATCCCACTGGGAAGCCTAAAAGATCAGTTGTAAATTACAGTTATGAGCTAATACACAGCAAGATGTAAGGATATGATGGTAAAGCAGTAGACTGTTTTTAACTGTGCAAAGGACATTTGTGGGAAGGGCTTATGAGGAGAGATTCAGAAGATTAGAACATGCAATTCAAGACACTGGGAAAAAAGCAATAGGGAGACAACAGTGGTTATATTTAAGTCTTTGTTGTGTTTATGAGCTTTTAAGTGCTTTATAGACAGTACTTTAAAAAAGGGCTTGGAAAGGTGTTTTGACTGCTGGAGTGGAAAAGATCACCTTAATTATTATCTCATCTCCAACTGATGCTTAGATGCTGTTTCAGAGGAAAGGAAGTGCTCAACCTATTCTGAATATAAAACATCTCATCAAATCACCCAAAGTGGGACCATTTCAAGCTATCACAAATGCTTGCAAAGATTTCCCAAGATTAAGAACTTGCTCAGCAAAAGGAAAGGCACCATGGATTTCCCTTCCTCTGGGACACAGGACAGCCCTGCAAAAGGCTTTGGCAGTGTTCCCTAGGACAGGGTTCTTAGAACTTAAATCGGGTATTGAACACAGCCCTTTTGTGAAGGGGCACATGCTTACCACAATATCCTACTTTGGGTAGCAAAATCAGACATACTGAACCAACCCAGCTAGGAAATTAAGAATTTCATTGCTACTGGTAGGTGTACATTATTGTTAATGGTGAAAATACCTGATCATCTATCATATCTTAAATAATTCTGGAGTTTGAAAGAAGTCCAAACATAGCTGAGGCAGTTAATTACCTACACAAAGCGAAGGAGCACAGTGTTCCTATGTAGTTTCACATAGTTCTGATGTTCTCAATAACAAAGTTGAATAGGAACTCTTTGTCAGCTTTCTAAAAAAATCCCAAACTCTTCAGCTGAGAGTGAAGAGACCCTGAGAGGAAAAATGAAATACGCAAGAGAGAGGGGAGGAAAAAAAAGAAAAAAAAAAAAGAAAGAAAGAAAAAAAAGAGTACTCTGATGAAATTCAAATATCTCATGTGGTTTCTGACTCTGCTTGAAGACGGTCATGTTTAAATGCACAGTTCATCCAGCACAATTGTCTCATTCTGTTCCGAGCACTGCGTTTCCCTCCTCCTGGCCATAAGTGCCTCTTCCATTGCAGATCCCCGCATTGCAAGACAGCCATTTGTTCCCTTGTTTCATCCTGAAAAACAAACCAAAAAAGCTCTTGTTTCCTTTAGGGAGCTATTTTGTCATGCAGATTTTGAGGCAAACCAAAAAGTACAGACTTGCTCTAATTTAATTTGGAGAAGTAGCGATAACTGTTCCTGCAAATATGTAGGGGAGAAACGGACTGCACCTTTTTGATACACAAGAATGTAAGGAAAGGTGGACTCAGACTAAAATGGCCTTGGCCAGCTCCAGATGTGAACATGTCATGATTTCAAACAGTTTTGTAAGAGGGGTTCTTGGGTAAGCTCTCTAGAAACACAAGGGCAAGACATAAACATCCAGGAAAGAGGTAAACTTTTTAAAATTCGCAAATTCTCTAGACAAAAAATGTGTCAGTCAAAGCAGGCAAAGATTTCATCCAACAAACAGGAAACTCAGATGACACATTCCAGTTTTGTCTACCACACAGACGTTCTCCATACCTCCCTAAGTAACTGAGAAATCAAACCAGCAGATAAAGATTTGGCATGTCAGAGTGGAAGTTATCAGTGTAAAAGTGTTAAATTCTACAACATCGCAGCCGCGGTCAACAGAATTAGAGTTCTTAATAAGAGGAAACAGAACATAAATTGTAGCTGGCTTTTAGCCTTTCCACAGATCCAAAAGCACAGATCCCTTACATTCATTGCAATAGCAATAGTTTAAGTTTTTCTTTCAGAAAGACGAGGGGGTTTTTTTGCACTGTTACTACATAACAGAGTTGATATTTGCCCAGGTCTTAACCTTCAAGGCAAGTTATCTTCAGAGATATAAGCTATTAGTACAGGAAAGACAGCGATTTAGAATTAAAAATCACATTTTTTCTCTCTCTGTCGTTCCATTTCCCCCCAATACAGTATTTGTCTGCAAAAGTGTACTTCCCAAAGGGTCAGATTAATATTAGTCCAACACCTTAACTGGCCAATGTTAGCTAATTTCAATGCATGCATATCACCAGACCAGCTGGGAAACCAGTTCAATAACACGCTTCTATCCAACTTCGACTGATTAAAGCACAGTTTGACCTTAAAGACATATATTCCTTCCCATTTCTGGAAATCTTGTGGGTCTGTAGGAAAGAGAGTAAACATCGCAGCGTTATTAAATTTCTCCCTCGAGGTACAACTGTGAAGAACGGGTACTTAGCAACCAGAAACAGAGGAGCACAAGATGTTCTCTCCTAATGGTGCACTTCGTAAGGAAATACAAAAGCTCGCATCAACCTGTAACATCTAGGCCACCACAACTGCTCCACGAACAGCTCCAGACTTGTAATTGACAGGAAATGACCAGATTTAAAAGCTTAATGTGTCTGACATATAACTCAGCCCCACAAACTCCTTGACGTTTGTCTCCTTACCATCACCATCTTTTCTAATTGGATTTAAATGAGTAATCTCAGTTTTAAAAGGTTGGTTCAATATTTATGTTGGTTATTAAGGCTGAGGAGTCAAGCGATGAGAACACTAATTTCTGCAAGCAGATTGCCTGACATTTGAACAAGACTGAAAATTCTATCAGCATGGCACATTTTTCTTAGCAAAAAGTTCATGTAATTTCTCCGGCATTAATCAGCAGAAGTCACTCTTGGATGATGAGGAAATGACAACAACCTGGATCCTCTGTGCCATGTCATCCAGTCTCACTGGCGTGTTCATTGAAATGGGAGTTACAGATTACACAGCTGAAGACAAATCCAGCACGTCCTCCTGTACAGACCTCAAACCTGATTGGGGAAACTGTATGGGAATCTGCTTAATGGAGGGATGAATTCAGGGATGCAGCTAAATGACCAGTCACGAGAAGGCACCACATAGGCACAGGAGAAAGAATAAATGAGTTGGGGGCCAGGGTACCCTGTTGCAACAAGCTGTATCCATGTTCTCACCATGGCAACATGGCCTATGGAAAAGGAAGGGCTATTCTGGTCCCAGGACACAGTGACACCACACATCTAGTGAGTGTAACCGCTTGTCAGAGGCAGTGTGATGTAAGACCAACCCAAGTTCCTGCCTGTTGCCAGAACAGGGCACACAGTGCGGCCTAGGTACCAGGACATGTGAGGACCAGCTGAACTCCAGTGCTCTTTAGCTGCAGCTTTTTCAAGATGCCAGTGGGTGAACTCTGCCTTCCCCCACGCCATTCACACCACCCACCCACCCCCATTTCAGAGCCTTCAGCCACATCCAACTAAAACACACCGAGAAACTTCTTGGCTTGGCAGGAGATGAGGAAATACACCCCCTAAGTGTGTATCATTCAAATGGTTATTTAATGAGTCGACTGACTTGTGTCAAGGCTGCAGCCAGAGGAAATAAAGGCTTTTAAGGCATCTTCCTGATCGTTCAATAAACAGACATATAGCACCATGACCGTTCCTTCTTTACAGGATGGTTGAGTAACATCATCATGCTGGGAATCACATGTAAGCCAGCCAACTTTTCAGCTGCACTGCAAACCAGGAGCAAACAGGGAATGCCAGGGAAGGAAATAGATCAGACACAAAGATGAGAATAATCTCAGGGTGAAGCCGACTAGTCTTTTAGAGATGTAAGTTGAAAAAAGAAAGCCTTTGAAATTGCTCCAGAGTTTCATGCATACATGAAAAGTTGAAGACTAGCGCACTTTTTTGCTTCAGGAACATTTTTCCTTTCCAACATCCCTCAAGAAATGTATATGGTGATGAAAAAACGTTTAGCTAACCTGTACCACCAGCACATAAAAAAAGAAGGTAAAAAATCCCCACAAAAAGAACGCAACAAACACCCCTCTTGGTTTAAAATTGCTGATTAATTACCAGAAATTATTCCCTCCAGTATACCAGCTGCACAGACCCTCTCTGCTATTCAAAAAGTTTTATGACTGTGTTTTTTAATTTCTTAAGGTGTGATTAAATTTTCAGTTATAATTTACAGAAAATATGTCAGCCTAGAGGTCCTTTCAGCGATGAAACACAGGTTACACGCTGCACCGCTGCTGTGTCCTGCTTCCTATGTCACACAGATCTGAGGACAGTCTATCCTCTCTGCACGGGCAGCTCAGGAAGGCCTGCTAGCCTGGGAAAAAAAAATAGATCTCTGTTGTCCACCAAGCAGTGGCTGGTTTCATCGGTGATAAGAGCTGCCTTCTCATGTGCTCTCCAGATAGTTGTTTTGCAATGTGTTACTAAAGACAAATAAAGACTGGGGCACCTGAGTTTTGCCCTTCCTCTGGAGCTCCATATGAGTTTAAAAGAAATGGAAGTAGCATTGCATACGTCCCCCTCTATATATATATAGCCAAATTCTAGGGAAAGAAAGGGTACACGTATATGCTGAGTCAATGACTAATATATGCCCTGTTTGAAATTTCAGTATTTTCCAGGAGTTCATAATATTTTTTTTCTAAGAGCAGAATTTGGTTAAATTTTAACTGAAATAGAATAAACAGGATAATCACAAATGAAGCCTGAGTACGGTTGGCTCAACTTGTCCATTAGATCTACTAACAACTTCAGAAACCTTCAGGAAAAATCCCCAAACTTAAGAAAGTGCACAAGAAGTTGATCTGAGTTAAGAAACAGTCAGCTGTTTCCTAATGATTGAATTCAAAATACCTGTGTCGGTCCATGGCCACACATCCCTGTGGCATCCGTGGGATTTCTCAGCTCCCTCTCGCGGCCACGTTAACAAACACGGGCTGGTTTTTTCCAGCACTTGCTGTAGATTAATGAGTGACACAAAAGGGCAGTTTGTCGTTTTCCGAAGCAGGAACTGATTTTAATCTCCTCGGTAGCTAAATGAGTCACCTGAGCTCCTGCTGAATCACTTGTCACAACCAGCGGTAGATGTTTCTTTGCTGTCTCAGGGCACAGGAGAGGAGAGCAGGATGCATAGGCGGTGCCTTAAGGAGGCAGGGCAGGGGAGGTGTGCCACTTGGTGGGCTCCTACACCTCCAGATGGGTACGGCGAGTGCTGCTAACAGCTGGGCTGCTTCTCAGGGCAGCCTAAAGCAGGATGTTCTCCAAAAAAAAGTGAGCTGCCTTTGCCACACATGTTTTCAAGGCTGCTCCAGCAAAGACGTGCAGCACACCATCAGCCAAGGGTGGAGGTGACAGGACAACTGCTGTGCTGCTGACCCCAGCACACAGACATGCTTGGGGTGGCTGGTGAGGAGACACCAGCCGGATTTCTACAGCCAATTAACGAGTAGAAAAATAAATATCCACTACCACACTCTTCTGTAGAATGGGTTACAGTAAGGTAATGGGCAGAGAGCAGCAGAGAGAGTTGCAAGCCAAATCGAACAGATTTCTGAAACCAGAAGTTTCAGAGCTTGGAGGCTGGGTTGAAAAACTACTGTTTTAAAAATAAAAGGTCATATTGTGCAACTTGTCATATGAGTTCTGGCAATGGCTGCTTTTTAAACTGACAGAACACTAATTACAAACTTATGGTATCAATTTGCAGAGAGTCATTAAAGGCATGACTGAGATTTCCTATCTATTTTTAACACAAGTAAAATGGAAAGACAAAAAAAAAAAAAAAAAGTTGTTTCTTTCATCCTAGATTCAATTTTCCCTCAAACTAAACACATCGTCTCAGAAGACTGATTGTCCTTCATACCACTAAAAACTGGACTGCAGGTTTAGCACTTAACTCTTGACAGATCTGGGTGGTGCACATGGCAATAAATGAGTTATAGCCATGCAGATCGTGCAAAATTGTTAATTTTGGAACCTTATTACTGAAATGTATTGCAGGCACTGTGCCATAAGCATACAGTCCTGCAGGTGTTACATTAATAGATCCCCTATTACTACCTTTTAACACAGGAAGTTTACTGAAGAAAAGTTCACTTATTAGAATTAATTAAAATTCATCAATAGCATTTATTTTTCTTGCAAATCAATACTACCTAATAACAAGGCTATCAATATCTGGTGAAGTTCTGGATCATATGTTCCAGAAAAAAAAAATAGTTTGTGCAAAAGTATGCAAATTTAATTGCAGATCATTTGTATATGCTCAATTACCACAGTGCCACAGGCAAATAAGATGCTAAAATGCTCACATGGCTAAAACTTGCTGTTCTGTTTGCACTGGCAGTTATCTGATCGTAATGCAGAATTGCTTTTGCTAAGCTTGTTGATGTGATCATTCAAATAGAAACTGTAACAACGATTAGGCTGCAGGCTTCTTAATTTAAAAAACAGTACCCCCAAACTCTGCCACCCCCATCTGGCTTGCCCCACTGTCCCCAGGACTGTAATGGGCTTTTATTATGGCATTCATCAGACCTTGGATCCAGGCTCCAAAAGACAAATCCTTAATCACAAGACTTGGTGTCAAGATGCTGCAATAATATGCAGTCAGAGAAGTTAAATGCTTCACTTACGAAGAAAGAACAACAGCAAAGCTGCCTCAAAAAGCCCCACAATATGTTAAGCTGTTGTACAAACTCAGTTCCTCTTGCAAGTAATTATTTCACATTGAACAGTATTTTCCTTTTCCAGAGGTTTCAAAGGAAGAAGAAAAAAAAAAAACCCAACAGACCAAAATATCCCCAAACCTGCAAGCCAGAAGAAAGCCCAGTGCTCTGCAAGGTGGACATCAGATGGAAAGAGGACTCCACAGCCCCAAGGAGCTGCAGTACCTGGAGAGCTGCTGCCCCCAGAAATCACTTCAGCACCTCATACTGCCCATTTTCTGATAGTTGAACGTTGCATTTCACCACAGCTCAGCTCCCTATACCTGCCACCTCATCACCCGTGTGTGGCACTGACTCGGGATCACAGGACGCGGTGCCCGGGAAAGCCTTCTTTAGGCTGTCATCCCTGGTTGTCACTATATCCAGAGGTGCAGGATTTGCCCTTTTGCCAGGGTACCTCAGCACCAGAGGTGCAGCCAGCCCCACCTGAGTCCCTGCACAGGGGCAGCAAGGGGAGCTCAGCATCAGCCTGGGGAACCAAGCTACCTCTTGTCAAAAGTTTGCCACAGCTGCGTTATTGTGGTCTGGGGAACATCTGTCAATGCAAACAGAAATTGAATGTTTCTCCCTTCACTCCCCCACCTTCCCCTTCCTGTGTATTTGTGGCCGAGAGGGAAAACAGATTTTTGAGATCACTCCCACCACCAAATGCTAACACAAGTAATTCTGTTAATAGGTTAATTTTGGGCTGAAAAGCTTGCACAGCAGAGAAGAGTTTAATTTCAAGAGAATTTTAGGGAAAAGCAGATCCGAAATGCCACCTCAAAAGTACTCGTTTCACCACCAGACTGTTTGTCTAACCGTCCTGAGCTGGGAACACAGCCTGCAGAACAGGCGTGGAGCAATGCGGGCACAGCGATAGCTGGCACTGAGCAGGGAATTATGAAGTGCAGATGCAGAGTTTGGCTAAGACTTTCAAATGCTAAAAGGCTACAGTTGGAATCTGGTTTTTGGAATTGTCATTGTTGCGAGCCCTTTGAAATCTAACCATTTTTGCACATTTTAACATTGCATATGTAGATTGCATATTTTAATTTTTCACATTCTCTCTTAGGCAGGAGGAAATTAGGCAGACTAATAGTGCACACATTTTAGAGAAAATGCCTTTGGGGAAACAATAACCTATAGCTAATTTACTGAGGGAGGTAAGTGATACTCCTATACTTTCCTAGCTAGCATGATATTTAAAGATGCTGCAAAAACCTAATTACACTATATGCTGTGAAGCAGATACAAGACTAAAACCTGTTTAATAGTTAAGCCGGTTGCTATAACAACCACATTTCAAGGACATGGATATAAAAAACACACACAACATCTGCATTAACAAAATGTCTCTCTGCAATTGAACTCTACCTTATAACAGAACCAATTAAATTTGAAACTTCTGTATTCAAAATAAACAAAAAATAGGATCTTGTGTTACTGTCAACAGAATCCCATCTTTAAATACCAACAGCCTCTCCATGGGAGATTTGCTATTTAATTCATCTGGTTTTGGATTCCTCCCCAAATGCTTCCCCTCCAAGGAAAAGAAGTCAACCTCAGTGTTACCACCTCAGTCAAGCAGACATTTAAACATCTGGCTCTTCCCACTGAAGTGGGTGGGAATATTGCTTTGGACATGTATTGCACCATGCTTAGAGATAGGACTCCTTCCAGCCTTTGCCCACAAAATTAAGAAACAAGAAAGAAGAGAAATGAATGCTCCAGTGTAATGTAACATAACACGCCAGGCCAGGAATCAGCAGTTGTTGGTGGGGTTTTTTAAACAAATCAAGTAATTGTTTGGCACAACTTTTTCCTTATTAGACCATTATTTAGCAGATCAGGATAGAAAAAGACTGTAGAATAATTTTTTTTTTTAAAAAAAAGGAATAAAACTTAAGTCAAGCTGAGGCCAATAGAGGTGTGTTCAGTGAGATTCAAGAGTAGATGATTTGTGATGCTCTGAATAAATAAATATGAACACTTTTTATGGACTAGGGAAGTTCAGCTCTACTTGAATGTAATAATGCACAAAGGGACTGTTATGCACAAAACATAGTAATAGCCACTGATGAGGTTATTAAGATTGTTATTTCAGAATAAAAAGTAAAGAGAATACAGACTTTTGCATAATACTTTAAGCCATTTGCATGCCCTAAATGGTGACATCACAAAGAAGCGTAGCTCAACCTTACATGGAGAATTCAGTTCACCCATGAAACATTCCACAGCTAGAAAGAACAAAAGTGATTTGTATCTACTTTAGGAAATAATTATTTTCAGCATAAAAAGTATTCATAAGGAAAGTTTCAAATATGCAATATTGAATTGAGGGTTGGTAATAGTGTTACTGTTTACAAAGGGATGAATATAGCTTCCTCCTAGTTAAATCTATGCTTCGCATCACTAGTCGTAAAACACAGCAGTGGAGAGTTAAGAGGCAGTAGCAGTACTCGTACACCTCTGATTTACCAATGACCTGACATTTCTGTACCCTATTTCTCCGATCAGAGCACCTGCAAACTGTAACTCCAACAATAACCACAAATGAGTTTGACTTGCTCCATTCCTTCCTTCTCTTTTTCAGTTTCTTGGATTTACATATTCTAGGAAGACAGCTTCAGAAGCAAGATTAAATTCAGCAGAAGTTTCACACAGCTTTCCAGAACTGTGGATTTGTTAATAATAAGCAGAACGTACAGGTTTCTTTACAACTATCTTTGAGCTTCCTCTTGAAAATAGCAGCTGTGGCTTTGAATTAACATTATTGTTTTCATTTGACTGCACACCTTTTAAAGAAGCAATAAGAGTACTGGAAGCAGAAGTTAATAACCTCGTTACATTGGTCAAGGTTTTTAGTTTCAACCCAGATTGCGTACTAGGGAGGCAGTCTGCCAAAGTCAGGCCACAGAAAGTGGTTTAGCAATAAAAATCATACTCCTTTTCTTCTTAAATGTAAACACAAACTCTGACATTTATTAGAGCAAAACTGTTTACAGCAGAAGGCAACAAGAATATTATACCATTGATGATAGAAAAACACAAGTTGCAGGCCTCTTGCTTAAACAAAACTAGTGCCATCCCTAAAATGTGCTTTTTGGCTGGGTGAATTTGCAATCGCCCTCTTGTATCTGTTTTTAAATTCAGAGGCTTTCAAGAACTTTTAGCAATGTGCTTACCAATTGCTGGACATACTCGACTTCCAATCCAGAGGTCTAACGGGAGGAGCATGGAAGGTTAAGTGTATCATAAAATGTGTTACAGCAGCTGTTAAAGCCAAAGGCTGAAATCCAACCAGCTAATGCAAAGGAGACTCTTACCATTGTTTTCAAGAGAGACAGGATTTCACTGACTAAGCTGATATATTAAATCATAAGTTCAAAGTAAGAGATGCTGCTGTGATACTAACGACCACAAACAAAACCCCCAGACTAGCAGCTCTTTACTCAAAGATGTATTAAGATCAGAAAAGCTAAATGCATGTTACCGATTTGCAAAGGAGACCAAATATAACAAAGTAATGCTTATGCACAATGCCTGATTCCTACCGTTTAAAGGTCATGAGCACCTAAACTAAACATGGAAATCAAGTCACAAAATAGCTAGTAATTACATGAAAAGGCTGACAAGAAGAAAGGGAATTGCCTCATCACTTCATTGACATTAACTGGTGTCAGACTCATACCGTATCTAAGATACTGCCATTGTCTTCCACACCTTACTCTTTTCTTCTTAAGACAACAGGTGTGCGAGAAGAGGTAATATTTTATTTAAGCCAAATGATATAACTGAAAAATCCCCAAATTATCAGGCATATAATCTCTAGTTCATCTATTTTGTAGCCTTAAGTATCTGGAGGCCAGTGAAGACCTGCCTCCTCTTCAAAAGAGTAATGATGCCAGCACTGCAGTTTCTTTACAAGAGGAACTTGGACACAGCCGAGGCATGCACAGCAGCCTTGAAGTCCCTGCTAGACCCTGCACAAGCACTGGCAGGCTCCCAGCTGGAAGACAAGCTGTGAAGCTTCCTCAGGGCTATCGTGACATGTGCTAGACACATTATTCCATTTTCTTCCATTTCAGAGAGCTGTTCTGGTTTCCCTGGTATTCATTTTCCTATTGCTAATCTTCTTTAGCCCCCAGCACAATTTTCAAATTACAGGCAACGATAAGGATAATGTGCACAAAGCGACTGATGTTAAATGTTGTCATCTGTCTCCACTAAAACCTTTTGGTTATTCAACATAATAACTGGCAAGAAGACAGATGACATCCTTTATATATTTCAGCAAATTTGATCTATTATCAATTATTTATGCCCACTTTTGGTTAGAGATGAGAGAGAGACAGCCCATTTTTCACAGTTTCCAAACTGAGGCTTTCAGGACTGGATTCAATTACAGCTGAGTTATGAGATAAAGTTGGGGTGAACGTTGCTGCCCTCTGACAGTCTATACAGACTCTGGTGAGGCTGAATGTCCGCTTGCACGACATAAGGACAGGGCCAACCTCCAGCTTCAGCCCAGCTGAGGGCTGCCTTGAGGTCATCACTGTGTAGGAGAGCTGTCACTTCCACAAAGGACCACAAATGATCCTTTGAGCTTGCCTGCACTATCAGCAACCCCAGGAGGTGCTACCTGCTTCTCACGAAAAGGGAAAACTCTCCATAAAGAGCTGTTTCACAGAAGCATGTGAGATGGTCAGAAATCTTTCCTGTCCTAATAAATACTTCAATACCTTGATCAGAAGAGAAACGCACACCCAAAGTATGCAAACCAAATCTCATCAAGTTCCTGTTTCTAATGCAATCATTGGTGAGAGCTTAGCTCGGGCACGTCCTGCTCCCTTTCTCCTCTATGAGGATGGCTTCCCGAGCAGCCTTGCTCAAGGTGCTCCTGAAGATAGAAGAGCGTTCATCATAGATGCAAAACAACCAAAGCACATTGTGGGGTATCACTAAAGCAAGCTCATGGAGGGCAAGGAGCACACGAAGATGTGACTTACAGCCTTTATAGAATGCTGCCCTAGGGCAGACAGCTGCAACATTTCCTATGGAAAGCAAATCCTTTCTGGGAAAAGCCTCCATAAACCAGAAACAGATTAACTGCAAAACGTGCACTTACATCCAGGTATTATCCTACAGAAAGTGACGAGTAATGTATTGAGAGAGCGGCTGTGCTGTGCCATCAGCGAGTTAGCTCTGCAGGGCAAGTTGACTGGGAGAGCTCCACCAGCTTCACCCACCTGAAGACCTGGCCCTCTCTTCGCTACAGCCACTAGAGGTCAACAGAATCACGCGCTTCAGAGCCCCCCAGCACCAGCTTGTGCAGGAGCACTCAGCGGGGGCAGCTGTCACCCCCCACGTTTGTGGCCGTGGGTTTCTGAGATGGTCGCTGCTGGCCTCTGGGAGCTGTGAAGCTCCACCTGGAAAGCTGTAGGCACCACCATGTGACTGCGCAGCTCCAGTCTGGACCTGGTAAATAAGGGGGTGTGCAGCCACAAGGAGAGCAAGCAGGAACACAGTGCGTGGTGCTCATTAACACGTGAGGAGTAACGACACTGCTGAGCTGGGGCTAATGATGAGCATACACGTTGAAATACAAACCCAGGAAACCCATATCTCCTTTTATGCAGAACAGTGACAAATTTCTTGCATATTCAGATTCTCCACGATTTCCAGAGACAATGACCAATACACTTATTTCAGTTCAGACATGTAATTTTTTTTTTTTTTTTTTTTTTTAAATCTGCCCTAGGAGCTTGTATAGCTATCCAGCATTTTGGATTCTGAGAAATCAGTGGGTAGAAAAGGCATATACGTTCAGTGGAACACAGCTCTCCAACTACTCAACAAACTCCGAGAAACAGATCTTTTTTTCTGGAAAGCCTAACACAACTGAAGATTTTTATGAAATTATTTATCTTTTCATTTCCCCAATTTTAGTGCTGCAACTTGATAATTTCTTCCCTAACAATGTTTGCTTTTCATAGCATGTCACTAAAGTTCCTAATTTTACCAGTCTGTCTTTCCAACACAGAAACGTATGGGAACATCTTCCTAACCTTCTGTCCAACACCATTTACATCAACACTGATTTCCCGCATCCCAGTTAATTTTGTCACCTTTTTGTATCGCCTTGAGCAATCTTCAGCCTCTTTTGAACTCCATTTGTTGCCTCTGTGAAAGGAATGTCATCTACCACTGTATCAAGGAAGGGAACCACATATTTGATACATTTTAGCAAAAGATAAACATTACAAAGTTTGCCCACACCTTTATATTCTATTCACCTCCAGAAAAGAACAATTCTTCAAGAGGTTTTTCTCAGTAAAGATGGATTTAAACATCAGGTAACAGCAGATTCAAGTTATTGCTGCCTTCTGAAAACCTCTATTCTAAAGGAAAATATTGTTATAAGCCTTGCTGTTTTCTCCTTACTGACATGCCAGCATTATAGATGAACAGATATCCCAATTGTGACTTATTGTAGAATGTAACCCAGGATCTCCGGTGATACTTATAGCCTTTCAAGTTCTTTTTATAACAGTAATCCCATTTTCTTGGGGTAATTACATCTATTTATTAAACACTGCAAGCTGCTTTATAGCTTTATTAACTTGCAATCTTACAATGCTTCCAGAAATCAGAATCGATATTCAATTTTCAAGCCTGGAAACGCAGGACAGTTAATTATTAGTAATGTCATAAACAGCCTTGATATTCTGTACCTATTTAAAAGAAATTACAAATTTTACATTATTCTGTTCATCAGTAAAACATATCCTTACCTTCTGACTTTTTTCTTTTACTATTCTGCAGTTTATTCTTGTTGAAGAAAAACATTTAGGAATAGGAATCTTAAGAGATCATGGCAGAAATACACACCGGTGTGTAGAAAATAACATACAGCTGAAGGCACACTCTAGAAATGGGTATTAGTGTTCGGGAAGAGTCTGAATGAAAGGCTTTCTAAGCTAAGAGCTGACCCAGCAGACACCCCACAATGTGCTTTCGACGAGTGACTGATGCCTGCCCTGCCTGCTGGAGCTTGCCTGCTGTGCACAAAGAGAGGCAAGGCTCATGCAGCAGCAAGATGGTGGGCACCTCAGTGGGAGGGAAGGGGTGTTGCGCTCCCTGGTCCATTGGTGCTCTCCATCCTTGGCATTTTCTAGAAAGCAGGATCTAGAAAGGCATCCTGGACTGCAAACTTGGGGGGTGTGTGCGCTACTGCTCAGCAGTATGTTCCTATCCAGCCAGTATCCTCCTGCTGTGCTGTCCAGTCCTGTGCTGGGCACACCGGTGCCTTCCCAGCGTGAAGCACGATGTCATTCATAGCCACCGAACACTTTCCTATGGCTTCTCCCTGCTCATCAGTCCCCATTTGCAGCACTGGGAAAGACAGTGAAAATGATAAATGCAACTTCAGCAAGAAGAGGCACAGGACATGGAACAAGGAGTATTGTTTTTAAAATGAGTCCAGGGTTCACATGTATTTCAGGCACGGGTTTAGCTACTCTAAAGTTTAAAGAGTTGGAAAAGTCTTCTCAGACCTCATGAATCATTCTCAGCTAATGAGAGTACAATGTGGTTCAGCTATCAAATAAACATATGTTATCTGCTCTTAGCCCTGGCGGACGTGACTGCAGGGCTGAAAGTAATCAGCAGTGCCTCAGCCTGTTTGAACAAGCAGGTAAAGATTAAGTTTCACTTTGCTCTTGTGCTGTTGTGCGCACTGATTTATTTGGTAACTGAAAGTCCTCAGGCAAGACAGTGCCAAAAGCACTGCTGAGTTCCTGTAAGGTTACATTCATTCTTTTACCAGGAAGATTTTAGTACTTTATAAAAAGAAAACAGTGGCTTTGCAAACCTCTCCAGGTCTCTCCCTGCTCCAGGTTTTCAGCCATTAGGTCCTGCAGGCAGGATAAGCCAAAACCACCAATTATATCACATTTGGGGGAAGAAAAATAAAAAGAAAAGAGGAAAAAAAACCCAAACCACAATGTTTAAGTTTTACTTTCTCCTTTCCCACCCCCCACCCCCCCCCACTCTCCCTTGTCTGTTCATATCTATGTACAGATAGATACTGAAGACTTGGAGAAAAATGTTTCAGAAAGTTGGGGCTCTGAAAGACAGCAGTCAGTGTGTGGACAGGAAGGTATATCAGAATGCTAACAGTCCTGGTAAACCATAGCATTGAAAAATGGGTTGAAGAGCTTCCACAAAGATCCTCTAAACCAGGCAAAATTCCCACTGACGCCACCAAGACTGCTGCTTAGATAAAGGCTGATGTCTCACATCACTGGAAGGGAAAGCACATCGGTGAGCAAATTTCATCCCATCAGAGACAGTTCAAGCAAGACATATCAGAAATATAACCCTAGTCATGATACTTAAAAATATTAATTAGATGTGTGACTTTTGCTTGCTTGTAATTTTAGCAAAGCTTCACATTTCACAGTTTCATACAAAGTAAGAGCTCTTAGGCAGAACTTCTCAGGTACACAAGTAACCTGGGAGCAGGGTGGGCACTTCCCTAAATCAATAAATATTTTCCAACACTTCTGTATTCGTATAACATAAAATAAATCAATATGCATCACCTAAATGCAACTCACCCAGGCCTGTAGTTGTGGGCAGACAAAATCAGCCAGCCCAATTATTTGCCTGGGAAAGCCAAACAAATGAGTCTTGTGTACATTCTAATATATTAAATATTACACAGGGAAACATTTTCCTCTCTTCTAAAATGTAAATACAACTTCTGTTCTACAGATGTGTGGAACTGTAACCAAGCAACACTTGATAGCTCATAAGCAAATCCTAAAAACATCTTGAAGAGGTTACCTCCCACTTTCAATTTGTCTATAAAGAAATAAGTGATCCTAGACATCTGAGGTTGATTTGTGATAGTGTGTAGCATTTGTTATCTTTGCGAAGTGTAGGATTTGAATGTCTAGTGTTCCATCATCACCAAACCCTGCAGGATCCAAGGCTTTGTCCTGGATCACCCTTCCTGCTCAACTGTGCTTGCAGTTTCACTGGCAACAGTGTTTGGTCACAGCTGAGACAGAAGACCTTCTCTCTTCTCCACATTTCTCTTTCCTCCCATCCCTGCTCTCAGTCCAGCCTCTTCCTGAGATCTGCCAAGCACCAGCCTCAGCAGCTGACTGAATTTCTCTCAGCATAAAACTAAGGAGGTTTTTGCTCAGTTAGCTAAATCAGCTCCTACACAGGTCCAGTGAGCACCAAAGGACCCAGGCAAAGCAGTCGGGAACCACAGCTGGAGTGGGGCAGGTGGAGATGGGAGCGAGGGTGAGAGGGAGAAACACCTTCACTGTAGGTTCTCCACTGACCTGTAGAACCACATCTTTTACCTCCCATGTTCTCCTATGATCTTCTGCCCTACTGACCCACCTGGAAACACCAGTACCCTCCTACCAACCTAACTGGAAACAGCATCCACAGAGGAAACTTTTCCCTAGGTGGGATGGTCAGGGAGGACACAGGACTGGAAGATGATGCATTTGAAAGCAACTTACAGCTTTATTACAACATTCCCAAGTACTTCATCTGTTACTTAGGTTTAGGCCCAAATTTTTGGCATTCAAGGGCAGGATGAAATCAGGAAATGTCTTTGTGCTGTTTCAGTGTATATATATATATATATACACCTGTGAGTCCACCAACTGATTTTGTTGTGTGAAAGGCTTGCAGACTTCAGCTTAAAGTAGAGTTAAAACTTCTCAGTCTCGATTACAAACAGCACAAAAAGGCTCGGGAGCTGCTTTGCTATAACTAACAATTTTTTACTGTAATCACAGCTCTCTCTTACCTTGTGCTCAGCTCATCATAGCCACCTGCTGTTTTCTACATCCTATTGAGACCGTATATGGAGCAACTGTCCTCTTCTGATATAGATTTGTTCATGTCTCAAGCTGGGCTCCAGCTGGGTCATCAACATGATAAAAACATTTAATAATAATGCATAAGTAGAACAACTATCCAGAGAAAAGAGTGCAGCTAATTGTTTTCAGACCACAGCCCACTGTAAAAAAAAACCCAAACACACTGAAAAAGGAATACTGTGCGCATGTAGTCGTTCTGGGATAGTGAGGAAGTAACAACCAGCAGTTTGATTTTTTCCTTCCTACAGCGGCAACCTTCCTCCCAACAGTGTTTTAACATTTAGACAAGACAGACAAATGATGCTACTGCAGAGGTTTGCTTATTTGATTGATAGGAGTATTGCTGCAGTGACTTCAAGGAAATGTTCACGTAAACAAATAAGGCTGCTGTTGGTAACTCTCTGTAATGTGGTGAGAGTTTGCAGCAGTTGCAGCCCCTCTCAGATCTGGGCAGGAAAGCTTACCTTCAAGAAGAAACCAATGCAGCGCATGAGGCAGCTTGCAGGCCATTTGTTTACAAAAAACAGTATCAAAATCTCACAATCCTGTACCTATAGCTCTGGAGATACACATAGACAGAGATAATACGACCTTGAGAGACAGAACTGTTTGCTGTCTGTCAAACCCTGGACATTCAGGTAAAACCAGAGGGCTAAGATGTTTAATGCTTCATCTGCTTTCAGCAGGGTGATGTATACAGTTTTAGCAAGAACATCCCTGGATGATGAAGCAAACTAAAATGTTCACATTAAAAAATAACAAAGGGAAGCTATTCTGGGAGCCATTTGGGCCACCAGATTCTTCCTAAATGGTGCAGAAATATCAGCTTTGAATAATTAATGCCTGAAGTGGGTGATTCTCACTCAGGAAAAGGGAAAGGAAGCAGCATATGTTGGTTCTCCAGTAGTCCTTCCTGCTAGAAGTGAGAGTCAACTTTTGTACTGCCATTCATGGGGGATTACTCAACCTCACACACAGCAGCAGCAGCAAGAGACTGCCCCACTTGCCTCCACAGATCTGGACAGGGAGGTGTTCAAGGTCTGTCAGAGAGTCGGTTGGTAAGAAGAGGGTTCAACCCTATTTATCGTATAGCACTCCCACTTTAGGGCCTCAACAGCCCTGAGTGGATGGACAGCAACGTCCCCATGGTAGTAGCTGTAATATGGGAGAAAAGGACAGACCCTGCAACTGAACCAGGCACCCTGACACATCTGATAGGGTCGTATCCACCCCATGATCACCAACTATCACGCATCCAGGCAAGCAATGTAAAACCACGTTTTTTCCTCAGAGCACCAAAAAAGGGATGGGCAGGGCCTGCCAGTCTTCATCCTTACCTATACATGCCATGGATATGTTCCTCTATGAGGCAGCAGCTATTTTTAGGATTTACTCTCTGGTATAGCTTCTCTTTTCAGATTATGGCAAGTTGCAAGCGCTCAGTTCTTTTTCAAACCAGACCATGAGGCACATGCCTACAGATACAGACTTTAGGAATCACCTTCAGGTGCTCTTTCTTAAAAATGCTGCTCTGTGTTTGCCTGACACACTTCAATACGAGAACCTGTGATGCTTACCAAGTATCAAAATATGTAGTTATTAAAATATAGGTCTCTGTTCACCTTGGAAGTCAGGGTGAGAACTGGAATACAACACCACATTCAAAACCTATACCTTCGTTCAAGGCCCTGTTCCTCACAGAACTTGAGGAGGGATTACAAAAGCTGAGAAGCAATTTCCAGCTGAGCCTGAAACGACAAAGACATTACAGTAGAGTTCAGAGCTCTGCTGTGCTGTTAATGTCAGGCTGCAATACACCACTCGGGCCCACAGGGAAAACAAACTGTGTGATAAAGCCCTGGCATTATGCAGCTACACAGCAAAGTTTTAGGTTTGAAACAAGTGATTTCTAAAATTGCTCACACAATACAAAAATGTGTAAGATGGCAAAAAACCTGGATACACTGCAGGGCTTTATGTGCTCCCACTTTTGTGCCATAAAAAGAAGAGGTTTACAGACCAACATAGGCAAAAGGGGGTAAGTTGGGTGGGTGCTCTCACCTGAAGGGAGATTACCTTAACGTACTTCAAAGGTACTTCAGAAAAATTAGTTTTTCCTCAGCAAAGGAGGTCTGTGAGCCCTGTCAGCATCAATCTGTTGCCCTGATTGGTCCAGCAGTTATAGACCAAGCAGCATCTTGTTCCACAGAATCTCAGATAGCTGCTGATGTGCAGCTACTTACACGCTTTGCAGTAGCTGAGATTCTTCATGAGCAGGCAAATACTGACAAAGTACTATTTTCTGTCCCAGGAGCATGAAAAGGACTGAGGTCTAGGAATAAAGTATGCAGATTCAGAGGTTCTATGCATTCCTCATCTATTCAATGAGGCTAAAGCTGCTCGTACCCTTAAGGCTTTTTTTTTAAAAAAACCCCACAATCTCATGCAACTTTGGGTGCAGGTCAGGACATGAACTCCAGCTTAGCTAAGTCTATTCAACTCAAGGGATAGCTCGAATAGCAGGACACACATCCTGGAAAGGACAGGGCTGGAACCAGGAAAATAACTTCACTGATGACTAAAGCTTGAGCCTTCAGGCAAAACAAATGACCTTTGTCCTTTGGAACCCAAACAAAAAAATAAATCTTGCTTCACATTAGTGACATATAACAAATAAACTAAATAATAATAATTGCCTTCTGTCATTTTTTTAATTTTTTTTTTTTTTTTTGTTCACAGAATATTATATCCGGCATATCTCTGTAGAAAAGAAAATAGTGGCTGGCAAACAGAGGGCTGATCTGAGAATGAAATACTTTCCTCCTCCGTTCTTTTTAAAACTGATTTAGGTCTCTTAAACAGCCGAGACTCAGTACAGCTGTGACTAAGAGCAAGTGTAAAAAATGAGTCATATCAAAATTTCCTTATTGATTGACTGTGAGTAGCCCACTTACTCAACCAGCCTAACACATTATTATTTTTAACAGGGCCGACAGGGACAAGTGCTTGACTCTGTTAGGATTTCATGTTTATGCTGATAAAACCCCTCTAGCTAAGTCTAAGATTTGGAATTTCTTGGCCCTTGCCAGCAGCGCTATCAGCCCAAGCATGCCTAGTCACCGGCTTAGACAACAGCCAGAAACAGTAACCAGGAGCAATCTGGATAGTCAGAAGTCAGCCAAGGAACAAGGGTCTATTTGATCTAAATACACCATGTCAAGTTCATCCCAATTTACATGGGAAGCCACAAAGGGCTTCAGCTTCCAGACTCAAGACTGTAACAGAGGCATCTGCTCTTGCCATCTTTCACCACAAACATCCCCAGAAAGAGCACCCCTGCCAGCTGGGGTCGGTGACAAAAGCACTTGCATAATTGCCCATACCCTTGGGCACTGAGCAGTGCTGGGAGATGAGCACAGTACCCTGGGTATACAAGGCAGCACTGAAAATGCTACTTATCCTGGCCTGAACATGCAAGGAGCAAGGGTAGAGAAGACACCATGCAGCCTAAGCTCCCTGATTTACTCCCCAGTACAATGCATCACCTTAAGTCCTGAGTCCTAGAGAAAGAAAATACAAGGGCTGTAGCAGTCACGGCTAGAAGAAGGTGTGCTGCCAGAGCAAGGTGATCAGAAATATTAAAACACCTTGCGCTAACCAGAACATACAAAACAGCATGCCTTCCATGCCACCCCAATAGTTAAGCCTTCGCTATTTCAAGTTAACATGACAAGTCTGCACTTATGGCCACTTCTTTAAAGGCTTCATATTGCACCATGGAAAAAAAGGTGAAAGGGTGGTCAAGTCATACAGGATGGATGCACTTGCCTGTGACACAGCCAGTTCGACTAAATAAGGCTACTGCACAGTGGTGGTGCTTGACAAGAAACAAAGGAAATTGTTCAGGCAGTCCCAACAGAAACTCAGTTAATTATTAATAGGGACTAGTTGTAGCTGACATCTACTGTATTAGAGGAAATCCCCAGTGCTTTAGGGTGTGGGTGAGATACTCTGTTCTGGTTAAATGAGCCAATCTGGCCAATAGACTTTGGCAGCTCTTCTTAGTTGGCCAGAAGCAGGGAGAAAATTAAGAGTCAGATGCCAAGAAAGAAGTCAGTCTATTTGAACTACTGACCCTATGACAAAAAGTCTAGACTTTCATTGTCTCAAATGTTTAAAATTTATTAAGCCAATGAATGTAATCCAGTGGCTAAAAAGAAAATGGGACAGGTCTTTGACTATGTCTGAAAGAGTTCTAAGCGATTATCTCCTACTCCTTTTTTTTCTCCTGTTTTGGGATTCTGAAAGAGGAAGGTTGGTTTACAGACTATAACGTGTTTTTCTCTAACTTTTTCTCCATTGCCATGAACTTTTTTGGAACCTGGCTGAATATAAGAGTCTCTTATTCACAGACAAGAAGGTTGAATTTGGTAGACTGATTTCTGGCATGGTAGCAACTACCAGTCACAAATATTCAGATAGCTTGTTTTTACAAAAGTCTCTACAGATTCAAAAAAAATTTCATGCATTTGAACCTGGGAAACTGTTCAGGAGAAAAATTGCAGCTAGAAGACTCTATAATTTGTTCTCTTCTATGCAATGTTTCAATGACTCCCACAAGAAGTGAAAACAGTAACGCAGGGAATGGGAAGTGAGGAACCACCACAGGTGATAAACAGTAACTTACCAGTCAGAGCAGAAACACACAGCCATGAACCTTTGGCAGCAATAAGCACAGATACATCCAGAGAACAAGGGCTTGAGATCATTAAAAGTATGCTAAATTGAAAAGCAGCTAAAAAGATAGAGTTCATAAGCAATGTCTCAACGAGCTTCACCAGCTCCTGAACTGAGTGCCATTGCACAGGCAGATATTTGCAGACAGGTGACTGAATTTCCAAATGCTCTACCCCACAAAACCCCACAAAAGGGCTGCAAGCTCAGTTCTGTAGACAGTGGCTCTGTCTCACAAGCACAGCCAAGAATATGAAACAGGCCGTGTCTGGAGAGAACATATTTCTATTTTAGGATGAGGTTTTCCTTTACACGGGGAATCCTTGCTACTCAAAAGCCCGCTAAGTAATGAGCATAACTGAGGGCATGGTAAGCTGGGAATAGCTTCCTGGGGGTTTAAAGGCTGGCAAGCATTCTCCATCAGCTGCTCTTGTGAATGCTTACTCCTCTGAAGGGATGAACTTCTTACTTTTTCAAAATACTGTGTTCAGCTTCCCCAGTCAAACTTTGTAAGAATTTAATGCAACCTGTGAACTGGGCATGCACCCCATATCTGCATACAGGGTGTGCGCAGCCTTGGCTTGGAGAAGTATGCAGACCTGTGCTTTCCTTCATGCTGTCTGTTCCAAGTACTATGCTTAAGCCTTTCCTCAAGGCCAGGATAACCACCCATTTGCAATTTCTTAACCCAGGGCAGGTAGCAGGCCTAACAACCACCTTTGTGGTTAGACTTGTGACCCTTAAGGATTTATTTTAACTACAAATGTAATCCCCAAGCATTGCACCTGCAAGTAGTTCAGCTTCCCAGAACCTAGAAATCTTGGGGAAGGAGGCTCCAGAAGCACTATTTTTTGCAGATGCGATCGGAAATATCTTCGTGAAATAAACAAGTTTTTCCTCAAGTACTGAAGCTCTGAATGATTTCTGAACACCACCAATACTGGCATGCTGCCTACTGCTTCCAATTAGCTTCTAATTACATAGTGTAATGTATGGAATATAATGCAAGAGGCAAATCTGTCCATTAACGTGAATGCAATGAGACCACAGAGAATGTGTCTGTATAAGCTGCTAAAGTGACTTGAGAGTGATTGATCATCTTCATTTCAGTTTTATTGTCAGTGTTTCATGTTACTTGGTTTGAGGTTTGGAATTTAATAAGATTTGCATCTAGAAAGTTAAGCGTTGAAAGCTTTCATCTCATCTGGATTTCCTGGAAATAGTTTAAGAATTTTAAATAAAAGTTGAGGTGGGGGAGGAGAGAAAGGAAGACCCTAAACATCCAGTGGTAAAGCTGTACTACTCTGAAGGATTCTGAGAAAGATGTGTGGAAGTCAAGAGTGCAGACAGATACAGTGTCCGCTAGAAAAATACCTTGCCCAAGCCCGTAGACCCTCCTACGAGTGAGAATGCAAGAACAAAATGAAACCGTTAACTACATATTTTTAAACAGAAAAAACTTATGGAGGAAATATGAGGAACCTTCCACTGCTATTAAATGACTTCGCTGTGGCAATTAAGGAAAGAGAAACATGCAATCCAGGGGCTGATTCACATGATCAAGTCTCTGCATCTTAACCAGTTATCACAGTCAGCTTAGCCCAGCAACCAATGGATGCTCAGTCCTAGCCCCAGGTCACTGTGCACACAGGGGACAGAAGAAATGCCAGGAACTCCCCGAGTCTCGAGTGATAGGAGCCTGGGAGACGGAAAGCGGAGATACTCTTGTACAAGACTTCTAGTCCCCCAGACACTGGATGGCCAGGGCTGCTGCCCTGTCTCTGTACAGCTCCATGCGCACTGGCCTGTGTGTTGATGGCAAGAGTGACGTGCCTGCAAGGCTACACCCCCGTGGGACAGCCTTCCTGCACGCCTGCCAGTCGTACCCAGGGCCACGTCCTCTGCCAGGATCTCTGTGAGGGTCTGGTGAATCCTTGCTGGGATGGGGATGAGGACGGCTTAGCCCTCTTGGCTTGCACCAGCCAGGCACTGAGGACCCGCTCCCGGGGCTGGCTGGGTGCCCAGGCCCTCACCGAGGCTGGGACCCGCCACAGCCTGCCCCCACCCCGGTGCCGCTCAGGCTTTTCCAGTGAAGCAGGCTTGGGCTGGAATGAGCTGCTCACCACGCTCGGGCCTTCGCACGGCTGCTGTCGTGCCAGCAGTGAGGAGGAGCTGGAGCAGAGAAAAGTGTTATGGAGGCAATAGCAATGCATCCTCCGGGGGCTAGGGCCCACTCCCCATGGCGAGCCAGGCCCCGGGGCAGCCCTACTGCCGCAGCGAGGCTGGTGGAAGGCAAGGGCCGTGGTGCTGGCGGGGCCTCACTGCGGGCCGGGAGCACGCATGGGGGCAGCGGGCTCCTGCCGCCATGGCACAAGCCTGCTCCCAGCTGTCCCGGCTGCGAGGCGAGCAGCACCCTGAGGCCCGCTGGCGGCAGCGCTGGGGTCCTTCCCGTGGCCACCCACCCCGGCCTCGGCCCCAGCTCCCCGGCCCAGCAGCTGGGGCACCACTTCTGCCTGGCCCGCACGGGCAGCCAGGCCCCCACAGGGGCAGGGAGGATCAGCGCTGTTGGCGCCCATTTTGCCAGCGCCTGCCTCACGTGCCTCAGCCGGGCCGGTTGCCCCTTGGCTGGACATGCTGTGGGGTTGGCCCAAGTCAGCGTTGCCCCCGGCTGACCCCTCGCCCACACGGCTATGGCAGCAGTTGCCTTCAGCTCCCTCTCCTTTCCATGCTGGCGCATCCCCCAAACAGCCTGCTCTGAGCTCGCCTCCTTCTCCTCTCCCTCCATGCAAAGCATCCAGGGGGCTCAAGGGGCCCTGCAGGCTTCTCCATGCTTTTCTCTGTGAGTCTGCCGGCCCAGGCACGGCACCAGCGGCTGGGCTCTCAGTGACCCAGTGTCCCCCCACCCCCCTGTGTGGCCACCACACATGCCCCGGCCCCATCCTGCGTGCTCTGCCCCTGCCCAGCAGGCTGGCAAAGTGCAGTCAGCTGTGCGTAACAGCTCCTGCAAGTGAATGCAGAAAATAGCTCTTAAATAGGGTTTTCCACCAGAAAATCTTCTGCAGATGGCAAAGGTGAAGCAAAAACTGAAGTGACTTTACAGAAGTCACTGAAGAGATCAGTGACAGTCTAGAAATGATTCTGTGTTTTCAAACCCTCCATCAACAGACACAGCAATCAAGTATTTAGGAGATTATGAATGGTTAGTGAGAGGATGACATTTTTCTTTTAGAAAGAAAAGCCTATTTTTATCTTACCTGTACTGCCCTTCATAAAGTTATGCTAAGAAAGATCACTGATTTTTTTTCCTGCTGCTTTATTTAAAAAAAAGTTTGAATGCACAGAGATTTTTTTCCCCCTCCCCTTCTTCACCCAGTACCATTGAGGCTATTGAAAGGAACAAAGCCTTTGCCAATACACTCAGGATTTAGATGGTAATAGGTTTTATTCAGAATTAGATATTATCATCTTTACTTCAGCACTGAGGTGCATGGTTATTTACCTACCTATTGTCTGCAGAGACCTAGTTTTATGCAGTCTAACTTTTATATTGGTTGCAGCAGTGCACGCAGATTCCTCTTGAGCTTCCCTTCCTAATTTTTTCTCTTTTCCTAAGAAAAGCAAATACATCCAAGACAACACCTTGCATAACCTGTTTTCCTGTAGCAGCAGGCAAGGTGAGGAAGGATTTTGCTTTTCATTGCATCATTCACAGGTCACTGCTGACAGGGTCTGTGCAATTTATTATGGCTATAACCCACCCATTGCAAGCCATACTGTGACTAGTGTCAGGTCACATCCCTGCAGGTCATTTATCCTCCAGTAGTAGTATCAAAGGTGCTTTGGGAAATCTTTCCTGCAAATCCTTTTCTTCTGACCACTGATATTACACTTGTACAGGTGACTGATGTGACATTCCCATCTGTGCTTCCACTACCCCCGTTTACCCTCTCTTATCCCCAGTGGCATTGCTTCTTATGGACACTGACATAAAAAGAGACTGTGTTCAGGAGTTAATGAATTTGAGCCGTGCTAGAGATGCTTTCAAAAGGAGGCAGGCATCCAGAGGAAGAAGAGAGCAATCACTCTGCAAGGGCTGAGCACCCGCAGAGCGAAGGATATGAGACACATGGGCCCTTTTGGCAGTCTTGGTCAGCGTCTGTGCAGTCTAGCTTACACAGCTGGGCCCCATTTATAATTCTGAAAGGATTTTTTTTTTCCTTGTTTGGTTGGCTGGTTGTTTTACTTTCAGATCACTTAACAAACAGGAAATAAAGAGGACATCAAACAAAACTACAAACAGAGCTCCACACATTACACCGCTCAGCTGGGAAGCTCAGTGTGAGTCTCTTTGAGGGGTGGGAGTTCCAGGGCTTGTGCATCCCTAGCTGTGACTTGTTTCTTCTCAGCCCTTCCGTTTTATCCTACGACTATGAAAGGACTTTTTATTTAACCAGCATGGGGAATCCTTAATTTTAGCTGTCCAAAAGCCAGACCACTACTTAATTTAAAACAAAAATAGCAAGAAAAGAGAGCAAGAGAGAGTTAATGAGAGGAATACAGCCTTCATTACCTCTGTGGACCAAGGCAGCAGGTGGTAGGAGGCAACTTTCAGCATACTGACAAAAACTGTATTCCATTGTTTAGTTACCAGAGCCACTGAATCTTTTATTGATCATTTTAGTAGTTCTATATCAAAGACTTCACTTTGGCAGTGGCTTCAGAGCACTTCAGATCAAAAAACCCTAACAACCTTGCTTGCCCACACAAGATCAAATCATCATCATTTAGCTAAAATGAAATATTTTTGATGGGGCAAATGCTTGCTTAAGCCCAATGCAAATCCCTAGCCTTCCACCTAGTTAGTGGGTTTAGCCATTGCTCTCGCATTGTACAACTCTGTCTTGAATGAGCATGTGTGAATCATTCCAGCCCATTTCAACTAAAAGAGAATAGCAGAATTGTTTTGATTTTATTTGGAATTATGTTGATGTCACAAAGATTCTCTGTCTGAGGCAGTACCCTCAGCAGGTGGAGCTTTTCTAGCTTTCTGATTTTGGAGGCCAGAAGGAAAAATCAGGGAAAGCTCTTAAAAGTTTAATTAGTGAATTATGCAGTCACATTTTCCCCATGGGGGAGATGTTCCTCTGCTTATTTACCCAAAGAAGTATTTGATTAGTACTGAACTGAACCTTAAGTGATAACTCAAGACTGACCAGCCCTGCCATAATCATAACAACTCTTTGAAAATGAACTCTGGCATTATCATCTTATGTCACCATGAGTAAAACTGTCCCATCTGCATCACAGTCCTGTGTCCACATAACGTGTACCAGCCTCCTGCCAACATTCATGGGAATCCAGCCCACAGAAGAACATGAAAACATGGGGATTAAACACTCTTTTACAGAACTTACTTCTGGTTTCATAGCTGTATAATGATATGTAGGGAATGTACTGATGGAGTGGCAAGAATATTTTGCTTTTTTGCAAAATAAATGTTGTTGTTCCCTCTCTTTGTATGAGATGCACGGATAATGAAGCAGGAATACTCTGTGGAGCTCTTGCTAGGCAGTTGGGGTTTGTATTTCTGAGGGACTTACTCGTCTGAAGCAGCCAGAGCGTTGTACTACCATTGCATTAATTGAGATTTGCAGGAGCCCAAACCAACTGCAGATGGTCTGAAGCCCAGGGGATCAGATTTAAGGATCTGGGTTCATCTTTGGTTAATTTTAAAAGGATATTTTTCAACCAAACACCAGAAATCCACATGAGCTGCTCATGTTTCCTCTGCACCTATCCCACTCACCCAACTTCATGTGGGCTTCCTAGGAGTACAGTTCAGGCAAACTTTGAAAGCACCAAAGAAGAAAAGACTGTGCTCACACAACTCCCAAGGCCAGCTAGAAGCGGGATGTGTCAGAAACGTCACAAAAAAAAAAAAATCTCTTCCCAGGAGATCTCAGCAGTCTCACAAGTTCGTATTGCTCAGTTATATTTCAGACAGATGGCAGTAATTCTAACGAAGGGAGGTGGTATAAGTCCTCCCTGTCTGCTGTACCTTCAGCAGCCAGACATCTCCCTGCCCCACAGTACCACTGGAATCCATGCTAGACAATTGTTTTCCCTTTTCCAGTTGCATTTTTCCTTGGTCTGAAACCAATGTCAGAGCATAAGCACATTTGCTAATGCAAGGAAAAGCAGAGTGCATGGAAATGTATCCTGTGCTTTTCAGACTCTGGTTGCCACAGCTAGCTTCAAACTTTAGATTAACGATAGCAATTAAATAAACCAGCCCTATTACAAGTGCACCCTATTAAATTAGTACGTCTATACTTAATATTATTACTCATAATATAGTCATAAATATCTATAGTTATATTTGAAACAGATCAAGTATAATTCAGCGTGGCAGGAATGACTTAATATCCATCAACAGCAGAGCTAAAGGCAGATCAGGGCATGATGCCAGGCTTTAGCCATTTCTTCCACTTGAACCTGTACCACAGCCTTTAAGGTCAGAACTCGTGACAAGCTTTCTAAACTTGTGAGCAGTAAATGTATTAACAGCATCTCATCAGAAAGATCCAAGAACAGGGGCAAAATGTGAGCCCAGAGTAAATACAGAACAACATCACAGCAGTCAGGCAACAGAGAGTATTCACAGCCTTACCTGCTCTTACTAGCAACACTAGAAAATTTCAAGGGTGCTTTTAGGTGGCTTGGTACACCCAAGGCTGCAAAGCTGGTGCTTCCTTAAGCATGCTCAGCTTTCAATTCTCTAAACTCATGTTGACTTTACAATCTGTTTTTTTGTGAAAGTGGGCAACCCACCTGGATGTGAACAAAAGCAGACTTCGCCTCACTGTATAAGATGTATAACCTCTGCAGCACAGGAACATGACAAAGATTTTTGAAAAGTCTTTGATATGCTGCTCCATCCTCATGGCAACCTGACTGGAGCCATACCTAGGCAGTCAGTCTTGCCTTACAATATGTTATGTGCTCCAGACAAGTCAGTGTCAGAGCTTCCTTGCATTTGCAACATCTTTGAAGGATTCTGCAGCTCTCAGACAAGCAATGAAGGGAATTGGGATCAGAACAATAACAAATTTGGTAAAGAGATCCCCCAGTTAGTGTTTGTTCTAGGCTTAATGAGCCATAATAGGTGCTACAGAAAGTGTTGAAGTTAAGAGATCACAGAACACAGCACTGATCTCCCCAGTAAATGATGTGAAATATTTCATGGCCTAAAGATTTATAACCTAAGCTCACAGATCTATAACATAAAAAAGAATTTCTTACAAGGTTTTGACTAAGCACTCAAACCTGTCATCAGCATATATGACGGACAAAACCACATTATACCACAACATGCCTTGCATGTGAAGGATATTTGCCTTAAACATAGCCAAACCTGACCGCTGAGCTCTGTTTTCTCACTGTGGTGGCCCAGTTTCATATTTGAACCTGATGAAGACTTCTTCATGTGAGAAACCCTCTTGAAATCAATAGAGTTACTTGCAGGTAAAAAAAAAAAATATCAGTACAGAAGGATGCTTAATTTTCTGAAAAGCTATTGATGGCAGGACTGTGGTGCACACTCTGTGAATCTCCTCATCTTCACTGCTTTCCATTCACAGGTTCAATGTCAAGTGGAACAATTACAAGAATCTAAAGGAAAATAAGGCCAACTCTCTAGTATAAGCCCTTGCTGGTATAGGTAAACTAATTAGATATAACTGACATTTCTTTGGCAGCCAAAGCCCAAGAGCACAGAATTTCAAAGTCCTTTTGCTGGTCTGGCTTATTTCACTCAACAGGTCTGGTAAACTTTATTAGCAAAGGCACTTTTGCTTCAGTAAAAGATGAACCTACACAAGGACTGTTTTGTTAGCATAGCTATGCTGGCAAATCTCTTAAGCAGAGACTGATCCCAACAGAACTGTAGATGAAGGCCAAAGTTCAGATTCATAAATCAGGAACCACTGGGTACCAGCTGAGATCTAGTAGCTGCCTGTGAGCATGCTTTTTACTTGCAGCAAAAGCAACTTGAGGCAATAGTTTTAAAGTCTTTTACTGTAGCTTAAATTGGCTTCTATTTGATGTGAACTAAGCAAATGTTCACAGGCAACTTACTGCACGTTTTTTGTCAATGCATTGTAGCTTGTTAAACCAAAGTGACCCAAGCAGCTGCAGAGCAGTCAGGAGAAGAGAATGCTGATCTTCCCTTTTCTCACACCTGACACAGAAATGAAAAAAACACTGGCATATACTGACACTGGCTGAAGTATACTTTCCATTTTCCATCACTCAAGTTCTATTAAATCTTCAGACCAAGTGGGATTTCATCTTTTATTTTGTTGGGGTTTTTAAACTAAAGCTCTTGCAGGCTACATTTCAGTCTTATTTGTTCTGCTAAAGCTGATTATAACTCTCCAGGGACAGAGACCAAGTCTTCTTCAATGTTTATATCTTACCAAGCACACTGTAGACAATCAATAAATCAGACATCATCTCAATAAAAGTTTGTATACATTTCATTAAATCATTTGAGCGCACGTGTAAGGAGGCTGTTCATACAGTTACAAGTGGAGCACTGTGAAACTCCATAGCAACGCTACTGACATCAGGGAAAGGAAAGACAGCCTTTGAAAAATGGATAGCTGCAGAGGTCATGGCTTTCAGCCACACTCGATCCCTTGGTGTTCAGCATAAAACGTGCTGTTTGTTCCCCTGGCTGGTGAAGAACGGAATAGACAGGAGACAATTTAAATGCAGGGCGATGCCCTCCACCATTGATGCCATTTTTAAACACACAGTTGCTTCCCCTTGGGTTCTTTGCCTGTGGTAGCTCAGGGAGAAATCCTGGGCTGGCTGCTATTAGAAGCAATGATCAGGGCAGCCAGTAACAATGGTCAGAGAAAACCCAGTGTCCCAAGAGGCGACACAAGCGACAGCGAGTACCTGTCCCAGCTGTTACAAGCACCGAAACATGGCGCTGCAGGTTGTACCAAGGCTTCTTAGCTGTACATTTAAAGCTGGATCTTGCCAAGGGCTCAGATAGCTCCCACCACTGAAAAAGGGTGAAGAAGGACAGAAACCCATGGGGAGACACCTGACCACTGGCTTTGCTGCTCATCATGCTGCCGCAAGTGCTGCAGTTGCTGCTCCTGAAGGGATGCTCTTTGCCCTTGCAGTAGCTGCTACTCCACCAATGCGCCCTGTTCTCCCCTGGCAGCAGCCAGCAGGGTGTTCCAGGTAATTTGAGATAAGTAAGGCAGACATGGGGGCCATAGCTCTTTTGCTGCCCCAGCATTCTGTTGCCTCCGTGGACTGTTCACTTTGCCTAAAATAAAAGCCAATTTCTGTGCAGCCCTGCTCCTGAGCCTAGGCAGCCTGAGCAACATCACTCTGATTCATCCTCTCTCCCTCATTATGTAGCAAAATAAACTGTGCTTGTGATCCTATTCCTGATCCTCCCAAGATCCAGCAAAACCAAAAACAGTCCTATTTGCTGTCATCAATTGACAGTAACTCACAGACCAGTGAAACCTAGGGGTAATGGTCTCTACCCTACCTTTAAAAAATCCTGCAGTTTGATGTGTGCTGTTGGAAACAAGTTCCTCTTTCCAGGCATCAATCTGTGCAAAAGGCCTTTTCATACAACAGCATCAATTATTTCAAGAGTTCCTGCAGCATGAGCACCTCTGCTCTTTTTGGTGCAGGTATCACACCATGGCTATGCACAAGCCCTGATTGGGTCCAGATGTGGAGAGCAATTGAGAGGATGTGGATCCACAGGCTGAAATGGGGCCCAAACTACCTGGCAATCCAAGGCTGCTTGCTCTTGTAGGGATGCTGAGGAAGAAGGATCTGCATAACCCAGCTTTCCCAGCTCAGCCCAAGCTGCGTGTGTGCTTGGGAGGCCCTTAGGCAGCTGGTGTGCAGGGACACCAGGCACCCTACATCAGCACTGCAGCACGCAGGGAAGCAACACAGGACTGAAGTGTCACTGTTGTGGACTCAGGGGTGACAAAACCCAAAATGTTCACAGCACAAGTGCCCGGAGGGGACAGAGTCTGCACAACAGGGACTGTGTTCCAGTTGCCTGAGAAAAGGTTCAGCCAGGAAAACACTCAACAGAGCTGACTGAAAATTCCTCCAGACATTTTAAAGAGTGCTTATTATTTCTAACATCTGCATTTCAAATTTTTCTGTGAATTCTATTATTATTCCACTCCACTAACAAGTAGAAAAGGACAGGGAAGAGCTAAGATATTTCCTGATATATTTTGTTTCACTTTAGATAAATACACCTGTAAACATTTCAAAAGATACTCCAGGTTTTGTTTCCAATACACACCACCCATGTGATTTCCTCTCGGAAATATATTTGTTGGAATGCTCAACCAGTTCTCATATCAACACTCAGAACAGACAGCTTCTGATTTCAAATTAAAGCAGTCAATAACCAGCATCTCCGCAAACAACTGGACATCATCAACGTGTAGGATATGCTTCCTTCAGTGCTACAAATTCACACACAGTCTTCTGCAGGCTGTGATACTTTTCCTAGACTATTGATGCCCCTTACAGATACTGGTTTGCCCTGATGCAGAGCTATGTCAGTAAAAAACCAAGAGTACAGATTAAGTCATACTGGCAAAACATTTTTTCTGATGGCTCATTTCAGAACAAACCAGTCAGTAGTAGCACAAGTGAGTGAGTCCTTGGGACTGATTTCACCTATGCTAACAGATATGTAAGTGCAACTTCAGCAGCAAATCCAAATAGCTCTTTTACCACCTGTCATCTGGATGCAAAGATTCAACTCCAGGATGTTCTGTATATCAACTGTTTCCAGGGGGCTTGGCCAAGATCCACACAGATACCAGCCAGTAACCAACTTCAGCTTCACTGGTGGACTGAGGATTGCAGATGTGCTCGCTCACAAGAGCAAACAGCCCAATGATCACACAACTCAACACAGCAGCATACTCTTGCCGATGAAAAGCTTACCCCCTCCTTCATCTTGCTCTTTACTGATGTTGAAAGAGCGCTTACAGCCATGAAACGTGAGTGCCAGAGAAGAGAGCCAGCAAGCTATATATGAAGTCCACAGCCTGCAGGCTGAAAGGCTATTATTAAGCTTGTAGATGGAGTCTGACGTTTCTGTCATTCCACGGCCTGTCAAAGGAGGGAATGTGAAGTCACCAGTTCATAATTTTTTAGCTATTGACAGGTCTCTGAATAAAAAAAGCTCAAGATTATTTTGGTATGCTACCTGGTTTTGTTCAGTAGGATACCAGATTAGTTATATATTGGGAGCAGTTTCTTTCTAAGAGGTGGATTCCTTCAGGAAAGAAAAAATGCCCAAAAAGAATGAGTGTTTTTAAAAAAGCCTTTTAAAAAACCAAATGTAGGGGAGGAAAGGTCTCCGGTGCTCATAGGATGTGAAGGTAACCTTCCTTCAAAACGTGAATCAAATATAACCTATGCAGTACTCTCTACCTGAGTTGCCAAAGACCTTGAAGCATTTACACATGAACAACTGCCCAGTTCTGCTTCTATAATAAGTATCCACATGAACTATTTCCATGCTTAAACAAGACCTGTAAAGGGAATAGGGTTATTGCTCCAGGGATCTGTAAAATACAGTGTTATCAACTTCAAATACTGAAAACTGTCCCACATCAATTCCACTTCCCCAAAAACACAAAGGGCCTGACAAAATTCATGACATAAAATGTTTGTGTGTATGTTTTATGCCTTTATAATTTCAGTTCTCTCATGTATATTGATGTCAAAGTTTTAGGGTTTTATCCACATTCAGAAATGCAAGAAAAAAAATATTAAAGTTATCTTGCAGCCACTTGGCTTTCAAGGCCAGGGAGAAATACATCACACTGAAGCTCACAGTTAACTTCTGAGAGAGCTGACAAGGTCAGCAACTGAATGTGACCCGCATCTCTCTTCTGGTGCTGAGGACAAGTGATATTTGGGTTGTGAATCAAGCTGACAGGTCACCATCACTTCAGCATAGGCTAAACTGGGCCTGAGAGGTTAATCTTACAGAAGAAAGTTTAGGAAGTTTTGATTGCACAGGTGCTCCATTTATTCATCTGCTGTGGTAAAGACTCACCCCTCCAGCCCAGTCCACTAAAGATGAAATTATTACTGTAAGTATCAACTCCTTCATAACATCAAAGGAGCTCAATCTTTTTACCATATACAAAACCCAATGACAAATGCATGCTGCATGAATAAAGCCAAAAAACCAGTCCTGATAACTAACATAGGAAGAAATACAATTGCCACAACACAAAAGAGAACCACCCCACAAGTTCATAAGAGGATGTAGAAAAGAAGCCCATTTCCAAGCTTATTTCAATGACAGGAAAATATCAAGGCTGTTTAAAACACAGATCATATCAGACTTTCAGTCCAAGAGAATGAATGCCAGAATGAAATAGCAAAAGCAGAAATGTCAGCAACGAGAGTTGTATTACAGCCCTACTTCTAAGGGCAAGCTCTGTGGCTTTGATGCTGTGCTGGGTGTGGGGTGATGAGAATGCAGGGTGGAGTTCCCATTTCCGAGGCGTGACATGGTGCAAGCTCTCTTTGCTCAGACCAAGCTCTGGATTTGTGTCCAGCACAACCCTCTGTGACGCTCAGGGCAAGGAACAGAACCGTACAAGTTTCCCACCATTCCCCCCAACCCCTCCCCGACCCCCTCTTGTCCTCAGAGAGGGACTCTTGAATCCAGAAGTACATGCAAAGCTTTTTGGCTTCTCTGCAAGATTTCCCCCAAGTCAGACCCTGGTTTAATTTCCTTTGCAATAATATAATACACATTTCTGCTGCTGGTTACTATGAAGTGCAGGGAAGGGAGTGGCAGGAAGAGCAAGTCTTGACACAAGCAATGCTGTGAGCTATGTTTCTCACTGTGCTGGCATAAACTGCCCTTCTGTGGCATCAGACATTCATTAAGTCAAAAGGCTGGGGATGTGCTCTCTAGGTTGTTAATAAAGTGTGCTGTGTAGAGCTATGGAGTCCTGCTCCAGGCACAACCCCTACTACAAGCTTGTCCTTATTGAATTCAGTTCCACTGCACTTACGCTTTGTTTGCACAAGGACTTCCACAATTTCAGAGAACCAAACTTGTGTAGCATTAACAGCTTGTTGTGGCTGTCTTTTTGTTCTCCTGAGTTATCCAAGTTCAAGCTGGACAGACTTGAGAGACAATCTATCTGGTTGCAAACCACTGTATGTGCTTCATTGGAACAACTCCCAGTGGAAAAATTTTAGCTGTGATTCAACTGCCTGTTGAAATTTTGCCTTGATTTTATGGCCAAATAGATGAAGGAACCAAGCTCTTTATTGTTCCACAAAGACTCCTTAGCACTGGGATTATTCTCATCATTACAACAATAACAGCAGTATAGTAAAGAACCTTGATGCTTACAGAAAGTCTCTTCGGACCAGCCATCTTTCAGCCAGAGCTCAGAGGTCTGGTGCAGAAAGCCTGCCATCACTGTATTCCTGTCCCTGTCATCACTGGCATTGTGCATTTCTCCTGCCAAGCCCTGGCAGAACACCTTGAAGAGAAGCCAGCAAATGGCCAGACTAGTCATTGTGTCACGTTGTCCCACCCACCCCTTCCCATACCCGTCTTGGAGCAACATGGGTGCCGTTGGCTTCTGGCTGGGCCCCTCACACCAATGCTATGCTCACAGCAAGAACCAACTTCTGCCTCAAGCACCAGCCCTAACTAAAAAGGAAAGTAAAGAGCTGTTTCACTGGGAACCAAAGTTAGCACAACATATCATCTCAAGACAAAATGTTTGCTACCATAGGATCCATTCATCTTCTCTGGGAGGAGTCATTTTTGCCAGGGTTACTGGTGTTGGTAAAGGGGCAGCAAAAAGTCTTTTATCTGAAAGCACGTTTCCCTGGAGATCAAAAGTATATTCTTTAGTTTTCAAATCTTCCCTCTTTATCCTCACAGTTCCCATATACGGGAAAAAAATGGCAAAATGTTAGTGAGAGCATATATAAATCACACCAACCACTGATCCTCTTATCCAGTAACCATAACACATCATACACTGAAAGTCTTTCTCTGAGAGAATAAAATAAATTACATTTTGCTTGCCAGCATGCTGAACCTTATGTTGGTTATTGTAAATTACTGAAAGCACAAAGGTATAGTCTTTGTGTGCTCTTCTTCAAACATGGAATATCAACATCAAAGAAGGCAGTTATCAGAAACTGCCCTTTCTCTGCCTCTGCCTTTGACAATAGGCTGATCTTCTCCCATGCATGACTGAGTTAAAAGAAACAGAATTAGACAAACAATTTGAAAAAAACACTTGCTACCAAAGACAAATTATCTTTGTTATAAATCACCATAACTAAATAGTTTGGCATTAAAATCATTAATTTTAGGATAAAAGCTTCAATAGTGCTAATAAAAAAAAAGAGGTTAAGGAAATGATACAGTCTTCATAATTTTTTAAATAGTCACATTTTTAAAAATTTTACCACCTCTCCAGCTGATCAAAAAGAATCATTAATATCAACAAAATTCAATTTTTAAACAGTAAAAGATCGTTATTTTGCACGTGAAAACAAAACACTTGTCCTACCTCAAGACAATTTTTTTTTGGCCCGTTTATTGTCAAAGTCAAGGTGAGCTTGGCTTTTACTCAAAAAAAAAAAAGGGATAATACACACTGAGTCACCAAATTGTTCTAGAAGAATCCCTTGGCAACAAGACTGCACTTTTTGCATTCTTCACCACAAAAAACTTGAGAACCTGTCTCTTTCTTGCCAATAAAAATGCATCACAAACATCACCACCATATGTGCTTATGCCGTTCAAACTCACAAAACCACTTTAATTCCAGGGGTAACACGAAGCCCCTCACAGTTGTACCCCACCCCTAGTTCTGGGATGATCTCAGAAATGACGCTGCTGTCTTGTACAACTAGGCTCAGGTTAGAAAGTGAAGCAACCTTAAGTAACTTGCATGGAGTGTTTTTCATTGTAACAGGACACAGGATGGCTGCAGTTTTTGCTTTAAACCGGTCACTTGCATGTCTCTCCATCTTTGCCCAACAGATCGATTAGATTCAGTGCTAGATGAGACTCTATATCATGTTAAAACTTTACGTTCTTTCAAGCAACATGACTCATCAGCTTGGTAATTACAACAAATAAACCACATTTCCTATCTGTGTCACTAAGTAGAGACCACTTAAAATCAGTGCCTACAGATGCTGCTTCGAACATGCTGCAGAAATTACAAGAATGAGGAGCTGCAAGCCATTCTGACCTCCTGGTGCAGAGCAGGAGTGGCCTCTGCTCTCCCTGTATGCTAAGCAGAGAGGGGGCAGATGTGGGAAGTCACTCAAACAAGAAAAGGAGAAGACTCCTCTCCTTTTCAAGAAAAGTATTTTTATAACGTTTCTCCATTTTAAAATGCACTGAGATGACTTTGTTTTGTAAGTGCTCTGGAGCCCGAGGCACACATTTGTATTACAGTTGGGTGCTTTTACTGCATATTGTATTTTTAATTGCTCCTTCGAAGCTCAAGCATTTTAGCACCGAGAAATCTAATACATTATTATTATTTCTGATTCCATAATCATTTGGATCACTGTGGTGCATGTCAGCCACATGACTTGTGTGTATCTTTCCTTTTTCCTCCTCTCTCAAAGGATTCTGTTGTTTGGATTATGCAATCATTTTGTTAATGCCGAGACAGATGGCCACAATGAAAACACACAGGGTGCTCTCTCTGATAGATACTTGCCAATATCAACAGGAAAGAACAGAATTAAATTCATGAACTTTAGAGAGAAAGCACAAGCTTGTTCTTGAGCAGTGAACAGCATAATGCTTTCATGTACACAGTAACAGCGAGGGAACAATCTATAGATATGCAGGTTGCCAGACTAGAATAATCCAAAATAAGGCCTGAAGTAACCTTTAGAGGTCATATAAGAGGACTGTAAATACTCTGTTTGCCACAAACAGCACAAGGTCAGATTTGGAGAGGTTGCGGTAAGGATCCACTGCTTTGCTACCTCCCACCCAAAGGGTTTCCTAACATCAAACTGAAATCACCACCCACCTGCTGCAAATTAAGCCCCCCACCTCTCACTCTGCCCACTATTTATTCACCTCCTTTTTCAGCAGCCTTCCCCAGTTTGGAAAACTGTTCCTATCTCTCTTTGCTGTTGCCATAAACTAGGACACACAAAGCACCTAATGATTTAGCCTCCTGTCCCCCCAGCAACACACCATCAATGCTTATTCAATAGCTCCTGCACTGAGCCCGTAACTTCTGGGGGAGCTCCAGGGCACACAGCTAAGCGTGCATGTCACACGATGTGGTGTGAGTGGGGGAAGATAGTTCATACCTAGTACAGAGATAATCCAGATTTCATCTTGAAGGCTTGCACTTCTCCAGACTCCAGCTGCCGAAAGGAAGTCTAACATCTGGAAAATTTCCATCCTCCTGTTCCTGCCAGTTTCCCATGACGTCACTACTTGCTCTCAACAGACAGAGTCTCTTAGATGTCGCTCAGTAACACCAGGAAATCCATTTCCATGCCCACAGACAGAAATTGTGGCACAAAGGGTCACTAAAGAACAGGAAGATTTAATAAGAGAATCCTCACCACCAATTAAATATATGTATTTTTTTTAAGATTGGGGGGAAACAATTGGAAAAGTTAGAATTTCAATCCAATCCTCCTGTTACCAGCAAAATTATGATGTTAAATAGGGCACTGCTAATATGAGAAAGCTAAAAGCACAATGAAATAAAAAGATAATCTTTGCTTTGTTAAACATGTGTGTGGTCCCTAATATGGTCCACACCTGGTAAAAGTTTATCAGAGCTTGGTAAATCCAGAAGTCTCAAAATAATTAACTGGAGCAAGGTGTGAGAAAAGAATTGGGCATCATTGCCAAAGAAGAACTCTGCATTTCTTTACACCAAGTGATAAAGACCAGATGCTGCTCAAGCCAATGTTCCTCGTCTTTACAATCAAAATGCAGATGCATACACTAAGCAGACACTCTACCAAAACTTATACCTATATACTCTGTGAACCTTAAACCTTGAGATGAAATATGCCATTTCCAATACCTCAGAAATGCCAATATAGATTCCTTTGGTATTAAGCCTCGTGCTTACACGCCCTTGGGAGTGCACTGTGATACAATATGTGCTAATAACACTGTATTGATTTCAAGCAGAAATGGCTAACACAGGTTTGGGTCTAATAAAAGTAAACAGGCATTGTATAAAATTCCTACTAGGAGTCCTTCAGGGAACTGTCTTTGTGCTCAAACACAGGTCTTAAATCTCTGTCTTACAATCTCTAGTAGTGAAAGCAAAAAGCATTGATACTGAGGAAGAGACTTTTCCCCAGTTTCTGTATGATCAGGATCAGAATGTACATACACTGTTTTGCAACTGCCTTTCAAGAAAAAAACCTTCAGCTGTAAATGGCACAAGGCGAGCTGCGTGTACACGTGAAATGGTGGGATTCAAAGTGAGAAGTCCTTTGCGAATATGATCATACTGCTCCACATACAAATTCAATAGCTACAATAGATTGAAACAAACAAAAATTTTTAAAGTAAGACAAGATAGTATTTCTGTGTTCATTCAAGTGGATCATATTAACTAACGACAGGTTTTCAAGAACCTGACCTCCTGCTGGAGAAATTTAACTGGCTTTTGCTGTCCAGAAGTAGGGTAGACTTCAGGCAACAAGTGTTTGCCAAACCCAGAGAGCAACCTCTGGTGAGATAAGTGCAAATGTCAGGGTTGATCAAAACCTTTCCTCCAGGAAAGTGGGAGCAACACAGCCTATGTTTATCTCAGCAGACATCCTTCAGTACAGGACTATAGCTAACACTATGGTAAATAAACAAGAGAAAGGCAAAGTCCTGAATTTACATATACATAGTGTATTCTCAGAAGAGCTCAGGCAAATTCCCTATAGAACCTAAAGTACCTCTGCAGTGGTGATATATTACTGACCAGGAATATTTTTTGCCATCTTGACATTTTAAAATGGATCTTATTATATTCATTACCATACCAAACCAAATAAAATGTCATAAACTAAAACTTAAACTCGAATCCTGAGAAAAAATGATTTTGGTTCCTCCTTTCAAGTCTTTGTATTCCTTCATTTACTTATTCCAGTTGTCACTCCATTGTTTTGATAATTTTTCATTAAAAATGGTTTGGATGAATGCACATTTTGTAATGAGAAAAGTTGTAAAAAAAGAACCCAGTACTATTTTTAGTCACGCTAGTTCTACAGAACATTGAGTAAAACAGAACATGTCAGCTGAATTTATTTCCTCCATTTGACTTTTCCTAACAAATGCTTATATGACTTAGAAGTTTCATTTTATCTTGAAGTTCTTCATTGGAAGCAAATGAAAAATTAAGACAATTGATACGACTACTAGCGATACCTTCCCTCAATGGACCACCTCATCACAGCTGTTGGAAACTGACAGAATCCCACTCATTTCATTTCCATGAGCAACTCCAAAGATTTCAATCATACATATGAACTCAGCAATAAGAATTTCCCACACACCTAAGATACCACTGCTGGCAGTAGAAGCGTATTTAATTTCCTACAGATCACACCAAAGTGTTTTCTCCCCCAAATACCTATCAAGTAAAGCTTCCCATAAAGGTACTTGCCAGCACTGGGTCTCATCTCCCTTCAGCCAACGGCAAAATGAAGATGCATTTCCCACGTAAATTAAAATTGTTCTTATGATTGAAGTATTTGTATCCCCAAGAGAAGAAAAGCATTTGAGGTGGGTGGATAAACAAATATTCTAATCACATTCTTTTGAAAGCTGAAATTTTATTTCAACATCAGTTACATTTTTTTTTCTTTTTGATTTCTTCCCTTGGCTCAGTGGGAACTATAAAAAAAACCAAAAACATGTCCTTGTAGCTTACTGCTTTCCAATCTGTGATGATTTATTTGCATGTTTATTTTCCTTGTTATAATGACTGGTTTAATATATTTTTCTTTTTTGTTAATGCCTTCACAGTGCATTTCAGGGAACGGCGTTCACTTGATTTCTAGCTGATGAGTGATTAACCCGGGGGGAGTCAATCTGCAAATCCTACAAGCCAACTGGGCTGCATTTACTCATGTGTCTTGTCCCACTGGCTATATTTTTACCACACTTCCAGTGTGGGTTCCAGCTATGCATCTAGGAACAGCAGCAGCGAGGAAGACAGTTTGAGATCCACATGACTTTGCATACTGGTCCAAGACCATGCTGATATAACAGACCACAGTTTACAGCTGATTTGGACATTCTGAGCCTGGATATGGCCCCACGTCCTCGCCATGAATCTGCCAGTATGTTGTCTTCATCAGGCTAGGGAAGGACAGACAAGTTGGCTTTCCAGAGGATGCAAAACCCATATATAAGAATGGACTGTGGGAAAGGTGAGATATCTGGCTGTGGGCTATGCATTCTAGCATGCAAACTAGGAGCATCGTCAGACCAGCTGCATGGTAAAAAGGCCACAAGGATACTGTGAGATAACCACCCACTTTCTGGCTCACACTTGCACAAAGTAGCTTAAGCATTTCCATTGACTTCAGGGGGACCAAAGGCAAAGGGATTACACAAAAAATTAGCAAAATTTAGGAAGAAGTCTCAAAGCAGTGTCAACACGTACCTATTCTGCACACTGCGCTTACATGAGGAAACTGTGGAAAGTGCTTAGGGTTTAATTTAGGAATAGTGAAGTCATTAAAGCAGGAGCTCTGGAATTAGCTTCCTATGTAATGTAGCTACTTTAAATATCATCCATTTTGCGTGGGCACATTGTCACTTCTTGCAGTGGCATGTTAACAGAGTTTTTAGCAGAAGCAGAGACAATCTCTGTAATCATTTAACCAATGTGATCATATTCATTTATTGCCTAACCATGCAATTGCTTTGTGCTTTACAGAAAGCCGTTTCATGTTGCCATGTACATAACCCACAAGGGTCTGATGCCTTCACCCTATAAGCCAAGAATACAAAAACCACAAGAGGACTTGAGTGGAGAAAGGTCCTGGATCTAAACTAGAAAGAAGGCAGCGAAGAGAGAAGTGTCAAGGAACAGCAGGACACAGGGGACGCAAGTGACACACTACAGTTTGCATTTCTTTAGTCTGATCACAGGTGTCTGCCTGTCTTGTCAGCAAAATCTACACCTGACAGCCCAAGGTGACTAAATCATTACGTTTCATGAAGCTAGGTAGCCAGTAAGAGATGGAAATCCTTATTAGTGCCCTGAGAGCAACATGGGCACAGCTTTCTCCTGGGCTTCAAAGGACCTACACTCCATGATACCACCTTGCTCAAAGTCTCTCAGGAAAGGCTTTAATTTAGTCCTTAAATGGGAACTACATATTTCAGAACAAATCTTTAAGAGGGTTCAAGCTGCTACAGAGACTGAGAGCAACATCAAGCAGAAAAGCAAGATCTACAGGATTTGGAAGGGAAGAAATCCTGACATAGCGACTGTAGGGAACAGGGGAATGCCAATAGCAAGAACAGAAGGACCAGGAAAACAATAGCAAAACCAAAACTATAGAAATTAACCAAGATAGAGGCACTTAAATTATCACAGGCAAATGCACAGCAAAGTAATGCTAGGGTGACAGTTCACTCTGCATATTTACATTTGTCTTCACTCTGTATTAACAGAGCTCTATGAAATACAGGAGTAAACTTCTGGGAGGCTTAAATGGATTTATCCATCAAGCTAAAACAAACAAAACAGTCCTATCTGAGGAAGAGCAATAGATAAGCCTAGTTACAGGGAATGTTTAAACTTCTTGTTATATAAAAAAATTAATAGTTTCCATCCCTTCTTCCTTGTTAATTTTGTGCATGTAAGAGTATTGCCACCTCTCTAGCCAATTTCCTACTGCATTGCAGTTCCTGTGCTGTGGGGCTTGGTGTCCTAACAGCGGGAGAAAAGAAACAGTTGACAGATGGAAACAACAAGGACTGGGGAGAAACATTTCAGAAGGGTATTTCTGATCATTCAAGCTGTTCCTTCTATTCCAAGCACTTTCTTTGTGCTCATGCTTCTGGGAATTTTTAGCTGAAGCAGAGGCTGGAGAGAGGAGGGTTTCAAGAAGGCAAAGACCAGCCTTGCAGCAAAAATACAGAGTTTCTGCTTTGAAACACACAGGAGTGCTCAATGTCAAACCACCAGACTACATGGACATGTCCCAGATACTACCCCATCACATTATTTATTACCAACATTCCAAAAAGTTTATTGCAACTTCCTCACTCCCACCATTACCTCTGCCTTCCATGCTTTCAAAAAGGGCTAGTGGAAAAAATTAACAATGCTCAAAATATTCCTGGTCCAGACAAGATACAGGAGAGCCTGAACTCAGGCAATCTGTACTTGATATTTTTGATTGTAACAAGCTGACAATTACCTGAAATTTTAGATGATCCACTAAGCAAAACCACAAGAGTCAACCTTTTTAATTTCATTCATCAATACAATGAATTATTCCCATGAGAAAGTTGAAGAATAGGGTGAGAAAAAAAGATACAAGCAGGGTCAAGAGAATCATCACCTGGCCACAGGTAAAAACCTCTTTTTTACTTCTGTGAATAGATTTTTTTCAGCACTGACCACTTACAACGTACCCAGTCTCCACTAGACAGAAGGAAAATATCCATTTTTCAAAATGGTGCTTAGGAGTGTGAAGAAAAACATATTAGTGGGCAAGTCCTACATGGCATTGATGGGAACTTTACATTCAGACATCCGGACGAGCTCCAAGCACACAGTGTATAGCCAGATTGCATTTCCCCTGCCCACATATTAAATAGGTCAATTAAAACAGTAAGATTTGGAGGCAGTGCCTCCTGCAGATTTTAAGGACACAGAGAAAGAAATCTGGGTTCAAACCTGTTTAACAGTGGCAAAATTATTTACTAAGAAAATTCCATTTCTTCATAGCAATTCTCATGCACGTTGCTTGAGCTGCTCACCCTGCACTCCTCTGAATCCCAGTAATGTGCAGGCAGGCTTCACAGACTTTGTGCAGCCACTTTGCCTTCTTAACACATTTGAAATCTCCAGTTGTTAAAAGACCTTTGACATCTTTCACAATTGCTTTCTTGCATCCCCCTTTTTGGGGGAGTGGAGGGAAAATTTATTTTTAAGACACATAGTTATCTACCCACCACTGTCCCAGAGGTCACCTAATAATTCCATTTCAACACAATACATTTTGCATATTGGTGTAATCTGATAGTTCTTTCCATGTGTTTTAAAGATGTTTTAAGGTCTGTCTCAAAAGCTCTAAAAGTAAAGAAATACAGTAAGTTCATATTTGCCCAAGCAGAGAATAAGAATATATGATGTTATTTTCTCCTTCAAATGAAACTCTGGAAATTAATGTTACAGCCCACCAAAACATTAATGACAAAACTTTATTCACTGAATAAAATGTTATTTAATGTTGTTTTGAGTTTAGTTAGGGTAGGTATCTGGGGTCTGAAGTGAAATCACAAAGAAACACCCCACCTCCCCCTCAAAAAAAAGTGAGACCTTGGGAATCTGAAAATGGATGTTTCAATAACTCTACTTCACAGACAGTGAAAGGTTCGTTCTCATTCCAAGGGGGAATTTTGAAACCTTAAAGGCTGTTGCAAGGCAGAATTTCTTGTTCCTCAGCCAGCTCTTGTTAGCATAGTCATAATAATCATAATCAGAGATATATGTATTGTCTTTAATCCACATAGAACTTAAAGCAGTCTGCAAGTGATTGTGATCATAAAACACATGTACAAAACGATCACACTCACACTCCTCATTAAGCAAAAGGGGTTAGTCTGCACTGAACACGGCAGCTGTTGAAGGAAGCACAGAGTTATGCTTTAAGACAGTGCAAGGAAAATACAGCAACTAATTGAACAGCAAAAAGGATTTAAGGAGGCAACTTACAATTATTATAACTGAATTTAGCTGGAAGATGAACACAAACAAGCAAGCAGGCTTGACTGAGAGGATGTATAACTCTGCTCTCAAAAAAGATTCCTTCCAGCTGCACTTGCCCCTGTAACCTCAGCTGTAGCCCTTATGCTAAGTACCATGTGCCTGGTTTCACTTGATGCAGCAAAACCCAAGTCAGAGAGGTTTGTGCATACAGTTCCAGTTCCTTACCATGCCTGGAGAAGCTACCACTTCACCACAAACAGGTTCCACAAGACCACTAAAATGGAAGCAGAATGTCACAGTAGCTGTTTCCACATCTCTCATTTATGTGATACTGGATTTTTAAAAAAATTATTGTAAATACCAATCTACGCAGTTATTTACACAAAAAGTGGGGCATAGTTATCACATCTGTAAAGTCAAACAGCAGAAAAGATGAAGCCAGTTGATGTGATTCCAAATAGGCAGAAAAGACATTTATCGTTCACACAGCTTTAGAGGATCCGCATGCCAAATCTCATATCATTCAAGGCTTAAATTCATGGAATACTCCTGTGAAAGAGTATTACACTTTGAAGGTTATTGTGTCAAAAAGCAAAGCAGAAAGAGCTCTGATGAGGAAGAAATTTCCAAGAACTCACTGAGATGAGCTTCAGCTGAACACCCAACTTCAGAAGCAGAGCTTCAGCTTGGAGAAAAACTAGTTAAATGTGAAAAGCAAGGACAAGAAACTTCAAGTACTGCGTAGGAGAAACACAGTACTTACAAAAGTGGCAAAGTGCTGCAAAGAAAATTGATAGGAGCTTTGCATTGTCGTGAGAAAGATTATGGTTTTGGGATGTCATTATCACTGCAGCAAATACTTGTGCACTGAAGGCAAAAGGGACAAAAATAATAGTGTAAAAGATTGCAGAATTGGAGAATGAGATGCTGTATCATCTGAATCTGTTTGAATTTATCAGAAATAGAACTTTTTTTAGAAAAAATGATTGATAACTGGAATCTTCTCACATCAGGTTTAGTTGCCTTTATGAAGTCACATGTAAAAGCTACTAAAAAAGCCTAATCATGTTTACATTCTAGCCTCTTTTTGTTGCTATACGAGAATAAAGGTATTCTGGCACAGCAAAGAAAGAGGCTAGAATTTAAAGAATAAATCAATAAATCTAAACTAGTTAAATTTGACCATCTTCTCAATGTCCTCAACTGAAGAGGAATTTTACTGGAGATTTAAAAGCTTCTGAAATTGTGCAATGAGCCGGAGTCACTACAGAGTGAAAAAGCCACTCTTGCTCCTTTAACTGAGGCTGGAGGGTGTATCATGGCAGGAACTGAGGCCTGAACCATGAGTTCAGAGATGTGTCTGCTGTATCCCTTGTCATGCACAGTCTGGATACAAAGGTAAGTCAGTCTGTCATGTTTTTGTTACAGCCTATTTTGTTCAAACCTAGCCAGCAAAGTATGCTTGGTCTCACTCTAACCCCACGCTAGAAATAGTCACACATCTGAAATGGAGCAAAAAAGAAACAGTTTAAGCTGTGTACTGATAGCACTGGTAATGTCTGAACCCAAGCACGTCCAGCAGACATTGACCACAATAAACTATAGTGAAAGATTTAGAAATGGCAAAGAAACTTCTGACAAAACCGTGTCTGCTTTAGGTAATAGTTTCATATCATATCTGCTGAGAAATTTCCAAAGAAAGGCTCCCAGGTAAGAATAGCAAATGGCCTTAAGAGTTCTTAGTGCAGCTCAAAGGAAGGGGGGAAATGGAAAGTAGACCCTGAGCGCAATTAAAAATGCTGTTGTTGTTTGGTTTTGTTTTTTTTTTTTTAACAAAAGGCCTCTTGGAGAAAGGAGCACAAACGAACATGGCTATCTTCATAAAATGACACTCTATTCCTCCTACACTGTATTCTCACAGGAGGCTGGGAATTTCCCAACAGCATTGTGGAAGCTGCCTAGTGTTTCCCACTAGGCCCTTCAAAAGTCTTTGCTAATGAAATCCCCAAGGAAAAAAACTGTAAGATTGGGTTTGGGTAGGCAGAGAAATCAAGTTCTGAATGGATACTTCAGTGCTGTGTTACCAGATCTCCTTGACTACAGTTCTGCTCATCATATATCCTGTAACATATACCAAATTCTTTGCAAAGATCTGGTAGCAAACGCAAGCTTGTATTGCTAAGGAGCTGAAGACTGCTGGACTCTTACGCAAGCCAATTAGTGATGGAGCTGGACTTAATGCTGCATAATCATTTTCTCTTGCTTTGTCTTCTAAAGCACGGTATCTTGTCTGCTTACACCTGAAAAAAGGCCTTTTCTCTGCATGCTTTCTGTAACTCCTGTGGCACTGCTTTCCCACACACTTGTCTACAAAAAGAGTGGGATTTCTCTATTAGACGAGAAAGTTGGGGGTCTCCAGCTGGCCCCACAGGCCAGCTCAAACCCTTCCTCCGTTGGTCTTCCATGGACCAACAGTACTACCAGTAAACACTCAGGATCCAACGGCACATGGACTTGAGGCTTCACAGTTTTGGGGGCTCAGCTCCTGAACATGACAAAGCTAAGACAGCACTTAAAAGGTCTGACCACTGGAAAGTCTATTCAAGTCTTATTAATTTTTCCTACAACTTGTAGGAATGTATGAATGAGTTTCTACTGTGCATTTTTCCCACAGAAAGACCAGAAATCTAGGCACTACTAAAACTCCCTCCAAATAATTTCTAAAGATCATTTGTTTTCCTTTTTCAACTAATGGATATTAGACAAAGCTATATGGTGAATCTTGAGGCCAGAAGAAACTTGCCCCTTCCACTCAAGAATGGGCATCAAAACAAGCCCCCTTCCTTTTCCTCATCTATAGACAGCTTGTACCCAACTTCAAATCCCCACTGACTCAGGAGGAAGCTTGAGCTTCAAGTATAGAAAGAAAATAAAACAGGAAACCCACTATTAAAGAGGTCCTGTTATACAAATCCTCAGGATGAACTGTATGACAGACGGACCACATCCCTTTCTAGATGTGCATAAGCATGGCTTCCTAACTGGGCAATGTGGGGCTTTGTGGTTTAAGTTGTCATTGCTTATACAAAAGAGCGGGTAGAATTTAATTTCTTTTCCTGTACCAACTATTCCGCATTTAGCTGCTGCACAAGAGATTAGGTGTTTGCTCCTACCAGCAGAGTTATGTGGAGGAGGTACAGGGCCACTAGCCAAGGCCATGACCAACTACAATGAGATACTGATCCTAATTGTCCATCCTGTAGGAACAGAAATGGGTAAGTGAAGCCTTTTATTCATGCACATGAGCAATTTTACCGTTGACTGTCTCAATGTCTCACACCAATGTCTAGCCAAGCCTACAAAACACCACAGTATGTTTTAACCCACAGTAATTGGTATGACGGCTAATTAGAGAAATGCAAGTTTAATGTGCAAATAATACATCATTAAATCAAAACTCTGGAGGTCAAGAATGATCAGAATTGACTGTTTCCATTCACCATTTCACATTACTTGTTTGAGCTCCAGCTCAGCAGAAGAGAGTGATTTAATACTTTACCTAGCTCTAGAGAGAATAACCTTCAAACAGGTAAGTGACTTCTTCACACAGTCACTGAAAAATACTACAACAGCCCACCTATAGTACAACCCACCTATAGCGAATTGTGTAGTTTAGTGAACTTCAGAGGGGAACCTGTGTTGTGATTAAACTTTCATTTTAAGAATACAAAAGAGGAAAGCGCTACCAAACTCCAGACACTCCTGCAGGCATTTGGAAGAGATTAGAGTCCTCAGATGACACTGAGGCTAAAAGTCAGAAACAGAGGAAGAGAAATGGATACACAGGACAAATAAGCAGGACACTTATCAAGGTAGAGCGGCAGCTCAGATGGCAGAAAACTTTTAGAAGATGGTGGCAACCCTGAACTCCTTGGGAGATCAATAAGAGAGACATTAGGAAAATGGCATACAGTTAAGCAGCAAGAGAAGGTGTGAGATGAGATACCCGAGTTACAGATTCTGTGCTTATTGTGTTACTCCCATCAGCCAAAGGAAGTCCTTCTAAGAAATGCCAGACACACAAGGGAAGCTAAAAATCATTTAACATGGCAGTAGGGAGTGGATGTCTGCCAGTATTTCTTCTTAATCCAAGGGGGTTTGGGGTTTCAGGCTCCTCCACCCCCCACCCCACCCCCCCCACCCCCCCATTTTTTCCTTGCCTCTGAAATAGGAACAGATTTCTAGAGGTCAGTGAAAAGTTTAACATATTCAGGAATACCTGACCTTCACCTTTAGTATTTGCAGTTACACACCCACCCCTGGCTCACTGAGAGCTGGCTCCAGAGCTCTGTCTCCCTTACAGCGCACGCTCCCAGCTCCTGTCCCTCAGGTGTGAGCTTCCGGCACTGGGAAGCCAGCAATGGCAGTCAGCCCCCAGGCAAAAATGGGACATGAAGGCCTTCACCTACAATTCATACACGTGCTGCCACAATGATGCTTCTGACTTTACATTTACTTGTTTTCAGATTAGTTTTTCCAGTTTTGCTACTTAATGTGGAGTGAGGGCAGCTGTGGGTTTGACTTTTATGTCATTCAAGATTTTGTGGATGAGATTTTTCCAAAGAAACTAGACTCTCCTACACACACACACTCAAAATATAGTAAAAAAAAAAAAGCCACAGTAATTTTGATTTCAAGTGCCTTCAGAATTATTTTTTTTTTTTTTACATAGGTTGGATGATGAATTGTTAAGTTTTGTTTGGACAAGATTCCTATCCTTGCAATAATAAAGAACTATGCACTAGACTTTAAGTGGTCTTCCTTGTGGAAATGTTAACACCTAGACAGTTTCACCCTGATCATCTAGATTTCTTTCTGTTTTCCAACGTACCAGCATGTTGTGAAAATTACACAGGAATCTGCCTTCTTGCCAGTAGCTGAATGAATCATAATCACCCTCAACAAATAAAGAAGGCTAGCTTTAGGTGCATAAACACAAACTTGCAGTGAATTAATTTACTTGCACATTACACAAGATTAAACAACAAACAGAAGAAAACACATGGAAGTGACAATGAGTCTTTAAAAGCTTAAAAAGGATTTGGGCCGAGTTCTGTATTGCAGTTGGAAACAACACCGATCCTCATGTGAACATCTTATTTATTTTGCAGAAACGTCCTTATTTTGACTTGCTATTACTCAAGAACTTATTATGATTTCTTTTTAAACTAGAAACAATTAAGTGATAATTTTTTTTACAATGGTGTGGAAGATTTAGCTAACTGTTCTGTATCTGGACTCTCTTTGGCTGGATAAATAGCTTCCCCATCTCTACAGGATTTTTTTTTCTTCCTTATAAAAAGACCTCTCCCCTGTCGAAACAGGGAAATGTAGTTAGTCTCCTGCAAGGCTACATATTTCAAGGGTTTTTTTGAAGTTATACATTTTTATAAAAATGTATTAGAATCATGAACCTATTATCAGACTCTTTCCACCCCCCACCCCCACCTGGAGATAAAAGTCAAGTGTCACGGAACAAAGTCTATGTATATGCAAGGTTCCATTAATGGTTTTCCATTCTAACTAGATTAGAACAGATGAAAGTCTCGATCCTCAGATGAAGCAATTAGGAGAGCCTAGGTGAATCACAGCTGATCCTTAGCTTGAAGGTTCAGTTAAACAATTGCATTATACAAATTCCCTGATTATTGATCTACCCAAGGTACAGATCAGTGTTCTGGATTATTTATCAGTAACAGCAGAAGCACAGGAGAAAATCACCCATTTCTGTCCAAGCTAAGGAAAAAAAAAAAAGGTTGCTGCCAAAACCACTGCCAAGTCAATGCAGGATGGTTGGTAGTTCTTTAAAACATTATTGGATATAACATGAGTTCAGATAGAGGTAGAAGAGGGAAAAAAATCCAAAGATTGAATAGCAAGCATCTTTTTTTACAGAGTTAATTTGTCTTGTGTATGTATATAGGCTTTCCCCCTGTCAGTCTTCTACTACCTCCCTGTTGTTCCTCACATTATCTGCTTGGAACTATGTTCAAAAGGCTTTGACCTGTCAAAATTAATAAAGCTTTTGTGTTGTTGCTACTTATACTATATACAAGCATGATACGTCAGCTACAAGGAAAAACATGTCTTGTCTTTGCACAGAATAAGTTTTTTATACAACCTAACATCTTAGTGATTCAGAGACAGGGCATGGGTTGTCCAAATAATGAGGGGCCAAGCCCCTAATTTCATGTCACTGTTACACATTAGCTGATAGAAGCTGTAGCACTATGTCTTATGTCTGCAGCTTACTGATATGAATCCCACAGAGCTAAACCGATTTATAAGCTGACAGTCTTGGTCTACATTATTTTTTCCTTCACATGAATACTACAGTATAGAAGCATCACATGCTTAACTTGCAGAGTACTGGTACTGAATTATATCCTTGCCTGCTTCATATTAAATAGCAAGGGACTGGTCTTTCATTGCAGCCTTAACCACAATACCACATGACAAAGATGTGGAATGTTTACAGCAAGTGCTTGCTGGTGTCTTAATCTAACATAGCACCAAGGAGAAGCAGTGTTCTAACTACCCTGTGTTAGTAAACAAGTTAACTAAAAATACTAAAGAGCAATGAATGGCCTAGCCAAAGCAAGCAAAAGGAGCATCATGGTCTGAGTGGGCATAAGGAACCTAAGTACTGCATCTGCAAAAGATCTGCCCTGTGGCTCTTACAGGGATGACAGATTCACACAGAGTGCCTCAGAAGCCTAACTCTCCTTAGTCAATGGGGAGAGATGAGCAGCTGTGCAGGGTGATGCAGCCCTGAGTCACACTCTGAGGCTGCTTGCTCTCTCCATTAACTGCATCTGGGACCCTAGGAATCTCGGCTCAAAACTTTAGCACCTCCTTTAAGCCAACAGGGAGTTCTTCCCTGTAGGCAGAGACACTCAAATTAACTTGTTCAGAGCCAGCTCAGACAGTTTCACTGCAGTTCTGTTGGCTCAGAGCTCTGTCCTGGGTAATTTACTTTGCATTAGGCAGATGCCAAAGATATCCAAGAAACAAAACCACAAGATTTTTAACTCTTTCAATCTTTTTGCCAAGGAACCATGGATGTAGAAATATCCAGCTCTGCACAGAGCAATGTAGACAAACATAACCATTAACAGATACCTTATCTGTTAGCGCAGATCCCTTGCTGCAGGTACCAGGTAGGGTGAGCAGTACTGTACAACAGAGCACCTGCAGCAGTGGGACACAGTCCTGAAACCCTCAGCTACTTCCTGTCCAAAGCAAATTATAGATGTGGTCGCAAAGGCTCCAGATAGTTTTATTAACCATGATAGCTCCCCCCCACCCCCAATATATTAAAAAATCTTCTGTGCTTACAGAAAGGAGCTTTGAACTCCTAAGCCAGCTACTAGACATACTCAGGGAGTAGTGTCATACAGACTTTTGCAGCACCTGATTCTCAGCACAGTTTTCTGTCCAACACTCATCCCAGGATGACTGACCAGTTTAAATGCAGCCAAGATGCAAGGTCCCACATACAGCAAGGTGGAAAAGGGTACTTGTCACCTGGTACGAAGCAGCGTTCTTGTATAAACACGGTAGGATAATGGAGATGGAACATTGGGGAGGGGAAGAGAAAGCTGCAGCTTGCGGTTAAGTCTTTGTAAATCACTGCTTCACGCTGAGAGAATAACTGAATGGATTATAACATGCCAATGTTTTGTCATAAGTGATGAAAGTAGCATAATATCAGAGCTCTGTGGCAAAGACACAGTCCTATTTCTCTGAAATGCCTGTGCCATCTCTTCCCCCACTCCTCCCTTCTGATGTTCTTTTCAATGCATGCAACAAACCAGAGAGACCCGCATGGAGAGCCTGCTCACTACACAGACCGCTTATCTCAAAGCCTGGCTATCTTCTGCACAGAACAATATCAGAGCCCCACAGAAATCCCTGCAGCAGCTTTGGAATAGTATCTAGAGGCATCAGCACAGGGAGGTGAACTGAGGTTGTATAGGCCTAGTTATAAGAAGTGAGAGTATTCAGAAATTCTTGATAGTATTCTAGAAATAACTGCCAATATTTAATAATAAAATCACTTAACTTTCATCCTACTTTCTGCCACTAAAACCACACTTTTCAGATAAAGGAAATAGTGTTTTTCCATTTTATTGTGGGGAAACTGAGAAATAAAACGGTAAAAAGATTTGTCCATAGTAATCTAAAAGACCCAGGACAGAGCTGGGCATCATCCTGAATCCTACCTTGCCCTTTGGACATCAAGTCTAGACTGGACACTCCAAGAACGCTCCGAGTCTCTGGGTGTTAGCATTCGGTCTGCTGCACCCTGACTCCATGTCGGTGCAAGACCTACTGTACAGCCCAGTCACCCCACAGCATCCTCATTGCCACCAGGGAAGGAGGTATGCAGTTCCATGGGAGCTGCAGGGCAACCATGGGGTGAAGACAGAATGCACCCCAAGCACGCAAATATTGTCAACAACTGTCAACATTAAAAACAGAAGAAAGCAACAAAATCCTTACTTGGGGTGGGGGGTGGGGGGAAAGTGAGTGACATTTTCACCACACGTTGACAGCCAAGTCCTGCTGGTCACCCAGGTAAAAATATTACCATTGGGTACAGGAAGGCAGAAATATACTTTATTATTAGCAGTTGCTGAGAGGCAGCTGTGTAAACTTTCTCCTGATTACTGATGGTGGGTTGAGCAACAGTATGATTTACAACATTCAAATTTCCTTTTGGTTGTTCACTCCATTATATATACACATCACAGAACACCGCAGAAAAATTCTGGCTTGCCTTCTATTTAAACTATTAGTGTAATACTTTGACTCATACATCTTTCACACTATAAATGTTTTGCTAATATGATACAATGTTCAAGATTAGGATAAATTGTGACGGTAAGAAGGATTTGCATTCCACTTCCAGAACCACCCTCTGAGTACCCAGATACTTTTGTTGTGTCATAGGTCAATATTCTTAGAAAAACTAATTTAATAAATGCAAATCTATTACTAAAAGCAGGCAAAATGTAGTAGTAGAATGTTCACGTTCACCTTCTCCTTAGTTTTTTCATTGCATCAGGGACAGAATAAAGGATACAGAAGAGAGGATTAAGGCTACGATTACTTTTCTGCTGCTCTGCACACCAATTCATTTCACACATTGGGACACTGGGACTTTGAACATCCATGGAATAGTAATCATCAGCTGATCATCAGTGATTTAAGCACAAAATTGAAGCAGTCACAAACAGCTGAAAAGCTCAAGCTACTATTATTCAAAGCTCAGTCTTTGTTCTGATCTGAACCGAAAAAGACAGCTGGTGCTGGGACCAATTCAGAATAGTTTGGCCTAGAACAGTGCTGGAAGCAGGAGCTGGCTTGCTAACAGAACTTGTTTTTCCACAGAAAAAATAAATTTTAGAAAAATTTCCAAAGCTTCTGCATGCATTGCTAGAATAGCTGGATTACTTTAAACATTTCTATTAGTAACAAACTGCTTCATTACCTTTAGAAACCAAGATGCTTTCTAAAGTATTTGACAACCATATATATACATGAAAGAGAAAAAAAACCAAACCTCCCTACTTAGCTATCTACTATCCAAACACAAACTTAATTTCCCTCCCTGAGTAGTATCATTTTTCTGCAAGATAGTAAAACACTGGTGGCTGGTCACAAGTTGGGATCTTGGTAACTGCAGAAGTCAGCATTAAATCATCTGAAAGCAGCTTAACTGACCCAGGTTCAACACATTCATTAAAGATTTATATAAAACCATCTGCATTCAAAATGTGAGCCAAAGGCTCAATTAAACTGGATAAAACAAAATGTAAGTTTACTGAAAGTTATTGCAGAAAAGCAATTTGACTGGTTGCTTATACAGGGTGAACGTGGCTCTGTTATGACACAGGGCAGCTATGCTGACCTAGAAGAGGAGTACCTGCAGTATTTACAGCCTGCAGAAAAATCAGAAAAACCTGGCTTTGTCTTTTTTTTTTAGGCATCTTTTATTAATTTTAGGAATATCTATATTCATACAAAATTACTACATCAATTTATTACAAAAATATTCACACACATAATTTTGCTTAAACAATATGTTGGATACTTAAAGAAGTCTGCAATGGTTTTAGGTCTTCAGAAGAAATGAGTGGTGTGCTTCCAGTTGTGTTATGCTTCCGAGCCACTGTAGGCTAGCAAACCATGTCCTGTGAATTCCACAGACCATAGTGGATATCCTGAATTAGCATTTTCCAAATAATCAAGGTCTTTATTGGAAAGCTATAGTCCTGTAACAAGTTGACCTTACCTGCATGAGAGGTTTTGAGAGAACTTTGCACCCGACAGATGAGCTCAAATTATGCTTTCAACCACAGACTGAAAAGGAGCCTTTTCTTTAAGTAGAAGTAAAATCAATCCTGTCCCTGAAAATTCTCCAGTAATGTTTGGGTACCTTCTGCCCCCTGGAAAATATTTAATCTGTGTTTAAAGAGCACAGAATTTTGGAAGAGCTTCTTTAAGCAGGTACACTTCCAGACACAACAAACATTCACAGATCTAGGTGAAGAGAAACCCCATCTTGTTGTGACCCTATGCTCTTCTTGCCCCATGTTCTTTCACTCCCACAGCTTCACATTCACAGCTTTATCCTTCACCTTTACATAGGTTGTTTACCAGCAGGTTTTGTCATCAGTATGGCTCATGGCATGTTGTCTTCGTAATCAAGGTCTAAAGATACCCAGCAATCATATACTCAACTTGGTGACTTTCAGGCTCAGATCAAGCTGAGTCAGCTTCGTTGCAGTCCATGCTGCAAATCCTGAGTCTCTTAGGAAATCAGAGTACTGGTTTTAGTGCGGAAAATAAGCTCTTTAAATGATGTTCTATGTGACCGCTACATTGGGAAAAAGTCAGTTTTAGCTCTCTTGGCATACAATATTCTAAGTGGATGAGCCTCCAATTAAAGAAAGATGTTAATCATTCATTCTCAATGTAAACATGCTTGGACTTTAGGTAACTGACTGGAAACTAATGCCTCAGATTTATTTCCAATTAAAGTAAGGCTAATTAAATCCCACAGTTCCCTGTGTTCGTTCTTTCCAGATCTATGTAAAGCGTGGCAAACAGCTACTTTAAACAATTCCAAGTAGCTGTAGTATGTTTGCGCTTGTCTACTGCAGCTCAGAACCATAAAAGGTATAACGCAAATGTTTTTTCCTTTTTACAGTTGACAGGTTTTTTCTGACTCCATTTGGGACATGTTAAATAAAGGGATTGCATCTTGCTGTTGCTACTGCTCATTTTCAGACACATCCCTGATCACACCTCAATTAACTAGCATTCCTTTTCTGCCTCCACACAGCATAAACAACACTGCAGGCCTAACAGGAGTGATACAGAGGAGTACAACAGCGTTAAGCAACAAGCTATTTTAAATGTGTGAAAGGATAAAGTCTTACGTGCTAGAGAAGTCTTGTCTCAATAGGCTGCTAGTTAGTGGCAGAATGGTACCTTCTTGCACCTCTAGAAGATGCACTGAGCAGTCTTACAGCCACCCATTAACTGCATCGCCGTTGAAACACACATATTTCTGAATGGCAGAACCTGTGCAGTCACAGACCAACTCACCCCAGTTCCAGCCTGTGTGGCGATTCCATACTCCTCAGATGCAGACCATGCCTCTTGCAGGAACATCTCTATTGCAAACTCAACTTCAGGATCTCTCTTCACAGGAGCTTATCAAGTTGCATTACCTCCTCTGCTTCTGTCATTCTTATTGCGGGCAAAGAGTTTCTCTCCGAATTGCAACTTGTTTAAGTGATACGTTTTTTCCTCTTCAATTCCATTCAGAGAGAGATTCTTCCCAGGTGAGGCTGTGCATGGAGCTCATCCATCAACTTCAGCTGCTTCGAAAGAGATGCCAGAGCTCACTGAATCACCTTTAACTTGCTGCCTCACCTTAAGGCAAAAAGATCAGCTATAGCTTAACCGAATTCTAGGTAGGCAGCTGACATGGACTGGAAAAGACCCTCTGCAAATCCTGTAGGAGCAGGGTGTTTCAAAAGCATTAAGCTGTTAATCCGATAAAGTGGAAGGGGCTACTCTAGTTACACATGCAATCAAACATGTAACTATGCTCATATTAAGGGAACAACAAACTTGCGAAATTAAGGATGTAAATCTGCAAGACAAGCGTCTAGCTGCCATGCCACAATTATAAGCCCAAGATAACGGCTGGCTTCAAACCTACTGCGTTCACAGAGGCACAAGAGAAGGGCTGTATTTATCGCTCTGAATGTTACTCATACACACGCTGATTTATGGTTATACTTCTTCCACCAGCTTGAGCTATGTTTTGGTCCAGGATAGATAGCCAGAAGAAACGAAGTCAAAATGAACCAAAGCCGAATATAAACATATGTTCACAAATGTCTGATCAAATTTATGTTTTTAATTAAGATGTGTTTAGTTTTAAGTCTGTTTTACAAGGAAATTTCAAAGCAAATATTAAATTGTTTAATTTATTTTTATTTTCCATGACCTCTGATATTGCTGCACTGCAAAATAAGGTCTCAAAATTCACTATTTCACCACCTAGAAAGCTGAAAGAATTTCATCTCCTTTCCAGGTGCTATATTTAAATATCTATACCCTGCATAATCTTGCAAGAGGCAAAAACAGACATCCTTGTTAAAAGCACCTATAACGATGATATTTACATCTGTTCATTCTTTTTTACTATACAGAGAAAGCAAGGAATAGTAAAGTTGCTTATAAGTATAGCTACATAGAATAAATCATGTTCTGGAGGGATTTTGCAATATGTTGAATCTTGGTTTCATTCTGACTGGAAATTCTCCAAAGGAATGTTTTTCCATAGGAAAATGCTGATTCATCAAACCAAAGCATTTAGCAACAGTAAGAGGCCAACTACAGTGGAAACCTGTCTTCTACTGGAAACATGCCCAGGCTCCTGCCAGCTTGTCTGAGGCTCTGTGCCACACAGATGGGAAAAAAATCATCCTGAAACTAAAAATCAGAGGTTTGACATGGAGAAGATCACGTAAGGCCCATTAGCTCCTGTTTCCAGTGTTCGACATTTCCAAGGTTTCTCATTCCTGGAGGATTTCTAGGCTAGCAGAGAAGGATTCAGGGTCCTGAGAGGGTAGATGCCTACAGTCCCCAGGGCCAGGAGGTTCCACTGCTGCCTTCCCATTCTTCCCCCATTTGCCAGCCAGGATGACAAGCTCAGGATCTTTGGTTTACAAGAACATCATAAACCCCACAAAGTTCATATGGAGCACAAAACATATTACCACTACTTCTGGAAAAAAAAAAAAAAAAAGTTTCTTTAAACTTCCTTTTGCCTCAAAAAATGCTACCAACTCTGTACAGCAACTGTAAAGCACCACCCTGAAATTATTCTTCTATGATACTCCTGTTTAGACACTCAGATCCGTTCCCTTTACCATTAAATGCTTAAAGTGCCAGAGAGATCTTCTCCCCAAACTGAAGAATATTTGGTATTTCTGTCGAGTGGGGAAATTTTATTCAATTAATAACATTAATTGAAAGGACCATTCAAATATATCAAAGTATAAGCATAGGTCAAACTACCACAAAAATCCCCAAACCCATACATTAGGGAGCTGCAGGTGTTTAGTCACCCTGAAATGGGCTTAGGTCTTGAACTTGCTACACATGTTCTGGAAACCCCAGAAGTACAATTACCCTCCTCAACAACCCCATGAACATCAGTGCGCTCACACTAATAAAAGCAAGAATGAGACTTGGCTCAAAAATTTCCTGCTTGAAGCTTGCAGTCTGGGTAACTGTAACTTGTGGAATAAAATTTGCATGGAAGGTCATGACAAGACAGTTCTCAAAAATCTAGCTGACACTGTTAATCTAGATATAGACTCTATGGCGAAAGGTTTGCACTGAAAGGTGATGTCTTGCTAATAGAAGCAGTGTCCTTGTTATGGTGATGAGATCTGCCAGCCAGTACTCAGGTGAGAGCCCACCTGCTCTGCAGATCATATAAACAACTTTGCTTTCTACCTCACTAGGTCTTCTGATGCATAAATACGTCCCAAGGCACTAGGCCATCACAGACAGCTATATTCAGTCGTTATTACCTGCTCCACAGGGAAGGAGCGAACAATTCTCAGCATGCCAAGAAATCCAGCTCTATCTTTCCACTTTATTTAATTTGGACAGTTCTATTCAGAGAGGGAGCCAGCAGCAACAGGGGGCTACAGGAGCGCCAAGTGGCTGAGGCTCCACCTAAGCAAGCCAGAGACAATGCCAGCTTCTTCAAGAGTAGGATTGCTGTTACCAAATCAATGGCAACTTTAGATATCTATGTAAGACAGGCATTCAGGCCAGCTTTTGGAAAGTGGAGTTGACTGCTCACCAAGCCCCAGAACTCAAACCAGCTACCCACTAGCCTTAGTAGGACAGGAGAAGTTTGAACTTTCAAAATAAAAAGAAAGTTAAATTCAAAGACCTACTAAGGACAGGATGCTATTGACTTAAGTAACAGGCATTTCCTACAAAAAATTGCAGTTTCTGGCTTTGTTTTGCTATTAGATCATGTTTTGTCATTCAGGTGCATTAAAAGATGCAATAATGGGGTTTACTGTAATAGAGTTATATGTAGTTAATAATCCTCCGGCCTGTATCAGGGAAGCATCCCACAAATGTGCAACTCTCAGCATACAGTTGAGATGTAGGCTAGGAAGCACTAACAAGTCCGTTATATATCTGAAAACTGCCATATGCAGTATCAAACAGCTTATTAGTTGCTTGTCCTAGCAATAGGATCTGCAACTTATTAATACGGTGGCTTAATTCACAGTTCCTCCTTTTCCTTTGTATCTCTTTCTTGAGGTAGGCTTTCATACTTGCCCTTTTCCAGTATTCTGGATCCTTGCCTTTCCCCCCAGACCTCAAAGTCATTTTCTTATAGCTATCTCAGAGGGGCTAGACCAAAATATTTTGGAGTTCCTAAGACACTGTGAAATTTCAGACCCACGGGATGCCTGTAACAAAGAAAAGCACTACTGCAATGGCATGAATCCCTTCAAGTCAATATTAGGCCCCCTCTATGGCCAAAAGTTTCTTCCAGAAAAGTCTCCTCTTCTCCATCTTAGCCATACAGTTTCCTACTGAAAAAAAAAACTTCTCTCTTTCTCTCTACTGACTAGAAAATGAGGGAACCCCTACATTCGCTCAGCTGTAGTTATTCTTCGTGAAACTCATTAATGGAAGCCAAAAGGATAATGGGCTTACGGAGATAAGGAACATCTCAAAGATTCAGGGAATCTTATCAGAATTTTGCACAGCCAGATCCATACAGTGAAAACTACAGATTTTAGTTTTCAGAAAACCATGGTACCTTTCATGAGTTACATGCCACTGATCTCTACTAAGAACACACTGAGCACAAAACACTGGGAGATGAAAGGCACAACAATCTAATAAAATCATAATGTAGGATTTCCACCAGTCTCTTCTAAATTTGTCTTATATCAGAAAGTTTGACCTTAGGAGGATTGCTTCTTGGAACAACTTGTTCTAGAGCACACAGGGGAGAGGATGTTCTGACATTTGTCCTGAAAACATATGAGCCTGGCTTAGTGCAGCTCAAGAAGCAACTCTGGCAGAGCTGCTAATAAACAGTTACCACCATATAATAAAACACAATATCTTTGAGGAAGAAATCACCCGGGGTGGGGAATATATCAAAGGAACATTTAATCTGGCAGAGCTACCCTAGAAAGAGATTTTTTAAAAAAAACTTTTGTTAAAGACACCCTGAAGCCCAAATACACAAATTGAGGTACTTAAAGATGCTGCTCTTGATTTGTTTGAATCAAAATATCCATCCATCAGAAAAGAGAAATGCAACTCCAGTTGCACAGTAACCTCAAGTAAACTAGAAACAAGAAATAAATTGGCTGATAATTAAGGCCAAAGTATTCCACATGGCTCACAGACAGTGATCCAGAAGAACATGATTATCATAAAACTTCAATCTTACATGAAGTTCCCACTAATCCTGTAAAGTCCCAAGTGGTAGTATCTCCTTCACGTGTTCAGCTAGGCTGTCCAGGGTGTGATAGAGTGGAGCTCAGTTTTACCAGTTTGCATACCGGCATAGTCAAGAATAGTACAGCAGGTACTTTAATGCATAAGTGAACTTGAAAAGGACGCAGAAACGAGACAGTTTTTATGCAACTGGCTCATAGGCATGTAATTTGAAAATACAGTCTAGTCTATAAGAAAAGAGTTCATTTTCTAAAGAAATGGCAACTTTATAAAAAAAAAAGGAACAGACAAAAAAGGACCTTGCTCAGCAAACAAAACTGTATTATAACCATATACCAGAGGATTCCTTGTGTCTTTGACACTCAGATGGTCCTCCATTTGAGACAGGGAGCTCATTAGGTGTGACTACAACTATCTCTTTATGCATAGATGTGAGGATGTGCCCCATCATGGATACCTACAAAGACAGCAGAAGGCCAAAAAGCCACACTATCTTGCAAATTTATGCAAGATGTCACAGGACCAAGTTCCAGGTTTCTCCAGGTTGCAGTGTATCTCTTTCTGTTTAAGTACAAGATACACTGATGTCTTCAGATGTCTCCGTAATTGCCTTCCTCTATAATCCTCTTCTATCACCTCTTCTTTTCTTTACAGCTTCATTTGCTTATGCCTGAAGTCTGCTGTGATGGCAATACAGATGTATAACCTTGATTCAGAGTTCCATAGGAACGGGGAAGGCGTGAGAAGTAGGGCTGTGCAAAGCCTCATCTGCGATTTCCACTCAGGTACCCTCTAACCATTGGATTGAGAGATGCCTTTGGTCCCTCTCTGAGCTACACGATAGGTATGCTGTACCTAGCTGGACCTTCACTTTGCCTTGACTTTTTCACATGACCTTGGACCTGTCTTGTCACTAGACTTCTCTGGTGGTCACTGGACTCATGTCTAGACCTCGCTGTTCTCACTGGACCTGCTGGGCCCTCGTTCAGGTGCTAAGGGACTGAGACTTTGTCAGAGAAAGTGATTGCTACCTGTTGGCCTCTTCCCTTGCCAGGCACCCAGCTCCCTGACACACACAGCGTTTCACCATGGCCATTCCAAGCATCTGCTGAACTGCATCTTTGTACCAGCTCATATGAACAGCCTAGATGGATCTGTATAACATCTGCTGGATCAATATTTTACATGAACTGCTAAGACTGTCAATGCTGTGGTTGCCTCATCTTGGGAAAACTAGAGAGTTGGACTGATATTCATCTTGTGATGGAAAGTTCTTTGGATGACTTTGTGGGGGGTGGTTTCCATCCCTTTGTGGAGCCATGGTTTATTTTGTTTCTTGTTTTGTTTCTTGATAGCTTGCCAGCGTCCTCTGGGATAGATTATTCCTCAGCATTTTCTGAATCTCTGTCAGTACAGTCCAATGCTTCCTCCTCCCAGCTCTCATACATGCAATGACTCAGCCCTGGCTCTCACTTTCCCTTTGTTGAACTTTGTGACAATTTTTTCAGCTGCATTGCTATGTGGCTGAAAGAAGTATGTATACACTGTGCCAAAAAGGAATTTCAAACAACAGAAAGAAAAAGCAAGAAAGCTATTTGTTTGCTTTGTATTAGATCTCAGTGTTTTATGTCTCAAAACAATATGCATGGGGATGCTTGCATTTATCTACCCAGGACTGGGTGTGACAAATAAGATGCTCAACAGTTGCTAAATCTGGAGAAAGTTTTAGCTGAGAAGTTTTGAATAATGCTTTCTTGATTCATAGGCCTCATACCACATTATCATCACAGGTCATTAACAAGGCACATTTGAGACTTGAAAGAATTAAGTGATGGGACGAGCTGCAAAGATAGAGTTGGGGACATACAAAGTGGATTAAGACACAAGCCTCTTTGAATTACAGGCTTAAAAAGGGTTGCAAGCAAAATAAGCCATTATTGTTACCAACTAGAACTTCATAGAGAAAGACCACAAGGAGCTGGTGATGTCCCCAATCAAAAGAAAAGGACAGTATAACTAGGGGATTGGGGAGACACTCCAAGGTAGTTTTTCAGCTTGCCCTTAAATTGATTAAAGTGGATAATAAAGTCCTTGCTCAGATAAACTTGATCCTCTTTTCACAATTCCAATTAAAAACATACAAGGAAGGAAAACCTTTAACTAATATGTAATGATGCATGGTACCTTGAAGGGCAGAGAAAGCAATACAAGTATTGTGATAAGACAAATCCTTAATTCCTCCCCCCAACTCAAATCAATAAAAACCTCATGACTTCAAAAGAAAAAAATCCCTCTGTACTGCACCAGTGTTTTCTAACTTATGAAATAATTAATTCCTCTGTGAAAGAGGTCTGAGGCACAATTAAACTGCAAGCTGAAGCTTTGACTCAGTCTTACTAAAATAGCCTGAACTTTTTCCAAGTTTCAAAATTTAGGGAAAAACTTATAAAATAGATCGATTTGATAAGCTGTGTATGTATTCTTCCTCCTCTTTCTCAACTAGTTTTGTCAGAGTTGTGCTCTGCTACAATATTTTACTCCAAGTGCTGAGTAGCAAGAACTTATATCGAGCTCTCAGGCAAAGCTCTGGCTCTCTTGATTTTGTGAGAACTCACAAACCCAGAGATCGAGCCTTTGCCTTGGCATAAGAGCTGGAGGGCTTTTGTTTATTTAAGAATTACTAATACCAGTTGCTGCTGGCCAAGGGATACTCGAAAGCCTCCACCTTTGCTGTGCTCTTTTAGACTTAGTTCTTTCGTAAAACTTCACCAGTATTCAGATTCCTAATTCAATGAAGGCTTATTGTAAGCAATTCCTCCTACCACCATCTTTTCTAGGTCACAGTCAGGCTTTCACAGACATCTTCCCTGAAAGGGATGTGTTGTTGCCATGGCCTTTCCTTAGGATATCACTTATATAACAGTGTGATCTCTGCGGTGACGCAAGCCTCTCGCATTCCCGGCCACAGCAGGACAGTGTGTGAAACATGCACCCTCCAGGAAATAAAGGTTCAAGTTATGATAATTCTTCACTTGGGATCTCAATCTGGAGATGGGCCTGAGCTAAAACAGCAGACAGATGCATGTTTTCTCTGAAGATCACGCTCATTTGTGTGTACACAAAGAATTGCTAGGGTTACTACAAGGTTTTTCTTCCACCTCCAAAATAATCTGCTCCCAGCTTAACAGAATCCATTTCTGCGCCATGGTTTAGGCTGCTTAGCCTTGAAAACAAGAACATTATTTCTTGTCAATTTCTGTCAAATTATTTAGGAATCAGTAAATACGGATTCCTTTCCTCCCTTCCAGCATTCAGAAAAAGGTTGAAGCAAAAAGTTGACATAAGTGAACAAGGAGGAAAACAGAAGCAACTCCTTCCCATCCTGGAACCTAGCTAACAGACAACCTCACGTTGTACTTACTGCAACTAAACGGTATGGTTTCTGTCTCCTTCGTATAAATGTTAACGGTCTCAAGTAGAATGAGAAATAAAAGTTCAAGAAACTGTGATGTTTACACCAAAACACCTTGCTCCTGGTAAAGCATATTGATTGTGATAAACAGAGTAATTTCAATAAACTCCAACATTATATAGCAGCTTTTATTTTCTGATTTTTTTTTTAAATGATGATTTATAGCACTCTATGCAGTTACGTTATAGCACTATACGCTATGTTTTAATAGAGATCAAAATTAAGGAAGGTAAATGTGTGTTTGTTAAACTATAGATCTATGGATGGGCTCATCCACGTTAAGCAGGATTCTCTAAATCTTGTCTGACTAAGAGTTTAATAATATTTGTCTGGGAGCCTCCTAAAATCCTGGGTACCCTACATGTAAGCCAAGCAGGCCACCAGCTGACAAACATAAGGCCACAGAAGTCAGATGAGCTGGTAAACTCCACTCTGCCTCATCACCGGGGAGGGGGGAGGAAGGAGAAGGAAGGCAACCGTGAATAAAGGAATGTGTTATCTATATAGACTGCACCAAAAAAAAAAAAAAAAAAAAAAAGATAGATGTTTGTTTTGTGACATCAGAGATGCAAAAATGATACTTAACACTCAGTGTGGGAACTTCTTGTCTTCACATGAAGGATTAATTCTGGCTCCCAGCTTACTGGAGCCTTACTTCATTAGGAGCATTTTGGGATATTATTAGCTGCAGTTTTGAGGGAGTTGGTTGATTTGTTTTTTTTAAAAAATTCTGATGCATCTTTACAGTTTCTATTAGATAATATGAAGGGGAAACAGAAGAAGAAGAGGGAAATGACAGATAGTAGACTAAGTACAAAATGGTGCTACTTCAAGGAAATTATTTATCTTCATCTGATGGAATAATTATTCCCATTTAGCTTGAAAGTAATTTTCCACCTAGTTCTGCATAGAAGAGCTGAAATACATTTTACTTGACTGTCCCAGGGCAGATTGACATTGGATTTAGGCACAACAAAAGAGGGAAAGACAATTCTGTTCTACTCAGGCATGAAAAAGTTAGAAAATGAAATCCACTAAAAATCTATAATTCACTACACAAGATGAATAAATGACCAAGTAAAGTAACATGAAGACAGATCTATTCTACTTCTAGGGCAAATCTGGAGCAACTTCAATGACTTTTTTCTGAGGAAAGGGGAGGGTTTTGCAATAGAGCTTTGCATGGTGGGCATTTCTATTCTACTCCACAGATTTCTATAATAAATCAGCGAAGCTGCAACAGGTTTTTTCCAGTACAACGGAGAGCAGAACCTGTCCTGACTGGTTTTCCTATTCTGCGCAATAGCTTTATAGCAATTTTATTTCAGAAGTGACAAACAGCCTGTAAGACTTTCACATAGGCAATGCACAGCTGGTACATAGTTCCATTTAGTAATAGGGCAGCTCAAGTTTTCACGTGTGTATATTTGGATCTGCCATGCTTACACATAGGCATTGAGTTTTGAACATAATTTTTACCACATACAAGCTAGGAGACCCTTCTCAGTGATCCGCAAGCTACAGAAATTCAAAGAACATTTGAAAACACAAATTACAGTGTTTCTATTCTGGTTCCGAGAGTGAGTTTTGAAAACTAGGTAGTATAGAGAAACATACAAGTGGCTGGTTTTCCCAAGAGGCAGCATGATGCATCAGAGGAAGCCTTCCTTAGAGGCCTGTATAGACATAAAGTGAGGTATTGATTCCAGGCGATCTAGAGAGGCACCCTCCCATTGAATGCTTGTGACAGATAATAGGAAGGATTGCTTGGTCACAGAAACGACCAAATGCATTTTGCGTGTAGTTGTAAAGCCTCCCTCAAGAGAGGGATCTTTCTCTGGTCTTAAGCTTTCTTCTCATCATCTCTTCTTCCACAGCAAGATTACAGAGCTTCCCACTAGAGGGTTTCACATAAAAATTGGTTCCAAGAACTACAGCCCACCATAAACTTGCCTATGTTGAACGACTTTGATGACTGACAAAGCCAGGAAAAATGGAATAAATCACTAGGTTGACTTGCCATCTTCTTTTAGTAACAAAGAACTAGAGATTTTACTTCGTTGGGTAGCTAACATGAGAACTGGCAACCAGCTTGCAGTGGCCCTTGAAAATGTCTCTAGGTACACTGGGCCCCACTGTGATGGGCATGGTCAGCAGGGAAGACTAGAAACCACAATGAGAAATTCTTCTGGAAAGTTCAAATTACAGCAAATATGGGAGCCCAGGGAACTCTTACTACATTGTCAAAGCTGTAATTTAATGTTCAGACTGAATTCATTGCACTGTGCATTGGGGAGACAATGTGGTCTGGAGGTTACAGAAGAGGGCTGGGAACCACAAGTATCCTCTTGGGATCCTATCCAAAATGAGCTGCTCACTGCGTGACTTCAAGGAAGTCACTTAATCTGATTTCTGTATGCCTTAGTCAATTTAGATATAAAACTGGACAGAAAACAGAACAAAGCTAAAATTTCCTGGTGCTGCAGTCAGACCTTATCTATGCAGAATAAATAAGTCTTTTTGACATAATTCATTATGGGAGGGAATATCAGAGAAGGGGACCCAGAAACAGATTGGTTTCATAACAAGCAGCAAAACCAGACATAAAGAGTGGTTTCAAATATCAAAGAAATGTATACAAATAGTACAGGAAAAATACAATGTTCACAGCAGCTGAAGAAAGTGGTTTTCTAGAGAGAAACAAAATCTCGTAAGTCTCGTTGGCATCATGTCACCCATTCATTAAAAAGGTGGTGTTGCAGCAATCAGATTTGCTTTGTTGGTGCTGAGCTGAGGGTGCACAGTTGGAGTGATTTGATCAACAGTTTGCTGTATCTGCTTGTGAAAGAGAAGCGGAGAACATCAAAGCTGTAAGTACCATGTGCTGTTCCACTGATGATCTATGGAAATGGACAGAATAGTCTACAGGGTCATACATCTACACAGTACCCAAAGCCACTTTGCAGCTAAGTGAAGTGGATCTCTTTTTACACTACTGCCAGCTTGAATGCCCAGGATTTTCTTACTATAGTTGGAATCAGATTATTAGAGGTCTGGGTTTACCATACTCAGGGCTTCCTGGAAGCTGTCAGGGTTTCAGCTCTGAACTTAGAAGAACATGAAAGACAAGTGGTCTCTCCTCAGGATGGAGGGAGAGCTAGATAATGGTATGATTTTAAAGCAAACAAACAAAGCAACCAACCCTGAATAGCCACAAAGTGGTTACATATTGAAACTTCAAGTCTGGATCCACATCTCAAAATATTCTGAAAGTTTGAAGGTTTTTGTACTGGAAAACTACTGATGAGACACACAGAGCCATCACTCCAAATACAAATTGACGAAGTGGAGTCGAGCAAAGGAATTTGGTTCAGATCCATGTTTTGTAAAGGAAGCATTCTGAACACAGTATATCAACATCTCCTCAGATGGAGATTTTAGCCCCTGAAATTTCATTTATGCTATATTCTAGCCTCATTTTCTTTCCCCTGAGTACAGGCTCCTCAGCAGAGTAACACACACCTGCCTGTGAACAGAGAACATTACAGTAAAGCTGTAGTGACTGGCAGGGAGGTGTTCAATTTGGAAGGTGTGCAGGAGCCCAGGCATCATCCAAGGATATTTTACTCAAGTAAAGAATCCTGGACAGAGCTTGAAACAACAAATCTTCAGTTCATCTAGTCCAACATTCTCAGAGCTGCACCAGGATCCAACCAAATTAACTAATTATGCATTGAGCCAAAGAAAAGTCTTAGCTAAAGCAAGGTTTTTCCCCTCTCAGTTTAACATGTAACATAGTCACCTAAAAAAAAAAAGTGTATAATGTATTTTAACTGCATTTTTATTATCTCTATGTTAATTTCTTTAAAGCATACTTTTAAATATTTCCTTTAAAAACTGTGTCAAACAAATACGATGGGAAACATTCTGCAATAAGTATGCATTCTCCCTCTGCTCACAAATGGCTTATAAAATTCAACAGTAACATTTTGGCAACCAGAACTATTTACATAGGAGACAGATGACTAGGCATGGGAAAGCAGCCTTTTGTTCACATCAAAGGACCACATACAAATTCTCACATGGTACATTATACTCATTTTTATTTATGGATCAGAAAGATTGAGCAACTTGATAGAAGCAGGAATGGTGAGAAGTATAGTAGGTTGAAATGGGGAGAAAGCTGCATTACTTGCACAGCAGAAGGAAAAGTTGTCGTATTGCATCATATAGGAAAGCGTTGGCTCAGAGTTCAACCTGTGAGCACAAAAGCATGGCTTCTGCATGCTCTGCTCTCTGTGAATGTTCTGCAGCATAAAGAAAGTTGCTTAGCGACATGTCTCACTCCAACTACCTCAAAAATAGGTCCTACTATACCACTAAGGATTTGCGAACAAAGCAAAACCCACAAAACAAACAAATTAACCTGTAAACCAAGGACCTCCACAAAAAAAAATACCAAGTAAACCAAAGAGCCTGGAACAGGAGACTGGCTACAGCTGTCTCCTATGAATACTGTCTCATATCAATTGCTTTTCTCACTACAAAAATTCAGTTTATTCAAGGGACAAAATTGGACCTAGAACCCCACTTCTAAAGGTTTGGAAAGAGGTATCTCAACAGCATATATTGTGTTTAAGAATTGAATTCTGCAGCAGCACAGAGCACAACAAGCTAGCAGCTCCAGAACTACTAATCCACACCTCCAAAGTAATTACAGCTTGACTGAAGAATTCAGTCAAGATACCATGAACCTGGTTTTAAATACATGTTGTAGCACACAAGTGCTTTCAGTGATGAATAAAAGGGTATATCAATAACATACTACCTGATAATACAAATACTTTATGTGGTACTCCTCATTACTACTTTTTTTTTAAGCCGCATTTTTTTTTCCTCCCCCCAAACGGTGGTTGTTGTTTTTCAGTAAATTTGGTCCTCCCACCTCCAACAAGAATTGCATCAGTTTCTAAACAGCTAAACAGTTCTTTCATGGCAACAGAATGTAAGAACATATTTAATGTTCACAAGTTGTGAACCACTAAAAGTTACACTGGCAATTAGCGAACAGTAACAGCTCAAATATCTGTAGTATTTTAACATTAAACTATCATCTCCACATGTGCATTCATGTACACGTTAGAGTGATGTTTAACTGAGAAACATGCATTAGAGGTCTAACATCCTGAACACTTGCCTTCAGACAGTCCACAGGTTATGCCCAGAATGTCTAAAAGGTTATTCAGGTCTTGTAAGGAGGACTGCGGTCCACATGTTCATTCCTCATCCATGGTGGAGATCTCTACAGTAAAGGCTAGAGTTCATCTTCTCTGGAGTCAGGCATCTGTCAGGGACAGTCAAAGACCACAGAGAAAATTCCCCTAGGAACACAGGATCATCACAAGGCTCCCTCCTTCCTATTGTGACCACTTTTCTTATTTAAAAAAAAAACCAACCAACCACAAATGTGTAGCAATGTGTACTTAATAAGGGACAAACACAACCAAGAGTTCACATCATAAATGTCTCCCTTTAGGAAGGGGAAAACAGACACACTATTGTGTGGCAGATGGCAGTCGTATTATTTGACACTACTGGAAAACACTGAGAAATTCCTATATATGGTAGGATAAGCTACAAAGGAAAATGTTACTACCATGCGAAATGAAAGAGGCAGACGCCATGACTTCCTGCAAGACAATCCATTTTTTCCTCCCTAGACTTGGTGTAGACCCACATGCTCTTTTCTATTGACAAACCAGTACACGTCAAGCCTGGTCTGGGGAAGTGACTGTAAGGGAGGGCAGCTCAGCCTTCCTGCCCGCTGAATTGCCACATCCTCTGTGGCCGTTATTTGCATAGCTGAGAAAGATCCACACCAGGCAAGCACAATCCAAGCCTACTGAACTCCAGACAGGTACACAGTATGCTTGATAACAGCTGTTCTAATTAATGACCACCTGCTCCATGCAAATGCTAAAGCTACACCTTATTTTCTAACTTGTTAGCAATAGATTAAAATTACTAATTTTTTTAAAAATTGTATTTATTTTACCAACTGTAAACCAGCTTCTCAAAATAAGGTTAAAAATAACCTGTGGCTTTAAATTCCACTTAGATAATACGTCAGTATTTTTTCAGATAGTTTGACCTTCTCTGATCAGGGAAGAGCGACTTGTGGATGGAAGGAGCATTTCCAAAGCTAAACGTGCATTTATAAGTAATTCATACAAATTGTTTACCCACGGAAAAGATGTGTTTACTGTACAGTCAATACTACTTGATCTTAGATAAAAACAGCTTGTAAGAAAGGAGATTAAATGACTCATTAAAAGTTGCAATATGCATCTTTTCTATTCCCAGGGAATAAAAGTTTCTCTTATTTTATGAGTGATTCACAAAGTTCGGGACATGCATACTTCTTTCTGTGTTGCTAATTTATTTTAAATTTCTTTTAAATGCAGGCTTACTGATCTGGGAAACAAACTTTCTATCTTTACTGTATAGATATAAGTATCTGGAAACAGTCAAACAGTGTCTCAATTTCTGATAAAGAGAACCCTCAAAAGTAGAACTTTTTTCCCAGCATCGATTGCACTAACAAGGTACAACCATTGCTATAGAATCTTTTATCAGATAGAAGATGCTTTATATGCAGGTCACTTATTTGCAGAACAGTTTTGACTGGAAAAACGTTTGGAGAAGGTGGAATGCTGAACTTGCTTTTTTTCACATCAGTGATCTGGAAGTTCAAGGATTAGCTTAGACCATTTTGCCACCTTATAAGGGACCCATGTTCAACTTCTTCAGCTGGCTGAGGGGAACTGAACTTCCAAAGAAGTTTCCTAAACATTACAAAGTATTCTACACCTCTTTTAGCCCTTCCCATGGGAGCCATGTTGCTTTGTATAACATACTTCAAAAACCAAAGAGCTTAATTCTCTTGGTGGTGAAGGATGTACAATGTATGATTTGAGTTCTACTCCTTCAGAAGAGTTGTGAACTGAACTTGAGTAGGTTGGACAAAAAAGGGAATAGCAGCTCCTTTTAAGATCTCCACAGCTATCACAGGGAGACAATTAACTTAGTCCTTACTTCAGAAACTTTTTCATCTGAGATCTTTAATTCAAAAAGAAAAAAATTAATTGTAAATTTGGCAAATAAAAATCAAGATAGTTTAAATCTAATCTGATCTGTATAAGAATTCTTTCCGGCTGTCAGCCTTCAATGACTGTTAACACAAATACAAATGCCCTTTACCTGTTTGAGATTGTCCTGCTACTAGGGCAGTCCAGGAGCATGTTAAAGAAACTTTTGGTAGACCTCAGCAGTTGTTCAACATGAGTAAGTTAGCCTTTTCTCTAGCTTTACAAGAAAGCTAAATTTGTTCCCATCTTTGCTTGGCCTACATGGTCAATGCTTTTCTCTTCCAAAACCAGGATTTGAATACTCTGGGCTGTTACAAGTCTGGATAAATTTGCAACAGTAAATGGAGTTAGTTCAAACCAACTGAAAGTCTGATCCTTTCTCTGCACTAGAAATTTGAATTTAGTCTAGGTGCAAAGGTGGAGAAGTTTTAAGTCCAGAAATGACGCCTGATTCAATTTAAAACTGAAGAGTTATGACTCAGTGCATTACTGAAAAAAAGATTTAGACATGCATCCAAATTCAGTTTGGGAGGATCATGAGGTCCAAGATTCTTGGGTTTCTTAAAAATGTCATAAATCTCACAGCTTTTGGCATCACACTTTATGTGCTTTAGCCTGCTTGCCCTATAACTCCATTGGTTTCCACACAGGTGGAGTTAGACACTTTGGGCAGCAGAAAATATTTTTCTGGCTGAGATAAATAAGTTTATGACAAAGCAATCTTCTCTTCTTTACTTTTTAAGGCGTTTTATGTAACAAATTACAACACAAACATTTACCTAGACAGAGAGAAAGGTTTCACAATTTTGACACTGAAAAGCAGTATCACTTACTTTGCATAAAATGTTTTCACTGAGCAAGGGAAAGATCAAACTAAAGTACATCCAGGAAATCAATTGTTAAATCACACTGACAGTTTAGCCAATTTTACATATTTTCACAAAACACAAAAGCACTAGCTACTTATTTAATTCTACTTTAAAATATATTAGTATGCTAAATAAAAGATACAAATAGAATTTCTGGGATAGCCCAGCCTTTTTTTTTCTTTTTGCATAATTTAGTATTTTTATTGATTTTTTTTCCTGCTAGCTGTTTAGTGCTGTTGTTTTTTCAGAAAAACACTTATTTTTGCTTTCTTCTCAAGAAGAAATACTTCTTAGCTAATTGCAAACATGGATTTTAAGAAATTTGCTGACAATCTGATACCAGTAGACCTTATGTGAAAAATCTTTACTCACTTCTGCCTTAAAAAATATAAAATAATGTGAAAACATACATGCACTCAGTCAAGCAACATGGAAGTTGAACCCTGTTATTTATTCAGAAGTGGGCAGTAGTGTGGTGGTGGTGCCTCAGCTGTATTTAATATTAGTTTTAGCTAAGCCTGAAAGCACAGATAATGTGAATATATAACAAGCACTGCTTACATAGTGCTACCCCACGTAACTATTCCCTTTAGTTAAATTCCCTTTCACACACCCAAGCCCATGCACTGTGGCCAAAGAATATCCAGAAATCAGCTGACAATTTCTTATTGGAGGTAAAGTTTCCTTAATTGGTTGAGCAGAGAAATGTTGCTGTTTTCTCCTTAATTTTTAGATATTGCTTATGTCTATATTATAGAGAAAAAGAAAGGTATAAAAAAGGCTGTATCATTCTAGTTAGCTCCTCTGAATATACGGTAAGGTAACTAACTCAAGTTGAATCTTAGTAAAGACAAGATACATGAGTTGGGTGTTTTTTTTGCGTTTAAGGTAGGAGGGAGGCAGATTTTAAACACAGGCAATCTTGTTTCATCTGCTAATTTATCAAAGACTTTTTGCCTTGTGCGCCATGGATATACCTTTCCATTCAGATTCCAAGCCAACAGAGAATATGCAAATTAATTCACTGTGGGCCAGCTTTTCTGACTTTTTTTTTTTATTCATTTATTACTAATTAAGCTTAGAGTCTGGTCATAGACCATGACTCCAAATGGGTTAGCTACCGCTGACTAGAAAAAAAATAAGCCTACCTAAAGATTTCCAAATTGACAAGGACAAGCAAATCAAGATTCAACAGCAGGGTCTCGAGAGCCAAGCACAGAGCAATAACTGAACCGCTTTTGGAAGAACACCCACAGACAATCATAAGACACTGAAAACAGAAGAGAAGGCATGTGCAAAACAACTGGTTTCCAAGTCTACAGACTACCGATTTCCTGCTATATAAGACTTTGATGACTAGTCTAATTCAAGATAATATAAAAATAATTCTGCTTTTCCTAGCAAATTAGCTCATTTCACTCCCTTTTTTCTCACATTTCCAAGTGTACATAACATGTGCTCACCACAACGCACAACCCAATTAGATTGTGTTGCTGACCTGTCAGACCAAGTTTAAAGCTGGCAGGCAGGCTGGCCCCCAAGGAATGCCCCACACAGCAATTACTGCAAAGGACTGGCTACTTACAACTCTTCTGAATGACAGTGTCAGTCTGGGGGTAACTATGGTTATGTGACACTTTCTGAATGCATAGAAGGCGTTTATCTCATTTCCTATTCCAGCTTCACCTTGAGTATCGGCATCCATAACGCCTCTCTGCTACTGGATTTTAGAGCTCTGGTCATTGTAAGTCACGGATCTAGTCATACTGCTGAGAGGTCAGGGTTTTCCTTCATAGATTAAAGGGAAACTGTTCCTCACACGAATAGTCCGGCTGAGGAACTCCACTGTAGGACATCATGGTTGCTAGAAGTTTACAAGTGTTTAAGGGAAAACTGGACATGTTCGTGAGAAAGATTTATTGAATGTTACTAAATACATAGAAGCTCTGTCTGGCTCAGGAAGTCTCCGAGCTGGAAATGATGGGAGCCTGAGAGAGCACTTGCAGGGAAACTGTATATGTTCTTTTGGCTCCCACACTCTTCCCTAGACAGTTATCCATTTCCAGTCACTGTCAGAGACAACACGGTGGGCTGGGTAGGTCTTTGGAATGACATGAAAGTTCTTCAGTTTTTGTTTCTTGTAGACTGGGATTTCTTCACCTGCTCTTTTCTTAAGCTGTTTACTGCCATTATATACCATTTCAAAATCTACATTCCTTTCAGAGGCTTCTGCATTTAACTATCGGATATATGATGACTGCTGGGTATATAATGAATACAGTATATTATCAAACTGTTTTACAGACTTACGCACAAGTCCTGATCAGGAAATAATGAAAAACAGTATCTACAGATGTTATTCCTGGACTCTGCTTCAGACAGTGTACACAATACAAAATCATGCATGTGCCTTTCCAAGACTGCAGAAAATAGAGATAGCCAATAATGAACAATTCAGCTACACAATGTCTACCATAAAAGCTGGATGTGTTTCATGTTTTCCACAGCACTTTAGTCCATTATGCAATTTTCATTACTATCACTGTAATTCTGCCTGAGAAGTGTCAGAGTTCAGTCTTGTTATCCCTGGCAAAAGACACTGTTCAATTCATTTCACAACAATAATTGTTAAATTCTCCTTCTTCCTAATAACATCAGCTTCTTTCAGCTCTGTTGAATGATGTAAATTAGTTATTCTATGCTAGAAAGTCAGCAAGCAAATTGGCCTTTGTTTGCAATGTCCTCTCCAGCAGGATCCATTTGCCAGAGATCATAAGATGAGCAGCTAATTGTGGCTTTCTAAAATGCCTTTCATTTTCTCCACTGCAGAAGTTCTATTTCTGCTTTATTTAACTGATAAACACTAGCAGAACTGTCCCTGTGGAGATGGGGTGAGCTTCAATGCATTGATCTGAGCTTTCTCAAAAGCTCAGGCATTTTCCACACTGATATTTTGGGTTTTTTCCTTTGCAGATATTCAAGGCAACTTCCAAACTTTAAACTTAATATGTAATATTTATCATATTTGAAGCAGGGCGTTATATTTCAAAAGCATTTTGGGCTACTATAACATTAAGTGACATTTTTTCTAAGGGTGACAACAAAACTTCATAGCAGGAGAGGTCACAGTGTATTTTAAACAGTTACAAAAATCAAAGAAAATGGATGCTTCCATCCATGCCACAGGGTATCTCTGGTTTGAAACACTATTCCTAGATTTTGTCTACAGTATCCAACTAAACTGTAGGTCAAGCCCAGTTAGGATGGCAAAAGTGACCACAGAATGGTGCTGAGGATTAGAGAAGCCACAAAGACTGACAGGATTGGGAAACATTGGCTACCCTGGTACTAATTGGATGATACTCTTGTGGCGGCATGATTCAGAGCTTTAAATAAGCTTAGAAATAACGTTAGAAAACTCATAAAGTGTGATTTCCAAATCAACACAAGATCTGGTTCAAGGCGAAACCCAGAAAAATTGCTGTTTGGTGACCTCAATATAGTCAATTATAACAACATTACAAGAGAAAACAGTTCAGAATTCCACCACAGGAATGCTGAAGTTTATAAAGGAAATTACAGAAAAATGGAAATCATAGTTAAAATAAAGCCTAAAAGAGCAGCTGCAAGAGTAGGGTGATTACATGCAGCAGAGAGGTTGTTCAAAAGTATTTCATAAAGGCTGTCAGTTCACAGCTACCTGACAGAAAAAGACTCTGAAAGGAACAATAAGAAGACAGTGTGGTTAAACATCTGACTAAGGACTGCTATTAGAAGTAAAAAAGACATTGTAAAATGTGGAAGATACAGCCAGATGAAGAATACAGAAAAAGGAATTAATGCTATCAAGTAAAAACATATTATTTTTTTTTTCCTCCTTGGCATGAAGTACAACTTGCTATAAGTATAAAGACTATTAATAAAAACTTTTTTCAAACATACTGGAAGCCAGAAGCCTGCCTGAAAGTTTCTGAAACCAACAGATCAAAAAGATATAAACACCTAAGCAGATAAGCCCGTTTCAGAAAAGCTAACGAATTCTTTCCATTTGTGTGCAGTACAGAGGAGGTCAGGCAGGTTCACCAGCTAAGTCAGTCTGCCCGAAGAACTGCCTCAAACTGAAGTGTTAAAGAGGTGGCTCTTTCCCAGCACTGCAAAATGAGTAGCCATAAATTGCCAAGACCAGAGTATTCACCCTGGAGTTCTAAGGGAACTCCTAATATGAAATTTTGCCAAGCTACTACAGTACTTAAGTCGTCACGAAAATTGCCCTCACTTGCAGAGGAGTGCAGTGGGAAAATGTCTCACAAATCTTGTGAAATCAAGGATGTTCTTGCAAGTAACAGACCAAGGATTTTAATGTCTGCTTATGCAGGCCAGTAAGATATAAAGGTCCAAATCAATAGATACTTTGATAAATATGATTTCACGAGGAAGAGTCAATGAGCTTTCCGAACGCAAAGTGATGCCTAGGTAAATCCCTCAGAATGCCCTGAAGAATTCACTGTGTTAATACAGGTAACCCACGGCCCATGCTGAGCTAGGATTTTCCCCCAGAGATGCTGGCTTAGATTTCAGAATGGTTTTGACAGCCACTACCTTTCTATGGGCTCTCTGCCTTTGCTAAGGGATAAAGCAGTGTCTTTCAAGAACTAGTAAGTTGTTAAATGACAGAAAGATTTAGTTTTGAGGTTGAAAGTAGTTATAAGAAGTATCCTCCAAGAATCTACACTGGGACCTGTGCTATTCAACATTCTCTTAAACAACCTGAAAAGGTAAAATGGGGAGAGAAACAAAGCAAGAGCGTTTGCTGATAATTTAAAAAAAAAAAAAAAAAACCCAAACAAAAAAAACCCCCACCTCATTCTGGATACTTAAAACTTTAGTCTAATGATGAAGGATCACAAATTTCCCAGTCTTAGCCAATTAGGTCACTAAAAGGAAAACAGAATTTAATGAATTTAATGTCAATAAAAAGAAAGTAATGCATCTGGGGAAAAGAAGCCTTGAGCATTCCTGTGCAGTGATCATCTCTCTTTTTGTTGTTTTTATTCATATCTGTTAATCAAATTTTGCTGCAGGTAACACCTAAAATAGCAGATAGATTACCAGAAAGTAACTAAAATACCTAGGCAAGTATTAGGAATATTTTTTTTTTCCATAAAGATGTAGAAAGCTTCTTCTATTCAAAATCCACTATTCACATGTTGCACATTATATTCAATTCAATATTCTCTTTTCTGTTTTATTCTCCCTTATATCAGAAAGGGAACAGAAGAATGAGAAAAGGAATTGGAGCGCATTTCAGGTAGGGGATAGCCCAGTATGTGCCTTGCAGGGGGATCGGTTTTGTTTTATTGTTGGTTTGGATTTGGGATGGGTTTTTTGTTAGGTGTTTTTTAAAATACTACTTCCACAGGCATTTATTCCCTCCAGTCATCAGAAGACACCAGGCAAGGGAGATGGGAACTGCCATGAAGAACCAATGCCCCACTTGTAGTTTTCTGGATCATGCACACAGGTATGGCCAAGTCCATAGTTCTAGTCTGCCAAATATGTCTTCCAGAGGGAGGTGGGGTGTGTCAAGAAAGGAATTTCTCCTTTTGTTATTGATCAGGTTCCTATATTAAGGGTTACTGAGCAAACTGAGACAGGAGTTTTGGTACAAGGCCCCCCTCTGACTCCATGCATTTTCAAGCAAATAAATACGCCACATATACTATGAGATTAATAGATTCCACCTGCACTTCATTTAAGTAAGTACCCGCTGCTCTTTGATATCATCCGGAAATTTAATTATTTCTCAAAACCAATAAATAGCAAGAGATTAATTCTCTTATCATATATTAAGTTTATACAAGTTCTAAAAGCCTCTTTTCACAATAGCAAATTGTTACTTATGACTAGGACAGACAGCCAGAATCCATAGCACTGTGAAAACATCTCTTAACATCTTTTGTGTTGGCTGCACTGCTGGCTTTACTAGGATTCAGGTGGGGTTTTTTTGGTTTGTTTGGTTTGTTTGGTTTGGGTTGTTTTGGTTTTTTTTATATGATGGTGTGGGCAGGGGTTTCTTCTATATATAGAAAGATATTCTGGAAGGTCCTTAGCAATATAAAAACCAATGTGTTTCAAAGGTTACCATCTTTTATACACAAACTGCAACTCATACAGCACAGAGCCAAAAGCAGTTATCACCATCTCCAAACAAACTAGCTCCTGGAGCATTTTGGTGTAAACAAATCAGTGCAAGATACCAGCCAAAAAATCTTGGAAATCACAAGAGTACTGTCCACAAAAGCTCTGGTTCCCTGAACAAGCTCAGCATTTCTAATTCATAAGCATCTTTGGATAAGGAGCATGCATGAAAATCTTAAGTAGAGGAAAGGGAACACAGCCTTAATTTTGGAAAACCACAGCAGTACAGCAGTTACACAGATAGCTTGCACTTCCTCAAATAACTTGGCAGCAGGCTTTCTAGCTGTCCACAAGCAACTACCCCTGAGCCACATCACAGCCCCACCAAATCTCGCTTATCCATGCAGTTCTTCCCAGCCCAAATGACCACCATCAAATGTAGCTGAAATAAAAATCAGGTTTATTATGGTCCTCAGAGACAGTTACAGCTTCATTCCTGCCACATGAGCTCTCTCATAGTGGAGCCAGAAGCACTTAGAAATTTGAGCAAAACCTCAAGTGCTTGGAGCCAACTCCTTTCTTCTCCCAAGTCTCTCAGCAAACCCCCAGCTCAGCCAGGTCCAAGCCACAGCACAGGTACCGTGATTCTCTGAGAGTCTCCGAGAACTTCAGATGAAGTTCTGTAAAGCATCACTTTTCCACACTACCAATAGAGTAAATCAAAATACACCAGAGCTTCTCAAGTGAATCGTTTTGCCAGACTGCATTTTAATTTGTGAATACTACTATTACAGCAGTACAGTAACACAGAATACATCCACCTTAGCTCCCACCCCCTGCACACCAAAAAGAAGAGCAAAAGAAATGGCAAATACAAGTCTTATTGCTAAAACACATCTCAGAGCACTCAAAGCCATGATGACTGAGTTATGAGTCAGAACAGATTTGAAACCTTTATGTTCAGGCACCTCATCAGGGGTCTGGTATGACAGCACAAGAGATGGATGGGGAGGGAGTAACACATAACAACATAATGGCTTTTTGCTGGGAAAGATTTGTTCACCTTTCATGCAATCTTTAGATCTAGATAACCAAAAATGGCCTTTTGCCAGCTCTTTTACAGAGCTGTCTTCACCTGCTGCCCAAAAATGATTACAGCCAGCTCTCTTACACCATCATGCTTACCTACTGGCAAAGCAGGATTACAGGTCAGTAACATCACACATCCTTTGGAGAGGTACTTGGTCCCCCTTTTACCTAGGCAAATGCAGGATGGAGCGCTATGAAGCAGCAGTAAGCCAGGGGCCACAGCTCTTGAACACAAGACACACAAATATAAAATGGGGGTGCCCGACAACAAAAGGAAACTCTTATCTTTTGCCTTTACCTTTCAGCATGCAGCTAGGAAGATGGACACAAGGAAAGTAAAGGTGCCCATTTTCTCCCCAACACACACTTTGTCTGCAGACTATATCTCAAGGTATGACAGAAGTTTCATTCCATAAATACACCTCATTAGGGAAAACCACTTGCAGTTTAGATATCTTCTTAAATATACATAATTCTTTACAAATCAAATAATCAGTGAGCAAGTATCTCTTAGAGATGCTATATAAACAAAAACCTATCCAAAGTAAAAACTTTTTTTATGCTTCCAAAAGAAAACCTGCTCTGCTTGTTCATCTCTCCTTAAACTCCCAAACTATGATATTTATGATTTCAGTTAGAAACCAGCAAGTAGGGCCTTTCACTGCTAAGTCAGTTCGTTTCTGTGGTGGGTGGTACAGCCAAGCTTCCCTAGTTTACACCTGTCCAGAGTTTCCAGGGCCTTCTACTCAAGAGATGAGCACAGCACATACAGCTTATCCTGCCCATTCCAGCTGGAGACCCCAACCACAGAATTGGCCCTTTGCAGGAAGAACACCACAGCTTCCAGGCAGCAGCACCTGAAAGCTGCCATCTGAAGGCACAGTCACATACTGAGCTAGTCCACACAGACAATCAAAAAGATACTCTTTTCCTGTTGGCTAATATTCTTTGGAAGCTTGGAGTATTTGCCCAGGGGACTTCAGAAAGAACAGCAGTAGTACAGATTACCTCAGCCCAACTCCAAGCAAAGTATCAAAGACTACCTGGGAGGGTTGCTACCAGCCTGGAAAGGCAGCACAACTACTACACTCATTAAAACTCTTGCTTGTTGTCGTAGCTGCGTTCTCATCAGCATCATGCTGAGCATTCAAATGTATAGTAAATTAAAATTGTGTACTGGATTCTGTTCCCAAAGATAGCAGATCAATTGTTTCTGATTTCCACAGCTGTTCACCAAGTTTCTAACCAGAGCACAGATGAGTTGTAAGCTACCAACTGAAACATTTTCCATATGGTATCCAACTACACAGCTTGTATTCTTTTAGTTTGAAGCTGGAATATTTGAATATTATTAGGGTTTCTTTAAGGAACAGCACATAGGAAATAAAAGCCAATTTCCTCAAAAGTTAGGGACAAAAAGCAGTCTAATTAGTCACCTGCCTCAACAAATCTGCATAATTAATTACCACAAGTGTGCATGAAAACATTAGAAGTAATGGACTTCAAGAAGTCCCTACTGTGCTGCATGCTGCTATCGTGTGTGTATAAATATAAACACCATTACTGTGAAGATTGCAAAATCCCCATGTTCACCCATGCTTAACTTCACTCAACCTTTTTTTTCTGAAACTTTCCAGTTTTGGATATTGAGGCAGAACTTTTTCTGGAAAGTCTGAGAAAACTCTTCAGTTTTTCCAGAAATGTGTGGGAGTTAAATTCTCCTGTTAAAAAAAAAAAACAACAACAACAAAAAAACAACAACCTCAAAACCCACAAAACAACCACAACAACAAAACAAAACTCACTCACACACACAACCACTCACAAAAATACCCTTTTTAAATTATGCTGGATACAAAAGCAGCATCGTAAGCAACATAAATATCTTGCATACCCTTCAGTTAATAGTTTAATTTTATTATCAAGAAATATAATAATATTTTGGCATGTTTGTTGTGCTGGGCCTCACTCCGAGGATAAGCATCTCTGAGAATCTATTATTTGGGGGTAAACAGAAAAATCAGCTGGCAGTATACTCTCTCTTAAACGGTTACCTTACTGCACTAAGCAATTGTGCTCCAGGAGAAAACAGGTTGGTTTTGCAGTTGAGGGACTAAACAAAATTCCACCAGGCTTATCCTATTTTATCACACTGTATTAAGAAATCAAGAGATGAGATGAGCTGCCTTCTTTGGTCCTGATGTGTAAGGAGACCTGGCAGAGAACACTGGAAAACTCCTGCAGAAAATCAGAAAATTGCTTTTACTCTTGTCTTTACATACATCCACAGGAGCCAGACCTTCACAGGGCAGAAATCTGGAGAAGGACAGAGGCCTCCTTGGAATATACCAGGGAGATTCCTCAGCAACACTGCACATACAGGGTCAGGTCAAAGATCCATCTAATCTGCTGATTTTCCCCCACAGCAGCTGGGATGCCTAGAGAAAGTAGTGCAAGTATACAATAACATTTCCCTTGTGTATCCTCCCAGCTCAGAACTTCCTCAACTAGAAACTATCTACTGTTCAGGAGCTCTTCGTGGATTTTTTTTTTCTTCCATTGATTTGTGTAATCATGGTTTGAACTATTTGGCCTTCAAAACATCCTGTGGCAAGGCATGCCATCATTTAATTATGTTTCTATGGAAAAAGTAATGGGTTTTTTGTTTTGTTTTGAATTTGTCAGCTGATTGTTTCATTATGTACTTCTAGTCCTCATGTCATGAGAAATATTGACTGTGCCTTCACTAGTCACCTTTTCCATACCTCCTCCAATTTTATGAACTGCTATGATCTGCCTTTCCCACCCTCTAACTCACATCATAATCTTCCAAGCTTAAGAACTGCATGTCACCACTTCCTACATCATCACATAAACTTCTGAACAGTACAAGGGGACCAAAACCACGCAGACCAAGGAAGACAAGAACAAACTATGAAGTTAGTGGCATGATGATGCTTTCTCTTTTATTTTCCTAGTATTTTCACTAATTTTATTTTTGCTTACCCCCCTCCCTTTTTATTATTGTCAGTCACTTCACTGTGAAAAATTAATGCTTTATGCCCAAATCAATCTCAGTGAGAAATTTTGAGTGTGCTTTGGGTTTTGTAGTTTTTTAAGAAGTTCTAGTATTATACTGTAAATCAGACTAAGACTTAGCCACTTAATTATTGGGACCTTACAAAAGTGATAGATGTGAAGCATGGCTTCTTTGTATAAAGGCTGTGTGAACTTCTCCTCTTTAAAATATCCATATGTCTACTAGGTCTATTTTTTATTATAATTGCCTAATCATTTTCCCCCTGTAGAAAGTCATCTTTACCCATCTTAAGCTTCCTAGATCCCGTAAGAGCAGTCATGCATTTGCTATCTGCTATTCCTTTGGCATCAAGGCTAATTGAAGTCATATATTACACACCACAGTTAACAGCTCAGTAATTTAATGTTTGAATTCCTTCAAAACACCTGGGTTATACCATTTGGCCTTGACAATTTATTAATACTCATTTTTATGGATTTGTTCCAAAAACTTCTACTGACATCACAGTTTGAAAGCATCACAAAACCTCTGTGAGAAATACTCACTGTTGGAGGAGAGTGACTCACAGAGTCAGTTAGACCATGTCACACCGGCATACATGCGAGAAAGAGCAGAGGTTGTCCCACAGAAAAGGATACACAGAGGCGCCTTGGAGCCATCGTGATGTATTATGCAATTAAAAGACAACATTAACCTTAGAAGCATAAATGCCAAATTTGGAAAGAGTCAAAGATCTTTCCCTTCACCCACGCAAATATTAATGCCGACAACATTTGTAACTCACCAGAGGAAATTTCCAGGCTAGCTGGAAATTTTTTTTGCTGGTCCTATGTACTATAGGAGTTCCTAGAGTAAACATTACATTTAGCTGGAAGCAATACCTCTTAGGATCACGTTACTTGGGGCTAGGGAAAGTACAGAACATCAAGATATGATGCAGTACCTATCCAAAGGTAAGCAAACAAGCTCGTTTGTCCACGGAGGGTTTTTTTGTTTGTTTTTTTTTAAGGGGTTGTTCAGCTTTAACAGAGTGTTTGTCTAAAACAATCTAGTAAAGCCAAAGACCACACATTTTCAGGTCTAAGTTTATGTTGTAATATAAATGTCTTGTTATATGAAAGCAAAGTTTAAGGTTATATAATGAGGTTATTTCAGATGGGGGGGGGGGTGGCCGACACACAGGATGACAACAACATGGGGACCCAAACAAAAACGGAGCTTAATTCCAACAGGCATTGTTCTTTTCCTTACACACCATTCTTTCCACCTCCCCCTATTTTTCATTTAAGTTTCTTCTGCTTAGTCACAGGATTTGGATAGAAAGAACCAGCACAACCAGAGCCACAGCTATGCTCATTACATTTTTCGTTAATGGAACAATTCCTGTTAGAGCTCTTGTTTTCCCAACAGGTTCTCCAGTTTAGTGTTGTCGCTGCTGTTTACTGATGTTTTAGTCGCTTACTCTGATAACTATCCTACCCCTCCTGGGCAAACATGGCTCTTAGCTCTATTTTTGTGTGAGACTAAAGTAATGAGGACAGTGTAGCTAACATAATAGTTAACTATCTAGAAGCAAAGACAGCAATGGGCTTTATCTCTTCACCTATGTACGTGTTCTCCAAATGCCATAGTATCCCTGCACAAAATGGAACTACTTTTAAAGCACTGTCCCCCTGCCTGATCCCATGGCCAGTCTTCAGAAGGTGACTGCCAGGAAGGGCAGGAAAGAATGGGTTGCCAGCACTGAATAATCCTTTCTTAATATATTACTTTAAGGATCCCAAGTAGATCCATGCAAGAAAACAAAACCAAACCAACCCACACACAAACAAACCCTAGAACTATCTCCACATGCCGAAAACTGCATAATATTACTAAATCTAAAAGTCTCAATTCTTAGCAAAATAACTTTTCACTAAGGTGAAGTGACATTTGTTTGCCCACAGGGGAGGCTGAGAAAAGGGAAGATATCACATCCTCTGACTTATTTTGTCAGGTTGAATTTGATCTTACCCACATCATCAATTCAGACAGCAAACACCAAGAGCTCCAAGGGAAAAGGAGCCAGACAGTTCATGAGAAGAAAAAGGATCTTTTGAACATGAATATCACAGAATATCCCGTTCCATCAGGCATGTACATATGCTAAAGGTATTTGCCATCCTCAGCCCGATGTAGATTCTTCTCAATCACTGCTGCTTAAAAAGCACCATCTCCCACCCTAGTTCATATACTCTCACTGTCTTCCCTGATAGTTTTCTAAAACCTAGAGCCCCAAATAAATGGCTTCATATAAGAGTTCACTAAATCCAAAGCTAAAGTTACAGCAACTCAGTGCTGACCAGCATCCCACCTGCAAACAGAATCCATCTAGCCTTTTACAGTCCTTCTGACAGAGAACAGCCAGGGAGTACAGAGTGCAAACCAACCACACTTACTCCTTCTTGTTGCACTTATGTGACAGACCTGGTGAGCAGAAGGCTCAAGTTTGATTCTACAAGCATTAAGACTACCTGAAGAGCTGCCATCTTAAAAGTTCTACATTGACTAGTTGGCAGTGAAGAGGTGATCAGGCTGTTGTTTCAACAATGTGCCTACCTATGACATGCATGACACCCTTCTCTACACCTCCCTTGGGAAATCAGTGATCAGGCCAGGACCTGAGCAAGCAGTGGAAAACAGAATACCTGGAGATAAAAAAGCACCATCTAGCTCCTTTCATTAGCACTAAGACTCAGACCTTCAAATACGCTAGTGTGCTGAATTCCTGTGTAATTCTTTATAGGCTAAGCATTTAAATACCTGCAATCCAGTCTTGACTGGCCTTGGTGATCTATAGGTTTTCTTTAGACATTTAATCAAGTCTCCAAGTCATAACACAATAAAGAAAGAAAAACATATTTGCAGAGACAGTTAAATTTTAAAAGGCAGCCAGAACTAGCAATCCATGCCAATGAAATAAGGCAGCACTGACTCTGCACTTAGCACTTGTGCTTACACAGTGCACAGTCAGTGCATCCTGCTTGCCCGGTGCCATTTATAACTCCAGCAGTTTATTGTTCTGTGAGTATCCAGAGCTTGAAGAGGTCATGGCCACCTAAATTCAGCCCTTTTGCTCACCTGAGAGCCTTTCCAGAGGACCACACAGAACTTCCCTCAGCATGCCATGGTTTGCAGTGGTGCCAAGACACATGAAGCACTTGACAAATAAACCCAGAAAACATGAAAGTTGTGACCAAGGGCAGATTTTAGCAGTATTTCTTGCTATAGTAGTCTAAGCAAGCCAAGATCTTTCAAAAATAACCTGACCAGCAATTTCAGATCCTTTGTGGAGGCAGATCTCCTTAAATTCTGTCCTTAAGCAGACCTGAAGGTTTTGACTGTAGCAATATAAACCCCTTTTATAGCCAAGATAGATATATAGGTCCTTTATTTACATGCACCTGTGATACACAAACCCAAACAATTCTTCTTCACTTTTAAACAATTTCAGTCACACTGAAGGCAATAAGCTTCAGCTATTCCTTATGACTTGCATCTCTAGAAGCTGACCTGTTTTTGAAGGTGGCACATCACAAGCGAACCGCATCCCTTTTTGGAAATTTTGGAAAAAAGTGACTGAGAAGGAACTTAACAGTTTAGGTAATCTTCATAATTAGGCAAGCTAAAAATCAGTTCTTAATTCAGACAGTAGTCTTCTCACCTTTAAAGCTCTTTCTCTAAAAAAACATTTATCCACAGGCCTACCAGTGGGCTAAACTCTAGCAGTGTCATGGACTACCTGCTTTCACGACAAGTGTGACTAGCTTTTTTCTCACCATGACCTGTTTTATGTTGCATCTGCATTTCTGTGTACCTGCGAAAGGTCGAACTGTTTGAAAGTCACGGCTTCCTCACACAAGCATTCACTTGCAAACCCAGTAACAGCTTGCAAGTCTCTGGCTCGTGCAGAGCAGTGCTTGCACAAGCTCTTTCTCACGGAAATACAATTTTACTGCCTCACACATGCTGAGCCTTCAGCCTTTTCCAGAGTGACTCAAAAGGTCGCCAGTCTGTGTGGCCATGCAGATCACCTCAAGAATTTCAGCCATCAAGTTCTGCTCAGCTTAGCAGTACAACACAAAGAATAAATTCTTCCTCCCATTTTTGCACAATAGGAGGCGGCAAACTGCACTAGCGGAGAATAATCCCTTTAAAGTCTAAATGTAATACCATAATGTGATTATCCAAGAAATTTTAGCAGCTTACAACATCAGTAACACAATATCTTGGTCCATTACTGTAAATACTTTAATAATCTTTTAGTGTGTCAGTAGGTTTTCTTCCCCTAGATAAAGTATGTCTGTAAAGCTTAGGAAGATAAAAATGGCTATTACTTAGTAGACCAGAAAAGCCATCTAGCACAGTACCTCCAAGAACACCCTATAATGGATGTGTATGGAAGAGAATAAAAGCAAGGGAAACAGAACAATACTTGCCCAAAACAGCCTCTCACCATCCCGATATTGGTTGCTCAGCACCTTTCTCAGCCAGAGATCACAGTAGTTAGTTTAATAACTTTAAATGTTAACGAAAATTTGATTACAAGAATAAAAATGGGGAATGTGTGAAGCAGGATTTCAGCTGTGATTATGGTCCCCAAAAACTATGCAGTGCCTAAAAAAGAGGAAAGCCACAAATACAAGTCAGGAGGAGCACCTGGCCTCTATGAGAAGCAGTAGTTTCCTAGACTGCAAAGTCTTGGTGGCATTGCCTACTTTAGACAGGGACAAAACACCAGCTGGGGCTGTACTGCCATTATACAGTGGAAGGGACATGGAACAGGGAGGTTACAACAGCGACAGACTATTTTACTACATCATATGTAGCACATCTTGATGCCAGCTTATACCTGCATGAAGCAGCAGCTCTCCCATCTGCAGGGACGTGGAGGGGGGAGAATGTGGTGGCACTGTGCTTGTTCATATCAGCAAGGGCAGTACAGCCTACTTCTTTTACCTCGACATGCTGCTCCACTGCCATGGCAACATGAGCAACAAATAAAAGGAAGACAATATGAACTTTGAGCAGAATTCATCGTTTTCATAACTTCTGATGAAAAATAGCTTTGGGAAATTTTTAGTGAATTTCCACATTTCCTTGAGCCTCCTTTGCTACTAATTCAATAGATCCTGAGACTTGATCTCTTCCTACGCATTGCTTTTCATGGGCAGATCCCCAGGTGATAATTATGCTTTGGCAGTTTTTTCCAGGGAACTTTTCATGTATATTTTATGAAAACAGTGCCCAAAGGCCAGTCCACTAATGATGGCTGTTCTTTACAATTTGTCCCTACAGTTCCAGGTGGCAGCTGCTGCCCCGAGACAGAAGCAACACAAAAACCTGGGAAACAAAGCAACAGGAAGGCCCCATTAATATGCCCCATAACTTCCAAGGAACAGATACTTGAAAATAAAGCTATGCATTCTCTCCACCTTCAGTGTGCCATATCTTGGTGTCTCTGCTCATTGTGCTCCAGAAGACTTTTGCTTCCAACACCTCCCATAGGCAGCATGTACTAGACTCAAGAGATTTTCACTCTGCTGAAGAACTACCATTCTCACAGACGTTAGTGTTCCATACAAAACATCAGAACAAGACAGAATACTTAAATTGCCACCTCAGATGTCAGACCACCCTTCAGCTTTTTGATGTAACTCTCTTTGCTGTTTGAGGCCCTGTTCATGCACCACATGACCATACATATAGACAAGTGCACACACGCATGTGCAAACACAGCTAAGTAAAACCTACTGAAGAATCTGAAATCCAACTGTAATACCTTTTACTAACTTTCCTGCTTTGAACATTTAATGTCTTTTTAAAGATTAATGAAATATTTATCCACAAAGCCCCTGTCCAGATTTAGTGATGATAGCAGGGACTGTTGTGTTGATGAAAGAGAACTCCTGTCAGTAAGTTTGCAGGTCTTTCTGGATTTTCAGGGAAAAAAAAAAGAACAAACCACAAACAAACAAACAAAAAAAATCACCAAAAAAAAACCACTAAGGTTTATCTTCAATTTCTTGAAACTGGACTTAGTGCAGCTGTGGCAGCAGGGTTATCATGCCTATGTTGTGGTATCTGCAAGGCTGACTCCTGCTGCCTTTTGCCCTGCACTTCACTACTCAAATGGAGTAAACCTCAGAGCTTTAAATGCGCTACCATGGAATGTTCTGGCCATATCAAGAACTGAAGCAGTGAGCCACAAAGCTCAAAAGCATGAGCTATTGCTGCTAAAATGCTAGGCTCTCAAGTAAATGCGTCCCATATGCACGCATCCTCTGCGAACTGGGCACAGCTGGGGATACACACCACATAACACACCCACACACTGATCTGTAGGTCACTCAGCAAATATGTGGGACGAACAACTGAACACAATATTTGAACGCAGTGAGTCATATCAGTTTTCAAACCATGGGTTTGCAGCACAAAGAACACATTGCCATGCAATACAGAAACTTCCCACCCACCCCAGACAAACCAGCAGCAGAATTCAAGTTCCATGATCTCCTAGGCTTGACCCACCCTAAGCAAGCTACCAGGGTGACCCCTTCCAACCTCTCTGAGCAGCCCACAAGACAGAATGCATGTTTTCCTGATGTGTCACAGGCACCTACAGCCAAATATCCCTAAAACTGAGTAGAACTAGGAATCTCATGATGCTTACAAATTCCTCCACCAGAAGAGCCGAGTTAAAAAATTTTGCAAATGCAGGATACAAAAAAAGAACCAAAAACACACCTTCAAGCCAGAGCAGCAGTACTCAAAAGCAACAGCTTCTTCCTCTCCATCTCTTCAAAGCAAACAGTAGAGCTGCAGGAGAAGATCTCAAAGCCCCGAGGACACTAATAAGCCTTAGTTACCCTGACCAGCCCCACATGGGACCTCACCCACACCTGCATCCATGGCCCAGGAGCAACCTTGCAGCCTAGGTTGGGGCTGTTAGTCCCTGAGCACACCACAGGGACAAGCTCCCACAGTTGACCCAGGCTGCCGCAGGTCCTAAGCCCAGCACTCACAGCCTAGCCCAGAGCTGTGCAGGGACTGGTGGTCCCAGCCAGGGCTGCACTGGGGGGTCCTTGGTAGGGCTGTGGGGAAGGTCCCCAGGGAGGCTGGCTGGGGAAATTAAGGGTGATTAATGCCCTGGGGCCCCAGAAGAAAAAAGCAGCTTTGACCTCTGGAAGACAAAAAGGGAAAGGATCTCATCTGTTGATATTTTCTGTGAGCCATGTGTCTTTGGTTAAACTTTTCTTTTGAGATCGATCCCGTTAAAATTCCTCTTAGAGTAGCTTCCTGTTCTAGGCTTCTCTTGAATTAAACAATAAACCCCCCAACATTTAAAAACATCCTGCACAATCTTTGTGATGCACCTGTAAATGGCAGTTCCAGCAGGGTTTGTACTTTTAATTAGACAGGAATATTAACTACACAGTGCTAGCAGGTAAATGCATTTGGTGAGCTTTGACACTTTGCCATAGGACTGGGGACTGTCAGTGGTCTGGCAGCTCACAAGGCAAATCCTATCTATTTACTCAATGATTTTATGAGAATATCTCCAGTGCAAGATGCTGATTTTCTCAAGCCTGTATTTGTTTACAGAGAAATCCTGAACTGCTAATTATGCTGGCTCCTGAGCTCTCTCTGTCAACCAGCAACTAAAGCAAGCTGCGCATTTGCTTACAGATGCAAAGACAGAATATTACATGTTTCCCTTCAAACATCAGCACATGCTAACATACACAGGAATTAGAATTTAATGACTGGGCATTAACCTGCAACAAATCTGAGGCAGCAAATAGTACATAGCAATTAGTACGCAAAATTCAGGCATACACCCACCTAATCAGGCACCTGCTACTTCCACTGAGGTCAAAACTGTGTAACAGTTTCCTTGAAGACATTCGTATGCAAAATATCCAAACTGATGAGCTCTGGAGCATCTTAGTATCTCAATGAACTGTTTATGCCAGATACAAACCTGTTACTGTACACAGTGGGGATAAGATGGTTCTGCTCCTGACACATACAGATGGCCTCTGTTTCTTGTTAACTATCAAGGACAGAGCAGGGGCTGTTTGTTTAAACTGGAGTCTGCTTCTCTTGGCTCTGGTTCAACTTCCTGGTTTCTCTAGTGATCAGACTAGACTGACGAAAAGACTGAGATGTTTCAAAGTCTCAACCCAAGGTGTCCAAACTAAGACCCACGTTTGTCCTGATCACTACAGCTTCATCAAGCTAGAAGAGGTCATCACTTGTATAGAAGACCTCAAAATGAAGCAGCATGTTGTAAAATGCATGTTTCAAGCACTGAAAGAGGCTGCCCAGGGAGGTCATGGAATCACCAGCCCTGGAAGTTTAAAAAATGCATAGATGCAGTGCTTGGGGGCATGGTTTATTGGTGGCCTTGGCAGTCCTGGGTTAATGGTTGGACTTGATCTTAAAAGTCTTTTCCAATCTAAATGATTCTATGATTCTATGAAAATGAGAGCAGATTCCCTAACTACTTTTCTCACACTTCTGCTTTTGTGTTACGCCCCACCACCAATTCACAATCACGGGATCCATCTCCTCACAGATGCCCAATATTCTTTCCAAATCTGGCAGCTCAAAGCGGTGTCTTCCTTTCTATCCCATAGTGAGACTGAACATCTTCATCCTTCATACAGGGATGCAGAATATATAACTCACCATGTAGTGTCCTGTTTGCTTTGCTACCATGCTCTGGGCCATTCTACCTCTTCTTCCCAGTATCAGTATGCAGGCAAGACTCTGCAGGGATGCAACAGTCCTCTTAAAATCTGCTTGGGAACTTTCCATTCAGTCTCTACCACACCTGTCATGCGGCAACTTTTCAATTGTTTGCTGCACAGATCAGATTGGGCAGGTGAGAAAAGTACTAACATTTTGAGATGTTGCTGCAGCGCTATTAGATGGCTTCATTAGCTAACTAGAAACACCTGTAGAGGTACATCTGAAATTTAGGTCTTCTTATAGGTTATGCCCAGTATTTTCATCTTTCCTAACTCTGACAAGAATTTTATTTTTCCCAGTAAAAAGAGATGTATAAGGAAATGAGCAAACTTGCAGAGACAGTGGTGAGCAATCTCTTTTTCCCAAACTGGTCCAAAAGCTTGTGTTTAACAGTGGGTGTTTTGTAGGATATTCTCCCTGACAGTCTGTCCACTGCACCTTCCCCAGTACTAGGAGCTACTAAGAAAAAGAGAGGACATATTCTCATCAAAAGTCTTAGGTCTGTTTCCAGTTAAGGGTGCAGTAAAATAACATGTCATTTATAAAACCAGATGGAAAAACCCAAAGAACAATTTAAAGACCGGCTCGTTTCTTCTCAGAAAAATAAATGTCAGCCTAGCCCCACCTTTTCTTCTATACACAGGACAGACTGAGGAGAAAAGAGGTCAGATGCTTGTTTCTGTCTCATGAGCTAAATATTTCCCTCATGCTTGCACTAGAGAAGTCTGTAGTAGCTAGCAGCACCTTTAACACATTGAAGAGGTCAGTGAGATCCAATTATTGCCTTCAGGTTGTTTTTAAATATTAACACAGTTGCCAAATGACTAATACCTGCCTATAGTCTGTTACCTACATGACCCATGTCACCCAAACTGCATACCAGATTACTTTGTCTCATCTCTTTTTTTACCACATCTCTCCTAGACTGAAAGCTCTGTGAGTTGAGCTGCTTTTTTTTTTTCCCTTTAGCAGCTAGCAAATGAGGGCCCACCTTAACAGATTCATGACAGCAACTGCTTTTAGTCAAAAAGACAATTATAAATTTAAATAAGTTGATGTTTCCTCACCAAAGTAAGCAAAACCAACATGGTTTTAACTTGAAATACTGTTGTTACAACAAGGCTTTTGCTTCTTATAAACAGCAAAAGAAAGGAGAGGGTAGGGTATTTAATTTCCTGATTAAATCCATGAAGCAAAAGGATCCAGTCTGATTTCTACCCAGGCCTGAGAGAATCTACCTCTCGTATGAAAGCACTATGGCTGCGAGGCTACCGAACAGCTGAATCTTACAGTTTCATTATGTTCTTATACAATTTTATACAAGTCACCGGAGCAGGGACTGAAATCCAATATATACTTGCTTCTGTGTATTTGCTAACCACTGGCCTAGGGAGTATTTGTCTCTTTTTCTTGGGCTCCGGAAAAACTAAGGGTGTACTGCCCTTTCTTCCTAATATATTCAAAAGTGCTGGTAATTCAGTGGGACTGGATTATCCAGCTCTACCCAGGCACAGAGTGGAACTGGATGAGGGATTCCCAGTTTCTGGGCAAATGCATTAACCCCTGAGTAAGCAAAAGGGGGAAATGACTGTGAAGAAAAATCCACTGCTGGAAAAAAATAAAATCCTGGCAGTAACTAGTTAGAGAATTTGACCTGAATTCATAAATAGTTTTGGGATGACCTAAATATCATTTTCCCAACAAATTTATTATTCACCAGCATTTTTTTTCTCTGGTTTTTGCAGGCCACTTGGTTCATTTGAGGTGCCTCACTATAGGCATCAAACAACAGTAAACCTAAGGAGGTAAGGTTTTCTTTTTATGCAGCTTGGATGGAAAGAAACTCACTATGAGCTTCCTTAGTCCACACTGAGAAAGCTGTAGCCTGGTTTTCTAGAGTGGCCATCATCACAAAATTGTCACTGACAGGAACACAGCAGACAAAATGACCACAGCCATCCTCAAGAACGCCATCCTCCCACATTAAAGGTCACAAAATGCCTGACAGAATTGCCCTTTTCGTAAGTCACTGGAAATACTAGGACTCCCGAGAAAAGAGGACAACACGGTATCATCTTCAGACACAAAGCAAAATGCAAGGGCACCTAATTAGAGGTTTCACAAATATCAACAAGGCAAAGTTGAAGCAGACCTCAGTCTGTGGGAAGGAATCAATTTTCGGTCACCCCATGATGGAGACCACAGCCATGACTTCCACCGCCACAACAGCCTGGCCACGTTCAGCCTCCGCCTCTGCCAGCAAGGCCCCAGTAACAAGGGCAGGCATTCACCAGATCCTCTGCATCCGTTTTTGTCCTTCAAAAGGAAGCTTTGTAAAGGATGAGTAGATGTCAGGGCTTTCTCTGTTGAAGATGCAGCAAAGATGAAATATCCAGAGGATGAACTCAGCTCATCTTTCACCAGGCTTTCCAGACCTGGAAGGCAATTGGTATCCGTTAACAGGACCTGACAAGCCTAGCAACCGGAGACGGGACTCAGACCAGGGATATGTAATTAAGCAATAAAGTCTACCGAGCTGTGGCTGCTGAGGGTTATTACGTGCTTCAGGTGGTATGAAAAAGCATAAAGCCGTCAGCCACAGCACCTCAGAGGTGCAATTCTGGAGGAAATCACGGGCTTGTTGTTCTTCTTGTGAACCTGGCAGCTGGTGGGCCTGCATGCTGCCCTCTACCCCGGCCGGGCGGGACCTTCCCTCAGCCCCCAGAGAGGCCTGTGCTGCTGCCCACCCCAGGGGCCTGGGCCCACCGCCATCCCCAGGCTCCCCCAGCGCACATGCCTCGGGTGGAGACATTGGGCTGCCATGGTGGGCTGCTGTGGGACAAAAAACCCACTGGCTCAGGCTCCAGCCCACAAAAACCTATTAGAGATCCCCCACGGGGGGCTGCAAGCCCTCTGCAGCACTCACAGCCCCTTGTCCAACTGCACGCCACTCGCCACCCTTGCTCAGAGGCAGTAATTCTCATTTGGTGGCTTTTTTTCACCTGACAGTTTCTTCTGAGAATCTGTTGGTGTAATTAAGAGGGAGTTTCGCAATAACTTCCAGTTGTTCCGTGCACGTAAACAGAACAGCCAGCAGGCCACATGGGAACGCTGTGCGAAGGCAAGCGTGTGGCCATGACACGCGTCTGCCCTCCCTCTGTAATGGTTTTCTTCATCCCTGACAGAATCATCCCCCATAGCAGGTGACAGGGGGTGCTGGGGCACCCCAGGGCCCCCAAACCCACCCTGCATGGGGCAGAGCAGCCCAATCCCTGTCCTGCTGAGCCAGGGCGCTGCAAGGAGAAAAGTCCAAAATAAAAGCCTCTGTGAGAGGCAGGTTAAAGGCAGGCTGCAGCTTAACCCACCCTTGAGGACACCTATGGCTGAAGACAAGGACACTGGTGTGAATTGGACAAAAAACCCCACAGGTTCAGCGTGAGGAGACTCCTCCGCCATGCCTGAAATGCTGCAGGGGTCTGGGGCCACTGGACTTCTTTTGCAGCCGTTCATAAGGGAGCCCCCTCCAGTGAGACTAGCCAAGAGCACACCTGCTCCTTTATCTGGTTGACAAGAAGTATACAAAGCTAAAGAAATAGGTTTTATTCTACTACTTTATTTTTACTTCTACTATTACATACAGAAAGAGACCCACGGCATTGGGGGCGGGGGGAGCCCATGGAAGCAGGCGGAAGATGCTGGGTTGAAGGTAATGGAGTGAAGAGGTACATGTGTGAGGATGAGCTGTCCTAATAAATCTTCAGAGCTTCTATTTTAAACCCTTAACCAAAGAAACTCATTCCTAAATGAGCAAGCTGTGGCATTACAACTGTAGCATTCATTTTTCAGCTTTGTCTGTGCCTTAACATGCAGGTCCCACAATTTCACGGGGAAATAGCGAACGTCAGCCAGTTTTCAAAAATTAGGGGAATAATGACAGTAACTGTGTGTATTAGCTGTATAGGTAATGTCACAACACTTGGGGTATATACGAAGTTATTATTTACACACTCAAAAAATATCACCAATAACAAATCTCATTAAAAAGACCAGGAGAGCAGGGGAGAAAAAGGCTGAGGGGGGTAGCTGACGTTAGAGCAGGGTGCTGTTTTCACTGTGTCACGGCTCAGCTGGCTGTTCACAACCCAGTCTTTCCCTAGGGCTTTGTAGCACAGCTACTTTTATGGACCTGTGCTTAAATGGAACAGTTTGGCCTTCAGATGCAACAATAGCTTACGTGCAGGACTCCCTAAGAGCGCAGGTCCCTGGAGAGGGACATGAGGATGTCTACAGGAATGAGCTGGCTGTGGCCCGAAGCGGCGGAGCAGATTTGTGTAATCCTATCCCATATAGACCAAAGAGAGGAGTTAATCATTTTCCAGGCAAAGCTTCAAATTGGATCACTAGGGATATCTGTGAGGATTCCAAAAGAAATATTCCTGATGGCCATTAATGTGTTCCCAGTGACGTACAGGATGCACACGCGTGCGCGCACACACACACACACAAACAAAGTAGCAGCTAGCCTGGAAAAAAAATCAGCTTGTATGCAAAGGTGCACTTTGAGCAAATTACCTCACAAGGGACTCAATTTCCAGGACAAACCAAGACTCCCACTGCCCTTCCATGTGTGCTCCCAGCAAAGGGGTGCAGGAGCTGGACGCAGAGCATGTGTACAGCCCAGCTTCCACCCTTGAAAACTCCAAAGGGCCACGCTGTTTCCATAACACTTTTTACATGCTTACTTTTATGGGTCTCTTGATGACAATCTAAATCCTGCCTGTTCTTCAATAAACCATTAATCTTCCAGATAGAGTTCAGGGAAGTTGCTGTGTAGCAATAAAGTGCATGTTTCCAGAGCCCAGATGGAACAAAAAGACAAAAAAAAGTGAAAGGGAGTGACATTGTTTTTGAAAGACAACTTCCTGGCTTGGAGGGGTTGGGGTCATGCAGGGTTATCTCCCCAAATCCTACCTGGAGCCTGCCTCTCCCCTCACAAACCCCTGATGCTACTTTGCCTGCAACACTTGTGAGAAGAAGGTCCACCCCTCCAAAACCAGGGTCAGCATAAGAAAGGGGCCGGTCACCCCCTGTACCTTCCACCTTGATGGCCCAGAAGCCTTTTGTGAATTGTGCCAGCTGGGACTGTGCTCTGGTGAGGAGATACCAGTCAGCGAGAGTCAGTGCTCATCACTGCTCCCCCCAGCACACCAGACCTGGCTTGGCAGTCAGTGGTGAGGGGGCTCCACTGGTTCCCCACCAGCCAGTGATTTCAGTAGTTAACTCATATCACGCAGTTGACAGGCTTGCTGCTGCTTTTGCAGACTGAAGCATAAAATGTCTCTGTCTTCAAGCTACTTGCTTTTGGTGTGCTGAGGGTATCAGTCTCACAGAGCCAGTGTTGCAAAAGCCATCAAATCCTCATGCCAAGCCTGGCTAGTCCTGTCCTGGGTTTGCATTTGAACTGGTGACCCACAGTAGAAGTAACAGATTCTGTGTCCCACTTTATAACAGGAAAAATTAACACAATCCCTTGTGCTTCCAGGCCCCTGTAAAATTGATGTTAACCATATGTCAGTGTGTGAATTGTGCATAGCTGTTAAGAAAGCACGTACTGCACTACTCAAAAGAGATGGTAGCAGTCAGCATTAGAAAGTACCAAGGAATAAAAAAAATCATATCCAACCTGACTTAAGTGCCCTAAACTATGTCTTTTATGCAGAAAAGAAAAAGAACAAAAGGAGAGACATGAAAAAATAAATTCCCTGGGCTACAGTCCTCTAGAAAAATGGTAGTGAGCAGGGAAAAAGTAGGCACATCAGGAACATACATACAGATAGAAGTCCATTTGTTGGACTCTCCCAGTTCAGACTGGCACAGCTCTCAACAGAAAAATGGGGGAAAATTCACTGTCTGTCTAGACATCATAAATACAAGGTCTCAAAGAGTCTAGTGCTTTTACTCTAAACTCCTGGGTCTGTGATCCTTCCCTGGCACACATGTATCTCACAAATATTCCTATACAGGACACATTTAATCCCAAAGCTCTGCCTATTCCATATGAATGTTATGTTCTTTTCTTTCCATATGAATATAATGTTCTCTTCGTTCCTGGTGACAGTGCTTTACAAGACAAACTAAAGTTCATGGATGAGAAGCTCTGGAAAAAAATCCTTTTCACTGACAAAAAAGAATCTTGCCATATTTTAAATGTCCTTCATCAGTTTTATTACAATAGTAATGCATAACTAAGTATGTAAATATCCTCCCAAACACTCAGTATAGTACCTACAGATCACCTGAAGCAGTTAAAACCTTGAGCAACCAGCCCTAGGGCAACATTTTTGCTTGCCACTGCAGCAGGCTGACCACCAAAGATGGTTAGCTGTGTCAGCAGCCATTCGCACCTCCCTAATGATGGCTCCCCACAGAGGCAAGCTGCACAATCCTTTTCTTCTGGTGTTTCATTCTTGATGAACATAGGAGAAAAAAAATTTACAGCAAGAATCCCTCTGAGATACATATCCTGACCAAAGAGAAGCTAATTAGATGTGACTGAACTTAATTATGTTTAATATTGAACAGCTAGACCCCAAGCAACAGAACATGACAGAGCTGTTGTTGCTGTTCTCTTTGGTGAAGGCACAACAAGCAGTTCCTCACTAAGTATGGGTAGGTGTTACCATCACATCACCCATGTGCCTCACTGTCATTTCTTAGCTAACACTCACCGTTCTAACCAAAGTCAACAGCATCCTTTGGTGTAAAATCCTGTGCAACTGATCAAAATGAACACATATGCACAGGGTGCGTGCACAACTCCAGACTTTCCACACTGCTTTCATACAGTGCTGTGTGTGGGAAGTCACATCTGGAGAAATGTCCCAGTGGTGCTGGGGCTTTCAGCAGTCCCAGCACAGCTCCGTGCTTTCACAAGTGTCAGGAGTGTTCCCTGCTTCCCGGTGGAGCAGAAACACGGTGCTAGCATGCTGGAAAGCAATTACTGACACTCATTAGCCTGCTGCTGCTGACAGGATCAGCAATAAGAACGAGTCCTTTTGTAGCATCAGGTATTTGTAAGGAAAATGATGAGGTGGTGCTCCATTAAGACCTTGAAAGGAGCACCACTGGGGCTTGTATGTATATCTTTCAAGGGTAGTCTTTCTGCTACTACACTGTTATTAAAAAATAGTAGCAGCAACACCTTTTCTTACCTTCACTCTTACAGGAAGTCTTGCTTGATCAGTTTATCATGTTCTGAAGAGAGAGAAGGGGGATACCCATCCTTAGAGGTGTATATGGTTTACATTCCTTCCTGAAGAGAAGGAAAGACCAGTCTTCTGTGTATTCTCTAGGACAGAATTCAAAATCTCTTGCAAACGTTGTATGTCTCCCATCCTCTCGCCTGCGCTGTTCAGCTAACATGCTCACTGCTGGGATGAGACACAGCTGTCCCAGGGAGGGCTAGGCTGGGGACCAGCACCACAGCAGGCTTGCTGCAGGCCCAGCATTCATAGGTAAGCTGCCAGGGATGGAGGCATTACATGCTGGCTCTGGCTAAACAGCTGGAGTTCACACCAGAGGAAGTTCTTCGGTTTTGTGGTTCCTTCTCTGAGTACGAAGTGTAACAAGTCGTCTATCTTTTCTCACTTTCCATCAGAGCTCAGCAGCCTAAAATTCTCAGTGTAGTTATTCTCACATCAGCCTTAGGCAGCAAAGGTGTGTTCTTCTTCACAGTTTATAAATGACGGTCTTAGCCAAAGCAAGTAATTTTCCAGAGTACCACCGCGAACCTGGAGCAGAAGTGGGAACTGGATTTAGTCTCCCACTGCCCTGCTCACCAGAACCTACTCTCTTCTATCAGCCAAGCAAAAAGGCCCTGTTACATAGCTTCTGCTGACCTGAGGAGGTCCTGCAGGATGAGCTGCATTCTTCCAGATAGTCACAGATGCCAGCAATTGTCATTTGTGGCCAGTGGCTGCTCTAGCACCTAATAGTATTAAGGAGGGCAAAAAGTTTGGTGTTCCAAGGTGCTCTGTATTTATACCGTATCTTTTATCTGACAATCACAAGCATTTCATGTCTATCAAGAACACACCATATTCTCACAGGCAGGAATATAAGCAGCAACATCTGATAATCAAGTGAAACACAGGACAGTTCAACAGATTACCCAGCTTGTAATGCACCATTCCATAGCTCTTATTATCCTTTTTTTAGCCACTTATTTGTATGCTAAAAGCCACAGCCTAACCTGGCCTAATACAAACTGGAACTCTACCTAAACTAAAACAAAATTAAGCTTTGAAAATCGCTGGTGCTCATTGATTTTGTATTATTTTCCATTTTCTTTGCTAGCTAAGATGGATACAGAAGTGTCAATACACTAATAAGGTGGCTCATCTCGCAGCTACTTTTGGCTGTATGCAGTAGGAACTGCAGAGGTGTGTGAAAACGGAAAAAATACAAAAGCAATTCAACCAGATACACAGTGGCAAATACAATCAGTGCTTAAAAAAAACCAGCCTAAACAATTTCATTAACTTTTACGCCTCTTAGATCCAAACTCTTGTTTTAAATCTAAAATGCAACTGTGAGCTCAGAGAGAAATCATCTTCCCACTAGAACTAGGTCCAGAAAGATTGTAATGTGACTGTGTTAGGGTGACAACCACAGGACCCAGACAAAGCGTGGCCCAGCTTTGGCACAATTGTATCTGGCGCAACCAACTATACCATCCTGCACCCTGTTTTGAGCACCTCTGAGAATGCTCATCTATCACGTGGCAGGGACTCTGTCCATCTTTGCAGGGTCTTGAAATTTTTAGATTAAAACTAAAGGCAGATGGTTTAATCTTCTCTTGGTTGAAATGGCTGTGATAAAAGTGCAGTCTGCATTGGGTACCTGCGTGCAACTTGTCCTTGAGCAGTACACCTATCCTTGTCCAACACTGTGCACTGAGGACTTAGAAACAAAAATGACTGTTAGAGTTCATCTGCTTTCTTCCTTTCCAACCCTGTGAGAATTGATTTGATTATTTGGGTAGGTGTGGGCGTAAGCCTGAGAAAGGGACAGATCCAGGGGAACCCGCTGTGAAAGGGCCAAGCTGAGGAGAGAAGTTTTGCAACGAGTTGTAACACATGAGGCTCCTGGCCTTACTTACCATCATCTGTAACCTGCGTTCTAGTCCCAGGAAAGTGGATTCTCTCATATTTGTTAACCTTCCCTCCCTGGTTAACTCTTTCCCTGGTCCAGAGCATGGCAGACAGAGGAGATCCTGTGCTTGGGGAAGAGATGAGTTCTGCATTTCCACTTCTGTTATTCAGCAGGTTCAGCTTGTTGAGTGAGTAACCTCACAGGTGCATCTCTGGATGCAATCCACTGGTAGGGTTTAGGACAGTGAATCAGCCAGCTACTATCACAGATCCCAGTGTGGTAATCTTGAGAGCTGGCACTTAAATTTACAGTAGATCCTGGAGCCAGACCATGTACACATGCCACATGTGGCCATCTTTTCCCGTTCTTCCAAAGGTGTTATGTGTTAACTATTCCAGAGAACATATGAGCTATAGCACTGCCAAGAAATGGCAGCCTAACTGCTGTGTTCTTTTAAGAAAGAATGCATTTGTAAAAATAAAAAAAATCTCTATTCTGTCAAATTACAGTCAGTTATCATTGCCCTCAAGCCAAGATCTATTGGCTCTCGGTCTGATTTAACTCAGTTACTGAAGCACACTGGAAACACCCGTCATTTGGGGGGAAAAAGAATTATTACCTTTTACTCATTAGTAGTCAGTAGGATTTTGAAACAAACTTCTTAGGGGAAACTTTCTTCCTTCCATCTCTAGCTTTTCAAGATTAACAGCATCTCTTCCATTTTGGAATAATAGCTACCTGGTAGTCTTGGGTCACTGGGCCGTCTTCAAGGCATCATTGCTTCCAGTTGGATATCCAATCAACTTTTATAGCCAAAATATATTTTTGCTTCTTTTTTCCCCTGGTGCCATCAAAATACTGGTTTGGACAAAGACAAATGCTCTTGGACGGACAAATGCATACCAAACTATCACATGCTTTCTCAAATCCCAGGGGCCACAGATAGCTCCATCACAGTCTGCAAGAAGGTGGTCACATTCTCATGCTTACTAGCCCACTTCAGTGTACATAAACCCCAAAGCACACAGTGTTTCCCTTTATAGCAGCTCAATTTAATGTAAGGAACCACTGGAATAAGCTAGCTTTTTGATCCATGAAGCAGAGCTGTAATTTACATTTTGTTCTGTTTTTCCTTCTTATCACCAGCACTGTCAGAAGTCTCTTGATTCATTATTGTGGCAATGGAAACACTGGAACACTGAGACAGCAGCATGTGTAAATGTGGAAGATGCAACATTACTGACCTGCTATTCCAGGACACTGTGGGTGTCCCGGGAGATTACATTGCCAGAGGGAAACGCAGTCTTGCTGATGGGGAGCTTTAGGTCCACAGAAACTTGTGAACAGGCCCCAGAATTATTTAATGGGGAGTGAGTGAAGAGAACAGAGCACAGAGGAACAGGTTTTGTGGGAAAGTGAGCAGACGCAACTTTATAGCAACCTGATTTTTGAAACAACCTCAAATTACCCCATGCAAATAGGCCTCAGCCAGTGCCTGTGACCCTGCACATACTGTCACAGCTTGAAGGAGTTATGGATGTGCAAAGTTGCCACTAAACACTTCCGCACTGCACTGGGAGCCAGGATCCTGAAACCTCCCCTACCCCTAATACTGGAAATGACAGAGCAGCAGTGAGACCCAGGGTCAAAGCTTGTGACAAAGCCAGCGATGTACCATGGCCAAGTACTGGAAATGCAGTGGGAGCTGAGCCCTGTGCCAGAGACTTGCCCATACCCTCAACTCTAGCCCACCCAATTTGCTGAATGAATGACAGAGAACTTCTCATAGCAGCCCATCAGTATTGCCAGCCTCCTCAACGGGTGGCCAGCACCCCCAGCTCCCTGCAGGAGGGCTCAGTACCCCGCAGCCCTGCCTGCGCACAGACAGGAGCTGAGCACGAGGAAGATGCCAGGTGCCCCAGAGAGCCAGTGCGGACCCAAGGCAGATTTGCAGTGCGCAGCTCAGCCCTGCATTCAGCCCACAACACTGCAGTACTGTCAAACACAAAGAATCATTTTGAAAAAGAGCCTAAGAAAAGGATTCTGTAGATATTTTGCCCAGTCTTGTTACTGGCAATCTATTTGACCTAGTGAACAAACATGGAAACTTTTCCAGGAAACGTGTTTCTTTATTTAAATAAAAATTAGTGCCAGTAGAAACAATAAACTTTAAATACATGAGACAATTATATACAACTCAATGTTAGGAATTATATACATCGGTTTTTTACAGATACAAATACATATATACCAAAAGTAAAAGGACGAAAGAGAAAGCAATGGAAAATGTGACAACTTGCGCATGTCAGTCTCATTTGGAAAGTTTCAGGATTCAAGTGATTCCAGGCAAAGTGCCAAACTTAATTTGGCTTCTCTCAAACTTAAAACAGCCCCTTTTGGAGTAAATCTACCAAAAAGCTTTATATGGTCTGATCCAAAGTTCACTGAAGTCAATGGAAAAACTCCGGCTGCCTTCAGTCTGGACTGAATCAGGCCCTTTCTGAGCACAATGGAGCCTTTGTTCTGCTGCCTTTAGAGAGAGACAGTGATACCTCTGCAGGCTACATCATGTTAACCCTCCAAGTCAAAAGCAGAGTTCTCCCTTCCAAAGGGAGAAGTACAGCAGCCTCTTGCCTCAGTTTGTTCCTGCTGTTCAGCATTCATACTTTTCAAGCTGTCTCTCAAGCTCTAATGCCAGTGGCTAAATCACAGAGCTATTTTAGCACAGGAAATAGGTGAAGACATTTTGCAAACATTTTGCTGTGCAGTGCTTTAGATTCAGGCTCTTCAGCCCTCATGCTTCAGAATCAAACATTGTAATAAGTTATTATAAAATATAAGGTATGATTGAATTATTAATTCTTTTTTTTTTTTTTTGTTCTTACTTCTTTTAACAGTGCAATAATTTAGTAACTAATTTCATGAGCATTTAAAAAAAACACAACACAGTACCATTAAACTGGGGGGGGGGGGGGGGCGGGGAGGGGCCGAGGGGTGTGTAGTTTGTGGTAGTTTCCAAAACTAGTTACCAATGACTTTATAGAAATGCATGTGTCACATGCAAGCTGGTTAAAAAAACTGCAATGCAATGTTTATCTACACTGGATTAAATAGGGCAGAAAGTCGAGATTCTTTAATGATGTAAATGGGCACAGTTGTACTGGCCTCAAATGGAGAATTTAAGTCCAACAGATAGGCACAAAACTTTGTGCATGTCCCCTGACGTCAGGAGGACTCTGCTGATGACTTCGGTGGGGCCAGGATTCCACCCTTGCTAGGTTAAATTCTATTCTGAATTCCACCTATTTTTCAAGGGGGAGTAACAGAGCAGCATTTGTTCAAGCCTTTCTACATCTTACACCTTGTAACAAAGATCTTTTAATGTCTCCTGTAACTTACAGATCTTTGCCTTTAGTGATCAAATGTACATATATATAATAAAAATACAAAAGCAAATAATAAAACCACTTTTCCTACTAGCAACTGGCTAGTTTAAAGACTGGATTGCAGCAGAAGTTGGTGAACCCGACCCAGTCAGTACAGGTACAACTTAAGCAAAGATAGATATAGTGGCATGGATCTGAAACTGGGCTCTACATACCTCCTAGAAATTTGGTACCTTTATTTTTTTTCTTTCATTCTTTCTGTGCCTGAAGTTAGTCTACAACCATGCTGCAATCTCCCTTCAACTGCAGCATCAACAATTTTTCAGGTTTTATGGCCTCATTGAGCAAATCGGGTGTTGGCTGTTGTTTGTTATAAAGAAAACACAGTAAAAGTACTTCTAGTCTATCACAGTTTTCTGTGAATGAGCATTACCCATTGTCTTTAACAGCCAGGCACTTGCATTAGGTTCCCTAACCATTTCCCAGATATTTGCAGAATTCTGAAATATGCGGAGACAGGCCAGTAATAGTTACCCCATTAGAGAATATATATATATATATATAAATATAAATATAAATATATATATATTCTCGTTGTTCTTAGCTCTTATGGTAAGAAATAATAATGGAAAAATTAAAATGAAGCATCCCAGTTATGTGCAAGTTACACTTTGGAGTTGGATACCACTGCTTCCTTGTCCTGCCAATCTCAGGAACACCTCGGGCCCGGGGGCACGGATACCTGTTCAGAGTTCATTGGAGAGCAGGAAAGTAGAACCACAAGTTCTTAGTGGGAGCTCCACTCACACTTTGGCAGCTGATCAAGGGAGCCCTGCAAGTGCTAGGAGTTCTTGTGGATGTTTTCCACAGATCCCTCGCTGCTCTCATTGAGGAGCATTTCTGACACTTCCCCCAGTTCAGCATCCGGCACTTCCTCCTGGATGGTGAAATGCACGTCTGGGGAGGAGGATTCAGAGCTCACACTGCTGCCTTCCATTGAGCAGATGGCGCAGGACAGGGACGGCACCATGCTCTCCTGCAGCATGTTCAGCATCATGGGGATCTGAACAGATTTCAGCCCCGATATGGTTGGTAGAGGCTTCACAGCTTCCCCCCATTCTCTCTCCTCATCTTTGTAAAGCAGAAGCAAATTGGACTTCTTCTCTTTTCTTTTGGATTTCATGTAGCCAAGCATTATTCCTATCAGGAAGATCCCATAGAAAGACATGACGATCAAAATGTAAAAATACTCGTTGCTGTTGCTCTTCTCTGTGTTGCGGGATTCAGCATCAAGCATGGCTTGGGTTATGTTTGCATGGTCCATCTTCAGCATGGAAAGTGTTTTACCACAGCTAAAGCCTGGAGGAGAACGTGGGTATATGTAAGATCAAACTTCAAAGATAAAAAAGAAACATCTTAAAAAAGATACCCCCAAACGATTCCTTGCTACTCATAGCTTGCAAGCTTGCAAAACAGACACCTGATTGAAGCTTGCAGTCTATCATACCTCTGCGTTAACATTAAAGTGAATGAACTGTTAATCAGATACAGACAGTATTAAAGGAAAGAAAATGCATAATATTAAATCATGTTGAGTTCTATGCTGAAATATAAAGCCCTGAATCCACACGATTAAAGAAAGAAAACCATACAGAAATACTCCACTAGGCACTTAAATATAGTTTTGTGCTACTTGACCATGCTTCCATGGGGAGGGGGAAGTTAGAAGTATTATTTTATTCAGTGCTGCAGGAAAAAAAATATCAAAAAGCAACTTACTTCGGTATGCAAATAATTCCTCCTTTTGCAAAGCTCAAGAGACCTTTCCTCTACCAAATGCCGGGTGTTCTGAAAACTTTCCTCTGCTGCAGTTGGAATAAATAGCTCTCAAGAAATGTTTCATCACGTGTTTTAGAGGCACAGTTTATAATAGTTTTGTGTTGGAGTCAACAGACGAACTTGAAGGATTGCAGTTCAACCCACTGAACTCTTAACAGCTGTGAAAAGAAAAAGAGTTGGGAATTCAGATTTTACTCTTTCCTAACCAGTTCAGCACTGGCTCTTTCAGCTTGGGAATCTATTCCTCTCACTGCCATTCTAATTGCTAAATCTGACCTGTTACCCTGAGAACTGCTATGCAAAATGGAAAACCTGCACACGATTATTCTCTGTTTGTCATAAAATATGGAAAAATATACATCTGAATTTTGTAATAGACACTATCAAGTTATTTACATGCCTGCTATACATAGTTTTCCTGAAGAGATAGGGGCCGAAACAGGTTATTTTCTTTGCCTGGGACTAGTGACAAAGCCTTTCAAAGCGCATACAAAACAAAGTGGTGACTTTCCATTCATGTTGCAGCTCCTTTGCCACAAGGTATGGGGCTGGGAGGACTGCACCCTGGGTCTCAGGTGAGTTTTGGATGGATATGCTGGTGCCACATAACTTCAGCCATCGAAGCAGCAACTATGGCATTTTGGTTCCCCACATGACTGGAAGGGTGCAGACTGCTCCGGGGAGCAACTCGGAGCTCCTGAAGTTAGCAGCTCCTTTCTCCCACTGTTTGTAGAAGCAGCCAAGAGCTACGCGGTCTGCATGCTGTTTATGCCTAAACAGACCACGACCACTGAGTTAATGCAGATTTTAGTATGAGAGGAGTTTCACAGCTTCTGGGCAGAGGGACGCTCTAAGTGCCTGCTGGAGGCTATAGCAGCTGGTTTCTGGGCTGAGCAGGATGCCTCCTAGACCGCTGGGCAGGGCAGAGTTAGGACGCAGGCTGGGTTGTGGGGCCCGCAAAGTTCCCAGTCATCAGCTCAGTAGTACAGGAGGCTCTGAGACCCCTTTTCAACACGTAAGCAACAGCACAGGCCATGGGAAGAAGGAGGCCCAGCTTGCACCTTGGGGATTTCACTTCCTTAGCCTCTCCATCCCCGTTCTTCACACACAAAGCCCAATTAGTCAGGCCCCACATGTGAATGTCACCCCTTTTGCAAAGTCCCAAGGATGTTTATGTAACGGAACACTCCACTTCCAGAAAGTAGTTGACTGGTGCTAGAGTTTCCCAACGGTAGGTCTGGGGTTTTTTGCCCCCGCAGCCACTTGTGGATTCTTTGCATAGACAGCAAATTCTTTTCCAAGCTCTGCCCTCACAATCCCTCTGAGGGTAAAGGCAGAGATAGGATTAACCACTCTTCACATGTAGGAAAAAGCAAGAGGGAGGAGTTCAGCAACTTTAAATGAAATGAAGAATTCAAGGAAAGACAGAATTGTATCTGTGTTTAGAACCAGCATTTTCCATCTTTTCTCCGAACAACTCCACAAAGAAAGGAAAAAAGTTACATTAGCCAGATTCCCTTCTCTGTCCCTTAAAATAGAGGATCCACCCTTTAGGATGTTGGTTTTATCTCCTTGCGCATTCCCATGTGATAGCTCAGGAGCTGTTGATGTTGGACTAATGTCTGCTGGGATTTCATCTGACAAAATCTGTCTGCAGCACCAGCTTGCCAAGTCTGGATTCTTCTTCCCTGTTCCTGACAAATTACTGAGCAGGGAGCAAGAGCACAGTAACTGGTAGGCTAAAGCATAACACAGAGCAAGTCTCTGGATTTACTAGCTAACTTTGGGGAATTTTTATTTCACATCTTTCTCAGTTCCATGTGATATTTGCTCCCCATTCAGCTCCAGAAATTTGGAATCTGAAAAATTAAAGACAATATGTCAGGTTTTATCAACATCCTTTTATGCAGGACTTTCACAGAATGTTGAGGAAATGCCCAGCATTGTTGGGTCAATGAAAATTGGCTCAGTACAAGGAGAAATCCCTTCTCTGTGCTCATGACACCCTATGAAACCAGCTCTGAAGCTGCTTGATCCTGGGAATGAGACCACCTAAAGACTGTCCTGCTGCCTCCTGCGGTCAGTGTTATGTACAGGTAATCACTCCCCTTGACATGAAAAGTGCTTTCAGACACCCAGAGGTGCTGACACTCCACAGCTCCCACCAGTGAGCCAGCAGAGTGAATAGAATCACTTATTTATTCCAAAGCCTCATATTCTTCATGTAGGTGAAGCCCAGTACAAGGTTACCACGATGAACTGCAGCACCCAACAGGAGCACAGGAAGATGGGTCAGTTACATCCATAGATCTATGAAATCCCCTGAAGTTCAACTGAAAGATGACTGAATTGCATATTTATGCAGTTATTGCTGAAAACTCTGTTTACCTTGGCTAGCTGATGACACCAACTCTTTTCCATCTGTTAGCCCATAACTCTGAAAAACAGTTTAATTTTAAAAAGGCCTGGAAGGAATCCCTGAGCTTTCTATAGACATGAAGAGGAGGGATAGGAAAACACTGGGGATTAACCACCTGAAAAACATATGCCACTTGCTTACTGGTGCCATAAGTCTGCTTTCTCAAGCTGTACCCTGTAGAAACTATACTTTCATCTAAAAACAAGACCTAAAAAAATGAAAACTGGAGCCTATTAGGTTTGTGTTTCAAAATTACTTTTGTTGCAAATTGTATTGTAAAACCATTGACCATGGCAAAAATACTTGCTTAATTTGAAGTCTTTCTTTGCCTGCACCACCACCCCCCCACACACACACACCCCCCACACTCCCCCCCCAGAGTTAAGGTTACTAGCTATTTCTTTTTTGAGGTTTCTTTCTTCCTTTCAGATCAATTTTTTTCCCCAATCTTCACAGAATTTCCCTGAAATTTCACTTACAGATCTCTTACACTTCCTGCAATTGCCTTTCACATGTTCCTCTTCACCTTCTTTAAATGAATCCCAACCTAGGCTATAACATTTAAGAATAATCTTCATGCTGTTGCTCCCACCTTTCAGATTCCCCCTTTGGAAAATATTCAGACTAGTAAAGCAGAGCAACAGCCAGGCACTGCAATGATGAAAAGGTCACAACGTAGCTGCTGATGCCAGTTTTTCTTCTCAATGTCCTTGTCTCCTAGAGAGCCTTTTGTGGCAGCAACCTTCGTCACCAAAGGACGCAAAAGTTGAAGCTTGAGGCATCCCATGGGGCAGGAATTCTTCACAACACAGCCTAAGGGATAGTATAATGTGAGCCCTTTCTCCAAATCAAAATGTGAAGATAGTCAGAAAACTGAACAAGGACAGAATCCGTGATGAGGACAACATGAAACATCCTTAGACACTCAGATGACTCCCTGAAGATTCCCTGCCATGGAAAATACATGCCTAACCCTTCATTACAGGCTAATCCATGGCCTGATGCTGCATTTATCTTTCTTTTTGCAGTTAGGGGGTTAATAAAAATAAAGATACAAGACACAACTGATAAAGGGCTAGCTCCTACCAGAAGCTGAGCCTGTCTAGTATGCTAACAGTTTCACTCTAAGGAGTATCCAAGCATATGCATTTTTGGAGTAATCATCTGAAAAAAAGGAAAGAAAAGAGAAATGGGAAGAACAGAGGAGCTGGGGTTTTTTCTCCCTGCACATGGACCTTTAATGGAAGTAATGGTTTGGTATTTACCACTAGGGAGAAAAAGGAGGGAAAGTTTTGCCATGCAAATACTGACTTAGTTATAATTTAGACTTTCCAGGCACAGCAGCTGGGAAAGGACAGCAAAGATGATAAATATTTTCCACTCCCATATGAGATTTCAGTTAGAGTAAAATTAGGCGTCAAGAGCTGGGTTTGACCCCATAAAGAAAGACACAATGAATGGGATGCTTGTGCCCTTGATTTGGTCTTGCGTTTAAAGACCTGCCATGCTGAGATGCACATACTGACTTTTGGTCCCGTTGTAAAACACACGCCTCACTGAGGACCTGATTCCTAAAGTTAATGGCAGTCTCTCACCTCAAGTGAATGTCAGATCAGGCACGGTCCCTGCTCCTTTCAAGTTCTGTACAACGCAGAGTCAATTTCAAGTGAAGCTTGTGAGTGTGTTGGAATAAAAGGGTTCGCTCAAAAGCAGCAAGTCATGCACTCATTCCTAAAGTAGGGAATGAGTAGCAGCCTGACACAAGTCATGTGTCTCCTTGCTAAAAAGCCTACTTACAGTATGAAATTTATGAGCTTTACTATATGCTTTCAACACTTCTATGCCTCAGTTCACCCACTTGTGAAATTAAGAATATCTCCAAATTGCATGTGCTGTGAGGGTGCAGCCTGGTAGCGCACTTGCAGATTGCTACCTGAAAAGGTAAAATAACCATCGCGTTTGTGAGCACAACAGCAGGAGCACACGGCTGGGCTGGCAGCTGAGCAATTCTCACACAGCTCTAGGTTCAGTGTCATTTTCCATCACTCCTCCTTATTTTTCATACTGCAGAAATAGATGATGATTTTTTATATACTTCACACAAGCAACTTCCAGAGGAAGGTGGCTGTTTTCTCAGTGTCATCCACAACATGGAAGTAACGCTCTGCCCAGTTATTAACTGTGAAAAGCTTAGTAAAATGCTACAGTTCTGCCTTGCTACCTTACAGTCTTTCACATGCAAATATAACTCCAGACGATGCATACATAAGCCTTCTCTCCAACTTCAGGGTTTAGCTTTCTTTAATTCAAATTTTATTTAACCTTCATAGCAATTCCCCATATCATGAAACTTCAAGTTTCTCAGGCATTCCCTGCACCCAGAGCAGCAAAAACTTTCCATTTTCATCAATAGTAGCAAATACAGGGTTCAGAAGCACCTCACAGCCAAGGTGGCCATCTGCCCTAATGCTCTCAACTCTAGTAGTGGCAAGAGATTTCCCAGAAGTCACATCTGGAGTATTGCAATTGCACTCCAAGCACACAACAAAGATCTGTAACGCAAATTGGTTTCTGATCCTGAGAGATGACAAGCAACAGAAAACCTCAATGATAGCTGTAATAACTGTTTATACTGAATTTAACTGTAGGGCATCCATTGTGCAAATCTTGGTGTTTTGGGATAGGGCATTTCTTTTCAACCTCTAAACCGAATTTCAGAAAGCTCTGAGTGACTGAAGATAAACAGAGTGGAAACAGGTAACTCATGATAGCAATAATAAGAAATTACATATAAAAATCAAAATCTTTCAGTGGCCTGATATGACAATCTGAGTCCAATGTCCTCACACTCTCAATTCTCTTTCCTGTAGCTGAAACAGGTTACAAAGTTATTTTGTCAACATACATTTCTGTACAATAAAATTAAATTTTATTTTTATTTTATTTGTGATTCTGTGAAACTTATACTTCATATTATCTTACCTTTTGGCTTTCATGGGGCACAAAGGACATAGGTATGCTTGAACTGAAAATGCTTTTTCTTTTCTTATTCCTTCCCCACCCCCCACCCCCCACCCCGAATAGAATTATCTGTTGGATGCACTACCTTTAAAAACAGAATAAACTGAAAGCTTTCTTTGCTCTCAAATGCTAGATTCAGTTGCACTGTATGCAATCAACTGTGTTCAATACATTTGACTCTACATGGAGTTTAAAACAGCAGCATACTAAATTTTAAAAAAAAAACCAACAAAACAAGAATCTCTAAATGTGATTAGCAGTATTTAGAAGAAATTCACTGACAAATCCAAACACACATTTCTGTTTCTTCAGCAAGGAGACAGCACTTACACTCCTCCAGCTATGGAAAGGTGCCTTATGTAGGACCATTCATCCTCTCCTCTTTGAAGGGCTTCTGACTAATCTGCTCAGAATTAGCATTTTGATTTGCATTAGAGAAGGCTTCTGACAAATCTCAGGTGAAGGGATATGAATGAATATTTACGGGGGTTTTGAAACATTCCTCTGCATGCAGCATGAAGATCTCTCCTCAGTTTTCTTTCTTTTTTTTTTTTTTTGTTGTTGTTCATTTAGAGATTTTTCATTATCTGAAAAATTCAGCATATGCCAGCAGTTGAGAAGCATAAGAAATAAAGGAGAAGCATAAGAAACCAAGAACAGGGGAGCAGGATGCTCTCTCATGAAATGAACGGGGCAAGGCTCACACACCCAGTGACTTCACTTGCACTGGCACAGAGGTGTAACAGCTCTCAAAGTCCACCACACTTCAAAGAATTTGAGAAGGAAAAAAAAAACCAGACAAAAATTTAACTACTGGGGAAACAACAGACTCTGAAGTCCAGGAGGCAGTTGGTGCTTAGTCGTACTAAGCCACAGCATTGCGGTTTTAATTTTCGTATATCAAGAAATGTTAAAGACCCCAACATCTTGATAAGCAAGTTCTGCCACAGACACATGCCCAGAACTCCCACTGAATCCTGCAGGGTTTGCTGAGTGTGAGGAATACTCCTCTAATAAGGTACCAGCCTGGCTTCCTCCATGGGCTGCATCTAGTTTTCTACCTTGAGATTAAAGTACCTGCCAGTACCTAAGGGGTATTTCACATTAATCTTTAACACTGCTTTTGAGGACAGGGTTGAATACAGACTGTTCAAAAGAGATTGAAAAAAGGGAGATCGTTATGACATTCACCACAAAAGCAATTCTATCCCTTTAGGAACTTGTGACAGCACACAACAAAGAATACAACAAGTGTCACAGTGATCTTTGCATCCTCCCAAGGAGGGAAAACGCATGCAAAGGTAAGTTCACTCTCCTCTCCCAGAAACAGGTGTAGAGCAGAGATGAAAGGGACAGACAGTGCTTTCTCAGTGGCACACATCCAGCCCAGCTGAAGTGAAACCACTTGCGAGGTCTTAGAAGAGAAGCTACATTTCTCTTCATTATTGTTTTTTTCCAATCCTGGAAAATTTGTTTGCAAAGTAAAAAGTAGTCCGTGCTGTTTCACAGCCATGTCAGCACAGCATCCCAGGTCACTGTGACCTTCAGCACATACAAGATTTTTCACTTTCACATGGATACCAGATGCTAAGCCCTCTTTCCCTCCGATGTTCAAGGCCCTCAGGCTTTTGTACTACATCAGGCACTTAGTATCGTGTCCGTTTGCAATGCTCCTTTTGAGTTTTTGTTGTGAAACCTCCACATTTTCTGTAGCTATTGCAGCAAACATCACACTCCGTTAATTTCTGCTCTCAACCTTGTTGACCTGAATCTTCATGGGATTGCAAAAGCAGTTTAGGTTTCATCACTGCCTTTTCCCACAGCAGTCCCCTTTCAAGCTGAAGCAACTGAGACAGCACTTCAGTTTGATTTATTACATATATTTGGCATCTGTTGACTGTACTCACTTTCAGAACATAAAATATTCAGAACAGCTATTTGTATTCTTACTCCAAAAGTCTGCTTTGGAAAACACAACACACACAAAATAGTGATCTGGGGTGTAAATAGCATCAATTGGGATGAACCTCAGGTGCTCAGCAAAGAGGACAGAAAGCATACAAAAGAAGAAGCAACAGCACATCCACCCTCTCCAAAGGGAGGGATGCTGCAAGGTAAAGGAGGGAAATCTGAAATCCAAGGCTGAACTCCCAGTCTCAAATGAGGAACCCATCTGCAGTTTCCCTTTGGATCCTGTAAGGTCTGGCTTACCCTTTTAGTGCCTGGATACAAGAAGTTAAAACGATTCCTGAAAATGAGCTAAGATCCGTTGCTATATTTCTGTATTAGTCCACAGAGCCACAGCTGTGAGTATGCAGAGGATGAGTCCCTAAATGCATAATGTATGGAATGGGTTGCATGCAATACAGGGTCATGCCAGCTTTAACAGAACAGGATTTCTTCCTTTTCAACTGACAGAAAATCTTCATTTCTTCCAGTTAAAATAAGCACTGGTAATCCAGCCTTGCGTGGACATCTGATGGAGATCAAAGGATGTAATCTTCCATTACTAGGAACCTGATCGATGTAACAGCTCCCCACAACCTCCCACATGAAAGAAGTTTCACAAGAGCTCCAAGAGACCTGGAAAAGCCCAAGGAAAAGCTTTCCTGACATTCTCCTCACCAGCGCAGCGAGTTTGCAATCTGCAGATTAGGTGTGCCCCATGGGTGCATGTGGCATCAAACAGAACAGAGAGAAGGTGTGCAGCCCTCTGGGAACCACTGCTGTGTCCCCATAAGGTCCACAGCCACATCACCCTGTGGAAAATTGTTCCCATGCCATGTGTTGAACAGAAAGAGCGAGAGAGCACACAACACTGCAATACTGATCAACATCAAAAAAATCAAAATAAACTTCCCAAATTATTTTTTAAAAGGTAATACCAAGAAAAGGAACTTAGTAACAGGTAAATTCCTACTCTAATCAGGGGCAAGCTTACTTTTTTGAGTGCAGGCATTCATGCCTCTGTGGTGAGATACCATCCCTTCTTGAATGCATTTTGTTAAAGCAAAAGCAACCATTGGTTTGATGGAATTATGCTTTTAGAACTCAGGGGAAAACACTCTCCTCTCTTGGCTGCTCAAAGTAAACAACATGTGGTCTTGTGTGGTCTTTTTGCTCCTCATATGAGGCTGGTATTTTGCTCATCTGTAGGAAGCAGCAGGAAATGCAGAGTTCTGCACAGATACAGGATTCTGCACTTTCCTAACAAGCTCTGGAAGCGCAGTGTGTTTGGGGGAAAAAAATTACTGCTGTTCAATATGGGAAATACAAAAAAAATACACCTAGACACATAGAATGAATTAATACTCCTCTGAGTCACGTAACTACAGAATTTTGATGTAGCCATATTCACAGAATTTCCCAACTCTCCCATAAGCATTTGAGTGTTCAAGCATCAATGGAGTACTAATCAATTCTTAAACTAAAGTGTTAAAGGAATTCCTGAAAGCAACATAACTGCTGTACTAGTTGTAAATATAGTTCATGGTGTGCAGTGGTTGCTCACATAAATCATCCACTTAGGGAAGAGAAATAGCGCTCCGGCAGATGAAAGGGCTCAGCACACACAGCAGGGTCTGTGTTCCCTTTGCTGTTGCACTGCAGGCAAGGAATCTGTTTGCTGCTTTCTTCAGCAAGGATCCTGAAGAACGACACTGCGTAACATGCTGCTACCCATTTACAAAAGAATATGGGGTGTGGAAACTTTGTGTTGGTTTTCTTAACCGTCACTTGCTCACTCAACCCCAAGGCACCCTGTCTGCACCCATCATGGCAGGGGATGCACACAAACCATTTAATCAGTGTGTTTTCCAAGTGTCGCTCCCTTTCCCTACCACACTATGTCTCTTCCACATGACCCATCCACGTCCCCCTCTCTCTGACCCTTCCTCTGCATGGTCTCGACCTCCACCCCGCCAAGCCATTCAGCCCAAGTCAGCCAAAACCCAGAGGAGGTCTGCTACCCCCAGCCACCTCCACATGATTTGGCTGGCTCCCTCTGCCCCACAGGCTCCACTTCATGCTCCATGTATTGCAAAGGGACGTGGACACAGACCACTCTCATCTATCAAATCGTGTGAACTGAAAATGCAAACTGGAAGCCGCTGCTTCAGAAATGGAACTCGTGTAGTCCTTACCCACATTGCAGAGCTTACCTCCTTCTGAGTTAAACCTCCCGCCACCTTCTCCATCTGTGACTCTTGTCCCTCTCCTTTGATTTCTCCCATGATATTTTGCTTTCACCATCAATGTCCTTCACAAACCAAGTTGCCAAGCATCTCCTTCAAAACCCTCCAAGATCCACCTACTTGCCTGTAGGGACAGAGAGGGAAGGGAGAAAGAAAAGAGATGTTAAGAAGAGTCTAAATAACACTAAGACAACAAAAAATACGTGCACATGTTACTCAGCACCACAGATCCATATTACTTGTTCATGTCACCTATGGCTTTTCGCTGACATTTCTGGTTATAAACATAATGTTTATATCAAACAATGTCATATCAAAACACATCGCTGCCTGTAGCAAGATACCTCGCATTTTTCTGAGCCCTGAAATAGCAATCACACCCCATACATTTGTGAAGTGCACTCAGCTGGGACAGCTCTGCAGAGCTCCAAGTGTTTTCCCAATACCTCCCTTGAAGAAAGAGCTGTCAGAACCAGTTCCTTCCTTCTCCCAGAAGATATCCTCTCTTTGCTGCAGCTCCCTGGGGCTGTGTGGCTCAGCCCCTTGCCTCTGCCCGGTGCTGATGCTGGGGCTGGTGCAAGGCGCATTCCAGAAATGCTTCCAGCCAGCGCCCCTTGTGCTGCTAACTCTCCTCCTTTCCCTAAACATTCAGACATGGCTTAGTCAGACTTTTTTTTTATTATTTTTTTTTTTTTAAATAGTTGCTCATTCTCAATGAGACATGGGTGCATCTGTTCTGGAAGGTTCTCTGCCCAAGTCATCATTACCTGATATAGCTTACTTGGATTAGAGCCCAGACCTAGAAAACGTTCCTCTGGATTAATTTGTTTGTGAATAACAGATTAAAATGAAAAAGAGGATGTAGATTTGTTTGCTGTGAGTGTAATAATCTCAGCATTAGGATTAGCTAGCAGCATAAGCAAAAAATCCAAAAACTCTCAAAAAAGTTATCTGAGATTAAGGAGTCTTGGCGATTAAGCTTTATGATTTGCTGCTGAAGCAACCAACACATCTGAATTCATCATTATTTTTTCCTAAACCCAAGAACTAACAAGATAAACCAAAATATTTCCATCAATTCCCATCATGTTTTGGTCTATTATAAAGTCTCTTTTTAAACATCAAGCTGACTTTGTGAAGACTACGGTAGGAGTTAACTAAAGAGTAGGCAGTACAAAAGCATCCTGAAACTGGGTGACAAGCTGTGCCAGGCTGCGATTTTGAGGCAGTGAGAGCAGAGGAGCTTTGCTCTAGTCTCCTGTGTAATGTGGGAGCAAATAAAAAAAAAAAATAACATCTTCCAGTTACCAGAAGGATAAAGAGAGATGCAAAATCATTCAGAACTGGACACAGATTGCAAACCCTTGAGGATGCCATGCCATTTTTGAACCACAGTTTCTAGAAATTCTTAGGGGTCAGACTTTTGTTGTTGCTGTCGAGCTTGAAAAGCACACTATTAAATTGGGAGCTCAGTACCAGAGAAGCAGCAGATTTAAGGGTCAATGCAGAGGCCAATCACCTTTGGTGTTGACAGGGCTCTGCCCTGCCTCTGCTGCACCCCACACCGGCTCCTGCAGCAACCTCTGGAGGCAGGGACAGGCTGGATTATGTCATGTATTACATGACGTTACTGGATCCTGAAAGCACCAGGTAGGACACTCACAGCCTCAGGAGTGCTCTCACAGGGACCCACTACATCTGATTTTTCAAGAAAGCATCTGTTGTATTACAGCCAATCAACAGGTCCAGGCTCAGCCCGTGAACTGCTCAATTTCATTAGACACAGCAAATCTTCACAGGGGTCATTTCCCACTGAAGTCACTGGGTCGGTTTGCTTTTCTACAATGAATCATATTCTGCTCTTTAGGCTTAATACTGAAATCCTTTTCTAGATAATTCCCACTAACTCTGCTCTGTATGTTGCCAGCCTCATAACCTCATATCCCATCGATGTCAACAGCAAGGAGGGTTGGTCACCTCTTCACAGTGCCCCCAAACACCATATTTGTGTTACCACAAATCTGTCCCCTTTGCAGACGTTGCTGTAACACCTCCAGGTCTCAGGGTTTCATGTTTGCTGGTCTCTTGGTACAACCCTGCCATCCCCATCCTCTCCAACACATCCCATCCAGACCCTCTCCTCAGCACCCAGCAGACCACAACAAGCTTCAATACTTCATACAGAGGAAAGCTATAAAAGGTCCTGTCTCATCATTGGAAAGCTCAGTGGGGGCAATCCTAGGTCACTGCCAAAACACCCCGTTGTTCTTTTAGGTTTTTTGCTGTTTGGTTTTGGGTTTTTTCTTCCCCCTCATGACTGGTTTCAGGGCCAGATGAATCTCAAAAAGGAAAAAAAAATAAATAGATACAGGCATTGATTCAGGTATCCAGTACTCAGACACTTCAAATAAAATGCCCAGCTCCTTTCTGTAATTTAGCTCAGGAAAGCAGTCAATTTGCTAAATTAAAGATTTTAGAAGTCTTACGAGCGAAGCGAGCCCAGGCTTTGCCCCGTAATTTATTAGCACTTCAATTTCATTTCTCTTAGCTTACTCAACCCTTCATTTCAGAGCCAGTTAAGTTTCAGTCAAGTAGGTTCATTATACCATGGAAAAACCCATGTGCTAAACTAGTGCTATAGACTGCACTAGCGCCCTTAAAAATAATAACTATAGCAGGAGTGAGCTGCCACATCCCCAGCACAGACCAGCTCGGAGTTCCTGGTCACCCTATGTTGCCATGGCTACAAGCGATGCTCAGAAACCAACGCTGCCACGGAGATGAGATTGCCATGACACCAAGGCAAGCAGGAGGCTACGCTGGGGCTGGGCAGATAACACACTCCAATTTCTGGATGTCATAATTTTAATTAGTAAAGGAATATAATATAGCCACTTGCACATAGGTAATGCAGAACTTCAGTAGCATTTCTGCTGAATTAAATTTAGGAGGTTTTAATCTAGCTTTAAAAACAAATGGCAAAAATGCAAGATCTTGTTAACAAAAAAAATTACAAAATACATTAGAATTCTATTATAGCAATAAAGTGGGGGCAATTAATATGCCCTAAATATAAGTAAAAACCAAATGAGGATCCCTTATATCTATATTAACTATGTATTACTGCCTTCCTGAAGCTGAAAGGTAAAGGTTTCCCACGAGGCAGTTACAGAACAAGAGAAACCAAGAAAGAAACAAACTCCTCTGTACCAGGATTTTGAATACTGGAAATTTGTCCATGACTGGGGGTGTACAGGCCGCACCCTGTGTGATGCCAGGCACCTTTAAGCAGGGAGTTATCGAATCCCCCCATTTAGCTAGGCACATTAATTAGGCTGTACTAAGATACTCATTTCATACTATTCAGTTGTTGCCAAGACACCATTCACACTTCTGACTCCCCATTAGCATCAGCTAACAATCTTCTGACGCCTGGTTTTCAAAGAGCTCCAGAAGGATTCAAAGCTGCTATAAGAAAAGAACAAGGCAAGAAAGAAAAGCTGCTTGCTCTTGCGGTCAAAGGAAGAAGTTCAGCCCACGGCTTTTGTGTCTCAGATAACCAGGAAACCAAACAATAAAACCCCAAATTCATTACTTTCTTAAGTCTCATCATTTGGGGATCTGAGTTGTGATTTTTAAATCACAGCTTGCTTGGGAGTTAGCAAAAGCAATAAAGCTTGAAAAAAGCAGACATAACCACAAGTTCCCCTGTTTCCACCTTCTCCCTCAAGTGTTAAGCAAGCTTTCTCCCTGCTTACATCCACAGCTGGGTCCCTCCTGCGTCCCTGGAAGCCCACAACACAGCCCCGACATTTCTCAGCTGCTTTCCCATGTTCAAAACATAAATGATTTGAGCACAGGTTCAGTCAAGGGCACAGAAATTGTTCATCCTGGGCAAAGCTCTGGGGAGCTGCATGGCAGAGCCAGGGCTGGGGGAAGCCCTGCTGCAGAAACCAACCGGCACTGCCGTGTCATGCAGGTGGTGGGCTTGGCATGGACAGGGTCAGAGACACAGAAAAATTCCAGCCAGCCTGATCTCACCCATTATTTCACTCTGAAACAGAAACCCTGCTATCTTTGACCCTACTCTCCTTCGAGGATGCAGTCAAAGCACTTCTGCAATGCTGCTGCCTCTGCAACAGTATATCCACAGTGGGGAAATCAGCCCCGTAGTCTCAGAGCCTCAGCAAAAGCTAAATGCATTTAGTAATCACCATTACTGCGAGGGCTGTATATTCCAGGCTTTGTGTCGGTGTAACACTCGATACATGTGTTTACGGCTCAGCAATGAAGGTAACGGTGGCAGAGATTAAACGTCGAGGCTAGCAGGAAGCCAATGACACAATAAACGTCCAACTGCTCAGCCTCTATTGTAGCAACAAGACTATCCTTACCCTCAGGCAGAAATTTGTTTCGGATCTTATTTCAGCTTAACTTGATATTAGCCTTAAAAACAGTTTTTAAAAAAATCCTTACATCTATGAAATGTTGGAGGCAAATGAAAGAGGTATGAGAAGCCCAAACCAGCACATTTTGTTCTGAGTCTGGTGTGAAAGTACATGGGCTTGAGAAGTGGAGATTTCTGATTTGCACCCTTCATTCTGTCACTTGCTCCAGGACTGAAAGGCAAAGCACGACTGAGTCACTGCCCAGGGGGGAGATGGCCTCCGAGAGAGGTCAGGAGTTCCTCCCTACAGCAGGAAAACTATAAAGGACAGATTAAAAAGAAAGAAAGATAATTTATTTAAAACTTTGTTTTGCTATTGTGAAGACACTAAAAATATTTTCAAAATAAAATAGGACTGGAGAGATAATTCTTTACAACGCTTAGGGGTATTGCTTTTTTCTAGATACAAAATGTGAGGGAATCGGGTCAGAACCGTGGGTCTTTGCTCTTGCACGAGCTTCTCAAATTCACAGGAAAACAAATGTCACTGTTCTTCACCGAGTCATCTTTTGCACGCAAGCATGATTGTAACTGAATCACTGACAAATTACAAACATTTGCCACAATTTATTAATCCTGGAAGGTTCTGGGTTTTTTCTCTTGTGGCTGAAAAGAATAAACCTGAGTCAGCTCCAGCACAAAAATCAAATGCTAGTGAACAGGATGAGACGTCGGCCCTTGTGGGGTTTTTTTATTTACCCTGAGGAAGTAGGTCTGCAGCTCTGCAAAGGCAGGTGCCAAGGACCACGGTCCCTTTGCCAGTTGGGCTGCCGGCACTGGCTGGGTGCAGCTTCACATTGGTGATGCACTCACAAATTTGGCTGGAGAAAGAACAGAGCTGCCTGCATCCGTCTGCGCAGCATTTGTTTTGCTTCTCTCTGCTCACCCAAACTGCAGACGATTAGGTTTTACGGACAGGGCTGCAGCAGCATAAAGCATCCTTCCTCTGCAGGAGAGTCACTCGCCTGCTCTCCTAAGCAGAGCCATGTTAAGTGGGACCTACCAGGTCTGGGTGAGAAGATCCCTGTTGGTCGCGCTTGAGCCTTCCCCTTGCTTACAACAGGCTCAGAGTGCTGGGACATCCACACCGCCTTCTTACCACCTGCAGTGGAGAGGGAATCACGCTCCACAGATTCAAATCTCCTTCCTCCCTTGATACATTCTGCTTGCTTTGACGGCAATTCTTAAAGCTAGTTTTTCTAGAAGCGATTAAGTTCTTGCCTGTATAGCTCGCAGCCTTTCTTGCTCAGCTGTCTCCTCATGAGACTCAGTATCATTCAGAATTTGTCAAGATATTTCATTTTTTTGGATGTTAATGTACATTTAATATTTAGATATGTTCCTCCACCCTCAAGAACATGCTTGGTGAGGTTGTAGGAGGATGCCTGGTTTGAAGGAGTTAGGCACCTGGGAATGTTTTTTACGTCTGGGGAGCATCAGCTCACCAGCCTTGCCCACCCTTTCCCTTCCTCATCACGGTTATGACTCATCCTCCCACATGGATTCTCCTGCACTCTCAGGCATCGCTGGTTCAAAGTAACTGCCACATCCCAGTTTATGCAACCCCACTAGCCAGTCCCCTGAGCACCTGGTGTGGGTAACACAACCATTTTCCTTTGCCCCCAGACAAACATGCCCTTCTCGAAGCCTGTGCCCCCCAGGCCCCCTTCCTGCAGCAGTGGTCCCACCTGCAGGCACGCTGGTTATGCTCCATGCCCGGGGGTCTTCCTGGAGGTGCTCCGAGGACCATCGCCGAGCCCTGAGGGCTCTGTCTCATGGGCAACTCGCAGCTATCGGAGTATTCAGTTTACAGGCATTTTAAGCTAAAGGTGAATACAAAAAAACCTTATTCTCATTTATGCATGCATAAGCCCCCCTCAACCTTGCAACACAGTATAAGCTGTTAAGGATCCTAAATGGTGTACGTCAACACATTAATCTATGGGCAACTTGCAAAGATCCTACCCCAAAGCAACACCAGCAGAGAAACTGAGATCTTACCCAGGAGAAAAGCAAACGCTCTTTGAACAGGTCAACAACCAAAGCAGGAGCCTTTGTACCCAGCAGCAGGGCTCTGCGGAGGTGGGCAGGAGGGGTGGCAGGACATGCAGCGGGGCTGCAGCCATGGCGTGGGCTGGGGCCAGGGCGCGGACCCCACTCTGCCACGCACCCGCCACGCTCCGTGGGACTGCGCTGCAAGGTGAGAGCAGGACAAATGCTGCTCTTCGAAGTAAAACGAACCATACCAAAGTGGGCGATAGATGCTAAGCATTATGCTGTGCATGGGAGCGGGGCAAAGCCAGTCACTGCTTGCCAAGCACCACGGTGAGCAGCTCCCTGGGGCTGCCAGCCCCTGGCAGGGGGACACTGGCACATCCCACTGCACACACACCTCCGCTCACACAGCCAAGGCTAAAAATCAAGATAAAGCTGTGAAGAAAGCAGCATAAAAATTACCCTGAGTAACATTTTAACTATCACTTAATTTATATCTAAATAGTATAAATATCTATTGCCATCCTTCATGCCTACTGTCAGCTGTATTTTCTTACAGTGCATTTGCAGGGTATGAACGCGTGGGGTATGCACCCCAAGATATTCATACAGTTCCCATTTAAGATCATCACATGGACCAGCAGAGAAAAATCAGTAGAGATTTTTTGCTTTGAAGCTACCAGTGCCTCAGTTTATTAGCCTAGAAAATTAATTAAAAAAACAAAATTCAAGTTAATTATGCCAGGCTCACATGGGCTGAGTTATTTGTTCCCTCCAGCACTACAGGAGTATTCACTCCCAGAGGAGCTGCAATGACAAGGGGCTCTGTGATACTTATTTGCTCATCTCTCCAGCATCACACACTGGTTGGGGACCTCACTACAAATAAGCCTTTGCAGTTGCAGAGGAGCTGGGACACTCCAGCCCACAGCTCCCACCTCTGCAGCCACCTCCAGAAGTGATGCCTGGTCACATCAAAAATCTCTCAGAGATGGCTTAAGGTACAAATCTCTCAGAGATGGCTTAAGGTATCAGCTCCAGAATAAAACAGGCCAACAGATGAATAGAGGGGATAACAAAGAGAATTAAGTTTCACTGTACTTATGAGAAAAAATTGACAAGAGTTCTGTCTGCTTGGTTAATATAGAAAGTCTTTTCCTGCAGTCAACACGTGCTTCCTAATCTCAAAATATTTATAAATTATAGGTAAATACCAGACACGGAGATGCTACAAGCGTTTTAGATGTATCAATCTTTAAAGCTATTTGCCTCCAAAAGCTATGAGAAAGGTCTTGGCAATAAAATCAAAAAATCATAGCAAGAAAAATGTAGGGCGAACAAGTTACTGATGGGTTTCTTACGTGGAGCTGGGATGAAAACCAAAATGGGACTATTTAACAGTGAAAACTGGGTATAATTGCCAGAAGCCTCTGCTAAAGGTTACCACAGCAGCAACCTTTACTGCATAAAGTCACTGTTTATAAGGAACAAGTCCTTACAGAGCTTAATCCCAAGGCTCCTGATGTTAGGAGGAAAAGCTCCCTTCGCCTTGCTGGGCTTTGATGCAAGTCCTGACTCAGCAGCTGGCTGCACTGGTGACGTGGGCTGTGGCACTTCAGATGGGAAAGCATGCCACAGCTCTGCTCTCCCTGCCAGAGGGCCGGCATCACCCCACGCAGCCGCTTTCAGCGGTGATGGAGGCAAACACATGGACAAATTCCTTAAAAAGAGAGGATCAGGAGTCCATCCACCGCTGGCGTTCCATGTGACGATGCCAACGCAGCCAGCTCTGGTCAGAGCAGGAAGGGGAAGGGGATACAGTAGGAAACCTCGAGACACAGACAGACGCAATGAAAAAAATAAGAGCATACAAGAGAAACAATGAAACACTTTGGGGAATAATAGTTAATTAAACAAAAGTTGAAAGAAGCCGTACACTTCTTTCAAAGAGGGGGAGTATGCTGTAGCCTCAGCTCATGGTGGGAAAGGAAACGTGAAACAGTGTCAGTCAGTGGTCTTGAATAGCCGTTCTAAGGCTTTGCTGCACTGAATCAGCACAGGAATCTACATATCACAGTGGGTTAGAAATTTCTAGCACAATAAAGCTGTTCTGAGTACTACTGGAGCTTTCTTGAAGAAGTAAATAAACACAGACAGATGGAAATAACTGTAATCCAAATGCTTGGAATTGTTGGAGTGCAGTTTGCACTTATCCTAGATTAGCCCTTAAAACCTACCCCAAGCTATGAAAGGGGAAAAAATTCACTCCTGGCAGAAGCAGGTGGGAGGCTCCTGGGCTCTCAGACACCAGTGGAGCCTCTGGCCCTCAGCTGCCATCAGCGGCAAAACCCAGTGAGCGCACAGGCAGGGCTTCTGCACGGGCACCGTCCCGGCACGTGTGGGGCTGCCGAGGAGCCCTTGTGGCACAGCCCGGGACCCCTGCAACCCCCACCCCTGAACAGTGCCAAGCCCACGGAGCAGAATGCTGCTGCCTGCACCAGGGATGAAGTCAAACCCAGGGAAGCCGCGCCAGGTGCCACAGAAGTTCTGGCAAACACCCCGCAAAGCTGCTCCCTTCCTCCTGCCTGCTGGTCATCCCTGGCACAGGGCTGAGAAGCTACCTACCTGCATCTCCTCCAGTTACGTCACACTTTGAAAACTAAAAATTAAAAGTAAACTGCTAATAATAAAAGTTTTCAAGAAACACCTTGAAACTTCTTTCCACATGCAAGGAGAAAAAGCCACGTTGCAGATTCCTCACCCAAACCATCCCCCTCACGGTACCCATCACCGCGGCTGCTGCTGTTGATGACACCGGTTCCAAAAAGCACCCAAGACATCAGCGTTTTCACGTGGCTTTTCCACAAAGTCACAGGTGCCGTCAGGTGGTGAGTGGCTCTGCAATACAGAGAGAAGCAGACGCATGCCTGGTGGCTAAGGGCTCGCTGGCCACCACCGTTGGGCTAAGGGTTTGTTGTTTCCCCAGAAATTAGAAGCCGTGGGCAGCACCAGATGGGCACAGCTCAGCACTCCACGGGCCGGCCAGCAGTACCAGCCCGATGGGTCCCTGCACCTGAGGCCTCGGGGTGTCCCTGACGCTCAGCACCCCGCAGAACAGCACCAGCCGGGCCAACCCCTGGCAGCCCAGGGCCAGGGTGCTCCAGGTGTACCGTGGCACGGCCCAGCAGGTGGGATTAGACAGATTTCTCTGTTATTCAAATTATCTCAGCTTTTTTATCTTTTCCCCAAGGAAAAGAGAGTTGGTGTAAATAAAATAGATTTCTTCTTGCACCTTGGCCAAGCCTTCCCTCCAAGGATCTCCATATGGCTGGGTAACTTCCAGGCTGCTTAAGATTGGATAACTCTTGTTTTCTGCAAATTCTCCCCCTTATTTTAAATAAATAAACAAATAAATAACGTGTAGCTAATCTAATTATAAATAATGAAAGGTTTATTTAAGTGTATTTCCCCTTGTGGAAAAGGCAGGGCAGCTCTGAAGGAAGGGGAGGGGGTGGTGGCACCTGGTTTACCACTCGATATCAGCCACTTGTTACAATTTAGTGATTTAACGTTTCTTGCCTGCCATTTCCCAGTTTGCCCACGAGCCTGCCACGCTCCTGAAATTCCATCGGGCCGGGATGCGGCAGCTTTCCCCGTGCACCCTGCCAGGACGGAGCGGGGGAACAGCACTTTGCAGGGACATGGGACAGGCCTGCGGCAGCCACCAGCTCCCGGGGGGCACCTCAGGGCCAGGCACACAAGGGGCCAAGGGCCCGCACTGGCCCCCAAGGGCCCGCACTGGCCCCCAAGGGCCCGCACACCCACCCCTCCAGCAGCTGGTGCCCCCTCAGCGCAGAGCACAGCGGCCAGGGCGCAGCACCTGCTCACCAGCAGCCTGCCTCGGCACCCATTGAACTATAAGCCGTCACATGCCAATTCATTGCATTAGTCTAAATATTCCATAGTCAAGCAAGACAAAAAGGAAGGTGTCAGGGATTTTTTTTTTTTATTATTTTTTAATCAGGCTTTCCCTTTCCCCCTGGCCCAGCAGCACTGGCTGTCCCCATATCCCCGAGCCAGAGGGTAAGCCGGCCTTGGCTTCCCGGGCAGGCACTTCCCAGCGGGATCTCCTTTGTCTCCACCCACCCTTCCACAAGGAGCAGCGAAGGCAGATGGGCTCACACCTGCCCACCGCCCTCAGCACCGGCTGCTCCAGGCAGGCAGCGGACACAGGCTCACTCCTTCAGACCTTGGCGGGGGGGGAAACACCCAAAAAAACCCCATTTCTAGAAATACTTGCCAGTCAAGATTTCCAGAAAGTATCATGCCTCCTTTGGAAGCAATCCATCGCGTCTACATCTAATATAATCCAAATTTTGTAAAACAATTAACAGAGTCAAAACATCTGTTATGGAAAAGACTGTACCACAAAGATCTGATTGGTGCGTGGTATAATGAAAAGTTACAGGCAGAAAATAGTAAATGGAAAAAATTATTTAAAAGCAAGTATCCCTTTGTACCACTGGGAAAAATCCTGGAGAAAGTCCCAACTCTCATTTTATGAAAACATTAGGAAAACCACGGCAAAACACATTATCAATGGCACTTTGATGAATATAGACAGAAACAAATACAAAACAAGCAGACTGGGGTACTGGAGAGCATGTTAGGGCAGGGAAACTTTTCTGCATGCTCAGTGGAAACACCGTCATTGCGACTGGAAGGACAACTCCACCTGAGCAGACCGAAGCCACCTATCCGGAGCCCACAGCAGCCCCGTGGGTTCAGCGTCAGAAGGAAGCCAGCCCTGGGGAGGCACTGCCCATCAGCAACACCCTGCCTGTGACAAGACCCCTCACCTGCCATTTCTGGAAAACATCCGATAATCCATTACTAGCCACGTGGAGAAATAACTACATGGGAAATATTTTCAAGGAAAGATTTGTTAAGCTTATGAAGACCTCAAATAAAAATCATAATAATAAAAAAATCTCTGAAATTAGTATTAGCACATTTTGCTTATACCATCCTCGGTGAGATGTAAAGCAAGCAGAAAGCACCATCCTCCAGAAGGCCCATCCTGGTCTACACCAGGAAGGGACAATCCAAAAATCTTCTGGCCCTCGATCCTACCCTGTTGCAGGCCACCTACATAACATCTGCCTGTGCGTGTCAATGAGCATGAGTGCACGCGTGCCTGCAGATATCCCAGCAGAGTCACACTACGCCACAAATTTATCAGCTCTTTTTGATAAAGTTATTCTTGAAAGCCTACCTCCTCCCTTCCCCCACCTTGTTATGTGGCTCTTGTGCAACTTTGGCAAGGAGGAGGAAAGAGGATGTGATGCTGAATGGGCCAGATTGCTCATTGGCATTCTCAGTCTGCCTGGCAATTTTGTTATGCTGCTTTAGCTGGAACAGACTAAGTCCTGAATTGCAACAAAATTAAGCAAAACAGTTTCATTTCCGAGAAGCCTGGCAAAAATACCCAGTAAACATGGGTGAGATCCAGAGAAGAGAACTGATGAGACATGAAATTCTTACCGAGTTTTAGCAACTGGTTTCCTTACAGCTTGTTAAGCATCCAGACCCTTCCAGCTACCCTGAAGAATGGAAACCTCTACTTTCCAAGTCATCCTTAACGCATTTAACCTTTAAAAACAACTATAGATACATATGGTACTAGGAAAGGTAACAAAATCTGCGAGTTTGCAGCAAGATCCATGATGCAAGTCTTAGAAAAAACTGAAGTGCACCTGATCCGCACAGAGAAATCTCTGAATCAAAGTCTGCACTAAGCAGCTAAGCATCCAGGAATTTTTACCAGGTTGGGATACAGGGAGTTTTATGGCAATTTGATACAATAGACACTCTCTTTGGCTATTAATATTTTCATATTTCAAAATTATGTTACTTTCTCCACCACCCTCTCTAGGAGCCAGAAGTAGCAGAAACCCTACAGAAACATAAGGATCTGTCGAGATCTTGCCATTTCAGAAGGATTAAGGACACTACCCACCAGGCCTGTTGCCAAACACTGTTACTGTGATTGCGTATCGATGAAACCCATATGAATTTTTCCATTAAAACCATTTATGTTCATAAAGTTGTCTCTCAATTATCTGGAAATAATTTAAAAAATAAAATCCAAGCCCACCACTAATAGGAAGTATTACAGTCTTAGATGAAAAAAATAAAACTGAGCACACACTTGTCATAAAGTGGGAAAGGGCATATCGCAATACATGGATATTCAGGGGCCAGGGATTAAAGTGTGGCATGTGGCTTTTTCCTGCTATTGCACTTGGCAGTGCTGCATAACCCTGAAATCTGAAATAAACCACCTTTTTGGTATCACATGCACAGAATATTTTGTTATAGAGGAATGCACCACTCCTTCAGGTACGCGTGTTCACAGCAAAACTTAACCCACCCGCCCAGCAACAAAACAGTGTTTGCTTTCCTACCAGTCAGCTCGTACTGGGCGACACACAGCAGCCTGGGGATGCCCTTCTGGGACCACATACATGCACATACAGGCGGTCCAACGCCCAACCCTGCGGGAAGGTCTTTACATTAGGTAGGCAGTTAAAAGCCAAGCAGTGGTTTCCATGTAAAGCAGGAATGAAGCGCTGAAATACTTGGTTTAAAGCATTCTATGATGAGATTTGGGATTCCAATCTTACAGACGCTACTTGCTGAAAGTTAACTTAGTAGCTTCAACAGAGAAAGCATTTATAACTAACTCTCTGAAATGTGATCTACCCGCACCTGCTGTCCCTCCAGCCACAGCAGCTGGATCCCACCCGGACAGGCATGGGCACGTGCCCACCACCGTCAGCTCTGGCCCTGAAGTTTGGCTTGGGATATGCAAAAGCTGTCCCTCCTGGGAACTTTTAGTAATTTCCCAATTCTCGCTGGCACCTCAAAAGGCAGATGGAAAACTACTCAACCCTTTCATCCTGAAAAAGCAGCCTTTCCACCGCTGGCTCCCCAGCACAAAGAAAAGGCATATCCATCATCTGTTCCCCTAGCTTGCCAAGTGCAGACATCCATTCTATACGTACGATTTCCAGGGAAAGACAGTGGTAATTTTCCACGCCATTCACCATCTGCTCTCGCCTGCAGAACTGTTGACACGGGAGGGCAGGCAGCGTTGCCTCACCTGCCGCAGCTGCCCGGGACCCCCAGCTACAGCCCCCCACCCCGGGAAGAGCGAGGCTGTTTCTGAACCGTTGCCCTGCGATGGCACCCAAGACCAAGTCCAGCCGTGCCAGCGTAGCACAGGCATCGTTCTTGGTTTACCTCTTACTGCCAAGGCAGAAATTGTGTATACACAAAAATATTAAATTTTTAAAAATATTATTCTTAAGTATTAAAATTTTATAATTTTTTACAAACCACTCACTTTTCCAGCTACTTGCATATTCCCTTTCCCTGCTGTCCCCTAGATTTTTCTGGTGTAGACAACGATAGCAACTCATCACTTCAATGTTTTTATTTGTAATTTTATTGTATCTATTATTCTGGATCCTATGCCTCTCTGATGGCTTTCTTAACATAACATTTTCTGAAAACTAAGGCTCCTAAAATGGTTACATGTTTATCCTTTCTGAAATTAGTTGCTATAATAAATTACCTACTACAATAGCTCGGAACTTGTTTACTTCTCTTTATTTTACTAAGGAGACACCTAAAGGCATTTTAGAAGCCGTGGATGCCTAAGGGGAAAAAACTCCACGAACAGACAAACAAAAAAAATCAATTAAAGCGTGTCATATTATCCTAAATGAATTTGAAATAGAAAGTTTTCAGTCTTAGAAACACCCAGTATTTTTGAAGGGAAGAAACAAAAAACTACTTTGAACGTAGCTGAAAATCAGGAGGAAGCTGGAGCTTTCTCATGGCTGATGAAAGGGTTAAAAATCAAGATCAGCTATACAGCGGGGAAGGCTTGACATTTAGCCAGCACTACTGACCCCAGGCATCTGGGGACCTGGCAATAAAGACCCTCAAAAACACAAAAAGAGGATCTCAATAGATCTGTTGAGATGCCTCCAGGATGGCTGGTTACCAGCAAGGGGGTTGCAAGCTTGTAGTCAAAACCTTGAAGCACCCAAGATCTTTTAAGTTGCCAGCATCTAACTTGTCTTTGGGATCTGACCCTTCAAGCCCATAAACTTAAAAAAAAAAAATTAAACACCAAATGTAAGTCCTAGTGCACCTGGACAGTAAAAAAACATGGCAGAAGCTTATAGCTTTACATATGGCATTATCATAGCTGGTGCTCTTAACGGGTAAATGACAAATCATATGCAAATAAAAGATAAAGCAGGATGGTAACCTTCCTGTAGTGGAAAACCAGGCTGACCTGACAACCAACGCTCCTGCATTCATCTTGGAACCGTTACATTTATTTTGACTATTTGACAAGACTGGAAGAATAGTTTCAAAAAACACGAGCTGGCTGAATTCCCACTGTGTTCCGTAACATTTCTACTCCTGCATCAGTGAGCCTTGCACAGAAGGGCGATTACTACCCAGTCCAGATACACAAACTCACTACCAACAATATTACCTACAGAAAAAGACACCAGTGACATTTTTACCGCACAAACGGCCGAGTAGCCCCCCAGAATGTTCACCACCTGCAAAGCACAAACACATGGCTACTGACACAGGGCACTGACAAGATGCCAAACACCAGCAGCAGGAGAATGGAACCTTCTGCAAAAGGTTACCAGCGAGGTGAGGCAGGGAGCAAAACAAAAGGATATGCCTAGCACCAAACAGGTTTCCCTGGCAATGCAGCAATTTGAACTACCCTAACCCTCTACCCTCCTTGAACAGTGGGATTTACGTGCACTAATTTACAATGGCAACTGATCTAGAACTCAGATAAAAATAAAACGCTGCTTAAAAAAACTGGACGCATGGGGCCCAATTTGTGAAATTAATTTTATTTTTGAAATATGATATCCAATTACAAATAAATAATTCATACAATAAAACTCAATTAGGATATACAATGTTCAGGCAGTTCATAGCAACAACCAAGATCACATCGAAAATGAGTTTACATTAAATAACCAATTACAATAATATACAACTGGTCATTCAATTAACGTTTCAGCCTGGTCCACGGTGTATGCAAGTTGAAGATTGTTTCTCTTACCAGTAAAGAAATAGATGTTCACTGTTTTATACCCAGTCCAAAGTAGTTAATACATCACATTAATAAAAATTAAAAACGCTGCGTTGCATCACCTTAATGTAGTTTCAGTACAGAATAAAAGCTTGTGATTTTTAGCTGGATAAAGGTTATTACAAAGGACTCTTGCGTCCCGTAGTAATTTCTGTATAAAGTTACAAGTTTTATAGGACGTTTTTGATGTATGGTTTCAATTCCATACCCTTGTCCGCATCCTATCTATAAAACCAGTAGGCCATAGGTGTATGCATTATGTTCTTAGTTTCAGCTGTACGTTGTTTTTTGCTTTTGTTTCAGGGAGAAATATTTTACTGCTAAGATACAGCTTCCCCTTGAGGCATGGTCCTGCTTGTGTGCGAACTGCAGTAGCAGCAGCAGTAAACCTGCAAGGTCTTTTCTGACATGTGATTTTTAAATGTCCCCACCTACTCCAGAAACACTGCTCTCTGCAAAGAACACTTACATCATCTAGATTGAACTTAGCCTGAAGTCCTGAAATATTTTTAAATAACTGTGGAAATTTAAAGGAGATTCACAGCATCCTTGGAATTTCTCGGTCAGTCGCTGTTTATATAATGAAATATGTAAATTTTCACAACGGAATACATAGTTACAATTTCTGATGATTCAGTCCTGGGAAATTTATATTTACAAAAGCTTTGTTAAAAATCCCCTCTTTTTGGGGGCCCCTCAGATGAGATATATGCCCCTTGTTCTTAGTTTGAACTCAGAAAGACTATTTAAAAGTTCCGGCTTTTTACATTACAAAATCCCCCACGTGACAGAGACCATTACTTCCAACCATGCACTCTTCCTAATTTACCCTACAGCTGCCCACAGCCTCTGGGACACACGCAATACATTCCAGCAGGTACTTCTGTTGTTCTTGTTACACTGGGCATGGGAAGACACACACAAAAAAAAAGAAAATAAAAAAGGAGCGAGACTAGGTACATTCCTGGCTGGCATGTAGCACATCTACACAGGGTTTCAAACCTCCCTGATGCTGTTTTTCTGCTCAGCAATGCAAGAACACAAGGTGAGAAGACGGTGGCAGCCAAAAGTATCTGACAGGCATAGCAGCCCACAGGAGTACGACTGCCGGAGCAAGGAAGCCCTACATCTGAGCAGCAGCTGTGACTTACCATCCCATAACAGCCCTGGGCAATTAACGAGAAGCACGGGCACCCATGGGACAAGCGGCCTCAACGGGATGCGGAAGCACTCAACCTAGCAGTATTAAAAGTCTGTCTTTTGTTATAAATCAAAAGAAAACACATACTCATCACAAATATTTTAAGCCCATACAAGTATTGTAAATGTCTATCTCCAATGCTGAGATTAAAATTAATGAACTGCTGTATTTTCACATTTGGAAGAAGAAATAAATGTCCACAATGAATATGACTGCTGAAGTAGGAGGAACTACATATTTATCAACTTCCATTTTAAATATAAAAACCGAACTGCAAAATGAAACGTACAGTTAGACTGTAACGCAATCCTGTGACTGGATTAGAGGAAAAATCAGAACTACTGTTTCCAAACCATTTCAGAAGTTTAAATTTGTGCAACTTATCCAGAAGTGGGTTTAGACCCTTAGCAGAATAATAACTTCAGATTTCTCCTGAATTAACCAAAAGCAGATTTTCTTAAATCTGCTGCACAATGCACCAAGTGATATACATAGTACTTCAGCAACTAGTTAGTTTTCACTGAAAATCACACAAATACTTGAACAAAGTACATCCTGTGCTGACTGCCAGCTATTTAAGAACATGTTGATGGAGCACAGATTAAGTATTAGTAATGTCTAATATATGATCTGACATTTTCCTACAGACTTGGCAATTTCCACATTCAGATTCTTCATTTTCCAACATTAGTCTTATCTCTACTGGCCAGAAGGTTTTAATTTATGATCTAGATATCTATAGGCATTAATCTCATAAAAGTGGTTTGATTTCTTTTTGTTGCTTATATTTCCATTTGACTAGTTACACCAAATTCTCCAAAAAGGTAACAGTTTTTCATAGGCAGCAGTGGGGGAAATCTACCAATAGTGCGAGAGATGGTAACGTCACAAAATACAGCACAAACCTTCTCACCATTTCATCAAAGCTAAAGTACAGGGAACCTACTTGATAAGTTTCAACTCCTATGAAACTGCTTTTCACAAACAGGGAAGTGTTAACTTAGTTTAAAAAACCCTCCAAAATATTATTTGAGAATTTGTGTATCATCTCCCAAAACTCCCACGTCACAAACGCTAACAGCAGGAACTCTCTGCCCCAAACGCTTCTGCCATTCAGAATTGCTAGACGCTACCACAGTAGGGTACTACAGCAAGCATCAGACCTCAATTTTTGTAGTACTGTGATACACATGAGGGAATAATCTCTAAACTAAAGCTATTAAAATATTTGCTCCATCACAAAGTTGACTGATGTATGCATTTTCACATTCTCATGTAAGTGGTTAAAACAGTCTTTCCAGAAATATTTTGAAAATAGATTTCACATCTGAAAGATCAAAACACTCTCACTGAAGAAAAGATCCCCCATAGCTCTTCAAACAATATTCATATATCTATAGTAGAACAGAAATTGAGACTCCTTCCCAAAAAGTAAGAACTGGGTGTAACAAACCAAGCAACATTAACTCTGGCTGACAAATACTTCAAATATCTGTTTTTTAAACCAAAAAATGCTAAACAAAAAAACCCACAGAATTAAAGGGAGATTTTTAACGGCACAAAGGGCAGCTAGGCACCAAGTGAGCTGAGAACATAACTGTCATTATGTCTTTAAAAATCCCCCCAAGTAAGATTTGGGTTGTAGCTAGGGCAGAAGAGGGGTCTCACCAGACTTTCACAAGCAATGAAAGAGGAAACCCAGTGTAATGTCCAAACCTAATGAGAAAACACTGAAGTTGTTACAGTCCCTCTGCTAAAAGGACACTGTTAAATGTACGAAGTTTTAAGTGAAATTAATGCTGAGAGCTCTTACTAGCTCTATACAATTCTACTGGATAAAACTGTCATGAGCTATTTAAAAAAGGAGTTTCTGTATTTGAAAGATTCTTCTTACATTTAGCTTTTGCTGTGTCAATAGCATCTTATGTATTAAACAAGCTTTAACTAACACCTGCAAATGTACCTGCCTTTATGCAGAGCTGTGCCACGACCATATTTTCACTTTCAGATAAAAACAAAAGTAACCATTAGGCACATATTGAAGGTGTGTTACACGACCTGGAATGTCAAAACATTTTTTTTCCCTCAGATTTACACAGGAAAAATAGCACAGCAGCAAATAACCTGGTGCTCCGTTCAACAACGATCTCGTTACAAGCATTTTCAATGTACATAATGTCACAACATCAATACCTTCTTAACTTTAAATAATTAGGTAAAAAAAGGCCCCAGTATAACCATTTCTTATATAGCCAAGTTCTCTCTATATACATCCAAATTTTAAAGATACAAATAAAACATTATACAGGATTTATAAATGTTTAAAAACTTGAGGCTTCAGAATCATGGCTTCCCAAAAAGACCCGGGAAAATCCACAGACTGACAAGGTAGCAAAGAAAACTGGAAAAAAGGAGACAGACACAAGTTTGCTGCCATAACATTTTACTAAACTTGCCAGTCATCATGGTGATGTTATCAGAAATAACAGTTTAAGCTGCAAATGAGGAATGGTGGTTTTCTGTGTTGATCTCAAGTGTCGAGACAGGCAATTCAAGTATTTCCTATTTGATCCAAGCTCATTGTAGCAAAGTGGTGCAGAAAAAAAGAATTATTTTACGTTTTTTCCATACATTCGATCAATGTCCATTTGATAGTATGCCGTAAGCTCTTTGCGTTTTAGTTTGAACGCATCTGTCACAAGACCAGTCTCAGGGGTCCAAGGATCAGGGCTCAAACGAATTTTTACTGGTATTTCAAACTTCTCCAGATTAGCTGTAAAAATAAACATTTTTAATACAAAACTTAAACATAACCGGTTTTCTACAATTAAGCATACAAGTACAAACTGTATTCTCACACAGAAAAGTGTGAACCAAGAAATGCACCCCAAAACCCCCACGGTTAGCTTTGAAAACCTGTGTGGTCACGAGCAGAGGGACAGCATCCACCAGTAACCGTGCTCCAGTCTACACAGAAATCCTGAAATCACTCCCAGCTTTTTAGGAACAGTTAAAGTTAGGTACCCAACTTCAGGAAAGCCTCAGTGCATGGAAGTGACATCCCCAAAATACACACTGTTGTAGCCCTGTTATGATACTCATCTTCTGAGATAGAATCTTAAAATTCATATTCTGTAAGCCTGAAAAAACGAGGGTGGGGGTGTGTTGTGTTTTTTCCTGATAGCCCTAAACTGTTCAAGGAAAGCAAGCTCATACAGTGGCTGTTCTCCTTACTGAAACAGCACGGTGCTCTGCATGTGACACCTTGAGCACAAAATGCTGTACCACTTGCAGGAGCTTCTCCTATGGTTTCAGATGCAAGAAGAAAAAAAACCCTAAAAGCTAATCAATAGATGGGCAATATTAACACAAATATCTACTTTCAGGTTAGATAAAAATTTTCAAATCCACAAATGTATAATTACCCTGGGCAATTTTTAGAGCTTCCTATGCCTTTTACTCCCCTTGATATTAAATCACTGGGTTTGGGTTGTGGGGGTTTTTTTGCAATTTAGTACTAAAAATCATAATATTACTTTGAAAGTAAAGGCTATGATACTAAAGTGAAAAACAAAAGCAAATATATGATAACAACAAAATGTGTAGAAGTGCCTCAGGATCAAATCAAGTATTAGTTTTATCCATTTTAACAACATATTTAATTCTCTTTAAAATAGTGCTGCACAAAAAAAACCAAAAGGAAAGCAAGCACTCTCCACCACAGCACTTCTTAGAATGACTTTGCCTGTATGTTCCATGCAGATGAAAAAAAAAAAAAAAAAAATGGAGATGTGGGGCAAGGAAAAAAAAAAAAAGTCTGCTGCAGTATTGAGACTGTACTCATTGTAACAGCATGCTCCTGTAACAGAAGTATGCAAGTATACATCATAAGAGTTTCATATAATCACAAGCAATGTGGAGAAGTGAAGGTTAACAAGACAAAGACTGTTGGAAGCACAAAGTTATCTGTAGGAGAGATGAGGACAAACTGCAAACAGGTGCAGAAGAACATTACGATACCAAGTGATTGCAATTCATTGCAGAAAAACTTAGAAGAGAATGCATATGAAAAACAGAGTTAACATCCACAGTGACCATTTAAAAAAACATTCTGTGGTCATAAATGACTGAAAAAAAGCTCAGTGCTTCATAATAGTCAAAAGCCAAAACAAGGCAGAAATTCTTATGAAAGAGTAAACAAAGCATCACTGTGCTACTGTTTCATTCTGCACCAGAATACCTAAACAGACTACAACCAATCAGCATGGAAAAAAATACAGCTGAGGGCAAGTATAACAGACATGGGAAAAAAAATGACAACTGCTATTGTGACTGTCCACTTCTCATACAAGAGCTCAGCAGAATCAGGCTGAACTAGCAGATGGCAGGTTCTTCAGAGAGTTCTTCACACAAACTTGGCTGAGCTGTGCAACTCCGCCACAAGACAGTACGGGTACTGATACAGAGACTTTAAAATGTGACTAGAAGAGTTAATGGAAGAAAAGTCTATGGAAAATTATTAACTACAAAGACACTGCTTTTGGCTTAGGAAATCCCTCAGATGCAAGTCACTGGAAGCTAGGAGAGCCCTGTCACCTGTCATCATTTCAGCTATGCACAGGTGTGTAGCAGGTGAGACTGTATGATGCCCAACACACGTATCATGGATCTACAGATGACTCGCCCCCTTTTGGGCCAGCAGCTAAGGCCAAAAAGGCGCTACAGGACATCTTAAAGAGCACCAGACACACACATCTCTACATATACGGAACTGAACTTGTTAAGTTTGACCTGTTTTTATATTCTTTCCTCAGCTAATGACCACGGTAAAAAAATGGTTACCTAAACCAGGAGGACTGACATATCTCATGTTTTGTTGTTGGTTTTCTGTATGAAAAATTCACTTCATATATGTTCTATGAAATATACATTGCTCAAGGGAAGTATTTTTAGAGTCTATGCTTATCTGTAATATGGTCCACAAGGTTCATACTCTTTACCCAGCTACTCACCTGCCATGGCAGCCTCAGCTAGCACCTTCAGTACCTCTTTTTCCATCTCAGGACTGTTGCAGATCTCTTCCCAGGTTCCTTTAAATCCTTTCTTTCGAGCTAGTTCTGCGAGCTCCTTTTGATTTGGCACAACAAATCCAATGACATAAGAATGGAAACTGAGAAGTATAGTGTACTTTAGTATAAATTGTAAAGTTAACAAGTCTTCAAAAATAACATTTCGAGTTGGGGGGTTTGTACTTTACACAGAGATATTGCTCTTAACAGTTGGCTTTTGTTCACCTGATAATCTTTCTGAAACAGCACACACGTTACCTTTGCCTGCTTAAAAATAAGTAGAAAGAGAAGCTACTTACCTTACAGCAACTGGACTGCTTCAAGGTGTGCTGTCCATATGCATATTCCACTGTGTCTCATGCTCAAAGCTTTGGGGAAGCAGTACCCATACGATGTCAATGCGCCCTGCCTCTGCTCATGTTTTGCATCCCGGTATGAAGACTGGTGTGCGGCTTCCCTACCCCAGTTTCCTCTCAACTGCAGAATCCAGTTACTGTAGAGGAGTAGAGGACTGCAGTGAAGAGGGGTTGGAGAGCAGGTTGTGGAATGAGCATATGTGCAACACATCTCAAAGAACGCCTGCTTCTGTAAGGGAAGTGACTTCTCTTTCTCTTTCAAGTGATTGGCCATACACTCACTCTACTGCTGGCAATCTCTGCCTGCTCCTGATATGCCTAGAACATACAGAGCTGTGATATCAAAGTCTTGGAAAACACTGAAGCACCGTTCACCCTGAAACAGGTATTCAAGATTTTTCAGATGGTGCAAAGTTTATGGAAAATGTGAACAGAACCTCACAGAGCAAAGAGATTCTAACAAAGCAGATCACAGAATCCGAGAGCTGAAGGCGATCTCAGATCATTTAATTCATTCACTTGCCACCAAGCAAGGTCAGCTACACCTAACAAGTATTTGTCTAACCCGTTCTTAAACATAAGGCAAATGCTAAAGTCAACGCTTCATTATTCTTAGCATCAGTAAACTGTTCATGATGGCTATTCCTGACTCACTCACTCTCTGCGGTTTATATCAGTTGTATTTTCATACAGCTTAATGGTCAGATGTTCCCCTCCTTTCCTCAGAAGCTCTCTATTCGTTCACAGGCTGCTACTATTTTTTCCCCCTTCTCACATTTCTAGTCTTCCAGATTTCAAGTTTCTTTAGGAATTTAAGCCATGTCCTTTCCTCCCAAGTCATACATCACAGATCGCTGCCTAGACGCTCTCATTTTTCTCCTGGACTCTTGTCAAGAGGGACACCTTTTCCCAAGCGTTGCGTGTGGAACTCAGACCCTTTAATGCTTGGTAGAGCAAAAGATCATTGTACAACTTGCAGGCACCTGATTATGCCATGTTATTTACCTTCTTCTGATACTTGTTGACTCACATCAGCTCCTACAGAACTGCTACCAGCTGGTGGTCCTAGTCTTGTATTTTTACAGTTTATTTACGTATAATTTACATTTCCTCTCTTTAAACTGACTGCTGTTTTGAAGCAGATCTCCACCTAATCAAGCTTGCTCTGAATTCTAATCCTGTGATCCACTGTACCTTTGCTCCTGTCCCACCTTAATCATCTAGAGATTTATGAAATCTTTTCAACTTTTTATTAATTAAATTTATTATTATTTAATAAAGGTTCTCGCAAGACAGACCACTGATGCAAAACAGAATTTTAACCCTGGTATGGAAATTACTTTAGCTTGTCCTTTAAGGTCTCCAAGATAATTTACAAATACTAACTCCAAATGCCCTTTTGATTACTGTACATTGCAATTTTCTCCTTTGTTACTGGTATGCACTATAACTGGCATCTGACAACAGCTGCGAAGACTACATTGAAGTCCATTACAAATACAGGATTTTCTGGCATCATCTCTCAACAAGCTCTGCCTGTTGACTGACTCAAAACTGTTCTCATTTTTCTAAGAAAGTACTTACAGGAAGACATCAGATTAGCCTCAGTACCGCTTACTGCTTGCATCTCGCCTTCTGTCTTTGCCTCTCCGATTTCCCCCCGCAACACACACACATACTCATGAGATACTCTGTACTGAATCACTGTAACCTTGTCTAGAGTTTGCTCTGTAATGTGTATGCATTATGTACGAGAAGGCATCCAGAACACAAAGGACTCTGGCACTTTCATCCCTGGTTCCTGTAGTTTTTTGACACGCTTAAGGTCATGTCCAGCAATACCACCAGTGTCTCCAGGGAGAAACAGCGTACAGGAGTTCGCAGTTGGCCGGCCAAGCCTCAAACTTTCAGTTCATCTAAAATTCAGCCTTCTGAGTAGAAGCATACTTCCTCTGGACAAACAGGTTCATCCAACTACGCTTTTTCCTAGGAAGAGCACCTTGGAGCTCACAACTCCTCCTCACAGCTTTTCACAGTACCACTAAGTGAAATCTTCCCTTGTTGCAGTTCAAATGCCAAAGCACTGTTTGTCTTGCGAAATATCCTGAAGACTACATCTTCCCTCTGGCGCTGCTACCTCCCTCTCCACTACTGGTCTTTTTGCAGATCTTTTGAATTTGCTAGATTCTTCGGCCTTGGAGGTCATAACAGCACAAAGAAAGACATTTTCAGAATTCAGCCCCCAGGACCTCCTTAGTCATCTCCTCCACGCTAACAGATTTTGCTGAAACATCTCTCCTACACTAGGTATCCTCATTCCCTTGCTGTGCTGGAGATCCTACCAGTACAGCCCTCAGACCTGTGGTAAGAGACCTATACTACAAGTCAACAGCATCGTTTCTATCCTGTGAAGTCTGGTCCTTATCAGCTCTCCTGGAGCATCCTGCTGAGAACTCCCTTGGGGTTTTTTGCCAAGTTTGCTCATTCCTCAGGCAACTGAGCTACTCATTTTCCTGGCGTGATGCTTGAGACCCACTGAATGAGTCTTGGATGGGTGAAGTGCTTAAAAAGCAGTAGGACTCACCTCTGAAGGAGCTCTAATCGTGATTTCTTTCAGCAAACATTTTATTCCTTATCTCACCAAGTATTTTATCTGAAGTGGTCTATTAATATTTTATCTGAAGTGGTCTATTAATACAGCTTTTGAAGCAGTGCCACCGTGTAATCACTTTTGATTCCCTACTAACACGTTCAGAGGAGCTTTGCGCCCCAAGATCTAAGGTCAAATCACAGATTTAACCCATTTGTAGAAGTCTGCCCTCCTTATCCTTTTGCATGTGGAAGACAGAAGAGCTACAAATGAAGGACTCCTCTTGCATACAAAGATCACCCAGGCAAAGTACAAGGAGAGGCAGGATGGATAAGAGAGGGCATAGGCACTGCTAACAAAAGTCTCTGAGCTCACACTGCTGAGGTGAGTGTATAACCCCAGTGTAGTGTGTATATGGACAATCATTCAGAGAATCTGTATTGCATGGCTACTTACACCAAATTACACACGTGAAAGTATTAAGAAGAAATACAGCAGCAGCAGAAAAACCCATGTGGAAGATACCTAGACTCTGTTTGTAAATTACCTTTAAAAATTGCTCATTGGTTTTCCTATTTTTAAGTAATAGGCAAGACACAGACTATCAGAGTCATGTGCCTGTCTGACAAGTGCATTTTAGCCTCCAATGTTATGTTGACCCAGCGAAATTAACACAACATTTGATAGTACAATTCCAACAGTGTACTTCAATCCTAGAAAGCAGAAGTTGCCATCTGTAGGAACCTTCTTATCCACAGAGTGCAAAAGGTGCTCAGAACAGGCACATAATCTCAGGCAGTCAAACAAGCAAACACAAGACTCACGCAGCGAGTCAAAACCACAAATAAAACTTCATATAATGGAAGTTTTCTCAGCAGTGGCATGCCACGTGAGCATTAGTCTATTGATCCTAAACTGTCAAAACTGAAGCTACAGGGTGACTACCATTAGTTTAACACAAAGAAAATACCACAGAGAACCAGGTGAACAAACCAAAAGTTAATTCTCTATTTATTACCACTGAGCAATTCTCTGGTACGCTTGTCCTGGCCTCTTTCAATCACACTTATCAAATGGGGCTTTTTCTGGCCATACTGGCAATAAGAGTATTTCTGATCATTCAGAAGCTCCAAAATTACTTTCCAAACATCAAAATGACAACAGGAAACAAAGATCATCTTAAGAATATTTATATGTGTACGTCTATATTATGCACAGGTAAGAAATTCCAAAAATATAAACTTAAGATGTGTTTGAGCCCTTATATGCCTAATTGATTAGTACACGTAGAAAGCAAGTAGAAAGGACATTTGATCATCATTTATTAATTGTGCATTTGCATAGTATTTGCAAAGCGTTTTCTCTCAAGCTTCAAGGCTTCTGCTGGTGTAGTGCAGGGGTTAAATAAAAGTATTTTTAATGCACAAGCCAGCTTCTGGGCTGTTGGCGGTTTTTTCCCCCCCTGCCTTCCTCTGAAAGACAACAGTACTTCCTCTGAAGAACAGATCACAGCTAAACACAGCAAGGAACAAGGTGTCCTAGGGCTTCTGTAGGTAATATTCGCTAAAGTGCTTAAGTGGTGTCCACTATGAATGCAGTCATTGCCTAGCTGCTTTTCAGGTTGGGGAAAAGGGAATGAAAGACTCATTCTTGGCATTTTCTTACAAGTGACAAAAACACAGGAGAAGAAAAATAAAAAGCTTCAGATGTTTTAGTTTTGATGAAGTTATTCCATTGTATTATAAGCACAATCCTTTTTCAACTGGTTTTAAAAAATTCCACACATTGAGTGGCAAAAAATCTTGCTTACAGCTTCAGCAGGACAGACAAAGAATACAGCAATAGCAAAGTATCAGCTGCCTCTTACCTGCTTGCATACGCACAAATATTATCTACCAGTGGAAGGTTCTTTAGAGCTGCTTCTACTTTGCCAAGAGAAACATATTCTCCTGCCTGGAGTTTTACAAGATCTTTTTTACGATCTATTGAGGAAAAAAGGAATTAAATGTTAGATTACAGAACACAAAACTTTAGACATGGATTTTATACTTTTCTGAAATATACGTATAAATGCTAAAAGGTAAACTGACTCATGTCTGGAAATATTTAAAATCAGGTTTCCAGACTATTCATTTTATCAATCTGTCCCTCATGTAAATATGAGACAGATTTCAATTCCACGCATTTTCTGCCTTCAAAACAGCATTTCCTACGTGACGGCACCGTCATGTGAATGGAAGACAACTAGAAATATACAGAAGCCAGTTTGGCTAGAAGCACACATTTTGTGCTGTCTGGTCTAGGAGTTTAAGGCACAGGATGCACCATTTAGTGACATTTTGTTATTTATTCCCAGGCTAAATCCGTATTTCAAGAGCAACCATTCACCTGTTATTTGAAACAAAAACCATAGGAACTGAAAATTAAGCCCAAATTACTGAGGCTTATTGTGCGTAGCCCAGAGAGGGCGAAGGTGACCACAAGGTTTACTCACCTGGTTGTCAGGGCAGCTATATACTCTCCTTTGCTATATACTTTCACACTGCTTTGTGCAAGCCGGCAATAGTTTTGCAGCTGTATGGCCTTTTGACCATTGCAAGGCTGCTGCAATGGGACCTATGATTTTTCTCATACAATAAACCAAGAAAGCCTAGTTTTCAGGAGCTGCCTGAATCACCCACTGACTTCAAGAGACACATCTGGTAGTTTATAGGGCACCTATTTTTGTGCCTACAGGTGTCAAAGAATGATGAGCCTATCACAGGCTTATGTGTAACACCTTTACCTTAGTATATTTTCCCCCTAGCTCCTTTATGAAAAGGAGATATTATTATAAAGACTGGAAAGATTTTTAAAAAGTCTTATTTAATCCCTGAGCACTTATGACCAAAAGAGCCCTTTCACTGAATCAAACTGCATTATTTACAAAATTATAAAACTTAAGGCAGCTTACCTAGCTCAATTAGCCTATATTTAACTCTTTAATTACTACCCAGTCACACTAACAGCGTGGAGTCAATGTTAAGACTGTTTTAAAAGGAAGCAATTCTTTTAAAAATTAGCTTTTAATAACACAAGCAAGTTTATGTTAACATACCAGAATTTCCCTGGGATACATGTTAGGGCTTTAGACCTCTTGTCAAGACATGGAGAATGTGTTTGGGGGATTTTTTTGTTCATTACAGTATTTAGCAGCCCTGAAAAATGTATATAGGTGTTCACCTGAATTTATTAACTCACCAATAATTTTTAGACATCCATCTTGATGAAATTCTCCAATGTCTCCAGTATGCAGCCACCTCTGTCCATTCTCATCAACAGTGAAATCTTTCTTGGTTCGTACTTCATTTTTGTAGTAGCCCACAGTCACATTTTGCCCTCCAATAAGTATCTCACCTCTAGGATATGGTTTGTCAGTGTTGTAATATCCACCTAAAAGTTTTTTATTAACATACAAGAATTATAATACATTCCAAAGTAAGAATTGCTATCATTTTTAATATTTAAAGATAGGCCTAAACACTTAAGTCAGTCCTTAGCCAAAGTTACCACTTGCCTAAGTAGTTCGGTAAAAGAAGAGGTGGTTCCAATTCTTTTCAGCATATAAAAGTTATTTAACACGTGTTTACAAACAGTGAAATTCAGACACATGCAGAGGGCAAATGCCATCTCTACACAGTCTTTCTGCCTGGACTAACATGCGCTATCAGTTTCATACAGGCTCAAATAGAAAAAGATAAATTTCACCTCATATTTTAAGAAAGAAAAAAATCCCTAAGGTTTCACATTAGCCTAAAACACACTTAAGTATTATTTCTATTCTACAATACGTAAAAGCCTACAGTGAAAGGAAATCACCTAAATACATTTCAAACCCCATTAAACATATTTTGTATAGCATCCATTAAGCTTCCATTCCATATGCCTATTTTTTAATTATTTAATAACATTATGAAGACTATATTAATTTCTTAATGGCAGCAGCAGGTATCACGCACGCACTTAAGTCTCCTGAATCCAGCACCTCTCAAGACACGACATACACAACCCGCACACTCTCCTGCAAGAATATTGATCTAAATGAGAAACAGGTACAACGCTGTATATATTTAGACAATATACACATATATTTAGAGTGACTGGAATAAAAGAAATGATGTAGCCAGAAAGTGTCATAACACAGCCCAGTCAAAATGCTACTTTCCTTGATAGCTTCTGTCTAGGTATTTGTAAGTTTAAAAGCTACCAAGGAATTTATTTTACCTGTTTTCTCCCCCAAGTTCAAACTTTTATAGGTAAAAGTAGCATTTAAAATTTCAAAAGCCAAGAAATTGTCTAATTACTACTACTGAGTAAAGTCCAACATAAAAACAGCTAAAGTTCCTACAAACACACTGTAATTTAATCACATACAGAAATTCTCACCTTCTTCCCAGTTCAGTAACTTGATTTCACAACAGACCAAAGGTGCTCCCACTCTCCCTGTAGTGTAGTCCCAAACTAGAATTTTAAAAAAGAGCACTTTTCTGAAAAGTTTTTTACCAAAACAGATTAGAAAAAAAACCTTTGTTGTCATGCATCTTATTTAGTGAAAAGTAACTGCTGTTTATTTCTGAGATTTAATGCATGGAACAGAACTTCCAAGAAAAAGCAATGGATCTATAAAGGTAATGCAGATAAAATCCTTATCCTGCAAGGAGAACAGATGGCTGTATTTACAGATACCTCCAGTCATATCAATACAGCTTTGATAGCAAGCTGTCCATGCGGATCATATTTCAGAAGCAGCACAAGAACTTTAGTGTTTGCAGGACTCTGAAATAAGCAGCAATATTTCATAACAATTCAAGGAGTCTGTGTTTTGATGCATGTTCCTAAAGTCCCAATCCCAAATACTTCTGCATCTGAACACCTTCCCAGAAGAGTATAACTGGAGACTACATCATTTGTATTGCAATTCCACTTTTTTTTTTTTCCAAGCTACCGAAGAAGCCACTCCCACAGACCTCATGCATAAAACCCACATCATAGCAGTGTGTGGATCACCAAGGAACCTAACACAGGTTCTACAATCCGGCATAATCTAGCAGTGAGCCTTAGACACTTCTTATGCGATCCTTAGGTAGGAAAAAACAGCAGGTCTGACAGTTTCTGCCACCACTGAATAGGAGTGAAGTTTTAGGACTAAAAGGCAACTGAAACCACTAAGTTCTGTGACATGAAATTAAAATCCGGTGCAGGCTTTTGCATTCCATTTTTTATTTTCCTAACATCTTGACACACTCACCAAAATTAGAAATCGTTTTTTTCAGTTCACCTGCTAAGTGCAATAATGCCAAGATCCCATTCACACTACTACAGGTTTCTCTACCACAAACGAGAACATTCACATGACTGGTAGTTCAGCAGCTTCAGCACAATGTGTCAGAATTAGTACTCCTACTGTTTTACACATTTATGATTACAAGTAATTCCCAGGATTCCCCAGTTATGTTTGGTGGCATGCACCGAAGAAACAGACTGTCAAAAATGATACACGCTGAGCACTCATCACGGATCACGGCGCTCAGTGGGAGGCACCGACACCAACCTTCCGTGATTGTTCCAGCTCCAGCTGATTCAGTCAGTCCATACCCCTGTCCTACAGGGCAACAGAAACAAATGTTCATAAACCGCTGAGTTGCTGCGGAGAGTGGAGCTCCTCCACAAAGCAGGATGCGAATTTTTCCACCTAGCAGCATTCGTACTTTCCGGAAAATAAGGCTAAAATGCAAAGATAAGAGTATGTATTTGTTGCTTAAAAACAAAAAGAGTACCTAATTTTATATCTGAACTGAAAGTTTCCACCATCTTCAAATAAACTTTTAAGGCATTCAAGGTAAACTTTGAAGGAACACATTTAAGTTTTTGAAAACACAGGCACAGATTTCTAAGCTTGTTTCCACATTTTCTGATTTGAAGATGAGTTAAATGTTTTGAGAATGCAGATTTATAAGACAGCAGAATTCTGTGATTTTCTCCTCGAAAATAACTTAAACAAGCTGTATAAATCTTGAAATTATATTATCCTTTAGTGTCACTACAGTTGGGAGTTGGACTAGATGATCCTTATGGGTTCCTCCCAACCTGAGATATTTTATGATTCACTTCTGTGAAAATGTGAAGTCTACAGTTACCTAGAGGAACAGACTTCCCACCTTACCCCAGAATTGTATAAATCCATTATTAAAGTTTCATGAAAATAATGCAATGAATACAAACCTCCAAACAGTTTGAAGTAACACTTATTTAAATTATGTCAGTAAATATTTAAAACCATCACAGACTACTGACACGTTGTTTCAATTTACACTTAATTACAGACTTGTTCAAGTTGAAAATGTCAACATTGAAACAAAGAAAAGCACAAAAAAATCAGATACTGCTCTTGTGGCAAGACTGATAAACATTTTTTTGGCACCATTAAAAATAAAATTACCTATCGCAGAGTGGGGTAGTGTAACCTTTTGAAATCTGTTCCATTTTGTAGTTGTAGGCCAATATAAATAGATTCCGCTGGAAACTAGTCATTTCATTCACTTTATTCATGACATTTTTGTAGATCCGATCCATAATTTCCTAGTTACATAAAAAGATTAACTCAAAGAAACAAATCCTAAATTCAGTACAACAAAAAGGAAACGTGACTTACAAATTCCAGTACATTTCAGATGACAACCCACTCCCAGGTTGCTTCCTCTTCACTTGCTAAGAGATAGCAAGGTGTTCACAGAAATGAGGAAGCCAGACACCAGAGCAGAAGCACCAGTTAACCCCAAGCTGCCTGCTGCCAACTATCTTTATTCCACTCATTTACTAGACGATTAATTAAAACTGCAATCTAATCCCCATAGCTATTTTAACTTTGAAAAACTGCTGACACTCAAATGATGAATGTTTATCCCCAACCTTTTTTATTTAAACTATGATTGCATTGATTTTGTTGTTAAGAACTTGAATTATGTTTTTTAAATAATTTTTAAAATTATTTATCCTTCAGTTACTTACCGGAACAGCTGCCATTAAGGTTGGCTTAAGTGTGGTAACATCACCTTTGCTTCCTTTCTTTATTTTAGAGGACTAAAGGAAAGAACAAGTTTACTAGCAGACACATTCAAGGTTTTTAACGTAAGAAACAGAACAACATAGCACATCTTTCCATTACATTCATTTAAATTATACTGTAACAATTAAAACTAGTCCAGAGTCCCAGTCAACCACCAACCCTGTTTCACGAACTGCAGAAAAGTTTTGTGGTTATATTTTTTAAGAAATATTATGAAGATCTGATGGTGTTTTTTTTTTAACCATAAGGGCTTACGTCTACAACATACCTGGTCAGCTAATGTCTGAGGCGAAGAGTAACCAATGCGGCATCCATGAGACAAACACACAAGTTCAGCACTCAGCTCCAGAACATGGGCCAGAGGCAAATAGCCAATATAGATGTCTTTTTCCCTGTAAAGAATTTTTTAACAGATTAGTGGTACAACGTAAACCTGGGTCCTCAGATGAGTCATTAAGCTAAATCTACACAGAGCTTACTGAAGAGCTACAGAAAGTGGAAAAGTGCCTTTGAGCTTGAGAACATACTTCAAATAATATGGGGGTTTGTTTCAAAAGTTGCATACACGTACTATAGGTTTAAGGCATGACCAAAGTGTGATGCCTACTCATGCCAAGACAGTTAACCATGTGTTACGGTTGCAAAGGCAAGTCTGCAGACAAGATAAAAAACTGCACCAAAGAGAAACAAACCACAGGATTTAACACTAACCACAGAAGTACTGCCTAGGGGAGCTTTCAACCTCTCTCATGCAAGGCAGCCTCACGGGCTTCTGTGTCCCAGTCTTGCCCACATACAGAAGACAAGAGAGCAAGCAGCACCTGAAGTAGTCATTTAATGCAGTACTGGAAGATGCTCAGACACCAGTGCATAGTACGATGTGTCACAGACAAAGCAATATAAAACAATTAATATTTTACACAGTAATTAAAGTTATATGCAACTATATGATTTCTTTATTTGCTGGTAAGCAACCGCTGGTACATACCCCAGATTTGGAATCCTCTCAGCCATTCCAGTTATCCCAGCAATGATGTTGCAATGGGAGATCATAACTCCTTTGGGAACTCCTGTGGATCCACTTGTGTACATGATCACCGCAATATCTGAGGGCACAGGCCTAGCCTGCTGTTTGTTACCTGTAGTTTGTGTTACAGAAGAGAAGGCATAACATGTGAAGAGCCTATTGTGCTGGGAGATCCGATACACTCATGTTTCAGCAGTCACTGCAATGCAACGCTACATGACTACTGCTATTACATTTCGCTTTCAGTTAAAAAGATTGTGGTCAAGCTTAATTGCCTTCACAAAGAGTAGGCATTTCTTTGTATTAGCCAAGCAATTCTTTCGGCGATCGTTCCAGTCTACCACAGCAACACTTCTATTGTTTCCCATATTTCTGCAGACGAGAGAGAAATGGCCAGAGCTTCGGCTTCTCCACAATGCGGCTGAGATTCGCATCCTTCGGCAGCCATGCCACACTGGTTCCATGCTGCCACACGGTCAATCCCCACTGGCAAAGCTACTTTCTCATGTGCTCCCTGGCAGGGCAACAACACGCTGCCTCATTTGCAACACCTGCAGCAAGGCACTGCTGAGCCAACATGAGACCCAGTTTCCATAAATATTTAGAGGAAATTAAACAGCTTTAAAAGAATTAGGGTGTTTGTCAAATATTTGCACTGACAAAAAGAAAATACAAAAACAATTGTGTTTACGCTTAGGGAAAACTGCATAATGCACAGACACATGCGGCACAACATACATGCTGAATGAGAAGAGTGAAAGCGTATTTAGTAACGTCCCACTCACTGAAGCCTGTCCATTCTACATGATAAACACCATGGAGGAAAAAAGCATCAGCACCAACTCAAGTACTTAATATAATATTAAAAGGCTTGACCATAAACAATTCATTGTGGTATTCCACAATTTATGAATGGTTAACTTGACAAAGATAACATTCCTTTATTACAGCATATAGGATGTGGTATTTAGACTGAAGAAAGGAGCATTAGACACCTTTTTACATACCACAAACAGATCTCAATGACCTAATTAATAACAGCCATAAAATATTACGCTGGCGTTGTCTGAACCAGTTTTAATAGTGCATAAAACTCATACATCAAAAAGGGAAAACGATCTTTTAAAGAAATTGAGAGGTCACAACATTGGGAGCAAACTTGCCATTGCCCTGATCAACAGCACATGGATTAACTACCTAACCTAGTCCTAAAAGAAAATTCAATCCAACATTAATGTGCCTTCAGTGGTTAAATGAAAGCACAAAGAATAAAAACAGAAGAAAGCAACTACTGAATATAATGAAATCTTAAGATACTAGGTTTAGCAGCTCTTCAGAGCCAAGAAAAAAAAATTATCATAACAGTCAAAACATCTTCTGAAATTCTGAATTCTAAAAATTTCACACAGATTGGAAATCTGCTAGAAAATGTCTTGAAATCTATTGATACTTTCAGAAATGCAATACAAGAGGCCAAGTTCTATCAGATTTAAATGGCTATTTTACATTGTTATTTGTGAATTTAACAAAACTTAATGGTAGCTGATGACTGATGTCTTTTGCGATAAAATACACAACAATTTTCTGTGTGTTCTGAATAACCTGGTTCTAATACGTCTGATCATATTCTTCAACCTGTGACACACGGCTGTTGAGAAGACTTTTTAATAAAAGCATCTGACTCCATTGAAAGAACAAAACAAAAATACACCCCACCCCACTTCCAACCGCAACCAAACTAAAAAACCTCCACAGATTTTATTTAAAGAAAAAGCAGATGATAAAAGGTTAATCACTGCATAATTTTTGGGGATATGCAATTATCCCAGGTTATGTCAACAGGGTCAAAGCAGGACAACAAATTAGATGATCCAAATAAAAAGAAGAGATAACCTACCCATATCTGCCTTGGCCCCCATTGCTTGCACAGAAGCCATAGTGTGAACAATGACACCCTTGGGAAACTCTGACCACGTTGTCGGTTTGCCATCCACTGTAATAATATGTCGCAGCAGTGGAACCTGAGAAACAATTTCCTGTGGACACGAACATGTGTTCAGAAATTAAACATGAGGTTTGTGCCAAAAAAAGCAAAAAACACAACCACCAAAAAAAACCCCACCCACTATCTACTGTATACATTAAAAAAAAAAAAAAAAGTACTGGCAATGTATCTGAGGTTTTAAAATATTAGAGGAGAAACTTGTCTAGCTCAAACAGCTCCAAAGCTTGAAACTTCTCATATCGAGATTTGCAGGACAGATTGAACCTTCCACTTAGAAGTCCAAAAACTTTTCCAACAATTTACTGATCTGGGTCTTATTTCAAGAAAAGCCCACAAATAAGACTGCAATGATTTGTAGAGGTAATTGACTTTCCACTCATAGAACACAGAGAAAATGGTGATACTGAGCTCTCAACAATTTTTATGTTGCTCCTTGATTACTATGCTATTTCAAATAAGCAACAACTAACAAAACTACAGAAAATTATCAGTTGAGCACTAGTTAAACATTTCAGGCAAAATGTGAATTCTTCCACTAAACATTGGTAAATTTTTTAGAAGAGATTATTACCACCTATAGCAGAAGATTCTCATACTCTTACTGCAAACTGAAATAAATGTGCATTGTATACATACTGTCATTCTAGCAACTTTAAAGATAAAGTTTGGGAAGTTCTCATTCAAAATTCAGCAATAGTTTTAGTTTTTCATTAAAACGATTCTCTTATGTGAAAGGTCTAGTTCCCCCAAAACACATGATGATGAAATTCATGCAGATTAGTTGTTCCATCTGTGTATTCAATCTGTGTCAGTAATGGGAAAAGTTTTTTGACTGTTCTAATGTTTAGTAGGTTTCCTCCCTGTACCGGAAACCAGTTCTAACTCTCCAAGCATCCATCTTTAGATTTAAGAGCCATTCTCTGCTGGGAAAACATCCATCAATCAATCAGGAGGTTGATCACATTTAGCTATTCATATACAGTTCATACATTTTTTTTTTCTGTTCTTCCCATTTGCTTCAACTGTTAAATTTAGGCACTAAGTCCACCTAGTTTCTTGTAAAGGTGTTCCAGGTGGCACTGAGCTCTTCAACAGTGCAAAGTGCTTGCCCTGTTCTCCAGTCTTTGAGGAGCCTAATTCCCACTGAAGACCAACTACCATTTTTTCTGTACATTAAGACAGATACATAAATCTTATTCTAGAAGAAGTGCCTGCCCTATAGAAAGGCAGTAAATCATTGTTCCGTACAGTGGAACCAGGCCATTTAACAATAATGAACAGATACACTGGAAAGAGACAGACAAAGAACAGTTTTCTGACCTTCAATTTTGTTTGCATCAGTTCTTTACTGGTAATGATGGTGGTCACCTCCGTTTCGTTTAGGCCATGTACTATTGCTGGGCCTCCCAGAGTAGCATATAGAGTAACAACTAAAACAGAAAATGGGGGTAAAATGGTGAATCTCCATGTTCCATTTTCAAGTATAGTTTACAATAAGGGGCTGAGATTAATCTGGGTTGGGTAACAGTAAAAATATTTGTCAGCTAACAAAGGTGGTATAGTTTTGTGCTTTACAAAAAAACCCATATTATGTGAATTTAAATACAGCATAATTTTCATTTACTCCCAGAAAGAATAAAGAACAACCACTGAGAACAACCACTGTCTATGTGACCGTTTTAGTTAGACCCTGAAAAGCAGTAAAATTGTCTAACTAAAGGTAATGTGGTTTTGGAACCTCATATCGCTCCCTTCTAGATCTGCTCTCATACCTTCATGGCTTTTACCATTTTAAAAGTAGGCATCTGTTCTCAGTTTAATACACTGTTAACTGTCCTCTTGTACACAGGAAAGAAACAGCTTTCATTTATGACTTCTCTTTTCAGAATTCACGTGCTCTGTTACTAGCCTTTTACAACTGACTGCTAATAGAACATTACTGTAATACTTGTCATCAGCGGATTAATTCTTACACTCAATAAATCCGTAACTACTACATTCTCCCATCTTTTTAAAACAACATAGTAGAGGTTTAATCATCACAATCATTAGACATTGAACTGACATCAATACAGAATAGCAAGGAAGGAAAATATTCAGGAAATTCACTATTTGAAACACTGTTTCCTGCATTTAAGGGCAGCTTGTTAGCAATAGAGTGTACGCCACAATTACTTCGTATAAACGATTTTAAAGTCATATTTAATTCCCTGCCGTTTTTATGGGAACTGCATGAGAAAAGGCAGGAAGAGACGGGGGAAGAAAAAGGCAGCTCAAAAAAGGAAGAGAGGTGTTGCTCTCAAAAAAGTAGTGATTTCCTATTTTCCAAGCAGAATGCTGAACAGGGGCATCACAAAAAAGTTGTAAGGTCAATCACCACAGCAATTACAACATCAGAGCTGGAAGTTTTGTCACATTAGGTATCTGAATGTATTTGTATTTTAGTCTGGATTTAACTGAATATTTAAACAACATAATTATTAAAACAAGACACTCCCTCATATGTTAGGGCTGTACCTATACGATGTTCACTGCAGCAAAAATAAAAATAAAATAAAAGTCAAACTCTGTTGTGTTCTAAGATTTGAAATCCAGGGAGTTACTAACCCAGTGCAGCATATTAAGGACTCAAAAGCAGTTTTCTTACACAGAAAAGTAAATAGTTGACCTCTACTTATTTTTTCCTTGTTAAAACAGTCCATCATAGTTCAGAACTGTTGCAGGGCAAATGCACATGCACTGTGTTTTCTTTAATTTGGTGGGAGCAAAGTCCAGAAGAGTGCCTCTACTAGTTCCCACGAGCTCTCCCTCCTTACTGCAGTGACCCCTGTTATATAAACATCTAGCAGAAATTTAGTTTCCCCAAGCCAACAAGCACAACCAAGACAACACACTGCCTGGAAAGAAAAGCATAATCTCTGAAATAACCATTTATGCAGTTAATTACTCAGCTATAAATAAATACGTCGAGGATAACGTAGAGGTATATGACAGAGCTGAAGAGAAAGAGGGAGATACCATTTATATGATGGTGGACGGATGTCACAGAGAGAAAAAAACCTGAGCAATGACTCTGATCTGTGAAATTCTCACTTCTCCACACTGTCACCTCAACCTTTTGCAGGCAAATCTGAAAGTTTAGGTCATTTTCCTCTCCTCGTTCTCTTAAAAACATACTGACAAGGGATTACCTTGTGTGTTCATCTTTATACATGCAATAGTACAAGCAAGTCTTTGATACCTGAATTTCTGCTAGGAATACTGCTCTAAAAGTCTGACAACAAGAAAGATCTCAACACCACTGAATTTGCCAGCTAATCCACAAGAACAAAGCCTTGCCCTAAAGAAACAAACATAATTTGAAAAAAATGGCAAAAGTTAACTAAAATGCTACACTATTTCAGCATCCATCGTACATCAACAAAAAGCAAAATCTACCTCTGAAGGCTTCAGCCAAATAAACTGACAAAATCACTTCTGCTCAAGCTTCAGGAAAGCATCACTGAAAAACAAAACACCCTTTCCTATTTATTTCATTATTTGGTAATACACGTAGATGTTTTATCTGCCTACACTGATGAAGAGCTCTTCACACAGATTAAGAGCAGATACTTTGGAAGAAAAACCTGTTTTCATGTTAGTACTTTTTTTTTTTTTTCCATTTTTGAACTAGCAATCCTACACTACCTCCTGCAAACACAAGACAGCTCCAAACAATGTAAAATTTACAATCAGGCAAACATTTCTAATCACAAACCCACTTCTTTGTGCAAGTAATCAGTAACAAAAATTACTTTCCCCATTTTAATTCTGTAGTGCAAAAGGCATTCTCTCCAACACTATGTATGTACAAAGCAGATGAACCTGGCTCTCTTGACATCAGTTCTGGGCACATACCATCAGATTTAATGCACTTCACAACCAGAAAGAATTTTACAACAGTACCACAGCAGTTAGTTGTTGTGAAAGTCGTAAACTGAAGAACTTCAGCAATGTCTTGCCACACAATTTTATAATTCATTCAGCAAACTAACTGTAAATACAGCATATCACCATCATCTGCCAATACACAAGTCAGCCAAATTCACGTAAGATGACGTACAGCTTAGATGCTAAATACCCTGTCAAACAGTGTGCTGAAGCACGTCTCACTCAATAAGGGAATTGAAAACATTAATCCAACAAAATCAAAAACATATGCACACTATTCTGCATACAACATCCATCCACTATCTCAGATGTATTCCCCCCCCCTCACCCAAACTATAAAATCTTCCTAGGATTTCTAAGTGTACTTCACTTCCAAAGGAAAAATAACTGATACAAGCCTTTGCATTTTATTCCCAGGATAGTCACTAGGGATCTAACACATCCCAAAAGTGATAAAACTGAACTGATACAGTGTGTTAGAAGACACGTAGTTTAAAAGCAACACAGGCATCTCATCCAACAGCAGCCTGAGCAGACCTCAGCAGCAGCCACTCACTGAAGAACGAACAAGAAATACCACCGAGTTTAGGCTGGAAGGCACCTGGGAAGATAACCTGCACAAAACAGTTCATTACAGCAGAGTGCTCAGAGCCATGGCCAGTCTGGTTTTAAGTATCTCCAATGATGGAGATTTCACAACCATTCTAGACTCCTGTTCTAGAGTTTTAGATTTAGAGATTTAGATTTAACCACTCTCACAATGAAGTTCATCTTTAATATGTAATCAAATTTTCCTGTGTTTTAACTTGAGCCTGTTGCCTCCAGCCTTACCAAAACACACCTTTAAGCAGAGTCTGGCTTCGTCTTCTCTGTATGTTCCCATTAGATAGTTGTAGACAGCAACAAGATATCAATTCCTTCATCTTAATGCTGAACAGCCCCCACTCTGTCAGCCTCTCCTCGTATGTCATTCTCCCACCCGTTCAGCATCTTGGCAGCCCTCTGCAGGACTCACTCCAGTACGTCAATGTCTCTTTCCTACTGGGAAGCCCCAAACTGGCCGCAGAACCCTAGATGTGGTCTCACATCACGAAAGGAGGAGGACTGCTTCCCTGCACCTACCTGCTACACTCATGCTACTACCACCCACGATGCTGTTGGCCTTCGCTGCAAGGTGGCACTGCATACTCATGGTTGACTCACTGTCCACCAGCACCCACAGGTCCTTTTCTGCAAAGCTGCTGCTCTCTCTCTCCCCAGCTGTCCCCCAGCCTATACTGGTGCATAAGGCATTCCAGCACACACAGAGGAATTCGTAATTGCTTTCACTAAACTCCACAAGGTTCCAGACAGCCCACTTTTCCAGCTGACAGACCCCTCTGGACACAAGCCCTGCCCTCCAGCCTACTGGCTGCTCCCCACAACTTGCCACGGGCTGTGACCTCCCATGTTTGCACCTGCCCCACTGCCCAGGCCTTCCATAAAGACATTAAACAGTACTGGGCTCAACACCAGTCCCTGAGGGCTGGCAAATAACTTTGCCCTCTGATTACAATCCTTTCTGCCAATGGTCCAATGAATTTTCCATCCGTCTTACCTATTTATCCATTCTTTATCTTAATAGTGTGGTTGTACAGATACTACAGGGACCATGTCAAAGGCCTGGCTGAAGTCAGTATGCAGCATCCACCTGTCCTTGTCCACAGAGCCTGTTATCGCACCAGGCAAACAGCCCGACTGTGAAACCATGTGGGATGCGGCACTACCATCTTGCAACCAATTCCATCCTTAAAACTGAGGGAATACTACAGCGTAAGGGTATAAACCAAAAAAAAAAAAAAATTCACACAAACCTGCAGTAAAGACTTATTTAAATTAAAATTGCTATATTCTCATGAACATATGGCTTCTCAAATTGAAACAGACTCATGCTTAGAGCAGAGAGGGACCACTCAGATACAATTTTCTTGTTAGGCTTGCTTCCAAAATCTGAAAAAAGTTTAACTGATACACATCTTTAGTGTGGGTAGGTAGTAAATCGGGAATTTCTGCACATCTGGCTTTTACAGTCCATCTCTTATTGGCAGATGTATATGTATATGGGGCATGCAAGAGAAGAGGCCAAAGCCTGTGAGGAACAGCAGCCCCTAGAGTGCCCTGTGGGAAAACGAGAAACATCCCCCTTGGTGCATCACAGAACCCAGCCAGGTTGAGCTTCCAGTGACACAAATGACATATTAGGGAGTGATGATGAAACTGACATCGGAAAACAATTCCTATACCAAGTTGAGATCAGCACTCAATAGGTTTCTCAGCAAGAAAAATAGGCCTAGAGCTCCTACACATATCCTTGTGCCCAGGTTCACACTACGCTGGGTACATAGCGGTTTTCCACCATGCAGATGTGCCTCGGACACAGCTGTGGCTCAAGTGAAAGGGGAGCTGACCTGGCTTCGCATCTGTGTCTGCCCTGTGCTGTGAAGCTGTGCAATGACACCTCCAGCCAGCCTGCCCTGTTCTCCACTCCTCAAAGGCACCTCCAGCACAGCCTGCCACCGCCAGTGCACACATCCTGCCAAGAAAGCACCTTCTCTGTCAGCAGGTTCAGCCCTGGCCCAGGAGTAGTGGTCTCCACAGTAAAACAGCAGAAACCTAAAGGATATTTAACTGGAACTTACGAATGGGACTACAACTGTCATCAGACAGAAGAGCCCAAAAGACTTCTCTTACGCTCACTCCATGAGAAAGTCAGAAGTGTCATCCAGGTCAGAGAATCTAGTCTCAGTCCACTGCCACAGTTAAGAATCCAGTTAGCATATGATTAAAATGGATACTATGAATGAGACAGAGACTGACTTTAAACAGCTCATCAAAACTAAAAGTTTCTGAAGCAATAACTAGGACTGAAGCTTGCCCTCGAGCATAACCTCAAGTCAGCACTCAGGTTAGATTAGGATGTATTAAATGGCATGCAATGGACTATGAGAAAGTCAAGAGGCAGAAAGAAGAAAGAAAAATACTAAAAAAAAAAGTCAGCTCAGTCTAAGGTTTGAGTTAAGGAAAGACTTACGGGTTGGTAAAGAGGTTGCTTAGCAACTTTTTAATTGAAAAAGGTCTCCAAAGTAAGGTCAGGACTTACTCATGCCTTTTCACTTTTAGAGATAACAATACAATAAACTCTAACCAAAACCAAAATTGAAGAACTGATAAAATATCCAGTTAAAACTTATAAGCACAGATGAAGGTTTGACATCAACTCCTGAAACTGATTTAATGAATTCATGTGTGATTTTTGTTTGTTTGTTTTTAGGAACTTGGGAATCTGTACCGATTTGAGATTGAAAGAAAATAAACCTCTCACAAATTCCATTGAGCAAGCTACACTCGCCAAAACCATACTGCAACTGCAAACACATACGGGTTTCTCTATTCGATAAAGCAAAACACTACAAAGTGCAGTCTCTACCTTACATGGCATTTTTTATTTGTAATTTTAAACATTCTGTATAAAGTCTATAATAAAGTTTTCTTAGTATGTAAAGTAAGCAAAAGGTTTATTTTCAGATTGCATTGTAAGATCAAAAGACAAAAATTCTAGGAAAGACGCATACTTACGCTGGTAGTTGCACATAAAGCAGGCCTGCGCTGCAATCATCCACTCGGCTCTGGTCTCACAGAAGATAGCAATGTTAGTCTTTGGTTGCTGACCCAATACTGCTAAGCCCTTTCCAAAATTAACAGCTTTAATGTATACATCTTCATATGAAAGCCAGGTGTACTTGCCAAGGATGACCTAATAAGAATAATAAATTCAATTTAGAAAACGAAAATTCTTAACACATGTCCTACTACATCTTCATCCACATCAAGAAACCACAGATGTTTGAAGTAATATTTGCTTGAATTATGACAGCAGTTTACTCAAGATAATGAATAATCTTCTTGCCAAAAACTACAGGGACTGTGGAAGTTCCAACACAAATACTGCAATATCTCCACACATGTTATCACCTCAGTTTCTATTTTCACATTAGGAAAGCACACAGCTCCCACCGTATTTTGTAGCTTCAGAAGCCCTCTGAACAGCCGTGGTTATCTGACCCATATGCCTTTAATTTTTACAAAGATTTGTTGTGTTTTAAGTAAAGGCTGACAAGCACTAGCTAGTACATATCTCTATTTGCTTCTGGGAGATTTGGGCTACAATTCTCCTACACACATATGATATTTAAGTGTTTATTCTTACTTCAAAAATAGTAATAAAATAAAAAAATCAGTGAAACTGGAATCCAGAAAGCAGTGTATCATTGAGTCCTCAGTCTGAAATTGAGAGATCCCTTTTCCTTTGTTTGTTCCAAAACAAATGCTCAGGGGGAAGAAGAGTAATCTTTTTGCCCTTTTTTACTGTCAAACAGAAGTGGGACAGAAGACCAGACTGGAAATTGCTGGCAAGTCTCAGTACTGAAAAGTCATGGAAAACATTAAGCAATCTCACTTCTCTTTTATATGGGAAAGCTGGTGCACAGTAAATTCAAATCCAATTTTACAAGTCACTATTTATCAGATTTCTGTGTGTGCACATACACCTTGCAGTACCACTTTCTTACTGAGTGAGAAATAGGGTATCTCTGAGTATATCCTAGATATTTTCATATACAGATGTAGTATGAACATGTCTTAAATTGAAAATCCAGACTAAGTTATTATACCTTATCTTGTTTTGTACAAGCACCTTGACAATTTTTAAAAAAATGCGATTTTTATTAGTCAAGTATTTCAGACATTTCCTTTGACTACACAGCATTAGTAACACATGCAAGCAAACACTAAAAACAAAAGCTAGAAAAGCAAACTTCTCCCTCCTCCCCCATTCCGATTTCCGCATTTCATTTTTCATCTTTTACTAAATTTCAAACTTGTGGGCTGTAAAACCTAACAACTCTTTGGCATGTAACTACATTTCTAACAATTCTGTAATTCTACATCCACTTCCTGAATAAAATGAATAATTAAAGAAAAATAAAATGTAATAGTTTTTTTAATCAAAACACGCTTTTTAAACTGCTATATATAGTAAACTATTGGGTAATTGAGTTGTACCTACTACAGCCTTGCTGCATATTGGCGGCATATTGCTCATTAACCTACTTGTTTAGCAGGACAAATCTTTAACTCTGGACAGGTACATGTGCAACTGTGCTTGGAAATTTCAGAAATGTTTTTAAGGGAAAATATTATTTCACAAAACAAAACAAAAATACCTGCCAACAATAGCAATACTTAGCAATTTCACCAGAAAATAAACATTTCCTCACACCAGCATCTGCTCAGGTTTTCCTGTTTTCTTTACAGAAACTCAGCTCCGTTGGCAAATCAGCTGTTTCAGAGCGAAAAACTTTACTGGAGAAGAAAGATCACGGTGAATTTCTCTGCTGGCACCGGTGAGAGAACCCCAGCAGAACTGCTGCCTGCCCTCGTGTGCGGAGGGCTCACACGCTGCTGGCGCTCACAGCCACAGCCCCCCAAGGAGAAGGACCTGGGAGCTCCTTTCGGTTTCAACACACCAAGATATTTCTAGTGTGGAAAAATTTTACTGCTTCCAAAGAAAATACTGCATCTCTTCCTGTCCATCCAAACTTCAGTAATTTGGAATTTTAATTCAAATTTGGAGCATTTTCCCCCAAAACAGTATTTTTGGCAGACTTGTGAATTCTTGACAAGTTCATCAGTTGAAAACAATTTAGAGCAGTAAATCGGGTGACACCCCTTCCATCATTATACTCTACCTAGAGCACGGCCTCAGGGATACTGCTCCCAAATAATTAGGCCAAGAAACACAAGCAGATTCTTCTTACTGTTTCTGGTAAATCTGCCAGTGCGTAAGTGAACAGGGTCATTTCCACCATTCACTACATACCTCACTGAAGTTGGAATAATATATCATTAAAGGGTCAAAACTCAATCTTTCTGAATAACACTTGTGATTCTGCTTTTTTTTCCCTTTTTTTATTATCTTAAATAATTTATCCTCATTGCTTAAACAAGTTTGATATAAAACAGCGAAAGGCGGCCTTATCGGTGCTTTCCTTTCCTAGAGGGTTAGAAAATCCATAGAAAGGAAGTACAGCACTATTGTAGTTATTTTTATATAGAAAGAAATATGTGTTATTAACACAGATGTGTTAAAACAGATGAGAAGACCTTTTCCAATGCAGCTATTCTGAGCTTTACTTTTCTTACTGCCTTCCATGTATTTAAATTCCCATGTTCCCTTCCTCCTCATGCCCACTGTTTCCTCTCTATTCCCTCCCTATGACATATTAATATACTGCCTCTGTCCATATGTCCCTTTCTTCTGCATTTTCCTATATGCTTCTTCTGCAGGACACAGAGCAGGTTACGGTTTCTCCCATCCTTCCTTATGTTTGAGTATGTCTCCAAATCCATCTCCATTTCGGCCCTCCCCTCAGTAGCCTTCGCTAGTATTTTCCAATGTACAGATAGTTTCTACGTTCAACAGCTGTTAAGACTGACGTGAAGCGCCATAACCTTTTACATGTTCACACGCATTTAATTTTACAACTTTCAGAAGTTATTTCTGCTAGATAACTACTTACACACGTGCAGAAAGTAAGCGCCCAAGAGCTTGCAAGCAAAGGGCAAGTCAAGATTATTGAGAACTGATTAAATGGACACACAAACCCAAAGCTGCATCTCAGAGCAGCCAGCGCCTCTGAACGCCTGCTGGGAAGCACCACGTTACGTAGAAGAACACTGCCCCCTAGCGCCCCAGCTCTTCAACGCACTTAAAGCTACTAAAAATAAGTCCGGTTATATTTAATTGCATTGGAAAATACTAGTAAATATCAATACTGTATCCGTACTGAAAATCCAGCAAAGTATACAGACTAAAAACTTGCCGCACAGCGAACATTTCTTTAGTCTGTATTTTAGGGCAACCAAATACAAATTTTTAGTGTGAAGGTGTCATTAAATGTTCTCAAAAAAGCTGCAGGCACACGTGGAGTCGTTAAACTACCTGACCTCAGTTACCTTTCAAGTGGCTTATAAGGCTTGAAGAACCTTGACTACAATGTGGGAACCAGCGATCACAAATTAAATACATCTCCCTGTAGAAACTGTATTAATACAAAAGAAGTTGAAACCGTATTAATACTAAAGGAAGTTGAAATATCTATTTTTGGCTTTTCTCATATGAAAACATGGACTGAAGGTGAACACTTCTGAACCCCCCCACCTTCAAACATTCTTTACATAGCACCCTGGGTTTTTCAGTATCATAAGCTATCCTTTTACTGCTCAGTAACTTGGCAAGAACCTTCCTGCAACTTCACATCAAGTTTCAGTTATAATTAGTAACGTTCTGAATTCCCAGGTGCTTGCCCACTTGCTTACTCTTTCACCTTAAGTCTCACAGGCTTTAGACACATCACTTTCCCCTACCAAAAAAGTGTTTACTTTCCCCCACTATGTCTTACTTATTAAGCTTCCATTAATTCTGTTCTTTGTTACAAGCTCTTTTCAAAACAAAACAAGCAACCAACCCCCAAAACAAATACATCCCCCTTCCAACAAAAAAAAAAAAAAAAACACAAAACCAGAACACACACACACAACCAAAGCAAAATCCACATACCAACATATATAAAAGCAAGCACGTGACAATATAACCTATAAATAAGACAACATAAAATGATCAACCAGCAGAATAAAGTTAATCTTTCTGGCATCATAAAATTTAAGCTCTGCTTAAATTAATTATTTTTTCCAATTAATTACATCTCAATTTCTCAAGTATTTTCAACAGTGTTTTATCCTGACTTAAATAATAGGTACGCTCTCCAATCCATGTATTCAAGGACACTACAGAAGAAAACAGAAAAAGCAACTACATACGAGAAATACTGCAAGATGCAACAAAGTGAGCAAAAGCAAGTATTTGTATTTCATTAACATCCATAAATTTCTGCTACTCTGGCAACTACACAGGAACCAATTAATCTTTTTAACAATATAATAACATAAAGATTCAAGAAATTACAGATTACCTAGGATATCGCTGCTCTCAGAATAACTTAATGTTAGATATCTAGCTTTAATTAATTTTAGCTATAAGTGTGAACACACTTAGTTCTCCTAAGAATCAGAAGCTCAGTATTTTACTTTGAGATATTTACTCAATTAATATATATCATAAATTACATACATTATGCTCCATTAATAAATCATTAATTATGCTAATCTAGCCCATTACAATTTGCATAGAGAGAAATCTAAATAGGTAGTGCAACTCAGTACACAGGCCCACGATCTATATTCCAATCTGCCTGTCACTTGCAGATTACCTCAAAAATGCATCAATCATTCCCACTACTCTGTTCAATTTATGAAAGGGGAAAAAAAAAAACCTAACAAGTTTTGCAACTCCCGTGAAGTACAGAAGTTATATGCATTACATCGAAGATTTAAAGTTGTCAGGCATCTCTTTGAAAAGTTGCATCAAACAAGCTTTAACAAGTTGCCTTCACTAAATAGAACCAAGCGATAAAAAGATGCATGGTATGAAAGACAAAAATCAAAGGAAAAGAACCTTTATAATCAACAAGGTGTCTTGTGAAATTTTCCGATTTTCCTCACTTGCTAAAACATGCTATGAGGTATTAAGAAACACTGTATTCCTTAATGGAAAAAAAGAAAAGAAAATTAAAAGCAGACTTACGTGATAATGCCACAGCTTGGAACAAAGTAACACCAGGATAAGTATGGCAATGACCATAATGAACTGTTGTGTCAAGCTTAGACAAAATTACCTAACTTGGGCAATTTCCAAGTCTAAATACTTAGAAACAAGTAATTTAAGTAGGTCAACACCAACATTCTTCAGCTTTCCAATATTCAGAACACTTTGCTTGCATAATGGAAAAGGCTAAACCTCCTAAGTTGCTTAAGCCCTACGTTACCAATTATGTTTAAAAAACAAAGCACTGACCACAGTGCCAAAATTCTGATTTATGCTCAGAAGCCCACTTTGTATGACATGAACTTTCTGTTTCTTTTTAGGGCAACGAGGCAGCAAAATGTGCATCAAGAGGGACTGTATGTCACCATTTCTCCCAGCACTTCATCCATACTGAAAAATAACTCTATAGCTGGGAGGGAGTTTTGCAACAATTAGAGGTTCTTAACAGAACTAAACTTTGCCATGTATTGATATTAACCAAATTCTACTTTAAACACTAAAACATCAGAATTAAAACTCATAGTATTTAAGGAATCCTTTATTATAAAAACAGGTAATTTTTTTCTTCTGCAGGAAAACTGATCTTAACTGCCTTCATAGCGTATCGTTAACAACTTCTAAGACGGAAGCACAGACCTTTAACACATCCACACACAACCTGTCAATGGTATCTTGACTTGCTTCTTCAGGTAAAGCTGCATTATTAAATGCCTCTGAACAAATACAAAGTTGCAACTGACAATACGGGCCTGAACTGAAAAGTCTGTAAAGTCAGTCCCTTGAAACCCATTAATGGAGTTTTATATTGAAATTACATCTCGTGCACACCCCATCATCACAGAGTAGCAGAGCTGTAGCTCACCTTAAAGGAAATTGAAAGAGGAAAAAAAACTCTTCCAATTAAAGCCTGCACAATATTTTTCAAAAAAAAAAAAATTTCATTTAAGCCCTGAATTCACAGGGCAGAACAATAAATCATTAAGTTATGATTAAGTTTACTGGAAAGGCACATCTGAGTACAGGCACCTAGCAATTTTTCTATATTTATCTGATTATAGTTCAAAACAACACAGAGGGAGACTTCTTTTTTAATTCACCTAAAAGGAAAACTTGAAAGCCAGTTACATCATCAGCTGAATATTAAAAACAAATGTGCATTTTTCTTTGGCTGAAACCATAAAAAAGGCTATCTACTCAAGAATGCAAAAAGAAGGTTTAGATTTGTTTTAAATGCTAAGTAATGAAACATTGCGAATCAGGTAATTTAACTGTTCTCATGACTACTTAATCTACGTAGATAAACTTTTCCCCCCCTCAATTTGCTTTACTAGACTAAAAATGTTGCAAAATAGTAAACGTACTTTTAAAAGACTCTTGAAGGCAGACTGCAAAGAGACTTACCTTTTTAAAAACTTTTCCTGATGGCTGGATTTCATCTTCCTCTTTTAGGATGTCACGTGTTCCCAAGAGTTTTTTGTCCTTAAATTTAGTTTTAGCGTATTTAAAAACTTTGTCGAGTGTATCACACCCAGGATACAAAACAGAAGCTAAGCAGTGTAGACTGTTAACAGATCTGTACGCACCCCCAGGCTTGTTATTCACAGGTTTAGCTTTAACCTGCTTGGCTTTTGCTATAGCCTGCCTTGATCCTGAAAATATGTACCATGGAATGTATGTTACAAAGGTGTACACAAAGATCATAAAGTTTATAAGCTGTAGAAGAACAGGGTTGATGTTATGCTTCAACTTCATTCTGGCTGCTTGCGAAGGTTACAAGGAAGGGTTCGGAAACATGGATCAATTAGACAGAGATCCAGTAAGATCTGAAAAGAGAAGAAAAGGTTAGTGGTAAACTCTACAGCAGCTGGCAGGGGAGGGTATTTTCAAACAGATTACTCCAAGCCATGTCCCAGTCGGTCGTCTTATACAGAAATTCGGCTAGAAATCTTTTGACACAAATGAAACAAGATGCTGACAGACGAGGAAAAACTCCTCCATTCCCATTTACCAGCCCTCAGTACTTACTAATATTTTGGATTACTTTGGATACTACACAACACGAACACAGAACCTAAGGGATTTGGGACATGGGTTTTGAAATGTGACACGCGAATGGCATGTGTTTATCTGAAAATATTGTATGGTTACACAATTTAAAAGATTCTCTCCAACCACATCAGAATATCTATGCGTGTACCTTCACCAGGAATCTTTACAGCTTTGAGTGTAAATCATCAGCTTCCATACAAGCCCTAAGTACACATGTAATGCCACCACTCTGCACATCGGAACCCCCACCACTAAGTATGGTATAATGTTTGGAAAGCATTTTAACAAGCGGGACACCTACATAAGAAGAAAACTGTCGCCTTCCCCCATGCAGGCCCTGTATGCCACAGAACTTCGCCAGTTCCTTTATTCCCAGGGACTTTACATCAGTCCTATGATTTCAGTGTCAGTGCCAGTATGCAATGGGCACACTTGTTATACAAACAAACATGACAGTAAGTTAACTAATATTTGGAAAATACTGGAAAATAGCATAGAAACATCCCCCCAAATCCTAGCAACAGTACTATGAAGATATGTAATTTTTTCCAAGGTCCCTAATGATGCCAGGATATTCACTCTGACATTTAAAAGTGTCCCTCATCATATCTGAAGAACACCATGATGCAACTTTCTAATGTATTCTACTGTGCAGTCAAGAAATCATGCCATCTGTCTAGAAGGGAAAAAACAATAATCAATAAATTAATCTAAATCATTATGGAAAACAGGGACACTTGTCATAACGGCTGAAGATTAACTTCCACAATGGTGAATAAGCCACCAGTTACAAAAAATCAGTGTTCTACACATAAAAGCAAGATGAACTATAAATACACTTCACCCAGTTAACTTTTCAGATGTATCGATACAACTGTATTAAAAGCAGTAACATAAATCAAGCAACTAATAATGATGTGTACATCAGATGCACAACTTTGGTAATTCTTTCTAAACTGAGTTTTCCCTCATAAGATACAGTGCCAATACCATATTATTCTTTGCTGATGTCTTACATTCATTGACTCTTTGAAAATACTAATGAAAAGATATTTTAGTTGAAAAAGTAGTATTCAAATCATGCAAGATCCTTCAGTAGTAATGGAAAGAAACCTTGCTTCACGAATCTTGGCTTTGCAGGTCCTTTTAGGAACAGATCAGTCCAATATCCTTCATTTGTAAGACTGATGAAATTAATTCTACCTTTCTCTAAACCATACAATTTCTTAAAACTTGAAGCAAAAAGATTTCACTATCAACTTTTTCCCTAACAAGCTGCCATAACCTCATTGTTAACATGGTTATAGACAGTTTGAAGGAACCAAGCAACGTCAAGGTCTATTCTGCAAAGCACGCAGAGAAACACATTCAAATACAGCACAGGAGCTCTTCAGTGGTAGGACTTGCTGGATCAAGCAGCTGGGGGGGGGGGGGGGGAGGCCGTGGGGGCAAGGGATTTAACACCTAAAAAAAATAATGAAGTGTATGTATTTTAATTTTCAGATCAAAGACAAAAAGCAATGACATAAAAAAACTTAAATAGGCTAAAGGGAAAATTCGTTAATCATTTGAGGAGACTTATGTTCTTAGGCTGTCACTGAAGGATACTTAACGGAAATAAACATGTGCCAGCCAATACACTACTGCACTCCAGAAAAAATATGCTCTTGTTGATAGCAGCATAGAACATGGTGTTTTAAAGGTGAACCCAGTGTTCATGCAACAAGTATACTCATTTTCAAGAAGTTATACAATCTACTTTAATTTTGTCTGGCCCAGTTCAGGGAGGGCACATTTTTTTCTCCTGAAAAAGCTGGTGAACTTCTCTGTGCCTACAAAGTAGAAACAGAATCTAACCAAATACTGCTACAAGCAGAAATTAAGGCAACTGATCTAATACCTTTTGGAAAAATTGTTTTCCCTGTCTGACAAACAGCTGAGCCTGTCCAAAAAATATTCTCTCTGGGTTTCAAAACTTTCCTTGGTTAGCGATGCACTGAGCCCTTCTAGAATAGCAACTTCCCATTTGATTTTGCAGTTACCCCAACAGCTTTATTCCTACCTCAGAAGGAGAAAGGAACCTTTCCCACTATTTCCAAAATAACCACGTTAAGGTCTCACACCACGCTCCCTCTTCTGGCTCACCTGAAGCCTTGCACATAGCCCCCAAACCTGGAAATACTTGCTAATTACCAGTTGTGCTATGCCCACCATTGCATAAAGGCTGCATCACAAGCAAGGGTCTAAGAACACTCCAACAGAACAGACGAAGGGGAAGTATTTTGCAACGTCATTCTGGTTCAGAAAAGCAGGCATCCAGCTCTAGAACTTGGATGTACAACCCGTTACCCTGAGTAAACTGCTAATTATTTCACTTTCTCCTTCAGCAAAGTGAGGCTATTACAAGTCATCTATTTCAACGTTTCTTTTAAAAATTAACAGTTAAGAGATATTTTTTTCTCTTCAAATGTGTTTTTTTTAAGGATAAAAAAGTATTTTTTTGTAAATGTGGTTTTTTGCCTTAAGGGCCAAATAAGATTCCACTTTTCTTTCTTTAAAATCTTATAATTAGCAGGTAGCAAACTTTAGCAAGACAGAGTATTCCTGTGCTAATGTCTAAGAATTTGGCAATTCACACCATGATATTTGCAAAGCACCTATGCTTGTAAGTAATTGCAATTACAATTGTAATCGGGATGTAAAAAATGCAGTCCCTTTTTATAAAAGCAAGAAATACATATTCCAGCATCCTCATTAGAAAGGTAAATTCCAATATCTTTGTATGGTTCTAAAGAGGACTGAGCCAGGACACAAAGAAAGTTCCTTGGTGGCAATGTAAAGGCTCCACCTCTTTCCTGAGAAGTTATACAGAAATTTTCAAGGTCACATCAAATTTGAAAGGGATGCACTGTTTGCTCTTTAATATTCTGCTTTTTAAAAAAGTACCAGACAAAAAAAAAAAAAAAACCAAACACACACACACACACACAACTCTGAAAGCCTTAGTGAAATACTACACTGGGGCTTTAAAATTTCATTGAAATATAATTTGTGGGCACCTCATCTATTTTGGAAGCATATGACTGCTTGTTACCATAAAAAAAGGGTAAGTAAACCCAACATTTTGGCCCAGGGAATGGAAAGCAGAGGACAACAGGATTCTAAGCAATTTTCTTAAGTATTAGACAGACTATGACATTGTGAGAAAAGTCCACTGCCTTTAACAATACTGGAATTTTGTTGTTAGGTAACCCCTGCTTAGTCCCTGACAAATAAAAACATGTGACACGTGAAAGTATTTTAATTTAGTGGTTCGGTCTACAGATTAGCTGTAAACACTCAGGTTCTTATAGAACACACATCCATTCTGCTTTCACATAATCCTGCTGGGGCTTTTGAGGAATCAGTGCTCAAACCCTGACTAGTGATGCAGGAAAGGTTGGCAGGTTAAATCCTGGAGGAGAACGCTGCTAATATATGCAAGAATATAACTTAGAGAAAAACTGTGCAAGTGAACCTTTCTGCACACACATTAATAGCTGTTCAGTTTACATGTAATTGTGTTTCATGAAGTGTCACCAAATGGGAAAGAGTAAGACCACAAGTAAAAAGGTACACACTTCTTTCAACAGCAAAGGGAAGAAGCAACCAGCACACTCATTCATGAGTCTGGAAAAATAAACCGGCAGTTTTCAGGACTGATCCTGCTTAATACATAATCAGTGATTTGGCCTGACACACTAATACTGTTATAAACCTTTAGTTTTAGAAGAAAACTTTTGTTAAATGAGGAGAAAAAAAATCCTTGAAGGAATGTGTTTACTAATTGACCTGCTTATAATAATTACACTACAATAAAAGCATGAATTAACAAGAAGAAGAAACCTTATGCAACTTCTCATCGCAGCAAGTACAGGTACAACAGCCGATACAAGATGTTCCTGTCTAGGTTTACTCAACAAGACCTGTCACAGGCAACTGCGTGAAATCTAAAAATGGAAAATCCCCATTAAATATGTCAATTATAAAACACTCCCTCCGTTCTTTCACTTGCCTTTTAAAATAAATAAAACCTGTTGGTCATCTAATACTGCACTGTGTCACCTCACAGAGTCTAGGCCCACTACATCTAAGTTAAAATAAAGCCAACTGTAACACACAACAAAGTTCAAGTTATGGCTCATACTTACATCCAGTATAACCAACGTAGCTGGAAAGCATTAGTCAAATTCAGCAGCTCATGCTACTTGCCTTCCTGACATTCCTGGACTCCCCAGTGCCTTCCAGTTCTACCATTTGGGGTGAAAAACACGTACCTATCTTCATGTATCTAGCTATGCAGAAAATACATTTCTGCAGAGTACGAAATATTCCTGGACACTTTACTAAAAGACTACATGAGACAGTAACAGTTACATTTATTGACCTTGCTCTATGATACATCAAGGTTTTATTTAATGCTCCTTGCAGAAAAAAAGTCATACTTAAAAAAACGCACTAACAATTCACATTTAAAAAACGCAGCAAATGTAACCGTTTGTACCTATTAGCTGTCTGAGAGGTTATTATTTAAACAGCTATGCAGTTCTCATGCTGATAATCTTTTCCAGAGAAGTTTCAGTGCATGGACTATTTGCTGCTTGAGGTAAGTACCCAGGGTGCTCACTGCCCCATTACTTACTTTCACAATTTCACACATACTAATTTAATAAAAATCAAACTAAGACCCAGAGATTCCAACATACCCTTGCAAAAACCCACACATTTCTGTCAACAACTTCCAGCTGCAGGAACACACACTGGACTTAGCAGCAAACCCTGCAAAAAGAAACTGATTTGTTGACATTCACAGAAAGGATAAAAAGGTTATTTACAGGGTTAGCCTTTCTCAGACAAAGTAACTTGGTATCTTTGTGTATTGCCTAGTATCTTCATTATAAAAACCAACAATCCAAGTACTCAAGACAATATAATAAAGACCATAACACAGAATTTTAACTAGATCAGAAATTAGCCTCTACTAGTTTACACCAGGACTTAAAAAGCAACATTAACAGCCCTTGGAAGCAGGTTTCTTACTACATCTGGAATTTGCTGTCAAAGCTGCCAGTAAAAACATTTATTTGCTAGCACTCAGCAAGTGAGCTCTTCTTTCACAAAAAAAAAAAAATCTCAAAAAACCCGAATTACTATTATTCATTTATAAATACTCATGTACTCATCTATATAAAAAATAGAAAAAGAAAACCAAATGTACACAGAAGCAATAGCCTAGGCTTCACAAGGAAACTCCCCCAACTATGAGGTGAGGTAAAGGTAGAGCCTGAGGTAATGAACGGTGCTGATGAAAGAATCCTAAACATATACCCATCTAAGCAGAAGATCCGTTTTGCAATACGGATTTAAGAGACAGCTGTATTTGAAAACAGATGTTCCTCACAGCTACAGCACAAGTGTTTTCACACATTTGAACCAGAGAGGACAGAAATCCCAACCAGCCCTAGAGAACAGTGGAAACTGATGTCTCGGGTCCCTAGAGGAGTGCTCAGCACATTTTCCCAAATGTGAAGCAACAGCTAAGCAGGCACAAGGACCCACTTCAGCTGCCCCCACAGCTCACCGCAGCACGCCTCCCCTCCCCACCACCTTCCCCAGTGCTGCTCGCCAGGGCCCAGCTCCCCTCCAGCCCATCCTGGTGGTCCTGTCTCTCCAAGGCCCAGGAGTTTCCACACAAGTGCAAACACCATCCTTGTCCCCTGGATGATTATCTTCCAGGCTCCCTACCCCTTCATGCCACCCTTTGCCAGGCTGCTGCCTGGGTCTCAGCATCACTTCTGGAGCAAGGGAGCCCTTCCCCACACCTCTCCAACATCCACAACACACTCCACGAAGCAGTCCTGCTCCAAAATGGACTGCCTCTGCTGAGTCAAGCTGGGAACAGATCCGCAGCTCTGCCCAAAAGGACATCTGCCTGCAACAGGGAGGGGAAAAAAAGAAATAACATTTGGTGCACGAATGCTGTGGTTTACCACCACCCATTGGAAACAAACCTAGCAGCCCAACCGTCCTCAGCAGCTCCACCTGACCACGCAGGGCTTGTTATAGTTTATTAAACAGCCTTTGCTAAAGAAAGATCTAGAAGAACAGGACTGCATAGCTGTAACAGCCTGACCTATACTCCACCGGAGGCCTTCACTAAACATTTTCAAGCAGGCAGACCACAATGAAATTAATTCCCACATCCTCTCCAGTCCTTGATTCCTCACTCCAAGGGCTGAACACGAGATAACCGGTCTCTCCCTGGACTCCCCCCTCCTCGCTGCTACCCATGTTGCAAACTGCTGCTCGCTTCCACAGAACAGGGCATAGTGGGAGGCTTTTCTCTCAAAAGGACACAGATTTTCAGGACGTGGGGAGAATAACTACCTAGGCAAGCACACCTAGGGTAATTCCGAGCTACCTTGTTCATACTGCCCTGCAGCCCCCAGCTGTGACCCAGCTCTCCAACAACCCTGGGTGAACTCTCGGGCTCCTCCAACACCCCCAGCCGCTCTGCAGCGGTGGGGGGGGCTGCCAGGGCCACCGCCGCACTCCCGCTCCCACCGCTCACCCCCCCACAAGGCTCCCACGTAATGAAACCCACAACTGAACTCCAGCCCTGATGGCACCTCGGGAGCTTCTGTGCACAAGTGTTTCCAAAAAGTGCACAAGGGCACACACAGACCGTCAGGAAAGACTGATCACGACCTGGAGCGCCCCGGTTCCGCAGATCAGCATCCCAGAGGCTGCTGGGGCAGGCAAGGCTGCTCATGAAGTCCCCAGCCGAAGGGTATGGTTTTGGTTTGGCTCAAGCAGATTTAACGCTGGGCTGCTAATAAAAACAGACTGTTCATCTCCAAAATGTAATCCAGCTCTTTCCCTCCATTGTACCAACACACAAGTGCCTGTGTGGCTAGAAAGGAATCAGATTAGCTTGCTGATCCAGTTTAAACCCTCTCCTTCTCGGGGCAGAAGGGTGGATTTTCATTTGTATCAACTTTGGAACTTACTTGAGCCTAGGGTGAGTCACTGCAGGCAGCTAAATCAACAGAAAATTAGCACTACAAAAGAAGTTATTCTTCCGCCATCTCAAACTGGGTAACCATGAATAGACAGACGTTAATGCCAGCCCGAAGGGGGAACACACAGCTGGAGGAGGAGAGGGAAGGCGCCTGGCAGTCATGCTCCAAGTCAAACCTCCACTCACTGCAGGAGAAGGAAGACCAGCACAGACCCACAGGCAAAACGCTTTGTGACTTGGTCCTCACTGGTACTGTGAGATCAGAGAAGAGCTGTGGTCTGGAGGATTAACCTTCTGCTCTCACTACTAATGATCTCATTACGTACTTTTTTTGGAGCTCACCCTTGGTGGTTTCAAGTGCTACAGCCTGAATACCTTTAAACTTTGGGTGTGGGCTATTAAGAATTCCTATAAATACAAAGGGGTTTAATTTATGTCCTTCACATCTCAATGCTATGTTTATAAAATGATACCCCTATTTCCTTCGAAGGGAGCCATAAAGCGTGTTATTAGGACAAAAACATTATTATGTACTTGTCAGACATCAACATACTCTAAGGGTAGGAATTACGTGAACCAAAGAAGTCATTTACCCTAAAGAGAAACTTTCTACTATATTAATAAAACTATTTCTCTTGGTTTAGTTATCTAGAAAGGTTTGCAAAACATTATTATTTTCTTTTCCTCTTAGTAGGCCCATTTACACCAAGAGGCAAGGAATCACACCTCGTGGTGACAGACAACGGGGAGACAAAGATGGTAGCACAGAAATAAATTAGACAGAAGCAGCTGACACTTCCTGAGGGCAAAGACTGCACCTCCTCTTAAATGGATCCTTGGTATATCCAGTTATTGATAAAAAGGTAATGGTAAGTGGGTATTCAAAACATCCATTTGCCATCAACCTCTTCTAGGTACCTCCATGCCCCACTTGTATGAAATATCACTGCACCTTGCAGGAGAGTGAGAGGCTCCCACCTGTAAATGTATCCTCTGCTTTCAACAAAAGGACAGTAATATGCATGAGGACCTGAAAGCTAAAGTGACAATCGCAAAGCAGCCAGCCAGCTTTATTTTCCTAAAAACTATGGGACTTCCAATACACAGTCTGAATGCAAGGGCTACAAACTGAAGTTTAAACCTCTGTTACAGGTAAAGGGAAGTAAAACTAAATCAAAACGGATTCAGCACTAATTCAGGAGCGACATTTAACAGGCACTCCTTAAAGCTACTGTTACCTACAACACAAATACCCTTCCAAGACAACAAAATCAGCTGAAAATGCGAACCCCATTGCAACTCTGCATCTTAGGAATTTTCCTATTAAAAACATTCTAAAATTTATTTTCCTTAAGTTTAAAAATTAACTTATACAAGACAGATTAAATATTTAATGAATTAATACATCTTCCATTAATAAGAGTAATAATTACTGTCAGCAAACTCAAAAGCACTTCCCAAGAAGTTAACATCACTGTTACTACTAATACGGACAAGAACATGGCGTGATAAAAACATTTATTCAAAGTCACTCAACAAAGTACCAGCTATGCCAGGAACATAATCCAGTGCTCCTACATCTTTTGTCTCCTTTTCCTCCCACTACACAATACTGCTTCATGGCAAACAAGTGCCTTTCTCGTTTCAGGCACTTTGATTTATCAGATACTGCCAATACACTGCTTCTATTCCTTCTCATAAGCACTTATTAGAGCATTTAAGAGATTTATTTAATGCCAAACTAAACTAAATGTTTTCACAATTGTGTCAATGGATAAAGTACCTTACTACTGGAGAAGACCTCTGAGTAACTTTGGTATCTGCAAATTAACTGTCAGAGACAAAAACACCAGTTTCCCAAGTATACCGCTAGATTTTTAAACCACAGATACAAAATAAACCAATACTGCTCCACACACAGTATGAAAAATGACTGCATAAAAATAAACTAGAGGTTCCATCATTACCCTCAGCCTTTGGCTACTGGAAAAATGGAGTAACAGCGCAGTTACTGCTGTCAGTTTATCACTCTCCAAACTCCTATCATTTTCCAATTGTTCAAGACAATCCTCCCAAGTACCTCCACTGGGAGGCAGACTCTGCTTTCCACTTGAATGCAAGGAAGGACCATGGCTTGATATGACATTTTCTACCACAAAACACAGCCTCAAATCAGTTTTGTAAATTCTGGGAAATCTGAAATGCTAAGGAGTGAACAGGTCTGGCTTGTTTGTTTCTTCGAAATCAAAACAGTAGTAGACATTCTGCTGCCATATACTGTCTGGTTGTGTGCTGTATTCTAGTTACGCATTCGGCACATCAGAACAAAAAACTTATGTAACAACAGCAGAAATTTTTTAGCAGTAAAGGTGCTTCTGGGTTTTTTTCTCTAGCAGAGGCTATACATGCATACAAATTCACATTTACTTTTAGATTAATTAAGAGTTCATGTAGCGTGACAGTAAAAATTTATTACCCATTATCCTATATTCATTTTTTTAAATTACCAGGGGGCCAGCTCCAAAATCTGGTAAGCCCATGTATTTATATTGTCTTCACCTTCTTTCTGCAACATTTCTTCTTTACTTGATGTGCTTTTGTTAGGGACAACTTTAAGCTGGAACCTCTTTAAAGAGCAAGTGGCAAACGAATACACTCAAGCAACAACACAAATCTGAGAAAACAAAAATTATGATACAGGCTTCAAAAGAAAAAGTAAAGTATTTATTCCAAGTTTTTAGAGAAGTTCCTCACAAGAAAAACATCAGCCAGACGAGCAACACTCTCCAGGGGAATTTTACAATACATTTCAAAATAATAAAGACATCCACAGCTTGATGAAAGCTATCAAACTGATAGAGCGGGATATATCACCAATTAATCTGTCAACAGCTCTTTCAATACACTTTCTGTCAATACACTTTCTATTTTGAAGGATAAATACATTTTCAGGTTCTAATTGCTTGGGGTTTGGTGTGTTTGGGTTTGTTAGTTTTTTAAACACCACCGTGTCCAATCATCTACCAGGATTTACTAAAAAAAAAAGTTTGATGAACAAGCTCCCAGGGTAGCATCTGCTTTTCTCTACCACCACCACCACAAACCCCCTGCAACTTTCCACTGGGGTGACCGCATCTCCAGAACAGGAGCAAACCCTCTCCCTCCAGCCAGCCGCAGAAGTTACAATTCCCTCAGAGGGGACCACTGCCTTCTCAGGGAAAGATTAACACTCCCAAGCTCACATGCGTGCTTCACACTGTGCTTTGTTAACATTCACTTTCAATATAATGAGGAGATCCCCCCTGCAAGCCACACAGCAGAGAAGCAACATGAACACGATTTGTAGAAGTCCCAGACCCAGGAAGCATTGCCTCAAGCCAACCCTTGCACAAGACTCAATGGGTTTTTCATACCTCATGAAGTGAACCTCTCCGCAAGGACTAAGCGAGACATACCGAAAGCAGTACTTCACCCCAGCAACTATATATATATGCAGAAGATAACTTGTGGCGCTTTTCCTGAGCACAAACAGAAAAGGAGAAATGAAATTCACTCAAAGTTCTGTGAATATGCAATTTTTAAGTCCACTTTTAGTAATCCTACCTCTACCAAAAGTTATAAATCTCTTGTCAAAAGCATTGTCTTTGTTTCTTACAGTGCCTACATTAGTATCTGTGAAATCCCACTTCCTAAACACACAGGTCTAGATGATTATTCTAGACTCCTAAAGCTGTATAACATAAATACTCTAAGATTATTTATATTTGAACATACATCCCAACTATACTGCAATGCACAGAAATTGCCTTTCCTAGTATTTTTCAGAATCTAATGTCAAAAAATTACTTGGCTTACTTAACTCTAGATTTCAGAAAGGCTCAAACTAAACCAAACCAATTTATAAGACACTAGGAATGCTGCACACATAAGTCAATCAGTAGAAACAGGACTTAAGCAAATGTCTCCTATGGATACAAGCATGACACCATAAATGCCAAGTTCCCAAAAGGAACGTCACCTGGAAGCTACTTAGGAACGTCTCCACTTTTGTCACAGATACACAGTCCTGTTCTCTGCAGCATCAAAGCTGGCCAAAAACAGTTCCTGAATTAGGCGCTTTATGAGGTCCAAGGAAGGCTACCACAGAAGCAGGTTTCAGCTGTTGCTGCTTCCACCTCGTTCCCCCATGTATTTATGGGCAGATAGCACTCTTTCTTTGCGCTCAAAAAATGACGGGTGACCCATGAGGAATCACTCAAAAGCTTAAGTTACAGAAAGACTAGCAAGCAGGCTGTTTTACTGCAAACCACTTTATAAAGGTTTTTATTTCTCTTGGCTGCTCTGAAATTCTAGGGACAGCGGGGAATACAATATTACCCCAAAAAAAAGAAACAGCAAAGGAAAAAAATGTATTTCAAATGCAGTGTTTTCCTAAAGATTTGCTTTATGTAGGTTTTACATCTCCACTGCTTGGGGAAATGGCTCCCTTGTTCAAAATCCAGCACCGGAATTTATTTAAGCGTGGCACAAGGATGCCTACCCTGCTCGTTTGAGTTATCAACCTGTTTTCTAACCTTAGTTAGAAGAGTATCAGGACAACCTCTCTCCTCCATCACACTAGAATGAGTAATGTTTTTTTCTCTTTTTATTATTCTCTCTTTTTTGTAAGCAAAGCAAGACAGGATCAGTTATGAACATGCCCAACAATTGCATAACATGAAACAAACACAAAACAAGGACTCATTAAGTTAGAGGCCATTTCATTCTATGTGAAGAAGCGTTAAAGGAGCGTGGTCCTCAGATCCAAGTCCTTATGTGTCACCCTTAAAACCAAAACTTACAAATGCAGGTGTTGAAAACCAGAGGACAACATCCAGTGCCCACAGATATGGACTGGAGGGGATGAAGGTGAAGAGGTAACTAAGTCCTCACAGGAGATAATTCAAGTCAATAGTTCAGAATCAGTATACAAGTATTACAGATAGATGGGATTTTTGGCAGAAGGGAATCCTGTATTTCTATTCAGGGAAAACAAACACAACCTTACACTCCGATTATGTAAATTTGACCAAATTATTGAAGCACCTGGCTGGGTAGAGCCTTCAATGCTAGGTTTTTATAATAAGAACATTTCTTAAAAAGAAAGGTACCATAGTACCAACAGCATTTCCAGGAATTTTGTGAATATTCTCCAGCAAAATTATTTTGCATGCATTATACAGATGGTCAGATTAGATTAATACAAACTGACAAGCTGGAAGTTCAAAATAAACTATTAAATATTTCTAGAAGAATATAAACAAAATATTTCATGTTTCACAAGCCACTAACATTTCAAAACCCGAAGAATCACATCTTGCATTTAAAAAAAAATCCCCAAAAGAATCACGAAAGATTAAGTTAGTAACATAATTAAAATACATACAATTTCAACCACTGTACTCAGACTATCGTTATCTTAGATGTACAGAGTATAGAAGAAAAGTCAGGCTAGCAGATCTCTGTTCTTTCACTCCCTGGACCTGACCAGAACTGCATAAATGAATGTGTAACACAGGATGTTGACAGAGCATTGTATCTTTTTTTTTTTTAATAAAACTTATTTTATTGGTAAATGATTTTTTTAAAACAAAATTTGTCACAAGTTTCTTTATGAATGTCTACTTTAGTTAGCATGCCTGATCAAAAACCCTCACACCACCTACCAGCACCCACTAACAGCCTTGGCTTTGTGGCTAGGACAGCCACACACGACACAGCCCTGCCATGCTTGACTAGGAAGTAGATTTGTACCTTGTTCTTGAAAGTACTGGATGTTATCAGGTTAGGCTATTTGTGCAGGTTGTAAGAGAACTAGATAAAAATCTCCATAAGCATCTCCTCCCCGGCCCCCACAATGCGGGGGGAAAAAAGAAATAAAATGTACACAGTTATCAGCACTGCAGAACTGTAAAATATTTTCTAGACAACTCAAAGCTGTTCATTAGGAAAAATCATTTTCTATTCACAGCTTCCCTGAAACAATACAGTACAGCAGTACTCCATCAGATCAACCTAACTGCAGCTATAAATGACTGACAAGCCCCGGTGACAGAACTTTCCAAGTTGTTTGTGACCTCATTGCTGCGGAACATACTGAACACACATTCTGTCACATAGTCAGGGCCTGCCTGAACATTACTGGGACCAGTCTCCCTCCTATACCTGGCACCTTACCTCTCTACTCTTCAACACTCACCAAACATATAAAATCTGCAGACACATCGCTCCACACAACCACTTAAATCCTCCTGCAAAGCCATCAACTCCTGCTCTTCCTGTTCCCTTCTGCCTTTCTCCATACCCACATACTTAAAACACAAACTAGACAGACACCCTCTTTACTAAACACAAATTACATACACATCTAACTTTTAAAAACTAACCACCGATGCTCCTCCTTCCACATTTTTCATAGGTTTTCACAGAATGATCCAATAAACTTTGATTTTGGTAATAGTTTGGTGGAACAACCACTGATCATGCTCCACTGTTTCACAGACCACATCAGATACTGTCTTAAAACTTTGGTTGGTAGAAATCATACTGTACGTCGCAGCTTATGTCACCACGCACACTGATGTATAACACTGCACTAATTGCTCTGAAGTCTTCTGGTCAAGAAGCAAAGAACCCAGACCCATGCAAAACCATCCTGCAGATGGTCAAGGTTTCTCACATGTAGTCAATCTAAACAAAATGAGGCACACTCCGTACGCTGTCCTGGCCAGCAGTAAGGGAAAGGCAGAAAAGTCTTTCCTACAAAGACGCAGAAAACCTGATTTTATGGTTTTCAGTTCACAGCACCCTTACGAGTTTATCACAGGACTGCTCTACACAGACAGTAACGTCACACAGCAAATAGATGGGGAACTGGATCTGGCAGAGCAGTACTACTTCTATTCTGGTGCTTAATCTTCACCAAGTCACTTCTAACGTTCATTATATATTTCCCCCTTCCAGGTCTCATACTGGTTTCCCCTTGTAGATACAAGCACTCAGGATAAGGATGATACCCACAGCACTAGGCTTCCAATTGTAAGTGAAATTGGAAAAGGCTTGCAGCTTGTTATTGCTGTTTTCCACTATCAACAGTGAAAAACTGCAAGTCGGTAATTTGCAATAATCCTATCTTCCCTGCTTTTCAGGAAACTTAGAAAACTAAGAAGCCAGCTTGTCCCACTTCAGATGCTGTAACTAACTCACACACCTCCGTAATTAACAAGACTCACAAATGCCAAGGGAAAAGACTTCCCAACACACGTGTTGACAAATCGCTGCCACCTCCTCTTCCTCCTCCCGGATTACAGACACCAAGCCAGCCCCATGACTTCCCACAAGCTGCAGGCTCACTCGAGTAATTCCCTCCTAAGGGAATACCAGTAAAGACTGCTGCAAGTTTTGAAACGGGCTGATGATAGAACCATTTTGAGTTTTGAACAGCTTTTCTCTAACTGATTTGGAAGGTAAAACATACTAAGGTTTGAGCTTCCTTCAGAGAGATGTACATTTCCCCCCCCCTATAGTCCTGGATTTAGTAACAGCCATTCAAGAGGTACAATTATGATATATATGGCATTGTCCAGATGATTTCCTTCAACATCCTCAAAACCGTTAGATCCCAAACTGTATCTCAGAACACCGAAACCTCCGAAAGCCCTTCAGGCCTTACTACATGGCAAACCCTGATACAGATCAGGATCTCAGGATGAAGAGCAGTTCTTCCAACTCTTAACTGCACAATTAAACAAGTGAAGTCCCACCACTTGAGAGCTGCTTAAGACTGGCTTGAGTGCCTGCTATAATCCTCCAAGTATATTGAGTAAACCTGCCCTGCCAGACCACATGCAGTCCTAAATAAGCTGGCTCACCAACTTCCACTGCAACTGCTCTGTGGGCAGAAACTAAACAGAGCCATAGGATAATTTGGGACCTCAGAGGGCCTCTGGGTCAACCTCCAGCTCGAAGCAGGGGCACCCATGGGATCATACCTGCTTTCTCAGGGCTTTATCCAGTCGGATTTTGAAAATCACATGGGAAGGAGACTGCAAAACCTCTCTGGGTAGGAAGTCCCACTGCCTGTCTGACCTCATGGTGAGAAATACCTTATAGACACAGACCCCTTCAACTTCAGTTCACACCTGCTGACTCTTGTCCTCCCACCATTGTCAAGAACCTGGCTTCACTCTCTTGAAAGCCTCCCCATCGGTGCTGGAAGGGCCCCCCAAGCCGCCTCCTCTCCAGGCTCAACAACAGGCACAGTTCCCCTGCTCACCTCACATGGCAAAAGCTCACACCTCTACACCATCTTGGTAGCTCTCCACTGAGCTCAGCATAGTTTATCAACATCTCTTGTCCGGGGGGGGGGGGGGGGGCAGGCAGCACAGCTGGATGCTGTATTCTGGATATGGTCTAACTAACAAGCACTGAGTGGAAGAAGATAATCGCTTCCCTTGACCTACTGCCTGTGCTCCTGTAACCGAGGGCACACGGCTGCCCCGCACTCAGCTTGCTGCCCACCATGGCCCCCAGGGCCTTCCGCACACGGCTGCCCCCCGCCTGGCCAGTCCCAGGCCCTGCTGCTGCCAGGGAACAGGGCCAGGCAGCCCCCACCCCTAAATAGCTGTTTAAAGGGTAAATTTGCTTAGTAATCAGCAGCAGATGAAATGGATAGAAATTGAAGCCAAGTCGTCTTAGTGTTAATACACCTTACTTAGTAGCACTAAATCGCATCTTAGGGCCATATTCAGATGGCCTAAATTCCACATAAATCCTTCTGTCTCCTATTTCTTATTAGCTGGCTTTCAGGCAGTACCCATTCAGCATCTTACATAAATTATCCAAATTGCTCTCCAAAACCAACTAGATTTCTCCATTGGCTGAGAAAAGGGGCTTGAGTGGAATTCAGGCCACCTGGATTTGGTCTTTAAGGTCTGGTAACACCGCAGCGGACTGCATTATTCCTTCAGTTTTGTCACCGTGGCAGTAACCAGCAGCTTCTTTGTCAGAACAGGTTTTAGTTTAGTTACTCTTTCATTGGAAGATGTATTTTCAAAGAAAATGTAGATTTCTAAACAATTCAGGATTCAGTTCTTACCACTACCTTCTGGAAATTTACTCCCTAGCTGGATCTCTTTGAACAAGAACGCTTTATCCGTTGCGCGCTCACATTTTGTCCTGAGCTCTGTGTTATGCTTTGTTCCAGATGTCTTGACAATTCACTGGTTTGAGCCATAATCATACTGAAGACCTAATTTTTACCATTCACTGGTCTACAAAAAGCAGGAATTAACGCTCTACATTAGCACCAAATGTGGGCTGGGGGAATCAATGGCTTAATTGCTCACTAGTTTGGCAAGAGCACACCATGCTTTAAGTCAAGCGTGAAGACATTTCCTCTAGTTCTTCAAAGGCTATCAGTTTTCCAGCGAATACCATTCTGATTTTCTTAGGCTCCAGGCTGAACCACATCTCTTGGATTTAAGAACTTATTTCTCATAGACATTATGGTTTTATAACAGTGTCATAAATCGAGAAGTTACACATACCAGCATACTCAGCCCAACATGCTCTGCTTAGTGGTCTTGCGTAATCAGAATCCTCCAAGCAAGAGAGATGGGGCAGGGAAGACAGGAACCACCCATCAACACTTCTGCAAAGAGGAACAAGATTCAACACACCACAGTCCTGACACCTTTTTTTTAGGACATGAACAGCGCTTCTGTCAAAGCCTCAGAGTGCTCCAGATGCACAGGTATGGACAACCTACCATCGTCCACAGCTGTAAGTGCTCTCTCTCTCAAAATATCGCAGTACACCAACAGATACGAGATTGTAAAATATGCAGAATACTACTGAGGCTGAGGTTTGTCATCTTCATGATTACTTTGAGTGGAACTGGACAGCTAGGGATGGCACAACTTTCAGAAGGCTGAAAGGCTTCTGAGCTGACAGGCTACTGAGGATCAAACAGGCTATTTTAACATAAATTCATTAGGTCTGCTTCTCCAAGGGATTCTGTTTCCATTAGTAAGAAGCTTGCTTCCTTGACCAGCCAACAGGGACTGGATCCATACCACAGGCTGCGCATGTTATGTGCTTCATAATTTTTGACCACATAGATCAGCAGGTCCACTCAAATGTGTCTGCCAGTCACCAAAACTGAAAATACAAACCGCGAGATCTGGACCTATCTCCTATTTCTAGGGACTAACAAACACACTGAACAACTACAAAGAAAATCAAGTCTTTCAGCCACAATGTCCAACTTAACCATTCCTGAGGCATAAATCCACAGGACGAGGAGGAATTACCGGGCTTAACAATGTCTTCCCTTAACTTTTCAAAGCACGCAGCAAGCAAATACTAGGAGATGTGCTTGCTCTCTCAGTGGTACAGATGGTTATGAGTATTAAGTCTTATGAGCGCACCCAGATGATAATCTTGCTCTTAGGACATAATTAAGACCTGATAACCTATCTACCATTTCTGACTTTTACTTTTTATCCCGGGGGGAGGGGGGGGGGGGAGGTCATATGCCATAGTGAGTATCTGTGCAATGAGATGCTGAGTCCACTCTAAAAAAAGATTATTTCTACAGCAGAATGTAACCGGACAAAAATCCTATTAAGTCATTTTGGTTTCACTTTGTGCTTTTTTCTTTACACGATACTTCGAACAATATAACTCAAAATGCTTTATGTCAACTCAAATATTCCTTAGGACCTCCATAATATTCTAAAACATCCCAAGTAAAAACTCGTGCCCTTACCCTTAACAGACTTTTGAAAGTACTCAAAGTCATTTACTGTTGGTTTTGCTCTTTTTCCACAGAGTCTGTATTTGTAATAGCACTATCAAAGTTAGAGAGTGAGGCTCTTTAAACATCGAAATTTCACACTTGGTGTTATCAAGCCCTTTTCATAGGCAAAAAACAAAACAAAAAAAAAAACCTCCTATGTTCTAGGATCTAGAAAAAAAGCTATGTTCTAGGATCTGGTAGTTCTAAACAAAATGCAGTACTTCTCATTTTCTCATTTTAAAAAAAGTACCTACCAGTTGTCGTACCTAATTATAACATGTTTTGTGGGGGTTATTTCTTCAACAAGTTAAATAAAAAAATATACCTAGCAGCGCTCAAACAACCTTAAAGCTATTTTTATTCAAGCCACCACTTTAATTTCTTCCTGAAGTTCACCGTTTGCTCACTTCGCAAGGATTGCGGCGGGGTCTCTCCAGGTGCCCCTCACGCCGTTCACGGAGCGATCCGAACCGACCCCTCCACGCTCGCCCCTCCGCCGCCCCGCGCCAGCCAGCACCAAGGGGCCGCCCCTCAGCCCCACAAACCGGAGAGACAACGGTACAACGCGACCGGTCAATCCGGATCGGTGCCCCCGCCCGCTCCGCCGGTCTCACGTTACACGCACCCACCCGCCGCCAGCCGCACGCCGAGGCCGCGCAAACGCACTGCCGGGACCGGCCCCCCCGTCGGGGCCGTTACCCCAGGCGCGGCGGCCGGGGCCCGGCGGCGGCTAGCGGCGGCTACCTGCGGGGGGGGGGGGGGGGGGGGGGCGGCCCCCGGCCCGCTCGGTGCCTTACATCGCGCTTCCCCCTCCTCCCGGGCCGTAAGAGCCGAAACACAAAGAAAAGCAGCAAAGAGCGCCCGTTACCGCCCGCGATCGCGCCGAGGAGCCGGCAAGCCGCTCCCCCGCGCCCCGGCGCCCCGCGAACGCGGCAGCCGCCTCGCAGCGGCGTGGAGGCCGGCCGGCCGCCGCTGGGTGCTCGACGCCGCGCAGCCGGCCGCCCCTCGCCGCCGGCCGGGCCCAGGGCGGCTCTGGCGGCGGCTCCCACCCCGCCGGGCCGCTTCAGCACCACCGCGGCCCGGATGGCCGCCGCGCCCGCGCTCGCCCCTGCGGGGGCGGGAGCCCGCCCCGGGCCGGGCCGCGGCCCCAGGAGGCCCCTGCGGGGCGCCGCCTGTTCGGGCGGCCCCGCAGCACGGCGGGGCCGGGCTCGCTGCCGGCGGGCGCAGGGCCACGCAGCCACCCCCGCGCCGGCCTCCCCGCCGCCCCGCACTTACCGGGCCCCGGCCCAGAGGACGCCCGCGGCCGGCGTCCGCACGCTGCGGGCCGCCCGCTACCCGCCCCGGCGCGGCCGCTCCCGCCGCCGCGGCCCGAGTGCGCGCGCCCGGCCGCGCCGCGCCAGTGGCTGGGCTCAGCCGCGGCTGGGCAGCCCGCCGCCGCCGGGCGCCCTCATTCCGTATGCGGCACGGCGCCTCCTGGTTGGCCGGAGCAGGGTGGCGCGCGGGGCCGGGCTCCCGAGGAATGGCGGGGAGGCGGGCCCGGCCGGACAGGGGTTACTACAGGTCACCCGCGGCAGGGGGCGGGGCGGGGGGCGGGGCGAGGGGAGGGAGGGCGGGCGGGAGGGCTCCCTGCCGCGCGTCAGACTCGCCGCGCCTGCGCGCCCCGCCGCCCCGCTACCCCGCCGCGCTGAGGCGAGGGGCGGCCGTGGGGCGGGGCACCGCCATTGCCAAGCACTGGTCTCCTCCTGCCCGGACCGGGGTGTCATCCATCTCTATTAAAACCCTTGTTAATTACCTCTGGTCCGCCGTTAATTTCATTACTTTGACAGGAGCTCCCGCAGTGACGGGTGACGGCGTAAACGCGTGGGTGGTGTCAAACGTTAATTTTGCCTTGGGTGCAGGAATACGCAGTTACCCGATCCTGGCAGGAGCCCTCGTGCATGTTAAGTTTTATATTTTTGGGGGGACGGGTACAAAACTCCAGATCAAAGTAACTTGGGTAGAAAGTTGACCTTCTATAGCTCCTTCAGAGGAGTTGGTGAGGCACGCTGGCCTCCCGCTGGCCTCCGCCTGCCGGGCTGCCTCGGCCCTCTGCCCAAAATCCAGGGCTGCAGCAAGGGCTTCAGCGTTTGAGGTTGCCCTCAAGATTTTACGGAGTCTGAGGTTGTAAATAGAGGTGTCATTAGCGGTGGTTGCTGCAGAGGTTCGTGACGTGGATCTCTGCTGACAGAATGGAACGAAGATCATCTCAGCTGACTGCCTTCAAAGCTGGCGGCACTTGGAGCAAGCTTTGCTTTGCTTGAGACTTGGTTCCTTCCTATTTAGCAGTTACCGAGGACATCTTTTATCAGTATTGACTCATCCAGATCCTGAAAATATTCCTCCAAAATTAAAGGTTTTAATTTAACTGGCGGCCTAATACAATGCTGAAGAACAAAATAAATGAGCACCTGCCAAAGATAAGCAAAATAAAAACAACAAATGGGAAGAAGGTTTCAAAGCCCAGAAGACTGAATTACAGCGGGTTGTGCCTGCAGTGGTGGCAGCCACCATTGCCGCAAGGGTTAGGCTTGTTTTCCTCTGTTCTGCAGGTAAAGTGCTCCTGTCACGCAGCCCTTCGGGCTGAACAACCCAGCAATCTGAGCGGCACAGCACGACAAAGAGGAGAGCAGGACTGCAACGCTGAGGGCACCAGTCTGAACACACCCGTACCTACAGATCGTCAGGCACTGAGGTCCTACATACCATTCAGAAACTATGCAGCTAACCACACCATGTGTCCTACAAACAGTCTTTCCTCCTCTCCCCTCACAGATACTACGTTTCAGAGGAAGAAGCATTGTTGGTACCTATGGTTATCTCTGCAGGGTCTTCAAGAGGCAGGGAATATAATCACTCTTACTAAAAGCAGATTAACAAGATACACTGTTATAAATGTATATTTACAAATACATTTGTATTTCTAATCCAAAGATCAACCAAGTCAGTCACCTCAGTTACTGGAAAAATTGCTTCCACATGCTTAGAACTGGAACAGAAGAGACAGTCACTGACAGTTCTGAAAAGCAGGAAAACATTATCTACAGGAGTTATCTGAGCTGTAAAGATCATGAACTACACAAGCAAAAGTGATGCTAACTGAAATACGGGTAGGAGTATGGAGAGGTTATATTTAAAACAGTTTCTCACTCAGTGGAAAAAGTGGGAAAGGATAAGCAGACTTGGAAGGAGAAGAGACTCATTTTTCAAAGATGGAAAATGTAGGTATTTCTGCAACAGGAGGGAATTCAGGTGGCTTTCTTCCAGAGGATTTACTTACATTGGTAGAGGCAGAATAAACTTAGTAAGTACAATGTGAATATTAGCACAAGGAAAGCAGCCCTAGATTTGTGTCATGCAATCTTCCACATTTCATTCAAGGCAAGGAAGGTTCAGGATAAAAATACAAAAGTGATTTTACATAAAAGGAGGTGGGAGAGAAAGCACCGGACAGTGCAGAGCTCATTTGCTCAGCACCAGATCTCATGCTGAACTCCCTGCTCTTGTTTGCTCCTGCGTAGTCACCAGCGACTGAGCAGTAAAATACTTTGGCAAAAGCCTCACTTTGAGAAATGCATGGAATCCACAACTTGAAATTACATGTCACCCTTATTAAACTGCTAGATCTGAATACTATCAAGTTTTACGAGCAGGAGATTCCGAAGAAACTTTAACTCCAAACATGGATTTGTTGTAAACTTTGTATTTCAGCCTTATGTCTATTACAGGGTGCATCGATGTGTGTGTTTTAAGTTTGCCTGAAATTCTGAGTTCTTTGAAATCCAAAAGCTAATTGCGTAACTAGCCATATTTATTCCAGACAGACACAGCTATTGGCTGTATCCCCAGGTCTTCAGGGTAAATGAGGAGCTGATGATGACATACCACCCCAGCAAGAAGGTTTTTGAAAAATTGTAAGGCCTTTGGTGTTTATGTCCCCCAGTTCTTACTGACTTTTGTCTGGATCGAGGTAACAGCTATGTTACCCAAACTAGTACTCCATGCCTCTAACTGAAGAGCGCGCAAGCATTTTACAGACACCAAAGCAGCCCAAGTACTTTCGTTGCCCTGCAAATACCAACCCTCCAAATCCAGCAGGATCTTCCTGTGTGCAGTGTAGGAGACCAACTGGGAAAACAAACAATCTAACACCAAGGAAAGTTCAGAAGGGTGCAAACAACAGCAGGAGACAAAACTCGTTAAGGGAATAGGGGGTGGAGATCCCCTGAGCCTGTTGGAGGAATGCCTCAAACACTGGCAAGATCAAAGGAAAGGTTACTTTGTATGCACTGAAGACTGATAAGAGGGAACAGCCTGCCAAAGGGTGAATAATGGCCCAAGAAGCAGCAGAGTCAGCAGATTTCTGCACCAACCGGGGGAAAGGTAAATGCGGCAGGGGAAGATCGTGACCACTGACAATTCAAGACTAAAAAGACTTGCCCCTCCATGCCTATGAGGAGCATGCATGCTAATTTACATGCCAAGCGAGGCTGATTTTAATAAGAGGCGGTCCAGACTGAAGGATAAGTATAAAAGAGGAAGGCAAGTGTCATTTTAGGAGGGAATAAGAATGAAAATTAAAAAGAAAGGCCTTCTGGACAAGTGCTCCTACACAAACACAAACACAAACACACACACACACCCATCAGCAGGCCCGATGTTGGATCCAGGAGTCTCTCTCCCCCTGCCCTCTTTATTTCTCTTGTTATTTTACCTTTTTCTAGTAAGTAATGTAAAGCATAAAACTTCATAAGCATGGCAAGTGATAAGCATTTCTGCTACCCAATTATTTACCCATGAGCCTGACTATGGAAGAAAAGTCTTTGTTTACCTACAGACCTCTGGTATTGTGTATACTCTATTCCAACCAAGAGAATTAGCGAATCTGAGTCGCTTCTCCCTCCCTCTTGGTGGGACGTGACAGTGCAGGACCGAGTGTCAGATATTCATCACAGAGCATTTGTTACATCCCGAAAAGCTGTGCAGTGCATTCCATATCTGAAGACAATTTAGACAGCAGTAAGCCATTCAAATAACAACAAAAATCTTAGAACTAACCAGTAAATCCTAACAGGTTATGAAGCTTTCATTCATTCATGTTTAAACCAATTTCCAAGGAGTTAGATTAAAAAGGCTGAACTGTGTCCAATCCATTAGCCTACAGTGACATTTCTTAAACTTTCCCCTGTACTGTTCGGTGCTGGCAGCTGCTGGAGACAGTACTGCAGGCTGGATAGCCTGATTCCTGGCAATCCCTGCAGCTTCTCATTCAGCTCAGCATCAGAGGTGAAAGAAACATCATCTGCAGCCCACATTGATTAAGCAGCTTCAAATTTAGAGACACCTAAGGTTTAAAAATACGTACATATGTACACAAACAACAACATACTGATTTAAACAGATTCCTACATGTATTCAGTATTTCTCGACCTTCTTTATAGATTCCTGATGTTTCCATATAGCATAGGCAAAGCTTTTCATGATATCAGAGATTTTACCACACCTTTTTGCTTAAATGTAGGTTTTTTGCAGAGCAGGGGTTTGGAAGATACTGGAGTAATGTGCCATTCACAGTGTAACACTTTTCTTGTACGAGTCCACGCTGAGTATCCCGTAAGGAAACCAAAGAATTTGGGGATTTACAGTAGACACAATAGTCACCTATAAAATGATTGATAATGTATGTTTATAATTGGGAATTTAAACTGCACAAGACACACTAGCGACTGTGGGAGACAGTGACCTTTCCTATACAAGCTACACACAATGATAGGAAATGACAAGTTAAAATAGTACCTGATTTATATGTTAAATAAAAAGGCACAATAGCACAATTAAAGGCAGGAACGAAGTTGTTGTATCACTCTAAAGCATTCAGGCAGAGAAGGAGTATCTGTGAAAACATTCATGGCTCCTACTAACAACATCCATATATTCACAAATACTTGAGTTTGGTTGTTTTTTTTTTTAATTTCCAGCAGGAAAAGCTCATTAACTATTCTCACTTTCCCTTTTAAAAAGTTTCAGGCATGCAGTCAAGGGGAAAAAAAAACCACTGCCATATGTTTTGATCAACAGCAGAGAATGAATAGCAAGTAGTAAATAGCAGGGAAGATTGCAAGTGATCTTATGAAAATACTGATTTGGAAGTACAATCAACTGACTCATCAGGAAGGAGAACAGAAAGCCAATGTTATATTTGGCCAATTCTAACTAATATCCATGGGGAATTAATAAAAACAAAACCACGAGATGCACTGAAAGAGGAGAGCCTATGAATGGGTAAATAAGTGTGGAAGGTTGGCATTAATCTTTGATGAGCAGGCTGCTGCCTACTGATACTCAGCAAGAAGCTAGAGGGGGAAGAAAAACAACAGTGTCACAGATATAACAGATGTGAGATCTTTTAGCTAAAAATCCCTAGAGGGACACAAACAAAATCAAGTATTTCAGGAAGGTACATATGGTTAAATTAAACCCAAATTGACTTCTGATGTGAAATAATAGAGGCAATTAAAGAAGGGCTTGGGTAGGACAAAGGTCGTGGTCTGGATAGAACATACTCCATTGTACACCTTCAAATTTGTGAAAAATAAATGACTATAATTAGATAACTTTCTCCATGACTCATTAAATAACTGAATGCTACAAATTAATACAGTATTGCTCTAAATTAAATTAATTTAAAAAAGATAACATTTTTAAATGGTTTGCTTAGAACTTAGTTTGTTTTAGCTACAAACAAGAAGACAGACTCATATCCCTGGACATTTTTAATTAAGCAATCAAACTGGCATTTTAATGTTCTATTTCTGAAGTTATCCTTAGTGTGGCATTTTGGATGCCCTCTTAAGACGCAGAGAAGGCTGAGCTAATACTGAATGGGTGGGGAGAGCCAGCTGCGATGCGAGTTCTGGCAGCAGAAACAGCTTGTGTTCCTGAAGTGATCATTGTCAGAACTGTTAATTTTGGGCTGTTGTTTTAAAAGATGGAGAAACATTTCTAGAGCAAGCAGCGTGAGGTTTCAATGCTAAATAGTCTCCATGTACATATTAATACATCTGACTCATCTTTATATCTTTGAAAATTTTTGTTTCTAAATAAAGGAACAAATGAGTAAGTTGCTACGATTAAATTGGAAAGCAGCAAACTGGCAACATGCCCTAAATGATTAATTATTTAGTAGAACATTTGATAATATGGCCATGCCCAGAGCCACTTTTTGCAGAGAGAGATTGATGACATTAATAATAAGGTGATCAAGGGTATAGTATAAAATTTATCACCACTTGACACAGTTCAGTTTGTTAACACTTGAGTACTTCTTTAAATTCCTCGCTTGTATTTTCTCATAACACAAATATGTTACCAACCCAGTGCGATATATCAGCGTGCAATCAGGTATTAATAGCATGATAACCCCCCAAACCTGAAATTTCCAACTAGGGGAAAGCATGTAAGTGAGTTAGGATCTGTCAGACAAGCTGCAAGGCATGCTCTGCAACACTGCTGCACCCTGGAACTGCCATGCTATGAGAAACTGTGTCACCCATGGAAAATCAGAGAAAGGATTAAAAATAGACTTTATTTCTGCTCTTGAACTTTCTTGCTGAAAAGCTGCCTGTTGTTTTCTAGGCCAACGGAAACTAACAGTGGAGCTGACAGTGTCAAAGGCAGCCAAGAGGAATCAAAAGCATCAATAAACACTAACGCGAGCTTGCAGAAAAAAAGGTGGTTGTCTATGGGGTCCAAAGACAGTAATGTCCTGAGTGAGCAGTGTCTTACAACAATTTAATAATCAAATAGACCATAAAAACATTTGAGTCCAGGTCTGAGCCCATGTCTGAGCTTTCCACACTGCTTGTACATCAGCAGCCACCCAGAGCAGGCTCCCTGGCACCTTGTTGTGTGCCCAGGTGTTACTCTGGGCACAGATGCTTTGGACGTGCTGCAGCCCTGTCCACTGACACTCCTTGGCTCTCCTGGGCACAGCACTGATTTAAGACTGTTTCTTCATTAAAGCAGCACTGGTCACAGAGCCCTTTTGCTTCTTAGACCACCACAGTAAGACTCACCAGGTTGTCTGGATTACGCTGCGTCCCCCTGGCATTTGAGAAGGAAGAAGGAAAAAAAGCCACTTCCCTGGACAGAGTTGCTTTCTTCTGCAACACTGAATAAATAAACAGGGTAAAGGAAGTACTGTTACAGATAGAGCTGGTAGTTGTAAACCCTGTAACGTGACAGTGAGTGGCTAAAAGAATCCAAGAATACTTTACTGCTGTAGCAGGTGAAGGCTGCAAAGACTTCTGATCGTTTGCTTTTATTCACCAGGGTTTGTTTAGTCAACTACTGTACTATGTCTTCACAAAAGAAAACCATTTTACCCTCTAAGACTTCATCCACGAAACAAATAAACGTGGCCAAGGATTTCCAAAACAGAAGCTTAAAATCCTGCTTTTGTGCAAATCAGATGTTTGGGGTTATTTGAGAAAGTTGAGGTAAACTACAGAGTATTTGGCAGTTTGGGAAACACCATGACCTAATTACGTGCCTGAACGTAGCCAAGACGCGTTCTGGGAAAATATCCCCCATTTACCCTGTCTCCAATGCAAACTGCATTCATGGTGGAACTTCTCCCTCACATTTGTAATGTGCTTTTTTGTCTTGAGAGGGTATATGTCTGTTCAGAAATTTTATTAAATAAGTCACTACTACCCCATCAAGATTACTTACAACATTTAAATCTGAGAATCCTAACCAGCAGGAAAACTTTCAAGCTGAGAAGCAGAAAGAGGGTGAATGCATGCATTTTCTTACTCTGGGGTATTAGGTGGAGGTAAATAACGAAGATGCTTTAGAGCAGACCGAATTTCAGAAACAAAGTCGTGACTAAGTGTAACAGTACCAAATTTTTACTGAACTTGTCTATACTGAAAATGAATACAGAATTACAAAGGTAGGAGTGAACGAATTTAGAGTCCTGCCTAAGCTATGAAGCAAGCTGTGAAATCCTTCGAGGTATGGAGGCATGCACTGCAGGTTCCTCAGAAGATGAACGTCTAACTACAGACAAGTTATTCCTAGAAACACAAAGCTGAACCCTGTATACAAACAGGCAGGTGGGATGTGTAAGAGCCAAAACTATAGTATACATTTTGAAAAAGAAAGCTCTTGCAATAAGTCCCAGGTCTGGTATTTAAAAATCAAGCATTTGTGACTCACACACCCAAAGGTACTGTTGATCAATACACTCAGAGACTGATTATTTAAAATGCATAATTCATTCATACATGAAATTGATTTTGAATGCAGGGTTGTTTGAATCCTAACACCTGCATCTAATTTCATTTTGGCATAACCAATCAATCATTTTAATACTTGTGAAATTTAGTCTGCCAAACTTAAGTTCGTTGAATGCACTTGGATTTCCTTTGTAGTGCAGTACAGCAATGCTTCGATAGAATTGTGAAACTTCAGAAGAACAGCTTTCAGTGTGCTTTGTATAGGAGGGAGCAACTCCTTTCCGCCAGCCAGAGATACAGCAAGGAAGCCATCCCACTGATTTACACTAAGCTCAACTAGGGAATCCTTCAAAAAGTTAAGGATGTAGTGGAGGTGTCCAATTTTGCAAGCCGTGCTGACCACTGCCAGGCTGTCTGCTGCTTGACACCTGCAAGGCAATGGGTTGTTGTATTTAGTGCAGTTTGTCCATCACACTCCTGTAGAGCACTTTGAAGACACTGCAGCCAGGCAGCAGCAGAGCAGTAGACCTGAGACATGCTGGTAGCAGATGGGAGGGCAAACCCCTTAACTATTTCCTTAAAGCCACATTTATGACATTTGTACATGTGTAAAAGCAAGGATTATTCAGAGGCTTATTTGTCCACGTGTTCTTCTGGGCAATGCTGAGCAGAATGTCAGATCTGCTCAGTTACACATTTACAGTGTTCCTTACAGATTGCATCAGACAATCCATACAACCTACTGCATAAGGGAACGTTTGCTCTTCAATTTACTCAGTAATGATATGAGGAGGTTTATTTAGGTTTTGATTGATGGACATACTCCTTTGCTTCATAGTAACTACTTAGTGATTGAAAATCTGGTATCAGAAACAGTAGACAAAGAAACAGAACTTCTCTAGCAGCTAGGCTTTATATATTTAATAAAGTAATTATACGCTTAATAAAGTAGTTGCAAAATTCAATAAGTCAGTCAGAGTAACTGCAAAAATCAATGAATTTTAGGGCTACCCCACCACAGTATTAGAGAAAGGGATCACTGTTTAAAACCCAAAGAAAAATAAATTCTAAATCAATACTGATATACTTACATACACTAAAATTCCATTCTATGCTATAAAAGCATATTAGAAAACACATTAGAAAGCATGTAGAAAGCATTAGAAAGCATATAGAACTGAGCACTCACAGTAACAAGTAAAATCAGAAAATATACAGAGAATAAAAAGAAAATATGCAGATAAAGGCAGGAGGATTTAAGAGAAAGGTCTGATTCAAGAATTCACAGCTGAAGGTGCAATAATGAAGTATGATTTATAATCCTCCTAAGTCTTCACATTATTCTGAAGTAAATCTACAAAGGCATAAATAACTGAAGACAGTGTGATCTCTTTGATGATTAAAATGATACAACACTGAATTCAGATATAGGGTGGTCTGGGTCTACAGAAAATAGGCCAATGGTATCTGGGAGCACCTGGAGCATTCATCCTCACCTGACACAAGAAAAGTCTAAGGATTAAAAGGATTAAGATTAAGGAAAACTGTTCATACGTGAGGAAGACTACAACCACACTTGCCTAACAACACACAAAGAGGACATCTGCATACCATGATCTACATCACTGCAAAATGTTTGCTTCATCAGTTAATGGATCATATGGGTGTTCTTCAGAAGACTGCATTCTGTACCTCTTCAATCCTCTGATATTTCAAAGACATGAGCACTTCTAAGAAATGAAAGTAGAATGTATGCAAATGTGTATATGCGGGGTGAATATTTTTAAGGGATTGTTCCCCTAAATCTTTCCCTTAGGAGACCAAAGCTCTATTATATTCACAGGAGAACACCATAATTCAAAGTCTTAATTCCTGAAAAGATGGTCCAGCTTAAACGTGACCAATATTTCCTCCTGAATACTGGATGCTGGACCTTTCTGGAGAAAACCCACAACAAGAAGTTCTAACCCCAGTCCAAACTTCCATTACCTTTCGCAAGAAGACAATGAACATGAAATTATCCTTTCAAACTACAAATCACTCACAAAATACATTTGTGGCTGGTCTTTGCTAGCCAGTTAAGTTCCTGAGCCAATATGTTCAGTACTCAGCAGTGACAAGGACCACTGCACTGCGTCCCTGTGCAGCCAGCTGGCAGCCGACAACACCGTAGTACAGGTATCCACAGAGATCTCCTACAGCCAAAAAAATGTGTGGTTTTAATACATAAAGCTTTCACAATTATGCCAGTTTGGAAAAAAACTAAACATACTTTACCTAGTGATCACCTAGTTACTCACTGTAAAATGCTTAAATTGCATCTGCACTTTGTTTAGTGTTATTTGGGTTGGTTTTAAAGGCATTTTGTCTCATCTATTTCTCTAGTTGAGACAAAAACCTGGAATTTTAAATGATAGTCATTAGCACAGCTCACCAAGGTCATGTTCTCACATAACCTGTTCTGCACTGGGAGACAGTTCTGAGAGCTCAGTTGCATACACTGAGTCAGCTGCCCTTTCCTTCCAGAATAGATTGTTAGCACAGGCAACAGTATTGTTTTAAATCGTAGCAAGGTATTGCTGTTTACCACGGGAGGGTTTGGCAGTAATTACTTCTTATGTAAACACATACAAATGAACATTCTTATCTGGAGGCCTAAATAAAAGTCTTCGTTAATTTCTTGAAAATATGCATGGATGTAAAATTTCAGACCTGATAAATATTAAGTCATTATACACTTCAAATTCTATTTCATCTCGTAAGTTAAAGTAATAAAAGCAATAGTTTTGTAGTACAATGATGTGTTAGAAATGTCTGCGAACAATAGGGCTGGTTTAGCATAGACTATTTTTAGAACAAATTAGAGCACTATTTTTTCAAGATTTTAAGCCTGTTATAGGGAACTACACTACTCTGACAATACTGTAATTACAGAGATGTAAATGTAATAGTGAATAATGAATGTAGTTACGGAAAGTATATTGTGGAATATCTAATCAATGTGTGAAATCTGGATGCCCTTAGGATATGATCAGCTAGAAGAACTGGCATTAGATGTCATTTGCTTTGTTCCTGCTGAGACAAAGAAAGCATGGTACAAACCATTGAGAACTACTATTTATTAAGAAACTTATTTTTAGAAGCTATAGATTCTCATTACCTCATTATTTTTCTTGTGCAAGGGATACTAGATTTTATAGCAATGTTTCCTCTGAGTATCTCAAAAAACAAAACTCAGGGGAAAAAAAAAGCTTTACACAGCACTTAAGGTAATGATCGACATCATAGCCATTATGCCATGAAAAGAGCAGTTATTTTTTAAGTGAGAAAAAAATCCAGCTTGTGGTTTGGTTTTAGAAATTGATTAATACTATTCTGCAAATATACAAAGAATCATGCAATGTGGAACAGATTACACCCCAACACGCTTGTCTAATTGTTTGATTAAATATCCAACCCAACATAACAAGGACATGGGCCTGTTGGAGCGAGTCCAGAGGAAGCCACGAAGATGGTCAGAGGCTGGAGCACCTCTCCTAGGAAGACAGGCTGAGAGAGTCGGGGCTGTTCAGCCTGGAGAAGAGAAGGCTCCGGGGAGACCTTATGGCAGCCTCCCAGTGCCTAAAGGGGCCCGCAGGAAAGCTGGGGAGGGACTTCTGACAAGGGCATGGAGTGACGGGACAGGGGGAATGGCTGGAGGCTGGAGGAGGGCAGATTTAGATCAGATATTAGGGAGAAATTCTTTCCTGTGAGGGTGGTGAGGCGCTGGCACAGGTCACACAGAGCAGCTGTGGGTGCCCCATCCCTGGCAGTGCCCAAGGCCAGGCTGGACGGGGCTGGGAGCAACCTGGTCTGGTGGGGGGTGTCCCTGCCCATGGCAGGGGGGCTGGGAATGGATGATCTTGAAGGTCCCTGCCAACCCAAACCATTCCATGATGGTTCTATGATGTTACATTTAGTAGTAACTTTTGTCTGGAGGAATACTAAATAGCCAAGCTTTTACTTTTGAGGCACCAAATGATCTCCCAACCTGCTGAAAAGCACTGCTTCCAAAGTGCTTCTAGCCCTTATAGTCAGTCCTGGGCGAAACTGTGGTTTTCCTACTTTTCATTTACCAGACTCAAGTACAAAAGAAAAACTAGTCTTCATCTAAGAAAATCCCAGCAAACACAACATCAGTGCTTTTATAAACAGAGCCTTTAATCTTGACAGGCTCTGAATCCAGAATGCAAAGGATGCAATCTTAGATTTGCTATTAACATTTTTTTTATTTCCTGTGGCGTAAGTAAAGAGTTTAAAAAAACCAACTTTAGGCTTACAATGTGGCTTTCAAGAGACACTTCCTGCATACAGAACCCAGTTCTTGATTTAGGAAATATATATATATGCTATGCTATCATGGGAATTGGCTAACATAAATCCCAGAGAAGTCATATTTGAAGTACCAGCTGCGGAACACCCCGGCTGTGCCCAGCTGGAAACACAGGCAGGAGAACTGCCACTGGCATTTCAAGAGGAAGGTGTTACATTTCCACGACAACTCTTTTAAAAGAAGAGCACAATAAAACCGGTGCTGGGGAAGGAAAGGTCAACAGGTAATCCTCCTCTTGAACTAAACTCTTGGATCCCCTGAAAATTCTGATTTTTCCCTTCCTGCAAGAACATTAGTTCTTATGTTCAACTTTATCTGGAGCAGGCTGTTGCCAGGACATAACTCGCATGCTCCAACTCAGCTGCCATAACCCCCGCTCTCCATCACCTTTGCCCTTTTTTCTTCATCTTCATGGCTTGTTGTGGTACATGGAACACAGCCCTTGATCTTACAGCAGTTGCACTAGACTAGGATCAAAGTTTGGAGGCTGGAAAATTAGCATGGGAGACTCTAGCCACAAGGAAAAAGCCTCTTCATACTTGAAAAACAACATGCATACTTCTGCTGCCATGTAACTAAAAACATAGTTATGGTTAGGCACATGATGATGAGTAACAAGGATACAGATTACTAGCTCTTGAAAGCATGGAGATGTGTTCATGCCATCCAAAATGCTGACAGTGCCAGGATGCATCACTTTCTTTTAGTGACACCTCCCCTTACGTGCTTTATTTTTCCATCATGAGCAAAAATTGCGAAATGTGACAGCAACAGCTGGTTATGGATCTCCTGAACTGACGAACAAGTGGTTATCCACAGAAAGCCAGATATATTTAAAACACAATGGGAAGTTCATGCATCTGTATCCCATCTCATCAGCACTAATTGTGCCATGACAGGCTTAATGATCACCTCTCAACGGCAGCATTCCCTGCCCCTTAGCTCGGCTAACCGGTGGCTGACCACTTGTGCTGAAATGAGACAGGGAGGGGAGTTAAAACTGAGTCAGGTTCTCCAGCTCTTGGTGGCTCAGAGCAGCTCTTGCTGTTGGTTTTCATTCAATCCCTTCAACAGCTGATGGAAAAAATGGGATAGCGGGCCTTTAATATCATTCTCAGTGGTAATTCTGGGACTGGCAGCCGGTGTTGGCAGGAGGACAGTTCTCAATGGGATCAGGAGAGGCACTGCTGCTCCCCAAAGCCAGTTATTTTAAGTCACATCTAAACAAGGAATTATCAGCTTATGATCAGCATTTCTCCGCTGCTGCAGGTTCAGTTAGATGCAATACTTGGTAACTAAAAAGCAAAATTACATCCTTTTTGCTTGAGCCAGACTCCTGTTGGCTCTGGTGGGTGTTGGCTCCTACTGAATCGAAGAAGTCACAGCCCGGCCATAGGTATGTGGGTAAATACCTGGGAGGGTGACGTGCCCTGTGTGCCTGCTTGCGTAGCTGGATACCAGCCGGGGAGGTACAGCAGCCTCATTTCAGACACTGGTCCGCGTGCTAATTACTGGCATCCTTGCCTGCAGGAGGGCAGGTGACTCCGCACCAGTTCTGGTACCACCTGTGTGACACTGCCGTGCTTTCTGGTGGTAGTTATTCACCTTCTCTCTAGCTCATCCCCTGAGTAAAAATAAACAAACACACCAACAGAAACTATCACTGGACTCTTTACACTTCCCTGCCTGCCCCACACACGCTCATTTGCCTCCCTGCTGTCTGTACCCTGCATTTTCAGTGGGTATTTGCTCTTCAGCCATGCAGTGTTTAGCGGCAGCATATCTGCACCAGCGGTTTGCATCAGGAACACTGCTATAATCCAAGCACCATTGCAGACAAGGTCTCAGAAACACAAAGAGGCTCGCAATCAGGAAAACAAAACAAACAACAATGCTCTTAACACGTCTGTCAATAGCTCTATGAAGCTATTTTATGGGGGGCTATTTAAACCATCACTAGGTCATCTATACAGCATTATTGCCCATGAAATAGTAAGATTTATGTACTGAAACAAAACATTTGCTAACAACCAAATACCAACATCTTTATTTCTGCCAGGCCCAGCTGAGGAAACCTCTTGCTGGGCTGAAGCTAAGCACCAACCATGACACCCAACAGACATTTATATTGGAGATACCACTGGATGGTGACACCCAGCTCCAAAGGGCAAAGCTAGGCCTCCATTTCTCACTGCTGAATTACAAAAAATGCACGGGTAAATCCCCTTCCCCCACAAGTCACAGCATTTCTATTAACATCACTTGCATGAAGACTTCACGCTATATCCAAATACCTCTCGAGTTCAGGCAGGTGCAGATCCAGGGGTGACACTCATGTCTTATTGAGATCCATGATACTGCTCCTCAGCTTCCCTGCAGCTTTACCTGCCCACACCTAAGGCTTGGGCTCCACCGACCTTCTGACCTTCTCCTTCGCAGCTGCTGTGCCCTCAGCCCTGGTTAACCTGCTCAGCTCCTCTAGCTCAGTCTGGGTACATCCAACTTCTCAGCCAGATTTCTGAAATGATTCAGTTTAGGAAATAAACAAAATGGAGCTTCCTCCCTGGGGGACAGGCATGAGCAACAGGTGAGCAGCGAGAATACCAGCAACCTGCTGTCACAGCTGGATTGTCATTAATTTACATTACATACAATTAAGGCTGCAGTTTAGCTTTGCTGAATTAATTTGTTCAATTCGCTCATTTGCTTTTATTGGAGGGGAATGATCTGAAAGCAGCTGAAATACCAGCATTGGGTCACCACATTCAGCTACATGTGGACTTTGGCTGTGAAGTCAAGTTCCAGATTTGCACTTAAATTCAAACTTAAAACCAGAAAACTCCCATCCAAACTCCTCTCTACTTCTTTGTGCCTGCTTCTTTAGGTGCAAAAATTTGTTTGAAATTGATGATGAATCAGGAAGCTTTTGTAGAATCTGACCAGAATAGAAATCCAGGTGAATTTTGTGTATATATACATTTTGAAAGATTTCACTTAATTTCATCAACATTGCTGTATTAAGCACAATACTTTTGAGAATCCAGGTATGCACTTCATATAAAAATGTGGAGCAAGCCTAGGACTGATGAGAATGCTGATGGAACTAATCATAGAATAATTTAGGTTGGAAAAGACCCTTAAGACTATCAAGTCCAACCATTAACCCAGCACTGCCAAGTCCACTAGTAAACCATGTCCCTCAGCATCACATCTACATGTCTTTTAAATACGACCAGGGAAATGTACATTGAAAACATAAAACCCTTCCCTTCAGTATTAATTTGATCTGGTGTATAACAGAGCAATGACAACCCTCAGATTGCTTTATACACCAGTGAGTTGGACTTCAAGTGCTTTATGACAGAACTAAGAAAGCTCATGAAAAGAAAAGCCATCATTCAAAATTTCTGAAAGTTTCAAAACTCTCAGAAGTGGAAATTAGCTACAGAAAGTTCTATCATCTTATTACATACATACACACACACACATGCATAGATGTATATGTATGTGGAACTGCTTATTTACTCATTAATTAACTTTTCACATTTCCCATCCATTGTAGCTCCTTTGCTGCGAGCCCCTAACCAAAGCTTAGGGTTGGCTGCAAAGCCCTTTTGAAACATTATCAGGACATGAACATTATTCTAATTCTTTTTATTTCAACTGTTTATAATTATTAAAACAGGAGATCTAGCTAACTGTGCTGTAAAGAAATCATGTTTTACCTAAGCTCAGCCTGCTTTTTTGGCAATACCATTTATTTCAATACCTGATAAATTCAAATGTATTGCCAGTGAACACACAATGAAAAGCTATTTTTCTGTTGAAAATTTAATTGAAAGCTATCCCAAGTAATAATGAAAAGCCATAAAAGCATTGGTGTTATATCAAACGTCAGTCCTGGTGCATTAAAAACGTGCTTCTGTACCATTCCTGATCAGAGAAAAGATTAAACGATACAGAGAGTTGGCTGGTGTTTTTTTAATAAGTTCTGGCAACCAGGTTACAACTCTGGACAGTGGTCAGGAGTTTTCATGTGCAGTTGAGGATACAGCTCAAAACAGAGCAGGAACCAAATCCCCCTCTGCAGTCAGGGCTGGAGAGGGAACAAACCAGCAGGTGCTCATGGTGGAGCCCAGGAACCAGGACTGGGGATGGTTGTACATTACACTCAAATTAATTTTCATGTATTTTTTTAATGCAAGCAATTATAAACACTGCTGTCCACCTGCACTCCCCAAGGACAGCTGGTTTTGCCTGCTCACAGATTAAGTAAATCCAACCAGCCTCCGTCACCCACTGAGACCACTGCCCATTGATGTCAGTGCCTAGTCCGGTCCCATTCTCGCTCCACCCATTGAGTGTAAGCAGCAGGTGACCCCAGTGGGACACCACCATGGCCAGGGCAATCTAGATGCCTTTGTAGACAAGTCAAAGCGAGGAGGCTGTGCCTGACTGCTCCTCCACCACCTTGGGCCAGAGCAGCCCTCCGGTTGCGTAGATGGGGTCAGAGTGGCATCAAGATGAACAGGAACTGTGAATGAAGCAGAAAACATTGTACCAGCCTCGCCATTTGAGGAGCATCTTAGACCTCAGGGCACAGCTGAAACGATGCCCTTCTATAAATAGCTCTTTGCCTTAAGCAAAGAAGTTGCCTTGATATCAGGTGGCAAAAGGGCCCTGCAATATGAACCTTCGTTGGAAGCAGAATCAAAATTTTTGATGCAACTGCAAAAAGTACAATGGCAGGCGATGAGCAATTTTACATGGAAAGAGCCAATTTCATGCTCTTCTTTATTTTTTCTAGCTCTTACTATCTTCCACTGTGAAATCCTACACAGCAAACATAGCAATATAGTCAAGCAATGTTAGAAGAACATCCTTCCAATACTGAAAAGGATACATCACATATAATGTTAGCAAAATGGTTAGTAATGCCATATAAATATTAAACATGGCAACATTAATATGCAGCTGCCACTGTGAAGGACTGTAGACAAATAGTATAATAAACATTTTTAAAACTGGGGGCTTCCATGTAGGTATCCAAACCAGTCACTTTTTTCACAGAGGTTTAGAGTGCTAGGCTATCATCATATAAAATCAGGTGAAGAGATTCTTGTAGAAACAAGACATGGAGTTTAGGATTCCAGTTTGTAAAACAATTAGTCAAACTTCAAAGTAATTTAATGTTGTTATATTCATACTTCTGGTTTTGTTCTTTTAAGTGTGGATCATTTTCTTACATACTTTGTTTTTTACTAACAGTTGCGCTATAAATAACGTGTCCATTTCATTTCCCCATCTCTTATAGAAAGGATCAACTAGGGCATTTATACCAGCTTTTAAAACAAAAGTTATTTTCTAAAGGAAGAACCTTGGAACTGTCTTGTCTACAACAGCAAACTTTAGTGCTTAAAAAACAACACCCAAGCTGATGACAATTTCACCTACTAGTTTTATCTCCGCTGACAGCATGCCCAGACTGAGATGAGAATCAGGGCTTTTCACACCCACGAGTGGTTTGCTTCAGAGGGAGATGAGCTTCTCAAGATACTCCTGGTAGGACTGCTCACCTTGCAGTGAGGGCCAGGTGTTCAGCACTAAAATACCTTATTCTCTTCTACTCGTTAACACCAGTGTTTGCATGGGTTGATTATTAGAAGTGGGGGTCGCAGATGCCCTGGGGGTAGCAGCCTGTGACACAGCCGTGCCCGCAGCCTTTGGTATCTAGCTACACTTTCAGCAGTTCGCAGCAGTAGACACCTGGGCAGCAGTAATGATGCTGGGGCCAAAGAGGTAAACTGAGGCACAGAGGGCGAGGGCCTGGTCCAAATCCCAAGGCAAGCAATGAATGAACTCTGATTTGTTTATCACAAAATGGTCATCCCTTTGTGAACCCATTCTGCCGACCCACTGTCCTGACTTCTGGACCACATTCAGACCCGCTTTTACCTGGTTAAAAGGACTGAGAAGGCAGCAGAAGATCGATTTTCCCATTTGAATTTGGTTTTAAATGCACGAGGGAAGTTGTTGCACCATCAGTACCAATAAGCGGAATCCTCTTGAGCTGATCCTCCATTGGCACAAATGACTTCTCTGAAGGTTACTATGAGTTTTTAAGACTGAATTAGGACTCTCTGACATGCTTCATTCCCATACGGTTTGTGGCATAGCACTGAAGTCCATCACACCTGAGGTTTCTCTTTCCTTCAGCAGTATGCATTTTCACAATGGTTCCTAAGACATCTGGAGTGGTATGAGACTATCTGGGCAACGAGAAAACTTCAAAAGCTTTGCTCTGAAATGTCCAGTCTCTGAAGACAACACTTCCTGAAAGGCAAAAAAGTCTTGAGAACACATTCCTGCTAGGCTTGCAAGAGGACCCTGAGTCTAAAAGTCAAACAAACAAGAAACCCACACTACGAGGCAGACTGGATGAGTCTTTTTTCCTTGAGCTATACAAATTTCAGCTGACCTGCTGGTGACTTCTCACTTTTGCCTCATGTGAAACCGAAAGAAGCTTCACACATAAGACCCAGGATAACATGCTATCTACTGGGGGATTGAAATCATCTCAAGTTTTCCCACTGACTTCAAAACATTTCCCCTGACACCATATGTTTTCAAAAAGAAAATGCTACAGACAAATGCATTTCAGCCTTCCCTGCTGTTCAACTGATTCAAAGCAGATCTGAATTAGCTGCATCATATATATTTAAGAGTTGCCATACCCCAGTGAAAAGACATGTTGCATTGGACTTACTTCTGTAGTGCTTCTCGGGACAAATGCCTTAAAGGCTACAGATGTTTGGTTGCTGAGCAGAATCCAGAACCTGAGGATAGCAGCTGGGGGAAATTATTGACGTATCTACATTTTAGTTCAGCCTAGGGATGCATATTTGAACTGAATCTCTCAAGCATAGCAGTAAGAATTAGTTAAAGGTATGATTTGTGATGAGTAAATCCTATAAAACTGAAGGAGTAAATTACTAGGTACAACTTCGCTACTCACCTGGGAATAACATTTAACATAGGGCTGGAAATGGAGCCATTTCTTCTATAGTTGTTTGGATTCAGTGAGAGCTGTGGATGCCAGTGCCCATACTGCCTTTTCAACACACCTGTAAAATCCTCAGATACCTTGACTCCTCAAAAAATGACAATAGCTATTTCAGCTTGGCTGTGTGTGCTTTCTCCCTCCCTGTCACTGTTTGTGGCTGAAATTGCCCCTTCGTTTTCTTCTCCCAAACTTCCCACCGCGCTGTCCCCACCTTACGGAGGCTCTGCACCGCAACATACAGGACATGCTGCAATTCAAAGGCCAAAAGTTGCTAAAGCGCTTATGCAAGTTAATTACTGTGCCCGTTTAATCCCATGTAATGCAGATTAGCGCTGTCAGCTACTGTTTGGAAAGCATTTGATGTAACAGGCTGGCCAGTCAGTGCTCTTCAAGAGCAGCAGAGTTGCTTAAAGTGAGGAGATGCTGACCAGCGCCGGGAACAGGGAACAGAAACCTCTCACCCTGTTCCCAGTGGCTGTCAGGGCAGAGGAGGCAGACATAAAAGCTAGATACGACAAACAGGCAGGTTTAAAGAAGGCGTCGCACTCCTCATTTTGAGAGAAAATTGTCAGCTTTGACCCTGTGCTCCACTTCTGTGCATTCAGATTAAAAACTCCAAAGTTTCAGAGCACAGTCCCACGAAAGACATCCTTAGGTCAGGAACCAAGCTGCAGTGAAGTCAAGCCACTAGTCCCTATTTTCATATCAAAGTAAAAAAGCTAATACATGTTTCCATGAAAATGAATACTGATACGCCAAAGAAAGCCATCCAGTTTGAGCAGCCAGTCATCCCTACGGGCAGGAGAAGGTGGGAAGGTGGAGGGCTTCCTGGGAACTTGAGTCCAATTTAACTGGATTAATTTACAATTGTTACTCTAGTAAAACGCCCTTTGGCAGCAACGTGTGTTTACATAGGGTCTGCTTATTCCCCAGAAGAGTGCAAATACAATGCATTCAGATAGCTCATTCCAGAAATTAATGTAGTATTTCAGGATTTCCAACAATGCTTTTCCTGTTGTGGAGGGGTAAATAACACCGGTTTTCTTGATTTGTAAGTGGTAGCCGGGACTACGGCATCTCATACACCACCGCTGGTAACTGAGCTACAGCAATAATGCCTGTTTCACATTATATGACAGTTAAGCAAATACTTTCCACCGCAGCAGATTTTATGGTCAAATTTTCTCTCTCTGGCTTACAGCTGACAAAACTTTGCTTGATGGAGGTAATAATGGCAGAATATGTGATAAGGCTGGCTGCTGCTGGCTGCGAGCCAAGGCATGGGATACTAAACTTCCATGTTTTAAAAGCCTTCCTTTTTACTCCACGTGGCTTACAGATGCAGTAAAACTGAATCATTATTGTAAAAAAAAGGATAATTAAATATAAATCACATAAATACTTTTTTCCATTAGAAATCTAAGTCTTTTGTACTCTAAAACACCGAGATTTTGCAAGCAAAGGAGATGTTAGATTAAAAGATGAACAAGTGTCTAGAAACATTTAACCTCACCCTCAGCGTGCTTCCATTGTTAGCCCCAGTGCCTGAGGATGGACAAAAGTTTCTCTTAAACCAGCAGCCACCTACCTCAAGCTGAAACTGGTTCCCTTAAAACCTGCCTGCCAGCAGCCCCCCGCGCCACGCCGCAGTGATGCTCTCCAGGATGATGCTCACAGGTGAGCGAGCAGAGCCTTGGCAGCAGCCAGAGACATCCCTGCCCACACTGGCCTCTTCCTCGCACCTCTGCCGCCTGCTGCCACCCGAGTGTCCATGATGGCTTGAGATAAGGTGCCAGGCTGAGATGGGGGGCACCCAGCAGCTCTGCTAAGGGAGTGCTGACGGCCGTCAGGGAGATGGGGCAGGCAGCGGAGGGGTGACATCTCAGCCACCATGGCAAGATATGCAGCAGCTCAGGTATCAGACACCCCACTGCTCTCTGCTTGGCCCCAAGGACAGTGGGTACCCGAGCAAAGAGGGGGTGTCCCTCTGACTCCACAGGAAGGGAAGGCAGGCGAACATATCGGCCAGTCGCTAGCCAAGCCCCCCGCCTCACACAGCGCTGGGACAGAAAGCTGAGAACGAGGAAGGCAAAAGCATCCCACAGAGGCAACGTGGCAAGTAGGGATTGGGAGAGAGGTTCAAAAGGATGAACACACAAAAAAGTAAACCCTGTAATGCAAACAAGTTTCTAATTTGAGAACATTAAATGTTCTCGTATACATGTTAAATGCTGAAGATCAGAAAGTGGTGATGTATTTCAAACAGCTTCCAGAGCAGCAACAGTTGTGCGACCTTTTCTCCGCCTTCCTTCCTCCCAGCCCCAGGTAAACATGCCAAGCTACGATGTCAGATAGAGAGAGAAATTTTTCAGGCGAAACGCTGAACCAGGAGGAAAAACGATGGAAGAAGAGGGGGTGGTGGCAGGGAAGGAACGCATCCGAGCAGCAGCACTCGCCGCAGCACCGGGACATGCACACGGAAAGTCGGGGCGCTCCGGGAGCTGGAGACAGGGCAGGAGCAGCAGCGCAAACCCGCCCTCCCCGCCCCCCGGCCCGGGCCTCCTGCTGTGCCGCCGCCGGTCCTTCCCGCTGCAGCGGCGTGAGCCCGTGCGCGCCGGCATCCCGGGGCCGGGGGCTGCGGGGCATCCCTCCCGCTGCCCTCCTCGGTACCCAGGCCTGCGGGGCATCCCTCCCGGGGCTGGGGGCTGCGGGGCATCCCTCGCAGGGCTGGGGCTGCGGGGCATCCCTCCCGCTGCCCCCCTCGGTACCCAGGCCCGGCCGGTGCCCGCTCTACGCAGCCAGCACGGGGCGCTACTTATGGCTCTAGGGGCTGGGCTGCAAAAGCTGATCACCGGTTTAAAAACTTGTTCATTGATGCTGGGAAAACCACAACGCCGGGCTTTGAAGAAGCGCCTGCCCTCCCGCTCTCCCCTTCCACCGATTCCGAGGAGCCGCACCGTGCGCTGGCCTCACCGGGAGGCTGCCGCAGCGGGCGCTGCCGGCCCCGCACACGCCTCTCGGGGCGCCGGCGGTCAGGGCCGGGCCTCCCGCCGCGGAGCCAGCCTGCCAGCGCCCGCCGAGGGTCGCGCCGCCGCCGGGAAGCGCTGGAACGCCCCGGCACTGCGGGCCCCGCGCTGCCGCCATCGCCCCGGGGCCGCCCCGCGCCGCGTCCCGCCAGCCCCGCGCACCCCACTGCGCCGCGGCACGGCAGCGCCACCTGGCGGCACACACGGGCGCCGCTGCCCGCTCCGCGCCGCCCCCCCGCCCCGCCGTCCGGGCCTTCCTACCTTTTTGGGGGAGCTCCTAAACACGCGCACAGTACGGCACCGGGGGAAAACGCTGCTGTTGAGCAGCAGAGCCGTAGTTTACCAAAACGCCTGCCTTCACCAAAGCACGCGCGGGTGTACGCGGGGAGGGGGCAGCACCACCAGCCACGCAGCGCAGCCCCCTCCCGCCCCCCCGCTCCCCCGCAGGATTCGGCCCCCGGGGTGCTGAGTGACATCCTCACCCCAAACCTGTGTTCCTTCAGAGCGGCTCCGAAGTCGCGCATCACTAACTCCCGGTGGTAACTGATGCGGAGTGCAGGTTGCGGGGCTCCTCCGAGCACACAGCACCGCTCAGCCCAGCCCGGCTCTCACCTGCTGCGGGAACCCCAGTGCTACGGCTGCCCTGGTTTAACTGGACTCTGCTTAACATAGGCCTCTACTGGGCAGGAGCAATTGGGGGAACATCGTTAAAAAAATGCTTGCTTTAAATAGAAGAATTAGGTTTTACCTTGTACACATGCAGCAAACAAATTTAGAGAAACAGCACAAATTTTAGCAACAGATAAAACACCTAGGCTCTGTTTTGATGTGGACTTTGCAATGCATTTTAAAGCACGTGTATGTCCATATTATGTCTAGGAATTAGTCCCAAGCAATTTCTCCAGGAAAACACTGTAATTCATATTGTCTCCTCCAGGACAGGCTCTGCTCTACACACACAGAGAGAGAAAGCTGGTTTTCCCGTCAACAGACCTACTCCCCATATTTAAACACTGATTGACGACTGCAGAAGGGAAAGGTTGTACCACTGTTGATTGACGTTAGCCAAGAAGAGCTCCCAGCCGGCGTGCTGGGCTCTGTCTCGGTCTGTCTATCAAATTTCATCAGCCATTCAAAAAGCAACGGGGCTCCATTCACGTCAGTAGGAAATTCAACTGAAAATAAATTAGACGAACAGAAGGTGTCATTTGGCTAACAGTTGTAACAGCTACTAGTGTCCAAGATGGAAAAGAATCCAGGTTAGATGTTGGCCAAACCCAGCGTACAAAGGCAACAAGTATTTCTTGATCCCAGCACACTTTAAGGCGATCTCTGTTGCTCTGCACTGCGAAAGGCTCTTCCCAAGCTTGTGCTGTTTGTGAACCCTGCTGCTGGGGTATGGAAGGCAACCATGAAGGATATGGTTCCTCTCCTGCTTTTAGTTACTCTTTTAGAAGGATCTATGTCTCCATCATATGGCTACATTAAGTAAACAGATTTCCTCTTTGTTTCTCTTCCCCTCGTCTTTTTCTACAGCTCTAGTCTGTCTGTTAAACTGAGAAAAGCCATGGGACCACTGGGATCTGCAACACAGGCACTGCTCCAGCAGTTCAGCTGACATGAAATTGATACCACCCTTAAGAAACAGCAGCTGAAAAACCACCTACATCCTTCAAGCCACCTGATTCCCTCCATAGCATCACTTACCTATCACAGCAGTCCTGATCAGGGTAGGTGTTGCTGTAGCACTTTGAGAAGCATGAAGATTCAGTCTCTCTCCATTCCTCATTTCTCTCCATTTCTTGCCTTACAGGTGTAAATTGCTTCTTTATAATATTTTGGCAAAACCAGGATGTGATGCTGATCCATTGATAAACCATGACACACCTCCTCCCACTTACAGACACGGGGGTATAATGAGACTACTTCATAAAGCAATCCAACGCCACTTTACTTTTTATCCATTTTCCCCCTTGCATCTATACTGAGATGCGAGGTGGGATTGTTGCATAAACAAAGTATTAAACCAGTAACAAGACACAATTAGCCTTTCCCAGGCTTGGGAATTCATACTTGTCACTGCAGCTGTTAACATAAACATTGCCACATTTTAAAAAACCCTAAAATACATCACTGTTTCAAGGTGGCTGGTCTTCCTCTTCCCAACAGACAGATGCAACACCTCTTTACTCCAAGCAGCTAGTTAGTTCCCCAGTTCCTAGTTAAGCAGAGCCTCTGCAGGGCTTGTTCTTTCTAGGGCACAGATACTAAGAGTTGGATTCCTTGACGCAAGTTTCAGCTAAAATTCAAACTTATCCTTAAATTTAAGTTGCATTCAACTCCGAAGGCTATTATATTACCAGTTCCTCAGCGGAGTCACCCACCTTCCTGTGCTCCAGCTTCCCTGCTGCACCCCTCGGCACGGCGCTCCTGGCTGTGGGCTGCGCAGCCCAGCCCTTCCTTGCTTCCTTGCCGTGGGTGGCTTCTTCCTCAGACCCTCTGGGGCTAACAGCAGGAACCTAGCTTCAGGCGATCCCTCGGGAGATGGCAGCGAGCAATCCACCCGTCTTCCCTGCCCCCCTGATTTCTCAGCACGTTATGGCCACAGCCTTACAGCTGGTCTAACACGACCTCCTGAGTTCAGATGGACCGAGGGTTGGAGCCCTTACCCAACAGCAGTGATGCATCTTTGAATTCCCAGTCAACACAAGCACACTTTGGTACAAACCTTTATTACCTCACACCTCCTTGCCACAGGTATCATTGAAACAACTGACATTCATCTTTTACTAGTACCATAAAAAGTTGCAAAATGTCAAATATGCTTTGTAGTTCGCAATGTAAAAATTCTTGAGGATTAACCTTCTGTAAACGAAATCTGGCAGAGATGCTCACCCGCAAGGGAACAGGCTGGCACTGTCACCTGGAGCAGGCTGGGGAGGCAGTGTTTGCATGGCGTAGAGGCAGAGCATCTTCCTTGTTGATAGATGACTAGCTTCCCTGGGCTTACCTGCGTCACTAAAAGGCACAAAGAGAAACACACCACAAAGCAGGCCCCAGTAGTGTGGGCATCCCACCAGAAATCTGAGCACTAATTGATTCTTCTAATCACAGCTGGGGGTGGAGGGTGTCACTGTTCCTTCTGGCTGTTTGCTCTTGCTTTGTCAAGCATGAACTGCAACCCAAGACTGCATTGATGCTCAGACCAACACGGGAAGCCTCCCGGCGGCTGCAGCAGTGGTGCCTGCACTAGCCACAGCAGGTCTACAGCCACCAGGGCTCTGGACTTTAGGCTCAGTGTTGCAGGGCTGTTTTACACACCCACACACTGACACAGAGGTATTTCAGGTAACGCCATGCCTATCAGGTGGTATTTCAGATAACGCCATGCCTATCAGGTTTGGAGACTGACATTCTATTTTACAATAGTCCTAGATACACTAGACAATTTGTTAATAGAAGGCAGTTTGGAAGGACCACCATAAGCAACATGCAGCAGTTACTGAGCAACAATATGCATTTAAGTAGCTTGTTTTCTTTGTTTCTCCATCTTCCTATGTTACAAAAAGAAAAATCAGTAGTCACAGTAACACAATCCCTACATGTTCTATCTGTGCTGGTTATGGATGGTATTCATAGCCCACAGATAATTTTCTCGTGGAATTCAAAGGTAAGCCTGTTTGTGGGGTACCTTCTGGACCATCTATTGCCCCCAAATCAGTATCTGTGTATTCCCTAGAAGTTTTGGCTAATCCGATCATCAACAATCCATTGTTATTTCCCATCCTCAACCCAATGCTAATGCTTTTAAATTTACATCCTGAGCTTCTATATCATTAAGGTAATGGGGGGAAAAGCAGACTGAGAACGAGAGGAAATATCTCATTAGAGCAGATGGTCTAGGAGAGGACAGTCTGACACAGACTCCAAATTCTTCCTTCATGAATAATCAGCACTACTCATCAGGGCAGGCAGCAAAAAACTAAATCCAAAGGCAATTCCACACAGCTGGCTAAGCAAAAATGACTACTCAGGGCTCATCACTTACTACAGTCCTTGCAACCCTGGAGACCTCTTCCCAGATGTCAAGCCTGCTGTGTCTGACCCCCCTAGACACATGCCCTTCCAAGAGCTGAAACAATCCTGATCTTAAGCCCATGTTAAACGTGCACAGTCACAGCACTTCCTCTTCTCAAGCCCTGCTCCTAAACACCATTTCTGCTGAGTGAGAAGCCACCGCTCAGTATTTTGCATGCACACACAGTCCTTCAAAGATCTTAACCCAGGGGAAGATGGACAGAGTGAGGAAGTCAGACGTGTGCACCACAGCGATCGCCAGGCAGCAAAAGCGTGGGAAGGGAGGGGAAGCACACACGGTGCCAGGAAAGCCGGAGTACGGCAAGGCGAGCCGTGGGCACACGGGCAGCAGCCTGTCAGGGCAGAGCGGGCTACCTCAGGCATTGCAAATTCCAGCCCCAGCTCCAAGAAAGACACCTGTCGTCCTAGGGAAACTGAGAGCAGGATTCACTGGCTCAGTGCTGGTCACATCTGAATGACAGATAGGCACTGGAAGGAACAGTCCTCCTAAGGAAACCGACTTGTTGCTGGAGGTTTTTTTGGAGCACGTCAGGACAACATACATCTGCTCTGTCTGCCAAATATTTATTCAGCTTCAGAGCTTTGGTTCATTAGGAGGCCACTCCGTAGGAGTCGAGATATTTCCATTCTTCTTTAAACACCCACATGTTGCTAAGATCTTTTCTTTCAAGAGTTTTTAACTTTCTGCTCAAGTCCCAGCTGCGTTTCTTCTACAGAGACTCCAGCCCAGCAAGCACACGATGTGCCCAGTGCCTTTGTGGAGCCAGTGCTGCTATTCCCAGAACACACCAGTGCTCATCTAACCCACCTGCAGATGCCCCAGGCTGCCTGGCAATCCTGTGCATGTCCTGTCAGGTCAGAGCACTTAACTGATGTAATATTCAGGCACCAAAACTGCTTAAAGCAAACCAAACACTTCAATAAAACCAGATCTGCAAAGTCCATGTGCAGATAGAAAGCATTTACAAAGAACAAGGATTTATCTTGTAAAAAAATCCATAATATACTATAATTCTCCTTACGTAACATCGCCTCCAAGACCTAGGTGTTTTAGCTGAAAAAGAGTTTGGCTAAGACTTTTTTTTCTTTTTTTCAATGGATATACAAATTTGGGATAAACCTTCTCTCCAATTTAAGCACCTGGTTTGTATAACAAAGCATCTTCTTAACCTGCTGCACCTAGAGCTGTGCTCACACTGCCTTGGCAATTACAGCTGTGTCACACTGCAGCACCGCTCTCTGCATACTTATCCACATCTGTCAGGGGGGAAGATAAAGGCATGTATCAAGTACGCTTTCCTTGGTGAAGTTTCAGGACCAGACTAAACAAACCGGGCTCCCCTTCCTTCTGTGGAATATGGCACATGACCTTTTTTAATTTGCACAAGATGTAAAGTTCATATGATTCCCCCACTAGCCTCCTCAGTACATTTCTCCTGTCCTGTGCCTGCCACCTCCTCTGAGGCTACAACTACCAAACAAAGCTGCTTCATCCTCCAAACCGATGATCCAAAGCACAGCTTGTCCCGAAGAGTCGTATCATTCAGTGCTTCCGACCATGCAGCATACACACGCACACAGAAAACTCAACACACTGTTCTCCTCCAAACAGAGGGTTTGCTCTGCTCCGTAACTTGGACAAACCATTTGTGCTGATATCCCATTTGGGGCAGAAAGCTCCTATTTATTCTTGAATTCATGTGTAAATGGCTTACAATAGCCATCTGCTGAAAACATACACCTTCATTTCTATGGAAGAGCAGCAGGGTTTTCTGATATTCAGGGAACAACCTGATGTCATGTTTGATACATGCTGGTAAGTCCCTCAACTTCTAATCAAAGACTTCTCAGGTTTATATTTTTCCTGTTGGTGAACTCATGCTGGGGCAATTTTGTCTGTTCAAGCTATGGTTCGGTACCCTGGTGGCAAGAACATCTGTGTCGAGTCTCTCACTAGTACTTCTGGTACAGATGAACGTAAAAGGACAACTCAAACCAGCACTGGCTTCGAGGCTCACACCCTAAGGATTTCCCCCCCTCCTGTCCCCCCAAGAGTAAGATAAAAATCAATACATCATCTAATAATCCCTTCTTAAAATTATTCCTTACACAAGGATAATTACAGATTGCAAAATACAGATTGCAAGAAAGACATCTTTCAGCATACAGTGGTTTTTTTCCATGAGATTCGGAATTACAATTTGCTACTCAAAGATGAGAGTTTTATGCTCGGGGATTCCATAATTTCTTTTATGTTCTTCAAATAATTTTCTTAGTTTCTGTAGGTACAATGCATGCAGCTGTTCGATCTCTTCTGTGGTGGGGTTCAAGTTCCGTTTTACAGGGATGGGGCTTCCCACTGTAAATCAAACACAGCAGCAGCATTAGCTTCATTAACATCTCTTTTTAAGTAGAACTGCTCTCCCTCCTGTAACAGCTCCACCACGGCTCCCAGCGAGGTGGCAGAATCACAGGACCCTTCTCCTGCCCCAGGGCTTGATCCTGCCTTTCACAAACTTGAGCCCTGGGTCTGGTTCTCACTTCCTTCTGCTCAAATGTACATAAAATGAATTTTTAAAAAACATCATTTCAGTTTGGCAGCAAAAGAGCAAATGAGAAGGAGCAGTCTACACTTCAACATACAACCCCATGGGCTATGTGCTGTCTTGCTATCAGGGCAGGACTCCGCAAGGTGAAAATAGCATTTAAAAAATGCAGCTTCTCACCGGCTTCTGTTCTGATCTGAATACTAAAGGTATCCAGTGTGAGGGACATGCCTAAGACAGTGGTGCCCTCAAGCACACAGCCACATGAACAGGACTGAAGGAAACACGGGGATCTTCTGATTTATTCCAAATGGGTATTGCCACACCGGTGCCAGAAACGTTGTTGGCTACCTCAGCCTGGGGGGTGGTAGCACGTAAAACCCCCACACCCTGAAAGGTGTCTCTGAACCATCTGTTGCCCACAAATATCATTCCAGCTGAAATGTTCTTCACGCCCCATGCAAAGCCTGCTACCCACCCTGTCAGAGCAAGAGGAAGCATGGGAGGCAATTCCACAGAAGTCCAGAGGGCAGCCCCCTCCTCCACAAAAAGCTACGGCGAAAAAAGCCTGCGATACGCTAGGAGAAGCTTCCCATGATCTCAGCCTTCCTCGTGCTGTTCAGTCACTACAGGTTTTGACAGCTGTTGTCGCGCTGCAGGCACTGAGAGCTTAACAGACCCGACCAAGGTTACGAGGAAGTCTGTAGAAAAGCAGAGTTAAAAGCACCCCCCAGGAGCTTTTACAAAGGCACCTGAAAATCCCTTTCAACAGATGTTGCCACTTCAAATTGGATGGTGTTGACTAAGGGGAAGGGAAGCCTAACCAGAACCACAAAGGGGATGACTCTGCATTTTCCTGCCACAGCTTCAGCTGCCAACAGCTCTCAGGTGCTGACATTACACCGCGAGGGGTGGGAACCCAGCCCCGGATTGAGCAACACCTTAGAGGGCGTGAAATCAATATACATCCAATACGGGATTTCCAGAAGCATAACTGGAAACACCAAGCAACCCCCAAGCCCTTCTGCAGCAGTCTCTTCTCCTAAGAGTGGAGATTTCTTGTGGAACTGGAAAATACCCCCATCTCTCACCTTCCATGCAGCTTTAAGCGACCTGCTTGATTTTGTATTTTAGAGTCAATTCTATTTCTGAAAAGCAGTAATAATTTTCAGGAAAAACAAAAGTACTCCACTCATCAAGCCCAAAGACCCAGACTTCACCGACCTCGTGTTTGCTGAACTGCATCTCCTTGCTTTAGGAACCACGGCTTCTGAACCATGAGGAAACTCGCCAGTACCCGGCTGGCCACGCTGCGGACACGGCTAACTGGCTCGGTGGAGCTCAGCGTGGCTGCAGCTTTCAGGAACTGAGCTAACACTTTCAAAGCGGTGTCGAGCCATACCGAGCCCCCTCCCCAAGAATGCAGGGACACGGGGACAGTTTTCAAATGGGATGAAACAGAGGCACCAAAGTTAAGGGATTTCATGAGATCATACAACAAGCTCTGTTGCAAGATTCTGGTCTTGCCGATTTGTAGCACTCCCGTGCTCTAGCCATGGACCACCTCTGCCCTTGCAGTAAATATTACAATGATGAAAATTTACCTTAAAGTAGAGGATATTTTAAGCTTCAGAACAGTCTAGATGTCATCAATCCAAGGAAAAATTGCAGAAAATATGTCATTCTCATTCCAACGCTTTGAAAACTTTTTGGCTTTAATGCAAGTGACATTTTTAGCCTGCCTGTGCACACCGTGGGCTTTAAAAATTAAATCTTTCCTAAAACGCTTAACTATACGAACTGATAAAACACAGATCTTCATGAAATTTAACATGAAAAGAGCTACATTTTTGTCTTAAACATTTTGATTTGCTCCATACTAACACCAAATCTCTCCATTTAAAGGGAGGGCCTTCTTAAATGTCCCTTGTGGAACATCTGAAAAGTTTGATTCACTTTTCTTTAGAAATAGGCTTCATTAGTTCACTCAGCTCAGAATCTGGCTAAAAAATATTTATCCAAAATATATAGACAGCCAGCTATTGCCTTTGCATGATGCCCAGCACCACTTTTTTTTTTACAGGTGTGGTTGCCAATAGCACTAGTTAAAGCCATTAAAAATCAAGACATTCAGCCCCACGCCCCAGTGAGATGACCAGGGATGAAATCTTTTGGAGAAAAATACTCTTCCAAACTGCCTGCCAACGCGGCATGCACACTGTCAATTAAACACGCATGGATCTTTCCATGGGGAAAAAAACAAAAGGGAAAGAAACACCTGAGGGAGCTGCAATGCCTTCTAAGCAGCAGCCTGCCAAAGGGCTGTGGTGAAGCTGCCATGGGACACCCTCTCCCTTCCCTCCTCCATCTCTCCCTCTGTCCCGACGAGCACCAGACCAAGCGTGTACCAGCTCCTTCCAGTAGCCCTGCCCCAGAGCACTGCTGGGGTAGCCATGCAGCACCTGCAACGCCCGACTGCTGCTTCCCTGCAGGGCTAAGAAGTGAAGGTGCTGGGCATCTTACAAAATAATTGCAGCATCTAGAATCCGCAGCAACAGCTGCAGGGCTGCAGCAGCCCTCTGGTACAGACTGGACAACCCTTGGGTTTCTCTGAGGATTGCTGGGGATAGAAGCCTGTGAGTAACTGAATGAAGTATAAGGTATGGCCTGGGACAGAAAGGGGGAAGGGAGAAAAGAACCCCCCTTTTTAACAGGGGAAGGACAGGAATTTTTTTTAAAAAAACATTTACTTAAAATCTCACATACTGGTTTTAGATGCACGGTAACCAATTGCTTCTGTTAGAATAAAATTGTAAATTTACACAGATATTAGTAGCACACTTACGCTTTTCATAAGCATAAGAAAAGGCACAGGGGACTTACCAACAGTATGAATAGGCTGCCTGTAAGGTATTAAGCCGAAACTGTACTGAAACACTCCTCTAGCATGAAATAGAGGTAAAGCAAAGCCCATTATCTTTTGCAACTTCTCCTGTACATTTCTGAGCCATGAACCTTTGGGGTTTGCAACTTGCTTGAATAGTTCATTTTCACCAAATGAAAACACTGGGACCAGATGAGCCCTGTAAAATAATGAACACGCTGAGAATCCCACATCAGCCTGCATTCGCACTGCGGTTCACATCAGCAGCGTGGAAGTGGTTTCACAGTAAGTGACACAGAAAGCTTCAGCAGCTCTAGACTTCATCAACAACAGGCATTCAACTCTTCTGATACACAGCTGCTTTTTGGCTGCCTTGGGCTTAAAAAAAAAATTAATTAAAATAAGGTGATTGGCATACAGCTAGCAACTACCTTTTGGTCAGTATTTACCTGTTTGGTAGCCATCACAACTTGTTTGATAGTTCATGATTATAAAAATGAACAATTGTATGTATCATAATTGTAAGTATGATCTTATCCACCACTATTTCAGCGAGTCCACCCTTGTTCCACTGCATTTTCTCCCTTGGCAAGCAAGGAAGCCTTGCTGCTAACCTTACAATGCTCCCAGCTGGGTGGCGTCAAAACCAGATCTTGGCGTTCCTCTGCCTTTTGACCGGAGTAATGCATGCACTTGATTTGAGCACAAAAACAGTGATAAAAACCAGACATCCTTGCAGACACAAGTGCAATGCCAAATCGCTCTGCTGTCCAATTCCCAGTGAAATCCTGCTTCCTCCAGACTTCTTCGAAAACACTAGCCTCAATCCATTATTACCAGAGGTCAAATCCTACCCACGGAAATTATACTAACTCACTTTGGCTCCGGCACAGCCTAATGAATTCTCACTCAGTTCATGAATTGGCTTGGGAAGAAAGCCACTGACTAGCTCCTGGACAAACTGCTTAGGCAGATGGAATCGGCACACTTGTCTCCAACAGGCAAAACCACCATGTATTTGAAACCTTGACTGCAGCATGCTTTTTGATTAATGCTTAGTTTCATTAAATAGCATGCTGCAGAGTTTAAAGAAAAAGAAGCAGGGCAATCCTAAGCAGTCCCTGAAGGATACAAAGGTCTTTTATTCACTTTACTTAAGTCCTAGCTTCTATCTCTTAGCTCCAGTTAGCCCACACTATCTTTGAGAAAAACCTTACTGCAGAAGACCAGCTTTGCTATAATATTGTCGGGGTGAATTACTGCAGAGCTCTGGACACCTACGGGGGATGTGCTGAGGACAGAGCTGGCTGGAAGCACTGTGGGCAACCAAAGCCCCCCCATATGGAAAAAAACCACTGCTTCTACAGCTTCTCGAGCCTGAGGGCCCCTGAAGACTGCCATTCCCACTCACTATCCTGCCTCGTGTCTGCTCAAAGGTTCTTTCTCAAATAGAGCATATATCACCCGGCTACCTGTAAAGGAAGTATCAGAAAGCCTGGAACATACCGCAGCTGTGTAAATACTCCACTTTTTACTACAACACTAAGACAAACAGGAACATCTTGTGGTGCAATAGCACCCTGAGACTGTGGGATTTGTTTTAATCTGGTAAAGGCTTTTGCAAGATGCTATGTAGGAGGCTAAGACAGAGAAATAAGTAACTTATGATTGTGAAACTAAAGATAAGTTAGCTGATTCATCATCTGTTCCATGTCTTTAGGATTTCTTCACCTTATATCAGGTTCTGTACTACCTTGTACCAAAATGTATTTTCCAAAAGTGCAGGGGACTTTTGCTAACATATTCAGAGCGCATGTGACAAGTTCCTCACTGAGGAACCACAGCATCTCTGTGCTGGCAGTACAGGAGCCAGGGCCAGAAAGCACAGGCCTCTGCACCCTCATGGTCTCTGCATTGCCCCTTCCTCTCTTGGTATTTGATGCTGCAGGTCAGAAGCATCAGAAATACAGGCAAGCACTGACAGCAGGTGGTTCTTCTCATCTGTGTCCCATAAGCCTCCCTTACCTTTTCATTTCCACGTGAGTTGGAAGCTTTTTTCACATTTTCTTAATTGTTAGGAACAAAATGTTAGAACCAGAAGCAATTATTGGATGCAGAGTCTTTGGGCAGTAGCTCAGGACTGCCAACAATGCTGCAAAAGCTCTATTGGGGTCAGACTGTCCCACAGCTCTACTGTATAGAAATTAAGTCAGAATTCCTGGGCTTCACATAGAAGCAGTTTTTCCTGCTGGTGCTCAGACCCAGAATGACTTGTAGCCTGGCGGTTAAGGTGACCATGTACGAGATGTAGCTGTTCAAGTCACCCGGGCAGAGACAGGTGTCACCGCCCACGCAGGGCTCTAGGCAACTCAGCCTCTAAGATACACGATGAACCATCGTTTGAAAAAAGGACTTCATAAGGAAAGAAGTGGCCATTCCTGTGTTTTGTAAGTGTCCTGATTTTATTGTTGCATGTTGGGGATGCTTTTGAAATCAAGGCCATGAGAGGCACAGGTGTATCTAGTTTCTCAATCCAAATCAGTTTGGATGAGAGATAAACACCAACTTTTGTGATCTCACAGATCAGATGTTTATGGACATGCTCAAAAAAACCCCAAAACAAACCACCTAAATATTCTTCTAAACTTTATGTTTAAAAAAAGAAAAGGTACTGATAGTGTTCAGGATCCCACTGGATTAATTAGCAGCTGAGCAGAAATTGAGTAAAGACTCATTTATGCACTAAAGTCCTAATTTAAATACACAAGTGTTGTTTCTGGGTACACATTAGAGTAAAATGTACTCTTCTACTGGAGAACAGGTCCTTTGTGAGACTCCTAGTGATATGCACAAGAAACCCCCTTGGAATTTTGACACAGAATTGTTTCTAGAAAAAAATGGACCTTAACATCGTGTGTGAAAACAGAGAGCTCTTCTTCTCAGAGACCACCCTTTTTTCAGTTAATAGCTTAAAAAACTGTTATAGATTTCTCAAGGTAGTATTTTTTTCTCATTGCTTCACACATTAATATGTAATCCTGGTTGCCGCTCAGAAAGTGTAGCAGGAACAAGTCATTGGTTCCAATATTTCTAGTACACAAGACATCTAGCCCAGTCCAGAACAAACACAATAGCTTATACTGTGTAAATCACTCAAAAGATATTTATACCCTCTCTCTTTAGTTACACATTGCCGGCTGTTCAATAGTACAAAGTAAGTTAGTTTTTCTTGAGATTGCCACCAAAACTTCCCAGAAACTTACTTTTGCAAACAACAATCTTCAAAAGAAATTCTTCAGAATAAAGGTGAAAACAAATCTTCCTAGCGCACAATTTTCAATGATGTAATAAAACAGGGCAGGCCTAGCTTCCTAATTTTTTTTGTTTGCTTAAAATGATAAGAAAATTCTATCTTAATGTTAATTCCATTTAGAGAACAGAAAACAGAATGTCTGCTCCACTTAGCAGTAACAGCCAAGGTTTACTAATATAGTTTCATAATTCTTACTCTTTGCTAGTGCAAAAACCAAGTGAAATAAAACAGCAAGATATGCTAATAACGCCTACTGCTTACAAATTATGAAAGTCAAAGGGAGTTTTCAACACTCCCAGATTGGATCTAGGTGGACAGACTGGCTCCTGTGCCAGACTTCTGCACGTTCTTAGACAAGTAACTCTTTCAACTTCCAGTTATACGGGTTTACTAAATATAACATTAACTACCTTTAAGAATCAATCTGTATTCAAAGCTTACTTACTACAAGCAGCCCAGAAAGGAAACCTACCCATGTTTCAAGGCCATTTTAATAAAGCCCTTCCTCTTGAGGATGTTCAAAGTTAAACTTCCAGGATGCGCATTCAGAGATTCCTCTGCTCCTCCGATCACAATGATGGACGCGTGGCCGCCTCCTTCCTTGTTCAGCACGTATGAGACACTCTCCTTGGATGCAGAAACCATTCCTTCAGGAGCAAACATTTTAAGAGTGACCACTGGATCTTCTTGTACAAGTACAGTGGAATGTAAGAAACATTTAAAAATATCTTTAAATATCTAAGTATGTTTTACGATGATTACAGCACAGGACAGGGTTCAAAGATTTGTGTTCAACCCCCTCGCTCTGCAACAGATTGGCTCTTAGGTAAGTCCTTTGATTTCACACTGATGAGCTAAATGCTGTTTGCCTGTCACAGGAGTTTTGAGATCTTCAGGGAAGAGTGTGCTCTTCTGCCGACTTAACTCCCCCTCGGAGAGATTCTGTGCCCGAGAACAGAAGAAACGGCAGCAGATACTGCTGAGAGGCAGCAGCTAAAGCTGTACAGCAGGTGCAGGTAAACACAGGTGGTGAGGGTTTACAGAATGGCTAGAGGACTTGTTAACTCGCACACCGATCTACAGTGCCAAGCTCACCCCCTTCATCCTTTTCAGAACTATAAAGCAGCAGCTCCATCTCAGGCAACGGCATGAGAGCGTCAGAAGCAGCAGAAAAGGCTCACTTGTACCATTCCAAGTGACTGCATCAGCTCATTCTCCAGTAACCAGGACCTGGCGCTCATCAATCTATTTAGCCTAAAATAGCATAAGATGTGAAGCTTTCCTGGTACTCTTGCTGATCCAGATACTTCCCATCGGAGGCACACCGCTGTACCAGCCTTTAACATCGACTTAGACCTTACTCTGAATTTGGTGCTTTGAAAAAACCCCTTTCTACCAGATAAGCGTCTAACCCCTCCAGAGTTCCTTTGTGCCGTAACTTTTACCTCAAAGGCTCATAGTGGTACCATTTACCCAGAAGCCACATTTAATTACATCGTGTTGAATTAACATAGTCTAAATGACAATGCGGAGATCAAGTCTAGTTTGCGTTGGTTTTTGACACGGCTAGTATCAGAGCGTGCTCTTTTGGATGCTAAGCAAAGGCTCCGTCTCCTGTCACCCCACTTGCTTTTTTCTCTTGTTAGAGACATTACAACATGGATTATGAACATGTCACAACAAAGGGAAGATGATTGTGGTCTAGTTTTGAGAGCTGGCCACCAAGGGGAATAGCTTGCTACTGGAGCAAGCTCAGTAAAAAACTACTCCCCTTTGCCATACACGTCTTCACAGTCACTGTTACTCTGAAAAATGCAACTGAGCTGAGACACAAATAATTTGAGCGGTGCTCATTCATCCATCAGCACGCGTTTTCTCTGGAAGAGAAAGCAAGAGCCACTGCCTTTCCCCAGGACAAGTTTATCTCCCTGCTGAAGCCGTGCTGCCAGCCCGGGTGCAGGGCACTGTTCCCGGCTCACTGACGCAGCAGCTCCATGATGCTGCAGCTCTCTTCCCAACGGTGACAACGGCAGCCTGGCAGGCTTCGGAGACAGAGCTAAAGGCTGGGAGATGAAACAAGGTGCTGGGAGCATGGCATTTAGCACACAGAAGATTTTGCAAGTGTTTTATGATTTGACTGATAACCTGTATTATACTGAAGGTCCCCTCTGGTTTACCAGCTACGTACCTGTGAAAAACGAGCTACAAGGCTGACTGTTCTTCAGCGTGCTTTTTTACTCGTGTTATTTCTCATCTAGCAGGTTAATATTTGTTCCTATGGGTCAAGATGCCAAAAACAAGACTTCCAGGCTAGGCAATGTTTAAAACAGTCATTTTCCACCACTGCCAATCCTTTAGCTTTGCAATCCTGAAAGAATCCCCTCAGAAATAACATTCGCATGGAAGGGCATTCTCTGGTATGTCGAGGTACACATGGATAGGCAGTTCTGATATTAAACTGAACATCCTAGACACGCTTCTATGAATAGAGCAATGGAACAGCTTATCTGAGACCACAGCATCTGTGCTGCAGTCAGGAGTAAGAGCTAGAACCGTGTCTCTCAAACCTAGTCTTATGCATTAGACTGTCCTTATGCAAATGCTCTGGTTTATTGAATTTAAGTAAAATAACTCCTGTATTAAACCACTGTGGGCAAACACTAGGCCTGATTTCATTATACACGCTTATGTTCCCCAAACTTATTGCTTGTCATTTTTTTCTTTTATTACTGCAGTACCAATCATGAATATCACCCCTTTACGACAAGTGCTACTTGGAACAGAGAAAAAAAGGTTCTTTAGAGATTACATTGCCATTAAAATTACAGAAAGTTGCAATATGAGACCTCAATCAGAAGTAGGTAATTAAATTCTGACTAGAAAGATATTTGTAATGAGTAGGACTTTGAGCCCTTCAGGTAAGAGATTATCCTCAATTTGTTTTACAAATGTCTGTGCAATGACTAAATAATGTTATAAATCAATATGCCCTTCTCTTCTTGTAAATAACTGGTACATGATACAGTTTAACAAAACTATTAATAAAACCTTTCAAATTGTTTTGCAACAACAGTTCATCATAAAACAGAGGTTTAATTTAGCACCAATGCTGACCCTTCTGAATTGGCATTACTTACCATTTATAGATGCAGAAATAAACCCTACATTTGAAGCAGAAGTTATAATATGGAGCAAAAGCTGAGACATTCTGCTTTTACCTACCAGCACTCATTATGTATTCTCTGAAGAAGGGACAGCCAAACCAGATGGGCATGATATGAAGATATGGAGTAAGCCCAGGAAATAAATTTTGGAAACTTGGACCAGTGCAAAAGTTTCCAAAGGCTCCAGCTACCAGGACCCCATGAGGGTGAAAGCCAAGTAAGTAGTTGTGATTTGGATTCAGATCTGAAGTTTTTATAAGCTGAAAAATACAGACAGTGGAGAACATTATAATACTTGCCTCAGAAGGATCGACAAAAACAGTAAGTATGGAGATTGCACATTGACAACACACAGAACCGATGACAATTAGTTTACTTCTGAGCACTTAACTGTCCCATTTTACAGCCGAACAAAGTTTAAACAGATGTGTCTCAAGATACCATGTCTAGCATTTACTGTGCTGAGGCACTGTCTTATGACCAACAGTCCAAGTAGAAAGTCAGCCTCTGCCCTTTTTTCTCACTAAATCTCAGAATTCCCATGCTTTAAAAAGAAATTCACCCTGGAGTAAGTATTAGAATTTTACCAAAGATGAGTCTTAGACGTTTGTCCATGCTCATGGTTATTCAAGCTGTTTCTGTTCCAGTGTTTACAGTCCTGTGAGAAACCTTTTACTCACATGAATGGGAAAGTATTCCCTAAAGTACTTCCAAACAGTCCAGCTTCTGACCCACTGGGAGCGTCTGCCCCCCGTGCATGGTGTTTCCCAGTCAAGGTAGAGCCACAGCAGGTACAGAACAGCAAGGAACCAGAAGTTGCCCAGAATCAGGATCACGAAGAATCCACAGCAAAACTCTGCTACAAAAGACAAAAAAGGAAACCACAGCAAGCATTAAAGACACCTGTCTCCTCTTAAGACCCTGAATTTCCAGCCCTGATACTTACATTATAAATGCTCTCAAAATGCACACAAATACAAGTTAGCTTGTTCCACATTGTGTGAATGTTGTTACACCCTTGTAGGTGTTTCACCCTTAGTGTATCACCTCAGTCTGTATTGCTTATTCTACTGCACAGCTGGATGAATAAGCCTAAGATGATGCTGATTTACTTTAATAAACCAAAGGCATGAGCTGAAGACCAGGCCAGCACAGTTGCCTTCTCCCTGTGGTGAGAGTGAACACTAATGTTTGGTAGAGAGCATCTGGTTTACCTAAGGCAGAATAAAAGGAGAAAGCCAGAACTAGCAAAGAGGTGATGCTCAAGTGAGCAAAAAAAAGGGAGGAGAGGTGGGGAAGTAAAGCAGGGAAAGAGGGACACAGCAAGACATGATTTTCTATTTCTAGATTTTCTAATGAGAGTGGTGTTGGGCCATCATTTTCCCTTTCTATTTCTTACCTTCTCTACCTATAAAATAGAGATGGCAGTTCTACTCCCCATGAAAAGTGCTCTGTCACTGGCCAAGGAGATGCACTAGACAAGACTAAAACATTACCCTGCTCTCGTGAGACCCCCTGCAGTGCTGCGTTCAGCTCTGGGACCCCCAGCATAAGAAGGACATGGGCCTGTTGGAGCGAGTCCAGAGGAGGCCACAAAGATGGTCAGAGGCTGGAGCAGCTCTCCTAGGAAGACAGGCTGAGAGAGTCGGGGCTGTTCAGCCTGGAGAAGAGAAGGCTCCGGGGAGACCTTATGGCAGCCTCCCAGTGCCTAAAGGGGCCCGCAGGAAAGCTGGGGAGGGACTTCTGACAAGGGCATGGAGTGACGGGACAAGGGGAATGGCTGGAGGCTGGAAAAGGGCAGATTTAGATCAAATATTAGGGAGAAATTCTTTCCTGTGAGGGTGGTGAGACACTGGCCCAGGCTGCCCAGAGCAGCTGTGGGTGCCCCATCCCTGGCAGTGCCCAAGGCCAGGCTGGATGGGGCTGGGAGCAGCCTGGTCTGGTGGAAGGTGTCCCTGCCCATGGCAGGGGGGCTGGGAATGGATGATCTTGAAGGTCCCTTCCAACCCAAACCATTCTATGATGATTCTATGATTAAGAGATTCCACTTCAGCCTCTAAACATGTCACTGTAAGTGGAAGCTCACCATTACTGTGGGAAGACAAAAGCAGTTTTAAGTCCTGATACTTTCAGACCCAGGTTAGTAAGAATCATAACATCCTGCTACAGTAACAATACATCAGAATTGTATTTTACACAACTCAAAAGAGCCAGAAAAAGTTGTTCGATTAAACATAACATGTCACTTTGGGGCTCAATCCTGAAATTATTCAGGGAAACCCCCTACGGAAACCTTGTCTTTGTAGGACTTGTAGAATTTTGCGCTCATGCAGCAGCTCAAGCAGCTCTGGATGGAGTGGGCTGAAGCACAGCACAGTGGTACCTGCTGCTCTCCACCCTGTAGTATGCCCTGCACCAGCCCTCTCGCCCTGGCATCTCACAAACAGAACACATCAGGCTCACGCATCAGAGTAATTCAGCAGATGCTGAATTCCAGGTTTGCAAAGGAGTCAGAACTTTAGCATCACGTATTCATACAATGGCAAACAAAACAGGACCCAGTCCTCACTGGAAGTCTCAACAGGCAAGAGCTGTATGAAACAGGCACTCCTGTGTGATATTTTACAAAGCAGAAATAGTAGTCTGTATGTCCCACAGCTAGCTGGCTTTCATGAGGGCAATACCCTGTTTACGTCTTAAAAGGAGTTACACCAGTGAAACATATGGGGCTAAATACGTAAGTAAATAGAGGTGAGTAAAAAAGTAACAGAAGTACTTCAGGCAGTAATTTGGCTAACACAAGCTAAGTATTAGCAGAACTGAAAACTTAGAAATAAGCAGATGGACCGACAGTAAAACCAACTCATCCTAGTTAAGATCAGTTTCACTCAAGAGAGTGAATACTTGGGCATTGAAAACTCACAGCACATTCCCTATACCAAGCAAGTTTCGAGCTGCTGAAATTCAGAGCTTAACTTGGCCCACAGGCACTCGTGTTTCCTCCAACCCAAATACTTATTTTTTCTGAACTTCACCCAACTTGTCCTTGTGCCTAGTTTGACTGTGCCTTCAGAGTAGGAATGGATATATTGTCACAGGGTGACTGAGAATGACCACAGAATCCAGCAGCAGACAGAGCTGCTGGTTAGGCTGGGTAGAAAAGAAAAGGATGGACATTCCCATCCCTGGCAGTGAATAAGCAGAAAAATAAGGAATTGCATTTGCCCCGAGCAAGGGAGAAGGGAGCAACCATAAAGAAAACCAGAAGCAGAATCAAATCTATTGCTTTGAAGGAGATGCCATTCTTCAGTACCACCAGTACAGAAGCCCATTGCTTCCCCATTCCACAGGAAACCAGCCCTGGTCCTGCGCAGAGAAGCAGCTCAGTAAGACCTCTAGAAAGATACCACAGCTCACCGAGGCCCACAGACCTCCAGAGTCAATGTGGAAAACTCCCAAAAGCTGCAACAATGAGTTCTAGGGAACATCATTAATACAGGACGAATAACACACATGAAACATGACACAATTCCACTGCTCTGGAGGGAGAACTCACTGGGAACCCCACACCAGCAACACTTCAAAATAGGGCACAGAAATATTCTGAGGAAAAGTCATTACCTGTTCTTTGAAGAAGAGATCCTGAAACTATAGACATTTCTAGGAATGTTAATCTGGACAGGATGCCAAGGCTCACGGTCTCAGTTTGATTAAGTATGAGAAGTTTGTTTAATTGCCATAAATCAATTAATTTCAAGTTGTTATGCAAAAACTGGCAAGTATTTATATTTACTACCCTTCAAAAGGACTTTTGGCTCAGTGCGGAATCACATGCCTTTTTACTATCAGTATCCTAGCCAAACAGCTGAGAGGTGCTTTGGATCAGAGCATTCTTGCTGCAAGAGCTAATTAAATCAGCGGTGATAAGTGCCAGATAGCAGTATTTAATACTATGCAGACAAACATACACAAGATCAACAAGCTCATTGCTTTGCTTTAGCTAGGACACGTTCCTGCGTGCATGTAAGGTATGGGGAGATAAGTATGCTGTCAGCACTTCCTAAGGGAAGCTCAGCATCATGTAGGACAAAGCTCATTTATTATTGCATTCGCAATGAGACATGTGAAGCAAATTCCTTTTACCATACCTTATTATTTCAATGCATTAACAGCCTGCAAGATGAGTTAAACACTGATGACTCAAAACCAATAAGCCTATAAACACAAACCCAGTGTTTTCTCCTTCAGAGAAGACAGTGAGCAGATAAATGGCAACCACTTTACCTCAATTCATAAACAAATTCCAGGCAAAAGGTGAATAACTTGGAATATGTCACTTTACTATATCACTGCCTCCTTGGATGTAGTTCCAGTGTACACTGCAACCATAATTTTTTGCTTGAACTTGAATTTGACAATAATCTCTGTAGTATATTGGAACGGGGGGGAGAAAGGAAATATGGATTAAAAGACAAATCACTGCCATGAGACTGAATATGTGGTTTGCCAGCCAACATGGGCAAATCCTTTTCCTCCACCTCCCCATTTACAACCTGCAGATAGTCATCTGTTGCAAGAAATGGATGAAAAATATTATATATAGTGTCAGCTAGCAGCACTAGCAGCTGTCCTGCCCAATGATGTTTGAACACCTGATGCGTCACTCATTAAATAAGCTCTGAGTTTGCAGCTGTGGGCACCAAATTAATGTAATAGTTAAATACCACAGGGATGGGAAGTAGGAAACCAGCACACCAGGTAAGGAAATACAGGTGATCCCAGCAAGTGGAAGCTCCAAATGCATTTGCAGTTACTCAGGAGTCAAAAAACGTTTGAGTAATATCTATTGTGAGGGCCACCTAATCATAGATTGTCCACTAGAAGAAAAGCCTCCCATGACGCTCGGAGCAGTCACAAACCCTGTCTGGGCAGTGCAGGTGTATCCTAGGTGGGGCCAGGGTGCTGATCTCAATCTAACCAGCACTACAGGCTCCCCATCGCACCCCTAAAGCCACTCAAAGCAGCTCGCACTGAGACCTCTGGACTGCTCGACAACTCAGGTCTGGACTACAAGCCAGTTCCTGCTGCTTCCCACGTGCCCTTAGCAAAGCTTTCTCTAAAGACACTGTGCTGCTGTGTTTTAAATGAGCTGGAGGCTTTCAGAGTTCAGTGACTTGAACCTCATCCCACAAAGGACACGGTAAACAGGACATCTTTATCTCACTGGCATTCTAGTGAATAGACAGGTAGAGATGCAATTTTTTATATTGTGCTTCTCTGGGCTTTATGATTACATGTGCATACCAATACACACAAAGCAAGGTGAAAAGCTAATTTCTTTCATCTACAGCCACAGGGGGAAAAAAAAAAAAAAAAGAAAAAAGACAGACGGCATATTCTTCAAAAGCCACACTGATGTTCCTAGAACAGAACAGTCCTTCCACCACCCTTACTCTTCAGAGCAGCAATGCCTCCAAGCTGGGTGCCTGAGGAACAGAGCGCTGGAGGGGACTACTAGGAGAATTGCACAGTGATGTTTCCATCCCTAATAAACATTTGCTCCTCTCCATTGTCCTCAAGGTACTGCTGACAAGTTGATTTTGGCATTAAAAAATGTTTTCCCCTGCTCAGTGGATTCTTTCATTAGGGGAAAAAAAGAAAAAAAAATTAACCTTAATTTCTGGCAATACTTTCTAAATTATTTATAGGTTGTAAAGAAAGGGATAGAAATTTAAATGAAATAACACATACAGCAAATAGACCAACAGTCCCACCAAAGGAAGACCTGGGACAACAGGTGACACCTGAGGAGGCAACCTGCCAAGGCAAACAGTAAGCAAGCTGATGCCTCTGCAGACTGCTGCTCTGCAGCTCCCACACAGAAAAAAACCCCACTTTTTTAAAAAAAACTGAGTCATAATGTTGGCACTATCCTGCTGCTTAGAGCCTGCTAGTCTGTGCAATTCTGTCAATACACAGATTTCCACCAGGAGCACAGCAACTTGCTGTCACTTTCTACCCATGGCAGATACAGACTCGCCAGCAAAGAACTAGCTGGGAATTTATTTAAACTAACTGCACTGGAAAATTGGTCAAGTCCACAGGAATCTGGTAGCCATCTCCAGGACTGAGGTGGTAAGGAGGTCGCCGTTTGTTGAAGACATACCAGTCTCCTGGAGTGGAGGTTTTTCGTCAGTTCACTGGTCACAGCTGGGAGACCCGGTCACAAGGATGTTTGAGCATTCCTACCAAGGGAGCTGTATTTCAACATTACTATGATAAAAAATACAAACCCTCTGATGCCACGGTTTGGAAGCTTGTTTACTCTGGAATTTGGTTCCAGTTCTAAGCAAGCAGACCTTCCATTGGCAAATACTGATAAACTAGTGATACAGAGCATGAGGTACTATTGACTTGTAGATAGTGTGGTCTGGATACGGCAAATCCCTGAGTTACTAATTACCAAATCCTGAGACAGCATGCCAATTTTAGCCTACATATTTCCTGTTTCTTTATTTCTCCTCAGATATCCACTATCAGTTCTGGTCACACACAGGTTGCCAAGCCAGGACCTCTGGCCTGACAGAGCACTGCCATTTTTCTCTTCTTATTCCCAAGATATACAAACTAATATACACAGAGATGTGGTTAAATTCCCTCCCTGAGATGTAGGTAACAGCAGCAGCATTCCTAGAAATACTAGTCAGTCAGGCATCACTAAGCACCCTGTTATTCTCTGTGATCACACATCAGTCCCTACCCATGGGCCAGCAATAAGCTTCACAGACAGGTGAATACAGACTGACGAGAACAAGCAGCAACACCAGCCAGCTTACTAGGAAAGGCTCGCAGAGCTTAGCCAATTTTCCTTAGGTATCAAAGGAGAGTTTTTTAAAAAAGGCTTTGAGGAAGAACACCACCATTTTAGTTAGCCAGCTACAGCTGAATCAAATCAGCACCAGATAACAAAACATGACATGTGTGGGGAAAGGGTTGTTTTTTCCTTTAGCACATTACACCGACACCTGCTTTCTCAATACATAAGTCACTTATTCCAGCAGCAATATCTCACCCTGTTGCAAATGTTTCATCATTTCTATTCTTTTGGGGAAGCCAGATCCACAACTCAAAACTGTCTCCAGCCAAGTTCAATTAACAGAGTACTTCATCCTACATGCACAGAAGTTTAATCACTAGAAAACAGGATGTACTTTAATATACACCAATGTCTTTAGCATATTATTTTGTGGCTTCATGCATATTAAAGTATACCTTTTATTTGTACTAATTTTGTATTATTAAGTATTTTGCAAATAAATACTGAGCTGCAGGCACAACAGTCACTTCCTAGGTTCCCATATTTTGCAAATAAATACTGAGCTGCAGGCACAACAGTCACTTCCTAGGTTCCCAGTAAGAAGACCTGCGTGCCATTGCCAGACCCATACAGTGAAGGTGCACCGCTCTCCCCAACCACCACCTCATCTCAAAACAAAATCCTGGTATCCTTATCATAGGGTTAAACTCTCTCTCATCTCCATCTCTCATAGTCTGGACCAAGTCACCACCACTCCACCCAAGCTACCTAGTTCTGCATTGGATTTTGTACATGCTCAAATTCTACTGTCCCTTTTCACATCACACGCACAGAAGCTGGCAGGGGAAAAGCTCACCAGTTCACCTTCTTGCTTTTTCTTCAAAATGCTGTCCTTTGATTTATGTACATTAGAGAGGAAGAAAAACAAAAGGCTAAAGCAGCTGTAAAGCAGCACTTAAATGAAACCTCATTGATTTTTCCTTGTTTGAATTGTTTTGCCTTTAAATGAACCCTTTGATCTACCCCCTGCCTAGGTAGGGGATCACCTCCTGACACAACCTGAACCTGGCTCACAGCCCTGCAGCACTGAGGCACGCAGCTCACCCCGCCACACGCTTACAGACCTGCGGAACAGAAAACCTACCCTGGCTCCTAACCGGAGGATATCAGACGTACCATTAACTGCAGCCAAATATTCAGTCAGAAGCTCTAAGAAAAATATTTCCAAGCTTAAAAACAAAGATTTGATGCTAAACACCAAGGACACCCAGCGCATTCATCAATGGTGACAATTTCTTTTGTGTGTATGTACCGTGAAACCTACAGTATAAAAAATGGGACTGATGTCACCTCTCTGCTTTCACCCCCCGTCAGACCAGCAGCACTGAACAGGCTTGGAGATTTCATTTCTCCAGGTGACCTTCTCCCTGGACCGCGGCACAGAGATCAGAAGCAGGTGTCGGCACACAGCTTCACCAGTGGCCATCAGATGGGTGCTGCACATGCTGGGAAGAGGGCCAGACCTACCCTGGGACTGTCAGCCCCTGGCCAAGGCGATGAACCCCAAATAACAGCAATTACAGGCATAAAACGACGTCTACCAAAATTGTCTGTTTCAGCTTTTTTTTCCTGAAATAGGTACTCTGAAAACGCAAAACTTCATATATTTGCTGCTGTGGCAGTGAAACACTAATGACCTGAAATCATGCTTCAGCCTGAAGCCCTTTTGGATTTCTGCTTAACACAGCAAGAAACAGCATCATTTTCGCATTTCCTGTTTTTCAGTTTTCATAGTTTTAGTTTTCTAGACTCCAGGCTCATAGCACTCTTCTTTTAAATGAAAGAAGCTTATTTAAAACACTTTTTCATGGAACTTCACCTGAACTATTTTAGCCTGCTGCACTTAGAGCACGTAAGATAGGAAACCACGTGGCACTTTTCGCTGGCACATGGTGGGAAACTGTTAGATGGGCATTTCTCTCGTTTCATCCAGAAGCTCTTGGATACAGATCACAGTATTTCAGAACTTATTTTTGCTTCTGGTGTCATGCCCCTGGATAAGTAACAGAAGAACCACTGCTACAATGAAAACTCGTCTTTTCTGCTTGAGGGTGAACTTTGGCAGCTCGCAGTACAGAGCAGGGAAGCACAGGAACTTACACCCAGAATTTTAAAGAGGTTCTTTTTGTATGTAATGAAATTCTGTACAGCTTTTTTTGAGGCAGAGGCATGTTTATTCTGCCTACGCTGTACAGCAGAAGCAATGTTCTGTAGTGCAGACCCAGCCCAAGCCAGCACACTGTACAAAGAAGCAGAACTTTTCTTGTTTGTTCCTTGCTACTGCAGCTACTTGTTCAGCATTCCTTGACCGATTCGCTCTTTCTCCAAGTGGTGATGAGATTCTTCAACAACCATTGCCTATACTTATTTCAGGCCGACGTGTGCGTAGCCTTTAGTCACAGAAGCAAAAGGGCATTTTCAATCGTCAATTCCATGGTCTCAGAAAACCATGCACCATTACAACACAGCAAACCTGGAAAGCAAGGGGCAAAGACCACAATGTGCTTTTTACATTAAATACAGCTACTCTTAAGGGTCTCAGCCAGGAAGACAAAACCAAAGCTTGATTTTGAGTCTCCTATCCAAGTCACATAATGGATTCTAAGCTGTAACAGACTCACATTCTGCTTACAGCTTACCCTGTGTGCCAAATCATGCTTTCACATGTCACTTCCCAGATTTCAAGGATATCATTATCCAATTCAGCTTTTGTCTTTCAGGGCACTGATTTCAAAAGTTATCTTACTTTATTAGTCCATTTTATTAAGCTATGGCACCTCACCACATACCTAGATGGACAACTTTGAGAACTAAGCCAGTACCTTATTTATTTACTGCTCTCAACAGAATCCCTGTATCTATAAAATGAATCATTAGTTATCACATGGTGCTATCTGTTCATGTTTTCACATGCAGATATTTTTACATAAGAAAGGCTGAATCTACAAAAGATGTTGCTTGATATAACCTAGTTCCAGCCACATACCAACCCACAAACAACACCTACCCCTCCAACCTATCCTGTGAATTCACACAGTATTTCACTTGTACTGGGGCAATCCCCTGCACAATTTCAAAGTGTCACTTTTGAATTCAAGAGCAATGTTTCCATATTTTGTCTGCTCAGCAGACAAAAAAAAAACAAAACAAAAGGCTGAAAAAATCAGGCATAAAGGTAATCCAGGACATCAGAAACCAATTCGCTTTTCCTTTAAGTCATTTAGGATTCAGCCATGTGAATTTTCCTGGAGCCAAGTGAAACTTTCTGGCCAGATCACTCCGACTGCCCTGTGACTGAAAGAGTACACTACAAATAACAAGGTCACCTTGGATAGCTCTAAAGGTAAATATCCCCATGAAAGTACAAGCAGATGATTATTATTAATTTGTCCACCAAAATTCAAGCACTCCTGCAAACAGATTTTTTTCATGATCACGTGCACTCACTATATATTTAACATAACCAGCCATAACACCACTTCCTTGTTGATTTTTGACGTTTATCCTCAGACAGTGCCAGCTGCAGAAGACAGCTGCCTACTTCTCCCACTGAACTGCAGCGAATGTGGATTTTCTGCAGCCCAACCACTTCCAGCAAGCACAGAAGGACATTATTTTCTGCAGCAGTGTTGTTACCAACCAGGCTCGGATAAAAAATTGTTTCCTTCCATTACCACTGAACTTCCACCGCATTATCATCAGACTGGAATAATGGCATATGCAAAGGTCTAATTCAATAACAGAAAATTAAAAGTACAGGCTATTTACAATGCAGCCACAAACATGAACTCTTTATAGTCCAACCACATATAATTTAGAGGTAACAAAACACCCGAGCGCTAAAGATACATCTATCAAGGTGCTTCATACCCTCCATGTTTCCCCCACAGACCTAAACCTGTGTGGGCTAACAACCAAAAAAAGAAAAAGACATCATCTGAAAGACATCAGACTACCATGTAAACAATACTATATTTGCAAGATATACAAGAAATATATGCACACATTCCTTTTCTCCTTGTAATTCCTAAAGCACAGATAATCATAAATCGTCCCGACACTTCCAGTAACACACAGGTAGTCAGCTGCTCTATACCTCAGGACAGTTTTGTTCCACACAGGCTATTCAATAACCACTTGCCAATTTACACAATCCATGGATCTGGTCCCAGAGAATTAAGGCTTAGCTTACCTTATCAAGTGACTCATTTTATCAAGTTCAAGATAATTACCCATGAGAGTAAGATCTTGCTATTAACAGGTGTTTAGTGATAGGAGCCTGTTAAGATATTAGGAAAATTCCCTACAGAGGAATAAGGAGTGGAAAAAAGTTTACCAAGTAAAATTCTTACAAACACTTTCTTAAAGCAAGAGGGGACATTTTCCATTAATTTACAGAGGCAGCTGCATTGAAGCCAGTTCACTTGATCCTTATTAATTCTCGTCACCTAGTTAAATGAGAATTTTATTGAACTACAGCATATAGTTATTTTACAAAATCAGTAATGAAAACAGCATTAGTCACATATCAGCCTTTACGCTCACGTTCAATAAAAAGCTGGCAGTTGTCAGAAACCTAGTGGGCATCTCAGTGAGAAGACTGCTCGCTAATTTTTATGGCGGAGAACCCGCAGATAGAAAGACACCCCCTCCAAAAAAAAAAAAGAGGGAAAAGCCATCCAGTGCTTCCAGGGAAGAGAAGGGCCGAGCCCGAAGCGCGATGCTCCCGCCCGGCCGCCTCTCCTCCCACGTGGAGCCACGGGTGACACCGGGCGATGCCAGCCGGTGCCGCTGGCGAAGGGAAAAGCCGATTCTGCCCCTTTTCTCTGCGGGGCAAGGGCGGGAGGGAGGATGGCTGTTACCCAGCAGGAGGAAGGAGAAGATCCACTGCAGCACGGCGACAGTCTGGATCCTCCTCTTCAGGGGGATGTTGATGGGAGCGAACTCGACCTTCATGCTGACGGCGGGAGAGCAGCGCGGCCAGGCACGGACCCGCCGGCTCCGGCTGCGGCTCCAGCCCCGGCCCCGGCCCGCCGCACATGCCCGCCGCCGCGCCGCGCCGCGCCGCTCCGCCGGCAGCCGCGCCCCCTCCCGCCGCTGGCGCTGCCCACGGCCGCGGGCCCGGGCACGGCCCCAGCGGGCGGGGACGGGGAGGCGGCCGCCCCGGGCACCGTCCTCCCCCGCGCCCCGCCCCAGCCCCGGGAAACCCGATGCGAACCGGCGCCGCGACACGCGGCGGGGGCTCGGCGGCCACGGCTCCCGGCCGCCAAACGCCGCATCGGCCCCGGTGGAGACAGACGGCACCGGGCAGCGAGGGCGGAGGCAGCCGCGGCTTTATCAGCCCGAGCACCGGGCCCGCTGAGCCGAGCCGCGGGACGGGGCCGCCTCAGGCCCTCGGGCGGGCGCCTGCCCCCCGGAGCGGCCGGCCACCCCCGCTGCCGTGCCCCGCCGAGCGGGGATCTTCAAGGCAGGAGCTGACGGAAGCCGGCCAGGCACCTACAGCTCCTGCGGACTTGGGTGTCACTCGTGCGTTTCTAATTAAACGCACACGCTCCGCCGCCTCCCGCCCCCGCCTCTTAACCCGGGGCGGCAGTAGCGGGCATCCTCACAGGAAAACCCAGCGTGACAACAGCCCACCCCGACAGTCGCAGAAGCGCCGTCCCGGCTGCACCCGCTGCCCCGCCGGCAGGGCGGAACCGCATCAGCCCGCCCTGCACCGCGGGCCGGCCCCTCACGTCGAGGGACGCCGGGCCGGTGCCGCCGCCGTAGCTGCCCGCCGCGCTGCCGGCGCTCGGCGCGCCGCCCGCCCCGTCCCCGGGCGCAGGAGCCGGGCGGGCCCGCAGCACGGGCGGGCGGCCAGGCCGCCCCCGCAGGGCCGCGCTGGGGGGCGAGGGGCGCGGCGGGCGCAGGAGCCGGGCCAAGGGCGGGCGGCGCTCAGGCAGCGCGGGGGCAGGCGCGGCGAGGGCCCGGCGGGCGGCGGCGCAGGCGCGGTGCGGCAGAGCCGGTGCGGCAGAGCCGGTGCCGCCATGCCGACTGTCAGCGTGAAACGGGACCTGCTCTTCCAGGCGCTGGGCAGGACCTACAGTGAGTGGCGCGGGCGGGCCGGGGGCTGCGCGGGGCCGCTGCTCGCCTCACGCCGCCCCCCGTAAGGCGGGCCGGGCGGCGGCTGCGGCGGCTGGAGCGTCTCGGGAGCCTCCCGGGAGCCTCCGGTTGTGCTGCGATGGGCCGCGGCCTCCGGCCCCGGGCAGGCCCAGCCCCCGCCGGCAGCTCCCCGTCGCTCCTTGCTCAGCCCGGTGTCAGCGGAGCTGAGCCAGGCGGCGGGGGCAGCCCGGCCTTCAGGCCGACGGCGGGGTCCGTACCGGCGGCGCGCCCCAGCCGCCTCCCCTCACCGCCCCGCGGCACGCCAGGCGAGGCCCTGGATTTCCCCCGGGCCCTTCAGGCCTTTTGCCCAGATACGTGCTGTATCAGCCCGAATCCTTCAGGACGTCGGAACCCTGCATTCCCAGAGCGCAGTGTCTGGTTGCAGTTTCCCTGTCTGTTTCAGGAACTGGTAAAAGCAAACAGGAAAGGGAAGAGGTGGGAGCAGGCAAAGCAAACAGTTAATAGTGTGGTTTTATTCGGGCCTTCTTCCCTGGCTCTGTAGAAATTTCACTTAAAAACTATTTGGCTGGAAGAGCGCTTGGGGACACGCAGCAGTTTATCTAGTCCCTGCTGGAATTGGTGCGCTCTTCAGACAGATGGGTGCAAATTACCATTTTCACATCAGGGTTGTGTGACTGACATGTCATAACACAGCTGATGCAACCTTTGTATGACAAGCTGACTGATTAAAAAATTAGCTGTTGGCAGAAGCTGTGTAACTACTCCCTCCTTTTTATCTGTTCAGGCCAGAGCTACTCTGACAAACTTGCCAGAGTTAGTGAAGCCGGCAGCAGAGCCGGGCTGAGAAGTCCTTGCTATGGCTGTAAGAATAACTTGTCAATAAATGCAATCGGTACTAAAGAAACTACTGCTCAGATGCAAATACAAGCAACTTTCCTTGAATTGCTATTACCCTGTTTCAAAATATCATTTGTTACCTTGTTTGAAAACATTTAAAACAAACAGGAAAAGATTCCTTTTACAGTCTGAGGTCTGCTTATTAAGCAAAAATTCACCTTCTTTCTTCACAGCTGATGAAGAATTTAATGAGCTTTGCTTTGAGTTTGGTTTGGAGCTTGATGAAATTGTAAGTAATGGGGTTTTATTTGTTACTTTTTCAGTAGATGTAGTGTATTGACAGCATTTATATTTGTAAGAGTTCATGCGGCATTATTTCCAGCATATACATAGAGTTGTAGAATGGTTTGGGTTGGCAGGGACCTTCAAGATCATCCATTCCCAGCCCCCCTGCCATGGGCAGGGACACCTCCCACCAGACCAGGTTGCTCCCAGCCCCGTCCAGCCTGGCCTTGGGCACTGCCAGGGATGGGGCACCCACAGCTGCTCTGGGCAGCCTGGGCCAGTGTCTCACCACCCTCACAGGAAAGAATTTCTCCCTAATATCTGATCTAAATCTGCCCTCCTCCAGCCTCCAGCCATTCCCCCTGTCCCGTCACTCCATGCCCTTGTCAGAAGTCCCTCCCCAGCTTTCCTGCGGGCCCCTTTAGGCACTGGGAGGCTGCCATAAGGTCTCCCCGGAGCCTTCTCTTCTCCAGGCTGAACAGCCCCGACTCTCTCAGCCTGTCTTCCTAGGAGAGCTGCTCCAGCCTCTGACCATCTTTGTGGCCTCCTCTGGACTCGCTCCAACAGGCCCATGTCCTTGTTACGTTGGGGGCCCCAGAGCTGAAGGCAGCACTGCAGGGGGGTCTCACGAGAGCGGAGTAGAGGGGGAGAATCCCCTCCCTCGACCTGCTGGCCACGCTTCTTGTGTTGCAGCCCAAGATATGGTTGGCTTTGTGGGCTGCAAGCGCACATCGCTGGGTCATGCTGACCTTCCTGTCAACCAGTGCCCCCAAGTCTTTCTCCTCAGGGCTGCTCTCAATCCATTCTCTGCCCAGCCTGTGTCTGTGCTTGGGATTGTCCCGACCCACATGCAGGACCCTGCACTTGGACTATTTGAACTTCATGAGGTTTACACAGGCCCAGCTCTCAAGCCTGTCAGGGTCCTTCTGGATGGCAACCCTTCCCTCCAGTGTGTTGATACGGTATTGGCCTGATAGGATTCCCTGATACAGTGTTGGGTAATGCCCTCTAGCAGGTACCAAGAAAAAGTTTAGGCAAGGTTTGGAGGATACAATGTTGTATCCTCAAAAAGCAGTGTAGAGGAGACTTGAAGGCCCCTTTGACCTGTACAGTTGCTCAGCAGCACTGCAGCAGGCTTTTCATCCTGAAACATCCTTACACATCTGCATACCACAGGGTAGAATATGCAACACATACCTTTAGGTTCTTGTTTAAAAACTATTGTTGCAATAGATTGTATTAGCACAGGTGTTTTGAATCTGAAAAAAAACAGAAACACAAAAATTACCATCATGGAAGCAAGAGAACCCAAGACAGCATATTGCTATACTTCATGGATGTCGGCAGCCTGCGCAAGCTCCAGTCTAGCCCCATTTTATTTAGCAACATAAATACAGCCACAGACATGTATTGAACATATTTTACAAGATCTGTTTGGCTTTGTTTTGTGTGTATTCTTCAGTGCAGTATCCACAAAAATGTATTTGTCCTGGACATTGTTGTCTAAATTGTAACTAATTTATATTTAAAGTTTTGATTCAGGTTCTGTAGTCATGAAATTTGCTAGCCCTGTTACCTGTTTTCATGTAAATCTTGTTCAAGTAGACCTGTTTTGGATTTGCTTTTTAATTTTAATTAATTGATATTCTAATGATATTTATTAAAAGACATCTGGACATCCTATGTTATGCTTTATTTCAGAATAGACTTGATATGACAAGCCATGTGCTGATAGATTGCTAAATATAATGTCTCAGTTCTCTACTGGGATCTGCTAGCCTGGAGACTCTTGCTTCTATAATCTCTTTTTTTAAAACTCAAATTCTAATGGTGGATTTTCTTTTGGTATACTGCATTACAGTCTCTGAATCTGAGAAAAATTTAGATTTTACATAATTTCTGGTGTTTGGTGTGTCCATTTGCTCTATAAATCCAACTTACACTGTTAAACTTCTAATTAATACAATTTTTCCTATATTACCTCACCATCATACTCCTGTCAATGTTAAGAAATTTCAGGTTAAAAACACATTTTTGCTTAATTTCAGACATCTGAGAAAGACATTATAAGTAAAGAAAAAGGTGAAGAAAAGGCAAAGGGTGCATCTGATACCATTCTCTATAAAATTGATGTTCCTGCCAACCGTTATGATCTCCTTTGCCTTGAAGGATTGGTCCGAGGACTGCAGGTCTTTAAAGAAAGGTAATGCAGAGTTGTGAGATTTTTGTGTGGTTTGTTATTTGTTTACATATGAGTCCATTTCTGGTCAATAAACAAACTTGCCACCTGCTTGGATTTTGAGTACAATCTCATGTGTAGATCAGAGTTGTCAGATGTTCCTCTGGAGAGGATTTGTTGTATATTTTCAAAAGACTACACTAGAATGTTACTGGGTTTTGTATCTGTTCTAAACATTTTTCAGCTGCTGTTCCATTTGAGACTTAACCTCTGTAAAGAACTCCTGCAGAGGAGCTTCCTTGGGATGCTCTGTACTTAATACCAAAACAAATAATTGTTTTCACTTTTCTGCAATGACTTTATCTTCTTGAGTATTTCCTTTCTAGTTCAGTAATCTGTTTACTATTCCATAGAAAACAAGTTTTAAACAGTTAGCTAATTTTCATGCCAAGAAATGTTACTAAAGAAAGTTTTCTGCATATAATTGTTTCTACATTTCTGAAGTTTCCTGCATTTGGGGAACTTTCTTTCAGTTACAGGCTGACTTCTGGTTTTATTCTAGGATAAATCTCCCTAGGTATGAAAAGATAATACCACCTCAGGGTGAAGGTCAGAGGCTGATTATCACCGAAGAGGTAAAAATGTTTACTGTACCTTTGTGATTTTATTGAGAGTTTCTGAATCAGCAAGATAGGTATCACTACTCATTTTATAAGAGCACTGAGACTGGAAATCTTAATTGCAGAACAAGGGATAAAGAAATTTAAATATCTTTTAACTCACGATTGATTTCTAGGGACAGGGAGGGGGAGGAACAATAGAAAAATCATTTTTGGTGAACCTAGTAGCAGATAGCAGAATCACAGAATGGTCAGGGTTGGAAGAGACCTCTGGAGATCATCTAGCCCAACCCTTTGCTAAAGTAGGTTCACTTAGATCAGGTTGCATAGAATTGCATCCAGGCGGGTTTTGAGTATCTCCAGAGAAGGAGACCACGGCTTTTCTGGGCAGCCCGTTCCAGTGCTCTGTCACCCTCAGAGTAAAGAAAGTTTTTTTATATTCAGATGGAACTTCCTGTGTTGCAGTTTGTGCCCGTTGCCTCTTGTCCTGTCGCTGGGCACCACTGCAAAGAGCCTGGCCCCATCCTCTTGACACCCACCCTTAAGATATTTCTATGCATTGGTAAGATCCCTTCTCAGTCTTCTCCAGGTTAAACAGGCCCAGATCTCTCAGCCTTTTCTGGTAAGAGAGATGCTCCAGTCCCCGCATCATCTTCGTAGCCCTCCGCTGGACCCTCTGCAGTCTGTCTCTCTTGACCTGGGCAGCCCAGCACTGGGCACAGCACTCCAGATGTGCCTCACCAGGGCAGAGCAGAGGGGGGATCACCTCCCTCCACCTGCTGGCCACGGTCCTCCCAGTGCACCCCAGGGTCCCACTGGCCACCTTGGCCACACGAGCACGCTGCTGGCCCATGGGCACCTTGCTGCCCACCAGCACTCCCAGGTCCTTCCCCGCAGAGCTGCCCCCCAGCAGGTCAGCCCCAGCCCGTGCTGGTGCGTGGGGCTGCTCCTCCCCAGGGGCAGGACCCTACACTTGCCTTTGCTGAACTTCGTCAAACCTAAGTTCCAGATGCTCACGTTGCATTGACCTTCTGGGCCATTACACTGTGAATTGGAAACCTCCCTGTCTGTCATCAGACCTGGAGTGGGTTTGTTTGGTTTGTCTTTTTTTTTTTCCCCTTGATATTCTGATGTCTTTCTGTGAATTTCCCTTTTGCTTACTACTTTACGAAAGAGGACTTTATAAAGACAAGTGCACATTTAATCAGTTTTAGTTTTGTATATTCTGTGTACTTGAAATTTATAATGTGTTGCTGTTGTAAATTGTAGACTGTCCATGTCCGTCCTCATGCTGTAGCTGCAGTCCTTCGTAATATAACTTTTACCAAGGAACGTTACGATAGTTTCATCGACCTCCAAGAAAAACTACACCAAAATATTTGCAGGTTAGTACTTAATTTAAAATAATGTCTATGTGTATGCTTTTATCACGTTAAAACTGCACATCCCTCTGGCAGAAAGGCATTATATTTATAATTATGCTAAGGAAAGTCTTCTATAGCAGCTCTCTTGATCCTTCTCACTTCCTTGCCAGTTTTTGCCTGCTCTCAGTATTTTTCAACATAAATAGCTGTTACAGCTCCTACAACAGTTGAGAAAGAAGCACTTTGCAACGGTCCCATTAGATTTGCCTTTGACTGTTTTGTTGTTAACATTTGTTAAAATGTTATTCGTGAAAAGAATTTCTAGGTTTCTCAAAATTGCCCTTCTACTTTTTCAGTAAGTTCTATGAATGTATAGAAGTATAGAGCATCATGAGATTCTGTCGCGAAGGAACTCCAAATATTACTAGTGAAATCATTATTTTGCCTTCTTTCTTTCTAGGAGAAGAGCATTAGTAGCAATAGGTACCCATGACTTGGACACCATCTCTGGTCCATTTACTTTTACAGCTAAAGCACCTTCTGAAATTAAATTCAAGCCCTTGAATCAATCCCAGGAGTACACAGCTTCACAAATTATGGATCTGTATAGAGTAAGTGAGATTTTTCACACTTGTTGCACTAAATGCAGGAAGATACATTTTCAAGGCTTAATATCTCTTTTATCCTTGTTATTAAGAGTTGTACTTGCAAATAAATAAAAGTTATCTTCTGTAGCTTCAGGCAGTGAACATTCCACATTTTGCTTATTCATGAGAAATGCATGGTAATACTTTATCCTAATTGTCCATGAAAGATACATTGTGATGTTTTGTGGCTAAGCACAACTCTTAGAATAGTGAGTCTGATATTAACCCTCTGATTTATCAACACAAAGACTGCTTTTCATGATGTTCTTAATAATACTGTAAAAAGATGGTGTATTTATATATCTACACTGGTAAGATAGCATACAAAGCTGAGAAAAGCTTGGGGTAAGTAATATCGTATTTTTTAATGTTACTTTAATTAAGCCATTTTACTTGGGGAGGATGTCAAATTACTTGCTCAACCACAGATTAGGCAAGCATAGCTGTGTGAAAGGCTCAGGTTAAGTCTGGCACTGCTCTTGGCCGAGCATCCTGATGAAACCAGGTAAATGCTAGGAAAAGATTCTGTCAGGTCTAAGTTTATGGTGTTTATGTGGGCCACTTTAAATGCCAGCATTAGAAAATGATACTGTTATCATTGTCATTACAGTATGCAGCTGTGCTGGAACACACATACTGGCCATAGAGAGAAATAAATTCTCAAAGATCTCTTACTAAAGATGAGTAAGAGAGCTAGGAAACAAGGGGTATCAGAGAGACTATAAGTAAATTATCTTTTTAGTGCAGCGTATACCTCTGTCATTGGAACAGATATAAATTTTCAATTAAATTTAAGCAATTTATAGTTAGGTATTGTAGCGCTAATTTTTATCACTGTAAGGAAAGTTCCTAGAAACTAAGGATGTGTGCCCGTGGGTTTGGCAATGAAAGGTCTGCTGCGGTGAACAAGGGCATCATTTGGACAGCATCGCCTACGCATCTTTGAGAGAGTCCTTAAACAAATAATTTTTAACACTTGTGAAGAAACAAACAATCCAGTTAGCTCATTTCAAAGTTTTCCTGCTTCTGAGAGCAAACAGCTTTTGCTAGTGAAGTACCTAGCTCTCAACCAAATCCTTCCCCCTTTCAAAATTCTTGTTAATCTCTCAGCAAAGGATTGTAGCACTATGGAAGTTCACAAGTGAGCTAATGTGAAACATACGTTGTGCTTTGTTTCTCCAGACTGACAGCCACCTTCGGCACTATTTACACCTAATTGAAAACAAGCCACTTTATCCTGTCATTTATGACAGCAACGGTGTTGTTCTGTCCATGCCACCAATCATCAATGGTAAGATTACTTATGACTAATTTATACTGTCGTTGCTATTTTGTGTGTGAGCCAGAGTGTCTTAACAGAAGCACTGATGTAATAAGGATTATTCTGTTTACTTAAAATTGTTTCATTTACAATTGTGTATAGTCTTCTTTCAGTTTAAATGCAGCCAATGTTTTTGCTCCCTCCCTAGGCTGACAGTGTTCCTCTTTCCTCATCCTCATCAAGAGGATGTAAAAGTCCCACTGCAAGCCTCTGCATTTAGCTTCTCGTACCATTCAAGAACTCAAGAAAGGTTCCTCGTGAAAGGAACTGTTGTGAGGAAAGCATTTTGTTTGCATACATAAACATTGTTCATCAGACATTTTGCTAAAACAAGCATGTAAGAAATTATTTTGTAAACTGATATCTGTAACAGTCTGCGTGGTACACCGTTTTATGTGGTCACAGTAGGGGACTTTTCACCTAGGTCTTAAGCCCAGCGTACAAGTGATTTCGGAAGATGTTAATGGCTTAAAAAGAATAAACTGATCTGGACTTTTTTGCATTGTTTCTAAACATGGTTTTCCTCTGAACACAAAAGAAACTGTGGGTGATTTTTGAGAACCGTGTTTACTGAAGCTAGTTAATGACATAGCAAGAATTACTCCTTTAACAAAGACATTTCAGTATACCTACATATTTATGTAAAGAATTGGTAACTTTCCCTACACTGACTGATAAAATTTGCAGTGATAATTTCTTTGGATGTATTTTTCCTAATTGACCTTATCCATATGTTAAACAGCTAACCCAAATCTTCTTAAAAGGCAGCTCAAGCTCTGTGGCAGGGACTGGTAAGAATGACTGTTCAATTGAAGGTAGTGTCAACCACTGTTGACACTTCAGAATGTTTCATGAATAAGCATTGCATATTGCTTACATTTTATCAATTAAAAGGTTGAGTTAAATTTAATACCTGTCTCTATTGTAAAGAACAGTATTTAAGAGAGGCTTCCAGGTTGAAGGTACTTTTTAAACAGATAATGAAATGTAAACATCTGTATTGGTTTTTTGGATTATTGACAAGCACTAAAGTGAAAGGTTGTATTTGCTTTGAAGTGCATCCAGAAATGCTGAATGGATGGAATGCCATCTGCAAGGAGGTACAGCACAGCATCAAAGGGAAGGGAATACAAAATCCCTCAGTCTTAAGATCTTCAGTGCACTTAACTTTAAGTCTAGCTGTAACCTGGTTTCTCAGGTAGGAAACACAGAAGCTGAATTACTTGATCAGGGTCAAACAAAGGAAGCAAGAATGCCATGTGTATCCAAGTGTGTACTTCCTTTTGCCTCCTGTGGCGTGCGTCTCCATTAGCAAACAGCGTAATGAAAGACAAGGACAAAGAGGTCGGATTTGGCACAATCCCATACAATTGTAGGATGCCTGTGTCCATGCTGCATGGTTACCTGCAATGACATTCATTCAAGGTGTGCACTGCACATCTATACCTAACAGGCAACGAGGCAGATTTCTGTACAGCTGCTCTAGATCGCTCGTGGGTTACTAACAGAACCCCATTCTTGTACATTCAAGTACTGGGGGACACTTTGCGTTCAATTTGCAAGAGACACACTTTAGGTGATGCCCCTAAGTGTATGTTCCACCTGGAATCTTCCAGGTGGGAAACAGTTCTGAGTGCATCAGTGATGTTCTTCAGTGCACACCTCATGACTCCCAGTACAGACACAAAGCAGATTCATGCCTAAAAGGAACCCGTAGTAGGACATGAATCACTAATGTAGACAAATCCACAGTGTATCAGCAGTGTCAAGAGATCTTGGTTATTCACAGAAGGAGCTATGGATATTTGTCATTGTAAATCATCTTTTCAAAACCATTGAACTCATTCCTGTCCACGGCTGCTCGCTTACGCACATCACACATCAAATGTGAACGTGTTACTAAAGCCAGGAAAGATGAGGTGCCCTGCCAGTGCAGAACCACTTTGCAACCAGCAGACAGCCACCATTGTGCCAGCTCGCTTTCTTAGCCCGATAGCAAGATGCCTGTAGATTTGTGTGTCTTTCAATGTAAAGCATAACCTGGTCTGTCTTTTTCCTAATTTGAATTCATGAATTTAAAAGTAAAAAGAGGTGATATTCTGGTAAGAATTGTGAATGCTCGTGCAGTAGGCAGTGGCTTTTTAAGCTATGGAAGAAGATGACAGTGATCTTTCTGAATCACAAAAGGGAGTTGGTATCAGTGTCATTGCAAGAAAAGGAATAACATTTCTTAACATGTTTTTGTCTTCACATGTTTTAGGAGATCATACAAAAATAAGCATAAACACCAGAAATGTATTTATTGAATGTACAGGCACAGATATTACAAAGGTAAAATAATCTTTCCTGCTTCTGTTATGCTGTAATGTCATTGTTTTCCCTTTGGGCGATAGGGCCACAATACAAAGACCTACAATAGCCAGGCTACTTTATGGATCCAACCTCCCATTTCAAAAGGGCAAGATAAGTTGTAGGACTATGTGGAATTCCTTCAACAGTTTTTGCCTTGCTGTATAGACAGTGTTGTATTTTCATTGGATTTTGGTTTATACTGTGTCTTTACACTGACACTTTCAGTTTGTATAAGAAAGTGATTTAAGTAAATTATGGGCTTTTGTTGTTGTTGAGCACTTTTTCTAAATCTGAAAGGCTTCGAAAACAGTAAAACTCACTAAGACTGCTTATTTAGCCAGAATACTCATTGTAATGAATCATTTTACCTCCTACTTAAAATTTGGGCTGAGGGAAGACAACACTTTTTCTTCTTGTTATCTTTTTCAAGCAGGGATGCTGTGCAAATAATTGTCATATCGAAGTTTTTCCACATGCAAATTCTGTAACTCAAAGCCAAAGCATGAAAGCCTAGCAGTTATAATTGCCTGTTCAGGAATATAAGTTGTGCATTCGTTGATAGTTTCCCTAAAGAGAGTATGTTGACGCTTAAGAGCAAAAGTGCTTTTAACTTGCCCTACTACACAACGAGATGTTAACCACACAAACAAATCCGCACGTTGAGGGGTGGCTTTTAAGCAGACTAATAAATAACTGCTTTTTGGTACTGCGTGCCTTGATAGTAAAAACAAAAATGGTGCTGATCTGTTTATGTGAAGGAAATTATACTGTACGGTATCAAAAAAACAATCCTTGGAAACTGAGAATTTGATCTGAATTTCATGATTATGTTCTGTTATACTAAACTCTTAAAATATTAACTGTAAACCAAAAGATTTTGCAAATGGGGTTATTTCATAGTGTATTACTACAATGCACAGTCCTTCAGCCTCTACATTCTCACTTGAAGTTCAGTGAAATAGCTAATTAGGCTGAAGGTTGGGAAGACCCAGTTCTGACTGGTAAAAACTCTGTGTATCTTCACAACAGAGCTTAGCAAAGATGTAAAAATGTTTCAGAACCTTGAAAACCAAGGATTTTGAGTTTTTGCATAAATCTCTCTGTAGCAGAACAAAAACATTTTTAAAATTCAATCACTACTCTAGTCTGCTAGGATTTTGGTTGTTAAGTTATTGAATAGAATTAAGAGACTGTAAGTTAAGTTTTTTCCCCCCCCATTTCTTGTTAATATATTGTCTACTTCAGCACAAGTAGATGACAGATTTCAATGTGATTATTATCTTTATTTTGTAGGCAAAAATTGTTCTTGATATTATAGTCACGATGTTTAGTGAATATTGTGAGAAGCCGTTCAGGTGAGTATAAATCTCTAGTCAGAAACATATTACATTTGGGCTGTGTTTTAAAAATGGTTTTACTTCTCTTTTTCTGTCTCTTCTCAGTGTTGAAGCAGCAGAAGTGGTTTATCCTAATGGAAAGACCATCATCTACCCGGTAAGCGTAGTGATACGATATCTTAGTATCCTTGGGGAAAGGATTTTATTTACACAAAGCCTGGTAAGAGTGACATTGTCTTGCTTTTCTGCAGAGGCTGTCAGTATACACTGGTTCTGACATAGTGGAAAAGCTTAGCTTGGCACTATCTATATATTAGTGAGTCAGGGCCTTCTCTAGCCCCATGAAAGATAGATCCAGCTTCCCCTTATCTAGGAAACTCATTCTGAAGGTCCACTAATTTATGATAAGTCTAAAAATACAGTCTCACTGACATAGCCCGATACTCCAAAAAGAAGGGTAGGGTTTAAAGTTACGAGTGGTAACCATTGTTGTGATTTAGAGTTCATGTGATATGAACTTTTTCAGGAACAAGTAAAGATTGCAATCAAAGGTCATAATCTGTGTCTAAAGTCTTTAAAACCTACATGTTCCAAATCAGGAAGAATGACTGCAGGAAGAGGTCCTTAAACCAGCGGACAACTGTAATCAGCCTCAGCATAACGTACTTATCAGATCTAGAAGCTTTAATGCCCTTCAGTTAAAATAACCTTGTAACACTGGATTTTTCAGTCTTTCACCTCATAGACTCCAACTATATAAAGGTCCATAAGGCAGGATGTTGACTTCAAGTGCAGGTTTGCCTGCATTTGGAGTCCCAGGCAGACCTCTGCAGTAATGGGGTCTTAATTTTGCTCTCTTAAGAAGTGTAAAGAAAGCAATTCCTCCTGTTTCCTGAAAGTAACTGAAAACAAACAGAGGTCTGGTTGGGTTCATAAAACCACATCTATCAAGCAAGTACAAACTGTTTAGAGGGAAAGAAACTAATTTTTACTGAAAGTTTTTCTAGTGGTGTTTTAGCCTTTTCTCTTAGCAATGTCAGCTTTAATCAACAGAGGAAAGACCTAGAATCTTGAAGAGATATCCAACAAAACAGAAATCTCTGCAGTAACCAAAGTAGCTTTCCTAGACAAAATAGAGCAAAAAATCCCCAAAGTTTTAGGTGCTAAGGTTTTTAAGGATTTGTATATCTGGAAGTTTAGAAACACCTTAGTAAATACATACAAAATAACTTTCTTAAATATGTTGCAAACTTTCTAAGTAAAATGCCAGTAGATACTTCTGTGCCAATATAGAAATAGAAAGTTTTCTTTCCTTTTCCTCCTAAAAGTCATTTGATCTGACCTAGACCATGAGATCTTATGCATGACCATTCATTGCTTTAGGGCTTTGACTTAGAATAAACTGGTGACTAGAAACTTTCAGCAACTCTGTTACTTGCATATATCAGAAATTATCGGAAGTTTCAGTAATGGGGATTTCATGCTGCATTCAACCTTCTAGCTTAACTGAGAACAGCTTTTACATCCAGTACTGTAACACGTTTTCTAGAATCCCGTTACCTTAAAATACTTAGTTTAGCCTAATATTCCACACTGGCCTTCTCTGTATGTCATTTTATTATTGTAATTAGAAGGAGTTAGGCTACTAAGATGTCAAAATTGAATCCTCTTAGGTAGAAATGGCAGATGTTGTGTATACTGAAAAGCTTTGTCTTTCTTTTTAGGAACTGGCTTACCGAAAAGAGAAGGTGAAATCTGATCACATTAACAAGAAAATAGGGATCAGGTGTGTTACTGCAAATGCAAACATAGTTTTCATTAGTCGTGAAAATGGTACTAGAAAATACTGATTATTGCATTGTATTAAAAATGTTTACACTGTGTGCTTTTTTTGTTGTTTTAATTTAACAAAAATTCAGGGGCTCTCCTGGATAATAAGATCAACTCTGTAAGACTCCTTCCCCTCTTTTCAAGGAAAGTGAATGATTCTTTATGGCCTCACACAACTGTTACGAAGTAAAGAAAAATGACTGTCTCAAGAGTCAGAACCTGAGCTGGTTCTGATCGAATGCTAAGTCTATGTACAGTCCATAACACACTTGGAGATGCTTCAGGATATAAGGCAATGCAGCAGAAACATTGATTACTTTAAAAAGCCAGACGATACAGTGCAAGATCCATAAATTTCTACTCTCTTGTTTTGTTTCAGTGAAACTCCATCAAGCCTTGCAAAGCTGCTGACTAGGATGTGTTTGAAGTCACACGTCATAGGGAATGGGAACAATATAGAGATTGAAATCCCTCCTACCAGAGCGGACATTATGCATGCATGTGATATCGTAGAAGATGCAGCAATAGCTTATGGTTATAACAACATTCAGATGACTATTCCGAAAACGTACACCATAGCTAATCAAGTAAGATTGCCCCTTCAAATAAATGCTCTGTTGTCCGTAAATGACTAGTGCATGCCAGAAGAGCTTTGGGGAAAACAGGACCTAGGAATTAAATATTTTGACATGCTTTGCATTGAGAAGTATTTACCATGGATGGGATACAAAACAGATGCCCCACTGATTTGAGTAAGTCCAAGACCAGTGGTTGCTGGTACTTGAAAAAGGACAGGGTTTAAGTAGGGAGCCCATATTAAATCTCTAATTGGGAGATTCATTTCCTCAGGCAAGCCTAAAGGCATCTGGCTGATGCTTTCACAAATTTTAAGCACACAAGCATAGTACATCCCTAGTAAATTCACCATAATGTAACAAGCAGAATCACCTCAGGAGAGAATACAAGAATGGTTATAGATGGAAGTTGAAAACTTTTTTTGTTTCGTTTTAGCTCCCCCTCAATAAGCTCACAGAACTTCTGAGACTGGACTTGGCAGCTGCTGGATTCACTGAAGCACTCACTTTTGCCCTGGTATATTATATTGATTTCATATTTGTCTTAGTTACATGTTGGAACAGCGATGCAGCCAAAGCTGCAGAGGATGGTCTTGAGGATATGTTATTGTATAAATGTACCGGTATTATCTGTTACTGTTTTGGCAGGTCATTGTTTGCTAGTGCTTTGGAATTATAGGATAATATTTTCTGAGTTTGTAGGTCAGAGAAATTGAATGAGTCGCTGTTAACGTGGCATGTAGTTCCGAGTATAAAGGCTAACATAGCTGCAGAATTACTGTTTTTAATTTAACTTGATAGGATGACTATTGTAAGACAACAAGTCTCTCTCAAGACTTTGATGACCAGATGTGAAATTCATCATAGTTTGATAATCTGGAGAACAAACATAAAAATGTGGAACTTTCTGGTGGCTATTACTACAGTTAGAGATTACCCTGTTTCTGTTTGTCTCCTTAGTTTTGTCACTTGCTCATGATTCCTTGCATTAGATACTAAGCTGATACTTAGTTATTCAGTCAGCAAAGAGTTTAAGAATGCCTGTAAAAAAGTTATAATCCACGCTAAGGGGACACAAATTCCTCTGTAAATTTCACCACAGGTGTTTTTTTGGTTGTTTTTTTTTTTTACATGGAAGAGCAAATAAAAATACAGTGATTGTTGTTACCACTGGTTGCAGGTATTATTTGTATTATTTGTTACAGCCATGCCATAGTCTTTTACCAAGAATTAGGACTCTGCAGCAACATGTGCCTCTCCAGTACTAACAGCTGGCATTATTTCTAATACTGAAATTTTATTAATCCTGCAGCAGGATTGTTTCATTGAAATAAAATGTTCAGTAGGAAGCACCATCTTTGTCACAGCCACTTGTTCATGCCCCTTCGCCATAGTTGTGACCTGGGTCAGAGAACCTGATCTACTATGAAAAAGCACCCCATGCCCTCCAAATGATTATGGTAACTGTCCATACATGGACACTGGCATAGTTAGCTATTGAAAGGACATAATGCATTTTAGAAAGTCCTTTCTGTTGCAAGATCTGCTTAAAGCCTTTGCTTTAAGGTGTAATTTGTGGACTTTTTAGCTTATGGGGAACTACCATCATATATGCTACTAAAACCGAAATTTCTCAACCTTTTCCTGAACTTAAAACTTACTAGATGACCAGAACTATACATCCCTGAAAGTACATAACCTTTTAAGAGATATTTATCTGATCGCAGTTTATTTATTGGTAATTTACTCAAAGATTTTAAGGTACAGAGATGCAGGCTCCTAAAACACTTTTACGCATTTGAAAAGTTCAGGTATTGCAACCGAAGTTGGTAATCCAAATGGATTGAATACAATTTTAAACACCTTCAGATTTCATAGAGCTTCAAAAGCAAAATTTGGAGTAATTCAAAGTCTCAAAAATATATTCCAGTTTTAATATTTTGTTATTAACTCATTTAAGTAATCAGGATAATAACTAGTATTACTTCCTGCGGTGCTAGTATTTGACAAAGATATTTGGACTCCCTGTGGTAGTACTACATATGGGAAATAATAAGTATACCATGGTCAAGCTTTTATAGATTTCGCTTATTCATTAATAAGTATAATTCAGCTCTTTCAGCACTGAATAGATAATATGCTTAAAAACGTTGAATATATTATGTCACTACAACTGAGGACCTTTACAAACTGCAACAGCAGAATTTTGTAAGATCAGATCAGAATATCATGTTATCACATTACATATTTGTATTTCTGCTGTGACATGGTGAAATCCATAGTCTGTCGTGTCACTGGCACTTTATTAAAACACCATTGTGAGGCTTGTGACTATGGCAAATATCATTTATGCTACAACATTCTGTAGCCCAGTGTTACATGACAAACATTGCTTATGTTTTTGTGTATACAATCTGTTTCTTGGTTTGAGCCCCAAATTATACTTGTACACAATAACATCGCTTTCTGTGAGGAGCTCCAATTTAGCCAAAATGCATTTAGTTAAATTGCAGTAACATACTGTTTAGATACACATCTGAAAACTGTTTAACACAGTGTTCTCCTCCTAAGGTCAGCATTCATTTAAGATATTTTTTTTTTTTTTAATTCAATAATCCACTTTTTCAGATGGTATCATCTGCTCATTTTCCTCACGTTTGGTCTATCAACACACTTTTTGGAGTTCTGCCAGTGCAAAGGGAACACTTCTGGGAGACTGAAGTATTCTAGCAAATCCTCAATTACATGCCTAGCCTGCTATTGGTTTCTTTAATACATTAATAAAGCTATAAATTCTGGAAATCTGTAGGGTGGATCTTATCAGTAGCATCTGTCACTGTATGTGCACAGACTTCAGCTGAGCCTGATAAAGTGCACATGTATTGCTTTACTAACCAGCTTAAAAATACACCTTGAGAATAAGGGCTTTAAAAATACTCCAACTTAAAAAATGAAAACAGCAACGAACTATGAGTATCCTATGCAGCTATGAAAATTGAAGGCTTGGCCATATGACCTGTTTTTCACAGGCAGTACTTTACTGTCTGTAAGTAGCCCCCAAAGGATTGTTTTCTTTGTGAGGAAGCTCAGGTACCAATCCCTTTACAAGTGCTATTTTCAGAATAAAATACTTCACCCGTTGCAAGTCAGGGGGCAGAATCTGAACGCCTGATTTTCTGTTTTTAAAACAATTACAGCAATCCATGACAGAAGCCTAAATAAACACTTGCCTTTTTTTTTTTTTTTTTTTAAACTAGCTTTATTTTGGTTAGTAATTAACATTAGTAGATAAACCAGTTTGCCTACTTAGTTTTAAGACTGAGGCTTGATATTTATTATGAGTGTCTGTTGCACGTGAGAGCATATATTGTGGGGCCACAGAGCAAAAGCTACAATTGCATTGTTCATTCTTGATACCAAATTTCATCACTGGCTTACCGTCTATTTTAACTACATGACCTTGGTTTTTTTCATCTCTTCCTCTTAGTGTTCTCAAGAAGATGTTGCAGATAAACTTGGCATGGATATCTCTGCAACAAAAGCAGTGCGCATAGCAAACCCCAAAACTGCAGAATTTCAGGTGAGATGATTCTGGTCAAATTTTGAGAGTAACATTGTCACAGATTCTGTATTTATAGAGGAGAGAAAGGAACCAACAGCTACTTTTCCTGCATTAAAGAGGGTGTGGATATTTATACGCTAAACTTGGTAGTGGTCATCTTCCGTTACTCCTTCACTGGGAAGTACCTTATGTGGTGTGAAAAACTGTTAGCTTTTCAATGAAGTAAAATACCATGCTCTGTATGACAGCATGTGGCAAAATTGAGCTGTCTTATTACCGAAAGTCCCAGATGATTGATCAACTCCTGCATCTAGAAAAGTCATTCAATATAAATGGAACTACTAGATCTGGCAATCTCTAAATTTCATAAGCTCTGGAAAGGGAATCTTTTTTTTAAAATTATTAACCATTATTACTCTTAAAAAACCAAACCAACCTGTATTGCTCTTTAAGTATTTTAATACCCATTTCTAGATCATTTGATCTTTGCTAGAGCAGAAGGTGAGAGCTCAGGTACAGTATTCTGAACAATTCTGAAAATACCTAAAAGTGTACCCATAGTTGTTGCATTTCTTTTAGAGAGTGTTTTTTGAAAAAGATGCTTTCTTTAGTTTACAGGGAAGGTAAATTTGGAAGCTTTTTTTCTTTCTAACCTAAGAAATACAAAGGTAAACACTCACTAGAAAGGTTTGGGAAAGTTTCAGCAGTCTGTGGGTATTAATGTTTTGTGATTTGTTTTTTCCCCTCAAGATCATCTTCAGTAAGTCTGATTTCTCTGAGTGGCTAAACCACCCTTCTAGATCTTATCTGTAATACTAAAAACAGGTTTCTGCTGCTCTGAAATTCAAGAACAGAAATTTTGGGTACCTTCATGTATTTTCTGTTCTATTTGGTACCGCAAAAAAGCAGTCACACAGACACTGTCGTGACCTGTTTAGACTATTGTCACCTGTTCATATATGCCATTTGGCATGGTGATTACAACTGAGCAATATAGAATATACCACAAAAAGTACTGAGTGTGAACAAACAGAGGAAAAGTGACAGCCCATCTAGCCAGGTACAATTTCACATTCCTATTCTTCAAAATCTGTAGGCCACCCCAGAACTGGGAAGGATTACTCTCTGTGATGCACTGTAAACTTTCAGCTTTAGATGTTAACTGTGATGGGATTCTCAGGATGGCTTTTCCCCCATCCTCTATCCTCTGCCAGCAAGGCAAGGGCAGAATGATGCCAGGGATCCTCTTAACAGCTGAGCGTGCAGCTGAAACTCTTCATTGGTTAGGAAAAGTATAAATAGACAGAAATGCTGCATGACCAATGATAAGAAGTAACTGTGGCTGAGCACATGGTAACTTTTTACCTGCAGTCAAGCAGCAGTCACTCCCATCCCTTTTCCATTAGATTTACTGCATCAGACTCTTCCAGTTTGAAAAAAAAAAATAGTTCACTTCTAAGGAAGTATCTAAGTGGAGAACACAGGAATATGTGTTAATGCATCTGTAAAAGCAGTAATATGTTTACCTCTTGCTTGGTTCTTTGCATGTGTTTTCTATATATTTTAGGTTGTCCACAACTGCGATCTGAATATATCAGTTTCTGTTACTTAGGTTCTGCCTGTGTCATTGATTGATTCCTGGAGGTATCAAGAGAATAGTTCAGATAGCACTTAATATTTCCAACATAACACTTAGTATTTGCCTTTTGCGTAACTGAGATTGAATTTACGGGAATTCTTTTGCACTTCTTTCCATATTATTTGTTTTTCTACCCTGCACTGCAGCTGAAGCATCTGTGCAATGATGCGTGTTCTTAAGCTCACCTTTATGCTCCTTTAGAAAATGCAGTGTAAAGAGCACACACGCAGTGTACATCTTCAGGTTTAATAATTTCAAAGAAAAGATGCCTCAACATAAGAGAGAAGTGAAGTATTAGCACCTGACTACTTCTAAAGTCTTGTTACAAATGAGAAAAACATTTTAAAAAGTAACATTAGCTGTTTTGGAAGGTTTTTCACTTGCAGCATCCATGTTTGTCCTGCAGGTGGCACGTACAACCCTCCTTCCTGGGCTACTGAAAACTATTGCGGCTAACCGAAAAATGCCCTTGCCTCTCAAACTCTTTGAGATTTCTGACATAGTAGTAAAAGATCCTAATACAGGTAAGAGGAAGTTCCTCAGAATCTTTGATAATGGAAATATGGTTACATACCAAATGGTAGGAGTAAGTAAATCTGTATTTCTTTAAAAGTGTAAGAGTTGTTACGTACTGCGTTGGGGATTTTCGTTTTTGTGCACAGTGCGAGTTAAGAGGTTGGCATAACAGGCTAGATTTTAGAGTGGCAGGAGGTACAGTTCCATTTTGCTCTCTCAAAAGTGGAAGTAGGTACGTTGCAAATATTTTTAGGCATCTAAATAGGCCTCTAAAATCTGTCAAGTACACCACAAGACTGCAAGGATAAATGCAAGACAGTTCAGCACCAAAGAAGAACCTGCTCTAAGTTGCTTATGTTGATGCACCCATTTTTACTTGTTCTTAATCATGAGAGAAGCTACCTGCTGGAAATGTTTTCAAGTGGTTCAAACCTTGGAAAGCAGTCAATATTGAAGGCATGCTGCTGTTACAGTACTAGAGCCTGCTTAAACTGCTGCGGTCTCAAAGACAGGCAGTGCTGTGCCAGCTGAAGAGCAGTGTGTCTCATGTCTGGGCACAGCAGGTTGTGTTTGCAGACAGATTCTGTTCTGGAGAGCTATAGTTCAGAGGAAAATTTTGGGGCCAGTGTGTCTCAACTGCAATCCCTTTGCCATCTTTCCAGCATCTCTAAACAGGATTTCTTGTTCTCCAAAATAATCTTTTGGAAAACTGACAACCAATGTGAAGAATTAAGATTGGTAGCCCAGATAAAGGGTAAAGAATGGAGCAAGTCTGTGTGTAAAAATGTATAAAAAAATAAAAAGCTCAACAGTATACAATTTACCATCTCATCTATAAATCTTTCCACTTCATCCAACTATGCTAAGAAAGCGTGGCTGCCTTTGAATTGTTCTCTAACCTTAATCATTTTACATGAAACAGCCAAAGCAGCTAGCTCACTTTTCAAAAGCTTCAATGAAATCCTCCCTGTGTGGTGGGGCCTCTTTGCGCTGATTTCACTGTACAGGATCAAAATTTCAAATTACCCTTTTTATCTGGAAAAATGTATCAACGTAAAATGAAGTGTAAAAATGGATTTTTAAATGTTAAATGTTTGTCTAAAATTTACTGATACATTTCTTTCTATGCAGTATATTAGGGGAAAAGGAGTGCACAAGCTACAACTTTTGGGAGGAAGTGCATGTATACTGAGTTACAACTCTCAAGTTTTGCCTCAGTGAAAAAGGCTGACATGACTTTAAATTCAGCAGCAGAAATGGTTCTGTTGTTTCATTATCTGGTTTCACATTTTAGCAGTTGTGTTTAAGGTATATGGGATCTGCAAAACAAAGGTTTATATAAGGCATAAACAAAATGGCAAGTAAATTGCTTTGGTGATGAATTTAATTTGTAAATTACTTTTTTTCTTTTAAAGGAAAAAGAGCCTTGCCAAGCAAAATAAGCAGTTTTAGCAAACCACGTAGAATCTTTTTTTATTAAATACAGACAGTTTGGTGGTGCAGCTTATTCCTTGTAGGGCAGCAGTTAGCTAGAATGCAAAAACCCGTTGGTATATATAGCAGAACAGCATCAGCGTTCTTCAGAACCAAGGGTGGGGCTGTTGATCTTGGTCTAAGGAGTGCGTTTATTCTGGCTTTATAAAATTCGCAAGTTAAATTGTTACTTTTATTTTGTGTGTGTTAATTGTAGCTCTTGAAAGCTTTCATTTATGTGGATGACTGCTTAATAGTTTTATGAAGACTGATTTTGTAGTGTACTTCATTTTGATGGGAATCATTGCAACAGATGAAAGATAAAGACTTCTGAGGCAGCAGCTTTGTACCCTGTGTTCTTGGGCAGTACTGCCATGGGTCGACCACTTGCAGACCGTGAACAGTATCTGAAATCGGTTTTAATGTTGTGTTTAGAATAACTACTTTCTTTCCCAAATTTACTTCCAAAATTAAACTTGCCTAATAAACAGTTCGAAAGGGGAGGGGAGAAAGAAATAACTTGTAACTCTGCAATCACTGAAAAATGTGGGGTTGTCCTCTCACATATGGAATGAGATTTCCTGCAGAAGGCTTATGTCATCAGACTGACTAATTTAATTTTATTATTTCATGATTTTGGCATGCAGAATTTCCAATTAATAATTTAAAAAGTATGGGTCAAAAGAGTACTGACATTAACTGTATTTGAAATGGCATCTTGTACTCATTCATGTGTGAATGAACCTAGCTCTTTTAAACACACTGGTTTTTAATAAAATACCTTCTTACACAGAATTCATGCTTACCAAGGTGAACTGAACATACTTCTCTTCAGACATATCTGGCAGAAAGGTTTGACGTACTAAATTAGCAAAATGTGTGCCAGATTTAATATAACTAAAAGGAGCCAAATCTGAGCAGAAATGTTTCTTCTCAAGGCAGGAGGAAGCGTGCTGATTTTGGGTATGTTATGCAGCATTTGTGTGGTTAACTTGTAATGCCAGATAGTCAGTTCTGGTAGGATAGTTACACTAGTTCAGCATATAAATCATCACTTTACACCACCAGTCCTAACAGAACACCCTTTCTCTCCCTTACCACGACAAAAGAAATTAATCCATTAGAAAATCACCTCTGAACAGTTATCTAGGAGAATCTGGCAAGCTTATGGTAGCACACACTTAGCACAATTTACATCATTTGTGAGTACAGCTGCTGCCATATTTTGAAGCATTTTTCCAAACTGTCTGGAAGTGTCAGTTATATGCAGGAAATAGTTCAGGATTTTTGTGAGGCTGAGAAACAGGTTTTAATGAGCAGGTGCCCCCTTTCAGATCACCAAGTCATTTTTCTGAAGCATCTCTAATTTGGAAGGGGGCAGCATACAACACAGCTTTATCTTCCTCTGCACTTTTTTGGCTCACATATTCCTAACCAGCTGCCCATCCTTTGGATTGTTTTTCAGCAGCATCCCCAGGAAGCCCTTTGAAGTCTTAGAAATATATATATATATATAAAATTTAGGTTGACATACTTGGCAAGCTTATTTAAAAAATAGGAATGTTTCATGGCATGACACAATAGATCTCTTAAGTGAGTTATAAAGAGCTGAAGCATTTCTAACAGCCGCCAGCTTTTGCCTTAAGTTCCTAATACTTTCTTTTCTATTTCCTGTTGCCTGAAGTGAATAAAATTCTTGTGTTGTATTACAACTCTGTAAAGGAGTAAGTTTATAACACAGAATTTTTAAGAATTTTCCTTTACCAAGGATTTCTACAGTTGAAAACATGAGGTATAAAAATTGGGGTGTGTATTTCTTTCTGATGCTTTAGGTAAGAATACTGATCTGAAGACAACCAGTGACTATCTGAATAATAATGAAATTAAAATTCAGATAGTTGTCACAAATTCTGCTAACATAATGACTCTCAGAAAAAAAGGAAGTCATTCTAATGAATGCCTAGCCTAAATAAGTTGCTAGCTTAGAGAAGGGGAAAACATTTTCTTCTTTTCTGTTGCTCAATACAACATGAAAATAAATTATCCACCATTCATGACTGTATTATTGATTACTTTCTTAGTAGATCTGGGAAACAGAGATACATATAATGGGACAGAACAGCCACCATGCTCACACCAAAAATCAGATCTTGTATTTAGTGATAGTTTCTCTGTAGCCTTTACTTTTCTGTGTTGCCATTTTAACTTCAGGACTGGATTCTCCAGCATTATTTAACACTGCAAATTATTATGACAGGAAAAAGATCCTGAGTGACAAAATGCACGTTTACTGCCACAGTAAGTTCAGCTTTTGGTGACTGAGGAGAGAACTTGCAGCTGTATTGCCACGTTGCTGCCCTAGAAGTTTTGAATGACTTTTGGCTTAAAAAGGCTGTGCTTTCATCTTTTGTGTAGGCTCTTGCTCCTGTATTTTGCAGTCCTTTTTAATCTGTGTATTTCTAGTAACTTGGTAAATGTTTTCCTGTTTAGTTTTTGACAGATTTTTTTTTACTAAATGGTTAGTTGGAGCAAATAAACAATATGTAAATTTAATTTTTAAATAGTCTCTGATTTCTTACATGGTAGAACAATTCAGGGAACATCCAATGAGTGCTAAAGTTTCTGCCTGTATTTAAGCTCGTTGTACATCAAGCACAAAGATCAGCTGTGGCAGGTCAGAGCAAAGGCTCATTTAGCCCCATAACCTGTCTGTAATACTCGCTGGAAGTGCTTGTCAAGGGAAAAGCATGAGAGCAGGTACGCAGCAGGGTGCACGCTTCCAGAGTATAGCCATGAGCAGCTCAGGGACTTCCCACCTCAATCACGGTTCTTTGTAGTAAGAAGTGATAGATTTACCTGCTATTAACTTCTTCTGCCTCCTCAGAGCTGTGTAACTTTCTAGCATCCACCAAATCCTGTGGGGAAGAAGCTTCACTACTTATCTCTATGCTGCCTGAAGAACCCCACTCCTTTTCTTCATTTGAGCTTGGCTCCTCTTGATTTTTATGTCCCTTATTTCTTCAATTGAATGCAGCAGCAAACAACTGATGCCTATAGAAAAGAACGGCCTCTTGAGGTCTGAGGCGCTCAGTTCTGATCCTGTGTGCTATGTGGAAGTACAATTCAGACCGTAAGTGCAGCTGTAACTCCCATGAAGTCACTAACCCTGTAGGGATCTTTAACCACACTCTTGCCATGAGCAGTATGCAGTGCAGTGCCTTTTTTCCCTGGGAACACTAAGTCCAGCTGAGGTGCTTCGTGACCCAGGGGTCCTGACACGCTCAGTGTCATAAATAAAGAACATAATTCACCCTGGCATATACCGGATTGCAAGTGCCTTTCTTTTGGGTAATTCCTGGAAAGAAATACGAAAGCCCGACACATGCAACTATGGCACATGGTGCTGCCCTACCTTAATTTGCACACCAGGCAGACTTCTCTTTTTACTCATTCATTCTTCATTCCTGCACTACTGAAGAAGTTCTTATTCCCTTGAAGTTCTTATTCCCTCTTTCCCCTCAAACATTACAAGTATTTATACATCTGAAGGATTTTTGTTTGTTTGTGGGCTTTTTTTAAAAGTGAATGCAATTGCTGTCAGTAAATACATTTCCTTCCTATATCTAATCACTGTTAAGCAGAGGAGAAAGATGAGTGTCCATCCAGACATGAGCAACTAGGAGACTACAGAAGCCAAAGAACTCTAGAAGGGAAGTAATCCGTGCATGAAAATCTGGCTGTAACTTGTTGCGCTACATGTCGATATTACAAAGCAGTGCAGTACAGGAGGAGATGGGCAGGTGATTCACAGTCTGTGCTATAGGCACATAAGCTGTCCTTTGGACTAGCTCTAGTCTGATGATGTGCGGAATGCCCTTCAGTGGTTGAAGCTATTCAGGTGCCCTTCTGGAACACCTGTCCTGACTGCACTGCAACTGAAAGGAGTCTGGGTTACACGCTGCAGGGTTGCTTTACAGTGTGAACAAAAGCACAGTAAGTGGGGATGATCAGGAGATTTCCTTCAGAAGCGCAGGTCTAGTCCAAACTGAAATGTAATGTATATACTTAAGATGCTTTCAAAGCATATGAATGTCCTGAAGAAGAGGACAGTCACTTAAAGAGTCCTCCCCTGGTTTCAGCAAACTTTGTATACACCAGCGTTAATGAGCACATGCTTGCACTTTAATCTTGAGAAGGTAAAGACCTGAAGGCAATCAGTGAGTTCACTACAGTAATCAGTATTTTGAATTTCATTGCTGCTAATCGGCAGCTGTGACAATAGACCTTTAACTCTATTCCTAGATTGTTCCTCTCAAAAAGTGAAAACATTGAAACCCACAATGAGTAAAACTTTGAAGTAGGCCAGAGTAGTCCTAGAGTGTGTATTGCAATGGAGTAGTCTAAAAGTACAAGTATTAACAACATACGACTGCATACTGATTTTGAAAGTTTAAAAAAGAAAAACATATTTTAATGAACTCAATGTAAGAAAATTTACAGGAGGGGGAAGGCAGGTTTTTGACTTAAGGAACTGTCCAAAGTGGGAGACAGTTGTGTCACAGACTTCAGTTTGTGCAATGTAACACGTTTATCATGGTCACTTGGTTGCAGGGACGTCCAAGATGATCACGAAAAGCATCAGCTGTGATTTGGAATTCGCATCTTTTCAGAGATCACCACGCTAACATTATTACTCATTTCAAGTTGTCGGCTAGTTGTTTTGTGCTGGTAGTTATTCTGCAGCTGAGTTCTATAAATATATACCTTTCCTACCAGCATCACAAGTTTATTGATGCTTACTGAGTATTTGTATTTTGGCTAGTCTGTTTTTAATTTCTTTAACACTTAACTATATGCTTAGTACCTGTCACAGTGTAGAAGATACATGTACGTAACAACCCTGTTTCCTGCCTAAGGCATAGGATACTTTAAATCTTTCTTTACATTTCTGACTGTGAGAGGGAAGTGGGTTATTTCCTCATTGTATCACAGGTGTGTCAGAGAAGCCATTTGACATAGTCATTTCTTCTTTCAGCCACAAGTGCCTCACAGTACAGCAGAAGAAAACGGATGCAAAAGGCAAGGTTGGAAGTGTGATAAAGTTTCCCCAATAACCGAATTGTTTCCTTCTTCAGATGTAGGTGCAAGAAACTACAGGCATTTCTGTGCAGTTTATTACAACAAGAGCCCAGGGTTTGAGATTATCCATGGTTTGCTGGACAGGGTCATGCAGCTTCTTGAAGTACCACCAAATGAAGAGAATGGCTACACGATCAAGGCAACTGAAGGTAAGGAAAACAGAGCTGCAGTGTACAGCAGAGGTTGTTCTGGAGCTCAAATGTTCCCCTACAAACTGATGTGAATTTTCGGTTGCTCTCAGCAGTAAGCACCAAGAATTAAGTATTATCGTATATGCTATTGTACTGCACTATGATGAAATGATAATGAAAAGGCATTAACTGCATTCACTGATTGTAAAACGGGATTGCTGTCTTTCTGTGACCTATTTTTAGAAGTTTTATATAAATTGTGAGTTGACAGCTTTTTAAGGAGACTTACAGTAAAGCATATGCCATGAGCTTCATTGATTGTTTACAATTAATCAATCTGCTGATTGCCTGAGTAGGTAAGAATTGACTAGAATGATGAATATGCCAGATACCCACTGTATTCTCTTTGGCTAACAGTGCCTGGAAAAGACAACTTTTTACACCTGATCTTTTAGTTTATAACTTTTATTCATATGTACCTTTTATTGATATGAAGATATATGCCTTTTATGTCCTTTATTCAAAGACCTGCTGTCTTTGAGACTGAACCTGCTGCTTAGACAAGTAGTTGTGTAACAGCCCTCTTCCTTCTCCATACAGGGTGAGCTGCACATGAATTAAAAATAACATCCTTAAGTGCAGAATCTCCTCTGTGTATGTGCATATACATGTAAGAGAGAAAGCAAGCAGGTTGACCCCATTACTTCACCGAGAGACCATAGGCTGATGCAAGAGAGCAAGCATCAGCAGCTAAGCTATCCTGCTATCTAAAATAAGCGTAGTAAATACAATATAGAAAAAGAAGACTGAAGGGATAGCAGCTATGATTCTACTTATACAGCATACTTTGGTGTTCAGAGATATGAGACACTGACTCAAATTGACTCAGCTTGAAGAAATGCCTCCATTCTGCACTTAGCGGAACCAGTGGCACTCACAGGAATCCCTGACAGCCTGACTGAGCTTGCCATTTCATAGAAATTTAATGAAAAATTGTTAGATGTCTCCCTGTTTTGCAGTGCGCTGCCACAATGCCAAACAGAACACTTCAACTAAGTGGTCTCCTACCGCTTTAATGCGTATTTGTGTCACAGATTGACATTTTTGTTTTCTCCTGTTTTTTAACAAAGTACTATTTTGCTCAGTGTTATTTAGGCGGACTTTCAAAGGGTTTATTAGAATATTGTTAATAGGATTCCCAGGTTGACCAGAGGAACGTTTAAACCATGTCTCTTTGTTACTTCTTGTTCTAATTCTACCAAGCATAAAACAGGTAATAGTAAAGCTTCTTATTTGGAGGAAGGGGGTAAGAGTGTTAGAGGACCCTCTAGGAGGTGGGTACTGAGCTGTCATTGAAGCCAAACTGAAAAGCTAAGATCCCTTTTCAAAACTCTTCTGTAGCTCATTTTTGAATAGACATATCAAGAGTTTGCTTTAGTATGGAAGACATTTGCAAGTGGTTTGTATTCCATTTCAGTTACTAGTTTCGAGAAACTGGAAAAAAAAACCCTCAAAAAATAACCCTAACACAGTGAAGAAGCTATTTCTAGATATAGTGCTGTTTAGTTTTCCTGATGCTGTAGGATTTTTAATGCCCATTCAAGATCCCTACATTCCCATGACATTACTCCACAATGCATTTAGTGTAAAGGATGGATTATGTCTTGTCATATGCAATATATTACAAGCAGTTTGTGGCTTTTGGCTATAGACAAAATAAAAGTGCCTTCTACTTTCTGTTTCACGAGTGATTCAGAAGCTCTCCACGGCTGGTGTGTAGATTCCTTGCAGTTCTCCTGACATTGGAATTTAACCTTGGTAACAATGCGGATGGCTGATACTCTAGTGCCATAGTGAATACAGTGTCACTGCACCACTTACTTCACTGCGGAGATGGTTGGAAGTCAAAGTAGCCTGGGGGATTTTATTTGGGGTTTTTTTGTTGTTTTAGTTTGTTTTTTTTTAACTTGCTTTGCAGTCTGTCAATTAAGCATGTGTGAGAGAAAATGTCAGCAGATGATGGAGTAAGGTCAATTGCTTAGTGAAAAGAAGATATCCTGTAACATCTTAAGAGACTGCAGGATACCAACATAATTCAGAAGATCAGTGCCAGTTAAATCAGGACATTACACATGGCATGAATTTTTAGATGCATCTTTATGGAGCATGCTTTTTTTTTATTGCCTGCGCCAAATTAAAATTTTTTACACTGACAAATGGGTTTCTACTATGACTCTGATTTAGAAAGACCGTAGATACTTTTTCTGTATGTGATTTTAAACAAAACTTGAGACTAGTAAGCAACAGAGTATAAGGGAAGAGTTTTAGTCCGGTTGGTTTTATTTCTTGTGTTAACTGATTAAAATAGTTCCTGTGATTACTGTAAAACAATGCAGGGGAAAATGTTGTTTTAAATGAACAACGAATAATAGATAGAGATGTATTTGGCACATATTTGCCTGTTTGCAAAATTCACTTTGAAAAATGAAATGCCTGTACTAGAGTCCTGTTTGGTCCATATGTGCAAATCATGGTTATTTAAGCTCCTTCTGTTCTACCAACACCTAAGTGCCCTATGATTTGACCTTAAGGTCAGAGCCTTTTTGCCTTTATAGCAACACCTGTGAAAAAAAGTGCAGATGCTAGAAAATATGGGTGAAATTGTGATGTTCCCCTGGCCTTTGCACTATGCTTTGGTGTAATCTGAGCTAGGTAATAAATGGAGAAGAGCTGTTTAGAGCAGCCCTAAGGAAGAGAGGGGTTTGAGTGACTGAATTCAAGAATTTCAGCATATATTTGGCACTCAATGTTTTTTGCTTTCTTACAGCGAATAGAACTTTTTTTTTCTTACTACCACTAAATACACAAAATCATGAAGTTTCAAAGACAGAACTGTGATATGCTACCCATTGTTTTAAAATGCACAGGATAGACTCCTCGATACATTGGTGAATCCTACAGTTACTGGCCTAGAAAAGCATTTTGCTTTTTTCCTTGTTTTATATCTTAGGCATCTGTAACCAAACTTGGATTGACAAGAGTACGATTATTTCATCAATCCTCAAATTTGTATGTGCTCCATAATAAAATTTTGTACATAACACTCTTGAAACTTTAGCCAGTTCCGTACCATTAATAAATAATCAGTATGGATGTGTATGTTTAGGAGGTAAACAAAGTAAAATAAAACTTTCTAAAAAATAAAAATATGGGTAGAAAGACCCAACAAATTTGGTCACGTATTGTCAGGTAATTTAATAAAATCATTTAATTTCTAGTTCACTTATTCTCAGTTCCCTTGAATTGAAAACTAGAGGCATTCTGATAATTATATTGCAAGGTATTCTTAATTTCAGGTTTTAATCTCTGCAGGAATGGGCATGTTTTCTGCAACGTCTTGGTCATCTTGTGCTTCTGACTGACCATCTGAGATGACTATTTTCTTTCAGAAATCAGAACCATGATCACAGGAGGTGATGTTAATCATGGGATTTGGGTCCATAGTAATGTCTTGCTTAGGCTATAAAGAGAAGAGGGCTTAGTAAGCACTGACAGTGGATTCTGTATCGCAGGCTTCAAAGGAGCACTGTGAAGTGCAAGGTATAATTATCCTCACTTGCATCGTAACATTTAGAATTACTGTCCGTTATTTAAGGAAAGAAACCCTAGTTTTGCAGTACTTTGAGAGCCTGTACTTTGCAAAAGGGAATTAATGGGGCACAAACTGTTTGAAAAAGGAAAACAATATCCATAGTCTATGAAAACGAAGCAATTTGATAGGTTCACAGAAAACTTTATTGTAAAATCTGTGCATCAATACTGCTTCACTCTCTGCCCCACTACCTTCCATGACAGAACTGATATTTGATGGAACGTCCTTCATTCAAGTGAAAACAACAATGGCTGAATAGTGTGAGCTTGTGACATGAGCTACTTTTTTTGTACGTTATTGATTCTTGTGAATTGCAGCTAACTCCTGGACTGTTTATTTTTTTAGGTAAATGTTCATGCCATTCATGCTTTTAGGGTAATCAACAGCTTAGTAAAGCTGAGAAGGCAGCCTGTTTGTCTTCAACATAAATGTTTACTTAATAAATGCATACTAAGTCTTGCTTCCTTCAGTAATTGACAGTTGTCTTTCAGGAAAAAAGAAGGGGGAGAAATCGCACTTTCTTTTTACTGCCCTTATTTAATTAAATGAAAGGTGTGGCAAAGTGTAGAAAATTTTAATTCCACAGTAAATCATAGTAATAGCTTCTCATTTAGTAAGGTTTAGCTGTGAAATTAGAGGTAATAGTTATCTCCATAACTAAGAACATCAATAAACATTTGCTTTTATAATAATAATTATACAACAAACAACTTCAAAAGAAGATTTAGACTGTGAGCTTCAATTCGCATACAAGAGGAGAGAGGTCTGGGACTAATTCTGAGTTACATGTATAGAATTGAACACTGGCAGTTATCTCTGGTGAGTAGTTTAAATTGGGAGACTAATATACACAGATGTTTAGTGCCCATGTTGAACTTGGCTTTATTAATACCCGTTTTATTTTAAGAAACTATAGCTTGATTGCTCTTAATGGCAATCCTGGCCTTTCAGTTGCCTGTCTTGGCAGCCATTGCATTGTTCGTGAATGCCAATAATTGTGTATTTACTCATAGATAACTAAAGGAAACGGGCCAGTTTTACTATGAAGCCTGCAAATATCATTTGTGACATGCTAGAAGGTATCAGTCGATTCTTAATCCATTTAATTGGCATTCAAAATTTGATACTTTATAGGTGCTATTGCACCTTGTATTTACAGTCTTTCAAATTACAAGTTTGGTAGATAATCAGATTTGTTTGACATCTATTTTCAATAAAAACATATCAGCTGGTAATTGACTGTATTCAAGTCCTCTGGATTTCACATTTACCAATTCCCAATTAATTTTTTTTCTCACCTAGGATCAATCTAGGTCATCCACCTTGGAATACTAGCACCACATTAACATTCTTCTGGAACTACAGGGTTCCATCTATTGTTACTATAAGTTAACAGCAGCAGGCAGGGTATTTGCTTTGCGAATCGCACCATAATTCTGGTGCCCATGACTCCTAGCGTCTGAGAAACATCCTAGTCCTGGTAGATGTAACCAAACATATTCTTCATTTTTTCAGTAGACTGGAAGACACCTTTACTATATTCAAAAATAACTATTTTTCCCCCAGATGAAAAGAAACATTTACAAAAAACTTACACATTTCTGTCTCACATAAAAAGTTCAGCCAGGCCTGTTAGCAGATGAAAGTACTCTATCTACAATTTGTTTCCAGTATTCTTAAAAAAATCTTTATAATGCATCTTTATTGCTGCCAGTCATTAGTATTTCTTGATTTATACAATTTCCTTGATGAATTTTCAGCCACTGTTGTTAATCACATTTTATGAAGTGCAATTTATTTCTCTCATTTTTGTCTGTTTTGACCGCTTTCACTTCAGCACTAAATATAGGTACAATTTTAGCCAAAAATGTTCCCAGTTTTTGTTGTGAAACTAGTGCTACTTATTTATCAAATTGTTAAGATTTCCCAGTCTTCCACTCCTATTTTTCCGTTATTGTGAGGTGGTGTGGTTTTGTTTTGGGGTTGGTTTTTGTTTGTTGGGTTTTTTTCTTACTTACCCTCGTAGTCGGTTTCATGAATTAACAACACTAAGAGGTAAGGACAGTCTTTTTAAATCGAACTGACTTTAGTACCCTGTTACCTTCTGCAAGGTGTTTCAGCAGTTCCAGCACCGATCATTACAGTGGCTTAATTATAAGTCATCTTGCAAAATTGGATGCTTCTCACTAATTCTTCTGGCTTTTCCAGTGTTGGCCACTACTTTGAAATCTAATGAAATTCTAATTAATGTCTCATCCTTTTCTCTTGAGCAGTTTTTCCTGTAGCATCAAAGGAGCTTAGTTAAGTGAAGAACTACAGTTATAACAAAATTCTATTATCTAATAAAGTGGGTGTGGCTGCTCACTTAATGTCCCTTTAATTGTCTGTTATTTGTGCTCTTTATTCCTGTTCTTTAAATACAGAGCTTCAGATCTGCAGGAACTAAATCCCTACAAATTTAGGCCAAGTTTATTTTTGTCTTATCAGGTATCTTCCCACACTAGTGCTGATGCCTCAAATTTGGTTGTAACTGGATTAACACCCAAGGAGGTACCTGGCAAAGATATGAACCAGGAGAGTGGCTTATATTATTTAATTAGCCAAAGTGGGAGTCTACAGTGTTTGAAGTTTCTCCGGATAAACCTGTTTTATCAGAATTTGGCAGTGGGCTGTACCACTGGACATCTCAGAAGTGTCTTGCTGTTGCAAGTGGTGCAGTTAGGCTAACCAACATGAAGAGGCTGTGACAAAATCCACAGTTTGGTTCTGGAAATAGGTCTGTCTTTGTCATAAGACAAAAAGCTCTCTTCATTAGCTTTGTAATACAATTGATTTTTATTATGAAAAGAGGCTATTAGATGTGAGTTTAGGGAGGGCTTTTTCCATTCATATGGTCATTTCAGCTCCTCTCCTGAAAGTTTTTGAATGTTCCTTCCCAATACCCTCCAAGTATAATCTGTTTGCACAACCCTTATCCCAAAAAAAGCTGTATCAGTTGGAGGAAACTTACATTATTTTAGCACAGTATGGGATAATAAAAGGTTTGACGGGCTTAGACTTCTTTGTCTTTTAAGCTTTCATCACCAAATCATGTTTGACACACTTTTTCCACCACACATGAAATAAAGTTCAATAACAGAACAAAGAAAATATTTGTTTCTCAAATACAGAAGATTATTTCAGAAAAGAAACTCCTTTGAACTGACTCATTTAGAAGTATGTTTCCTGTTGTGTAAGTATGGGAGGAAAAATCTATGGTAACTGCAAAGCTGTTCTGGGGAGGGGTGTCCAGTCAACCTGTCAAGAGACACGAGCTACCTTCCTCTTTTCGCCAGTGCTAACTAATAAAGATTGCGATGTTCTTCTTCCCGTTGCATTTCATTCTGACAGATTAGGGATGCTCCAAGAATTAGTAGCATTTCTCCTGACAGACTTTTCATTTTCTATTAGTTTTTGTCAACTGCCAGAACCATCTAGATGATTAGATTAGCATTTGTGTTCCTAAGCTCAAGGTGTAAATTTCTTCCCCCTGACATCAAGTCTTTGCTCTCCTGCTGTTCCTTCACTGAGAAGGCCTGTTCAGAGTTTTAATTTGTCTGTGCCCCCCCCCAAGGCAACTATCTGTGTTAATCGTACATCATAACAAGTCTAACAGATAAAAATCTTCCTTGCATCAAGAGTTTTAAATGTCTGATACAGCTCCCAGTATCTAGAATTAGGTCATCTCCATTTTTCTGGCTCTTTCCTTACATTAAAAAATAATTTTCTATTTCAAAATCACAGACTACATTTTCAATGTTGCAAAGCCTTCCTCTAGAAAAGAAATTATTCATCCAAGCCATCTCCTTTCTCAGTGAACGGGATCAGTGATCTAAGCGGTGAGGGGCAGGGTGCGAGTCTGCTTGTGCCACTTCTGTGGTGAAGCCCCACTTGGCTGGTGTCACAGCTTCATCCTTTGATTCCGTTTTCACCTCCTGCACAGCCTGCTATGGCTAGAGGCCAACTAAGTGTCTGTATGCTTCCATTTTCACAATAAATTAATAATGTTAATGCTAGCAATTGTGATCAGGTCAAGTTTATAGCTCATAGTCAAACAGTTCTGTGATCCAGTTTGAACTGTGCTATGGAGGCAGAAGGTGCTTCAAATTTAATCTTGCATACATTTTCTAACGTACATTTATGCAATACAATTTTAAACAGGAATTTGCAAGATTTTAGCTCAAGACTTTTAGATCAACGTGAACGCCAGATCCCAAGATTAGTATTTCTGTTGCCCGTGGTGGGGCAATTGACTTTACCTTTGCTTGTGGTGTACGTACTAGAAAAGGGACGATAAGCAGAGGAATGATGAGCTAGTGCAGACCCAACCCAGTACATGCACTGGGCGCAGACCCTCCGTGTTTGGGTCCCGCAGCAGGACAGCCATGCTTGGTGCACACCCAGTATTGCTTCTGGTCCCGGGCTCGCTCACCCCCGGCCAGTTCCAGCCCCTCTGCTCCTAGCGGTGCAGCGTGCGGCGTTGGTTCACAACAGAACTCTGAGCTGCTAAAACTAAGTGATTAACAGTTCCAGTGACTGCTGGGATTCATCGTTTAATTATGTGTGGTTCCATGCTAGTTTGTCAAGTCGTTTTTTGAAAGGCATGAAATGTGGTGGCTGTGAAGGCATAACCTCAGGTGGCTGTTATTTATCCCAGCAAGTAATGTCAAGGCATTGGGAGGGGAGACGGCTTAGTCTAGGACACGAAGTGAATAAACAACATGCAAACTAAACACAACACACTAAAGTAGACTTGCAGACTGACCTAGTGCTGGTTCGCGTTATTCTGTAGTGCTTGTATGAAAGCAAGCTTAACATCTAAATCTGCTGCCTGACTGTGCATAGAGTATGTTATACCCCCTACCATAAAGAACATGGCTTATTGTTTCCTAGTTTCTGACAGATTCTGGTGTTTGCAAGGAGGAATTATTCCTTTAGATTTTTAAAGAGGATTAAAACCAGTCATGGAACAGGAAGAAATTAAGGGTTTTAATATTCAAAGCTTTCTTTTCTCTACCTCAAGTGAAATAGCAAGACATCTTATAAAAAAAAAAAAAAAAAAAAAGGAAAGCTTTATTGGGGGTTAGGAATTCTCGACTTTTATAATAGCTGTGACAACATCAGCTTAGGTTTGTGACTTCTAGACAGGACGAAGTATAACATTTCAGATAAATCAGATAAAACTGGCCTAAAAGCAAAGATTAGCTATGTAATGGTAACTCTACAGTACAGTTAGATTCCAGTGTAGAATTGCTGTTTCTCACAACTGCCACACAAATGCAAATTTATTGAGCTTTATACAAAATACTGATTCCTAGAAAAATACATGGAATTTGATAGACTTCTTTCTAGGTTTCCTACTTAAGTTTTTCTGTATGCATTATTCAGCAGTCACCCTGATACTCCAAGCACGGAATGTGTGCGAACCTGTTACCCAGATCAATGATTCAAAATGTCTGCTTTCCTTAGCCTCAGCAATCACCCAAATATTACCTTCCAATAGGAAAGGCAGGAGGAACACAGTGGTTTTACCCAAATAAGATTCTTAAGTGTCTGACACTGCTGTAATCCTGAGAATAACAGAGGCGAATGAAGAGCTCCAAACCTATTACATTCTTGAACTAGTTCCAGACACCCAGCCGCACCAAACATCCTCTGTTAAAAGCTCCTGGGGCACTCTACAGCAAGAATGAAGAATAAATCTAGCCTAGAAGCCTGTGCTGGTCTCTGTTCTCAAGGCAAAGGAAGGAAAGAGATTGCTGGCTACACCAGTTCGTCACTGCAGCGCACCTGAGCATGACTAACAAAGCTGACTCTGGACCCAAGCAGCGTTATGATTGTTTCCACACTGCTTGCAGCGTATGGTAATTTTTTATTTGTGGAACAGTATCATTGATCCCTAAATAGTCTTAAATGCAGTCAAATGCAGAATTGAGTATGTTCAGTTGTAGGCTTGTGTATGAGGGTTCTTATGAGATAGAAGAATTAGTTTTTCCTCACACCCTCCCTGAGATTCAAGTTAATAAAAATGCAGCCGTTGACTTAGCTGTAACACGAGAAGATGATTAATTGGCTGACCACTGCAAATCTGTGGATGATTCTCCATATTCCCTAGCCTCATTGTCTGCACGAGGACTCCAGTAGCCAACTCTATTTTTGGATATCCAGTGTACCAGTTCAGGTAAATAATTGATTGTCCCTTTACGCTCCTCTGCTATGCCCTGTATGTGGAGGCTTTTGAAAAAACATTGGAAGAAATCAGAACGAAAGATTCCCTTTAGACAGATAATATATTAATTCATATCATACAGCTATTTCTTCTGTCATCTTTTCAAGCATTAATTATTTTCTTGGCTGAGGGGGGATTAAATCTCAGGTGCTTATCTTAAATTTGATTGTACTGATGTGTCTTTCCTGACATGCCATTACAGTTTGGTGTGATCTGGGCAGTGGAGGTTGTTCTGGCACTGCTTTGGTCAGGAGTTACAAACAAGGAAACTAAAGTTAATAAATATCCCACTGATCCCAAAGTGTGTTTTTTCTGGGCATGAGAGTATATGGAGGAAGAACTGCTGACAACGTACAACTTAAAAGAGCAATTGGTCTGTCAGTAGGTTCCAAAAATCATGCAAAATTTGAGATGTCTGTGATTTTTTAAATTACCTGGAATTAAATCATCCCATCACAAGATATGATTTTGAGGTTGCTGTTGCTTTGCATGAGGTTCTGGGAGCCTGACTGCACTGTCTACATGGGCAAAAAAAAAAGTAGTTGCCATTTAAAATGCTGTCTGGTCTGATAACGTCCTGTGTCTTTGCATTTGAGCTTATCTGCCAAAAGAAAGAATTAGTCAAAAACGTGGATAACCTGATCCTAAAAAGAAAAACAACATCTACCCTCACAAAACTAAATTCTGTCTAATGTAGCACAGGTAAAATACTTCACCATCTGAGTCAGTATGAGGTAGTGAAAGGGCAGCTGGAGTGACTGAGGGGATGGAGAATTAAGATGAAAGACTTTGGAGGCCAGATGAGCTCTGCTGTATTACCCTCTTAAGCTTCAGCTTCCGATGTTCCTTCAAATTATAGGAACGAGTGAGTGGGTTTGAAGGCTTAATGCAACTGTAGGCCTATAATACTACTTTAATCTATTTCTTTTTGAAAAAAGGAGGGAGAGTTAAGGTAGAGAAAAGAAACTGTGCAAGGTGTTTGACAACAAAGAGCACAGGGAACTCAGAGCTCTTTGAGGGTCAATTAGCCAGAAAATGTGCTAAAGACTACATGCTCTATTGGATTATTGGCCAAAGAATTACCCCAAAGCAACCACAGTGGCCCTGTTGCCTGAGTACAGAGAGGCAATTACAGATTTTGAGGACATGCTACAGAAGCTTTAATTAAAGGTATTATTTCTACATCACTGAACACTGGAAATTAAATTCTTACTTGCAGGCACGAGAAGTAGCTTTTGTGTTTCGCTTCCATGTAGTATATCAGCATAAGACATGGCTGGCTTTGGCATCTCTTCTTTAGGAACACATATTGTATTTCACCCCACCCCTTCTCCTAACTACCAATTATAATCTTGACATATTAAGAGCTGCATTTCCATCGCTACACCTTCTGGCTTCCTCTGGCATTGTGTAGGTCTCTATCAGCAAGGACAGTACGATCTCTGACTAGATTTCAAGGTGAAGTTTATAAAGTACTATCTGTGTGCGGAGCAGAAAGGATTAACTATATCAAGAGCCATAAATCTGTTATCCCTAAATCTGATGGTATAGTAAACTACAATTTCCAAATGAATTTTGGCTTGCAATGTACTTGATGGTACCACCACCCAGTCCTGCAAGAGTAGCCCTTCAATATAATTGCAGCAGCAGCAAACTGGTAATGGTGCCTCAAGGTGTGCTTTGGTGGCCACTTGACTAGTGCAAGCTTTCTTCAGGAAGAGCATGGTCTGATGTTATGATGATGATACCATTCCTGATGTTCCTGCATACACAGACAGGACAAACAGTGTTGTCTGCTTTGAACTCCTGCTCAAAAGCGGTGGGTCCAGCTGTTAGCTTTTCTGGGAAGGCGCCCTTTGGACTCCTTTTGGCTTCAAGACTTTATTGAACCTTAAGAGCACTGGACTTCAACTTACGGCGTGATTTATTCTAACAAGATAATGCTGTGTGCATTTTTTGCTGATTCCCCATATATGCAAGTAGCACAAGCACATCTTTCGCACAGCCTTGACTCACTCTAAAATTTTATGTATTACTTCAAGAGTTGACACGATAGTCCAGATCGTAACACAGGCTTTGCTAGAAACCTAAACCACCGTTGCTATTTACTTGATAATACAAGAAATACAAATCTGAGGGGAAAAAAAATAATCCTTACCTTTGTTTCGTGGTTATTTTAACAAATCCTCTGATCTGCTGTCCTGCTCTGAGGGTTGCTCGGCTCCTCCTGCAGCCTGTGGCTTGTCCTCAGCACAGTGAGGCTCCTTTAGCTCAGGTCTCCTTTTCTAGCCATGGCTGGTCCGTCAGACAAAGCATTCCCCCCGGCTGCAAAATGCTCGGTTCTCTTTTTTTCCCCCCTTTCTACTCAGATTGTTCATGTTTCTTCTGAGTTTTTCTTTCTTCACGTGCTTCCCTTTCAATGTCTGAATTTTTTTATCTGAAATTTACATTGACTCTAAATTCTGGTGCCCTGACAGAGAGAACAAGGACCAACAACACCCGGTCTCAGGCGTGAGCCAACCTCCTTCCCTTACCACGTGCATGGTCAAAGGAAGAGTCACTACGATGAGGAAGACCTCAGGTTCCCCATCTGTGGCATGCAGTCTGGAGGCCCTTTTGGCAGGCAGGAACATACTTTGAAGCGTTCTGTAGTGCAGCCAATTATCATAATAATAGTTTCATTATTAACCAGAGTTCATAAACTCTGTAAACCTATTCCTCAGCTCGTATTTCTTTGGTGCAAGGGCCAAGTGTTAGCTGGACAGATGGGGACCCTAAAGCTTTTAACAGGTTCTTTCATTTTTATTTGTTTACCGTCTGATCTTTTCAGTCACAGAATTATACCCTGCAAGCACCACGTCTGCAAAGCACTGGGCACACTAGTGACTGCACTGTGAAGTAACCAACATTTCAGGGTTAGCTAACTAGAAACGGAGAGGTGATTTGAAAGTCCTGCTTCCTGCGCCGCGGGGAGCTAAATATTCCCCCTTTATTAATTATATATTTACCTCTTCGCTGCAAGGAAGCGCAAAGTAAAATAACATCATGGTCCAGCATCAGTTGCTGCATATGAGATGGAAAATACGGCTGAATGAATGAAAATACCCATAGCCTGGAGCAGCGTATTCAGAGCACGCTGAATTATGGTTTCATGGTAAAGGCTTCAACCAAATCAACAGCTCGTCCCACACTCCTCCCCTCTCCAGGTGGAGAGACACCACCTCCCTTCTGGCAGTGGTGATTGACTGATTCAGTTCACTTGTGCTACGAAGCTTATGGTAAGAAGGGATAAATCTTCTCAGTGTTCAGATCCTAGCTAACGTAACTCTTTGCTTTATGCCATAATCACAAAGATATTTCATAGCTTGCAAAATAATACCATGAATTGCTATCAGTTTATCACAAATCCGTGTTAGTTGGTTAAACACAAGGGACCTTCTACTGAAGGTAACTTTCTAGGGAAGGTCAGTAGGGGTGGATGAGGGCTGGGTAAGGCTTCAGGTCCCCCCGCCGCCTGTCTGCCTTCTGCCTAACTTCTACCTGGGAGACCGACAGCAGGTGATGGCCCAGATAGCAGAGCACTTCTTGGGCCTGAAAACATGAAATTGTTTCACACAGTGGGAAGTGGCACAGATCTTGGAAACTGCCTTTGATAGATTGACTGAGTGCAGTATTATTTTAGACCCCATCCAGATGTCTACAAAAAGTTTAAAAATAGTTAAGTCTCATGATATAATTGGGTCTACATGTGCAAAAAGATGAAGTAACTTTCCTAAGGCTACACACAAGGCAGCTCAGAAGAGCAGACAAGTCAGACTCACAGCTTTTTAACTAACCATATTGTCAAAGCTCTTTTTTTCTATAATTTTATAGTGGGGTACCATGCCAATATTATTAACTTCTGCTTGGTTCTTGCTCTTGTGCAAGTTTAAGCTTACAGTCAAGTTTCTAAAAGAACATCACTGTGTGCTGCACACATCCTTGGTGTACAATACCAGCTTTATTCACAAATAGGAAAGCCTTTACCACTGACTACAAGGGTACTTTATTTTTGGGTTACGTTTTCACCCACAATCTGCAGAGTGATCTGTATGTGTGGCATTTGTTTCTTTCCTAAATTTGTTGTGTCAAGTTTTATTTTAACACTTGTTTTGAATAGTGCAGCTTGGCAGTGGCCAGCCTGTTTGGTTAGAGTCACGTGCCAGTAACACCCAGGGGCTAGATCACTTTTGTACATCCAGTGTAAGCAGCTGGTTTGCGCTCGTAGCTAAGACTGGAACTGGATGATTTAAAAGATACTGGTTCTGAACATTTGTTTAAAACAGCCTTTAGGTAATGTTATTGTGATCGTTTACTACTGCCGTCAGATTTCACAAGGCAGCCGTACTTGCAGCAAGTTGGACAGGAAAAAGACTAAATTGCCATTCTTATTCTTGTAGCTGCAAGTTGTAACTACAGACCTTGCAGGAGACACTTCTTAAATGAACTGTTTCCGTTGCGGAGCTAACAAAGAATATATCTCTGGGCTTGACCGCTAGTGATCAGAGTGTCATGAAAATATTCCTGAGGTTTGAGGTTAATTTGGCCCTTTATTGCCTTTTTTTAAATAGCTCCTTGTAAACACAGTAAAATGTCCTGGGCTGATCCTGAACCTTAAATAGCATTTGGAGCAATCTGAGAGTAAGTGGCTGTTAGAGGGTTCTTGTGATCCTTTTGCAGGATGCAGAGGATGCTGAAGGGCTGAGTGCCACGGCAGTGGCAGGCAGGGAGCAGGACTAGAAGCAGCTCCTCAGCTGTTGCCTTCATACTGGCACAGAAGCAAGCAGAGATGGGGTGTTTCGCATCCGCACTGACGCAACCTCACGCATACCCAATAACTAGCTCTTGAAGAAGGTGCCATGTTGGATTTTAGCCTATTGAAATAAAAATGCAGACCAAGGGGTGAGGGCAGGAAGGCTGACTGGTCCCCAGTGCTGTCCCTGCTGACTTGTTTAACTTCTGAGTGGAAATCTAGTAAAGATCCCTTCCCTCTTTGCAAGGGCAGTAGCATTAAAAACACGGTGGAAGTGACTTTCTACAGGAGGATCTGTAGGATTCAGTGACCTTGTTTCATCCTCTCCCCTTCCCTCCTTTGAGTTCACAGCAGCATCTGGGAGGTCCTGCACACTATGCCTTGCTTCCACACGCTTGCTATGAAAGAGGTGGCTTCAGAAGGTTTTGTCTTTTGAAGGGCTATCAGGTCTCAATGCCACTCACCTTGGAGCAGAGAGAAAAAACCTGCAAGCGTAGCTGCTATAGACAAGCTTGAATGTGTTGCTGGTATAGCCACCACGCACAGATGAGTTCCCAGGTAGAAAAAGCTTTCCATGAAAAAGTCTGCACAGCTCCTCCAAGTTCTATATGGCCAGTTCAACTATTTTATTTTTCTCTTTTTTTTTTTTTAAACTCCCAAATAACATACAAAACTTGGGTCTTGGTTTGAGGGAAGAGGAGGATGACTTCCTTTCAGCTGTTCATTGTTCCATAGTTTTACAGTGTATATGAAACTGCTTAAAAGCTCTTCTGCAGATGAGGAATGTAGGTTATTTCTAATTACGTGACATGTAATCAAGCGTGACATGCCTACTTACCCCTTAGATGACAGCAAGCTTTATTTCCTTAGACAGACTAAGGTGGGAAACATTCAGGTGTTAAATAGCCTAAAGCTTGCGAAAGTTCTTCATTTCAGTAGCCCTCTGACTCAACTTATCTGTGCTAATTTCTATTTCAGGAGTGACTTAGTCAAAACAACTGGAGTGTGAAAAATGCCTGTGCTGTGGGCTTCACATTTTATTTTTAACTCAAATTGTTTCCTCGTTCTCTATCAATCGTGATGACTGTTAATGCATGAAAGTGAGAGCCCCTTCTTAGCGCCTCGGCACAGAGAATGGTTTAGTACCCAGAGCTTTGTTCTCCATGTTAAATGCCTATTGACTTCTTTGGCCCAAAGAAATATTGATTTTTCTCTTACTTTCTTTACAGGCTCTGCTTTTTTTCCTGGTCGCTGTGCTGAGATCTTTGCCAAAGGTCAAAGCGTTGGGAAACTTGGAGTCCTACATCCCGATGTTATCACCAAGTTTGAGCTCACCATGCCGTGCTCTGCCCTAGAGATCAATATCGAGCCCTTCCTGTGAAGACGGGACTTTTATCCTCCTACAGCCATCCGCTGTCACATGCACCGCCCTCTGCTCTTTTGTCTTCCTCTGCAGGGACATCCTCTTACGCTTTTATGTTCCAATAAACTAGAAAAACAGAGCCTGTCTCCCTGGGTGAATATGTCCCTTACAGTGCAATTTGGCTAGCTTCTGCAGGGTAAGAATGTGGCATCTTGGACTAGACTGTGCCCTCAGTGTTTTTGAAGGGCAGGGGGGCGGGGGGAGAAAAAAAGTTGGGTAAAAGCCCAGTGTTTTACAAGAGAAATGTAATGGCAGAGCACATGATTAGTTTTCAAAATCAGAAATGTTCCACAGACACAGCTTCATACTGTAACTGATTATGGCTGCATAACAGGAATCTCATTCTTTTCTTACTGCATGAAATAAGATAATTGATTAGAGCAAATGTTGAGTGAATGTGAGCAGAACTAAGGAGTTGAGCTTTTATTCTGTACGGTTGTCATGTGCTCATCAGTGGCTGGGGGAGGAAAATAAACTTGTTTCATGAAAACCAGAGCTATTTTGTAAGCAAGATGTGTGTAATATCTGCTTCCCTACTCTAGACATAACTGTTGATCCTTTATCATTCTAAATTCAGAAAGGCAAGGGGGTGGAATTAAATTTTTTCATGGTTGATGTAAGGCTAGTGGTTTTTGAAGCTCCAAACCAAATTGGGGAAATGCATTTAAGAGCATATGCCAGTGGTCTTTTGCATGAGGAGCTGAAAAATATCAAAGCCTTTGTCCGACTGAGGCTGGCATATTTGTCTGCAGAAGTTTGCGTGGTCCCGCTGCACTCACATAGCCCCGCCAGTGGCTTTCTGGACCCCAGCTGCACGGCAGGGACCGTGCAGTATTCAGGAGTTTTACTTTTCTTGCAGTTTTGCCCCTGACAATATATGAGAACCTCTTGCAGGTCAGGCTTTTCCTTCTAGGTGGCTTTCTGGCAGCGGTTATGCTGCAGCCTGGCGCACTGTGCCTCCACTGTCTGGGAAACTGAGAAGCTCCGTCCAGCACGGCAATGCCCCATACATCCTCTCTGCTGTAATGTCAGTGAGTGGGTGGCCAGCTCAGTACACTGAAGGAGGCTCTTTACTGGCTTGCTAAAGAAGCTGGCTATCCCTCATTTGCAATATTATAGCCATTGCTAATGTTGCAGCCTAACAATAGCGAGAATTTTTCATCAGGCCAATATGCTGTGGCTCGTTTCCATTCCGAGAGCCGGGTAGCCCCTTCTCCCAGGAGGGGACTGTCCAAGACTGGATATCTGGGTGATGCTGGCGAAGGGCGGTGCAACGACCATCTCACTGAGAACAGAGACGTGCAATGGTGAGGGTGAGGTAAACTCACAGTTTTATGAGCTGCATGTCTGCACAGACCCCCATCGCTAGATCGATGATCGATGGCTTTTCAATAGTAGCCCTATTGGTAATCTTAACAGGTGGGAGGGCAACAGGCAAGGCTTTTTGGTGCAAGTGTTAATCCAGTATGAAAAATGCACTACAGTTACTCATCTGGAAACCGTGCGGTTCCCCTCAGATGGAAGTGTAGATTTTAATTATCTCTGCATGACAGACGTGAAATGAGAATATAGCTATTGCCATACGTTGCACGACTGACTCCAGTGCCCATGGAGAGTGAGAAAACTGCAGCTCACATTTTAAAGTCTCCCAAGGGATTAGCCAGCTTGTCGTTTGCAGGATATATCTCTCCGTGATGCCTACACAACTGTAACCAAGCAAGCTCACAGTGTGGGAAGCAATCTGTAACGCAGATGGTAAGTATTAACCCCCCCTGTTTATTAGTGTGTCATGCATGGGGATTAGGATGACAATAAGGCAGATTTGCATTTCAGCAGAGTACAGGCATATTTGCGTGCACTAAATATATTTCTCTACACAAGATTTTCTGACTCTTTGGGTGTCCAAATTCTCCTGTGAATTTACTGTCCTTTGAGTGTAAAGACCAGATTAGGCTGGGACTAAGGGTTTGAACTGCAGTGGTATGTGCTGTGAGGCTTTTAGGGATCACTTCTTTTTCATACCAGTGGCCCGTGTGGTGATAGCTAACTGCTCCACAAGTGGGACATTAGCTCTGTCCTGGGGAAGCAGCATTGCTTGCTAAAAGTAGAGGAAGAGAATCGAGAAGAAGGTTAAAAAGCCTCTTCAGAGCCACCGACTCCTCGCACGGCTCGATGCGGTGCCAGCCGCCTTGCGGGGGCTGCTGTAGCTCTGAAATTCAAGCTTTGCCCTAGTGCTGTGCTCAGGATTAGCTGTGAATCCTGATGAGTGGGACACTTTATACAAACCTAGTGTATTTATTGCAGGGCACTGTCTTTTGTAGCCCAGCACCAATTATCTGATACTTACACCTTGCTCATAGCTGTATTCAATAATCAAGTTATCAAACACAGCTTTGTGCTAGAGAGCGCTGCTGGGAGCATTACAATTTTGCTTTTACCCTTTGCAGTAGCTGTGGTCTCTGGCAAAGGAACATTGTCTGCCGATGGTGGTGACTTTGAGCAATTGTTGAACATCTTTTGAAGGCCGGGTTATTATTTATTTTTTTTAAGGAAGAGCTGAAGTTGGCTTTTTCACTAGTGGTCCCCAATTATGAATTACTTTTGGCCTGTTCCTTCTGGCTGTGGGTGCTGGGTCATCGCTCAGGCTCTGAACACGAGCGCAAAGGGCTGGAGAGCCAGTGACGGAGAGGTCAGAGCTGGTGCTGCCTGGGTGACTGCTGGGTGCCGTTCAGCTGGACAGGAGTACCAACTCCTGGGTTTGTCCTTGCTGCGCTTTGGTGCTGCAAAGGTGCTTTTCCAAACAGCAGAACCCCTGCGACAGCCTGGCTCCAGCTCCCCGCCGCAGGGCTCCGCACTGGCAAGTCACTGTGGCTGCTGAGCGAGAGCGTTGGTGTAAAAGCAGCACGTGGGACTCTTCCCATCTCCGGGCTGGTGGTGTACCTGCTCCCAATTCAAACCCTTCTGGGTTTCACAGGCGAGTATGGAATAGCCTGGGCAAAAGCAACAGGCGCTGCTGGAAGGCTGCCGTGGGGATCACGGCCTCGGGCACACACGACACCTCTGACCGCCCAGCAACCTTGAAACTGAGCCGGGCTGAGGGAGGGCGAGCGGGGTGGCGGTTGCTGCAGGCTGAGCAGTGAGCACAGTCCCGCAGACAGCAGGAAGCGATGCGCTCCGACGGGAGCAGGAGCTCGGTGGGAGCAAACGAGGGTCATGCTTTACATGTTTTAGCAAATGTGCAATATCCCACCTGTAGCAAGCTGCACTTCCACCCTGCTCAGAGACGTACCCATGTTCCCGAATTTCTACTTGCAGCACACATTAGAAGGGTTAAAGCTGAAACAGACCATTTTCTTTTCTTCCATCCCCTGAATTAAATCACCTGTATCCAGAAAAGCAAGGTGCAAGCTAACTTGTAGTTTTACACAGAAACTTGGGTGGATTAGGACACTGTGGTCATGACAATTACTGTTAGGTTGGTTTTTAATACCTGCCAAGGGGTGCAATAACATTTGGCTGCTGCCAGAGTAGCTGGTTCGGCGCTGGGGGACTGGCACACAGAGATGCCCTGCGACAGGAGAAGCCTGGATCGGCCACGTGTCCAGGAAGCGGTTTGCAGAGTGAGCACAGCAGAAGGCAGCCTCAAGGCAGGACAGAGCGGACTAAGCTCAGGGCGAGATACAAGCTGCATCCCTCCTGACAGCAGAACAAGGGCACACCTAGGAAGCCTGTCTTGGTACCGCCCGTCCGGCTGAAGAAAGCCACAGGATGGAGAGCTGCAGGGCTGGACCAGGACGTACCGTTCAGCACTGAGAAGTCAACAGCCCGGGCTCCTAGGCTGATGCTCCATACCTGGAAGTTATCTCCTACCCTGCTCACATCAAAGGCAGTGTCTTACTCTAAAACTCGTACCACATACACAAGAGGATTCAGCTGATACCTTTATGCTACTGAGTACAGAACATAACCAACAAACCGGCCACAAAACCTCATTTTCTACCATCGTGCTGCAGATGCAGAGGTAGGGAGCATTGCATGACTGCGGGGATGAAGCGGTGGGGAGCATTTCCAAAGACAGCAAAGACACACACGGATTTGCAGCAAGGACCTGGTGCTTCAGGCTAATGAAATATGGAAGGGGTGTCGTGTCTTACCTTGTCAGACCACTTGCCTCTTCAAGCCTGGCCCTGCAGGAACGGCTGCAGTTCTGCGAGCTTCCCACAAGCAAAACCTCAGCCCAAAGCCCAGCTGAAAGCCTCACGTGATCCCAGCAGCCCAGGGATGCTGCAGCAATCGGGGCTCACCCCCATCAGCTGTGGGCACTTGGGGGCCCAGGGGCACACCACCTCCAGGCAGGGCATGGCGCTGAGGGGAGGACATGGTCCCAGCCGGTTTCAAATACACATCCTTGCTGACATAACCCTGTTAGGCTCCTCAATAAACATGAAATATTCTGTGGTTTATGGGATGTCATGCTACAATTGCATATATTAATTTAAAATCCAATTTAGCTTTCAATTAACTCTTTAGTCTATTAGATATTGCAGGTGAAGATTACAGGCACCCAAGTGTCCCCCATAACTAATGACACGGCAATTCATGCATTTCCATTTGCAAAGGACGTAACAAATAGTTGTGAGTAGCTCAGTAGTCTTTTTTTTTTTTTTTTAATGTTTTTTAAAAAGTAGGTTGTTGTTGCTAAGCCCAAAGGAGCCGAAGCTCGCAGCTAGACTGAGCAGGGGACACCGGGCTGCAAGCGGGCCAGCTTGGGAAGAGAGGTGGGCGGTTGCATCTGGGAAGCTTTTTAAACTGTGACTCATTCCCCTTGGATCAATCATTTACAAGTAGCAACAGAGGGTGCAAAATGAACAGAGCAACAGCAGGTATTGCAAAATAGGTTTATTTTTACATTTGAACCAAATACAGTTTGCATTTATTGCATGAATCACATGCAGGTGAATACTATAAAAAAATACCTGTGCACATACTTTCTTAATCCAAGCATTTATATATAACTTATAAAATCTTCATAGCATAAAATAGCTGTGATTCAGAACAGAAATTTTACACGTAAAACTGCATGAATGTACCTGTCAAACTGTGCCTTTCTTAGGACCAACTGATTCCACCCCAACAGCTTAAAACAGCTTGCTGCCAAGTTTTTTCCCAATTTTGGTCCCATCCGCTGTGATGTGGCACCTCCACGGGGCTTCAGCTCTGCCACGCAGCTGTACAACATAAAGCACTTGTAACAGAAGATATTTTAAAGGTGTTTTAAAGCCTGATGGCAGTGCTTCTGCGGTGTGTGGGAGGGAGGAAGACTAAGGATGGGACCCTGTGGCTTTGGTGGCCTGAGTCCAGTGCTCACCAAGGGGCACGTGCCCTGTTGAAACACTGGTTGAAGCTGTTTGCATGCACATGTAAAGTCCTCACAGACTGATTTAAAACAGTCTGTCCGTAGCCTGGGCAAATCTAAAAATGGTTAGAATTTCTGCCTGCATTTCTTCTAGAGACTACCGACCTGGCTTTAAAATCGCGCAGCTCTTTCAGCCTCCCGCTCCTCAGACAAAACTCCCAGCTACATTTTGGGAACTTGAGTATATCTACCTAAGCAGTTAAACGATGGCAAAGCACCTCCTTTACATTCTTCAGGTTAATTTTTCTTGTAGCCAAGAAGACAAGCGCACGTGGTTAGAAACCTGGCTTTCACTGTACATTCTACCAGGGAAGGCACAGGGGCCATGCCTGAAGCTCCACGGCCATAGCGTGTTATATTTTTCTAGCCAAGCAGACCACATTCACCGCTGTATTTCTCAACAGCTCATTGGTCCAATAGTAGAAACAAATATATTTTTAAAATAAGCAGCCTGAGTTATAGCGAGGACCCTTCTATGAACGTGCCTCAGCTGCTGCCCTACAAGTGTATACATGGTATTGCAAGATGCACGGAAGACCAACCGTAATGCTGTGCAGCACCACAAAATGATGGCATCTTATCATCGCCACACGTTGGGGTCACCGGAGTCACCACTCAGCTCCTTCCACAACGCAGTTTTAAGGACGCTGTTTGTCACCCCTGCACGATAGGAAGGACTCTGTCCCATCCCCTACACAGGGCAGCTAAATCAAGAGTTAAACAGTGTGAACGCAAGCCTCAACACTGGGGTAACAACTCCGCTCCTCTACTCGGTTGTATGTAGGCAAAGGATCTTTTAGTGGAGGCTTTCTTATTAATAGCCAAGATAAATCTGTTACAAATCACTTAAAATGTTTTGTGTTGGATTTTTATTTCTTCTGTTTTACTTTTTGGGGGTTGTTTCTTGGGGTTTTTTGGGGGAGGTTGGGGATTGCAGTAGATAAAACGCACTACAACACACACGGAACTAGCCAGGTCTAGCAGTGCCATCAGAAGGCACTATGACAAGTGATAAATACAATAATCACCAGATTTCTTTAGGGAAATGCTCAGCCATAGCCACGTGTGGCTGTTCTGATCTCTGCTGACACTGGCTGTTGAATAAACCTGCCACCCTGGCCAGCAGGATGCTCCTGCCAAAGCCTGACAGCGGGAAAGCGCCAGCACTCGTAGAGCCCCCACCTCCTTCCACCTCCGCCTCACCTTCCCGCTTTCAGCCACTCTTCCTTTGCCCCCAGGGACAGCAGGGTGCAGACAGAGCTCTGCGCGCCCCGGGGACGGCGCTTCGCTCTTGGCTGGTCGCTTCTCTCCCCACCCCACCAGCCGCTCGCTCCCCAAAGCGAGCCCCTCCCCGGCTTGCCCTCCCGCCCCGGCAGGAGCAGCCCCCAGGCAGGCAGCGGGACCCGCGGGGCCGGCGTCCCACGGGCACAGCCACGCTTCCCCGCGCTCCAACCCCCTGGCGAGCCAGCCGCCGCTGCTGCTCCAGCTGGGATCCTGGCTTTGCGCTCTGTGCTTGGCAGCTTTAGTCACCTGGGCCAGGGGTCTCTAACTGTGGGACACAGCGGGGTCAGCGATCTCTAACCCAGGGATGTTTGCGTGCAGCAATTCCCGTGACCCCTACAAACGGGGTATCTCAGGCCAGTCGTACTGGGTTTGCACAGCAAGGTCGTGGTAGCGGGGGAAGCTACAGGGGTGGCTTCTGTGAGGAGCTGCCAGAAGCCCCCCCGTGCCCACAGAGCCAATGCCAGCTCCCAGACGGACCCACCGCTGGCCAAGGCCCACCCAGCCGCCATGGCGGAGGCGCCACCGGGATAACGGGTTCAAGCAGGGGGGCAAAACCCCCGTGCAAGAGCTATTGCCACCGCAGAGGAGTGAGCATACGTGGGAGCAACAGCTCAGCCCCCCAGGGCAGGGCAGGGGGGGCTCCAGGAGCCGGAGCAGACATTCCCCAGCAGCCCACGGCGGAGCCCACGGCGAGGCAGGCTGTGCCCCCAGCCCATGGGGGTCAGCGGGGGGCAGATCCCCACCTGCAGCCCTGGGTGGATGCCCAAAGGAGGCTGTGACCCCATGGGAAGCCCATGCTGAAGCAGGTTTGCTGGCAGGACCTGTGGCCCCATGAGAGGGACCCTAGGCCGGAGCAGGGGCAGTGTGAGGACCCTCCCGCTGAGGGGGAAGGAGCAGCAGAGACAGCATGTGATGGATTGACGGCAGCCCCCATTCCCATCCCCCTGAATGCTGGGGGCAGGAGGTAGAGAATTTGGGAGTGAAATTGTGCCCAGGAAGGAGGGATGGGTGGGGGGAAGGTGTTTCTAAGATTTGGGTTTATTTCTCACTATCTTACTCTGATTTGATTGGTGATAAATTAATTTTTCCCCAAGTCGAGCCTGTTTTGCCCATGACAGTAAATGCTGAGTGATCTCTCCCTGACCTTATTTCGACCCACGAGCCTTTTGCTACATTTTCTCTCCCCTGTCCAGCTGAGGAGGGGAGTAATAAAGTGGCATTGGTGGGCACCTGGCATCCAGCTAGGGTCAACCCACCACACCAGTGCAGAAAGGCACAAAACACTTCTCGATCAAGTTACCAGCCTTGATCGACTCATCACATCTCTGACCTGGTGGTGCCACAGGTCCCTTGGTGAGGAAGGTGCCGCGCTCACATCAGTCCCAACATCTTGTGCAGCACTGGCACAACCACGGTCGCGCTGAAGCCAACTGAGGAGTACGTTATAAATTTATACGGCACTTCAACTTCTAGTCGCCTCCGGGCTTCCAGGTCACGGATGGGAAACTTATACCGATAACCCAGCATGCCAAGGACCACACTCTTCATGAGCTGGCGTGTCAGCAAGACAATAATGATCCCTACGAAGAACCTGGCCAGCACCACCACCACTATTTTACCGGTGAGCAGAGGAAATCCAAGCTGAAAATTTTCACTGGTGTAGGCTGGAGCAGCATACCGGTTATTTAACCAAAATCCCACTGTTGCTCCAGCTCCTGCTCCTAAGATAGTAGTGGTGTCTCCCCTGGTAGGGCTGTAATAGTCTAGTTTGGGGTAGTTGTAACATAAGACAAGAGGCACGACTATGGAAAGCAGTGGACAGAAGGGACTAGTTAACAGCAAGTGATCTATCACGTCCCACACAGGATACAAGAGCACGAGCAGCACAGCCGAAATCAGCGCTCCACCGATGACGTCCTGCAAAGAGATCACATTTAAAAGTTTTGTGAGACCTGGAAGGTGAAACAGATATTCTTGAGTGAAGATAAAAGACCAGGATCTGCATTTGTGGCCAAGCAGCAGCAGAGGAATGCCCTGAATTCACAGCCATGGCACTGCCCATGTGCAGTGACAACCTGAAGCCTGTGCTAAACAAATCATGACCTGAACCTGACCGTGGCCTTCTCCGTATTTCGGACATATTGACCCATATTTTTCCCCTGAACAAGTGAGATCCTTCCCCTCACCTGCTTCCGTGTTCTAAGGGCACTCTCCTCCTACAACTTCCATGGAAAAGGCACATGCACAACTCCATCCCAGGGGCAACATCACGGTAAGCTGCATTCATCCAAACCCTTCCCGTCCCATAATCCTAAAGTCATGTCATCATATCAGTAGAATCTGATGAAATCGCTTGTTTCCTCTCCATCTCTTTTGTCAGAAACATGCACCCCATCCAGGACCAGCAGCTCCAGGGGAGGAAAGCACAGAGCCGCAGGACGCGGTGCGTGCCACGACTTCTGCCGGCTGCGGCAAGAGGTAGCACCGCCGGGCAGGAACACATCGAGAAATCTGTTGCCTAAGCCTATGAAATCCGGCTTGCAGTAATGAGCCCGAGGCAAGCGCATAGTTAAACCCTAATTTATTAACAGGGGTAAATAAGGTGTTTTGAGCACTTGATTGTTGCCATCCGCGAGGCTGGGAAAGGAGACAAGAGGTAACCCCTAATAAAAGCTGCCCATGTGAGAGCAGCCAGAGAAAAAGCAAAATAACAAGTTTCCCTGTGCAGCACTCCAAGCATCGCGCAGGAGGCAGCAGTTTGCAGTCTGACCATGAAATAATCACAGACAGAAACGTCCTCTGCTCAGGACAGTATCTTCTTCACCAAGTCATGACAGCTGACCACTACCATGCTTCGTCACAGTCTAAAATGACTTTTAATGAGAATTTCCCTTACAGTTAGGCAGGAATGAGGGGACTTCTTCACAACAGAAATATTTTATGACTTTCTGGTAAATGCATTGCTCCAGTATGGCTGAATTTTAGCTGTTTACAACTTCCAGGCAATAGATTCACAGAACATTTGCCTTTAAGCAACTCCCAGAGCCATTTTGCATATTCCTAATACAAATGTCCACTTACATTTATTCCCTCATCCATGACACAAGGATAGCCATGGAAACACACAAAGTTGTTCACAGGTATCTAATATGTAAAATACCATTAGATGTCAATAATATTTCATAATAATCATCTTTTGATAGCAATTTTTAGATGATAACTTCACCACAAAGGCATGTTTTGGCCCAGCACTAAGTAACTACATCAACAGGGAAGAGCTGGGGGCTGCACCCAGCACTGATGCTCAGAAATCCCATCACCACTGTCCAACTCCACCCCCCACCCCTCTATTTGTCCACCTCATATTAGAAGAAAAAGTCCTGACACCTCAATACTCCCTCCACGTGTGATGAAGGAGTGAAACTCAAAAGCTGTTTATGTGCTTTTCTGTTCTAGTTAAAGACATTTAACCAAACACTAATATTCCCCTAACAAAGGCTTTGCTCAGCTCTGCCCAGCTGACTCCAGCAGTTCCCGGGCGGGGTGCAGCCAGCCTCTGTTTACAGACCCGATTAAAGTTTTCTGAGTTTTGCTATCCTCTCATACAGCCCCAGCGCAGGAGCACAGCTCCTGCAGTTTTCAAGCAGGACCCAGATAACCAGCTCTTCTCCCACCAGTGGCTTACGCCAGTGGTCTCCAAACTGGGTGGGTGCACAGGGCAACCCGTTGGGCTGTAGGAAAAAAATACTTTTTGCACCACTAATAAGTAAAATAAAACATATACATACATTTTTAAAGTAGTGCTTATTTCATCCTTATCTCATCCTTCTTAAATTTATATTTCTGTGTGTTTTATAACGTACGTATCAGTACAGCAGTATATGTATATAATTCAGAAGTATATTTACAACTACTGGGGGTGCACGCTCAAAACTTTTTAACTGATCAAAGTCATTGAGAGACCGGTGGTTTATTCTGGTTTTCCCTCTATCCACCAACTGATAGGCTTCCCGTTTTGGAGACTTCTTACGAGAAGCTGCTGGAGGGTGCAGGACATCCCCAGCCACGGCCATCAGCAGTGGCTCCCTTCGGTTCCAGTATGCGTGGGCAGAGGCTTGGTTTTGTGAACACCCAGAGAAGGCAGTTGAGTCCAAGATCAACACCTTATGAAGATATTTAGCTGTGCAGAATTAATGATTTTCCCCCTTCACCTGTAAAACTAAGGAGAAGATGGGATGAGGAGGGATGGCGCTGATTTCCGTGAGAAAAACTGCTTTTCCTGGAGTCTGCCCACTGTGCACCCCGGAGCGGGACCTTAGCTTTTCCCGGCGGTGGAGCGGCTGTTAGCACTCCCAGGAAGCACATTCTTGTCCGTCTGCCTGGGTAAACAGATTAGCCTCTTGCCAAACCCACAATTATAAAGGAATTTTTAAATGAGGGCAGGCACGAATTTTGCTCAAGGTGCAGTACTACCGGCAAAGGTGAAAACCTTGTTTCCCTGCTAGGACGCTCCAGCTCCCTCAGCACAGACAAGTCCTCCATCCTTCCCCAAAGCCCCCCCGCTGCCATGCAGCTTGGCCGGCTCGCACACAGAGCCCCCCACCTCTCCCACAGCACAGAGCACCTGCCCGGGCTCCAGGAAGGGGCCTGGCTCCTGGCGACCTGAACTGCAGCAATGCCGTTCTGCTTTGCTACCTAAAAACAGGCCAGTACCAGGTTTCTAACGCTCCAAGTTGTTCGAGTTATTTGCTGATGCTACAGGTACATAAAGAAAAACAGCTGAAGTGAATGTCCAGTTGGATGTGCTGCCTGGGATGCAGGACTGCGGCGCTTCAAAACACCTTCTGCCCATCCCCCAGGCAGCACGGCAGTGGCACGGTCCATGGGTACCGGCATCGCTGCTGCTGTTCTTGTGCTGGGCTGGTTTTGTGGTTTCGCCAGGTCTTAGAACACGGTTTGTTTTAGTATTGCAAAAGCTTTCTGAAGGCAAGACCCTCCTATGCTCTCCCCATCAAAACTATGGTTGGAATTGCAAGCACTCACAAAATGCCCCCAGAATATCAAACCATCACCCTGAACATGGTGGCACTCAAGCACCTTCCCTGACATTGCCAATCAAAGCAAAAATAACACTTTTCCTATTCTGTCCTGTATATCGTCACTTACCGCCTGAACTCCCTTCACACCTTCACTTAGTGTGAGATGCTACTCACTTTCCTAAACAGAAATATCTTACTTGCTTTCCACTCCTAAAGGTTGCCCTGTTTCATCCCACAAGGAATGTACTGCTACTGGAAAGTGATGCCAGTACCTTGTTTGTTTATCAGTTCTAAAATATTTAAGATAATTTCAGGATTAATGGTGGTGTTAAAAACCCTGAGGTACCACAGCGCTAAGCAGCCAGGTAGGGGGGTGCAGCATGTCACCTCCTGAGGCTGCTGTCATCGGCAACAAATGCATCAACACTGCATCATCGGTACATCTCAAGGAAAAAAAACCAATTTGCTTTGTTTACAGAAACAACTTTCAGGTTTCTTTTTGGTCCTAAAAGGTGACCTTCTGACGACTCCTGGTACCCTACACACCACACTGGCCAGCATGGGGCATTATGGCTTTTAACTGAGGGCAAGGAAAGGGGAAGCTGCCGTACCACCGGTAAGGCTGCCGTGGCATCAGCTGCATCTCTGGAGTGACTGGCTGACCCCGAGCCCCCACCGATGGCCGGTGACAGGGGAGCGTGCACTGTAGCCGGGAGGGGACCCGGCTCCGCTGCCACAGCAATGCCAAACCCATCAGCTCGGTGCATGAAGAAATTCCTGCTGCTGGCTCTGAAAGGTTAGAAAAAGGTGAAAAGCTTCCCCTCCTCCTGCCGCCTTGGGGGCTGCCCTCGGCTGATGAAGTTCTTCCCAGTATGATTTGTAATGATCTTGCTCGCATCTTTCAGGAATACCGTGCACTCACACAAACACCATTGCTCATCATTTCAAACACAAGATGACTCAGGCATGCTCCAGCAGCAGTGAGACAGGAAAACCCATTCACCTCACCGAGGCAGGGATCAACACCGGGGCCAAGGTTTTAAGATGGAGAGTAAAAGGATATTTTCTAAAATACAGTTCTCTGGGGAAAAAGACAAACAACAACAACAAAAAAAACCCCCAGTCCTATTGTCTCCAATTGCTTTTTGTTCCTTAAAAACAACCCCTACAAAGTCACAGATTCACTGCCTCAAAACATGTCCAAATGTTTGCTTTGCCCTTTCCAGGTAACTCCAGATTCCCTCTTCACCAGCTCCTCAGGCTCCATCATTTAAGACCTAGAAGGAAGGGCCCTGCCTTTCCCCTGCTTCTCCACGCACATGGGATATTCTCATGTCAAGGTGGTGAATGTGGGTTGTTGTAATTAAATTATCTCTCAGCAGCACAAGTGCATTGCTTCCACCCCACCCCCTACCCGGGTGATGCTCTCCTGGTAACAGCCCAGGCAACGGGTGTTTATTCCCTTTTCCCTAAGCATAGTATTCATTCCGATACAGCCATAATGATGCAGACAGCTCTCATACCAGCATACTGCCTCTCCAGAAGGTCTTTATTGGTAACGTCTCTTCTACCGGCACGACTGTGATTTTTGAGGCCACTCCTGATCCAAAAGCAACGCCAGCAATGCTGAGATACAGACTGATTTGCAGAGCTGGGACTCCCGAAGATGAGCCCCCGCACCGGAGCTTCAGCTACAGCTTCGCAAAGCACAGTGCAACCTCCTCACCAGTCCTCCTCTGGTTCCTCAAACGGGAAAAATTCACTTTCACTAAGTCAGTGGGTATATTCAGACCCATTCATTTGCTTTACTAAAATATTTTGATCACTTAATACATAATTATATCCTGTCAGCGTTCGTTTTCTGTTAGGATCTCAGTTAAAAATCCATTAGACAGAGCCTGTTTCAGCTGGCAGCTTGGCTGAGCGGCTGCTGTGCCTCCTGGCCCGGCACCTCAGACCGGCCAGGGTGGGAGCATCCCTCGACGTGTGGGAAACGGCTCTAAACTGCACTTCTTCCCCAAAGGAACCTGTCACTGCCAGAACCTGTGGTGGGATGCAGCCGCAGAGGGGGGTCGCATCTGGGCAGCTGTGACCACTAGGCGCCTCACAGGATGGGGACCCCAGCGCAGTGCATTTACCCTTTTGAAAGGCAGCATTCCTCACACTTCAACTAAAGAGCTTTTTTAATTAATTATTTATTTTAAAGCCCTTTTTTAGCATGTCAAAGACACAAAGGACTTTTTCTTCTTTACCCTAAAATCCATCTAAATTTAGAGGAGTCTTTCATTAAGATGGACCAGCATGGGAAGTATGCGAAGAATTTTTACTGATTGACTTAAGGTCAATAGCCAAGAAAGGGTGCCTCCATCTTTGATTTAAGATATTATTTTGATCCACTAGGCCTGGAAGGGAAGGTCAAGCTATATTTTATAGAAAACCTTGATCTTATAAGGGCTCCCTTTCTTACAGTTGTCAAGTCTCCTTACTACAAACATAGTTATTAGTAAAAAAATGCCATTATTGATGCATATGCAACCAACCAACAGCACATATCAGCCTCCTGCAGGGAAGTAGCCAGGAGCTTCTGTCCGTGCTTGGGAAGCTGGACCACCCCTCTGACCGCTGGATGTGACACATCAGTAATGCTTCCCCTCCTCAGAAAGGAACCAGCTACACTGTAGCCAAAGTCACACCGAAATCTGTTCTTAAAGCAGGACTGACAACTCGAAACAACTGAGCCCCAAAAATCTGTCATATACAGCCACAGATATTTTTTTATTATTTTCGAACAAAGTACTTGTGCATCTCAGTCCTTTAGGAATGAATTTTCTTCCAGCTGAAAACGAGAAGCTTGTCATGGTATTTTTCTAAACGCCACATGCCTGTATGGTAACGGGAGACACGCTGTCCCCCGGTCCCCCAAGGGCAGCTCACTTTTCATGTTTGACCCTCTCCTCTGCTTGCTGCTGGCCGCTGGTGTGACTCACCGACCTGCTATTCCTTCCCTGACACTCCCAAGCTAAACCAGCCCAGGATATTTCTCGCTGACAACAGTGATACTATTGCACAAAGGGCTTAGCTAAGGAGCAGTGTCAGTTGCCCAAGTGCATTCCTCACAATTAAAATTTCAAAATAGAGAAACTCCAATTCAGATGTCACACCAACCTCACCAGGCTCCTCAACTCACCTGCACCACTGCTTCCCTCATGGTATAAATAATTCCCCTGCAGACTCAAATAGCAATAGCCCCAGGGTTTCGCCACAGCTGCCTTTGAATGCACAGCCTGGAACTTCGTGGCACAACTCGTATGTTCCTGCAGTGGCATGGCCAAGGCAGAATGTACATTGCTTGGGAAGTGGGAGATGGGCATCGCTGTGGGGAAGCAGAGCTAGAGGCACGACCAGCACGCGGCGGCGCAGAGCATCCTTACCAGGACTGTGTGCATCCCCGTGTAGAGCCTGCTGAGGCACACCAGCGTCGAAAACACAAATGCTGCTACCAGGCCTAGTTCGAATGGATACTGCAAAAAGGAAAAACAAAACAAAACCAAAAACCTCCCCATTACACCATTATCCATTTTAACATCACTATATAGCTGAAATAAAACACCCAAGCAGCCAGACTGATGTAAGGGTCTCATGTTGGGAAGTGGCTCCCAAGTTGTACTTTCCCAAAGAGATTAACATAACCCCAGAGGAGACCTCACGCTGGCCAACATGCAATCCTGCTGGGAGGTTGTCTCATCTGCGGTGCCACTTTTGCAAAGGTCTAGTCTTAGTGTGGAAAAAGCCTGGAGAATAGATGGCATCTGCAGAGTTCTTCCCTGCAATATCTACCTGCAAAATCCATGTTAGTGCTAAAGACCTTAAGGAAAAAAGCACAGCATGTCATACAAGCAATGCCTGAGGCTGAACTGCAGCCTCAGATCACCTGAGGGGAACGCGATAGCCACAGAGCCTGACCAGAAGCGTGATCGATAGTCCTGGAGCAGTGGGCTGGGAGGGGAAAATCAATGTCTGAGCTGAAACCGCAATCCAGCTATTAGAGCAGTCAGGACCACTCTTCCCTGTGACACCTAAGGTTTAATTGTCTTCTTACGAAGCCAGTTTTGCACAATTCCCTCTCTGAGTTTCCTACAAACATGGAAGGAAGTGTTGAAATAAACCAACATTTTAAAAAGAGAAAAAAAGCCCCAACTTTTGCTGAAGAATAAGCTTAACATACAGCCCTTAATCCACTCATTCAAACCCTGAAACCCAGTGGGCTGGCAGGCTCCTTTCAGTCTGTAAAGGAGATTTTTCGGGAAAAAAAAGGAAACCAACCCAAAATATAAATAAAGGAAATTAATTCCCCCAATTTGACATAAAGTCTCCATCTACTGCTGAAAGCTGACAACTGACCAGGGTGGCCACAGGTCAAAGCAAAAATGCTTCTGTGGAAATTTTAAGCATAACAACTTGCTTCTGACCCTTTCCCCTCGGGCGTAATCTAGCCCCCGGAATACAGAGCTCAGACCCAGCTGCAGATGTCACTCCCAGTTCATAAAACGCTATTTCTTCCTCACTTCTCTAAGCCTTCAGAGGATTTACGCCCACTTTATTTGTCCCTCAGCAGGCAGCCTGGGAGCTAGTCCAGATCAGTAATTGATGACAAGGGCAGCTTGAGAAGATAGCAGCATAATGCACTGGTAGATTTTTCCTTCTTAATAGAGGCAATTAAATCATTTAATTATTTTACAGCAGCTTTATTGTTTCATGGCAATTTCTAAGAAGTACAAGACAGCATGTGAAGAGCTGAGCTTATCCACTGGTAGCTTATCCATGGAGGAGGAAGACAAAGTGCTGCTGACCGGCTCTTTTTGGCAGCTCTGAGACATGGGATGGATTTGGCCTTCCAGGGCTGACAAATATCCCACGTTATGGCTCCTCCTCCCCATCTGCCAAGCTGCTCCAACCAGTTCACATACAATTACCAGGGAGCAGGAGGCTGACAGCACAGCTTTGGGTACCACCGACCTGCTCACTCATCCCCGCGCTGTAGGCAGCGGCAGAGCACGCTGCTTCATGGCTGGGACCGGGTGAGTCTGGAAGTTAAATTAATTCAGGGATCCTGGTGTAATTCAGAGATCTCTGGCTCCATGAGTTACAGCCCCAGGACACAGCACCTTTCACCAAACGGGTGGCCAGCTTTTGTCCCTGCACACACGCCAGCACCATAGGGAGGACACCTGGGGACACTGCAATGGCAAGACCCCCCTGGCCATACTGCGAGCCCTCTTGGCTACATCGGCTTATCTTTGAAATACATCTGAGAAGGCTGAGAAACACACTTAAATGCAACGCAGCCAGGAGGTTATTATGGATAGAGTGCAGGAAACCCCTATTTGGATTCATAAAATGAATGGAAAACTGCCATGGAGAAAAGAGTTTCCGGAAAATAAACCTTTTAGGAAGATCAAAGGCTGAAGGTTTGGGGGAAATAATTATGAGATCTCCCCAAGCAGCCTACAGCTCCAGTGCCACAACACTGCTGTTACTTCCCTGACAAACAAGCTTTCAAATCACGTTGTGCGCTACGAGTCTACCACAGGTTAGAGCCAGGGGATATCCAAGGATGCTTTTCCTGCATCATACAAAACACAGGCAACACAGAGCTCCTTTGGTTTCCCTGGGAGCTGGCATTTGCTGGTGTACAGCGATGGCTTGGTGGGCACGGGGCAAGCACAAAACACTGACACTGGGCAACTTCTGCAGCAGCATGGCAGCTCCCTGCATGGTCACCCCGCATGTGAAAACCCAGGGAACCCACCACACCACCCTGCCCACGGCTCTAAGCAGGGCTTATACTAAAGAAAGGAGATTTCCACTAAATTTCTTCTTGTATCTATTATCGGCCAGCTATGGGTAACCACAGGGAAAAATACACCTCTTTGAAACTAAACACAGCTCCTCTGGAAGTAGCAACAGCTTTGGATTTGCTAGTTTTCTGTAGCCTGCTGCAAGTAGGCACATGATTTTCTTTTTATTATTTATTTATTTATTTTACCTTTTTGTACCCCCTACCTTGTACTGGTTTGTGGTCGCAATGAGAAAGGAGAAGGAAATGGCGGTAGCTGCCATGGCGTGGGTGGAAGGCATCCCGTACTCCGCATTCGTCCTCATTTCCAGCTTGACAACAGGTGGTGAGAGGGGCCGAGGCCACTTCAGAATGTCCTTGGAGACCTGGCCTATGTACATCACAATCTGGGGAGAAGAAAGGCCACAGGGCTATCAGTCAGCACAGGCAATCCCCACTCAACCACCCGAGAACCACTGCTATTTCTGCGCTTTTTCCTGCAAAATCCACCACCCCGAGTGCAGAATTCATTCCCTGAATTATTAAAGGGGTTTCCATTATCCAGTCGGTGAAGGAAACAGCGGTTTTACTGCACCATGTTGTAACCTGATCACAAGTGGGACCAAAAGGAGAGTTCACTGATGAGATGCAGCAATACAGGATAGCGTGAGACAGACAGCTGGCTCCCACCCCACGCCAGAGAAGTTTCAGTTTCCTCCCCATCCCTTACATCCCCTCTCCTGCAAAGCAAACAGCTACAAGAGAAATTTTTCCGCCACCACTTGCAAATCACCGCCTTGCCCAGCCGCGTCCCTCCCAGCTCCGCGCAGCAGCTCCGTGAGGGCAGCTCCCACCCCAGCCACCGCGGGAGGTGCTGCAGGAGCCCCGCTGGGACGCACCACCAGCATGGTTATTAAATAATAACCTGGCATCCTCGAGGAGGCAACAGTGAGAAAATTGGGCAGGTGACATGCAGCGCCAGTTCTCCTGCCTGACTCCCCAGCGACGCTGGGCTGTCGTGCATTGCTTGGGACACGAGAGGTTTAAGCAAGGGCCCTGTTAATTAGCTACCGAGCACTGCAGCATAGTGATTTTAGGGGAAATGTCCCATTCTCAGGTCACTGCAAGCCGTAGCAAAGGGAAGCAGAGGCATGAGGCAAAGCCAGCCGGCATCGCCGAGAGGTGCAGCCCCCCCAGAAGTAGCCAGGGCACCCACCGTGATGACAACCTCTGCTCCCCAGCACCCTCTGCCCAAAGGCAACGGGCTCTCAGCATCCACAGTAGACAAGGACGTGAACAAAAGTCACCCAGGCTGTTCTTGGAGAATACATTTGCTTTCTATTGCCACCCTCCTCCCTTTGGATAGTGCAGCCAGACACGGGCAAATCAAGCTCTACAAAAAAAAGCAAACTATTTTTCTTCTTTTTTTTTTTAAATACAAAAAATAGGTTAACTGATGTCTGCCATGAAAGCTCAGTTGCTGCGCGAGACGGCTCGCTGTTCTGCTTCTCACACTTCCACTAGCAAAGGAGGGGTCCTAAAATAACATCCTTCCCATGCTGGTGTTAGCCATATGCCAAAACAGCAACACAATCATCCGCTGCCACATTTGTCACCAGCCACATTGCATCCCTCTCTCTCCCACCAGCCATTTAAAAATGGCTTCGTGTTAAAAAGAAAAATGCCAGGATTCAGGATTCACAAATCGGGACCAGGAAAAAGCCAAAATGTCACGTTCCTTCCTCCCCCTCTCTGCAGCAGAGCACATGCCGTGGGGAGTGCTAGGCTTACAGCCAGCATCAGAGCCTGGCAAAGTGACTGCGGGTGCCTTTGCATCCTTTATCCCTCATCACGTGAATCAATTACCGCCTTATTATCAGTGCCACCTGGGGCACGCCTGCTGCTCCTCCTTCACCCTGATACAGGGGACATAGGGCAGTCAGCAAACACCCTGCCCCGCACTGGTCACAGTAGAGAAAGGGTCAAGAAACAAGTGTCTCAAAGAAACCACTCTGGGTTTATTTCGTTAATGGCACCTGTTTCCAAATGCATACAGGCACATCTTTGGAGTTAATTAAATTCCAGGGTTGAAAGCAAAATTACTCTCTGTGACAGAACATAAAACATTGAGGCTGCCATTTGTGATACCATCTGAGAGGCAAGGTAGGACAAGCCAGTTTATCAGCAGTCCTCTCTAATAATGACTTCCACTTGTAGCAGTATTATTAGCACTGGTACGTAAGAGTATTACAGAAAGGGAAATGAGTCATCTTTGAAATGAAGGCTATGCTAGGACTTCTCTGCTGGTGGAAAACAGGCTGAATGCTGGAGGTGGTATGGGTAAGCAAAAACACCAGGCATCCTCACAACACCTTCCTTCCTAGCATTCCAGATTGAATTCTGACCCTTTTAAAAACATGTATCATATAGACACGTAGAGTAATGAGAGGTGAGACAGCCTCCATAGAACATGAAGATGAGTCCAGAACACGTTCAGACTAAGCACCAGACTTTGCCTTTAGCTTCTCCAGGCGCTGTGCACATGGCTTTTAAGCACAATGTCCTGGACTGTTTGGCAGAAGCAGCAGTTGTGGGCACAGTAAAACACTCCCCCATTAGCCAAACTGGCAGGCTTTCCTGAGTGGGCAAAAAATGACAAGCACACCATTGCTAAAAGCCCCCCAGCAAAGGTGTTGCACTGGTTCACCGGCCTCCCCATGTGGGGCCCACACGCAGCTGGAGGAGCACAGGACAGCCCAGGCTCCGCACGGGCTCCTTGGCTCGCAGCACAGAAAAGCCAGCAGCCCAGAGCCCCCGCCAGAGCTGCCCACGGTGGGCAGCGGGGTGCCCTCCTCGGGGGACAGCCCTGTGGCACACAGCAGGGCTGGCAGAGCGCCAGCTGGGACCTGCACGTCTGTGCCCAGCCCAGAGCATCAGCCAGTCCTGCTGGAGAGTATCACACAGCTGGCGACAAAGAGCAAGTACCTCTGGGAGCGTGCCAGGCACTGACATCCAGAGCTCAGCCATGAACAGGGAAAAAAACCCAAACCAAAACCACACCCCAAAAACAGAGAAGGCCACCGCAGATGCCATCACTGCTCGACAAGTGTTTTGCAGAAACATAGTTACAGCATTATATTTTACTGCAGGATATATCTGAATTACCTACCACCTTCAGAAGATGAGTGGCATCTGCCCTGGTCAAGCAGCATATTCTCTCTTAAGGCACATCTCATTATTTCCTGACCTCCTTTCTCTGCCTTTTTGAATTTACTCCCTTAACAGTCCCAGGAGAGGAAGCAAGCAGCCTGCAAGTTTTGGCCAGTTACCAGCTTTTTTCAGCCTACCAGATGAGAAAACCCCGGTAATAAACCTTGTGAACAGCAACCACTGAAGCGCTAGGAAGGAGGAGAAGGGAGATGAAGAGCTGAGCATGGGGGACAGGTTAAAGATCCACACAGAGCCAAGCCACACCTATGCTTATGTTACCTGTTTGTGCTACGTAAAAGCCTTTGATGGCCTGGGAATAAATTTAGCATGGGCAAAAATTAGCCCAAGTGCAGACCAGCAAGTAACTCGGGATTGCGTTGGTCACAGGACTGCGTAGTTTTGCCGTGCTTTCCAGCCCACCCTAGGACGCCGAAGAGGACACCCGCGATGGTTTGGGACAGGAGAACAGGGGAGGCAGGCTAAGGCTGGACCAGGCGCTGTCGCCTTGCAGGTTATGCTGGGCCATCCCTCGAGCCGCCAGCGCTGGGCTTCACCCAGCTCCCCTTGCTCCGCAAGGGCTGGGGAGATCTACCAGGCAAGAAGGGGCCAGGCTCAAACCACGCTGACCTAGATTTAAATAAAACCCATTCCAAAAGTCTTTACCTGCCTGTGTACGTTTCCACCCAAAGGGTCTCCAAGCCCAAAGCTGAACCCTTGAAGACTGAGCGAGCAGACACCATTTGCTCTCTCGTAGGCACGGCAAAGAAGAGAAACCCTGAAGCAAATAATTTCTTCAGGCTCTGTTGTTCTGTTTGCTCCTTCCTTTGCTGACAATTTTTGCCCACCTAGAGTGCTACGTTATGGCTCGCAATGCTTTTCTTCTGTGTTTATTTCTAGCACAGGCTCTCTTCCGCTCTGTCCAACTGACATAGATCAACCAAATTTTCTGCAGTTCTGGTGCAAAATAGTTTGCAGACATCTTCAGCATAAATAATTCTAATTTGCACATTAATAAGTACCTCTGTCTCTTCATGGGGAATTGGTCTGAACCTGGAGACTTTTCCATTACTGAAGCAACAAAGTGAAAGCGTGATGGATTGTGTAGGACTCAATTTGCTGGAGATGATAACTATGCTGGAATGCACGGGAATTGAGCTGAGATTTCACAAAAGTCGATGGGATGAGCATGGCTAATTTCCTTGTCTGAAAGCTGACAGCAGCAGCTCCAACTGCCCTGTACCTCAGACTGCTCAAACTTTCAAAATGGAATTTAACCGCTTCACACTCAAGTTACAAAGATGTGTTGGCAAACAAGGGGGGCTGCTCAGGCTGGCAGGGAGGGAGGGGAGCTGGGCTTCAAGGATGGGAAAGGGAGAAGCACCGCAGCCTTCCTAGGTCACTGGACACCCACGAGTGGGGCCCAAACCTGGGCAGAAGCAAAGCGATGCTCTTGGGCATCAGCCAGTTCTGTAGAGCCTGCCCTTGTCCCAAGACCCCAACTGCACCTCCCCATGGAAGCTCCCCACCGAAGCACGCTGTTGGGGAGGCTAAGGGACTCTGCTCTACCTCTGTATTTGCAAGTCCTGCAAGCTACAGTTGTGACAAGTGCCACAACGTGAGTCTCTTAATAAATAAATGATGGCAAAAGCAAGGTGGACCACAGCATGGGAACAGAGGTGCAGTGGAGGGGTCACTGGCAGCAACCATGCATATGCATAATGCAGGGAAACGCCACCTTCCCTTCTGTATGGAGGTGTGTGCACGCACACACTGGGAAACGCTGCTCACATGCCACTGCCATGGTGGGGACCCTCAGGAAGCTACGTCAGCTCCCTAATATTTGCAGTGTCCCTTGACAGTGACATGGCAGCGCCAGCTGGAGATGTGGGAAATAAAACGCATCCCCCAAGCTCCTTCTCCCAAAGCCACACGGGCACGGCCCATCGTGGCAGGTCTGTCCCCCACCGCTCCTCCCTGCAGGCTGCACAGCTCCTGTGTCCCCTGCCACGGCTCTGCCTCAGTGAAACACAAACCAGGTGTTTCATTTACATGGCTGAATCCGTGAGCTGCATCCGCAGGCAGAGCAGAGCCCAGGGCTGGGTGAGGCAGGCTCTTCCTCCTGAGGGCTCCTGCTCTGCACTGCAAGGGAATACATCACCTCAGTCTCATTCTGCTCCACGGTGAAGCAGTAAGCCTGGCTTACTGAGCAACACTTGGGATCTAGGCTATGGCTACCCTAATCTGTTCAGAGTTGAACCAGCCTCTACAGTTTCTGCATGGCCAGGCACTATCGCATCAGCTTGGCACGCTGCGGTCGTGCTGGGAACGGGATGCGGCACAGCCTCTGGCAAAGCTGCGGTCCCGTCCAGGGGTCCCGCACTGGCAACCACACAAGCTGAAAACGCGGGCCAAGGCAGCCAACCTGACACTAAAAAACATTTTCCTAACCCCACACTCACAAACGCTACAACTAAATTTTGGATCTTCTGAACTTCCTTATATAAGCCTGCTCTTCTCTCATGCACATCCATGCTCTCCCAGCGCTATGAAGATGACTGTGAAGTCTTCTGAATTAAATCCTCACAACAAATGCAAGAAGCACTAAAAAAAAAAAAAAATACTTGGGTAAAGACTTGTTTCTTGTTCCCCTGTCAAAGGGTTTTTCTGTAATGCTGTAAGCAACTTAAAAACAAGGCTTTCCCCAAACGCTGGTGCCTGCCAGTACTGCTGGGGTGGCCTGGGCAACACGAGGGGAACCACAATCCCTTACAGCCAAGGCATCAGGTGAAGCAAAGGCAAAGCTTTATTGCCACTTTGGGTCAACAACATTACATTTAACTACACAAACGCAATTAGCAGTTGCTATAGCAGCACAGCCGCCTCTGCAGCCTTTTCCTGAGGGTTTCCTCTGAGTCATATATATGGTCCATCTCCAAAAGTACATCCTCACCTGGGGCTTTGCACTGGGGTAAACAAGGCAAATCTGTCTCTGTGTCTTAACAGACTTCGCTTTAGTGAAGAATGATGAATCCAGCTGGAGGCCTTGGCATCCACATAGGTCCGGGTGCCAATTCATTTGTTCCAATATCTACAGGGGTTCCCTCTGGGGTGAGGGGCTGTTCCCTTCCTGTGAGCATCAGAGTCCCATAAAGTGACCTGGCTCCTCAATGTTCACGTAACTCTCTTACTGCTTCAGCGATCTCAGAAGGGGTTTTGCTCACCTGCAGGTGTTGCTGGCATTTTCCGTGGTTTTCCCTCACTACCCGTGCCACACCTGTGGGCAGCACACCTGCAGCAGGAAGCAAGAGCGCTGTGTGCAGATTTACCACCACGGTGCAGACACATACGAACGCACACAAACACACAGAGCCAAGCCAGCTACGCAGAGGCACAGGACCGGTGCCTTGGGGCACGATTTCCCCTTTGGAACATTTCCATGGCAGCTGCCCAGACCCTGAGCCTGGCAGGATTTAGGGAACGGGCCTCGTGCTGCAGGTGTGCTGCATGTGGCACGCTCTCCTTGTGCCTCCGCTGCCACCACCCCTGCACAGGGACAGAGGCACCCGGGCACGCGAAGGTCAGGAGGAGCTATTCTTTTTGTACTCTGTAATATTGCAGCTAACAAAAGGCGAACCAGAACATATTTCTTTTCAACTTCTGATTTTGCAGCTCTCCTGTCTGCGCTATTGATCTATTAAAAGGGCAAAATGAAATTCTAGAGAAGACGCGGGGTCAAATAGCACTGGTGACTTCTTTCTCAAGGCTCGCCGTGTGGCAGCCTGACTTTGAATCTACTGGTTTGACTCCAAAATAGAAACTCTACAACCTGGCTCTAGAAATCCTAACCTGCAATAGTATTTGTTGTCTTTCCAGAAAGGAAACTTACAGTTTGAAAATGATGTTGCTTTTGTTTTTATCATAACCACTGCGTGCTGACAGGAGTGACAAAGCAAATCGGCAACACTGGAAAGAGGGGCGGCAGCAAAATAAGGATGCACTATTAATAAACTGGCATTTGCAGAAGATTAGTCAAGCAGAAGCAAAGACTGTATTTGTGGTTGTCAAGGCAGGCGTGACTTTGATTCACCATACAGAAATTAAAGCAAGCATGCAGTCTGCACTGTTCACAGCTGCTATTCTCAGCATCCCCCAACTAAGGCTTAAGTAAGTAGATAAACACTGCAACAGACAATAGCTGTGGCTGTGCCCCTTGAGCATCACTTGGGTCACAGTGAAAGAGGAGCAGGGCAAAGAAGAGCACGTTCTCGTGAAGATACTCCTCCTGCCCCCAAGTCAGTGCCAAGAACTAAGGTTTGGCTTCGGGACAAAAACCCACGAAAGCCACTGAAGAGCACTGGTGGCCTTTCACCCCAGCAGCAGCTCAAGTGGAGGAAGCCCTGCAGAGCAGAGGAGCCCCAGCACCCGCAGCCTGGGGGACCCCAAGCTACCCTCTGATTGCATCCTGCTCCCCATCCCCTTCCCAAGCCACTCAGCTGCTCTCCACATGCAGAGATGCCAACAGCAACCGTGAGGCTGGGCACCTCCTTGAGGCACACGTGCCTTACAAGAGAGGGCGGCTGGCTAGGAAAACTCCAGGATCCACCATCTCCAGTGTGGCTATTTTTTTCCAGAAAACACATCAATCTTGCACTAGCTGTGCAGGAACTGTACGCGTTTGCCAAGGATTTGGTCAGGTGCAATGGGGTATTCAAGCTCTCATTGAGCTGGTGGGATGCTCAAACACTTGAGATGTCCCAGCCATGCTGTCAGCAGGATCACACGAGGCAGATCTCCAGCCCACCACGAGCAGGACCATATCAGCAGCAAGCCAGTGGCACCACAGCATGCATGTCATGGCAAGGGGCAGCAAGGGACAGGAAGGGGTAAGAGACAGCACAGGCAGCTTCTTGAAAAATATATATATAGGAGGGAGGACTTTTGGTGTCTCAAGTCAGCCTTCAGAAACTCAAAACCAGAGTAAGAGAGCTTTGTGCCTTCAGAAGCATAACCAACCGACATCCCAGGATGCTCACTCTGTCTTCAAAAGAAGCCTTTGGACAAAAACTATAAGGTAGTTGACTATCTTATGATGGGTTTAAATAAAAGAAATTTGGGCCCATTCTCTTGGTAACAGGAAAAACCACTGTCACATTGTTCTAGTTTTATCATCTAACACCTAAAACTGGGAAACTGCTACACCTAGTAGTTCTAGTGAAATAGGAAAGGTTTCAACTTAAACTTCATCTCAAATTACTCCCAGTTGGCCTCAGTCGTGCAAGCTTCACTGGCACGTTTTCTTCAAGGGCAGAGTACAGCTACCAGCACCTACAAAATTCTCTTTCAATCAACACTATCTTGTGCACAGCATTTTCTTTTATGGACCGTCTATTTTTGCATTCTGACATTTTGTAGTTAGTTGCCTGCCTGAATAGAGTCTTACATGTTCTTATGCAGTGTAATATATGGCACTTTAAAGAGTTTGGGTGTTAAGTGACTTTCATCAGCTGTTCCAAGCTTGTTTTTGTGAAATGTTGCAAAGGCACAAAAATATTTTGCTGAAATGTTGCAAAAGCACAAAAAATAACAAACAAGTATCAATAATCCAACGTTTTCAAAACAAGGTGAGTTTTCAAAGCAGCATCCAGTGACTCAACCACTGCCCAGTAATGCCAGTGGCATGATGATTGCAGGTAAATTCCTGCTGGTTATTAAGCTCCTGGCTGCCCTGAGAGCCAGACTTCAGAGCTCATCATTCCCAAGGAACTAAATGCCAGCAGCCTTTGGAAACCTGTTCCTCTGAAAAGCAAGACTGGAAACTAAATTGCCATGGATCCAGACCCAGGACCTTCTCAGGTGTGCTGAAGATGTCTGCACCCAGTGCCGCTCAAGGAGCTCAACAGGGCACAGGCAGCCCCCCAAACTCTCCTTCCCTGGAGATGCCGCCTCCACCTGAGTCAGCAGCTTATCGCCGTCATACACCGACAGCTTCCACACCCGCCCCCGCAGAGTCCATGCTGGCCAGCTCTTATTTGTATAGCATAAATTTAAGTTTTATAGGGTCAAAAGATCCACGCACCCTGAAAAAAAAAATAACCAGAAAAAAAATTCCAAGCAGGCTGAATAGCAAGCAGAAACTGTAATTATTTTTTTCCAGGTCTCTACCTTACCTCTGAAATTCCACACCAAAATAAAGCTTTCAACCCTGAATGGGTGCAGAGAATAAAAAAAAGCAAACTGAGCTTTCACCTCTCGAGCTGAGATGCGCAGTAAATTTAAGGTACATTTGGGGGCTGGTTCATGTGAAGTTATTTTTCATCTCTGCACTGCCTGGCTGAAGTAGCAAGAGTCACTGGCATCAAAGTCTCGTCTGTGCAGATTCAAGAGTGTTTTCTTCACATTGCTGGAGAAGGGAAGCAAAGACACGAGGGTACCTTCAGCACTGACCCAGCATCTTGCTCAGGGGTGTCAGGCAGTTATTCCCCTTGCCTGTCTGTAAAGGGAAAGGTAAAGCCTACATATATACTGTGAATCTTCAGAGGAAAGGCACCATGGAAGCATAATGTGCTCCTTTAGGTTTCTAAAGGATCTGGATGTGACGACAGCCAGCGTTTCCCAGAGCCACCCAGCTAAACAGAAAAGCACAAGTAGCCAGTTTTGGGGACCTAGAACTGGAGAAAATGTCCCAGGGCACCAAGTCTACTCCTCTGCTACTGCTGAAATAAACTTTCTTCATAGTTTTTCTTACTGCCCTTCACCATTCTAGAGCTATTTCACAACCTTTGGCTTCAACTTGGCTTATTTATGCCTGCCTTCTGCATGTTTCTTCTTGCAACTGTACTTTTATTTTCAGAAGCTCCTTCCTTCCCCAGGTGCTTACAGCCAGCCCCATCCTCCCTCTGACTTCATTTTGTTAGGGTCTTATCTAAGCTTTCAGTCTGCTCAGAAAATAGCCTGTTCCCTAATCATCCCTGGCCGCACTCCAGTTCAGATTTATCTCTCAAATGTGGTTGACTGGCTCTGCATAAATTATTACAGATAAGACGGCAGGAAGGCCTTGTAAACAGCATTAATACTGCTTTAATTTTTAAGGGAAGAAACTGCCCCGATTCATTCTGGGACAGTGACTCTCATTTCCAACTTGAGGCAGAAACTCACAGGTTTAAGTCCCCAAGACCACAAAATGAAGTACCGCAGCCAGCACTACTGTTTCTCCAGCGCCTGAGGGTGAGCCCACCTCTCCCGTAGGGTGGTCTGACCCCCTTCATCATGCCATCCCTGCAGACCGTGCTTCTCCAGCGTGTGCTCCCAACATACCCCCGTGCTCTGCACCAGGTGCACGAAAAGGTCATTGCTGGTCCATCATCTCTCTCCCTGCTGAAAAGCTTCACTAACAACCTCTCCCCATCCCAAGCAGTTGGCTTGATACCACCTCCTCTCCCCAGCTGGATAAGAGCCTTCTGCAGACCGTGCCTGGATGCTGCACTCGCCCCTTCGTGCCCTTCCTAGCCTTCTACCAGCAGCAGTTGTCAGAGACTACCAGGCTACCTGGATTTTTACTTTTATCCAGCACAGCTGTTCTAAGCCCCACATCATCATCCCTTCAGAAGCATTTCTTTAAAACCTTGAATTGCAGACAGCCTGCAGACCCGCACTGCCGCTCCCCACCGTGCCACCAGCCAGGCATCCTTCCAGTGCTGTCGCCAAAAGCCTTCCAGTGAGTTAAAAGCACAGCTTTGTCACACTGAACACCCTGGCAGCGCCCGTGCAGCTAAGCCGATCCTGCTGTCATGTACATGACCAAGGCATCGAAAACAGACTGACACCGCTCACAGCACCATGAAGGCCCATTCCTGCTCACAGCCTGCTTGCCAGCAAACAAGCCACTCAGCTGAGCTTCCCATAACAGTAACAGATAGCCTGCATAGACATTTTTAGCCATTTCACAATCACACATAATTAAAATGTTTTTAAAACTACAGATTGTCACAAGCCTGTGTATTTAAAACAGCTTCTCCTTTTCAGTGTACAATACAACTCCACAACTCCCTCTGTAACAGGAAAAATAACATTCGTAAACATAATATCACATGCTTGAATACCCTAATTAAACCAGCCTAAACCTGGCCAGGACTCAGGCGGACTCCTTGCAAGGCAAAGGCAAGGCAAGTCTGCAGAGAGGCACGCAAGGAGCTCTGAAGAGTCATTTTTTTGAGCAATATGCAAACCCAGAAGGCAGTGACTACCAATTATCATCTTCTGCGGCACGTTTCCAGAAGAAGTAGGTGTACTCCTGGCCCAAACCCAGCTCTAATTATACAGTGTCCACCTACTTCTAAATTTCATCTGCAAGTTATTTTTCATGTTCTCTTTATAAAATGTATTGACTCGGGTTACTGGCACAGAACAACTGATGCCTTCTGTCCAAGGCTGGGTGCATCTCAAATGTAGGACCCAATTCAGATTGCTTTTATTATTTCTCATCATATAATTTGGATAAAAGACAGAATATTATTAATCAAAATGGTCAAGGATCAAAAAAATCAAGGAGAAGTTTCTCTGTAAAGGAACAAAGCTAGATACCACATCCAGGTCTTTTTACCCAGCTTCAATTTCTCAAATCAATGTAGATTGACAGCTAAACCTCCAGGGTTTGCCATCTGCCAAAGATGCTCCCTACCTCCCTTCTTTGTTCTAAAATGGTCTTATTTCGGCAGAAAAGATCTGATTGATACCAAGATAAGCAATGGCAGCAACAAAACAAGAGCCATTCCCAGACTGAAGTGCCTGGTCATCTTCTGGTTTTCAGTGCCAGAATGGAAACACATTACTCTGGGTACCCCAAACCACATTTGTGAAGGCTAAAGCAATGTTGACGCCAGCTAATTTGAGAATGCTCTCAAAGTAACCAAACCCAATGCTTTTAAGTCTTCAACAAAGAATTTGATTATTTTTTTCTCCTCAAGTGACTGCAGAAACACCCTGTTTATTCCACTGCAGCCTGCGCATCCCCTTTCTCTTAGGTTTATACTAATTTCAACCAAGCCAGAATGGTATGAAGAGGTTATGCAAAAGAAATTGGGGTAAAAGAGAAAGATTTCACAAACTGATGAAAAATTATCCTTAAAACACCATGACACATTAGGAAAGAAGTGTTTTCGCAGCTGTTCTGTGCAAAGCCTATCAAAAGCAGCTCAATCAGTTATTGGGCTGAAAAAACATCAGTTTGAGATGTAACAGCGATGAACAGTCACCTACTCTCTCTTCCCTCCTCTCTCAGCATCCCAATGCCTCTGCTTCCTCAACACACAAGTTACACATAAATAATCTTGGCTTTTTTTGTTTGTTTGAAGGGTAATTCTTATTCTTAAATATTCATTTACTACAGTTAGAGAATTAACAACTACATGTTTAAATAAGTCATAGAAATACTTACAGACCAAATAATTATCATCCTCCTAGACACAGAGTGGTCAATGTTCCAGTAAATAAATGGAAGGAAAGTGATATAAAAAATCTCTTCTCCCAAAGCAGCCGAAAACTTGAACAAGTAGTAGTAGAAGTAGTTCTTCACAATATACTTCTGCGTACAACCCTGGAAATGAAAAGATTTTAGAAAGTTTTAGTGAATTAGCTATTATAGCAAGCATTTAAGATATTTTAACTGTTACAGTTCCCAGCCCTTAAACCAAATAATTTGTTGGAACAAGTGTCATGAAATGAAGTTAAATTTTTATACTAAAATGAAGGCTATAGCAATAGCTCAACTACATTTCCTGCAGACTGGAAATCTATTCAAACTAATTAAGGGTAGCAGTCACATCGACAAAGATTTTCCAAGGATCAGATCAGTCTTTCCTCCAGGGAAATCAAGTATATTTCATAAAAGGGCACCAATGCATTAATTGTGAAGTTTCTACATCTGTAGATAGAGAGCCACCATCACTTTCATTGGAAATGTGTTTTGAGATGAAGAAAGTAAACTGCAGTTACTGAAACATTTCATTTAAAAATTTGCATCAGTATAGCAGGCAAAGTTCACCCTGCTAGTCCCTGAAATTTGCCGTCAGGTGCTGCTGGCAACAGCATCCCCTGTACTGCCCTCAACACTGGGCTCTTCTGCATGCTTCTGACCCCGCGCTCCCCCTCGGTGGGATGCTCACGGGATCGCCCCGCACGGAGATGCCGCAGCCCTTATATGCAAGTTGGCTCCACAATCGCAACTGCATGAGCAGATCTGGGGGAAAACAAGGCTGCAAGTGGGCAGAGAGAAGAGCTGCCCCTGTCACCACCAAATTTTCCCTCCAATATCTTTGAATAACCACCACCAGGTTGTCTCTTTAAATATTACCAGCATATGTATTGCAAACAGTATCAGGTGACGCTGTTTGGGACTTTATTCATTTTATTAAGGTACTGACTGCACTTTTCTCTGGATTTGGCAGCCAGATGATTTCATTAGATGAACTCTACCCAACATGCTTGTTTTCTCTCTTCTATAATGGTGCACCAGCCCACCAGAGCTGGGAAGCCACTCAGCAGCACGTATTATTAAGGCCATGACTTTGGCCACTTGTGGAAAGGTCTGCTGTCTGCTATCACTGCCATTTGGGACCAGGACACCACTAAGAAGCCTCCCCCACCCTGTCAGCAGAAGCAATATGCAAGTGAATCACATTTTATATAAACACCTGTATGCTTCAGAAAATAAAGGAGAATGATGTAAAGAGGATTTTTGATTTGGGGGCAGGAGCAAGGGAGCCAATCTAGTCTCTCTCCACCTCCCCAAAAAGAAAAGTTGGCTATGTAAACATGAGATGAAAGAAATTCCTAAAGAAGAGAGCTGAGATCATGAGGGTTTCAGCACAGCCACACTAAGTTAAAGATACAGCTTTGACATAAGCTCCTAAAATTCTCCTAAAAGGAAACTATTATGCTTGGAGTTGACTGTGTAACTAATCTAGCAGAGAGAAAGTCATCCTACGTACTAGTAAGGAAAAGTAAAAATTGCCTAAGGAGTCTAGAGATGCAATTGTGACTCATTGTAAAAGCTATTAGAAGTCCCAGTCCCCTCATTTGCTTTCAGGATGAAGATGAAGCAAAGTGCATCAAGACAACAAAAGCAAGATGGAAAGAAGTTGCATCCATCCACCTATCATAGAAAAACCCCACAACTTATTTAAATTGATTTTTTGCATCAATAAACATAAAAGGTGATTCAATGCTTTTGGAACACTGGGGTTACAGGACTTTCCCCCATGTATTAGTAATAGAGGTCACAGCTGAGTTACTGGCATCCCTCTAAGACAGCGCAGCAGTATGCTACAGCTGGCCAAATGACAGAGCAATCAGTCTAAGTGTCTTGACTCTCATATGCCACTTCCAAAACACCCCCAGTGCAATTAGCAACTCTGATGCTTCTGCCTGAGATCCTGAAACCGTACTTGGTCACGCTTAACGTGCCCCAGAGAAAGCCCTCTTCTGGCATCGCTAATTCCTCAATTAAGCATAAGTCTCCAACATATTAGGAATTATGTGCTCATGTGCTTTAGATCAAAGATGATCAGACACATCCCTACAGTAACACTTTTATACTTGGAACTCATGGGATGAAGGATAAAATTTTCTAATTCCAGTAATCTGTTTTGTCAGGAAAAAAATAATTTTTCAGGTTCTAAAAGAAATCTGAGTTAAAAATATATTCCCAGGCAGACACCAGGGCCAAGACCTTCCACGTGATTTTTAAAACTTTTTCTTTATTCTTTTCCTTTTCTATCAGATATCACCCCCACCTTGTTTGGAATAGTTTTGTTTCGCTGGGTTTTGAACACTACACCAGCAGTTTCTGACAGCCCAACGTGTGAGCCAGGTGACAAACAGATGATGCCTGTGACACACAATGGTAACAAGCCCCATGCAAGGTGTCACAGAATTGCTCCACTTGATGTTAGGTCGTGTATGGTAAAAAAAACCAAAACAAACCAACAAAACCCCCATGTTTTCAATCATTGTTACCCTATAGCACTGTAAGTATGGAAAGCCCACTCCATGCACCCCGCACCCTGGCCCATGCAAGGTCCCAGCGGTCAGCTCATGTTCCCTCGTTATATCCATCGTTTCTGCAGAAAGCAAAGACAACTGTGCTTCGTCATCCCTTTTCATTCTCATTCTAACCCCAGTGCAGGAAAAAGCCATGACAATTATTGTGTGAACATTTAGCATCTTCTAACACCCTCAGAAGTTTATTCAGTCTCTACTTTTAAATAACTCTGATCCTTAGACTTGGTTATTCTTTAATGTACTGAAGTGACCTGATGCCTTCCACAACCTCTGAAGCACTTTCTGTGAGTCAGCCTCTCCATCCATCTCCATTTCTATTCCATCGGGATCACAGAGGTTTTAATGGGTGGTAATTAAGGCTGTAGGAGAAAGTCAGAATTTTTAGAATGTTTCAGAAGCAAGACGCAATAAGCCACAGCATTCGCAGACACGGAAGACAGGTAATTTCACACAAACAGCTCTACTCATCAACTATAAAATACCTTTTTTGAAAAACTTTAACTGCTTAAATTACAAGAGAGACACATGAATGTGTGAGCCTCCATAAATTAACTACTCGCCCGAAGCGCTGGCAGAGAAAATGACTGCTGTGAGCCACCCTAGTTTCACAGCCTCTGCACAGTGGCCAGGGGTGGGTCACCAGGTGCTGCCCGCCCAGCCTCCCCCGGAGCATCCCAACATCTCCCTGCGGAGCAGGAACGACAGGGCCAGCAGAGCAGCTCAAACCTCCACCATGGTGGCTCTGGGAGACACTGACACACTATGACATAGCACAGCAGGAATCCGTAATTTTAAGAAGTATGTACATCAAGAATATTTAGCCTTTACAGCTGAAGGAACAGCAGTTACATCACTAACATAATGGATTTAAAATGTATTTTTAGGCAGAGGTATACCCTCAAGAAGACTTAAAAAAAAAAAAAAAAAAGCTGTGTGAAGATACCACTCCTTTGAATTTGTAGGATCTCTCTTGTCAGAGATCAGCTTTCCCTGCCCTGTCTCTAGAGACGAGCTTTGCAGTATCAGACTTCCAAGGCTCAGAGCCTGAACCAGAGATACCATTAACCAACATTTTGTTCTCAGCTCTCAATTACTTTGGATCTTTCAGAAAATGTGCATGTTTAATTAAAGTTCTCAAAGTCCCTTGCTTCCCCTCCAACAGAATTGCCTTGCAGAAGATCAGGAACTTTCCTCCCAAAGCCCCTAGTTAATGCATTGCAATACTTCTCATTTAAGGGACCGTTCATGCTGAAAACGGGCACAAAACTTAGAGAAAGCACCAAAGACCACAAAAAGCCAAAAATTCCCATCTAGATGCTGCTGCACACAAACAATGTAAATCAGGCAACACAGTCCCTCAGGGCAGTACTGGGGGGGTGTATAACCAGTAGGAAAAAATCATTCTGTACTGCAGTATTCTGTATGAGCAGCCCGTTTTACATCACCTTCTCTATCTGTTAACTGCATCCAGTTAATACAAGAACCTTTCAAGTCACAATAAAAAAAAAATCAGAGATCAGATTTTGGAAAATAAGAAAAAAACAAAACAAAACCATGGTATCGAAGGCTTCAGCTCCTCCATCCACCCACACAGCTAAATGCCAAACAATTGCAGAGTTTTCTGAAGATCTGATGAGCAGCTGACAGCATCCAGTAACATCCCCAGCACCTATAAGTTCACCTTCCCTGGGATCACCAACACTGGAAACTCATCGCCCCAAGATGAAACAACAGGGTGGCCAGGAAAAAGGGGCTGTGCCCTGTGGGAGATCCCGGTATGGCCATCAGCCCCTCACCGGAGGAGGGGCTGGGGGCACAGGACTGGAGGTTAGGGGGTGGAGGTGCCAGCAAAAGGAGGGACACTGGCACATGGAAGACATTGCAGAGATGTCTGAAAGATGGCAGAGGGGAGGGCAGCAGCACAGAGCGCCCACAAAATGCACACACAGAGCCCCAAGGCATGAAAAACTCACTAAACCAAACTCAGATATATGTGAGCTTCCCGCTCCGTTCAAGGGCTTTTAAACAAGTAATTCTCTTTTATCCCTTCCAGAACATGACACAGCCAGCTAGCGATAGTTGTCCAGGTTTACAGTGTCCCTGTTGTTGGAGAGACACCTAGAGCTAGCTGAACTGAGGAACGCGGGGATGCAGACAAACAGAAATCAGAAAAAAAACCCTCCTTAAACACTACGAAGTTCTGACCAGCTCTGCTGTTAGCAGCAAGTGTTTGTTGACTGGCACATGAATAGGCAACATCCAACTCACAGCTGTTGCACAAGCATTTACAGTGGCAGGCACTAATGGCACCACGTGCAGGGACACGGCCATGGATCACCACGTGGTGCAGAAGGCAGGCAACTGCTGCAGGAGCGGTAACGACATGCGAGCTTCAAGGCAGGCAATCACGGTACTTTCAGTGGTCTCAGGCAAAGAGCAAGAGGGCATCTCAAAGTCAGGCAGACTTCTGGTAGCATTTCAGTAGTTTAAGCCATTCAAAGCACCAAAGGAGGCTGCTATGTAAAGCTCTCGGCAAGGTACTACAGCAGAGCAGTGGCAGCAGGACGGCTGGAAGCTGTCAGGCTGAAAGGGGACACATTTTACAGGACCAAAGAGCAGTCAAGTAGGAAACGGCAGAGGTGCATCCCAGACTCCCACCAGCACTGCCACACTGGGCACAGCACTCGCCCTGTCAACGTCTCTCACACCGTTCGTCATGTCTCACCCATCTTACACCAGCGCATCTTCATCCAGCCTGTAAAGGATGGTCGGCTGAGCCAGACACACCCCCAGCACACCGCAGCTAGGGCAGCTCCTGCACACAGTTAAGGCACTTCACTTATTCCTGAAGATTTCATTTTTTAATATTTAGGTTATTTTCCCTTCCACTCTGATCACATGGGGGATAGGCTGAATTATAGGTTGTATTTCCACATATTGCTCTTGAAATAATGTAATTACCCCTCCTTCGTTCTGTTGGAAGAACACAGGTAGATGTAACAGAATCTTCCAGGTCATTTAAATGTAAAGTGGAATAAAATAAGACCAGAGTTGACAGAGCACTTGTTTAGGCAATTAATAGGAAGAATCAATGAAGGAAAAAATTGATTATGTCATCTCCCTAAAAGAAAGCTTTGTTAATTAAAAAAAAAAAGGAAAGCCTGTAATTCTCTCTGAGAGACCTGGGGAATGGCTGCTAATGAGGCTGATGCTGCTTGTGAAGGACTACGCCTGCAGTCAGCTGGAAAGACCACCTCAGCTTTCCTGAAAGCCAGCCTAACCGAAGCCCAGCCTGGCTGGACCACCAAGGACAGGCTGCTCATGCTCCCATCACTGACAGACGTTTGTCCCCCCTGTTCTTACAGACGCCAATGGGGGAGGTTCCACCGCTTGCTCCAGGTGCTCTCGAAGTGCTTTGCTCTCCTGCTGCCCAGCCTGAAATTTTCTTACTGGGAATTTAAATCTGCCTACTTTCTTACCTACTGCAGACGACAAACAAATTGTTTCCTTCCTCTGAAGGCAGACATGAGAGTAGCTTGCTACAACTGTTCAAATAGGGCATAAACTGTCCTCTCTTCCACTGCTTCACCACCTGGTATTTCTTACAGAAGACATTTAGCATTTTCCAGACTTAACGTGCCTGTCTTGAATTACAGGGCCCAAAGAGCAGACACGACACAGTAACGCCGAAGGAACAGTCCTGCACAATTTCAGCTGTCTGCAGGCTGTTTTCAAACCAGCATGCCACCATTGAACCATGCTCAGTCTGTGATCTCCTCAAACCATTGTTTTCATTCATGAAAGCACTCCCAAGTCTATTCTTTTCCATTCTGCAGCTCAGTATTTACTACACTTGTTTGTTCAATAGGTATCTGCACCTATTGAACAGAAGTTAGTTTTCAAACATACCTTCAGCTTGACAAGACTGATTTCTGTCCCTCCTCCAGCCTACCCACAGCTCCTCCTAAACAGCATCTCCCAGGCAGCACGCCCCTCACACCGACGTTTCCAGCTACTTCCACATGGCAATGACACCTGTCCTAAAAGGCCTCTGTACTCATCGCTTTCCATCAAAAGGTGTTCTCCGTGGCACTCAAACCTGCAGGCTATTCAACTCTGTATATCCCTTTCTCAGCCGATGCCTGGAGAATTGACATCCATGATTCACAGAATCATAGAACAGTTAAGGTTGGAAGGGACCTTTAAAGGTCATCTAGTCCAATCCCCAAACTTGCAAGAGCTCCAAAGCATGAGCTGGTTAGTAAAAAGGCAAGATTAGACAATCTTCTCCACAACAGTGGTCTCGTGGTATCAGAATTATGCTTTAGCCCTGTTCTTCCAATATAATTCAGAGAAACGCAGAGAGGTCTACCTTCCACCATGGTCTTCAGACTTTTGAGCAAACACCTATACACACATTCCTGACAGGAGGGTAATGCCTTTATTTCCTTGCATGTTCTTTATGGAAAGTTGTCCCTCTCATGGTCATTCCAGTTGCCCAAGTAAATCCCCAGGCGTCCACTTCTTATGCTTTTGTTTTTAATCACCGATGTGCGTCAACAGCAGTTTCCTGCCAAGAAAGCCACACAACACCAGCCTAAGTAGGGCTGCGTGCATCTCCTTGATGAGCACTGTGAAGGCAGCTCACCTCCTCCGTTCTCCCAGCCCTGCTTTGCCAACCCAAGGTTAGGCAGGCTGGACTCGGCTGTTTCAGGTGCCCTGACAAGCGGTGGGTGAGTTTCCCACACGCTTCAGCATCCTCCTACGTTCCAGGAAGAACTGGTTGATTTGTGCAATAAGGAAACAACAGGGCAAGAGACAGGCAGGAGAGGGAAGGGCCGAAAGGAAAGGCTTCCTTCCTCCCTGTTTTACAGTGGAAGAACAGGTTTGTTTAATTGAGTTTTAATTTGCGAAAATTAGATTGCAATTTTGTGAGGTGCACCACAGAGCCTACGCCTGTAGGTGCAAGCATCCAAGGAAGTCATTCCTTAGGTTAGGTAGCTGCAGCGTCTGTGGACAGAGGCAAGAAAAAACATGAGTTAAGGACTAGAGAAAGTCTATTACAGACAATTCAGAAGGACAGGGACTGCAGCTTCAAAACGGAGATCAAATTCCTCTGAAACTCAACTGTATTTCATATCTCCAAAGGCTGAGTGTTACTTATAGCATTTTTGGATAGAAGAAGGATGTATCACGCAACAGCATCTTTCAAACTGCACAGCATTAGCTGGCCACACACGCCAGCTCCCTGCGAGCACCACCACCTCGTATTTCTGACTCCCTACCAAAACACGAGTCAGAGCATTACGAGGACCTGCATGGCTGCTAGATACCCACACAGAGATCTGGAGGAGGTGGCACAGGAAGCCCCTCAGCTCAGTTTTCCCCGGCACACCAGCTGTGAGGAGCTCCCAGCTCCTCCGCAGAAGCCTAACCTCTCCAAAGAGAGGCATGCCAGAATGGCCAAATGACTGTGGAGAACCAGGACATTGCCATTACGTTTCTTTTCAGAGCAAAAGGCTTGTTCTCATCTTAAGACTCAGGTTTAGATATTAACTACTAGATTTAACTCTTTTAGTTAATTTAACTAAAATTAACTAATAGAAAAATCCTGGAAATTTGACCCCCTGGATTAGTCCCATGTTCCCACCCAGCAGCATCACAAATCCAATCACTGGGCTTTTGCACAAAGGTCGGTCCCACAGCAGAGGTCTGTCCTGAGAGGTACAGAGCAGCAAAGCTTCTGGAAGATAAATGGGCAAAGCAACACCATACCCTTTTTCAGACACCTGACATAATTTTTTTCATCTGCTATAATCAGGCGCCAGCACAGGGAGAAGTGACTGTTTCCCCACAGGTAGTTCCAGGATTCGAGTCAAAGAGCAGTTTGCTAAGGTAGTGCCGGGCCAGGCTCTGGGTTAAGTGTGATCACAGACGCGCGAGTCCCAGGCAGACGTGCTCCTGGAAGGCAGAGACTGCGGTAAATGGGAAGACACGGGGCTCCAGTTGCAGCTGTGGCTATAGAGAGGCATGTTGGAGGACACCTCAGCAGCCTGCCTGCCCCTAGGGACGAGAGCCATAGATAAGATGTTCTCATTTCACTCCCTGCCTCATTATTAGTTGCAATTAGCACGGGCCATGCCGATGTCAGCTGTTTCCAACGGGGAAACACACAAGGAGACCGACACGTAACCCGATGTTGCCAGCAAGCGCTGCTTCAAGGATCCCTGCTGCTGCTTCAAAGCCAGGACCTCCTACACTGCTGAAGAAGTGACCCTGTGGCTGAAGCCCCCCGCACCCCAGCAGCCTCCCCACGCCAGCAACTTCAGCACCGCGCTGCTGGCACCATTTGGCAGGTGCCTGCAAGGTTTAACGCCTCCGTCTGTGCCAGTTCACTGTTGACCCTGGCACCTCGCCGGCAACACCGGCATCGCAGCCACCCTGCCATACACACCCCCTTCTCCTCCCGAGACCCCCCTTAACTTTTTCTGTCCCCTGCTTCATGCCATACATCCTGATCTACAGGCCTTACATTTGCCAGGGAACGAGTTCCTCGCTGCCAATGACTCTGAGCCCCTTCCCGTGCCAATATTTGGTCTTCGCTCTTGTGGCACAACTGCGGTGCCCAACACTGTCTTCTAAAACAAAGTACCTCGGCACTCTCCTTTTACACAGAGAAATGGCAATGGGGAACACTGAAGGTAATGCACCTAATTAAACTAAGTAGTTATAATTACATCAAGTCAAGCTAGTTGCAAAGGGGATAACAACGACCTGATCTGCTGTTACAGAATGACCACACAGCTTGGTGTGTGCCAGAACTGACAGGCTCAGGGGACTCCATTAGCAGTAGTTTACAACAGCCAGTTTTCTTCAAAAGGAAGGATTAAACGTAGTTTGTTTTCTCATCTAGTAATAAATATTCAAAAACATGTTAACAGTAATAAATTAGCAATGTAACTCTATATTAAAGCATTCATGTACCTCTAAAACTAGACCAGTAGCAGTTTACCTTGGAAAAATAAGTTACAGGTGCCAACTACACTGAGCTGGTATGAAGCCCTATAAAGCAGGATCTTGAATAGCCATTTTCAAATAAAATCTCATTGTTTAAACAACACTACCTGTACATTCCAGATCTCAGATTTACTTGCCATAGCAGCCAACAGGCACCTTCCATCGCCCAGATGACCCATAAATATTCCCTGCAGAGCGTACAGGCGAGGTAAAGTAAAAGAACTGTCTGTCCAAAGGAATTTTCCAGGGAGAATAGATTTTGTCTGGCTCCTCGCCCATTAAACCTACCCCTGTTCTCCAGAGACCCAAAGGAGAAAATGACAGCAGATGAGCTTTTAGTCTTCTGGTTGATATCTGAGCTAATAGCCTAAGACATTCAGCAGAATTATAAAACAGTAAGTGGCTCACCTCCAAACACTGGAATTAATCCTAGGATCCTGACAGCTTCTCATTATGAGGTCCAGCGGCCTCCAGAAGGATGACTCAGGCAGGGAGCTGGGAAGTGCTGAGTCACAAAGCACCTGACCATTGGCGTAAGGGCTCAGGCTCCAGCCGCAGCCCCTCGCATGCCCCCTGCACCGCCACCCACTGCACCCGAAGCAGCTCCCCCTACACCAGGCACCACGCACAATACCTGTTACAATCAGCGAGCGAAGTTTCACAAACTTTTGTCAGCATCAGGTGTTTCTGCAGCAAGATCTAGCAGATGACTAGACACCAGTAGCAAATGGCACGTGCCTGGCTTTGCTGCCTGCTCTCCAGAAGGGACACTGGTCTTCTCCTGGAGGAGCAGCAAACCCAGCGCTAGCAGGTCTCCACAGGGTACACAGGGTTGCCACCCACTGCTTGAATCTGGGATGCAACTGTACTGTCATCTTCCAAAGGACCATCCCTCACAGGGCTGGCCAAAACCATCCCATGAAACTGCCTCGTTCATACGGACCAACAGCATCTCTTACCAGCTGCTTTCCATTGGGAACCTTAAACCAAAAATCGGACACATGCAAGACAGGGAAGCTCCCTCGGCAGCCGCACTGGGCAGGGCAGAGCTAAGCACCAAGTACCACAGCAGCAGGAGTGATGCAGAGGAACGAGGAACGTAAGACTTGCGCTTACCTATCGAAATAAGAAACTGAACCTCACGTTTCTCCAGCTGCAGCTCCAAACCAGGGGACTTCCAAAAGTTCAGCTATGTTCTCTAGGAGGACAAAGCACTAGCACTTGAGGCAGCAATGCCTTGCTGCCAGCTCTCCTAATGGTGCCTGTGGGCCTTCCTCACAAGGGTTTGTCGCACCTGCTGAACCTACCTCAGCTACTGCCAACTTAACGCTGCGTGGAAAGCAAAACAATGTGAAACTGAGTAAGGCAGTAATATGATTTCAAAAGCAAGGCTGTGAGGCTGATGCAAAAATCTACTGCAAGGGAACACCACAGAAGAGCGACCTTGACTCAAGCTCTAGAGCAAGACTACTCCAAATTAAGCAGGCATGCCATCACAGCAACAGCAGTGCTGTATTCGATGTCATGCCAGTAATCAACTACATTTTCAGGGACTGCAACACATCAGAGATGCATACACAGTTTTTACCTACCTTTTCCATTCCTGCTACCATCATCTTGCTGTTACCCTGGTTATTCACCTCCTCACCTAACAAGCAAGAGCTATACAATCACTAAACATCATTTGTAAACACTGCACCAGTTCGGAGCAGTTCTGACAGTTAAGGTATAACTACAGTGTAAATATGAACTGTACTCTTTTAAAGGCAGAAAGATAAGATCTCAGGGATGATAAAGCATCTGGAAAAAGGAAGAGTGAAGAAAAAAACAAACAAATCTCTACAGAGAACTTTGAATAAAAGAAATTTTTTTTATTTTGTCCCCTTTAATTCAGGTTATCAATTTCATCAGCAAAAGTCCATCAGGAGGTTAGATAAGCAAGACTCCACTTTTTAAATACATGTACCATTTATTTGGCTGCTTACTAAAACACTGGAGAAGTCTTCAGAAAGTTAAGTCAGAATTTTTAAGTGGGCAATTCTAGGACTTCATACAGAGCATCAGGAAAAGAAATCTTTCAGGCAGCTTCAGAAATAAACTCCCTGCAAATCAAATATTAGAAAGGAATACAGAAAGCAAAGTAGTATTAGCTAGAGACAGGATAATTACAGGAAGTTACTGTCTTGTCTTCTGTAGTAATAAAATCTGACAGCTCCTTCACTAAAAGCCCATGGGTCCAATACCAAGTCCAAGTCAGGGCATAAATCCAGCTAGAGTGTTAGACTAGCACCGTTTTATAGCACGCTCATATAGCTGAGTTTTCACTTGAGGTAATAAAAAGTGCTTCTATCTGGTAACCAAGGGAACATCAAGAACACAAGCTAGGCAACTGATTCAATATTTAAGAAACACATGCAGCCCTCACCATCACATCTAAGTATGTCGTTCCTTGTCTCGTCATTTCAGGGCAGCTCCTGTGGAGCAGACAGGACTGAATTATAAAGATTCAGAAATAACAGCCACTCATTGCACTGCTGACCACTGTAACGAGGCCTTGCTGACTTGTTTTAAAAAACCAAACCAAACCAACATATAATCTGGAGGTTATACATAAAAGATGACACTGATACGTCACAAGCAGCACCACTGGCAACAAACACATGCAGGTAATTAAAGGCCTCCTTCTCCCAGATGAAGAGCTGTCCTGTCTCGTTACCCTCTTCTCTCCACACAGTATGGCATCCATCCCTACCAGGCATGTCCATCCCCTCCCAAACCACCACCAGGTGCCAGCCCTCAGCTCCCTTTCCCCAGAGTCTCTCCAGCCCGGCCACCTCTGCATGTGATCCAGCCCACATCAGCTGCAGGGGCCCTGAGAGCTGAAGCAAAAGGAAGGGGGAATGTCCTGGAGAGATGGAGCCACGGCAGACCCAGCATCTGGCCAACTGTTCATGTCTTCCTCACTCAGTCGTGCAATATACTCTGTGTTCGCAGGTATAACTACTGAGCATCGAAGAACTTCAGAAGGAGAACCAGAAAACCTTTGTCTTTACTGCCACAACGCAGTGCTCTTAAAGTAATATGAAAGTTACTACCACATAGAAACCGTCTGTCCTGATAATATGGACTTTGAACCTCCCCCGCTTCAGAAGGGATGCTCAAGCTGAGCAGAGCACCACCCAAGGTTACCAGGAGTGAGACACAAGGGCAGTGCTTAAGCACCTTTCTGCAAACGCATACAGCTAGGAGCAAAAAAATACCACTGCCCACAGAGAGTTTACAACCAAGGACTTTGCTGTGTGCATTGGATTCCTAAACCCACTTCTCTGCAGATACATCAGGGCAGCCCCAGTTCATTTAGCAACAGGGCAGTGAGTATGGGGTTTGGGATACGGAAAACCTAAAGTCCCTTTTTGCATCTCCTGGCAGGCTGCAGAAGACCCTTTCTGTAAAAATTAATTTTCACAGGAGCAGAGAATCTATCTTCATAATTCTAGCACTTCACTGAAACACTGCTCAAGCCATTACTCCCATCTCCATTTCCTTCGGGTTTGAATCCAGCTTCCATGTGTTTCAGAAGTGAGCGTCCTAATTATGTGGAACCAAACCCTTCTGCTTCTGTCTCGAGGTCTCGTGGAGTCTCACCCAGGAGAGACTCAGCCTTAAAACAAAGGCAGTTACGTCTTAGTTTGTGAAACACAAAACAACCGGCTAAAGGTAAAGCGAACGGCTGCAATCACAGAACATTAACTTGGACAGGACTTCAGTATCAACACGGTGACATCAACTATGTCACTCCTCAAATCAGTAGTGAAACCAAGTCTTTCAGTGAATTCACTGTGTAATTTACCAAAAATAGTTTACTGGAGTTGGGAAGCGAACAGGCTGCAGGACTGTCCCACCTGTCCTCATCCTTTACTGGAGAGAGAGTCGAGCAGTGGCCGATGAAGAATTTTAGATGCTTGAAAGGGGACCTCAAGCACTAGATGTAGCACAGGGAAGGGTGAAACAGGACGGAAGGGGCGGCAGTCGCAGCGCTCAGGCCGGCCCGTGTGTATTTTGCAGGTAGCGCCTGCGAGCCCGTTGTCACACCTCCCTGCGAACGGCACCGCGAAGCGATCTTAATGAGTTCTTGCCATCACAGCCGGAGAAAAAGCAGGTCATCCAGCCTGTACACACGGCTTGCGTCATGCCCTTCCCCGCTCCCTTCCCAAGGGAATGACACGGAACGCCGGGTCGTGCGCGGCCCGCGGCAGCGCAGCCCGGACCCCCGACACCCCCCGGCAGCGACCCGGAGCCGCTTCCCAGCCGCTGCCCACGGGAACACTGGCATCCCGGGGGGCAGCGCTGCGGAACGCCGCCATCCCGGGGCGGGGGCGTGGGGGAAGGGGGCTGCGCTCCGCCAGGCGCCTCCGAAGGCAGGGCCCGGCACACACCCACCGCCTCGCTGCGGGGGCGCTAGCGATGGGGGAGGTGCGGTGAGCCCCCCCGAGCTCCCCCCGCGGCGGAGCCGGGATGAAGGCACGGCGCAGCGCTCGCCGGCACCGCCCCCCCTCCATCCCCACCCCGGGGCAGGCGGGGGGCTGCGGCAGGAGCCCCCCCAGGGAGCCCCGGCGCGCACGGCCGCGGGCGGCTCTGCTGACTCACAGTCCGGCCCGGCCCGGCCGCCCCCCGCCGCACTCACCTGCGGGCCGCAGCCGCTCCGCAACCCGCCGGGGGGGCCGCGGCCACGGGCTGCCAGGCGGCGCGGCGCGGCCGCGCCGTTACAGGCGCCGCGGTCCCGGGGCCCCTCCGCGGGGTCGCCGCCGCCCTCCTCGCCGGCGGGGAAGAGCCCGCAGCAGCGCTGGAAGCGCGCCACGGGCTGGGAGCCGCGCAGGGTGCCCAGCAGCCGGGCCATGCTGCCGGCAGCGCCGCCGCCACCACCCGCCCGGCGCCCGGCGGCCCCGCGGCCACGGCCAGGTGCGCCCGCCCCGCCCCGCCCCGCCCCGCCCCGCACAGGTGCGGTGCCCGCCAGCGCCCTCTGCCGGCCGGGCCGTGCGCCTGCCCCCGCGCTGCCGGGGTACCCCGGCCGGCCCCCGCCCGGCGGCGGCGGGAAATTCAGTGCGGTTTTTTTTTTAAATGGCTGTATAATTTATTAGGTGCACCCATAAGCAGCTGGGAAACTTTTCTGTTCTTTTTCCTGTTTCTCAGATACATGAAACATCCACAAGGGTAGCATTTCAATTAAAAATTGCATTTATATTGCTTAATTCCTTCTACATAGACTGACTTCCGTACAGCTGGATGAGTTCGGTCCATAGTGCCTTCACGGTTATTGTCATTGTATTACAGACAGACCCTTCAAAACGATTTCATTCTTATTTTGTCCCCCTATGTGGCGACACGCACAAGAGTTTTTAACACGTTCATCTGAAGAGTAAAACTGCTGCCCCGCTGGTGCGGCTGGGAGTTCTGCTGCTGATGGCAGTGAGACAGGAGCTCATCCAGGGACACAGCGGAAAGAAAGAATGCAGGAATGAATGTGCATGGCCAGCACTGGCACTCTGTAGGTATTTTAAAACTTCTCTTTGCCAACCACAAGTCAATATTTATCTGATCTGCCTACATACCTGTGTCTCCCCATTGTCATTATAATACTTCCCAAGTATTAAAATAGAACTAACAGCTTGTAGCCAGCTTCTACCTAATTCTTCTTCAGGCAGACACCTAGGTTAGTGGGAGTGTGCCTCAGCAGCCGGCCAATAAGAATTCAGGATGACTGAGATTTCTTTTCCAAACTTACTCTAAACCTAATAAAGCCCCCAAAATAAAAAATTAAAATAAAATAAATAAATATTTTTAAAAAAGCTGGGAGGGGATTTCTACCTAGTGTTAATTTTAATCCGCCTTGTCCATGTCTTTGAGCACTCCAGCTCTTGGTTTGTCTTGAGGCTTCCAAGAAAGCCACAGAGGGTATGGGAGGAAACTGCTTTGAAGAGTTTACCCTTTTCTTGGCATTAGCCCTTAGATTACGTTAGTAGATTGTTTTAGCAGAGGCGTTTGCACACAACAGCTACGTGCAGGTTTACCCCTGTATTTCCTTACGCCAGCTTGAGTAGTAAAGTGCTGGATAAAGCCAGGCCTGGGACCCTCCTGCTGCTCTGTGGGATGGGAACACCAGAGCAAGCCAGCCCTCCCACCTCACAAGGGAATCCGCACGCGGATACGAACCCCTGGGGAATGGGGGGAAAAGCAAAGCTGGAATTGCAATGTCACTGAAAAAAAAATGCAACCCCGGGTCTGAAGCATGCCTGAAGGATCTTTAAGCACCCCTTAAGTCAAGACTGCAGTAACCCTTTGCAAAATCAGGCTGCATGCGTAAGGGATGCTGCCTGTCATTCCTAGCTTAGAAATGAGCTGGCCCTAATTAGGTTGGTGGCGTGGGGACATTTTACAAAGGTGCTTGGGGGCCCAGGGGTGCAAATATCCAGCTAAAGGGATTTGTGGAAAACCTGGAGAGGCAAGATGCCTAACACTCATTAAATCAATATAAGCAATTATAAGTGGTACATAAGCCAATGATGGCACAATTCGGGCTGCCTGATGGCCCCATCCCAGACACGCTCATTTCCAGGCATGCTGCTGGCAATTCCGCCCCTGGCCTGTCAGGTACCTAACAGGTACGGGCACAGCTGCAGGATGCAGGGGCGCAGCTTTGGGAAGAGGGAAGCACAGGTACTTCCAGGATGGCCCAGAGGATCGTAGGAAGGACTGTAGCATATCAGCAGGAGGTGTCTGCACCACGAAGAGGATGGAGGGTTTGAGGAGAGAACCGAGGGCAGAAGAATGACTGTTGCAGTGGGAATTGCCTAGTAATACAGAGCAAAAATCTATAGGAAGTTTGTTTTATCATTTGCACTGCTCAGGGAACAACTTGTTTATTCTTGCTCGAACCGAGAGTATGAATCATTCCTCTTCTATTCCTCTTTCAGAACAATGCTCTAATCACATTTTCCTGAGACCTACCTCTGATGGCCAAGAAAAATACTCAAGGTTTGGCTCCTTGAAAGATTTGCTTTAGAAAAAAAATCTCAAAAGTAAACAAATGAAAAATTCAAGAGCTGTCCCGGCCCATACAGATTTTCTGACATTTAGAAAGGCAGTTTTCTGTAAAACCAGTGGAAAAAACATCACTACAAAGGACTAGATGAATAGCATTCTGAGAGTGTTTAAAAGAAGCTATTTATAAACTGTCCAGCTACAAAACCCGTTTTTAAAGCTTTAGCTGGTGAAACTACCTCATCTAAGGCCAAAATATCTCACTAATAGCTGGTCAGCATTCAGCTATGTTTTCACAAGGGAAGAAAATCACCTCTGGGCTGAGGATAAGCATGGAAGATGAGGATACAAAGGACAACTTTTGAGAAAGCTGAAAATAGTGCCTTATGCTGAAGGCATTTCCTTAACAACAACGGGTGTCACTGTCATGACGGTGGATAATTTTGCCTCCAGCATCAACAAAGCTAACAGCAAAGTACAAATTCCACGACTGGGGGTGGAAAATGATGCTAGGAGAACACAGCTCAGTTTTCGAATGCCAGCGTGAGTTTGCAATCCTGACATCCAGACAAGTCTTGTTTTGACTTGTAAGCCGAGGGAATGGGTCTGGAGGAGCAAATACGAGCATGACTTTTACCATCGCTCTGCAGACAGCAACCGCGTTTCGCTGCAGAAGATTGTACTTCGAGTTACTTCAGCTGACAGCCCTTTGAGGTGGCGGCAGGTTGTTAGTTATACACACAAATGTCAGAGCTGCAGTTTTCTAAGCCAAAAAACACTGGGATGATGTGAACGTGGACAAACCGAAGCCTCGGCTGAAACTGCCGTAGAGCAGGCACAGTCACTGCGTTATGAGATGTCACTGGTATCAGGGGAAGGGACTCGCTAGTACCTTTGATACCAAGGGGTGATGGAGGTTTGGCAGGGCAGAGCTACAAACACCAGCACGTTGGGACTGGGGACCACAGAGCCTGATGGTGGGATGTGGGATGTGCCAGAGGGAGGGGTGGCACTCAGGGTTCTGCTGCAATCCCTCTTCTTCAGCATTTGAAGATACTTATGGCTAGACGCAGAAATCCTTTGGCCAGGCAGTGAAGACAGAAGTCCCACCAACTCATCAGTATCACAGCACGTTGTATTTGAACAGGTTTTGAACAGATTTTCTTTCCCAGCTTTATGCCATACGTTTTCACTATCCTCAGTCATTTTCTCAATGTACTTAGAGCCCAACAATTCCATCTTCCTTCGCTATTTCTTGGCAATTTGCATTTTTCACTGTTTATGATGCAGAAGAAACCATTAAAATCTGTATGTTTGAAAAGTTCCGACTATTCTTTTTATAAGATTCCTGCATTTTCATTTTATTTAGTTGACATGTTACTGAAGACATTATTTTGGATCTGAGACTTTTGTACCGAATGTCAGACCCAACCACCCACTAACCTCACAGGGAACAAAATGGAGCTTTCTCAGCTTAGCTGGAAGAACTTAAGATTTTGAAGTATAGTGGAGAGATGGCGAATATCTGTAGAAGGTACCCTTGGAAACTGATGCATGAGAGACCATGCTTTTCACAGCACTGGAATCTTTTGCTTTTGATTTAATGCATATCAAAGCTCAAAAAAAATCACTTTGAATAAATTTTCCAAACACAATACATTTTGAGGAAATTTCCTTAGAAAAAAATTTTTTGCAACATAGGTCAATACAGAAAGAATCCCACCGGGCTTGGCTCTGCAGCAGTAGGAACGGTCTTGTGTCTTCAATGTAAAGCCATGGATAGGTGCAATTTTCATTGAACCTCTCCCAGATTTGATCTCCATTTGAGATGTAACGACAGAAAACCTGCTTGATTTGGTACAACAGGAGTCCACACAGCTGTAATGGGTCTTAAGCCTGCACGCTTTGTATGCCTTTTCTGACTGTGAGAAAATGTTTGCTATGCAAATATCTTTATTTTAACTGAGCAGTATAGCTAGATTGGAACACGCCTCTGTAGTACCTCCACAGCCTTCAACACACTGAGCACACGCGGATTGTCTTTGCACAGATGGTCTTAAAAAGGTAATGCTCCAGCACAGGGTATGTGCGAAATATATCGGTCCTTTAGGGTCCCAGCTGCTCATCAACTCCCATAACCTTAGGCAAGGGAAGAAATGGAATTGTAGACCCACATTTTTATAATTCTCACATAATTTTATGGCAAAATCCTTATTTTATATATAGTCATATTTTCAGTTTTAGAGAATGTAAGTACAAAAGCAAAGTGAATTTGGGAACTTGGGAAGATGAAAGCATCCCCAAAAACTGCAAGAAAGAGAATATGCTGAAGCTGCAGCTGCTGTCTCGGGTAGGAATAATTAACTTTTCTGTTTGCAGTGTAAGTAACCAGATAATGGTATGTAATTGCTTATGATTTGCACTGCTTGAAATGGTATTGCTAATTTCCAGTGATGATTAGCATGTCATTTAAATAATTATTCTGCACCATATCACTTGGACACTTCAATTGCACGCACATCTACTGTGAAATTTCTAGAGGTGTTCTCAACATTTCTGGCTATTTGTAGGCTATACCATACCTTGGCTGTTTCAGTGTTTTGGGAAATAACAGCAGACAAGAAATTGATAATGCTCTGTTTAAATACCGAATTTAACCCCTAAGAAATTTTAAAAGCCTGACTGTCATTAGAGTTGACCTGTCTGATTTTATTTGCAATACCACATACTATTTCTGGAAAAAAATCTGATTGTCTCAAGAGCAGTCTAGGCTTAAATTGGTGAAAATATCTCTGGGTTGAGTTTTGTCTTGATGTACTTGAAACCATGGAAAGGGTTTCGAGTTGTTTTTTTTTTTACAGCAGCTCCCTTGCCGCTGCCTGGTGCATCTCTGCTTACAGCAGCCAGTGCCTGGACTGAAAGGACAGCACAAAGACAAGGGAATTGGGCAGCCTCTGTAAATCACCCCTGTGAAAGGACCTGGGAAGGTCTCTGCTAGCAGTGACCAGCTCCTGGGCCGTTATAAGCAGCATCCCTGGAGAGGGGCAGCCTGACAGTACACCTTTGCTGTAGGGACGCAGACCCTGCTGGAAGGGCTCGGCTGAACAAACACCCTTTCTCTGTGCTTGTTTTACCCTGAGACATCTTCTGGCATGCTCTGTTGAACAAATCCTCATTCAGCCTGTGAAAAAAATGATGACAACACAACAGTTCCCGAGTAATTATTATCGAATACAGCATAATACCCTACTTTTTACAAGTTCCCTGTCTTTGAGGCAAGCTCTGTCTCCAGAGAGGCGGGTTTTGCTCTGAGCCCATGTGTGCAGAAGGGAGCCTGAACACGGCACGTTGTCCTTAAGCAGCCAGCTGCTAACAGGCACCTCACACCCAGCATGTACAACACCAAGCGAAAACGGTTGGAAAGGAGCTGCTGATTGTAATCACATCCCTTTTCTGAAGGAAAAGTACTGGATACTCACTACTGCTGGGGAGCAGCAATTCGTCTCACCCTGGCAGACACCACACCAAACGCCCTCTGTGCACTGCATGTTTTTTCCATGGTTCTCCATCCTGTTCAGAGCAGAGGATGGATTTGAAAGCTGGGTACCTCTCCATCCTGCCCTTTGACAGCTTCTCCTTAGGGACACTTCACATGAAACCTCCTGCCATCATTTTTTAAGCTACAGCATTGTTTTCTAAATGTTTGTCACTGCCTGATGACAGCATGAGTCACTACTGTCAGACACTTGTTAGGAATGCAACAGGCTGAGGTTATTTTGCTTTCTTCTAAACTCTGTTTATTTGCGGGATGGAGCTGAGCATTGCCAATGCAAGTCAACCTGGCCATCAGGATTGTTCAGCACCTGCAGAGACTCAGCCAACAAAAAGTATCCTGAGAAGGGCAACAGTGGCTTTTGCTGGGAGCTGTTGACTTGTTAATTTATTTTGTTTCCAGGCAGTTTATGAGTTTCAACAAAAAGTCTGTTCTGGAGTTAACAGGCCAGAGAAGGAAGGGTGGGAGTGGAAAATGAGCAATGAAATGGACTGAGGCTAGTGCAGCCAGTTCATAGATTTATTTTGTTTGTATGCAGGAACTTTGGGTAACTAACGTTTTTGCAACCACTAAAAAACATACTCAGTCAATTCATTCAACTGTGAAGAACTTTGAAATTCTCTACTTTTCATTCTACTGCCACCCACATTACAGATGCCAGCCTAAAACCATAATTAGCTTTTGGGGTTTTTGCTTTATTTCTACTATTTACATGACAAACCTTAATGTCATTGATCCTATTTTAAAGACAGCAAAAAATCCCACACCCATATGTCAACGCTTTAACATTGATTGACTGGCAGTAAACCAAGGAGGATATATATGTACATTTTATGGTATAGTAGATAGAAACAATCATTAGGAGGTCTGAGAGCACTTGCCTTGATTCATTAGAAATAACACAAGTCATCCGCTTCAAACACTGGAAGCTACGAAATTAACTGTACAGGGCAGTAAGAAAAACCCTTTTATATTCTGGGAATTTGCCCTGTTTCTAGCAATTAATACTCACCTGCTGATGAGGCAAGGGTACTGCTATTCTTGCATTTGGATAAGTAAAGTTGAGATTACTATTTCTTCCAGGTGTGACCAGCATATTTCCAGAGCATCAGGTGGTCCTGCCCTTGCCTTCTGAAACAGTTTGCAACCCCTTAAAAAGTGACCATTTCCAGACCAGGAGAAGAAAGGAAGGAAAAGGGATTCATAAGGAAGACAGAAATACAGGGCTACCCTGCACTTACAGACCCCGTTGTGGAGACACCACTGAATTCTGACCCAGGCAGACTGAGGAGATGGCTTGCTTGGGCAGCTCCCTCATCCCTGTTAAGAATGGAGTTATAATGGATCCTCCACCTCTACTAACTCACGGTAGGAGTGATTTTCTACTATGCCTTACTCTCAAAGCACACATTTTGCTGTTGAAATGTATTTAAATATCACCAAATGGCAGGCATTTTCAGTATTTTTTTGCAGGAGAGAAACGTGGCCAACTTGTTCATCTCCCTTTAATGCAAACTCTATCAACTGTCTGTACAGCTATTTTAATAAACCTCAGATTTAACTATTTTGGTAAAAATCTGTTCTCCGCATCAAATTGTTGAATACCAGATATCATCCGAGAGGTGACCGATCACACCTGACAGGAGCTGCTGCACCCTCTGACTGGGAGGATGGATGTTACAGCGCTGCAGCCTGGCCTGGGGCTCTCCCATGGACACTAAGACTTGAGACATCTGTTGATTGTTTTAGAGAGGATAGCCATGCCCACCCTGTTCTCTCTATTGGTTTGTGCTCATGTGGGGAATATGCATTCCTTTGAAAGACAGTGGTAGCACTATCATTTTTGACCATCCACCATAGATCATCCATCTGGTTGGCAGATTTCCTGGCAACAGCTGAAGAGAAAATCATGTTTTAACTCCTTTTCTAAGCAGTTATTAGGTCTCTAACAGTGCAAGAGTTGAGAGAAGTTGCATTCCAGGGGTGCTTTCTTCCATTAGCATCTACAAATCCAAGCCACAACCATAAGTCAATGTCCGTGCTTCTGGCAGAATTCATACAGAAACTGTGGATGAGCTTCTGAAATCTTATTTGAAGCCTCAGAGAATCAAAGAGACAAGACTATAGAAATAAATAAAACAAAAATATTGATCCAAATACATTGGGTACAAGCATTTCTCTGAGATTACGGGATGAGGTTTTGAGGACAGAAGTGTCCCAGAAACCTGAAGTGGCCCTAAGAAAATAGGGTATTTTTCTCTCTACACAAAAAAAGTCAGTATAGATCACATCTCCCAAAATGAGATATATGATGATTTCTAGCATGAAAAATGAATTGCCTCTTCTGCTGTTGATAAAATCATCCAAAAGTCTTTCTTTAAAGTGACTGCCAAAGCAAGCTTGTTTTCCACTGACTTTGTAATCTACATATGAAAGACCTAATCTGGAATTAGACCTCAGCCAGGCTCCCGATTATGTTCCCCCAGGTCTAAAAGTGGAAAAATTATGCATGCAGGGCCTGATTCTGTACTCACTAAGGAAGGTGCAACTAGGGCAACTGCAATGAATCCAGTGGAATTCTTCCAAATTGGCATTCGCTACTGGGAGTACAAATTTAGTCCACATTTTTGTGGGGAAAACAATTGTGAACAAAAAATTGGCAATTTAATCAATTTTCAAGTATTCTTACTCATTACACTCAGGAACCATATACTCTCCAATTAAAGTAATTTAGATTTCAAGTTAGGATGAAGGAATCTCTTTCTTGACTCAGCTAGAACCACAATTTTAGCTAACTGGTGAGTTTTCTCTCCAAATGTAACATCCTGAGTTCTCACCCCCATCACAAAGACATCCCAGTTGTTAGTTGTTTTTGTTCCAAAATATTTAATATCTAATCAACCCATTAGAAACAAGCTTCTCATCTTCCTTTCCAATATTATGAAAAGCAGTGGGCCAGCAGAACAGACTATACAGCAGGCGTATGCCAAGTAACAAATCAGATATCCCTTTACTTCTAGAGTTACAGTCACCCTTGGCGGGTTTAGAAGTTGGTTGCATCCCTTTTGGCAATCTCCATCGCCCTGTAATGCTGGCGATCCGTTCACTGTGAGTTGCTTGGCTTGTTCGGCAGAGTCAATTAGATGGCTGTTGTATCCCCTCTAAGCTGCCTCTTCTGGAGGTTGTGGAGTCCTGGTCCATTGGGTTCCCTTTGTAAGGAAGCTCTTCCCAATCCTTAGTCCTTTTTGCTCTTCCCTGAACACTTTCCTTCCTAGAGAAGAGGCACCAGAAGAGCACCCAGTGGTCAGTACGTGGCTGATACAGTGGCAAAATGGTGTTTTCTCTTTTGGCCTATAATTGTTCCTAATTTGCCCCTAACACTTGGCTTGCTTTTCTGATACCTCTTTTCAAAGCAGAGGCTGCACTTCTCCAGAGTTGCAGAGATCCAGGTAGGTTTTAGGTTAACATCAAGTGATTTTCAAATCTGTTATTTCTTGTGAGAAGACATTAATGTTTGTCTGGAGGGAAAAAGAAACTAAACCAAATCCAAAAAACTCCCATGTGTTCACTTTCAGCTCACAAAAATTTACAATTTTAATATCTGAATATATGCAATAGTATGAATGCAAAAATCCCCATACCCTTCATCTGTTTCTCATTCTGAATAAAATTGATTTAAGCACATATACATAATGTTGTGGTCTGAGCAATAGCAGTTGTTTCCAAGCTGACTTAAAAAAACATGTCCCTGTCATTATCAAGGATAAAAACTTGTCCCATTTGAAGCTGATGAAAATATTTTTACCAGCTTCACTGAATCAGGATTTTACTTCAGTGATAACCATCCCTATATTAATTTAGCATTACCAATGATATGCTGTAATAAAAGCAGTGACTGAAACACATACTGAGTCTTTGAGACAGAGCTCCCAAAGCACTGCATAATCTTTTAAAGCAATTCCGCATAGGAACAGCTTTTCTCTCTCAGCACAAAGCAAGGACAATTTAGGTAGCAGAAAGTAACTGCCCAAGAGCAAACAGCCATGCTGGTAATTCACTAATTACTCTAATCACCATTATTAGTAATTATTAATTTTGGCCATATTTTCCTGCTGAGCTGCTTTAATGCGGCCAGCATAGGCATTACACTTAGCTAATATGAAGCCCCAGGGTGCCACATGACACACGGCAGCCCCGCATCCCGAAATTCCCTGCTCCACGGAGATCTGCCTCCTTGCCGAGGCTCCTGCGGCAGCATGCTGCACCAAGCAAGCCCCAACAGGCTCTGCCAGCCCCACACAGCCTCCTAGAGCAGCATCCAGTGTCAAATGCAATGCTCACTATTGCTGTGACACAGAAAACACAGGGCTGGCCAAAACCAAGGGCTTCTCTGAGGTCATCTCTCTGTTTCTCTTTATAGCATGGTCCTTTTTGAAAAAACAACAGTTAAATCGGTGCAGTCCCTGGATTCTTTCTCAATTATATCATCAGCAAAGGGCTCAAAGAAGTGCAGTTTGCTTAGTAGAAGGTAAGTTCTATAAAAACACATTTGTCTGTAAAGCTGCAAACAACCTGGAAGACCACACCGATTTAACTGTTTGGATGAGATTAATTAAATCCCGGTAAACACCCAGAGCAGATCTGCTCTAACACAGAAACACAGTTCTTGCTTCGGGGAGCTGCTAATAAAGCTCCACACACAAGAGAGATGCGGCTCCTCGGGCGGCACTTGGCTGTGCCACAGGACCCTGGGGTGCACGGCTCTGCTGGCCGAACGCTTGGTGCCAATACTCCCCTTAGCTAGGTTCAACGTAAATCTGCCGGAGACACCTCCGCCTGAGCTGCAGAGTTAGCCCACATCTGCCATCAGCTTCCATAACGCTTCTGAGATGGGTTTGCTCTGGGTAGCAAGGCTGTGGCGAGGCTCCTTGTTGCTGTTAAACCTTGGCTGCCTGAGAAGGACATGGCACTGATGGACATACCCTCACAATTTTAAAAGGTCCCTCATCTTTTCTTAACCAAAGCTCACCATGCACTTGTCTGTTTGGGATGTGCTGAAAACACAGGATTATGGAAAACAAATGGATGGGAACAATTCCTGATCATTACACCAGAAATGATGTAGTCATCCCCAGCTTTACACCTGCATCCCTCACCCTTTTATTGCCTATAAACCTGTTGCACAATTTGGCATCAGACTGATGCCAACAAGGGTGTGTCTGCGCTCAGAGCTGCAGGTCAACACTGGGTGAGGAAAAGAAACTTAAAGCTTAACCTAGAAAAAAGAGAAAACGGAGACCTCACCAGCAGAGGTGAGCAATCAGTGAAGGCACTGTCTGTCACACATTCCACATTGCCTGAGGCAACTGAAACAGGACCATTTTTATCAGCTACAACAATAAATATTGGGGGGAGAGGGGTGTCAAATATTGTACCTCTGCATATTGCCTATTATAACCATTAAGAGAACAACATATTTTGTATATGACTGTGACTGATGTGGAACTGCTCACAATTGTAATCGTTTCTCTCTCCTTTTTCAGCTCACAAATTACTGAAAAATAACATTCCCTTCTGTACTGAATGCAATAGACCGCACATGCAACAGCTTTTATGGTAGTTCCAAGACAGAAAAGGTAAAATAGCACTTTAATTATAAATTATTCAGAAATCAATTATACAAAATTATACAAAATAAAATGTCAATGTGAAGAAAGCAGTTGATGTTGCAGCATCCTACAATACAGTGATAGGGCATAAAAATAACGCCCAGCTTTTTCCACCCCTCAAAAGTGAGTGGAAATGGGGCTGGAGGAAGAAATCTTTTTCTAAATATTTACCAATTGATCTTGAGGCTTAGTTACCTAATGCACTCTAGAAAGTCATACAACAAGCAGGCTTTTATAAAAGTAAAAAACTTCTGACATTAAAATACTGTCAGAAAGCTTCTGATGTCAACTGCACTAGGATATCAAACCACAAGGACTTATCCAAAAAGCTGTCTGATTTCAATGATCACTGCATCAGCCCTAAATAAGCTACTTAACTGTTGAAATGTACAGAAAACATAAGCAGCAAATGGGGCTTTTGTGTGTGTATAATTTTTTTACCATGAATGGGCTGGCATCTGATCCATTCCTGACCTATGCATCCATCAGAGAGAAATTTTTTCCTAGCTCTAAACAAAAAGCAAGATCTCAAATTTCCTTAAACATACCTATTGTACAGCAACAGAGAAATTCTGAAGAATTAAACCAGCTGAACAAGACATTAGTGCTGCAGGGATGTAAGCCAGCATGTCTCTTGTGAAAAATGGGAGGGTTCTTCTGCAAAGTTTTGGGCTTGGCTCATCACTGAGTTCATTTTACACTGTTACACAGCTCTTAGACAAGTTTTACATCAGCATAAAACAAGCACACTGCATGGGGTAAATCAGGCCCAATATTTAAAATGCTAAAAATCAATTCTTACCAGCTGTAGGACGATTATTTTAAGTGGAAAAATGTGTATTTCATAAGGATTGTCATTTTTGCTCAGAATTTGTAACTTCTGCTGAGTAACATCCAAAGTGTCTGATAGTGGTTCAGCCAAAAGTCAGCCCTCAGAATCGTCTCAGCTGCATTTCAGTGGGTTTTTTTACTATAATTAATGCATTTGTCCCACTAAGGAACAGTCCCTAACAAATGCTCATTGTGATGAAAGTGACTAAATGAGAGAATATGTCTGGATCCTCACAAATAGAGTAACTCTTCCAAAAACCTGAAGAAATTTCTCTTCTCTTTGATCGCAGCCTAGGAAGCCTTTAAATTCAACCTGAAGAAGTTTTCCAGTCCTCATGGTCCAACTCCTCCACTTGTGAAGAATCACAGATTCAGTCGCCAGAAGAATTTAGCCAAGAAGCCACCTTCAACTCCAGGCTGGGTGCTCTGTCGGTCTGAGCATCCCAGGAGCCAGGGCAGCACCACAGCGCAGGGAGTAGGAGTGTGTGTTGCAAACACCCTGCCCATGAGCCTGCAACCCCCAGAGAGCTGCAGCTCATCGCCACCCGACACATATAAGGCTGCCAGGGCGTACAGGAACACAGCTTATTCTTCAGGTTGTCACAGTGGGCTTTCCAGCCTTGCTCTGGGCTGTAACATCCCGTGACACGACGCTGGACTGAGACAAAAGGGCTGAAATCATTGATGGCTTTGTTCCGTAGTCAGGTAAGCGTACATAAATCACCATCGCTGTGGTCCCAGCTTTGTTTCTTCTCCTGACCACGCTGCCATTGGCATGTTTCCCTGCACTGCCTGCAGACCTCGCACACCCAGGCAGCGACCTGCTCCGCTGAGTTGTTGCAGCAGAAAAAACTAATAAAGAAGTAAATAGGGTTCAGTTGGATCACCTCCATGAACTGACTTGCTGTGTCATCACGAGTTGCTGTGCTAACAAAAGGGTGAGGACAGAACCCCCAAGTGCCACTAGATACACAAAGAGGTAAATAGGAGGTGCATCCGTCCATAGAAAAAAGCAGCACCTGACCAGGTGACCAGGTGTGGGGACCACGTGGCTTACGTGTTCCACTGAGTAACGTTCTCTAGGGACGGTGCAAGGTAACCTTGCTGGTGCAGGATCTAGCTCTACAGCATCATGTTCACAGGGGTAATTATGAGCAAGAAAGTTTCTGTGGCTACACGCCATTTTTTCTCATTCTTAGTTTCATCAAAAAATGTGAATTTCCCCAATTTTGCGTTCAGCTTTTTCTTTATATTTTTTTTCAAGTTATACTCAACTTAGCCATCTATTCTGTGCAGTTTCCATGCCAGAATTACAAGAAGCTTTCCCAGTGCTGACTTTCATATAATTATTAGGTGGAGTTTCAGTTGACCTCAAGGCAGATACACATCAGATAAGAAAACTCAGAACACAAAAGACAGGGGCAAAGCAGTTTGAACCAGAAACGCAGCTGATGTATCTGGACCTTATTAAAGCATTTGATACAGTGCCTCAAAAGATTTTACTTGAAAAAATTAATTCAGATTTCCTTGGATCTAAGGAGACTTTCATGTGTTTTGAAAATTAATTGGAAATTGTAGGGTTATGAAAGTGGCAATAATATTAAGTGGAAGGGCGGTGCCTGGGATAATTTGACATACATCTTTTAACAATGAACTAATTAAATAGGAAGACGACGGTAACAGGGAAACAGTGACAAGCAAAAAACAACAAAACAACGGGGGGGGGGGGGGAAGGCAAAACAGAACAAACCCACCAGCAACACACATTTCAGAATTTAAGAATACCTGAGTAAATAAGAATTAATGCAAAAAATGGAAGATACCAGTTGGATGAAAACAGTCCAAATTCATCAGGGATGATATGCACTGGGAAAACAGTAACACTGGAAAAGTCCTCCAAGTGATGGGGGCAGATTAGCTCCAAGGCTGCAAATCGGTGTGGCCTTTGGAAAGGGGGTGCTTTTTGACTCCACATGCTGAAATAGCTGTGCACTATGGACAGTGGCAGCAGAAGTCATTTTCTTTCTTCTTTTCAGAGACTGAAGCTACATTTTTAGCAGACTTTAAATCCTCTCCTAGGATAAATTACAAAAAGGATCTGTCTTCCTGTACAGAGAATGTTCCTACTTTTCTCTGCATTATTTCAGTTTATGCCAAGCTGAAAATCTTTGAGTTCCCTCTTTTGCTACTTTTAATGTCCAAGGACTCGTGGACAATCTTCAGATCTGCCACCACAAGCTAGCAATACGTGCCTTTTCATCTTTCCAACAAGTCAGCCCTTCTAAACCACAGTTTCCTCATTTGGTTCGGCTCTTCAAGAACGCTCAGGGCCCAGGAGCAAAGTAACTGCTAGCACAGAGGGCCAGGAGAAGGGTCCAAGGCTGTGGAGGAGGACGAGCTTGCCCCGGCGTTTGAGGGCAGCACACCTGATGCAGCAGGTCCCAGGGCAGGGATGCGGGGAAGGTGTCCACGCTGCCAGTAGCCAGGCCAGGCAGCTCCCAAGCCGCAGCGTTAGCAAGGCGGCGGGCCAATGCGGTGGGCCCGAAGCACTTGCCTGCCTGGAGGTCTCCCTGTCCCCAAGTAAATTTTCAGAATTAAAAAGAGAAATAATGACTTTTATGGCCTGTGCTACATCTGAAGATAATGGAGTTACTCTGGACTTCCCTGATGCAACAGAGCAGAATTTGATTTAGTGAAATCTGATTGTTTAACACGTGACGTTGGGAAACTCCGAATCCTTTATTGTTTGCATTGTTTTTTCCTTAAACCGGTCAAAGCTCTTACAGCAATGTCAGGACGTAGCCACATCGCAGCTCCTTCCACCTCCAGTTTCCAGAATAAAATACCTTTTATTTTCACTTGTGCACAACGAAAGCACATCCCAGTGCACAAGCCTCTTCCCGAGGAAGCAAGCTATGTGGGAAGCAAGCTACGGTACCCTGCGAGCCCCGGGGACCCGCCAGTGCCCGGCCCCCCCGCTTAACCCTTCCCTGGGGCTCTGGGTGCCCCCCGCCGCCTCGCAGCACTGGCACGCTGGGGACGGCCACCCGCACCGGCAGAACCGCTGACACATGCGGTTCCAGACCGAAAGGCCGCCCGGCGTCTCCCACCCGGGAGCGCTCCCGCGGGCCGCCGCGGCCCCTCGGCCCGGCGCTGGGTTCCGGGGGGGCACGCCCGCCCCGCCCGCCCGGCGCCCACCGCCCCCGGCGCGGGGAGCCACCGCCGGCCGCCCCGAGCCCCGCACGCCGGGCGGGCCGGCCGGCAGGAGGAACCCCGGCGGCCGCTCCCGGGGGCGGGCGGCGCCGATCCCGCCCCCCGCCCGCGGCAGCCGCCAGCGCGGCGGGCGGCCGCCGACCCTCCCTCCCCGCCTGCCGCCCGCCCTCCCCGCCGGGCCGCGCCGCAGCCCGCGGGCGCGGCCGCTGCTGCCCCGGCTCCCCGCCCGCCTGCCAGGCGCGGCGCGGCGCGGCGCGGCCCGGGACTCTCCGCCTTTCCGCGGCTCGGCGTCCCCCCTCCGGCGAGATGTTATGGCCGAGCCGGCGCAGAAGGGCGGCGTAGGGCAGGGCGGGCGGCGGGAGGATGAGGCGGCGGCGGCCGCCCCCAGCTACGAGGACTACGAGTGCAAGATCTGCTACAACTATTTCGACCTGGAGCGGCGGGCGCCCAAGCTGCTGGAGTGCCTGCACACCTTCTGCCAGGAGTGCCTGAGCCAGCTGCACCTGCGCGCCGCCCAGCAGCCCCCCGCCGCCGAGCCGGGGCCCGGGCCCGCCCGCGCGCCCGGCGGCTCGCTGGCCTGCCCGCTCTGCCGCCACCGCACGGCGCTGCCCGACCACCGCGTCCACGGCCTCCCCGTCAACACCAAGCTGGCCGCCGCCTGCCCGCCGCAGCTGCGGGCCCGCGACCCGCTACCCCAGGACAGCCTGCCGCCGCTGCCGCCCCGCCGCCCGCCCCGCGCCCGGGAGGCGGCGGCCGCCCTCGCCCCGCCGCCCGCCGCCCCCGCCGGCCGCGCCGGGCCGCGCTCCTCGGGCGGCGGCTACGAGAGCTGCCAGAGCTGCAAGCGGGCGGCGCTGAGCGCCGGCTGCGTGTGCGTCGTCGTCTCCTTCCTCTCCATGGTGGTGCTGCTCTTCACCGGCCTCATCTTCGTCAACCAGTACGGCGGCGACGCCGGGCCCGGCGCCTCGGCCTCGCCGTCGCCGGTGGGGCCCATCTGCCTGTCGGTGGCCAGCATCCTCGCCCTCTTCTCTGTCGTCGTCACATGGCTCATCTGCTGGCTCAAGTACCGGCCCGAGGCGGCGGCGGCGACCGCCAACGGCACCCCGCGGGGCCGGGCGGCGGCCGCCCGCAGGAGCGACACGTAGCGCCGGCGGGCGCCGAGGGGCCGGGCTCGGCAGGGCGGCGGCCGCAACGGCGGGCGGCCGCGACCCCTGCGCGCAGGCGGCCCCCGCTCCGGTGGCGTTAGCCCCGGCGCAGCCGAGAGGCGGGACGGCAGCTGCGGACGCAGGACGCGGGCGAAGCTGCAGCTCTCCGGGGTGTAACGGGCGCGGAGCCGGCCTGCCGTGGCGGCGGGGGGCGGCAGAGCTCAGGCCCGACGGGTGTCAGGCCCCAGGCCTGCCGGGTGACAGGTGACAGCCCCAGGCCCGCCAGGTTGACCGGGTGTCAAGCCCCAGGCCCGCTGGGTGAGTGCGAGGCCGCAGGCCCGGGCCCCAGCCCTCCCGCGGCGCTGGCACGGCCCGAGGTGGCGGGGCGGGCCCGCGGGGTGGCCCGGCGAGGGGCCGCGGAGGGCCGGGCCGCTGCGCAGGGTGGGAGGGAGGCAGGGCCGGGCAGGGCGCAGGGGTGTCCCGGGGAGCCCCCAGGGGAGCCCCCAGGGGAGCCGGGGCTCCCGGGGTGCCTGTGCCCGCCCCCCTGCCGCTGCCGGCAGCGTGCTCGGCCTGCCGTGCTCCCCGGTGCAGAAGGACACAGTCTCCGTGAAAGAAAACTGGCTTACTGTTGCCCCCGCCTGGAAGATAATCGGAGAGATTCACTGTGGGTAGGAGCAGGACAGGATCACGATGTTAAACGCGTTTTGTGTTTTCCGTTTTATGAAGCGAACAAGTGTGTATAGAAGAAGCTGTAACAGAAACGTATTATCTTAAAGAGACTGAGCCAAAGTTTCCCTACGATATATTGAGTACGGTTTTGTTATAATTTTATTAGAAGGCCATCGGGCCCTCTGTTGGTTGCTTAAAATAAGCTTTATTATTTAATTATTTGAAATTCTCATTTAATGTGGGAGACTGAAACGCTACGTTGCACACTTAAAACAATTTCTGGAAGATTATTTAATTAATGGAGCTCTAAAATAGAGCTGAGAGACTCCTGTGGTAGGGAGTAATATTTCACTGGCCATTAATTTCAATTGTTACACAGTGAGAGAAGCCCACATTAAAATACGGACTTTCAGCATCACTGTAAAAGTGGAATGCAGTAGCATAATTTGAATATTGAGCATTTACCTTTGGTCGAGGTAGCTGTAATAAGGCGGTGGTTTTCCCTCCTGGTAAGTTCTTCTGTGTTATGAGTTTCTGCAAAGGCCAGTGGAAAATGTCTTTGTTCTGTGAGGCTGGAACGTCAAAGATGTCTTTGACATGTGACGAGATGCTCATAATATGAAATGGAAAAACACTGCGATACAGCTGGTTTTGTAGTATATTAAGGAGAGCATTCTATATAGATACTGTTCTGTGTTGCAGGATAATTCATTTGGTGCCTGAATTTTTTTAACTTAGTTGTTATAATCTATTCTATTGGGAATAAGATAATGCTGCTTATTCCGTGTTTCTACACAGTACTGTAATGGAATGAGGTAATTATTTTCGTGTTTAACAGTTCAAGAGTTTTTTAAGTGATCCTTGAGTATGTGTATTTTGCAAGCTGTCTGCATGATATTCTGACACATATCCTCTTAATAGACCTTTACTCGACCACTACTATTTATCACAAGTGCAAAAGAATTTACTATGTAGAAATGTAAAGGCAGCAGGTGAAGATGTGATGTGTTTTATGACTGCACAAGTGATGTGTACTGTGCATTGTCCTGATTATCACAAATGTGTCAAAAACAACCCCCTGACACCCCAAAAAACCCCACAGACCGAAGCGCTATTTATAAGACTCTCTTATGATGGATGCAGTTTGTGGAAACAGTATTATGAGTTGTGTGTAACTTTACGTCTATTTAAAAAGATCTGCACCAGCCTTTTAAAGTCATATATTATAATGTAAAGGCCCTGAGGAGATAAATTACTGGGAACAACTGTGGCTCTGACCGTGGTTCATGTATTTAGAACAGTGTTCTCAAACCTGGGAGTTGCTCGTCAGCTGTGTAAAAGTGTATGCCTCCTAAAACTAGGCCTGACCGTTAGCCCCTGTTGACTTCAGCAGTAGTTGTGGATGTTCTGCACCAAAGAAAATCACGAGACTTTTATTTAAGCATCTAAATGAAAATTTAGATGGTTGACTTCAGGTACAAACATTTGAAAATTTTGGCCTTAACCTCTCTGTTTGATAATAGCGTTGACCTACCTCACAGGCAAGATGTGAGGCTTTATTTATTAAAGTTTTTAAGCAATTGGAGATCCTTGAAGAGGAGGTGCTATAGAGGTGAAAGTATTGTTATAAATGATACTGTAGTAAGAATAAATATATGTAAATTAATGGACATAAACAGCAGCAATGTTTTCTAAGGAAAATAAATATATAAAATATGTACGTGTGTACATCATATGCACCAATATATGATTTACCTGTTTGTGCTTCTACTGCAAATGCAGCATGCGCATCAGCATTTCTGTTCGATCAGGTAAGCTCCAGCACCTGGCAGTTCAGATGAGTGCAGCAACAGCCCTGCTATAACTCCATCTCACGTAGACACGTCGAAGGTAGTAGCTCTGAGCGCTCGTGAAGCTGGGCTGGAGCTCGCTGCGTAGTTCATACTTTGCTTTACTCCTGCGGGCTTTCCCGCTCGGGTCCTGCAGGTGTGCTGCCAGCACCGTCTGGGCGAGCTAACAAGCTCGTGCCAGTGCTTGGGTCTGTTTACAGGAGCTGCAGTCACAACGGAAGCTACTATATAGCTATGCCCTAAAATACTGATTACAGTAAGAAATGTACACTCCATCTTTTTTATTTTCTTTCCACATCACAGTTTTATTCTTGCCTTTTCTCTGTAAACAGTATTTGCCATTTTGACTAAACCAATGGTTTCAACTGGGATCCGTGGACTACTTCTAAAGGATCTGCAAAAGGTAAGTAAGAAAAGCAAATTGATCGTCAGAAGCTTGAATTTGTTACGTGAGGGTCAACTTTAAAAGGTTTAGAGGTTGGCACATTACAAAAAGTTAAAGATCACAGGCCTAAACAGGATTTTCAGGCTTATTCACAATTAAACGATCATATTACATATCAGGTTCCTACCCATATATTTGAAAATATTTCAGAGCCAAATTAAAATGGACAGTCTGACTGTACGCCCAGTCCTTCTCTCTGCTTATGCAAATTTTGGGAAACTCCGCTGGTTTCGGGAGTGTTAGTCTGGATCCACATCACAGTACCAGTCAGAAAAAATTGTGCATTGTATACATCTCTGGCTACTGTAGAATCCCAGTATTATATTTGTATTTTGGGTTCCTTTGTGTGTACAGAGTGCTTGTCCAAAGCCGAACTTTGCTCAAGTTTCAGTAAAAAAAAAAACTTAAGTAAAATACAAAAAGAGAAAATCCTTGTGGCTGGTGGTGGTTTGTTATTGTAACTGTTTCAGTCAGAACACTTGTGTTTTCTAGTTGTTTAAAAATGCACCGAGGTAAGCAGCTGGAGGAGTATGCATCAGTTACACTATCCACACATCTTGCAGAAAAAAACGGTGCTTTGGGGCACTCTGTGGGAAAGCAAAGAAGGCGGGCTATACCACAACACCATGGGGAAAATCATGGGAAATACAAGCTGCAGGCTTATTTTTTTTTTTTATTCCTTGCACTCGTTTGGGGGTGGGGGTGGGGTTGGGGTTGGTTTTTTTGCTGTGCAACATTTCTCTGCATTACACATTCTGGGACACTAGCAGCTACAGCCAAGAAATGAAAGTACCAGGAAGATAAACAAAGGCCCGAAGCTTTCTCAGGAATTTTTTGACCTCTGCGAGATCACAGGCTGCGTGAACTCTGAAAGATCTGTAGTTTCCAATTGTGCCAAAAGGTCTTAAATTTTTTGTGGCAGTAATCCCCTGTTCCTCTACCTGAGTGGAGCACACTGGATTCCAGACCAGGAGATCTGATGAAGTGTTAAGTTCATGTTTTGCAATAGGCTGCCAGACATCAGTGGTGCTAGTCCAGTCCGAGAGAGGGAGTAAAAAGCAGATGGAAGGGCAGAACCCAGCTCCGCAGCACAGAACCGGGTGGGCAGCCATGTGCTGTAAACTGGTCTCTTCCATCTTACCTGGGACAGGTGGTGACCATCGCTGTGTGAGGAAAGCTCTCGCTGGAGCTAACTGCAGCCGCGGTGAAGCTGGGTATACGCTCTTTGTGGGGAGCTTCTGCCATTTACTGTATATGGGGATGCGTTAGGACAATTGCTACCGCATTACGAATTCTTTCATGTTGCCCTTCTTCATAACTTTTGCTCAATTATTCACTTTTTTAAGGCACCATTATGTTTTTAACACATGCCATGTATGTTCAGTGCCACAATGTAGAAATATTTATTTCTCCTTTGAAAGTGTCTCTGGTAAATACTGCGGCTGCAGGGAATAAATTATATTCCTTTCCGCGTCACTAGCCCACAAGCAGTAAATAATCGTCCAATGTTAATTTATGTAATGGCAGGTATTAATCTTTTGAAAGGAAAGTTTGACAGAAAAACACTTGAGTGTTTCATAAATGTGTGTGGAAGGAATAAAAACCTTGATTATCTAGTTGGATTGGTTAAGACGCCTGCATACAGGGGTACTTTTTGTGTTCTTTTATCATGCAAAAAGCAACATAGCAGTTACTCTCATATTTACGATCATTAGAAACGTACCACAAAGCCAAATAATAAAAAAAGGTAGCTAACATGAGTTGTACGACCCTGTGACTTACAGCATTGACCTGAATTTCCTGAAGTGAGAGGTAGTTTGTTTCTAATCTGTTTTCATGTGGGTTGAGGCAGCATTTGGAAACACATTTGGAAAATCAGTCTCAATAATAGTATATTGTGGGCTGAGAACCCCAAAAGACCACCTTACTCTGAAAAGTGAGTTTCTGTCTGCATTTATACTTTAAAGAACAGAAACACAAGAACTTGTATTATTTTTTCCTTTCACTGTAAAAATACATTATTAAAACATGGTGGATCACAGGTGCAAATGGAAATGCTGTTGCTTCTTACCTTAATGCTCTTCTTTAGTAGCTCAAATTACCATTCACAGGGATTCAAGTTTGCTTTTAAGGCTTAGATCCCAAAGTAGCTTGTTGTGTATAACACTTTGTATGAAATGTCTTTTGCAGATGGTGGAAGAGTGGGTTGCCTGCACGCAGACTGTTACCACAGGCTGAAGAATACAGGTGTAGTCATAGGGTTAATGTGGATTTTCAGTCCAAATCCTACTTCAGTCTGCAGTTTCACTGGAATGGGTGAACTGTTCCAACTGGCCAAGACTGCTGGTTGTGCAGACAGAATCCCACCGAATGGGAATTTTAGGGGGGTGTGAACTGCAGGTTTCTCTGGAAAAAAGCGTGCTACTGTGTGTTCAGACCTGGTGCTGAAAACCTTTACTTAGGGGAATAGTCTTTGTGAATCCCAAGGGAAGGTGCTGTTGCAGCTCGTGTTCATGACTGGCACAGTCCGGCCTCTTTCCTGTGTCACTGTGTTCTGTGTGTCAGTGAAAATTTAGCAAGTGCTGAAGAAGCCACTATTTAAATATGAATGTGTACATCATTCAGAGCAATGGTTATTGATCATCTCTGACCCACAAGACTTAAGCATAAACAGTGCATCTGACATTAGGAGGGTGTGGGATATATGTGTTTCCATGATATCGAGTCCCATATGGAGATAAAAGTGTAGGAGAACTGTTTGCCTAACTTTGTCAGGGATCTTTGTGCACACTTAAATCCTCCTGAGCTCAATGGTCCTTCTCCCTGTGTTGCAGATGTTGTGCAGACATAATGCCCCTGTCTGTTCTACCAGCCTAGAGAATATGCTTTATCTCACTGGAAGTTAGTGAATTTTGTTAGCATATTATATTGCCAAAGAAAAATATAATCTTTGTTTGTATTTAACCTCAGCTCATTTAAACCACATCAGAGGTGGCTCCCTCTCAGTTGCCTGTTGGTGCAAATGGGTCAGGGAAGCACCGGGTCTTTTGTGACTATGACTTCTAATGTTTTTAAAGGGTATTTAAATTTGGTGACTCACTTTTTTTTAAAGCTAGAAAACCCTGCAACATATCCTGCTTCTGCATTTTATCTGGGTGCATGTAGAAATGGAGATACTTGGAAGAAATGCCACAACTGCCTTAACAAAACGCAATTTGTGTCATGGGGGATTACATATATTCATACTAGAAGTTTTCAGCTACGTTTATCTTTCATCAATGCAGTATAAAATAATTCTGCTTGTGTTATGGGGAAAGAGTAACTGGCCCTCTGTTTGGCGTGTATCTCCTCTTACTAAAAACATCCAGGACTGACACTGGCCTCACAGCTCTGGCTCCGAGCTGGTCTCAGGCTTGCTTCTCACGTGCCATGCAGCTTGCAGGGTTTCAGATCAAGGTGATTGTTATGTCTTACGAACAGCTTCAGTTGAGAAATAGCTACTTCAAGGAGATTTTTACAGTAAACAAATATCGTGAGGTTGATTTGACTCACTGGATTCTGAGATTTGGGAGGGATAGCTTGAAAGATAGTATTATTATCATAATCATCATTATTATTTTTACCATTATTATTCCCCCAGACCTACTCCTGATTTGCCAGGGGATCTAAGTTTCAGACTTCAACTCAGTACAGGCCCAGATGTAAGCAACGTTTCCCCATCTTACCGCTAAATTGTTTAACCATTTAGCAAAATCTAATAAATCCATTTTGGTGATTATTTTATGACCTTTTGATTAATAACAAGTAGCAATAACAGCATTTGGGGTTTGGTTTGGTTTTTGTTTTTTTTTTTTTAAATTACTGAAATTTGAGAAATATGCATGAGATACACATCAAAATTTGCTTTCCTTTAAAGCGGGAAGAATGAAACTTTTTATGACTTAGAAAATGTGGTGACGAGAAATAACGCCAGCTTGATTTCCACATTGTAAATAAGGACTTGTTAGTCAGATGGTTAATATTAGGAAATGGGAAAATACTCTTCTATGAAAAAAGCTGTATCTATTGAAAACTTTGAAGTAAATTAAATGAAACCTTAGAAATAAAATAAAAACCACAATTTCTTCTATTCAGGTAGCAAACGTTTCTCTCCAAAAATAAATGTAGATCTCCCTGTATTATTTAAGTATCAATATAGGTGACGTTCTGGTTGTTCTGGAAGTTACTTCTGCTTGCTTTCTGAAGAAGAGGGAAGAGTCACTCTTCAGCAACGACCACTAAAAGTCTTCTTCTAGATATTCACAGGGTCGTGTCCCCCCGCAAAACACAAAAGCAGGAGGAAGCCCCCCGCTCCCCATTGCGGTATATTCTGGGGCCGTTGTTGCGTAGCCCCCGGCTCTGCCCCGCTCCCCCATCGGGAGCGCTCGGTGCCCGCTGCCGGGGGCAGCCACGGCCAGACCGGGGGGCTGGGCCCCCCCGGGGCACCGGGAGGCTCGCCCCGACCGGCGGGCCTGCAGTGAAAGCGCCCCAAATCCCCCAAACCATGGCTTTGTTTGCTCCCGTTGTTTTACTTCGCCCAACCAGGCACCACGCTGGAAACAAGCGCCCGGCGCTGGCGGGAGCGGCGCCGCCGGTGCGTGCGTGGGACGGGACGGGAGCAGCGGTACCGGCCGGCTGCGGGGGGCCCGGCCCGGGGGGCGGCCCGCAGGTCCCCCAGCCCCACACGGCGACCCCGGCGGGGCGCGGGCCCGCGGCTCCGCGGCGGAGGAGCCCCCGGGCCGGGCCCGGTCAGCGCTGCGGGCGGAGCGGCCCCGCCGGCCGGCAGGGAGCGGGGCGCCGGCCCTCCCGACTCTGCCGTCGCGCCGGTTCGTCCCTCTTCCGTGGGCTTGGCTGGTTGCTTTTGCTTTCCTGCCGCCCGTCCTTCCTGCCTTCTTGCTCATTCTTTCTTTCTCTTTCTTCTTTCCTTCTCGCTTGCTCTTTTCCTCTCTTTTTTTCCTATTATTTCGCTCTTTCTTTCTCTTTTATTTTCCTTCCTTTCTTTCTTTCTCTCCCTTTCGGTTTCTCTTTTCCTAGATTTTAATCCAGTTCATCTTTAAAAAGAGTAAGTGGTGAAATCATATGGCTGCGGGCGAAATACCGATTAATGAATTCAATGTCTGTGCTAGTAGGACTGCTTTCCCCTTCCTATCGGTAATTCCTGGCTCCATCATGTTGGAGGGAGGGAGGAATGACCCGGGAGTCACTCGGGGCTGGAGGGCTGGATGTCTGCCTGTGCCCTGATACCTGTTGCAGACCCGAAGTGGGTCACGCAGGGCCACGCATTTGCCTCTGTGGAAATCGCTTGTTCCCAAGGCAAACGCGCTCCACCAGTCCGAGCCTCGGGTCGGTGAAGCCCTCACAGTTTCTTTCCTGCAGCAAAACTCCCGGTGGAAATCTATTGGGATGCTGCTGGAATTAATCATCGCTGGTGTTTTTACAAGTAATTAACGAGGATTAGACGCTTCGTTTTGAAATGGGGCTGTTAACGACGGGGGAGGTGGCGAAGGGAGATGCGAATTTCCCCTCCCGTGGGTGAGATTTGCAGGTGGGCGCGGGGGAGCCGGCCCTGCCCTCCCCGTCGGCAGCACGGCGGGGTATCGCCAGCCCTCTCGGAGGTGCATCCGAAATTCGATTGCGATCTTTATAATCATTAACAAAAAAAAAAAAAAAAAGAAGGGTAACGCACGCCTTTCCCTCCCGCCTGTCTGCAGGGGGGGACCAGCCGGTCCCCGCCGCCGCGGCCGGCTGGGGGCGTGGGGGGCAGCCCCCGGGCCGCCTGCCCTCGGCCCCTGGCCTACCCCGCTGCCAGCAGCATGTGCTAGCCTGGAGTGGCAGCTGTAGTATCGCTTACTGGAGGGTCTGGTAGTAATCAGAAAGGTGAGGAGTTAGTGAAATACATGTTGTATTTATTGCCATTTTACAGGGAGAGAGAGGGCGGCCGGTGCCACAAAGGGAGCCATTTGTAGGCTTAAGTGCTCCAGCCTTGTCCCAAGGACAGCATCGCCGGCCTGCGGGGAAGGGGATGCCGGCCCGGCCCGGGGACCCCCTCCCAGCCCGGGGCACGGCCGCTGCCTGGGCCGCGGGCAGCGGCCGCCGAAGGCCGGAGCCGTCGGGCAGAGGGGGGGGGGGGGGTCCCCGGGGTCTTTGCTCCCCCGAGGCCCCGGCGGCGGGGGCCACCTCGGATCTCCGCACCAGCGGGACCGCTCTGCCTTCGCCCGCCGCGTTCCCTTTGCCGTGGCGCTGGCAAAAGCGATCCCCGCGGATGTACCCTGGGAAGAAAACTCCTTCCGAGGGGCAGCGGCACAGAGCCTCCCTTCCCCCTCCACCCGGACAGCGGGGGTCGCCTCAGGGGTGCCTGGGGTGGTTAAGGGGACCTGGGGTGTCCTGTCCCCTGTCCCTGCCCTTACACGGAGCCTCCTCCCGTGCCGAGCCGCCCCTGCTCGGGCTGCCGAACGCGCTGTGGCTGTAAATTGATGAAAATGTAACAAATCAAAAGGGGAGGAAAAAAAAATAATAAAAAAAGACGGTGCTGAGACGTGCGGATCGGACATAAAAGCGAAAGAAAAAGGTTCAAAGCTTTCGGTGATGACTTTTCAACCTTTATTTATGTGCCTATTAATGCAATATCCATCATGGAGATACGCATCTTTATCCTTTCAACTGATATGCTGGGAATCAATTGGATATGCAGATTACATTTCGTAAGTTTCCAAATGTTAATCTCCCCGGCCCTTTGCTGGTAATTTCTTTTTTCGCCAAATAGTATTATGTTTCTGCCACACAAAAAAAAAAAAAAAAAAAAAGGCACCAAAACAATTAATCTTAAGGCTACTTGTCTCGAAATATTTGTTCGAGCCCAGGAGCCGGGCGGAGGGCGACGTTCCGGGGCCTTCCCGGGGCACCAGCACCCGGCCCGGGCTCCGCCGGGGCGGAGGAGCCTGCGGGCTCGGTGCGGCCCCGTGTCGGCGCCTGCCCCCGCCGTGCGGTGCTGGGCGAGGCGGGGGGCGTCCGAGCGGCTATTGCCCCCCGACCCTGGGGTGGGTCTGGCTCCCCCCCAGCGCTGAGCTCGGCCCGCCGCTGCCCGGCGGCTGGGTGAGCGGCCCGGCCCAGGGCCAGGCGAGCCCCGCACGTCCCCCCCCCGCGTCCCGCCGCCGGGGCGGTGGCTTCCCGGGGGGCTGCCCCCCCCGACTCACACGTAACGTCCCCGGCCACCGCTGAGACCATGGGCGGCCTGGAGAGGCTTTGCCCCGGAGGGCCCTGCTCGCCGGGCGGTGTGGCAGGGCGCTGGGTCTGCAGAGCTGCCTCTCGCTCCCGGCTGCCGCCGGCCCTGCCCCGTTCCGCCGCCCTCACCGCGGCCCCTGCTCAAAGCAGGACATTTATCGACCGTTCGTACTACTGTACACCCCCCACCCCTCTTTACTAGAACGGCATGGAATTTTCTCTGCTGTGGCGTTTTACAGGTCGGCGTCGAACCCTGGTCGCTCTCCTCCGAAAAAGTCGGTACCGGTTTGATTTAACCCGCCTCCTTTCTGGCCGGCAGCGGGGATGGACCCTCTTAACGGGGGGCTCACGGTCGGGCTGGGCCAGCGATCGCTGCGAAGACCGCAGCCCATTCCGCAGCCCCCAGCGCCCTGCAGCCGTCCGCGCCACCGGGCAGCCGCTTGCGGGCCTTGCCTGGCCCCGGCCGCCGCGGTCGGGCGGTGCGAGATCCCGCAAAAGGCGCAAACCCGCTCCCTCTGTAGGAAGGGGAAGAGGAGGGAAACCCGTGGAAGGAGACATCAGACAGCGGGTGAGACCGAACCGGCCGGCCCCGGGGCAGCCCGGGCACCCCAGACCCAGAGGGTGCCTGGGAGGTGTTTGCGGCAAGGGCAGCGTGCAGCTCGACCCAGAGATCACAGACACCCATACACGCCAGCCTTTCCTTCTCTCTTTTTCTTTCTTTCCTTCTTCCCTTCCTTCCTTCTTTTCCTTTCCTTTCCTTCTTTCTTTTTTCTTTTTTCTTTTTTCTTTTTTTCTTTTTTCTTTTTTCTTTCTTTCTTTCTTTTCTTTCTTTCTTTCTTTCTTTCCTTCCTTCCTTCCTTCCATCCTTCCTTCCTTCTTTCCTTTCTCTTTCTTTCCTGCCTTCTTCTTTCTCTTTCTCTCCTTTGCTCTTTGATTTCTTCCTCTCTGCTCCTCTCCTTCCTTCCTTCTTTCCTCTTTCCTGCCTTCCTTCTTTCTCTCTTTCTCTCCTTTGCTCTTTGATTTCTTCCTCTCCGCTCCTCTCCCAGGCACACGTTTCTATTTACGAAGCTGCACTCTCCCCTTCACCTCCCCTGCAAATAGTTAGGCAGAGAATTCCCTCCGAAACCCTTAGGAGAAATTAATGTATGCGTACAAACCCGGAAACAGTATAATTGATTTATTTCTAATAGAGGAGAAACCAGTAGTGTTATCGTTCAGAAATGATTGCCTGTGTTCTTAATGGCTCTAATTTTCACTGTCCATTTGATGTGCTGCAGGTTTAATATAGAGTGCTTACTAATCCAATTAAAAGTGCACCTGGCCTGGAAGAGCTCTGTAATTAGCAGGAGCATTTTTAGCTATTTCCACTGGAAAACCGTGAAATCATCTCTGCTGGCCTAAAGGACTGTAATATGGGGGTGGGGGCGAGGAGGGGAGGGAGGAGCGGGCCAGGCATTCGTGCCTAATCTTTTTGCCTTGAATTTCTAACAGTTCCCGCGCGGCAGGATGCGGCCGCTCCGTCGCGGCGCGCCCGGTGCCTGGTAGCGCAGGACGAGAGTAGGTGGGTGACACACCGCCTCCCCCGCCCGGCCCGGGAGCCCGGCCTGGGGGACCGGGGGGCTCGGGGGGCTCCGGGGAAGCGGGGATCGCCGGGGGGCGGCGGGGTCCCCGGGGCAGCCTGGAGGCGCCGCGGGTGGGGGGGGCGCCCCTGCACCGGTGCGATCGGCCCTTGGCCTCCGCGGGAGCGGCGGCCGGGTCCCGGTGCGGCTCGTGGCACCGGACGGCGCGAGATGGGCCTGCCCCGAGCGCGGCACGCGGGCCCACGCGCGCGCACACGCCACGCAGACGGACGCGCGTCGCTGAAGGAGCGGGGGAAGGTAACTCACAGCAGCTGCCAGGCCCGCCTCATGCCAGGGCCGAGGGGCTCCGCTCCTCCTCCTGCGCCCCCGAGGGGCCGAGGCAGCCCCTCCGCGCCCCTCCTCGCGTGGACGTGGGTCACGGCCGAGCACCGACGGCGCCCAGCCCCTGCGGCCGCGGGTGGGGAAGGCTCCCGTTCCCACGGCGGGGGCCGCAGCGGGGCCGGGGGGCAGGGGGGCGGTGGCGGGGATGCTCTTCTCCTCGTACGCGCTCCCGTGCGTCCCCGCTCCCCGTCGCGTGTTTCCCAGGCACGAATTAAATCTTAAATAGCTTCGTCTTGTTCTTTTGGGGTTTGGTTTGGTTGGGGGTTTGTTGGTTTCTTTTTTTCTCTCCTTTTTTTTTTTTTTTTAAATAACACTTCCGTCGCCTGCCTTCCTCGAGTAAAATACGCGTGGCGCAGAGCGCGGTGCCAGGGGTCCGCTGGGAGCCCCCCCGAGCGGCTCCGGGTGCCGGGGCGGTGCGGCTGCCTCGGCGCCCCCTCGGCCGGCGGCCGCGCTCCGCTGCCCGGCTCCAGCCGCGCCTCCCCGGGGCCGGGCGTTCGCGGGGCTCGCTGGAGGTTGTCTCCAAGCTCCGGCCATCGGGGTGCTTTGTACAACACACACGCGGTGTAAAATACGCCCTGACTTTTACCGCGCTGCCAGCTTTTCCTGCCGACCCGTCCCTTGCCCGTGCGGGAAGCTGCCCTGGGCAGAGCAGCGGCCGCTGCGCCCTCGGGGTTTGCGGGTTATTTTAACGCGTTTGCAAGGGGGTGGCAGCCGCTGGGTTTGGGGGCAGAACCACGGGCCAGACGCTCCCGAGCGTGCGGGACACGGGCGGCTGCGGGATCCTCCGCCCCGGCACCCCGGCGGGAGCCGGCCGGCAAACGCCGCGTTCCCCGGGCGCAGCTGCCTGCGCCGGGCCGCTGCCCTTCCCCTTCCCGCTCCCGCTGCCGGGCGGACGGGGCGGACTCCCTCGTTATTCCGGCTCCGGGGTTCCGCCTAAATAACGCGAACCCCCGCCCGCCCCGGGGCCGGTACCGGCCCCGAAACGATTGTCCTGCCCGTGAAGTGGAAGCGGAGAGGGAGCCCAGAAAAACATTGTTTGGCTCGTTTCAAAGGGGGGAAACCTGAACGATTCTCATCCTTTTGATTGATTAAGGTCTTGAATAACTTGAAGCTCGGGAGTGACAGTTACTGAATAGACTATTGCAAATAAAGAGCACTGTGGAAAGCTGGGCTGGCACTTCAGAGTGTAAAGGAGGCGAGTTTGCTGGCACTTACCAAGTTATAAATAAAAGGCCATGCACAATAGTACCTTCTTTAAGGACAGACAGTCTTTACAACACTCCTGGCGTCATATCCTGCTGTGGTCACTTCAGCTCCTAGGCAGACTTTACCTCTTTTATTTTTCCAGCAGTTTAGTTTGAATACAACAATAAATTCCTGGGAACAAACGCTTGTTAGTAAGACTTTAACACGCACCGCCTCGCACCCGTACACACCCGCATACACACCCCCGTGCACAGGCGTGTGATGCAGGGACACTCTCGTCCCATCGATTTTTTAAGGCAGAAATCCCCACGGAGATCTCACTGGCAGCTCTCCCTCCAAAACCGTTAGCACTGTTTGGTCCAGAGACCTTTCCTCGGGACGCCGAGAGATTTGGGCGCAAAATAAATAAGCAGAAGGACGGACGGGAAGAAGAAGCATTTTCTCTCACAAAAAAAACCAACCCAAAACCCAAAACAAACCAAAAACCCAAACAACAAAACGAAACAAGAAAAAGAAGGGAGATTGGTCCCCTCTACCCCCCACCACTGGTGCTCGGGGGAGCGGAGCCAGGAGACAAAGCACTTTACGGGCAGGGAGGTAGGGCTGCCCCTCCGTGCCCGGCAGCCTGGCGGGGGCGGGTGGCGGCCCCGCCGAGCCCCGGGGTGACATGGGGTCCTTGCGGGTGCGGGATCCGGGCCGCCTCCGGCTGGTGCTCCTTTCCCCGGGGCCCGGGCAGCCGTCGGGGCACGGAGCAGCTCCCCGCCGCCGGCCGCTCTTTGCCGGCGGGGACAGCTTGGGGCCGAGCCGTGCCGTACCGCACCGGGCCGTGCCGGTCACGCTGCCGCCGCGCCGGCCGGGGCGATGCGGGAGAGCCGCCTGGCTCGCCCAATCAGCGGGGGCGGCGCGGCCGGGCCGGGCGGCGGCGGCCAATCGCGGCGGCGCCGCCGCGGAGCCGCGCCGGGGACGGAGCCGATAAATGCTCCCGGCCCCGCGGCCGCCGCTCCCCGCCGCACCGGGGACAGCGCCGCCGCCGCCCCCCGCCCCCGCCCGCCCCTGCGCCCAGCCTCGCCGCCCGGCGGGGCTCCGGCCCCGGCCCCTGCCCTCCCGGTGCGGGGCAGCGCGGGTCACTGACAAAGGGGCAGCGGCGGAGCTGCCTCCTCCCCGCCCCCCGGCGGCATCCCCCACCCCCTCCCGGGACCACTCCTGATTCGGTGGGACCGGCTGACAGCGCGGATCTCTCCTAGATCAGCCCTCACCTGGATATAACCCTGCCGGGCAGCCGCCGCGATGACAACTCTGGCTGGAGCTGTCCCCAGGATGATGCGACCCGGGGCCGGGCAGAACTACCCCCGCAGCGGGTTCCCGCTGGAAGGTAAGGCCGCGCCCGGGCTGCTCCACTCGGGGACGGGAGGGCTGCCCGGTGCTGGGAGGCCGGGGCGCAGCGACACCCGCCAAGGGCCGGCGGACGGAGCGCAGCCGGGCGGCCCGCGCGGCCCGCGCCCCCGGGCTGTCAGAGCCGCCGTCCCGGGACGGGCACGGCTGGGGCCGCTGCGGGCAGGCCCGGCTGCGGGCCGGCGGCTCTGGCCTCGCACCCCGGGCGCCGTCCGTCCCTTCCGACTGGCGGGAGCGGGGAGAACCGGCCGGGAGCTCGGCGGCGCAGCGGAGCCTCAACCCGCTTTTTAAGCAGAGCGAAGGGAGCGGTTTGGGGAGCCCAAAGTTGGGGGGAAAAGTGAGGAAAAAGTTAAATTTTTTTTTAAATTAAATAAAAGCCACGCGAACGAAATCGAAATGAACTCGAGGGACGGGGGCACTCCCGGGGCGAACGGCGGAGCGGGAGCCGCGAGCGCCGGGACCCCGCAGGCTGCGGCCCCGGGGGGGGGGACGGGCGGACCCCACCGCCGCGCCCCGGCCGGTCGGGCAGGGCGCGGGTGTCCCGCACCGGCCCGCCGCGCCGCGGGAGCCGGGCGAGCCCTGACCCCCGGCTCCGGTGCGGATGCAACAGGTGAAGCCGCCCCGCCGCCGCCTCGTCCGGCCCGCCGGGGAGGCAGCGAGGGCTCCGCGGGAGCCGGCGGGCTCCGGGCGCGCTGCGGGGCGGCTGGGCGGGCGGCGGGGGGGTGTGGGGGGGCGGCGAGTTGCCTTTTACAGAAAAGCAACGACAAAACTACAATAACAAAAAAAGACGCAGCAGGATCCGAAGGAGACGTTAACGCCATTTCCCCCTCCTGCCTCCCCTCCCCTCCTTTTCTAGTCTCTACTCCTCTAGGCCAGGGCAGAGTCAATCAGCTCGGAGGAGTGTTTATCAATGGCAGGCCTTTACCCAACCATATCCGACACAAGATAGTGGAGATGGCCCACCATGGCATAAGGCCCTGTGTCATCTCTCGCCAGCTGCGAGTGTCCCACGGCTGCGTCTCCAAAATTCTCTGCAGGTACCAGGAGACGGGCTCCATCCGGCCGGGGGCCATCGGCGGCAGCAAGCCCAAGGTGAGCCCCCCGCGCCCGCCCGGAGCCGGGCAAACCCCGGCCGCGGCGGGGAGCGAGGCCCGACCGGCACTGAGCGCGGGGCGGCCGCGGCCGGCGGGAGGCGGCAGCCTGGCCGGGGACCGGGGGCACCGTGCGGGGACCGGGGTCGGGCGCAGCCAGGCACCGGGCACAGCTCACGGCACCGCCTGTTGCTCTGAAACTTTCCGAGGCTTTCAAAAATCTTGTTGGGAGTTCGTGGCAATTAATTTTTTTTTTCCAATTCAGAAAATGCAATTTGGAAAAATACCTTCTCAAACGAAAGCGGGGAGAGGGGGGTGGTTTCCCGACGCCCGGCGCGGCCGGGGGACCGATCGCTCCGGTGGCAGGGCCTGCCCAGAGCGGCGGGATCGGGCCCTCGCTTCTTTCGTTGCGAAGCGCAAAAACTTGACCTGCGTTTCTGTCCGCCTGCCTGCTGCTCCTGCTCTTCCTCTGCGCGTTTTTCAGCTCGCTCCAAAGCTGCGTGTATTTAGAGTTACACCGCTAGAAAAGTTTGGGCTCACAATAGTGCAAATATGGATTCTTGTCTTCCGATCAGCCTCCCCCTCCTCTAGCTTTTCATTCCCACAAAAGCGAAGTAAAGGCTTTAGTTTCTGTCGCAAGTTGCTGCTACATTTTTTACCCCCTTTGTTGCTTCTAAGGTAGCAATGCCCGAACTTTCCCTTTGGGTGTTAGGGAGTCTAGGTGACTAGAGGTAACTTTTTAGAAGGGTGATTTTTTTAGAAGCGTGTTAGCCGAACGAAAGGCTATTCCCAGGCGGGAGACCTTTGTTTCGTTCGGTTTCGGCTTGATTTTACGTTGGCGAGGCCACGGGAGGCACCCCCGGCGCTCGGACCTATCGGCAGTTCGGTCACGCCGCTTTTTCTTTGGCGCTGCAAACTTTATTCAGCCGAAACTTCCACAGCTTGGAGCTTCGCTGACAGAGACCCCTCCTCTAATTTCCCCGGGATTTTCTTCTCTGCCGCACGGCAGCCGGTGCTGCCTAATTCGGGATTTTTTTCTCGCCGAGGGCTCGATCCCACCTTTCCCCGACAGCCCCGGTGGAATTCCCGGGAGGTTTCCCTTCCCCCGGGGGTTGCGTGCCTTCCGCCGGCCCAGGGGTGCCTCTTCGGTCCCCTCTGACTTTTAACCTGCCCGGCCCCGGGGTGCTTCGCGGCGGGGTTGCGAGCGGGGTCGGCGCTGGCTGGCGGCGGGGCGGGGCGGCGGGCAGGCTCCGGCCGCACCGGGGGTCCCGGCGGCGGCAGCCCGGGCTCCCGCGGCCGCTCCCGGCCCTGCAGACCCTGCCCGCTCGCCTTGTCTTCACTGAAGCAGGTGACGACGCCGGATGTTGAGAAGAAAATCGAGGAATACAAGCGGGAAAACGCGGGCATGTTCAGCTGGGAGATCCGGGACAAGCTGCTGAAGGACGGGGTGTGTGACCGCAACACGGTGCCGTCAGGTACGGGCGGCGGGGGGCTCGGGCCGAGGGCCGGCGGGGGCGGCGGGGGCAGCCCTGTAGTCTGCGGGAGCGGAGCCCCGGCCGGGCTGGTGCCCGTGGAGCCGTCGGCGTTAGTACGCTGGTGCCGGCAGGCGCGTCCCGGGAGGGTTCCTGCTCTCGGCGGGGGTGTTTTCAATTAAGTGGCAACTGCAGCCCCCTCCCCTCCTCCTCCCCCCGCTTCCCCGCCGGGCTGCTGCCGCAGGACGGCTCGGGGCTCGCCGGGGACCCGGAGCTGGGAAGCGAAGGCGGGAAGCAGCTCCCGGTGCCGGTGCCGGCGGATTGCTTGCTGGACGGGGGCGGGGGGGGGCTGCGGAGCCGGGCGGTGTTTGTGCGGGTAGCCGTGGGCTTTTCTCATCACCCACGGCCCGAGCCTGGGGGGGGGAAAAAATTCTTGCGGGGCCTCTGTGCCAGCACTGGCGTGCGGTGCGGGACGGTGCCTCGGGAAACCCCCGCGGGGAGGGGAACGGGTAGCGCTACCGAAAGTCCCGACTGGTAGCAGCAGCCGGGGGGGGGGACGGGACGGGAAGGGATGACGACGGGGGATGTGGGACAGCGGCACTGATGCAGGGCTCGGCTCCACGGCCCGGCTGCCGCGGGGGGCTGCTGGGGGCGAGCCCGGTCACAGCTCTGCGCTCCCCCCGAAGTGAGCTCCATCAGCCGCATCCTGCGGAGCAAGTTTGGAAAAGGTGAGGAAGAGGAGGCCGAGCTGGAAAGGAAGGAGGTGGAGGAAGGTGACAAGAAGGCCAAGCACAGCATTGATGGCATCCTCAGTGAAAGAGGTAAAGTCCCATTTCCTCCCTCCTGCTCTCCGTGGAGCCCTGGGACTGGCCAGTGCCAGCCCCAGAGCTGGTGGGTATCACTCCCCTGCTCCCGGAGGTTGTCCTGAGGCCGGTGCAGCAGGAGGTGTAAGGCGAGGAGCTAGCCTGACAAGGTGGCTAGCACATCCCATCCCGTTGCCCCACCGGTACGACCCTGCAATGTGTGGGAATGGTGCAGAGGTGGGAGCAAAGATGGGGGTTGCCACTGGTTTGGCCTTCAATAGTAGGGAAGGAGGCCAGGGAGCAGGGGAGGGCTAGAGCCGGCTGCAGAGCCCCTGGCCCGGCCACGCAGGGGCTGCTTTCCCAGCCCAAGCCAAGCAAAAGGCCGCAGGAGAGGTGGATGTAGCCAAAGGCTGTGGATTCTTGAGTCTCTGTGGCCGGCATGCAGGGCAGGGAGCTGTGCATTTCATTCTTTCTCTTAAAACCGCTGGGAAAATCTTGTGTTGGTGGTTGGCCGGGGCTGTGAGGAGGTTGCAACCTGAACAAGGCGGAGGTAAAGTGCTGCTCCAGGGGGGAGGCAGCTGCTGCCCCTGCTGTGGTTGTGCCCGGCGCCCCGGCCAGGCTGGAGCAGAGGGGCAGGCAAGGGCTCAGCTGGGCGGCCTGTGCCTGGAAGTGGCTGCCCAGCACAGGCACAGGCACTGGAGAAGGCGAGACAAAAGTACCAAATGAGCTGGTCAAACATTTGTACAACTTTTCCAGCTTTTACAAAGAAGGCCTTCTATACACAATCTACACTTGGAGATGAACTTGGAAAACAAAGAGGGGGGAGTCCATTGAAACTCACACTTTGGCTTTGCACAGACAAAGCTTCAGCTAGCAGCAGCTTGATGTGAACAAAAGAAGGCAACCTTTTTATAATTCAAGGAGAAAAGAAGAGAAAACAGCCCCACAAAAGGCTGAGAAAAGACATTATGGGCTTGCAATGAGGGATGAATTATTCAATGAGCCCCTAATAGCTGATGCTCCACGCAGTTTTATGGACTCTGCTGTGGAAAAAGTAGCTGTTTCTACCTAGAAAATGTTTCTAGCATTTCTAGACATCTAGAGATGCCAAGTGCCATTCAGGAAGGACAACCAAAACCTGTTCTTTAACAGTAGGATATCTCCTTGTTGTGCAGGAACAAACCCAAAAGCACACCCGAAACTTGGTTTTCAACTCTGTTATTAAAGATTCCAGGGAAGCCTCATCTTCTGCCTGTCTGTGTTTGTGCAGGTGTATTTAAAACAAACAGGCAGAAGATGCTAACCAAGTCAAAGGTGAAGGCCAGAAAGCACAGTCTGATTGCGCAGTCTAGCTGCCCCGGTATGATGAGTTCAGAGCTTCCTCTAGTATCTCCTTCGGCAGAGGACTGTCTCGAGAGGGGTGCGCAGCAAGGGAAACTCGGTGCCCTAGTTGTTGAAATAACTAGCGTTTCTGCCTTCCTGAATTTCTCAACAGAGATTAGAAACAGAAGATAGGAAGCCTTGATAATCTCCCTGCTTTATGGAACAAAGAGTAATTAATTGAGACTGCAAGAGAAAAAATATTATCGATATAACCCACCCCTCTACTTCTCTTTGAAACAGTCTTCCTGTTCTTTGAGTCCCCGCTTTTTAAAGTGGGGCTCCTGATCTGCCATAAATCAGTGTCTGGGCAAACGGCTGCTGCCCTCCAACCCCGGGGGAGCCCCGAGACTCTTGTGGGGAAAGCGCTGAGGCTGGCCTTGCTGCAAAGGGGGGGGCTGGCTTGTGCCCCCACCACAGTTGTATGAGGAAACTGCATTCTGCCCTCCTGCGTACCCTCTCCTCGCTTTCTGTGGACACAAGTGTCCTACTTTGCTTTTGAGTTCAGTCAGTGGCAAAATTCCCCTTGACTAAATGGGGTAGCGCAGCCCTATCCTGTCCTTGCACATGCAGGATTTTGCTGCATGAATGTGGTCGAGCAGTTCCGTGCAAACGGCCGCTTGATAATCCCGTCTGTTCTGTGACAGTGCCTTGGAAGGTTTGGCAGTTGGAGGGAGAGTGTGCTCTTCTCCCCAACCCGCCCCCCCCCCCGCCAGCAACGCCTGCTCCCCCTCCTTGACTAGCAAGCTGTTGCTTAATCTTATTACTGGGGTGGCTGGGATGCTGCGGTGTGAGAGCTGCTGCTTGAGAAAGGATTTGTTACCATACACATACCTTATGTATAGTGTGGTACTACAGGGACGACACAGCAGTAAGCTCATGACAAGAAAAAAATAGCTGTAAAATAAGTCCATCACTACTTGGTGTATCTGGCCAACAAAAAGGTTTTGCTTCAGCTCCCATTGCCAGCAGAGGAGCTTCAATTTCACTCCATCTATAAAAGTCATCAGGTCAGATCCTGCTCTCTTACTGAAATAACTGGCAGCACTCCTGGGGATTTTGATGCTGCAGGATCATATTTGCCTGCGCCCACCAGCCTGGCTGCAAGGCTGTGGCAGGGGGTGCCTGCTGACAGGGTGCCTTGGATGCCCTCTCTGACACTCGGGTTGCTTGCAGGACATCCGAAGGTTACCCCGGTGGTGTGCAGCAAAACCCTTGTGTGGCAGGGCTCTCCATGGGAGCACTTCACATTACGGCATGAAAAAAGCCTGAAGTCTTTTGCAATATGAGTAATTTTTATAGCTCTGGTCTCAGAGGCTCAAGGTGTTCCGGTAGCAGGAATGTGGGTGCAGGGAGACGTAAGGGAAGGCTGTGGGACAGGTCAGAAAGCAAATCCTGGGGCTGAGTGTGGAGCAGGGAATCGCTCCCCTGCTCAGGAGCACACAGTGCTGGGTGTTTGCTGACATTGCCCGAAATCCCCTCCTCGCCATGGGCATTTGGGTGGCTTGGGGAAAGATGTTTTTTTTCCAAGGGCAAGGATAACAGTTGTCGTTTTAATGGTACCTAATTCAAGATTTGGGGAGTACTTAGAGCAGAGCAGGACTAGAGAGAAGAGAAACATGGTTGTTTTGAAAAATGTGCAATAGAAGTGGTATGTCATGTGGCTTGGGATTTCTCCCATCACATATATAAATGCAGGTAAACTTCCCTGTGCCCTGCTGTGATTCTGTTTCAGCCTCTGTTCATGGACACTTAACTATGATTCCCTCACCGGCATTTACAGATGCTATGTGCACAGCCCACTTTGCTGTATTTCGGCACTTCTGTCAGTGTCACCCCCTACCCTGACTTCGGGCTTATATTTAAAGGCAATCTTGATTGTCACAGTGCCTATTGGGAAGCACCCAAATCTATAATGGCATATCTGTATTTCTGCATGTGTGATAAATTTTTCTTAAAGGCATAAGCTATAAATAACAAACATGGGAGAAGAACTTTTGTGCCTTTATATGGCACATCAGGGCATATTTTTAGCACAACCGCTACAGAAGAGGGAGTTGCTTGTACCTTTCACGGGAGTTGTGTGCGGCATGGTTTGCTGACTAATCTCATAACCCCCTCCATCAGATAGCTGTTGTTTGCTGGCAGAAACCGGTGGCTGTGGTGCTCAAGCGACGGGGTGTAGGGCTGCTCCTGGGGCTGCTGTGAGCGGGCGGAGTGGGCTGAGGGGGGGGGGGGGGGGCCGGGACCCCCCCGCCCGGCCTCAAAGGGGGCCTCTGTTCCCGGCCAGCGGAATTGGCCCCCGGGCCCTGTCCTGGCGGATCCTCCCCCAGTCATGCGCACCCGTCCAAAAAGGGCCCTACTCATCCCCAGCCTCTACCCTTGGCTGTACTGAGAGCAATTCAGGCTACAGCAGACTAAATTGCCTCCTTTATTTCCCTCTTACTTTCATCTTGGACCAAACCCTTCCCCCCTCTCCCTCCCCTTCCTCTTTTCTTTTTTTCTGTGTGCCTGAGGCTCACATTAATACAATTTCGGCACCACCCCTATTTTTGTGTGTGTATGTGGGGCGTTTGAAGCGGGGGGGTGGGGGGGAAGGACCTTAGCACAAAAGCCCTGCTCAGCAGCTAGAAAGTTCAAGCTGCTGCTGCTTCTCTAGCTGTGTGATGCTTTTCCTGTTTGTGAGTTTTGGGAAACATTTTTGCTTTGTACTGTAATGGAATTAGAGGACAGATGCTGACTGTAAATGGGACACGCGACTACCAGCCCCTAGCTTAAATATTTAGATGCAATGTTACAATTACTGACTTGATGCACAGGCTTTGAAGTGGTGGCACATGATCTAAAGGGTAGCTGGGGCTAGATGGGCTTGCAGATGTTTTGATTAGGGTTGGTCAGTATCACGCAGCCGGTTATTTTTAGGTTGTTAAACTAATAAAGGCAGTTTATTAAGGGACGGGATTAACATGCAGGCACCAGATACCACTTTTGAGTTGTGCCATTCATTTCTGTGTCATAGGCTGTTGGGTTAGTGGCCGGTGCATGGGACGAGGCAGGTGCTGAGTTAGGTTTTGGCTGCGATTTTCTGATGTAGGGCTCGTGTGGATTTTGCTGCAGCAGCTTGTCCCAGGGCACAGCGGTAAGAGGACTTACTGGCTGTGTGAAATACTGTTGTGTCTTAGGCTGAGAAGCACAATGTGTTCCCTGGCTCAGCGTGCCCAGTAAAGATTCACTTACTGAAATGCGATGACTGTGGCTGCAGGCAATTATCTTCTTGAGACTGGAATTTTATACAGTACTTTACATATTTGGTCAGCAGCAGGTCTAAGAAATCGCCTTGTGTAACTTGAACAGAATTTTGTTTCTGAGCCTCTCAGAGCTGACAAGAAAATAGGGCTTAATTAAGAAAAACTCCCCGGTGACTCCAGGATTTGGCTCAAGGCAGAGAACACTAACAGATTTTTCTGTCTCTTCTCCCCGTTTCTTTCCTCATATCTCAGTAGCGTGTGAGAGTCCTGCCCTGGACAGAAGCGCCAGGCGCTGCATGGGTGCAGATGGGTGCAGGTGATGCCACGCAAGCCCCCACCACAGCTTTGTTTCTTCTGCCTGACCGGTCATCACTGTGGGGCTCTGGGCCAGGCTTCTGCTTCCAAATCATTATTCTGAGCTAATAATAATAACTGATGACCTCAACGATCAATAATGACCTCGCCATCAAGCCAGAAAGCCATGTCCCAGCGTGCTGAGCGTTTTCAGAAAGGTGCTAAATGTTTGTGTTTTGAGTGACTTGAGAGTGGGGTTTGCTGCTCCAGAGATGCCGGGAGCAGCCCATGCCCTCCTGTCTTGAAGGCGAGCTTGGGGACTTTGAGGAGAGTGCTAATTGTCAGACTAACTGCACGCTAATCGCCTTACATAAGCACTGGTAATACTTCCAGCTGTGGGAACAAAGGGTGTTACTCAGCATAGCAGCGGCGCTCTGAAGTAATTACAGAAACATCATATCCCTCGCTTGCAATCATGATTTCATTAATGGGGTTGCATGTTTTGCCATCTTAGGGACACTTTCTTTGACTTAAAAAGAGTCAGCGCCTATTCAAACAGAACTGCTGCGGGCATCCTTTCCAGTTCTTCTAATTGCATATATCTAGAACAAAGGCAAATGTTATTTTAGCAAATATCAGGATTTCTTCACCTCTGTTAACTTGAATTTGTACCCAAGTTTGCATCTTATTTGGTAGCTCTGACAGTTGATTAGATTTACACAGTGTTGTTCTGGAAAGGCTGAGGCAAGAAACATGGTGGGTCGACTTCGGTGTGGCTAGGACTTGCTCCAAGAATGTGATTTTTATCTTTGCCTTTTTGGATTCTCCTACAATTGCAAAATCCTTGACGTCAGCAGGAATTTACCATGGTAGAGATCAGGCTTTTCTTGAAACCAGCTCTGTAATGTGCTGAGCAACTGCAGCTCTGGGGAAAATCCTCAGGTTTAGGATGTAAAATGGATTTACTGGATCGGGTGTCAGACCCCCAGTTCTGCAGACTGTCATACGTGGGTAACGGCAAGGAGCCCCACTCAAAGGGCCTATTCATGTGTGTAAAGTTACTCACGTGGGCTGGGGCAGGCAGGAATGGGGCCTGAATTTGTTCTATTCTGTTAATAGAAAGTACCCACCAAACAAGAGTGTGACTCTAATCCCGAGTGAAACTCTCTGGCAAAACCCTTATCAAGGGCAAGGATCTTTGTGTTTACAGGGAGGTAGTGATGGGCAGACAGACAGAGGTTTTAATTAGATAAAAAAACCAATTAGAAATTAATGCTGAAAGGAGAAGTTGATGCTGATGAAACCCTTAACACATTATTTTATCACAGGGTCTGATTTTGGAAAGTAATTCCCAGTTGTATCAAAGACAAGGCTTTTATCTAACACTTACTTGGGGAAGGTTTAGTTTGGTACTAGATTTACTTATTGATAAGAGTTGGAACAAGGTTGAGATGAGGGAAGCCAATAAAGTTGATAGTGATAAATTATCGCAAGTCCCCAGAGCTGTGTAATAAAACTGCATTGGGAAATGAAGCAGAACTACAAAGTGCTCCCTGGTTAATTTAAGAAGAAATTGAGTGAAACGCAAAGCAATAAATCAGAGGAAGCCAGTCAATGTGAATTTCTCCATGTAAATGTCACTTTAAATCCTATGTAACAAACACATGGGGCTAGAGAAAGAGCAAAATATATAAATAAAAATGCAGGACACTTCCAAGTGTTCTCCAAGCACTGAGCTCTCCGGCTAATAAAAATGATGTACAGTAACATAATTCACCATAAGACCTTGTTTAGCGTAGTGTGAGCAGGGCTTTTTACTTTACTTGCCCTGGAGTACTCCTGCCACATGCTGTTAAACTAATTCAGTTTAAATCACTCTGGCTAGAAAAAAAAAAAGTGGAGCATAATGAAATTAAAACTCACTGAGGACACATTAGAGTTAAAGTGTGTCATGGCTGAGATTATTTAGTTAGTGGAGTTTGATGTAATTGTTGACAGGTCATTTATTCACCCTAGTAAATTCACGAACTATTAAGAATGTGCATATATAACTAGTAAGACAGTAAAAGGCAATTAAGCAGTCAGTTTAATGTCTTATCTTGCTGGTTGCCCTACAGTTGTTTTACAACAAGGAATTAAAATTTGAAAAGGAAGTTTTCAGTGTCCCTGGCCAAATATTGATTAAGTAGTTGTTTGCCGATGCTATTGTGGCACATAAAAAGGCCAGTAGTTCTGCCCCTTGTTCATCTTCCATTGTTGCTGATTCTTAACCTCGGAGATCAAAGGAGGATCATTTCAGTTTATCTGTCTTGGAAAATCCTTCTTTGCTCTAAAACCCCTATGGATTAATGGCCAAATTGTCTTTAATGAGATGTGAAATTTGAATGGAATCCTTATTTTGCATGGTCTGTTGGATGTATGCACTGTACACTCTCAGTTTTGTGGGGAGTTTTTCTTTAACATTATTGGATTTGGCTTTGTTTGAATCTATTTTTGGAGTACGATGCACAGTGAAATTTTACTATTACAACAAGTAAAATACATGGTATTTAACTTAATTTTAATAAAACTAATTTTGTTTCATGTAATCTTTGAGTGTAGCCTAAAGGGGGAAAGGAAAAAAAAGTTGTCTTTGTATACCAAATCACATAGGAGATAAATGGGCTGCCAGTAAAAGAAAGGGAGTTTGAGGAGTCAGCCAGCTGTCCAGATCGGGCTGTCAGTATACAGGGGACACAAACTAGCTTGCAGCATTTTCTTCAGTTTTGATTTTATGGACCTGCCTTGCCTCAACAAGGACAGTTGTACTGCTCCTCCTCAAAAAAGGGGGCAAAGTCGGATCAGGCAGGCTGTGTGGAAAAATGAGCAAGAATCCTTGAGAATAATCAGCTCCTTGTTGCATTACAGCAAGCTGTACTTAGTTCAGAGATAGTAAAATGCATTCCACCACATCCTCAGTATAAGAGGCTGTGCAATCTGGATGTGCTACGTTGGCTTGTAATTATGATATGAAGTTTCATCTGAATTGTAGGGTATGTGAGCATTAGATCCAGGTCCCGCCGCTTCCACTGGCATATCTGGACACAGAAATTTAGCTTCACAAACAGTAGTAAGGCTCTGGTAAAGCCAGAGAGCCTCTCCTGGTGTGGCATTGATTTTTATGTGGGTGAGCCTCCTCTGCTGTAGTGACAAACAGCAGAGTAAGGGGCTAAACCAGAATTTTTTTAAATCAGCATTTTATCATTCCCTTTCTTAAATACACTCTGTTTTCGTTTTCTCTGGTTGTTGCTGAATAAAATACCAGTCTGTGCATACTTCACAAGTACTCAGCTACTTTAGGAGACATTTTGCCCCAGAGTAACAGTTAAAATTCTTTGAAAGTGTTTTAGGCACAAATTTCCTTAAAATCCATGAACTCTAACTTGTTCATTTCCATGGAGAGCTGCAGTGAGGAGGACAGTGATAGACATTCTACTGTTTTTTATTTTTTTAAATGGATATTTGCCTGGATGTAGACTTTGCCAAACATGACCAATGTTTATATCGTGCAGAAGCCCATATAAGGACCTGTCTCAAGGATTTTTGTATTTATGATATGCCTCATGTTGGATGTCTGACCCGACAACGAGTATGTAGTAATTTCTTTATCAGATATAAAGTCACATAGATCACTGTGGTTTGAATAGTATGAGGAATAAACTGTATGCAGCTGACATTTCTGAGAGCAGACAGCTTATTCAGCCCCCGTCAAATCTTATTCACTGTATTTAAATGAGTAGGACTGCTCATGCCAATATAATTGGGATCTGCTCCATATACCAGCCCAGAAAAGCAATAACAACTACAGTTCTTCTGGCAAAATTACACTCTGTTAAAAATGTAACCGATGTATAGCCTGTGTACCCCCTGCAAGGCAGTAGCACCAAAGTGCTCAGTGTAACCAAATTGGGCTTAAAACTGCTTCCCATCTTCCCATCATCTTTGGCTCACAGAATGGTGGAGAAGAACATAGACAGGTTTTATAGAAACCAGGCTAACGGGGTGGCAGGGAGTGCTTCCACAGAAAATCCCTTTTCACTGAAGATGGTGTGGCAAGAGTTCCTTTCCGTTTTGACCTAAGGGCTGGTTGTTTGATCCGGTGCGAAGGGCTGGAGTGTGAGCTGGGGGGGGATCAGTGTCCCAGTGAACACTGACACCTACCCAGTCCCTGCCGTCAGGCTGAGTGGCAAGAAAAAGCCTGCACAGGACTAGCTGGTGGAAGTCAGGTTTCCACTGGTTTCATGAACAGCAAAATAAGTTGTTTTCAGAAAGGAGGTGTTTTGACAAAAAAAAGGGAAGTGGCAAACTTTTAGCTAAAGAAATGTGAAAATGGAAAGTATGTTATTTTCCCATTTTCCCAATGAAATCCTGCAAAGTGTGGATTTGGGGGTGGGGAGAAATAAATATCCTGTGCATTCCATTTGCCAAGGCATAAATCAAGACTAATTCTGCTGTGGCTGATAGACTGATGCTGGTGTGTGAGCAAACACTGAATTAGATCATCAGTATTTACATGTAAGAAGGGACAGTTTCAAATAATTACCATCCTGCACATTTAACTTATCCATTTCTATCAGCTTCACCAAAACCAGAGAAGTTACCTATGGACTGTTTACACAAGGAGCGATGTTTTAAGTGTATATACTCATCAAACCTTTATGGTGCAGTATTTTGGAGGGCGGCAGGTCTACAAATTTTTCTGTACATTTTTCTTTAAAATTTTTAACACTTGCAGTGCAGAGAAAGGCATCCTGTGCTCTGACCTGTCTTGCTGCCTATGGTAGCTATTATGTGACTGGTATATAGCTTAAGTGCGTTCTTTGCTGCTGTCTGTGGAACTGGAAAATATAGAAGAAAACATTTAGGAGTCTATTTAGAAGATCGTACAATAGATGTTGCAGTTAGGAAAAAGCCCTGTGGGTTCATCCATGGTTTAGCACAGTCGATTGGACCCGCTCCCTTTTAAATCAACACGATCAAGCAAAAATGCTCAAATGTTTGGCAGCCCTACAGAAAAGCACACAAATGCCTGTTGCTTTAGCACCCACAATTTTTTTTCCAACAAATACAGTGCTACCTTTTAAAAAGTCCTTAAAACTGCTTGTCCACCTCTTCCAAACAGCGTGGAGCCCGCATGCTGTGTGTGCCATGGCAGGTGACATGGGCCAGCCTGCGCTGAGCTGGTGCCCAGCGGGGACTCAAGCAGCGAGGACATCGCAGGCTCTCGGGATGGTCACTTCTCCTGGTGAAAATGCAAAATGGCTGCATGCAGCAGACATTTTGTTTATCTTTTTATTATTTCCTTTCCCATCTCTGTTTAAAAGCTTTCTTGAGACCAAATTGTACCGTCATTTACATCTGAACAATCCCCTGCTCTCAGCGGGGCTGTGCAGGTTGCTTCAGGTTGACTGTGGCCCTAATATGGAAGCTTAATTACATTTCAGGTTTGAGGGAACTTACTTTCTCAGACTTGGCTAGGCTTTATAGCACTAAACATCTATTTTCACTGGTAAATAAGAGATCTGTCATGGCAGAGAAGTGTAGTTAAAATAAAATGTTAAAAGCAGAGCAAATTAAAAAGAGCTGTTTTAGAGGGCTGCACTCAAAAATTTTCAAACACATGATTTAGCAAAAAAAAAAAAAAAAAAAGGCAAACAACCCCCCTGACGCTGTGCTGCAAGAAGCTCTGTAACCAATCTGCTCCCCCAGTGCCAGCGGGATGGGGATGGGAGGCAGTGCTGCTGGCTCCATCTGCTTTCTGCCTCCTCCCTGGCTGAAGGGTATCACCCGGGGAGGCACGGCTCTGTCCCCCCAAACTGCACGCCTCCCCGCAACCTTTGATCTTAATCGGCCGTGCCAGTGAAATTTTGGGAAAGAAATCAGGAGCTGTAATTCAGATGGTTCCCAAACCCTATGCTGTCACAGGCATAAAGAGGGATTTTTTTTCCCAAACTCGTAGAGGTTGCCTGGCTGAGGAGGAACTTAAAACAAGCCAGGATTCAAAGTTGCTGTATTTCTCCCACGCTGGCAGTTTAAAAGATGGAACGATGATTGATGACATAAATGTTTCTCTTAATCTGACATCAGGAACAGACTTGTCAGCCTTGGAAGAGTATATTAGAGACAGAAATTAGAGTATTAAGAGTCCTCAATACATCTAGTATCTGAATCCTGATTAATGGTTGTTATAAATGAAAAATAAAACATTCCAGAAAAGTCCTATAAGGGGGGGAAAAAAGATTCTCCAGGTGGTCGAAGAGCAGACCAGGGGCTCATCTGTTTCCAGTCTTGGGTGTTAGCATGCAGAAAAGTCACTCTATTAAAGAAACTGGCCACCTGGTGCTTATTTTTTGGCCCTTGGCTGGCATGTGGTAGCCAGGCAGAATGATGGGTTTCCCAGGACGGTGAAGGGGGAACACTTTTGGATGCACTTTGTTTTCTTACTCTGTTACTCTTCCCATTTTAGCCTCCAGGGGTTTGAGGGGTGGCATGCCCCTGGGGTACTGGGACCTGTTTTGCGGGGCTGGGTCCTTTGGTTAAAAGACCCACTGTGCTTCTGTGAGTTCAAAGCAGCGCGGGGAGGCCGTGGGGTTCATGGTTGCGTGCAGTACTTTCAAGTTCAAGGGTGGCTTCCAGCCTAGGTGGGAGCTGGTGCTGCCCGGTTTCCAGCCTGGGGAGCTTCTTGCTCTGCCTTTCTCTTCTGCGAGGCTTGTAAGTGATTTTTTTTTTTTTTTTTTAATTTTTTTTTTAAATGTGAGGTTTAAATCTTCCCCGGGACTGCTGTGATCTCTAGGTGACGTTGTTGTCACAGTTGTGCTTTGTAGGTGGTGTTTTGCAGCTAGTGACATTCAGCTCTTTGAGCAGATGCCTTAGGTCCCAGTGATTTGGGCTCAGTGGCTTCCCCCCGATGGCACAGCTGGTGCTGGTTTGCTGCTGAAGTTCCCACAGCTGTGGGAAAGGGGCTGCCAAAGGCATCTTTCCATAGGCTGTAACAGTCTCGTTACTGGGCTTCAGTGAGTGTGGTTCTGCATCTTTGGAGTGGGATGAGGGAACTTTTTTAATACCCTTTTTGAGTAGGAAAGAGTGATCTTGGTGACTAATGTGTTTAGAAGTAAGTGATACCCCTAAACACAAACAAGAAAAAATGAGGTCGTAGCAAACTTAGTGCTAGAAGAGTTGTGTTTGGTTTGGAAGAGAGCTGGTTTGAGTTGGTAGAATTTGCTCTGTAGAATGACTTTGTGTATTGCCTGTGCCTGGAGCCAGCTGAGGTGGAACTGCCTGCTCCCCCTCCCCAGCTACTGGTCTCTGCTGTGATCCGCTAGAACAGGATCCTAGAAGCTGTTGTTTCTCACTTTCTACGTTCTCCTTAATTTTTATTTTTTCCCTCCTGTTGCTGTGCATCCTGGAATTTGTGCAGTGGAGAAGGGGCTGGAGTGTAGGGGATCTGTCTGTCAGCTGCTCCTGTTTGGCTAAATCTATTTTGTATCTTTGCGTGTTTTGTTGGTTTTGGGTTTGTTGTTTTTTTTTTGTTTTTTTTTTGTTAGGGATGGGACCAATGATATTTTCCTCTCTTAATGGTATTTCCAAATGTTTGGGATCCAGAAATTAAAAGTGCTATAGGGGTTCAGCTGCAATAGCTCACCTGTCAAAACTGCAAATCCAGGTGATGTTTTTGAATGAATGCTTTGTGGCTAGGAAGGATTGTAACCTGTCCTTGAAAGAGTGGTTAGGCTTCCAGCTTTGGGGGCTGCGGAGCTGGGGAGCACCGGGGTGGTTGTAGGGGGCCAGTGAGTGCCCTCCGGTCCAGTGGCCCTGGCTGTGGGGCACTTCTGCACTGAACAGTGACCCCTGGCTAGGAGCAGCACGTGAGTGTGTTTTGATGAAGTAGCTCAAGATTCAGTATTTTTATTTCTAATACTTTTATTACTATTGTTTACAGCAAAAGCAGATCGATAGCTAGTCTGGGATTAAGCTCATGGATTCAGAGGTGGTGTCTCAATTTACATTGGTGCTCTGAGTCACAATGTGTTTACTGGAGTACAGCAATTAATGATACATAGTTTTTGCTGTTTTTTGCTGAGTTTCTCATGAATAGCCTGCAATTCTCTTAGATTTGTGGTGTGGAAAGTCTATTCAATATTATATGTAAATAATCTTTGGTTCTACACAAATATTCAGTGCTTGAAACTTCTGTGGTTGTGACTGGGCACGCAGGTCTCGCACTGTTCTTGCATTTGCTAAGAATGTATCGTAACTTCTGGATAACTGCTTAAAAATTTTATTTATTTTTAAATTGGATTTTCTTTTTTACAAATGTACTTGTTAAAATAGAAATATGAACTGAGAAGAAAAAGGAGACAAAAATCATGCTTCACACATTCTTTTGTTGTTTATTGCTAGTATTTATAGTTTAAAGCTGTAGCTTTCAAAATCTTTATGCACCAATGCATTTTTCAGTGATGGGATTTTGTGTTATACACACTGATTAGAGATGAGCTGTTTTGGTTTGTTTTTAAGCTTTTTTAAAATGAAATCTGTGCTTTCTTTGGTAAGATTTTTCTTGACAGAGAGAAATAGTCTAGTGACTTGGACATAAAGTTATGAGCCAAAAAATTAAGGAGGCAGTTCCAGTTGATAGACTGGCTTGAACTTGTCAACGGGTCTTAAAAAAGATAAGTTTTTAGATGTGCAACTGCAGTACAACTTGCAGTAAGGCAAGATTTGATTTCCAGAGTTGCTGATGTTTTTACTGTTTTCTAGAGTTTCAAGGAAAATGACATTGTTACAGTAGGGTATTTTAAACAGTAAAATTGTGGGTTTTATTTTGTGTTTTGTGTTTTTTAACACACTAATTCTTCTAATTAATAGTGTCAAGCATGTGAGAATTCTCATAAACCTCAAAAAAGCCTATTGAATTTAATGGCAAGACTTGCATTGTCTTTAATGAAATTTGGTCAGACCCTATTTTTTTTCCCTCTCTCTCCCCCCCCCCCTTCCCTTGAGGGGGAAAAAGTTTTGGATTTTTTGAGGAAACTGGGGAATTCTACCATTCCTGGGCATGAGGGGAGAATACTGATTAGAATCAGGCAGAGAGCAAGCAGGTGCTGAGCATGTTCATTGCTTAACCCCCTGCCCTGCTCCCGCATCCCTGCCCTGACCCAGCACGCAGACCCTGCAAATAGCAGCAAGTTGCCAGATGTTGGAGATGTTTTCAGGGAGAACGATTATTCACCAGGTCTCATCTAAAACCAGGGAGTTCCTACAATGGCTGTATTTCATGTTTAAAGCTGGGCTGGATAAGCCACTGGAGACTATATTTGGGATAAATAACTATTTCTGTGGATGAGAACCTGGCTGTTGTGTTGCAAACTGCTGTACGTCTGTGGTATTCGTTTGCAAAAATTGATACAAAACCCCCCTAACAAGCAGGGTAGATTGCCTGAGGGGGAAAAGCTGTCTAATTTTTTTTTTTTTTTTTTTTTTAATGAACAAAAAAAGATTTTATGGCTTAGAAACAGTACACCCTAAAGAGAGGTGTGTTTAAAAGTTAAGACTCGAAAGCTTTTGTCTGGAGCATAATACGCTTGGTGTAAAGAGCGGCACAATGGAAGTCTTTTCTTCTAGTTATGTATGGGCGAGCATCAGTCAGCCAAGGAAGAACTTCAAAGGCCAAAGTGAAAACTTGCTAGGCTCTTTCTTTCCTGACAGGTTTTTTGGGGGTAAGGTGGGGAGAGCTGTTTGTGCTGGGAAGTGGCGCGCTCCTCCTGTAGCAGGGGCGGCAGCAGGTCACCTGCAAGCCAAGGGACCCGGCTTGAACTGTCGCTGTCTCCAGGTGATGTGCCTTTATGGAAGCTGCTAAACTATCCCATCTCAGGAGTCTTGTATTGCTTATTCATAAAGAGGTCTCAGAAATTCCACTTCTGCCTTGCTGGGAAGGCACCATGCCAGATAGAAGGGGAAACTGTTTCCTAACCATGTTCTTAGGGAAGTTGATCTATTTCTCTGCCTCCAAAAGATACTTGTACGCTATAAATGTACACTATAAATGCCTTTAAGGTGGGAAAATATCCTCAATGTGCTTTAATATTAATAGTCCAAGAATATAACTGCTGCGCACTAAAACAGCCACTGAACTTTGTGTCTGGCAGCATACATGCAGAGTGTCAGGGTTTGTAATGGGGGTGCTTGTGTGGTAGGGAACAAAAACTCTAAATAGCATCCAGAGAAAGCTGGCAGTTCAACCTGAGCTTACATCATCATTTAATTTTGTGAATTTTAAAAGCTTTTTTCACCTAGGAATTTATTTACAGGATGTTAAGCACAGTAATCTAGAGTCATTTCCCCAGGTTAAAAATAGATTTAAGCAGCAGTTTTAGCGTTACCTGCACTGCTGTGTTCTGGAGGCATGAAAAAATATGTGCTGCTACTTCAGCAGGCTGCATGTGTCCCATCAATCTTTGTTAAAGGCAGAGGCACCACACAGAAACCAGAGGATGTTTAAGGGAGAAAGCAGCTTTTCTGATTTCCCAAGACTGCAGAGCGCTCCATACCACAAGCCTAAACTATGCTGACGCTCCTGCTGATGCGCTCAAGGCTGTTCGCTTCCTGGGGAGGCGGGTAGGGAAAGGCAGTCACTTTTTGGAACAAATAAATATCGCAGCATCTTAGCTCTAACACTCGAGCAACGCTTGTACAGGCAAGAGAGCAACCTCTCTGCCAGCCCCCATCCGGGGCGGTCCAGAGCATCAGTGAGCGTGGCTTGGGCCCCCTTGGAGCTGCTTGTCGACCAGAGCTTTGGGCAGAGAGCACCATGTCACCTTTTGCATGAAGCACGTGGCAATTTATCTGCACTTCAGAGAAGGCTCAGGTAGGCTGTTCTCAGGGCATGTTTGGTCCTAGCCTGCATTTGGGCTTCAGTGCTGCAAGAGGAGACTGGTGGTGGTTAGTTGTGTGCTTGCTCTGTGTTTCTATCCTGTGCCAGACTTACTATCTGATTCCCTTTCCATGGCAGCCCTCGTTGTTAGCGATGCATTTGGTGGGGAAGAAGAACCAGTGATGATGAAGAAGCTGGCAACGTGTTTCAGTAACTGTTTCGTATTGTGTTTGAGTTGATGGCTTCAAGAATGGAAAACAAGGCTTTGGGATGACGTGGGAAGATCTGTGTTTGCATGCTCTGTCTTTTGGCTCAACCTTGTCGTACATGCTCAGGCGTCCTTGGCTTCAGCCAGGCTGCTTGAAGGAAACGTGGTTTCTGTGAGGGTTGGGCTGAAAATAAATGGTTTGCCCACAACAGTAGCAGTTGCGGCACTATTTGCTGGGAGCACATCGCATGATATATCTAGACGGACTATGGACAGCCTTGAAGCCATCAGTGGAAGGCAACCGAGAGAAACCGGCTTAGTGTTGTCTGGCTTAAGTTTGCTATACAAGGATTCACACACCTGTTGAGGAAAACATCTAAGGAAAATTTCTGTAAGTGGGAAAAAGATGGGTGACCACTGCACTGATGGTTTCGTGTGAGTTCAGCTTCATTGCTGAGAGCGTTTCAGTTAGCGAAGCGAAGGGGTGTTTGTACCGCCAGGCAGTGCAGAACAAAGATACATGCAGTTGTGGAAAACAGTCATCTGAACGGATAATATTTTATAATAAATTTCAAATGCACAATACCACAACCTATTCATGTTTTTTCTTCTGGCGTAACGCAATGCCATCTAACTCTCTGAAAATCAAGTCTGTGAACAATCAGCTACAATTAATTTTATCTTCCATCTTGGGAAAAGGGTGAAAGAATAAATAGGAATTAGAGCTAAAAATGGGACAGCAGGCTTGGGTTTGGTAGAGCGTTGTCAGTAGGATTTTAGTTTTTCAAAAGTAGAGTAGCGTTTTGGAATCTAGTTCTGTTGTGGGCTGACAGCCTTAGACCGCTGGTGGGAATTGGATAACTGTCCTTGTTTTACATCAGCTGTACAGAGCTTAAAACATATTTGGGAAATGAGAGTATTTGGTTCCCGCTTGCACGGAAAATTTTTAGGCTCTTGCAATTTGAATATAATATTTTTGACCGTGATCATGTCTCTGTATTCTCATCTCCAAAGTACTTATTTATTTTTATAAAATAATAAATGTCTGATTTACCTAAGGAAAAGTACTAGATAAATTCAGGATATTATTTTTACCTCATTGCTTCTCCTAATGTAAACCACTGTCAATTTGCCAGAGATTGAGATAGGGGAAAGTTGAGGACCAGGAGGGATTCTTACTTTACTGTCACTTTTTATCAGATGTTCATCACTCGTGGAGTAAACGCCACAGGCACTTGCAGAGTGAGTCTTTACAGGTATGAAAATAGAATAAATACATGAAAATTTGTCTGACAAGTTTTTGCTATGCAAATATTCAGGATGTATTTTAGCATTTATCTGTTTCTGTCCTTGATTGCACAAGGAAGAGAGCTGTGTAGAGCTCAGCATCAGGCTCAGTATGCTTAGATTCAGTTCCCATCCTCTCCTTTTTCCTGTATGTTTCTATAGTTGTTGTGTATCACTGATTCAATTTTTAGTAAGAGAACAATTTTTAATCTCCTTTTACATGTTTTGATAGGTTACAAAGAGGAAACCAGCATAATTTGAGATACTGACTTAATCTAATTACTCTTGTGAAACAAGAAATAATGGACTGAGGCGTCACAAATTTGTACTTCCACATACATGTTCCAATAAACTGGCAGGAATTAGTGCCATAATACAGAATGTTTTA